>NC_067400.1:354468863-356895113 GCF_016432865.1 Antechinus flavipes
TCTGTTATATAGTTTAATTAAATGGAGGTCTTTGGAGTGATAGTCTTATATTTTAACAACTTTTAAGAAAGAATGGAAAGGAAGAGGAAATGGAATTCCTGGGTAATGAAAAAAAGAAGATGTATGAGAAAATGATCTAACTATCTGGATACATAAAGAAGTATATGAAAAACAAAAGGAAAGTAGTGAAGAGAATGACTGACACTTGAATATAATTTTCATCTGAATTTGTCAAAGGAGAAAATGCATATACAAATATTTGGGTTTAAAAATATATTTTCCACAATGAAAAGAGAGGATGGGAAATGGAGAAAGAGTAAGCAGGAGAATGATGTTAATCATGATAATGAACCTCAAAATCTGAAATAGTTTTAGAAAGAAATACATTAGATGGTTTAGTAGATGAAGAAAGCCAAAAACAAAAAAACAAAAAAACAAAAACAAAAAAACTTTCTCCTCAGTTTCTATGAGGTTTACATTAGAGTTTTAGCATAGGAACCACACATAACAATTAAACTATTATATAAAGAAGATATTTACCATGCAAAATCCATTGTAATATGAATGTGCATAAACATTCAAATATGGGAATGCCAAACACATGTATTGGGTAAACCTAAGACCTTGATGGGATCATAATCATTCCCCATAATCATCTGGCTCTCCTGGAACCTTTCTTAACCCTTACAATGTTTTTAGAGATAGATAATTTCTGACCACATCCATGTAGGATCAAACAATATTCATAAATAACATTTTTCTGGAAAAATATATTTCCCTACATTAAGTGAGGGATTAGTTCTAAACATATATATGTATATTTTAACAGTGACAACAAATTGGTAACTGAAAGGAAGCCTTTCAACTGGGAAATAGCTGAACAAATTATTGTAAATTAATGTGATAGAAGAACATTGTGCTGTAAGAAATGAAGAGAATGGATTAAAAAAAAACTGGAAAAGATTATATGAATTGACTCAGATTTAAGGGAATGGAACTGAGAACAATTTATGCAATAACAACATTATGAATACAAACAAAAGTTGAAAAATAGAGTATTTCTGAAGAACATGATGACCAACCATAATTCCATTATACTAATAATGAAATATGAAAAACACCTTCTGTGAGGTGGTAAAATACTCATAAGGCATATTGAGATATGTTTTGATTAAGGTGGTCAGTGTGGAAATTTCTCTTGGTGAACTATACATATACATAACAGGGTTACTTTTTTCTTCTTTGTCATTAGAAGATGGGATAGAAGGAAGAGAATTTAAATTTTCCTTGATTAAAAAAAATAAAATAAAGAAAAAAAGTCATGAAATCCATGCATCCTTTGGTTCCATTCTATTTTTTTTTTCCGGCATTATAATGGTCTGGTGTTATATTCCTAAAAAGAACCTAATCTCCTCCTGCATATTAGAAATTTATCCTAATGGCTCACAGCAATTATGTGGGGAGAGAATTAGAAAAATAAATCATGAATAAACACAAATAAAGAGTGAGAATTGGGAAAAGTACAGAACTCCATCAAGGGAAGAACCCTCCACAGTTCCCTGATACAGCTCAAACATAGACAGAGGATACCTCATGTACTACCAGAGAAATTGAGGCAAGTAGAATCTGGTTTAATTTTAAAGTGGATAATTTAATAAGCCAGTTGACCATATGGGAATATGTTCCAAAGTACACTATACTGAGAAACTGAGACTGCCAGTTTATATAGGGTTTTAGATAACTAGGGTTTGCAAGCAGAATACAGAAGTTGAGTATATAATTAGCCTAACATCTTGCAACTGTTATTATCTTTTGGGAAACACTTTAAAGACAGAATAGGGAAACAAAGGCAGATGAGGGAAGCAAGGACACTGGGAAGATAGAAGCCATAATTCCAGGGAAGGACAAACAAGCCTGTCAGGATATAAGAACATAACTTAAACTTCAACAGAACAGGAGGCAAGATAGGAAAGTATCTTGTTGAGGACAGGAGACAGCCAGACAAGGGACAATATTCAAAGTCGTAAGGGAGGAAGGGATCACCCTGGCAAGGAGAGAGATAAGGAAACAAGCACCTGGATGCTGTTTTTTTTTTTTTTAATATCCTTCATTGTGACACAATGATATGTCAAAAGGATGGTCAGAGTCTCAGGGTTGAGGACTCTCTTCTAAACTCAATTTCCCCACTCCTAATAGCAAGAAGGGAAGTGAAGGAGCGGTGGGGGAGAGAGGTTGTGGCCTTTTATCCAGGGCTCAACATCCAGAGAGAAACTAAGAATCTGGCATAGTAGATAAGCATGGGAACTCAAGTTTATTGGGTATTCAGACTTCCTTGAAATTTTAGACCCTCTTTAAATGGAACTTCTCTTGGTGAGATTGTTTTTGTTTTGTTTTGTTTGTTTTCTCTTTTAGTTTGAAAAAGATTATGAATGCTGAGAGGTAGGCTGTATTGCCCCAACAGTAGCTGGGGAGGGTGAAAGGGAAGACAAGCCAAAGCAGTACCATTTAGACTGATGATCTTTATTCTAGTCTCTTAGTATATTTATCTGACATACTTCAATTATCTATTTGGTCTGGACTGTCTGATTCTTAGTTAAGAAAGAAAACTACTTTCCTGATTTTTCTTAAGAGCAGTACTAAGATGACCCTACTTAATACACATGGGTGAAGGTTGGGTTTTATTTATATACCACAAAGCACTTTTTTCATTACCCTATACAGCAGTTATTTAAAACATTATTTGACTAATATTAGGGTTAAGGAAAAGAAGTGGATATATGCCTTCACTGATATAGGGAATTTCCAGCTAAGGGTTTTTTAAATTTTGTTCTACCAAAAAAGAGCAACATTTTTTTCTGAAATGTGGTCTTAGCTACCTAGGATGACTAAGTGGCTTGTCTAGGATTATACAGGCAACAACTATCAGAGCAGAAGTTGAACCCAGTTCTTCTTACCTCTGAGGTCCATGACTTACTTGTGTTACACTATCTTCTTATTTTGCAGGTGAAGAAACTGAAGGTTTGATAGTTTCAGTGATTTGCTCATGGTCATAGTGATGGGATTGTAGCGGCAATCAGAGAGTTATGGAAATGGATTGTGCAGGTCCTTCGTGAAAGAATTAAAAGAGAAGTTTATTGTTGGATGAGAAGTCAGCTTTGCTGGGAGATTGACTTCCTCAGTGACAGAGAAATAACAAAAAGTTTTTTGCTGAGAAGAGAATGTCTTCACAGTGAGCAGGATCCTGGCAGCTAATTCCAAAGAGGCAATGCATACTACTTGAGACATTCTGCAAAGAAGTGAATTTAAAATTACCCTTTAATAGAGAATCTTGAGGTTCAAATTTCAGGTTGAAAAGAAAGCCAAAGTCCCTAGGCCTAAATCTCCAACTGAATGGAAATCACTTTGAAGGCTTCTGGAATTTGGAATTTCCTGAAAAGGGTCTGCATCCCCAAAAGATCAGTAGGGTGATTTGCCTTTAAAAAGGCCAGCCAGGATTCTCTGGAGTCTGGCAGACCCCAATTTCTCTTCTTTTGCATTTCAAAAAGGGACATAATTTCAGAGTGATTAATTTTACAGATTAAATGGAACACAGTTTCACACCCTGTCAATAGAACTAGAAAGTATGTGAAAAATTATTGAAATTCAGATTTACTTCTTCCAAGTTCACCACTGTTTACAGTGTAGTCCATTGCATTTTACCTGTATGTCTTTGGAGGGGAAAGTGAATCAGGTGACCTTGCATAGCCTTCCCTCATTCAAATCCAATTCACTTGCATGTCACAGCATCATCTCTCTGATGTCATGGCCCTCTTCGAGGAGGAAGGACAAACAACAACCTCTGTGAACAAAACTAGCCCGCAAACTGGAATTGTTCAATTGGAAGACTCCTCTGTCCATCTCTCCCTTCCTCCATTTCTACCTTCTTTCCTCCTTTCCTCCCTCTGTCCACACAGAGTATCATTACCCTTACCTACAGATCCTCTTAAAAAGCATTTTTTCTTCTTTTTTCCATCCTGAACTCTTTCAAAATATCTTGGGGTTTATTGACTAAATTTCTTTCTTAAGGATCAGACCTTAAAACAAAACAGATCTGATTCTAATTGGCCATTTATAGGTCCTAGGGCAAGCTCCATTTAATCATTGTTTGGATCCTGATTGACTCAGATTGAAGGAGATTCTTTGCCTCAGTTGCTATCTACTCTTAATCAATGAATGCATCCAGCCTCAGTCAAAATGAGACCTGTTAGGACCTTAGCTTAAAAAGACTTAAGGTCTCACATTTCATCCAGGCCATCTCCAGTCATTTTTATCTGTGTCTTCCCACTGGACTCAGATGGCTCTGGAGGAGAAAGTAAGGCAGGTGACTTTGCACAACCCTCCCTCACTTAAATCTAATTCACTTACCTGTCATGGTATCACCTCCCTGATGTTCATGGTCTTCTTCTAGAATGAAGGACAAACAAGAACAACAACCTCTTTATAGTACTTCTAAATAACCAGGAAACCAATAATTGGATTAAAATTTTTTGCATTCAATAAAAAATGTAAGCAATTATCTACCTTAAAAAAAAAAAATGACAAAAATAACCCCTCAAAAAACCAAACTCAAAACCCCCCCCAAAAAAAAAACCCCAAAAAATCCAACAACTCAGCTTCAATTCTGTTTTAAACTTTTAATGATTTTTGTATAGCTGTTTTTGAGATATAAATTTAAATAATGAACTTTGAACTAAGATCCAGCTGACAGCCAGATGGCGTAGTAGATGGAGCACTGTGTTTGGAATCAAAAAGACTCATCTTCATGAGTTCAAATCCATTCTCAGACACTTACTATGACTGTGAGCAAATCACTAACCCTGTTTGCTCCAGTTCTTCCTTTGTAAAATTAGCTAGAGCAAGAAATGGCAAACCACTACAGTACCTTTGCCAAGAAAACCCCAAATAGGGTCCTGATCATGACTGAAATGGCTTACCAAAAACCTAGCTTGGTCTCTTGTTTACAAGCCCCATAATGCAGGCAGATAATATAAATTCACTGATTTTTTTTCAGTTGTTTAATAGCAAAAATTAAAAATTAACTGGCAATAGATAACATATAATATTTTATGAAGTACCATTTATAATGTGTGTATTTATGTACAGAACATAAGTTTGTTAAATATTAATTCTTGTCTTACCTTCCTCCTAAAATTTTGGGATTTAAATGAGATGTGTAAATGTTTAATGGAAATAACAAAGATGTCATACTGCTAGTTGAAATGTTTCAAATCACCATTAATTCTAATATTATTTTCTTAAAACAAATATACAATAGAAAAAAAAAGTTGTCATGTGCAAGGCAGAAAACAAAAGGTTTCAAAATATGAAACAATAAATTTCCATTTCAAAAAACATATATAATAAACACTACATATTATGTTCACAGCTGTCCATCTTTTCTTTGCTTCCTTATATGTTTTATTTTTTCTCTGCTGTGTACTTTATACTTTACTCTTTTTCCTTCCTTTATTCTCCATCTTTTCCTTCAGACTACAATTAAATATGGATTTTTATGTATATGTATGGTATGTATCTACACACACATATCTTTGTGTATATATAATATTTTCAAAGTAATAAGACTAGATCCTCGTCAGAACACATTTGGAGTGTTCTGTTTCTTGTGAACAGCCCGTTTTAACAAGAAATTAACAAACTATTGCACAACCAGAGGATGAAGACCAAAGAGGCTACAAAAATGGAAATTATCAAATGATTAAAAGAGCTGAGAATGCATAGCCTAGAGAAGTACAGACTAAATAAGGATATGGCAGCTTCATTTAAATATGAGTCCGTGGGCAAGTAGTTTCATAATTTGAATTTTCTCATTTCTCTCTATATTCTAATATACTTTCACACATTTTCTAACACCTTTTGTCTGTTTGGCATTTAAAACCTTTTATAAAATGGCCCCAACTTATATTTACAGTCTAACTATTCATTACTTCCCTCCACATATTTTATAGAATATTTACATTGGCCTTATTATTTGCCATATATGATGAATGTTTGAAAATTTTCAGTGAATGGCTGGCTAACATCTTTTTTCACGCATTTACTTAAATTCTCATTTCTGCCTCTTGGTATCCACAGTTTTCTTCAAGGCTTATTTTGAGAGAACTTATTTATTGGACCCTATTTTATTCTAATCAGTATTAATTTAGTGTGATTCCACAGAGGTAATTATTGCAAGTAATATAAACATCAAATAATATACACTTTGTCTAGTCAACAATTATTAGTATAAGAATAACATATATTAATGAGTTTTTCCCATGTGGTAATAATATAAAGATAATTAGATGAGATAGATTCATTCTTTTAGTAGACCTTAAACTATGACTATAATTTTACTATTCATTACTTATTTACTTTGCCCATCCTGCTGGCATATCATTTCCAGTCCTCTTGGAAGGTCAAAATCAAGGTTTACCAGTCAATGAAATTGTACATTTTACTTTATCTCTTTTGTATTTCTGAATACTTAATAACTTCTCATAGAATCAGTAATTCTTAAATAAATGGGCAAGGGTGTTAAACTAAATGATGTCTGAAATCCATCCCAATTATAAATCCTTTGAATATGATACCATTGAAAGAGTGAAAGATTTGATGTCAGAGGACCTAAGTTATTATCAAGCCTTAATACTTTCTACTTGTGTAACTTTGGGCTACTAAATTTTCTGTGATTTTCAATTTTCTTATATATAAAATGATAAAGTTGGAATAGACTACTTCTGTGGCTATTTCTGGCTCTAAATTCAAGATTTTGTGAAGATTAATGAATCATTTGAAGTGTTATTAAATGGTAGATGTATTAGATTAGAAAGCAGAACCAGTAGTGAATAAATATCAGCTTGATATAAGCAAAGCTATTTTCTCAACATGGGAACTATTCCATTATAGAGTGAACTGCATGAGAAAGTAGTGTTTTAACTATTACTGGAGGTTTTCAAATCGAATCTGGATGACAATTTCCTGGGGATGCTAATGGGGGAGGGAGGCAAAAGTTGGGAGAGGCAAGATTTTTGATTTACAGTTTGAGCCCTTCTATCTTTCACATTCAAAATCTGTTGTAATAGTCTTCTTTAAAGTATAATGTTCTCTGGGAGCAGGTTTCTTTGAGGCTTCTGGAAGCAGCCTTTGTTTTAGTTCAAAGTAATCACCCCAAATGCAGCCAGGAGTTAAAGTCCAAATCCTTTATTGTCTCCTTCCTTTGGCCCAGTTAGTTTTCTTAGAGGCCTATCTCTCTCCTTGGTTCCAAGAGCTCCTGATGCTAATCCTTTGCCTTTTCCAGCTTCAGCCTCTCTTCCTCCCAATCTCCAGGCAGCACAAAGGTGGAAGTTGGAATGAATCTGTCTCCACCTCTGAGAGTGGGCTTGTGTTTTCTGACTTCTGAATCTCCCTGACTGAATCCTGGCTGAGGCTCCTAGCTTATATATGCTCTCTTAAAGGTGTGAATCTTGTAGAACTGTAGTAAGTACTGAGTACATTAGTGAACTAGAGAACTGTTAAGTACCATGCTAAATTAGATAACTGACCTAGCCCCTTGTAAGAATCCTAACAATCTGTAACTTTGATTATGTCTTGTTAGTTTCCTTACCTCCACATTTAAACTATACTTATTTTTTAATCTTTGCTTCTAAGAACTCCTTTTAGTGTTGTTCAGCCACATTAGTTGTGTCCAATTCTTTGTGTCCCCATTTAGGGTATTTTGGGTAAAGATACTGAAGTGGTCTCGCATTTCCTTCTTCAGATCATTTTACATATGAGGAAACTGAGGGAAAAGAAAATGTATGTGACTTGCCCAAGACCAAATAAGTAATAAATGTCTGAGGCCAGATTTAAACTCAGTCTTCCTTACTTTATGCTCAGCTGAAGTCCACTGAACTACCTACCTGTGCAATGCATATCTTCCTTGTCAGAGAATTGAACATGGTATGTGACAGGCAGGATGCTCACCACTAATAAGGAAAATCTAAGAAACTCCACTTTGTTTCAAAGCTCAGGCTAAATTTCCTTTTGCTATGCAAAGTTATTTCTGATTGCTCCAAACTGCTAATCTTTAGATTTTTTTTTTCTTTTTTCTTTGTGTGTGTGTGTGTGTGTGTGTGTGTGTGTGTGTGTGTGTATTATTATCTTCCCTCCCTTCCCCACCATGGATTGCAAGCTCAATAATGGCAGGAATACATTTCTATTTGTTTTTGTATTCCCAGTGCCTAGCACAGTCACTGGCACTTAATAGATTGACAAATTCTTTAAGGTTGATTGCTCAATTGACACTATGCATTGCATATAAAAGGAAGGGATCATATGATCATAGTTTTAGAGCTGGAAGAGAAGTTTATCCAATATAATCTCTCATTTTACAAATGAATAAAGGCCCACAGAAATGAATTGACTTTCCCCACATCACATAGGTAGTAAGTGGCAAAGATAGGGGTGAAACTCATGTCTTATGACTCCAGAGCCTCTGTTCTTTCCATTGGAGGCATTTTGCTAAGCAATGTTGTGCTAACTACAAAGAGTTAATATACTATATCGATATGAGCTATCATTTCTTCCTCACCAGTTGGATCAGAATCATAAGCCATCTACACATTGAAATCATAATTCACACTGAATGAATATGGAAAAGTGTATTCATTTATACAACATAGAACTCCATTACAAAAAGGAAGAGATAATACATGAAGACAATCCTTTTATTTTGCTATAGTTTGATGGCTTATAATCATATTTCACCTAAGACACAATTCTAAAAAAGAAACACAGAGAGATCAATAAAATCTTCAAAAATGTATGAAAAGAATCAGATCAGATTCATCTCCTCTTTTTTTATATCAGGCATTATGCAGTGCATATGGAAGGCTAAAGGTTATATAAACTGATGAAGCAGAAAGCAAATGAAAGATAATATCACTTATGTTCTTCCCAATAGCTGCTAAGAACCTGGGTGATTTTAGCAATAAAACCCCTTTTTTCAATGATTGCACACTGAACCCTTGGGAAATTAAAGGAGTCATCACACAATTTTGATGCCTTTTGATATTTGTAGAGATAAAGAATATAAGCCAACAATTTTTTGGGTGGGGGAAAGTAATCAAGTGTCTGGGTCAAATAAGTCTTCTTTCTGCCTCCCACATCTCTTTATTTACTAATTTTCAGGAAGATTAAAAGAAAGGCTTTTTCCTCCCATCAAACAGCAATTTTTGTAGGATTAGTATATTCAGTTCAGCAGTTTCCAAAGATAGACCAACTTGATTTTCCTCTTGTCACGTTATCTGTCTGTTCACTGAGTGTATTAAAAGGCTTCTTTGACACATTCAGTTTTCAGAAAGATAAAGATGCACAAATCAGATACAGCCTGTCATTGGTAGCCAGCCAGGTCATCAAGGGCATCTGGTTGCTGTAGAAAAAGAATTTGCATTTGTGCACATAAATGTGTGTTTTGTGAACCCTTCCAAACCACAGTGGGAATGTGGGACTGTGTCTTACAGTCTTTAATATCCATAATGGAGGAGAGGTTTTCAGGCCAAAGGGAGGCATTAAATGTCACAGGACTATTCCTACAGTTTATTAGATCACGAAAATCATTTGTTTTCCCAGGAAGGAAGATTTGTGGGCAAGCTTAGGACTTGGTAATAGCATAAATAACAACAGCTCTGAGATTTGCAAATAGCTAAAGTCATTAAGGCAAGGTAAACACATGATTTAGTGCTGTTTAATTCTACAACGAACATGTGGAAAAGTAAACAATAAAAATGATATATTAATGATGGTTTCAGTGGTGTCCTTCCAGCAAAGCAAGATTACTGATTTTAGGGAATGATAATCTAAATGTATATAGTTTCCAAGGGATTAATGACGGGCAGAAAAGAGGTGACACTCTCTAGGCATAATTGAAAACTGTTAGATATTTATCATTGGTTATAAGAGAAGCATTATATTGTAGTGGAGAGAATACCAGGTTTAGAAGAAAAGACCTAGGTTGAAACCCTTCCTTTGACATTTACAAATCTACTTTGTGACCTTGAGCAAATCACTTGATAGCTATGATCTTTACAAACATTAAAGATTGAATAAGAATTAGGTATAGAGGATAAACAAAAGTATAGATGAGGATTGCTTTCAATGAAGTCACCAGGGTCCTCAAACTTTTTAAATAGGGGGTCAGTTGACTGTCCCTCAGACTGCTGGAGAGCCGGATTATAGTAAAAACAAAAACTTTATTTTGTGGGCCTTTAAATAAAGAAATTTCCCTGAGTGAGGGGGATAATCGTCCTCAGCTGCTGCATCTGGCCTGCGGGTCGTAGTTTGAGGACCCCTGCACCGGATTAGGGAGTCATTAGAAAGCTGTTTGATTGGATGCAGTCGTGAACCTGGAGTCATAAAGATGTTAGTTCAAATCCTGTTTCTGATGATTACTAAATATATGATGTAGGCATGTCATTTAATCTTTCTCCTCCTTAGTCTATTCATCTTTAAAATAAAGAAAATATTTCCTGGGGGCTTTGTAAAGATAAAATAAAGTAACAATATAAAGCAATTTGCAAATCTTGAAAACAGTATGCAAATATTAGCTCTTATTCATAAGTGCATGATACTTATTTTGCTTTTCCTATTTCATGTGAAATTTAGAAAATGCAGACATATGCAAGTGTGGATATGTTATGGCTTGCATCATAGACAAATTGGGAGTCAATTACAGGAATAAATTAGCTATTCCTGAAAAATCATGGTCTACCTAACCAGGCTAATTATATGAACCAACCCCTCATGACATTCACTCTCTCTCATAAAAATCTATAAATCAACACATCCTGTCTGTATGTAATAGAGTTTTAACTATTAGAAATTGTGGAGCTATAGAAGGGAGGAGGGATTGGTAGCGGAGAAAGGATCTGGATGCAGTAGCACAGAATCCATTGTCTTGTAATAACTCTAGGCAGGAAAGGGATACCTTCTTTCAAAGTGCCTCAGCTCTTCTCCACTCAGGGACTAGAAAAGGGATAGGAAATATATAAACTTTAGGACAGTGTAAACTGTTGGACTTGAACTGAACCTGGAGAGGATAAAACTGAAGCTAGGTCTGGAATGCTTGAGAGGATTTGTCAGGCATAAAGTAAATTGATTTGAGGCATTATTGATTTGGAGGTAGTTCGTTGGATGATAGTTAAGTGGCGGGAGAAAGGAAGTATAATATATAAACAAATTTGGAATGGATGGCAAAAACAACTAAATTAAATTCAATAATTGATTAATTGTGATCAATTTGCTCTTTAATTATAGTATGAAATTTAAATATGCATTTCCAAAAAAAAAAATTGCTTGACTAGACTTAATTTGCTTAATTCAAATTGTATAGGTAAATATTTCTCCATTCTGTCATCTGGAGCTTTGGCATGTTATAGAAAGAATGAAAATGCAGATTTAATATCATATCTAAACATATGATATATGAAGAGTTATATTAGAATCATATGTCATCCTGTGTTCAAAATATTATTTACATATGATATTAAAAAAGCAGGTGATAATAAAGAGATTTGTTTCATTTTGTATTATAATTATTTGTAAATGTGTCATTCCTTTTTTAAATTGTGAAATATACAAAAAGGTCATGTTTTATTTGATCATCATCTCTCTCTTAGACTCAAAATGATTTTCTTTCTAACTTGGATTCTTATTAAATTCTTTATTTGGAGCCGAAAGGTGGAGTGTTTGAGAAAACAAAGTTTCTAATAAATGTTGTTGAAGTTAGGAAAAATTCTTGACAAAAAAGAAAATAGATAAGTATATCTTGAATACTTAACTATGTGCAGGGCTAGGTTCTTTAAGGCCTGCACATATGAGGTAAACAGCCTTTCTTGGTAAGAAAATACTCCAATTTGCACAAGTGAACTTATTCTATCTCATCTCTAACAGATTTTCCTGTCTGTCATTCCCACACTCTCACTTATTTTCAATCTCTCCCTGTTTACTAGTTACTGCCCTACTGTTTAAATGCCTATTTCTTCCCTATTCTTAATAAACCTTGTCTTGATCCATCTACTAGTTGTAATATCATGTCTTCCCTCTTTTGAGGTTAAAATCTTTAAGAAAATCACCTACAATGAATATTTCCACTTCCTTTCATCAACTTCATAACTCTCTATAGATTAGCATCAGATCTCATCATTGAAGTGAAATTACTCTAAGCAGAGTTACCACTGATTTCCTAATTGTAAAATTTAACGTTTTTTTTTTCTCAATTTTCTTTTTTTTTTAACCTCTTTACATTCTTTGATACTGTTGATATCCCTCTTTTCCTCGATATTCTCTTTGCTCTAGATTTCTGTGAAACTTTTCTATCCTGTTCTACTCCTACCTTTTTCAGTCCCCTTTGTGAGATTTTTTTTTCCTGGTAATTCCCATGAATGTCTCATCAGCTTCCATGAATTTAAATATCTCTATGTTAATGCTTTTCAAATTTACCTATCTAGTCCTTATCTCTTTCCTAACTTCCAGACTCACATCTCCAACTACTTAGTGGACACCTTAACTAGGTATGCTATATATATGTTAAACTTAACATGTCCAAAACTGAACTCAATATATTTCCATCCAAATCTTCCCTATCCAAATAAATCCAAACAAGAGCCAAACAATCCAAAATTATTATTGAGGAGCCTATCATTCTCCAAGTCGACTATATTGGAAGTCCTTCTTACAACCTTGATGTTGGTATCAATTCCTTACTCTCTCTTACCCTTATAGACAATTTCTTTTGAAGTCCTTTGAATTTTGCTGTCATAACATCCATATGTGTCATAACATCTATAATATGTGCCCCCCCCCCCCCGCATTTTTTGCAGTCACTCTGGTACAATTGCCAAAAGCTACTAGGTGGCACAGTAGAAATAGCACTGAGTCCAAAGTTGCAAAGACCTCATTCAAATCTGGTCTCGAAAACTTACTAGTTATGTGACCTTGGACTAGAAACTTAATGTTTCTGACTCAGTTTCCTGAAGTATAAAGTCGAAATGATAGAGTTCTGTGAGAATCAATAAGACAATATTTGCAAAGTGTTTAATGATATCTGACATCTAGTTGTTGCTATTTGTCCTTTGTTCTTGAAGAGAACCATGATATCAGGAAGGGGATGCCATGACAGGCAAGTGAATTAGATTTAAGTGTGGGAGGGCTGGGCAAGATCACCTGCCTCACTTTCCCCTCTAGAAGCATCTGAGTCCAGTGGCCAGATCAGGATCAGGATGACTGGATATGGTCCAAGATGCAATGGGAGAGCTTGGCCTTTGTAAACTAATGTCTTCAACAGATCTCAGTTTGACTGATGCTGTACTTACTCAGTGATTAAGATTAGGAAGCAATTAAGGCAAAAAGTCTCCTCATTCACCTAGTCCAAAAAAAATTTATATTCCCTTCCTTCTTGTCATAAGTCCCTCCCCAATCCATCCTCCAATCATCTGTCAAATCAGTCTGCCTAAAGGACAGATTATAGCCCTTATTCAATAAACTTCAGGAACATTCTACCACTTTCAGGAACAAATCTGAAATCTAAATTTTGGCATTCATAGCTTTTCATAATTTGGCTCCCTCCTTTCTCTCCCTATATGTTAATTCTCTCTATCAAATGAGTGAACCAGAGACACTGCACTCCTTGCTATTCCTTATGCATAACAGTTCTCTTATCTTCTCTTAACATTTTAAGTGATGTTCCCCTATGCCTGGAATGATTTCCTTTCTATTTCTATCTCTTAATTGCTCTCACTTCCTTAGAGTCCCAGCTCAATTCTTATGTACTATAGGAAACCATTCATAATCCCTCTTATTACTAATACCTTCCTTTCATTGATTATTTCTAATTTATACTGTATAAAGCTTATTTTTATAGTACATTAAAAAAAAAAAAACAAAAAAAAAAAAAACTTTTGTATGGTGTTGCAGTGGATAGAGTGCTGGGTTTGGAGTCATGAAGACTTCCTTCTGAGTTCAAATCCAGCCTTAGGTACTTACTAGCTATGTGACCCTGGCAAGACACTAACCCCAATTGCAGTTTCCTCAATTATGCAATGACCTGGAGAAGGAAATAGCAAACCACTTCAGTATCTTTTACAAATAAAAGGCACAAAGTGTTGGACACATCAGCTAGGTGGTGCAGTGGATAGAGCACTGAGCCTGAAGTCGGGAAGTCTCTTTTTCCTTAATTAAAATCTGGCCTCAGACTCTTAGTAGATGAGTGGTCACATGGGCAAGTCACTTAACTCTGTCTCAGTTTCCTTATCTGTAAAATGAGCTCAGAAGAAAATGGCAAACCATTTCAGTATATTTGCCAAGAAAACCAAAAAGGGTCATAAAGAGTAAGACAGGACAGAAAATGAGGGAACAACAAGATCCTATATACAGCTTGTTTGTTGTCTCTCCCATAATTCTATGAGCACCTTAAGAGTGGAGGATTGTTGATGAATTTTTTATTATCCTCAGCATTTAACATAGTATCTGGCAAGGAGTACATATGTAATAAATCTTTATTGACTGACTGTTTGAACATATATTGGAGATAATCTTAGAAAGGCATTAGCATTAAAGGGGACTAAAGAAATGCTTCTTGCAGAAGGTGAGATATTAGCTGACACTTAGTTAAAATTTTAGTGGTGATGACAGAAGAGAATGTGGAGGAAAAAAGAAACAAGAAAGAAATCTCATTAAATTATGCTAAAACTTTCTAATGATAGATTGCTAGAACTAGCGATCAAGAAAAGCTAATATTCTACTAATGGGAATGCTGGAAAATACTAAGAATGGAAAAAAAAAAAGTAGTTTCTTAAAACAGCACAGAATAATCATTTTCCAATATTCAACAAGCCTTTTCCCATTATAACTGAAAGGGCATGCATGTCCCTAAGGCAAATTTTTGCTTTGAGGCCAGGCAAGAGCAAAATTTATAAGGTGTTGAATAATCAAAACAAAATTTCCATCACTTATCTGCTAAGGATCAGAAGCCAGGTCACACTAATAGGTTAACATAATTTTATCTACTCATAAAAATTGAAAAAAATATTATGTTCAAAGTATAATATTTACTTTCTATCCCTAGCACAAGTGTATTGAGTTACATTTTTCCAGTAACATCAGGAGTCTGATTTTGATGGATATTTTCAGTTATTATGAGGTTCAAATGAGATAATAAATGTAAAAAATGTAAAATAGTACATTATACATGGTAGTTATCATTATTATTATATAGTCATCAGGCTTCTAGTGATGAATTCATTCCTTGAACCTTGTACTATCCTCCAGCTGGTCAAGCAATGTTTATAGACCAATTCAGAGTCATGCTGGTAAATTTTTAACAATCTGGCTTTTGGTAGGGAAAATGTTTGCACATACAATTTAATTTCAATCTGCATTATTAAAAGTTAAAGTCTAGATAATCACTAAAACAATAAATTTACAGTTAATTTATAGTAATTAGTAATTCTAGGATATGTGTTCATCCTGAAAATTTAACCATGGCCTCTTGAGAATTCATCTTAGCTGGCCTCTTGAAAACTCATCTAAGCTGACTCTATCATATCCATCATATATATTTCTATATTCTCTGATTCAGGTTGCCTTCAATTAGAAAATACGTGACTAGTTTGTGGGAACAAAAGAAATCACCTTGAATCATATGAAATCCAAACCCTGCATTCTAAGTGAATATATTAATTGGGTCCATCCAAAGCCTTCAGGAAATGGATTGTTTTCTATATAACTCCAGGAAAGTAATGTTGGGGTATAGAGGAAAAGAAGGGAGGGGTTATTTTGATAAATACCAGTGAACAAGAACTCTAAATATCATATATTTATGTACATGGCTATATGAATACAAGGCTAGAAAATAATTCTTCAATTATTTACAAAATAACAATCAAGAGTGCCTTTTTGTAATCTTTGGGATAAATAGATTGTACTTGGGTTCAATTTGAATTTTTTAGTGTTTTTAATTATTTTACTTTTAATTTATGAAATAAAAAAAATTCCATAATATAGTATAATAAAGAAGATTGTACATGAAACTGCAAATCATTATATATAATTTGCTATTTCTTTTAAGTATATGATAAAATTATATAAATTATTCCTCCTAATATGCCCCAGAAATAACTGTCATTAAAAATGTGTGTATATGTAAAATCATCCTTTTCATAATTCTATTTATCAATTCTTTCTCTTGAGACAGATAGCATCTTTCTTCATATGTCCTCTGTAGGTGATTTGAGTATTTATAAATCAAAATGACTTATCTCTTCTATTTTAATTTTTAATCTTGAGACCTTTGATTTGAAGATTTAAAATTTTTTTTTGGTCTTGTCTACATCTTCCTTTTTATAATCCTTCCTTTTATCTCTCTCAGTGTGACACAATGATGCCTTATTGATATTAATATAATCGATCTCTTATTGTCATCATTGTGGTATAGTTGCCAAGAGCCAATTAATTGTCACAATGAATACAACTGTTAGTCTGGAGGTAGGCAAACCTCAGTTCAAATCTGGCCTAAATACTAATTATACGATCTTGGGATAGTCACTTAACTTCTATCTCAATTGTTTCAACTGTAAAGTACGGATGATAGGACTTGGAGTGAATCAGTAAAATAACATTTGTAATGGATTAAAATGCTTCCTATATAAGAGGTGCTTTCAGGTGATATTTATCTATAGTGGGGGGGAGGGGGGCAGCTAGGTGGTGCAGTGGATGGAATACCAGTCCTGAAGTCAGGAGGACTGAGTTCAAATGTGGCCTCAGATACAGCACTTCCTAGCAGTGTGACCCTGGGCAAGTCATTTAATCCCAATTGCCTGGGGGTGGGGGAGGGGGGAATATAATCAAGGAAATTGTGTCATTTATAAATAATCCTTGAATATGTGTGTGGATGGGTGGGTGGGTGTGGTTGTGAGTGTGTGTGTGAACCAAGAGTTGGACTCTAAGCAAAACTAATGTAGGCAAAGATTGTTTCAATATATTCTAATTCCTTTCTGGTTCTATTCTTAAATGAGCCATCATTCTTTCCTTTGTAACTTTTACATAGCCATTACTTTCTAAATTCATACTCCTGACCACAAGAAGACTGGGTGAAAGAGTGTGGAAGCATCTATGGGAATTCCTACTCCTCATGACTATAAAGACACTTCATAACGCTTGTACCAATGGAAAATAAAAGTCTGTACCCCCAGCTATTGATCTTTTCAAACTAACACTTGACTGCTTCCTCTTACATTCCAAGGCTAGAGGATGTGTCTTTAGATCCTATTTATGACAGTCTCCATCTTTATGACCTTGGATAATTTACTACTTAATAGCCTTAGACCTCAGTTTCCATATGTATAAATAGGGGATTGGACTAGATGGCTTCTAAGATTGACTCCATTTTTTGTTAAATGACATTTTAATGTTCAGTCATATGAGTTATGGTACCCCAGGTCAGTATTTTTCTTAGAATATGAAATTAGTACCAGTCACTGGGTCAAGAGTAAAATTTTTAGGTGAGAATTAAGTAGTGAAAACTGAACTGATGAAGGAATATTACCTAAAGACAAACATTAAGACATCTGCCCTTCCAGGGCTCATCTGGCTAGATTCAGAGTGAATCAAATGTGAGAACAGCTTCTACAATAACAGTTATACACAAGACGGAAGAAGAAAAAAAAAAAAAAAAGATACCTACATTCTTTCCCCTAATTCACCAAGAAGATTAACCTAACTTTGAAATCTGTATGGTGTCTCAGGGAAGGTTTCATAGGCATATTGAATTAAGTTTTAAAAGATGACCATCTGCAGTCAGAAAAGGAACTAAGGAAACTATAAGTCAACACATGCTATGTTTATCTCTTTTTTCTGTTTTCTTTTTTTTTTACTCTCTCCCATGGTTTTTCCCTTTTGCTCTGATTTTTCTCTCCAATCATGATTCATAAAGCAGTATACTAAAAATAAACAAAGAAACTTACTAGAAAAAAAAAAAGATTATACAATGATTACTTTTGATTGATGTGGCTCTTTTCAATAGTGAGGCAATTCAGGCCAGTTCCAATGGTCTTGTGATGGAGAGAGCCATCTGCACCCAGAGGGAAGTCTATGGGACTAAGTATGGATCACAACATAGTTTTTTCACTTTTTTGTTGTTGCTGTTTACTTACATTTTGTTTTCTTTTTTTTTTTCCTTTTTGATCAGATTTTTCTTGTAGAGCATGATAATTGTAGAAATATGTATAGAAGAATTACACACGTTAAGCATATATTGAATTACTTGCTATCTAAGGGAGCTGTAAAGGCAAGGAAGGGAGAAACAATTTGGAACACAAGATCTTGCAAGTGTAAATGTTGAAAACTACCTATTCGTTTTGTTTGAAAATAAAAGCTTTGATTAAAAAAAAGAAAAAAAAAAAAGACGCCAGAGGTTTTTGTTGTTGTCATCGTTGTTATTGCTGTTGTGTATTTTTCAGTTTAATTTTTTCTGTTTATTTGACTCCTTAGATTCTTTTTACCTAAAAACAAAAGTGAACTCAGAACCGGCGGATAGAAATGAACCCACAAGTGAAATGCTAAAGCATATCATCTATAAGGGTTAGAGACCTACAGGAACAAAAATCCAAGCAATATACATTAAAGAAATGATGAAAAGTCAAATAGATGAGATTGGGGGTGAGGTGAGGTGAGGTTCTTGAAACTATAATAAAAAGGTGACCATATACTTTATCTAAAACATGTCAGTTAATTCAGTGGAAAAGAGATCTATAAAATCAGCAGCTTGTCATCATCTTTAGGAAGCATCATTTGACAGGCTACAATTTTTAGTACTCAATCTTTGCTTTGGCAATACGTAGATACAGCTTGGCATGTATTCACACAGTAAGAATGGTTTCTATTCATCTAAAATGTAATTCCTAAGTTTCTTTTATGCTAGCCTTTAGTACCTTCCCTCAAAAAACAGAGAAAGGAAAAAGAATGCAACATTCGCCTAGAATTAGCTTACATTTTGTTATTGTTGGTGTTGTCATTTCAGTCATATTTGCTCTTTCATGAACCTACTGAGTTTCTTTTGGGAAAAATACCGGAGTGGTTTGCCGCTTTCTTCTCCCATTCATTTTACAGAAGAGAAAACTGAGGCAAACAGGACTAAGGGACTTACCTAGGGTCACTCAACTAAAAAGTATTTGAAGCTGGATTTGAACTCAGGTTTTCTAACTCCAGGCTTGGTACTCTATGTATTATACCATTTACATGCCGTTGGCTTAATAATAAAAAATTAATGAAATCAATGAAAATTGATTAATAAATAATCGTAATTAATAATAAAAATAATTAATAATTGTATAAAATAATAAATTGCAATTAATAATAAATTTAATAAATAAGTTGTAATTAGTTGTAATTAATAATAAAAAATCAATGAAAATTCACCTGATTCGGAATTTGTAAAATTCTGAAAAAGTCTGAATTAAAGCTTTATTTTTTTATTGTCTAGGAGAAAAATGCCTGCTAATTAAATTAACATTACAAGTAACCCTATTGAGACAAAACTCAAAACTAGTTTTAAAGAGAGGTACTCATATTTAATGTAGAACACTACCTTAGCATTTAGAAGCCCTGGGTTTGTCTTCTTCTAGTAAAGAAATCTGTGTCTACTAGACAGTCATTTAAAGCTTTTGGACTTCAATTTCCCCAATTCAAAGCAAAGAGGATGTGTGGTGATATTGTATAGCAGATAGAGAGTTGGCCATAAAATCTTGAAACTCTGGTTTCAGACTCTAATTCTGACTAATACTAGCTGTTCCTCCCTGGGCAAGTCAAAATCTCTCAGATAACTATAAAGAGGATCAGGTACTTACATGCATTAAACACTTCTTCATTAATAATTCTCTTTACCAAGGAAGTCATACATTATCTTTGCCACCCTCTATCCTGAAGAGTGAAAAATTAATTTTGAAAAATGGAATGAGTTGGAGTACTTAATTGGTAAGCTCCTTTACTGCTGTATAATTAGAAATCTTTTCAAAGTATTTGTAGATACTTTAAATGTAACCACCCAATTCAATAAATATTTTGTGTGTCAACACATCACCAGATACTGTTAGAGGAAAGAGAGAATATGAAAGAAACCTTACTCTCAGGAATTTTATAGTTTTATTGGGGAAATAAGTTATAAAATAATACCTATCCTCAAGGAGTTTATAGTTTTATAAGGGAGATAAGATAGGTACACAAGTAATATTAGGATTAATAAGAGCTAGGCTATCTTTGGTAATTATGTAATAGTGGTTCATATAGGTTGCTAAGAAAGTTAAGAAAAAGGAAAAATGATTTTGAGAATCACAGATTGTTTCATAGCTGAGATGGCAGCATTAGTCATGAGTAGAATTTAAGTGGGCAGAACTGGGAGGGAGAGAGAATTTCATGCACTGGGAATCGCATGAGCAAATGAAAAGAGGCAAGAAAGCAAGGAGTGTGTGCAAAAATGGAAAGTAGAATAATTTGAGAAAAGGTAGCAATGAACCTTAGAAAATTTGAGCATGATGAGATCAAGGGAACAGATAGAAAGGTTGGCAAGAAGAGCAAATATCTTTTTCTCTCCTTGAAAAGGAAGACAGGATGAATGGTGAAGATGTTGTAACTATTCACTTCAACAATCATATATTAAATTACTTTCATCTATAAAGAACTATATGAGCTACTGGGGAGAGATAAGAAGTTTAGCTATAAGATGTTCCCTGAGTTAATAGAATACAGAGGAAGAAGAAAGAAATGATTATAATATGAAACAATGCAGGTTAGTGCAACCATGAAAGAAACCAGTATTGTGGTGAGTAAAAGAAGATGTGAAAAAGGAAATAAAGGTTTGATATTCCACCCATATTGGTTTATTAAGCAATGCATGCCAACCTCCAAATAATGTGAAACCAGACCTACTCAGCTTAGGCATGGGCCTAAAATAAGAGGGGAGACTTTTAGACATTAACAACAATTAATCAAAAGGAAACAATAAAACATTAGGTTGTCTGATGTCTATTTGGATGAAAGATTAGAGATTTTCCAAGTTGTAAAAGGGAAAAAGAAAAGGCATTAATTCTCTGAAGTCAGGAAAAAAAACAAAAACGAAAACAGGTGTCCTACTTCCCAAAGTGTCTGCAAATAATCAAAGCAACATGAAAACAATTGATCAGTATAGAAAAGATATATGGGTTGTTTGAGTTGTATAATTCTGAGTAAACCTTGCTTCAATCTCTGGATCTGAGATTCTCGTCAGGATACCCTCGGTCTTTAGTTAAGGATTTCTAAACAGCAAGTAAAGATGGTCCAACTTTCAGACATGCAGGGCTGGATTTTTGAACAATGTAAATGTTCTTCTAGTTCTCACAATGAAATCCGGTGGTCCGACCAGATAGAAGTTAGACTAGATCCATAATTGAATAGAAAGGAAGCTGAGCTAGTTCTAGAACTGAGTCAATGTAGTTTACTCAATTCCTACAATTTATTCTCTTAATCTCCTTAATGCAATATGTGGTACAAGAAGAGGTATATAGGGCATTATTGATAGTAGAATCTCTGAAAAGATTAATGGGCATATTTATTTGTGCTTTAAAGAATGATAAGGGAATTTCCCTTCTCTCTTCCCTCTTTCCCATCCCCTGGACTCTATATAATACTTTAAAGTTTGTCAAGTATTTTACAAATATTTCATTTTATCCTTACAACTGGAATATATAAGCTGTGATACCTCGGAATTCATCTTTTATTTGTTCCAAAAGGCACAATAAGTAGTGAAAATGACAGATCCCAAATGAATTTTCCCCATAAGGAGTTTATCTCCAGTTCCCACTCTAAACATCCTTCCCACTCAATTCCTTAAAGGGGAAAGTGAGCTACCAGCTGGGGAGAAACAACCTGAGTTCCTCTCTTCTTGACCCAACTTATTTCTGAAGAACCATGACCTTTACACTGTCCATCAGTCCACACCATCCAAGCTTCCTTGGGGAGTTAGGGAGAGGGTGGGAGGTGGAGGTGGAAGCCATGTTATCCAGGACTCTGGCCATCTTCTGGGACTCAGGGCTTCCAGAAGTCTGGGGTCCTCTGCCTGGACATCCACCATCTCTCTCCCCAACCCCTTCCTGCTTGTGCCACCTTTACTGCTCTTGCTCCTGATGCTTCTCCTGCTGAGCACTCTCCTTGCCCCTTCTAGTGCTATTGTTTGGGGAAGCAAGAGACTATATGTTGCAGTCACATAGTCCTGTAAGAACTGCTCCTTGACCTGCCTAATGACACATACAGCCTGAGCATTGTGGGATTCAACCTGAACATCTTGTGTCTCTAGCCTTTTCTAGCGAGGAGCTGACCATAGTTGAGGGCAATAGCAGCAGCAATGGGGGCTGGACAAACTCCCATCCTTATTGCTCACCCAAGACAATAACCAAGTGCAATGGGTACTAAGCATGTAAGTAATTTTTTCTCATTAAAATTCATTAAATACTTTCAAGTAGATGAGTAACAAGGTACCACTGTGCGTATGTATAATTGTACATATGTGTGTATGTATAATTGTATATATGAATATATATCCACATATATGGGCTTATGTATGTTTGTACACTTATACATATATGTATGTGTGTATATATGGATATGTTTTATATTTATATACTGTTATATCTATGTGCAGATATAAAATTATATCTATAGCCACACTATTCTAAAATATTATTATTATTCCAATGTTACAGATGAGAAAACTGAGGCAGATGTAGGTTAAGTGATTTTTCCAGGATCATACAATTACTAAGTATCAGAGTCTTGATTTGATTTGCCTTCTTAACTTCCAAGGCACATGGTCTATCCATTGAGCAATGATTTTACAAGTATAATGGATAGTTATTGTATAAGTAAAGTATAAATAAAGCAGAGATAAAATACCAAGCATAGTAATTAGTGTGAAAAAAAAAAACACAGAAGTAAGAAAGTGTGAAATATATGAGAGATAGTGAATAGTTCATTTAATTTGTTGATTATATCCCAGCATGGCATAACAAGGTAAACGTTAAATGATATCATATTTTTGAGCGTCTTCAAAACCATGGAAAAATATTTGGAATTTTCATAGTGAACAAGAGCAAATTATTTAAAAGTCCTGAGTAAAGAGGTGAACGAGATAAGGTAAGATCTTTCAAGACAGTTGTGAAAATCGAGTAAGGCTTCATCTATTTCAAAGTTTGAGTAGGCCTGAAAGACTTTAAGCATTAAGTCAAGGGCATACTCAAAGTCTCCTCCCTGTTATCTTCTTAAGGACAATAAAGTTTTCTCCCTGTTATCCCCTTAAGGGCATACTTAAGTCCCCTTCTTGTTATCCTCCCTATTTCAGCCAAATATGGGCAACTATGTACTTATTGGTCAAGTTCAATTTCTTGGGCAGTTGCTGCGTTTAGAATGTAAGATCCTTAGCCAATAAGGATGAGGGTCAGTGGTGGGAGGGTGAATTTGCGTTAGGGATTAAAAGCATCACCCTGCCCCCTACAGTGCTTCCTCCCTTCGATTGTCTGCTCCATGGGTGGGACGCCAGATTTTTGCTAGAACGTATAATAAACTTTGCTTTGCTTCTAGAGATCTCTCCAGTCTTTTTATTAATGGTTTCTGACCCACACAGAGGTGATATGGTCAGGTTCCTAAATATCATATGTCAGTATATGAAGAGGCCATGGTCATAGAGAAGGAAGAGAAACAAGAGATATGTGTTTAAATTTATTTTTTGCACAATGATTTATCAGAGTAATCACATAGCTAATAACTCTTGAGTTTCTGAGATCAGATTTGAACTAAGGTCTCCCTAACTCCAAAACTGTTATTATCCACTATACTATTTAGCTGCTCCTGAAGTAAGAGATATTACAGAATCAATAGAACTTGTTAAGTGGTTGGATATGAAAAGTAATGGACATCAGAGTTAAAGATGATGGTAAGCTTTTAATCATGGAAAAATGATTGAATACATATTGGTGTTGAAGAAAAATAGTAACGTTGAGAAGGAATAAGAAGTTAAAGGGAAAACATTTTGATTTGTTTGGGGACATGTTAAACTTGAAATGTTGCAAAGAGAAATCCTGTAGATAGATGAAAATATATACCTGAAACTTGGAGAGCTGGAATTATATATTTCAGTGTTGCCTTTGGAGAGCTGCTAGGTAAAGCTATGCAAGTGAATGTGATTGCTAAAGCAGATCATGTGAAAAGGAAGTTGTCCTTCCTTCTGGAAGAAAACCCTAATATCAGGAAGGTGAATGTATTTAAATGAGGGAAGGCTATGCAAAGCTACCTGCCTCATTTTCCATTCCAGAGCCACCTGGATGTGGCAAGATATAGATCAAAATGACTAAAGATGGTCCTGCATGAAATGGGAAACCTTGGCCTTTTTAACCTAAGGTTTTCCCCAGGTTTCAGTATGATTGAAGCTATATCCATTCAGTGAGTTAGGCTAGGTAGAAATTGAGGCAAAGAAACTTTTCATTCACATATTTAAAAAAAAGCTAAATGAATGAATGACTGAATCTCAGAATTTTGGCCAAAGCAGAAATGACTGCTATTTACAGTCAGCCTCAATCAATCAGGACCCAAGTAGTGACCAAGTGGGGCTAAGGCCTGGAAAGGACATGCGAACAGAAACTCCGTTTAGAGATTTGAGAAGATAGGTTGTTATCCTTCATACCCAAAGAAGACTAAAATGACATCACAATGTTAGAATCAAGGTACAGTATGCTTAATTATGATGATCAGATCAATATGAGCTCAGAATGCTCCATCACAGGTAAGGTACAAATAATCCATGTGAACTCTCCCTATTTCATGCTTTTTTAAAGCTGTTTAAATTTTCTTTGTTTTTGAAGCACAGAAACCTCTGATGAAGGCACATCAAGCTTGGCAGTTCTACACCCGTGTTCCCCATGGCCTTCAATCAATCCTAAAGTTCTTAATAGAGAGGCTGAGATTGCTCTTGTATTGCTTTTTTAAACAACCATGTGAGCATTTATGTGAATTCTTCCTAAAATAGATTTTAAGCAAGTATATGTTTGATATTCAGACACCATAGCCAACCCGTTGGAAAGTATTTTCTGCAGTAGAATTTGAATTCTTGGCAGTTTAGTTCAAGAAAGAACCTCAGTGCTTGATATTTTTATACTGCCAGATGATCTTCAGAATCTTCTTAAGATAATTCAAATGAAAACAAGATTTGAAACTAATGAAAGATTAAGAAAAAATGACTGGAGAGGTAAAGGGGAAGAAGTAGGAAAGTGTCCCTGTTTATGAAACCAAGGAAGGATAGAATATCTAAAATGAGTGGTCTTTTCATATTGTATTGAGAGAGGGAGGTTTAATGATCTCACACTGGATGATATGATTCCTTGAAAAATACAATGTATTAAAAATTTAACAACTTGGACCCACACTTAACACTGTACACCAAGATAAGATCAAAATGGGTCCATGATTTAGGCATAAAGAACGAGATTATACATAAATTAGAGGAACATAGGATAGTTTATCTCTCAGACTTGTGGAGGCGGAAGAAATTTGTGACCAAAGAAGAACTAGAGACCATTACTGATCACAAAATAGAAAATTTTGATTACATTAAATTAAAAAGCCTTTGTACAAACAAAACTAATGCAAACAAGATTAGAAGGGAAGCAACAAGCTGGGAAAACATCTTCACAGTTAAAGGTTCTGATAAAGGCCTCATTTCCAAAATATATAGAGAATTGACTCTAATTTATAAGAAATCAAGCCATTCTCCAGTTGATAAATAGTCAAAGGATATGAACAGACAATTTTCAGATGATGAAATTGAAACTATTTCCACTCATATGAAAGTGTTCCAAATCACTATTGATCAGAGAAATGCAAATTAAGACAACTCTGAGATACCACTACACACCTGTCAGATTGGCTAAGAAGACAGGAAAAAATAATGATGAATATTGGAGGGGATGTGGGAAAACTGGGACACTGATGTATTGTTGGTGGAGTTGTGAACAAATCCAACCATTCTGGAGAGCAATCTGGAATTATGCCCAAAAAGTTATCAAACTGTGCATACCCTTTGATCCAGCAGTGCTACTTCTGGGCTTATACCCCAAAGAGATCATAAAGGAGAGAAAGGGACCTGTATGTGCCAAAATGTTTGTGGCAGCCCTGTTTGTAGTGGCTAGAAACTGGAAATTGAATGAATGCCCATCAATTGGAGAATGGTTGGGTATATTGTGATATATGAACGTTATGAAATATTATTGTTCTGTAAAAAATGACTAGTAGGATGAACATAGAGAGGCTTGGAGAGACTTACATGAACTGATTCTAAGTGAAATGAGCAGAACCAAGAGATCATAATATACTTCAACAACGATACTATATGAGGATGTATTCTGATGGAAGTGGATTTCTTTGACAAAGAGACCTAACTCAGCTCCAATTGATCAAGGATGGACAGAAGAGCTACACCCAAAGAAAGAACATTAGGAAATGAATGTAAACTGTTTGCATTTTTGTTTTTCTTCCCGAATTATTTCTACCTTCTGTATCTAGGATATATTATGATATATTTAACATGTATAGGACTGCTTGCCATCTGGGGGAGTGGAGGAAGGGAGGGAGGGGAAAAATCAGAACAGAAGTGAGTGCAAGAAATAATGTTGTAAAAAAATTACCCTGGCATGGGTTCTGTCAGTAAAAAGTTATTTAAAAGAAAAAAAAAAATTTACAACTTGGCTTGTAACTGAACCACATTAATTGAATTGGCTTCAAATATTTTACAAATTGTTTCAACTTTCCTCAATTTCAATTTCTTTAGTAAAATGAACATGATTTTGCCTTGACTACTTATCTCAGCAATGTCTATCAAAAGACATCATCATCATCATCAAGAACATGGGAAATGACAAAGATCTCTTCCCTTTGGATTTCTGATTTACTTGGTAATATTTTTCACTCCTCTCACATTTGGGTAGTTGTTTGATGCAAGTAGGGTAAGCCAGCCCAGGTGATTGAAAAGGAGATAGGAAGTAGATAGGTAAATTAAAAAGAGGTTGTCATTTTCAAATTCTCAACTCATCAGTGGGTGGTATTAACCAGATAGAAAGCCTATCACCAAGTAGACAGAGGTTGAGGAAATGAAGATTGAAAACCAAATTCAGGTTGAATAGAATTTATGAAAGGGATCAACAAAGGATTACAGACAGCTATTTGTTGAAGCTTCTTCATAAGAAGTTTCTTTTACTGGGTCTTAGTCCATGATTAAATTTTTAGTATGATCATTTACAATCATATACATCATTTTTTTGTTTTTGTATTATTGCTCAATTAGGCTTAAGAAAGGGCGGGAGAAAAAATTAATAATAGATGTTGTATTTTCAAAAAAAATATCCTGAGTGAATCTCCCCCCTCCCCCCCCCCCCCCCCGAAAACCCTGTTGTTAAATATTTACTCACATTCCACTGATTACAGAGTTCAAGATATTTTTTTAAATGCTTTGAATATGATTTTTCTTCTGGTGTAGAAACTCCATCAATGCAGATTACAATCTGGGTAACCTTGAATAAGTAATTTAATCTCTCTACGTAATAAATTATAATATTTATTAAAGAGTTCAATTATATTATATTCAGAATTTTTATTATCATTTCTAAATCCTGTAATCCTATGAACTTTATTAGACACTATTCCATTGGCATGGTTCAAGTTATTGTATATACTTAAAAGTGATAAAACTATACATATTTCAAAGCATATTCTAATTCATACTCTTTAATAATGTAGACCAATCTCCCAAGCCTCACAGTTGGCATATATTATTGATGTATTTCCACATAGTATGGCTATTCTTTAATGATTTTAATATTTTAAATATTTTATTTGTATTTGAATAGTTTGGTTACATTTTACTCTCAGGACATCTTTAAGGCTTTAGAGAGAAAGGTTCATGAAGTAGTAGAAAGAACAGCAGATGTATCTGATTTGGAATACTAATTTTGCCACTTAGTACCCGAGTGATCTTCAGTGTTATTTAACCTCTTTTGCCTCAATTTCCTCATTTTAAAAATTAGAACATTCCTAAATTTGGATTCTTTAAGTTGTTTCTTGAGCCTAAAGTCTATTATCTTCTGAGTAGTTTTAAGAAAAATGAACTTGTTTTATTGCGATGGAGAAAGAATTATTTAAAAGCAATTGGTTTCAGAAGAGCATTGTGTTTAGTCATTTTGTTTCACTGTAATCAAGCATAGAAAGAAAAGAGTACTGAATACAGAAGTAGAGAAACTTTATACTCATTAGGTAGGTGCAGTTCCTTCAGAAAATAGATTGGTCCATTCTTTCTGATACATCCCCTGTATGTTTCCCCACTAAATGTTTATATGTATCCTTCCTCCTTCCCTATCGCATATCCCATGTTCAAAAATGACAGAAAACTCCTACATTGTTTAAAATTCAATTATCCTATTAAGCAGACACAGTGCCGATTCAGTTGAGTACAATGACCCTAACCAATTTGAGCTGGATTAGTTATTATCTTGAGTTTTTGGTCTTCTCAAAACCACAAGACTTTTTGTGATTGGCTGAGTCTAACTTCCCAATTCCTTGTTTGCTTACAGTTTCTGAGAAATTGAAACTTAATTTTTCTATGGAAATTTAAATTTGGTTAGTCTCTCAAACCAACTTCTAATGGCAAAAGTAAAAGTAATCCTAGGATCACAGATTTAGAAGGGAAATGACAGAGACTTGGAGAGATTGACTGATTAGTCCAAGGACATATAGAATGGAAGAAGCAGAATAGGGATTGGGCTCAAGTCCTTAAACTCCAGAATTGGTTTTTTGTTTGTTTGTTTGTTTTTCTATTTTGCTGTATCACTTCCCAGTCTGAAATCTGAATCCTTTCTAGAAGTCACCAAATTAAGTAAGGCTTCAAGAAATCTTGATGATTCTCATGGTGCAGTCAGAATAAAAAAAAAAAAAAATAGTTTACTCTTTGCACAAATTAAATGTGACAGATGGTATTTTGTTACTTAAATGAATAGCAGCCCACTTATTCTTCAGGAGATTCCTTAAATAGTCTCACTGCATCATCCCTGCAAATCCCATATCATGCTTATAAAGCCTTTACTTTCCTTTAAAGACCAGCAAATAAAAAAGATTCAATTCTCCAAATGCAAAGAGATTAACTTACCTTACATGAAATTCAGAAAAAAAAAAAAAAAAAAAAAAAAAGGAATTTCCACAACACATTTATTATTAGGCTACTTTAAAGTACAAAATAATTTGTTAATTATATTTTTTCTTCACCCAATTGTTCTTTCATGAGATTTCCCCTGTATCCTAGAAATCTTCTGAAATTACTGTCACAGAGTTTCAGGCAATATCATTGACCATTTACATATACATTAGGTGAGATGATTAGGACTTGGTGCAAGAAATTGGTAGCCGATCTGGAAATGAGATGGAAGAATTCATCTTAAAATTTTCTCTGTGAACATCTCTTCTCTCCTCATGGATTCAAAGAGAAAGAATTCATGCAGGAACTTTGGAGTATGCCCAGGGACAAGGAGATACAAACTAAAATTGCAGACAATTACAAATTGTAGTTGACAATGGAGGTCATTGCACAAAGATTATACCCAGTTATACAGGAAAGATTTTTATTTGTTTTAAATCAAAGAAACCTTTGAAGGAAAAATTATTTATGCTTTCAGAAGAAAAATAGAAAACATTTTAGTTAATCCCTCTCTAAACCACTCACCCCCACAACTCATTCCTCCATTTTTCTTAAGAGATGGAACTCTGGCATATTGCATGCACAGCTTCCTTTGGAATCAGCAGACCTGAGTTCAAGTTTAGTTTATTGATGGGATTCAGGAGCACTGAGTTCCCCAGATATATTAGAGTTTCAGGACTCTCCCCATGTGATTCACTAAATCTGGGGAGAAGGGGTCTGAATTCAAAAAATATATTTGAGTTTTGGGCCAGTGTCATAAGGTCTTTCAAAAGCATTTGTAAGCTTAGACAATCTTCAAATCAAGAGACAAGAGGTAAAGATTTTATTAGGTTTCTGAATATGGGCCAATTTTCAAAAGATAATTTTTAGCAATTAACAAGGTAAAAAATGAGAATTAAGTACTCTAGTGGAACTCACTGTTAACAAGGGGGTTGACCCTTGTCATCAAAACAAAGTAAGTTCCTAATGTATCAGACATTGTGATGCTTAGCAAGTGGACCAACTTTAAAAGGAATTAGCAGGGGAGATATATACTAGTAAGTTCTTTTGTAGAAGGAAAATAAGGATGGGGAGATGTGGTGACATCATAACTTGACCTTCTGATTGGATACAGTAACTGTGGAGGTCATGATAATTTTGTCAATGCAAGAAATTTGACAAAAAATTCAACAAAGGCTCATTGCAAGAAAGGCCTACTTAAGATAGCAAAAGAACTCAGTTAAGGAGATAATCCTGTGAGTCTTCCTCCTTGCTTGCCTCTGGAAGTAGCTTGGACAGTAATTCAGGCCCTCTACTATTAATGCTCCTCCCTATGATCTACCCATCTACCAAGGACTTGGGGTCTTTCCATTGTGTTTTTTTCACCTCATCTCTCTGACATATATTGGTGATATAACCCTGGTCAATTAGGCAACTCTTTGTGAGAAAAATTGGCAACCTGTATTGGTAGGGAGATTTTCCTTAGTCAGTAGTTCTTAATAGTAATGAAGTCACAGGTTCAAGTTTTCAGTTTCCTTAAATAATTGAATATCCATCATCCACTTATTCCCATTCATTACATCATTTGGAATAACTGTTCTTTGCCAATGTCACAGTGTGGAAAAACAAAACTTGTGCTGGTCTTTGACAAAAAAGAGAAGACCTGGACTGGAATTATTTTATTTTAAAGCTGTGTGATCATGATCAAGTAATTTATATTCCCTAAATCTGTTTTCTCATCTATGAAATGGAAATAATAGTTTCTGACTCCCAAGGTTGTTGCAAGGTTAATTTAAAAATTCTTCCTAGGTTTTGGAAATCTTTTTGTTTGCTTTTGTTTGTTTGTTTGTTTTTTGTGTGTATTGAGGTGGTGGTGGTGGGGGGGGGAGTTTGAGAGTACTTAATTTAACCTTTAATTTCACTGGTATAGGGAATTCCCAGTGGTGGTGGTGGGGAGGGGGAAAGAGGAAACATTCTGCTAATGTAAAGCCCCTATTTTTTTTTTTTATGTACTTTATGTTTCAAAACATTTTCCATGAGATTGTGAGGAAAGGATTTCCCAAAATTAATTCAGCCAGTATGTTCTAGTGTCAGAATAGGAACTTAGATTTTCTTAATTAAGAGTTTAGTTCTCTCTCCACTACTCAACTATCTTTTACAATATCATATTTTAAACCTTAAATTATAACAGCTCGCATTTTATAACATCTTAAGATTTGCAAATCATTTTATATACATCATGATATTTTATCTTCATAATAAACCCATGGGGTAAAAGCTATTATTTTCTTATTTGACAAAAAAGGATACAAGATACAGCCTTTAGAAAAGGTTTAGAAATTTATTCTAAGATCATATACCTAATAAGAGTCAAATGCAGGATTCCTAGGGAGGTCTCCCCTACTCTAAAGTTTCTATCTGTCATGATGCCTTTATATAACCATCAGCTATTTTTGTGATTTTTAGGCTTTGAATAAGATGGTTAAAAATGACTGAATTAGCCAGCCTGGTTGATGGTCTAAAATCACTTCTTATACGCTTGATCAATACTAGTGGAAAACAAGGTGGATCAAAGTCAAGGAGTCAGAATAGCCTGGAAAAGCCTCAGGCAATACTCTCTAAACACTGATTGAAAAGTTGGAGGTGGGGAAAAGGGAGGATCTTTCTTGTCTACCAGTGCTACCTTAGGAGAGATGCTGTGACTGGTAATGTCTCTTTTTTCTCATTCTTCCCAGTGGGAGGCCACTGTCTTATAACATAGGAAGAGGTTTGAAAAATTAGAGCTGTTGTCATCTTCCAGAACAGATTATACCAGGATCGAGGCGGATGGAGAATTAGCCCCCTGAGACAATGCATTTATCAAGATAACTGAAGAAACGTGTGGCTTGACTTGAAAAACAAATACTTTTCTGTCTAAATTTCTGGGTTCAGAAGGCAGAGGCTGTGGTTATACAACAAGGGTGAAATGGTTGAAATGTGAAGTGCCAAGGAGTCAGCCACTTTGTCTACATGACACCAAAGAAACAGCCTGCTGAATTTTCTTTCACTGAACTAACTGCATTTCTCTGAATGTTCTGACATCATTATGTTAACAGAAGCTAAGGCTGAATCCACAGACTGCTGCATGTTTCTGTCTGAAACATAGGGCAAGGCTGTCTCACTAGTCAGAGCTCTTTAAACTCTGAATTCCTGGAAAGTTTGGTTTAATAACTGAATCCCAATGCAAATAAAGTTTTTACTTCAAAAAAAAAAAAATTGTAGAGAAGGTAATAGGGCTGTTATGGGAATTTTTTTTTAATTTCTTTTTTATTTTTCTTCACCTTTTAGATAATATTAACCTCAGCTGACTTACACCTGTCCCATAGGATATGAAAATTTCTTTATAGTCTTAAACATTCCTTAGATAAGACATTAAAAGAATTTTATCTATGACTCTGCGGTGACAAGTAAATCCTTCTCAAAAATTGTCTAAATGTAGCCTAATCTTAACCTGAGTTAGTTTATCAATAGAGTTTGATATAGTTTGTTTCCTTAGGGCATGTATGAGATTATGACTCTTTTTGTTGAGGGATAGATATCGTAAATGAAATTAGGGTTTAGTTGGGGTCTAGTGGCAGGTTTGGAGTACAGGGAGTCAAATAGAGCTCCCCTGCAACCCCATTGGATTTGGCCCAAAGATACTGAGTTAAATGAAGTCCACTGGCTGCTTGAGTCACCAATAAAGGAATTTATTGGCCTGAAAAGCTAGATTGATAAAAAGAGGTTTATTATGGGGTTTGGAAGTTAAGGAAATAGGTAAAGGTAGAGATCAGAAGGGCACCGGACACGGTCCTGAGATGCCAGGCGTAAGGCTGTCCCAGCTTGGCCCTTTTATAATGGGAGATTTAGCTTGAGGGGCCTGTGGGTGTAGCCCCAAGTTGGCACAGATCAGATGGGTCTGAGACAGATCCGGATCTTCTATTGGAATTCAAAGGGACCAGGATTTGTGAATCAAAAGGTCCTTGATTTATATTAACTAGGAGGGATTGGGAATCAGAAAGAAAGGAATAAGTCAATTCTTAAAGGGCACACACCTGCATCATTTTTAATTCTGTTCAACTCTTATGACATTGTAAGAAGAATAGGATTCATGGTCCTATGAATATCTTTTCTTTAACTTTTATGACCTAAGAAATATAAAAAATTAATATATATATTTTCCCTTGGCTGATATAATTTTGCCTATAACAAGCCCTGCTTGAGTTTAAATCAATGTTCAGGTTATGTCTGGGGCTTGAACTTGTGCTTAATAATAATAATAATAACAATAATACTTTGGTTTTTACTTTATAATTTATGCATGGTGTTAAATATATAGTTAGCAGCAATTATTTGTCACATGAACTCAGAGAGCTCTTTCTCCTAAAATAGGGCATAGAAAAAGTACATTTGGTTCTGGAGTCAGAAGCCCTGGCTTTAAATCCTGCTTCTGACATTCTATCACTGAACCAGTTGTTTATTCTGGTTTACTAATCATGGACTACAACGTGAATTTCTGTTTGCTCAAATGGAAAATGAATTAGACTAAATAACATCTGATCTATGATCTAAAGATAAAGTTTTTGTTATTATTGTTTGTTTGCTTCTAGATACCAAAGTAATCTTGAGGCCTAATGAACATTGTAGAAGTTGAGAGCTTGTTTGGAGGCTGTGAAGAAGGAACTTGGAGGTTCAATGCAAGGATTGTACTGGAAGTCATAGATCAGAAAAGGCTAATCATCTGGAAGAAGATGTTAAGAAAAATAAAAGAAAATAAAAGTCTTAAATTTTGTCTCTGCTTCTGTAATTGTCTGCAGTGGTAGCTAGCAAGATCCCTCTATCACAAGGATTGGATTGAAAAATAAAAACCTACAATAAGCTAATTTTCAACTACTTTTGAAATTGGGAAATTTGGAAAACACTTCACCAAACTGGTGTGCTTCCTTTGAGATCTTCTCTGCTGTTATTAGCATAGGAAACTGAATGAGATAAACTGAGTGAAGATGTCTCCTACGAATGTGGCCTTGACCTATATCCTATTTATAAGGTGAAGCTTTGCAATAACAAGTTGTGCTATAACTGATGCAAATAGTGTTCCCCTTGAACTTTTGGGGCGATGGGAGGGAAACTGAGGAGCTCTCAGAGAGATCCCCCCAGGGAATCAAGATAAGTAGTTTCATTCTGTTATGCTGGCCAGGGAGGGCAACACCCTCTATTGATTAACTACCCTCTATTGAGTTGAAAATTAGTCCAGGACCACTCCTAGTAGTTTATTCAATTGGAGATCTCAGTCTGAGAACCACTGTCCTTAGCCCCAGGCCAGGATTTGCCCATAAAACTGAGAACTCTGAGCACACTCCTTACAAATCTCCTGATTTGATTAGGGGTTTGTCTGCTAAGAGAATTCTTGTCTTAGTGAAAAATAAAACTTTCCTTTTGCCACAATGTCTCAGGTTCATGAAATCTTTTCACATTGGACCTGTGTTTACCTCTGAGCCCAATCTCATACCTTTTCATAACCAAAAGCTACAGGTTTTCACTTATCTAAGATAAACATAATTTTCCCTCTTCCTGCGGTATTTTTCACTACAATTAGCATAAAGTCTCTAATATGGTAAAGAGTGTGCCCCTTGGCTAGTATTCTTTATCTCTGGGCAGACTTTTAGTTAGTCTCTGTAGATTGGTAATCTCTGGGTAGATTAGAATAAAAATTTGGACTCCCCAAACCAATGAGAGAAAAGGTCAGAAGAGGGTGAGGACTTCTGCCTTAGGGTCTATATAAATCTGTATTTTGCAGCTTGAACTTTGAATTCCTCTACTGATGACACCTTGTCTGTTGGGAGTTGCCCTTTTTCACAAGATCATCATAAAGCCTTTTTGCTTTTTATCTTGAGAGTCTCTGATTTTAATTTGAAGGGTTGCTGTCCCCACACAAAATGGAAAAAGCCTTAAATTACTTGGTGACAATATTGTCAAATAATAAAGTCCCCAATATGCTCAGCCTTTTTCCTACCTCCTTTCTTTATCCCTTTATGATCATTTTAAAAATATACTTTTATAGTCAACTGTTATCAGCTATTTGTATTTGCTTCTTAAAAAATACTTCTCACAAATCAGAGTTGACACATTGTCTAGTTTTTCTACTTGTGATTTGAAATAGGGAATTAGAATGAGTTTTCAACTTTTATAAAGTTATGACCAGTTTAGAAAGATGATAGTCTATTATGTGGAAGTGATTAAGAACTTTAATAATGTGAGTAGAAGGCTTCCCATCAAGTCAAATGAAGAAGGCCCAGGGAAATAAAATAAACCCTGTATTATTGTTATGCCACAGTTCTCTTTAACTGTCCTGACTCAGTTTCCCTGTCTCAGTTTCCTTAACTGTTCTGTCTCTGACTCAGTAAAACTAAGGATTATTCGCTCTCGGGTTATAAATTAGCAAAATAAAAGAGTAGATCTCCTGACTCTTTTATGGATTTACAATATCCCTTAAAATATTCCAAGATAACCCACGATATCTTTACTTCTTTGTCTCCTGATTTTTTAGGGTTTTATGGCTTCCCCTCCCTGATCAAAACTTTCCCTCCTTTTCTCTTCTTTGTCTCCCAAAAGGTATTTAAGAAGTTGGGGTTCCTCCATTCATTGCTGGAGAATGGCGTCTGGCAGCTGTATGCTGGACGCTGGATTCTTTGGGTCCTCCAGCCTTGGGACCAATATGGATTCCTTGGTCCCAGTATACTTATCTCTGTCTGACTGGATAATCTGAGATGAGAGTCCTGTCCAGTCAATCTTACTCTCCCATTAATAAAATATTAAAAACTCTCTAATCTCTCTCCTGCCTCAGTTTCTCTGGCATTACATTATCCTGTCAGAGTTAGAGCAGTAGTAATAGCCAAAAATTCTTCTTGTCGTAGGTAAATCTGAGTATCACTAAGCTACTAATTCCCCAGGAAGCTTACCTCTCCTAATTTGCACAAATTAGCATCACTCTCCGGGTGCAGATTCCTTAATATCTTTCCCCAGAGTCAGTTCTGCTAGAGCCAGATAAGGATCCTATAAAAACTCACAAGAATTTGCTGTTTTTTTGTAGGGCAACTAATTCCAAGTAGGTTTCCACTTTGTGTCCATCCACCCTAATTGTCCTTTCATATTGTATCTCCACACAATAAAGGTGCAATCAAAACTGTCTTTGAGACCTTGAAGGAAGAAGATGGATGTTGAGATACAAGCTGATATATAGATTAGATAGAGATTCAATCATTTCTTTATTTCCATCTTGCTAGAGTAGACTTTAGGGAAGGCTGTGATTTTTTTTTTTTTTTCTTGACTGAATTGCTATCTTGAACACAAATGGATAGCTCATTTTGCATGTGGTCTGTTATATGATCTCATTTATATATGTTCTTTGATTTCTCTTTGCTTTCTAATCAAATAATTGAATTTGTTATGTGTGTTCATTGGGTGAGCATCAAGACTGAGATATATAGTTTGAGCTTTCCCAATAAGAGATAATGACTAGAAATGCAACTTGACTTTAAAGATTTTCTCCCTAAACTAACCATATTTAAGAAAGCAGATAAATATAACTCTAAATTAGTACTTCCTCTCTCTCTGAAGAATGGCAAATTTTAGGTCCAATTTCCAATTGGCAGAAATAAAAATCTTCTTTGGAGGAGAGTTGGAAGAAGAGACTCTAGAGATATCAATTTTTGTTTCTTTTTGAGTCCCACTTAGAGAGACTCATTTGGACATCCATAACCTTTGTGTACAAAACCAAAACTGCACATTCTCACACAACCCCTCCACACACACACACACACACACACACACACACACACACACACACACACACACACAATTGGATATCCTATCCATGGGTATACAGGCTATGTCCAAAGGCAAACTCTGATAGGATCATCATCAATGTCCTTCTCCTTGCACTGTCTCTCTCCTCCAGTGACTAAAACCTATTTTAACATTCTCTACTTGTCATCTACAATCTGGTTATATTCTTAACCCTGATTCTCTCTCTTTCCCTGTCCGTGCTCCCTTAATATCTCATGTTAGGCCTTCAGCTTCACCTTCTATGATTAAGAAAACTTCTATTATTAAAAAGGTCTATTGCTTCAAGCACTGACTGATCTGTTTATAAAAATCTTCTGATATCTTAAAATTGTAAAAGGGAATAGAACAGGGGTGTGTCAAATCTATGTGTGTTCTGGAGAGATTGGAAACCCTGGATAGGATACTTATTACTCTATTCTTATCTCTGAGAAAGCAACCAGGAAATTAGCATGAGATTTTACAGCTAGAAATATGGTGATATTGGGACAATAGATTAAGTGAAAGGAAGTTGAATGGGGTGAATGTGACTCTTTCCTGATTCTGTGGCATCCTCTGTAACTGGACAAGAGCACAGTAAGTTCATTGAATGTTAGTTTCTTGCCATAGGGACTATTGCATTTTTTTTTTTTTTTTTTTTTGGTGCATGCATAGTTGTAGAAGGAGGAAGAGGTGAAAGAGAAGGAATTATTATTGATGTTGTTGTAGCTACTATTTATATAATGCTTACTATGCCAAGTATTGCGCAAATGCCACTTTACAAAAATTATTTCATTTGATACAAGAACCCTGAGAGGTAAATACTATTATTATCTTTCTTTTACAGTTGAGGAAATAGAGGCAAATAGAAGTTAAGTGACTTGCTCAGGTTTATATAGGGCTATACAAATGACTGAGGCTGAATTTAAACTTAGGTCTTCCTAATTTTGAGTCAGTATTTATCCACTGCATTAGCTCCTTAGCATCTCCAATACTTATATCTGGTACATAGCACTGCTTAATAAATGTTTGCTGATCAATTAATACTGAAAAACATTCTATAAATTACTTCATCTATTTAGTATTCTTTCTCTTTTTCTGTGAAATTTAAAACTTTATACAAATTAACATAAATTTGACATTATTGTTATTTTGTGCAAAATGGAGTTGGATGACATTTGGTAATGTCCCTTTGAAATTTAACATTTTATCATTTTTACTTCCACAAAAACTTCCAACGACAGAAGAAATGTACCTATAATCCTGAACATATCAGAGATAGATGGTTGGCACTAGATGTGACTAAAGAAATTTTTCACATTCTTCATAGAAATGGTTTCTCCAGTCACCTTCTATATAAAGACAAATTAAAAGTATGCATGGGTATCTCCAATGAGAAAATAATTTAACTAGATTGGAATAGCTGTCTTAGTAGAATATCGTTCAGTTATAATGCCGGAGAAACTGAGCAAGATAGAGATTAGAGAGTTTTTAATAATTTATTAAATGGAGAGATTTACTGGGACCAAATGGATCCATGGTTTGGTACCAGGGCTGAATGAGACTATGGTCTCAAAGAATCCAGCTGTGAATGTCAGATACAAGATTCTTTTATAGGGTAACAAGAACAATGACATAATGGGGGAGAGACCTGGATGGGGATAATGGGGGAGGCACCTAGGATGACATAATGGGAGGTACTGATATTCTAATGATGTCTAAAATGGATAAAGACCTTTATCCCATCAAACATTAAGAAGGAATGATTATAGCCTAAGGGCTAAGATATAAAACCTTTATCCTAACATTAAGAGGGAATGGTTATAATCTGAGGCAGAGTAACTAAATAGGACAATTAGGGAGACTGGGTCAGGAGATTAAAAGAGAACTGTGGCACAGCACAATCAATTCAGTCATATCTGACTCTTTCTGACGCTATTTGGGATTTTCTTGGCAAAGATACGGGAGGGATTTGCCTTTTTTGTTTTGTTTTGTTTTTCCTCTAGCCCATTTTACAGACAAGGAAATTGAGGCAAACAGGATTAAGTGACTTGACCAAGTTCACACAGCTAATAAGTGTCTAAGGCTGAGAAAGAGGACTACTTTATTCACTGTACCATCTAGCTTTCTAACCTTAACGGGATAGAAGTGTGTGTGTGTGTGTGTGTGTGTGTGTGTGTGTGTGTGTGCCATTTTGTCTTTGATGATTTTATCACATATCTGAAAGAGACAATGATTGAGTTAAGAAAGACCTTAGATATTATCTAAACTATTTATCTCATTTTGTCAAGAAAACTGAGGAACAGGGAGAAAAAATGATTTCTTTGATGTTATTCCCAGTACTGATTATAAATAAAGCACTCTGATCTTCTTTCAACCTTGCTTCTAATTTCTATGTTAAAGGAATCACAAGCAATACAAACTGGAAAGTTATTAAAACAAAGGTTTATGAAGGACCTTAAAGACCAGTGGATTTCATATTTGAAGCTGGGAATTAAAGACTTGATGATTTTTAAATCAAGTGAGTTCAGTTTAACAATTAAAATTTGTCTAAATTTAATATTTTACTTTTCAGTAGAGCACTGATAATTATGTGTAAGAAATCTTACAAATACTATTTTTGATAGTAATAACTATTATACAATCTGATAGCAAAAACTATTCTACAATAGAAAGAAACTGGACAAAGAATCAGAAGGAAAAACCTGAGTCCTGGCAACATTTCAAATGCCTGATGGTAATACTTTGGTCAAGTCATTTTGTGTTGCTCAGGCCCAATTTCCTCACCTGTAAAAGAACAGTGAAGAGAAGATGAGGAAAAATATTAATTGGATTCCTCTTGTCCTTTTTAGCCTTGAGATTCAATGGTAATTGACTCTGTATGCAATTAGATTTTAGAACTTTGTTAATCCTTGTAGTTTCTTACAAGGTTTAGGGCAAGTTTCTGATTTTTTTTTTTTTCCTATAGAATTAAGGATAATTTTACTGTAGAGTTAAATAGGGTGTGAAATTGGGTCTATGGATTCTTAAGCAAAGAAGTCACCTATGAAATTCTTAAAGATATTCAGGGACTAGCCTGACTCAGAAAATCATCCAAGTTCCCCAAAACCTCCCTGAATCTTCACTACTCTTCCAACTGTCATCGTCTGTTGTGCTCATCACTGCTCCACACACCTGAGATCATAAATCATCTTTTTATCTCTTCTTTCTACCTTGCTTTCATAGAAGCCAGCATAGTTGCATTACTTAGAGATGTTTGAGGATGGGAGGAGGGAGAAAGCCAAGTATGCAGTTTGTTTGCCAACCTGCCTTCCTTACTCCCTACTCCCTACCCCCAGTGCTTTATGTACCGTTAAATGCAGTATGTCTAAAACTGTCCATAAAATGTTCTGGGAAGCACCTGGACAAATAATAGTGAAAAACCACTCATCTGTCTGGTACACACAAAGATCAGTGCTGCAGATAGCACTATACAGATAAACCACATTAGAGTAAAGAGGCAAAGCAGTCCATAGATAATTGAGTACAAATAAGGCACTCTGTTGCATTACATTAGTGACAGCTAGAATGAGCACATAGTCTACTCAAGAATTTTGTTTTAGAGCAATGAAATTCAAAAATCTATATTGCTTGTAATTCCTTTAACATAGAAATTAGAAGCAAGGTTGAAAGAAGATCAGATACTAAGTGCTGATACAATACAGTATGTCCAAATTCTCTGCTATAAAGATAATGGTGATAATAAAAAAGAAAATGTTGTTTTTATTAGTCTTTTACTACAGTAAAGGTTCTTCTCCAACAAGGTGTTTCCCATGCCTGCTTTAAAATCATACAACATTCCTTAAAAGGTGCTACAAAAGAAGTAGGTTTTCTAGCTTCCCATCTGGTCATAAAAATCAACCTGAACATGACCAGGGAAATGTGTACTTACCAGATGGGTTTGCATTGTTCATGGAAGATGTCCAGTGCCAAAATCAGATCAGGAAGGGATTCCTTATAAATGTGAAGGAATTGTAGATGCTTCTCATTATAGTTGATTTTGTGCTGATTTCACGAAACCCCAGGACACTGAAGAATCTCTGGAATGAGAATCAAAATCACTCAAAACATCTAAATTTAGGGGATAAGAAATAGTTCACCATTTTCAATGCTTATATACCATCTATTTATCTAGCTATCAATCTTTCTATATTTTATTTTTATTTTCAGTTCCAAATTTCCACCCTTCATTTTGCCCTTCTCCATCCATTGTGAAGGCAAGCAATATTATACCCATTGCACCATTACAATATTTGAAAACCAATTTCTGCATTAGTCAGAGTAGTTAAAAAAAAAAAGAAAAGAAAATGAAAAAAACGTATGCTTCATATTGCAGAGTCATCAATTCAATCTTTGGAGATCTCATTTTTTCATCACAAGTCCGCTGGAATTATCATGGGTCATTAAATTGATTAATATCACTAAGCCTTTCAGTTATTTATTGTTATAATGTTGCTGTTACTTAATACAATTTTCTCCTAATTTTACTAATTTCACTTTGCATTGTCTCATATAAGTCTGTCCAGATTTTTCTGAAACTACCCCTCCTTATCTTTTTTTGTAAAATAACAGTATTTGTGTACAGTCATAAACAACAATTTGTTCAGTCTTTCCTAAAGTGATGGGCAGCCCTTCGGTTTCCAGTTCTTAGTCATCACAAATATAGTCTCTCTAAATATTTTAGTATATATGGGTCATTTTCAAAAAGGCCCAGCTTTTTTATATCAATATTCTTTTAGTGTTGCTACAAAGCTATGGATGATAGAATATCACTGTCCCTAAAGAACCCAATTCACAGGCCACCAAAAAGAAATGGAGAAATTGATGGTCACAAAGTGACTGCAGCATATTGCAGTGTGAAAAAAAATCACAAGAGTAAAAGTATAAAATACATCAGAGAAATGGATGACTAGAAGAGAAATTGAGCCAGTCATATATTGAAAACAAGACATACTAGAGGCGACCGTTCATTCCCCCAGAAGGTCAAGAGTTCTAGCAGCAGGTCCCAGCATGTTCAGCAGACCCACTGTGGAAGATATTTGGGAAGACATAAAAGAGTGCAGTGAAGGATAAGATATATGTGTGGGTTGTAGTCACAGGAAAATAATAGTCACAGATGCATGAGAATATTAAAGGAACAGAGAAAAAGCAATCAGTACAAACTGGTGTAAGATGAATATAAATACATATGTGCATATTTGCACATGGTACATATCTATGCATGTATATGTGTCTGTGTTGTATGTCTGTGTGCATACACATATATATGCCCATACACATATATGTATACATAAATATACCCATGCTTAATTATACCCTGCTTGAAGGAGGTAAGACAAAGGAAAGAGGGAAAAAAAAGAATTACATAGAGAACACACAGTAGAGAACAAAAGAAAACTTACAAAGAAGCAAAGAAAAGATGGACAATTCTGAATGCAATGTGTTCTATTATTATATATGCTTTCTTGAAATGGAAATTTATTGTTACATATTTTGAATCCCCTTATGTTCTGCTGTGCACGTGACAATTTTTTTCTTTTTCTTTTTTTTCCTGTTTTATATTTAAATTTTAAATAAATAAATACATTTTAGAAGGGATATTAAAGGAATCTTATTGTGACATCATTCCTGAGAGGACAATTATATACCAGCTGAAATAGATGAGAGCAAGGGAGAGGTCATTTGGACATAGTTTCCTTCCAATGGGAGCATAATTCCTCCTATCTCAATCTTCCTGAATATTATATGTTTAAGTTCATCAGAGACATAATTCATTGTATTGGAGAGACTGCCTGTGATATTAAATGTTTTTATTATCCTTTTTCCCTGGTGATCTCTTCCCTTTTCTGATTTTATTTGGTTTCTTCTTTAAAGTCACTAGAAGGCAGAAGGTCACATATTTTCTTGAAAGTTTCATACCAAGGCCACATCCCTTATGGTAAGGTACTAGAAAATATCTGGCAAGGTCATATATAAGAGTTGAGAATATAGGCAATCTCCTATTAATTAATAGATCACCCTCCAGAACCTCCTCTGGTCTCCAGCCTCAGGGCCTTATTGTTGTGGCTTTATTACAGAGAAGTTATTTGTATAGCCTGAAAAGATAATATTGGATAGATAGCTGATATCTACCTCTATGGTGATTTTTAAAAGTGCTGTCTAAAAGAAAAGGTTTGCTTCTAAAATATTTCCTCAACTTAAAATTACCATACTTGAAATTCTATTATTAGAGAATTCTTTCTTTGGGTAAAACAAAGCCACTTTCCTGGAATTCTCTGAAGTATACAGGGCAATGCAGTAAAAAGGAAGCTGGATTTAGAGTTAAATGACCTTGTTTCAAATGGCAGTCCCACACCTTACTATTTCTATAACCTTGGGAAGATCACTTAATGTTCTGCTCCCTCATCATTAAAATGTGAAAGTTAAATTACATAGTCTTGAAAATGGCTTTCTGGACCATAGTTGAGAGAAAGGAATAAAATGCATCTGAAGTAGAACTTTGTGGAACCAATGCTTTGTTGGAAATGAGTTAAATTGTGAGCTAAATTCTACCCCTTAACCTTTCTAGGTGATGTAAAAGAGATTATGCTCTGGAGATTTAGGGGTGGAGATGTTTGTGCTCTGCTTTGATTGTAACTTCCAAGCAAGTAATTCTTATAAAATCTTCTTTAAGAATAGTATACAGTTGCATAAATGAAGGTCTTACATAGATTAGAATTCTTAAGCTGAAGTAAACTTTTAAAAAATTGTCAAGTTTATTCAAATTAATTGATTTCTTTTGTAGCCCTATATGCTTTTTCTGAATTTAAGAATATCATTCTTCACCAAGGGGTCCATGAAACATACAGAAAATGTTGTGAATCTCTGCTCTAATTCATATTTCTATTTCCTTTAACTATGCAAAACATCATAAGAAGGGGTCCATTAGCTTTACCAGGCCAGCAAAGGGGCCCATGAACAGGACTGCACTGGTACACATCTATGTAAGCATACATAAAATATTTAGAACACTTCCACTAGATAATCTTCTAGTCCCCTTTCATTTCTGACAATTATTTTTTATGTTTAAAAGCCAAAAGTTAGACTTTTAATACAACAAGGATACATCAGAGTTTTTGTTGTTGCTCAATTATTTTTCAACCTTATTTAACTCTTCATGACCCCATTTGGGATTTTTTTTGGCAAAGATACTGGAATGATTTGCCATATCCTTCTCCAGCCCATAAATTAACTGAGGTCAAATTTAAACCCCCCAAAATGAGTCTTTCTGAGTCCAGGAGCAGCACTTTATCCACCGGGCCAGCTAGCTACCCTACTTTAAAGTTTTGTCCTGGATATTTAATTATCTTCTTATGCTCTAGAGTCCCAGGGGTCCTCAAACTTTTTAAATAGGGGGCCAGTTCACTGTCCCTCAGACTGTTGGAGGGCCAGACTATAGTAAAAACAAAAACTTTTGTAAGCATTTAAATAAAGAAACTTCATAGCCCTGGGTGAGGAGGATAAACGTCCTCAGCTGCCACATCTGGCCCGTGGGCCTTAGTTTGAGGACCCCTGCTAGACCAATGGCGTTAGTCTCAAAAATACTGATCTCTGCAGGCCTCAATATCAACTTAGAAAGCCACAAATTAGCATCAGTATAGTCAGCTCTCTGGACTGCTATGGTTCAAATGTCATATATTTGACATCTCTGCTCTAGGGAATTAATACAAAAGTTGTAATTTTGATAGAGGAAGTTTCTTCATCAGAAATGCTATATACTTAATTAAGTCACAAATCTAGTCACTACATGCAATTAAAATTAATATTTTAGTGCCCACTATGAGTCAGGTATTATGCTAAGTTCAGAAGATAGAGAAAAGAAAAAAAAAAGAACTTTTGCCATCAAGGAGCAAGTCAATCCAACCACTCAAATACCCAAGTATTGTCCCTTCTGTGAAAAACATCCCACTCATAAACATACATACTAAAATATCCCTCAGCTCTGATTCCATGTGAGATGTTAAGTCAGAATTTGCTGAGAAGCTATTCTTTTCCTTCATTATGCAAAATGAAATCAGGTGGGACTTTCAAAGTTGCCTTCAATTATAACTGCATTTCACCCTGAAATGGTAAGACAGAAATACAAACCTTCAGGCTAATTTTAACTTGTGCTCTTTGCTTCAATGAATTTTGTATTCTTCCTTCTGCTTCTCTATGGCCTGTGGAATGCTAAAAGACATATAGAGATGAGTTACAAAATGGGCAATGAGAATCTTTTGTAACTTATAAAAGAAAAAAGCAAACTTGGAGAAAACTAGACTTGACAGCCTGCTCTTTCTCAAAGGCCTCCGTTTTTTTTTTAGACATTTGAAAACCTTAAAATAAAAAAAAAAATGTCTGAAAGAACTATTCTCTTGAAATCTCTGGCCTAATAAGAATAACACTGACTTGCATTTTACAAAAGATTTCCATAGAGACTTTAACATTAACATCAGTAATATCTGACATTTATGACAGTACCTCATTGTGCTTTTGCAGGAGATTTTCTTGATTGCAATAGGAAAAAATAAGATTAAAAAAAAGGAAAGACTCAGGATCTGCCCTTAGGAAAGGAGGGAACACTTTTTTAAACCATTTCAGTCCTAGGTTTCTAAATTTTCTAATCCATAATCAATTATTTTTTGAGCTAATAATATATGTGTTTTCTTATGGCCAGGTAAGAATAGCTAAATGTTGTTATCAAAGAGAAGAAAATAGAAGACAGTGAGATCCAAGTTTCAGTAAAATAAGCTTAAATATAAATAAAATTCAAACATAAATATATATAATAAATATAAATATTAATTAAAAAATAAAAATAAACTTAAAAATACTCTCATTAGAAAATATACAATTGATTTGATTGACAATTTCTTAGAATACTAAACAATTGTGAGAAGTACTACAAATAGAAAAACAAATGAAGTCTTTTATTCTAAGATCTTTCTTAAGTATATCTTCACTGAGTGAGATGACTGAAATTATTCTGATTTTCTATATTGGTTATACTAAACATACATTTTACACACATACACATATACACACAAAAACGATTTACCTCACTGAAGAAATACTTCAGTGTAGTTTTCAGAAGAAGCTCTGGCTTTCAAGTCAGCAATGTAGTCTTTATATGAGTTAATATTTGTCTCTGGTATTCCTAAGTAATCCAGATAACCAATCCATAGATTAATGACCCTGGCAGCATAAATCTACCTAAGAATGTCATGTCCACCATTACACGTGAAATTAGATGAAGAGGAGAGGAATTGTTACAACCCCCCAATTCCTAGGTTCTTCTACTGAGGGCATTAATTGTTATATGCTAAAATCTGAATAGATTCTGAAATGTTGGAAATATAATTACAAAAACGAGACAGTAATTGCCCTTGAAGATTTTGTTTTCTATAGAAATAGACATTATATCTAGAGAAATAGTGATTTGAAAAGGTAGAATATGATGGTAGTGAAGGTGAAGTATGAAAGGATGCAGGGAGGGCAAAGGTCATTCTCTCAAGTCCTTTGGAGGATAGACTGGGGTAAATAATGGCATATTGTAGAAAAACAAATAAATGATTGAATTTTTTTATTTTTTATTGTAGTAAGTTTATTTATTTTTAATATATATTGCTTTATGAATCATTGTGGGAGAGAAAAATCAGAGCAAAAGGGAAAAACCATGGAAAAGAGAGGAAAAAAAAAAAAAAAGAAGTGAACATAGCATGTAGTGATTTACATTCGGTTTCCTTAAATCTTTTTTTTTTTTTTTGGATGCAGATGGCAGTTTCTGTCTCCTGTCTATTGGGATAGCTTTGGATCACTGAACTACTTGAGAAGAACCAAGCCTTTTGTACTTAATCATCTCACATAATTGCTGTTGTGTACAATATATTCCGGGTCCTGCTTATGTCAGTCAGCATCAGTTCATGTAAATCTTTCCAGGCCTTTCTAAAATCTTATTCATTATTTTTATAACATTCCATTACCTTCGTGTATCGGAGCTTGCTCAACCATTTCCCAGTTAATGGGCATCCACTCCTTTTTCAATTCTTTGCTATCACAAAAAGAGCTGCAAATAAACATTTTTGCACATGTAGGTCCTTTTTTCTCCTTTATGATTTCCTTGGGATATAGACCCAATAATGGTACTGCTGTGCCAAAGGAAATGTACCATTTAAAAACCCTTTGAACATAGTTCCAGATTACTCTTCAGAATAGTTAGATCATTTCACAACTCTACTAACAATGCAGTAGTTTTTCTTCATCTCCCCTAACATTTATCATTATCCTTTTCTATCATTTTAGCCATATGAGGTAGTACCTCCGAATTGTTTTAATTTCCATTTCTCTAATCTATAGTGATTTAAAGCATTTTTTCATATAACTACAAATGGCTTTAATTTCATCATCGGAAAATTGTTTGTTCATATCCTTTGACCATTTATCAATTGGGGAATGACTTGTATTCTTATAAATTTGGCATAATTATTAATATATTTTAGAAATGAGACCTTTATCAGAAATAGTGGCTATGAAGAATTTTGTCAGCTTTGTACTTCCTTTTAAATTTTGTTTCTATTGGTTTTGTTTGTGCAAAACCTTTTTAATTTAATGTAATCCAAGTTGCCCATTTTGCCTTTTATAATGTTCTCTATATTTTCTTTGGTAATAAATTTCTCCCTTCTTCAAAAATATGAAAGGTATACCATCCCTTATTCTCCTCATTTGTTTATGATATTATCCTTTACTCTCAAATTATGTATCCATTTTGACCTTATTTTGGTATGGATATGAGATGTAGGTTGATGCTGAGTTTTGATGTTATTTTCTAGTTTTTCCAGCAATTTTTGGCAAATAGTGAATTCTTATTTCTGAAGCTGGAGTTTAAGAGTTCATCAAATACTAGATTACAACAGGCCTTGATTATTTTGTTGTGTATATATAATCTATTCCACTCATCCATCACTATTTTTTAGCCAGTACCAAATGGTTTGATGACTGCTTTAATAGTTTTAGATTTGGTACAGTTAAGCCACAATCCTTTTTATTTTTATTTTTCATTAATTCTCTTAATATTCTTGACCTTTTGTTCTTCCAGATGAATTTGGTCATTATTTTTTTCTAGTTCTATAAAATAATGGTTTGGCAGTTTGATTGGTATGGTACTAAACAAGTAAACAAATTGTCACTTTTTTTCCCCTGAGGCAACTGGGGCTAAGTAACTTGCTCAGTGTCACACAGCTAAGTTAAGTGTCTAAGACCAGATTTGAACTGAGGTCCTCCTAACTTCAGGAGTGGTGTTATATCAACTGCACCACCTAGCTGCCTCAATTGTCAATTTTTTTTTTTTTTTTTATTAGCTTGGCCTAACCATGAACACTTGATATTTTATTTGTCCAATAGTTTAGATATGATTTTATTTGTATGGGATGCATTTTGTAATTGTGTTCATATAGTTCTTGGGTTTGTCTTGGCAGGTGGACCCCCAAGTATTTTATTTTGTTTACAATAATTTTAAGTGGGATTTCTCTTTCTCTCTCTTGCTGATGGCCTTTCTCAATAATTTTTTGAAATCCTGATGATTTGTGTGGGTTTATTTTATATCCTACAACTTTGTAATGATTTTTTCAATTTCTTTTTCTAAACTAGTACTATTTAAGTATTTTATTTCCTCTTCTGTTAATCTGGGCAATTTACATTTTTGTAAATATTTATCTATTTTAGTTAGATTGTCAGACTTGCTGCCATAGAGATTAGCAAAATAGGTCCCAATTATTGCTTTAATTTAATTGGTGTGAAGTTCACTCCTTTTATTTTTGATGCTGATGATTTGTTTTTTTTTTCTTTCCTTTTTCTGATCAAATTAGCCAAAGGTTTATCAAGTTTGTTAGTTTTTTTCATAAAAGCAACTCTTAGTTTTATGTATTAGTTCAATAGTTTTCTTACTTTCTATTTTATTAATCTTTCCTTTGAGTTTCAAAATTTATAATTTGTTATTTAATTGGGGTTTTTAATTTGTTCTTTTTCTAGCTTTTTTAGTTACACGCCTAATTCATCAATTGTTTTTTTCTATTTTATTTATGTAGATATTTAGAGATATAAAATTTCCCCTAAGAACAGCTTTGGCTGCATTCCATAGGTTTTGTCTCATTATTGTCATTTTTCTTGGATGAATTTATTGTTTCTGTGCTTTGTAGTTTGACCCACTGATTTTTTAGAATTATGTTTTTCAATTTCCAATTAATTTTTAGTCTACCTTTCCCTGTCTCTTTATTGAATATATTTTTTATTGCATTGTGGTCTGAAAAGAAAGCATTAACTATTTCTGTCTTTTTGCATTTGATCATGTGGTTTTTATGCCCTAATTCATAGTCAATTTTTGTGTATGTGCCATGTACTGCCAAGAAAAAGTTGTATTCTTTTCTGTTGCTGTTCAATTTTTCTCCAGAGGTTTCTCATATGTAGATTTTTTTTAGGATCCTTATTAACCTTCTAGTTTCTTTCTTAGGAGATGGTTGAGGTTTCTCACTAAAATAGTTTTGCTATTTCTTGCTATAACGCTTAAAATCTTTTCTAGGAATTTTCCTGCTCTACCACTTGGTGCATATTACTTCATTATTTACAGTATCCTTTATCAAGATATACTTTCCCTCATCTCTTTTAATAAGATCTATTTTTACTTTTGCTTTATCTGAGATCAGAATTGCTGTCTCTGTTTTTTTAACTTTAGCTGGAACATAATAAATTCTGTTCCAACCTTTCACCTTTATTCTTTCTGTGTTCTTTATGTCAAGTGTGTTTCTAGTACACAACATATTGTAGGATTCTAATCCACCATGCTATTTGCTTCCTTTTTCTGGAATAGTTCTCTCATGCATCCTTCTTATTTCTTTTCTCATTTTTAATTCTAACACTCATTTATTTTTTGAAATCTTTTATGAACATTTCCAAGAAACCTCTTTGGGCTTGAGACCAATTTATATCACTCTTTATATTTCTTCTGTGGAATTCTATCCTCCTTTGAATTTGTGTTTTGGTCTGCCCTGTCAACTTTGTAGCTTTCTATTGTCAAGGTTCTTTTGTTTCTTGCTCATTTTCTTTCCTTTCTTTTTGTATTTCCTCCTTTTTTACTTTTAAGATAGAGCTCTGCTCCTGGGATAAAGGTGGTGATATCCCAAACTTGCTGTGCATCTGAGTCTTGGTTTTGAGCACAGGGGCCCCTTATATTTCTAGAGACACTTTTTCCTACTCTGTTCAGGAAACAGTCTGATTTCTCAGAGTTTGCCTTTTGAGCTGGGACTGGAAGCTTTCTTGTTGAGCTGTTCCTCTACTGAGCCAGGTCTGAGAGTTTTAGTTGCTGATTTGCTGTGATCAAGACCCTTTCATCAGCTTTCCCAGAGTTTATCTGATCTAGGCTGAATACTCTTTTCACCCCACTGAGACTGACCTTTCTTGAAGGTGTTCCAATCTATTGTGAGCTGGAAAGTTAGTTTCATTCCATCATTCTTTGTTCAGAGTCATGGTTTTTGAAGGAAACTGGGAGAGCGCTAGCAGTTTCTTGGCTTTACTCTGCCATCTTGGCTTCCCTGAAAGCAGATAAAAGTGAAAAATGTTAAAGTGAAGGCAAGAACCCTTGGTCCCCAAAATTAGAGACCTCAATGACTCATATAAATTGGATGATTCCTAATGTTTTAAGAAAAACAATAATAACAAAACAAAAAGAAAAAAGCATCCCCAAACACACTTCTATTTAGGTATCTACGTTCTCCTCATTGAGCCAGATTCCTGTTCACAGGTCCTATAGAAACATTCATAATGTTTTATTAGGCTTCAGAAAAGGGCGCATGCGGCAAAATTGTTTATACATGTTCACAATGTGTGTTTTTGGGAATGTATAAAAATAAAAAGAGTTTCAGAAGACCACCAGGTAGAAATCTTAACCTCCACCATAAAACCAGATATTCCATTCAACTATTGACCAATATGTTATATTTCTGGGGGTTGGAATTGAGAGATAACACCTAGCTTAATCATCTCATTTTAAGGAAAAAGAAACTGAAATCAAGGAAGAAGTGATTTGTCTTATTCACAAGGATAAGAGCCAAAATTTTTAAATCAAGTTCTTATAATGCAACATAAAGAGTAATGATACCAGAAACAAAGGATCTAGATTCAAATCCAGGCTATGTTATTTAATATTTGTGTGATCTTGGGAAAATCACTTAGCCTTTCAAGTTCTCACTTTTCCCATCTATAATATGAGCATCTAAGGATGCTTCTAGTTCTAAATCTATGGCCTAAATCTGACACATTATTTAAATTACATTATTTTTCCTCTTTATATTATTGATAGACTAAAAACACTGAAAGAAGATATTTCATCGTATTTAAATTTATATATTCTCCAAGAAATTAAAAAAAATTCTTAGTACACAGAAGAAACTTAATACATTTTTAAAAAAAGAAACATTTTCTTTTTCTCCCCATACATTTTGTGAAAATGTTCCAATAAATAAATCTGAAAATTGAATTGACATTTAATATATGTACTTCCCTCCTCCTACATATTCCAATATCTTATATAAAGGCAACATCCATTTTGGAAATTAACATGAGGTGAGAGCATGTTGTAGAAAAGGTATAGTCCCTTTAGTTTGTGACCACTCCTCTCTGTCTGGTGTGGCTTTTGGGAAGGGAATGAAATTCTATCCCTGAACTGCTCTTCTCCCAAAGGCAAAGGGAAGCATGGCTTTGAAAGAGATCTGTCCTCTGGCAACAGCAAGTTCTTATCTTGAAAGGGAGAAAACATAAGTGTTCAGAACATAGCTAAGTAAGACCTTAAGGAATCCAGAGAAAAGTATTTATCTCATGTATGTTTTATGGCCACTTTGCTACAGCCAACCTCTCTGTCTTTAGCTTGGTTGGTGAGGCCATTTTTCAATCAGTCTACAAATATTGAGTAAGCACTGACTGTCCCATACACTGTATAAGTACTGAGGTTGTAATTAAAGGCAGAATATAATCCCTACTCTTGATAAATTCACAGTTTAAAGAGGGAGACAATACACAAACAAGTATATACAAAGAAAATATGTACAAGATAAATTAGAGAAAATCGAGAGGGAAGTTACTGATTTTAAGGGGCATTAACTTCCCTGTTGCACAAAGGGTTGTTTAGCTGGAACTTGAAAGAAGCCAGGGAACCCAGGAGACAAGAGATAAGAAAGGAAAGCATTCTAGACACAGAAGGCAGCTACAAAAATGTCTGGGGTTGTGAGAGGGAGTTTTCTATTTAAGGAACAGCAAGGAATCCAATGTCACTAGAGAGGATACACCAGGAGGAAGTTATTCATAAGAAGACTTAAAAGTTAAGCAGAAAGGATACTGGGAAGGTTTGGAGCTAAGGAATTTTTGGAAATTTCTTCTAATTTCACTTTAAAGTCTATGCTAATAAAAAAAAATAAGCAATCTGTATGCTAACACTTAAATACATTTTTGCTTGGGGGTGGGGTGGACAATTTGGAACAACCTGGGAAAAGAAATATATTTCAAATTTTTGTTTTAAATCATTAAATGTCACTGGAAGAGCAAAACTTATGATTGGGAACATGTAGATAGTTATTGATTTATTTCAGCAACTTCCTAAGGGCATAATTTCCTTAGTTATCAAAAAAGAATCTAGAAAATTAGCTGCTTGAGAAAACCTAGTAATAGTTAATTCCTTGACTTGGTTTGTTTCAAAGAAAAGTACTTCACAGAGGCTAAGGACTAAGTATGGCTAAAGAGAAAATTATACTTCATCAGAGGAGTATTCTGGATTAGAAAAAAGATGTAAGGGAGTAGTTGACAAATGTGACTTTCCTTGATTTGTCTTTCTGGTCATTCAAACCATAGGTACTTGTTATTGGTCCCCTTTCTCTTTTCTGTTTCAATACTTTGTAATCTCTCTAGATTCCATGTCATTTAATTATTGTCTCTTTCTTGGACCTTTCATATACTAACTTTCCTGCTGACTTCCATTCTCACATCTCACTCTCACATTTAAGACATCTTTGAATATCCAGTAAGCATCTTAAACTCAGTATGACCCAAACCAAATTGATGGCCTTTTCCCATTAGCCTCCAACTTTCGTTATTACATACATCCCAGGACATATTCCTTATTACATACATCCCAGAACATATTCCTTATTACATACATCTTCCTAGTCTCCAGAGTCACAACCCATGTTTCATCCTTGACTTTTCACTATCTGTTACTTTCCTATCAAAGCTATTATCAAGGCATGCTGATTTCAGCTTTACAATATCTTTCAAATATGGCCCTTTTTCTCTCAAGACTGTTATCACTGTGCAAACTTATTACTTCATGTTTGGATTACTGCTGTATCTTACTGCTGAGTCTGATAGGCACAAGTCTCTCACCATTCCAGTCCATCCATTAAGCTTCCAAAGTAATTTTTCTTAAAGTGTAGGTTCTACATGTTGCTTCCTTTCTTAATAAACTCCATTGCTTCTAATAACCTCCAGAAATATTGAAATTCTCTGTTTTGTATTCAAAATCCTTCATTACCTATTGCCTTCCCATATTCATAGTCTGTACATCTTATTCCCCAATGTAGTCTTCAATTGAGTAATACTGGCTTCCCTGCAGTTCTTTGAAAAGGACATTTCATCTCTCTTGACTTGAGGTATTTTTCTGGCTGTTCTCCTTCCTTGGAACACTTTCCCTAGTTATTTCTTGAATTGGTTCCCTGCCTTTCTACAAGTCCCTCCTAAAATCCCATCTTCCAAAAGAAGCTTTGGGCAATTAGGTGATGCAGTGAATGATATGGTGGATCTGCAGTCAGGAAGACTTATCTTCCATATTCAAATCTGGAGCCAGACTGTTCTTAACTTTGTCACTTGACCTTTCTTGTCTCAGTTGCTTATTTGTAAAATGAGCTAGAAAAATTAAATTACAAACCAGCACAGTGTCTTTGCCAAGAAAAGCCTAAATGGAATTGGGTACAATTGAACAACAAAGGAGAAAGGTCTTAGCCCTCTTTGTTCTAATGCCTGATCTCTGTTAACTGTTCACTATTTATTGTTTTATAGCTTATTTGTACATTTTTTTTTTGCTTATTTTTCTCCCATAAACTATTAACTTCTTGGGTGGAGAGTTTGTCTTTTGCTTCTTTTTTTCATTCCATGCACTTAACACAGCGTCTGCCACAAAGTAAGTGCTTAATAAGTGCTTATTGATTAATTGACTGCACATCAACCTAGCAAGGGATAACTATATTATTAAATAAGCATAATGTTAATTATTTTTACCAAATCAAAGGTATTTCACCTTTATAATATGTATTTTAGCTTCTTTGACAGTCCCTCTTCTCAGAACAATATGTTTACACTATTAAAGAAAATGCTGTGAGAGTTGATTGATATAATTTAGTTCCTATTCAAGTGCGCAATCCCTCTGAAATATTTTCTGATTTCTGAATTCCATATATATATATATATATACATATATGCATTCTCTTCCATTCTCTTCCAAGAGTGACTAAATTATCTCCTTGCAGGAGAAAGGCAGATGTTGAGCTTCTTAGTCTTCAATTCTTCTTCCAACTGCTCACAAGCTGGATAACCAACTATAACCTTATTTTGCCCTTCCTCATTTCTAAGGGGGGAATGGATAAGCCTTTTAAAAGCTTGCTGACTCCTTTTCCTGAGGGACTAAGGCAAAGAATATAAAGCCAGGATGCAGGCCAGAGGGATGTCAAAAAATAACTTCACCTGAACAGATCTAGGACACGGAGAGGGAAAAATAGGTAGGTATTCATCTCTAGACTCATATGGGTCAGAGAATATTTGAAAACCATTTCTTCAGTTATGAATTCATAGTATCAAACGGTGAAAAACTTAGCTACTCCAATCAAGACAGTGATCCAAGATAATTCTAAAGGACTCAATGATGAAAAAGTCATCTACCTCTGAAAAGGAACTGATAGATTCTAAATTCAGATTTGAAGTGTACTTTTTTAAACTTTTTTTTTTTTTTTGGTTTTATGAGTGTGTTTTTTGTAACATGCATAGGAGGCAGCTTTATCCACTTTTAAGGAGCCTTTCTGAGATGTCCTAACTCTTTTCAGTCTCCATTCTTGTTGATAAATCAGAAACTTCTCTGAATGTCTTCACCTCCTCTTCTGTCTTCACATCATTGCACTAAACTGCCCTCACCTTATCCAGAATAACCCATCATTCTAACAAAAAACCTTTACCCAATGTAACTAATTAATTTCAAGGATGCCTGAGATAAGGTGGAGCTGCATCACTGGGGAAGGCTAATTGCTTAGAAACAGAGTTATAAATATTCCATCAGCTCAATGATAATACAGTGGTGTAGCATAGCTTTAGGGGGAAATGTATTTAAACTGTATCTACAATTGGGAAGTTACATTGTTTAGTGTAATTTTATGAGGATTTGATTGTCTTTTAAAGCTTTCGAGACAAAACTGACATCTGTTGGGGATTCCTACTAATTTGCTAAGGAAAATAGAGACTGGGCAGATGTCCCATTGGAAGGAATAGTATCCCTGAATTCTAAAACTTCTTTTAGGAAAGAGAGAAAGACAAAATAAAACAAAAACAACAGCAAAAAATAAACACGGAGCTAGGAAATGTCTCTGCAAGTCAGACTTTTTTTCTGACTTCATTTATAGAATAATGATAAACATTGAATAAATGTTTGTTATCTTCTTGATAATTATGATATAGTTGAGAAAAAGGGAAACAGCTTGGGGAGAAAAGGATATCAGGGTTAGATACTTTTTAGGACTTAGATCTCCTATTGTTATAATAACCTACAAGAGATTTGGCAAATTGTAGATTCTGGTTATAGCTTTGAATTTTGGAACGAAACCTTTGAAAGGTGAAAAAATATTACTAATAATGAATTATTGAATTCATATAAAATTGTTTATCTTTTTGTTATTGCTCATTGAACTCAATGGAGCATTATATTTTAATTCAGAGCCTTATTAAGATTATATGGGCATCATCAAGCCATTCTCCAACTGATAAATGGTCAAAGGATATGAACAGACAGTTCTCTTTCTAAGAAATTGAAACTATTTCTAGCCATATGAAAAGATGCTCCAAATCATTATTAATCAGAGAAATGCAAATTAAGACAACTCTGAGATACCACTACACACCTGTCAGATTGGCTAGAATGACAGAGAAAGATAATGCGGAATGTTGGAGGGGACGTGGGAAAACAGAGACACTGATACATTATTGGTGGAATTGTGAACACATCCAGCCATTCTGGAGGGCAATTTGGAACTATGCTTAAAAAGTTATCAAACTGTGCATACCCTTTGATCCAGCAGTGTTTCTACTGGCTTTATATCCCAAAGAAATCTTAAAGAAGGGAAAGGGACCTGTATGTGAAAGAATGTTTGTGGAGGAGATCATTATACACTTCAACAACAATACTATATGATGATCAATTCTGATGGATGTGGCCATCTCCAGCAATGAGATGAACCAAATCTTTTCCAATAGAGCAGTAATGAACAGAACCAACTACATCCAGGGAAAGAATTTTAGGAGATGACTAGGAACCATTACATAGAATTCCCAATCCCTCTATTTTTGTCCTCCTGCATTTTTGAGTTCCTTCACAGGCTAACTATACAATATTTCAGAGTCTGATTCTTTTTGTACAGCAAAATAACTGTTTGGACATGTACAGTTATATTGTATTTAACTTATACTTTAACATATTTAACATGTATTGGTCAACTTGCCAGGTGGAGGGAAGGAGGGGAAAAATTGGAACAAAAGGTTAGGCAATTGTCAATGCTGTAAAATTACCCCTAATCTGGGAATGCAAAGAAAGGCAAAGACATGATACCTTCACTCAAGGAGCTAACATTCTAATGGGAAAAATGAAATGCATAAAACTATATAAAATACATAAGAATGCACATATATGTAGCTTTCCATTGTGGTACACTGCCCCCTAGTAAAGAGAAGACAGAGCAATGAAGAAAGAAGTATCCTATTTTCTTACCATACATTTTATTGGGGCAATGGTTATAGTTAATCCCATAAGGTAATTAATTCTTTTATTCAGTTACCATCATCATTCAACAGACTTTCTTAATGGTATTCTAAGAAGTGTATTTGATAGTATGTGTTTGATAGACTTGAAAGCCATTTGGAACCAAAACCTTGGGATACAATGAATTCTTTCTATTGACAGAAATCTGGCTATTCCTGAATTTCTCTATCTATCTATCTATCTATCTATCTATCTATTTATTTATTTATTTAGGAGTGAAATTCCTGTTCTCTGTCCTTATTTCTATCCTCAAGAATAGTTGTGTGTTCTGTGTATGTATTAAGTTCTAATTTTAACATTCCATAAGAGCAATGAAGATTTACTGGAAAACCTATCATTTTTCATTAGAAAAAAAAATGGTGAAGTAATTTTTGTGTATGACGTTGAGCAGGCAGTAAATGTACAGTATGTAGAACAGTAAGCATGGAGTCAGAAATACCTGAGTTCAAATCTAACCGTAGATATTTAGTAGCTAGGCAAGTGACTAAATCCTGTTTGCTTTACTTTTCTCATCTGCAAAATGAGCTGAATACTACAGGACCTTTGCCAAGAAAACTCCAATGGGTCATGCAGATCCTGACACCAATGAAACAAATGAACAAACCATTTAACCTTTATGGACCTTTTTTAATGAAATGATCGGGTTGGCCTAGGTAATTTTTGATGCCCATTCCAACTTTAAAAACATGATCTACTTCTAAGGAATCAACTATAAGCTGTTTTCCTTCTCCTTGATAAAGTTTTGAGAATTCATTTTCCTAAGTTCCTTTATGATCATTATAATACAATACATCTAATGTTGAAAACAGTTGAGTAAATGGTTTTCCTCCTGGAGTTTCTATCCTATTTACCAAAGGAATCAATGTAAGGAAGTTCAGAGTTTTGTATTTCTGGAAAACATATGGCTTATTTTAATGTAATTTATAACAAAAATAATTAAATTTATTCCCTATCAAGGATGTTGCATATTTTAGTTTGCCACTTGATAACATGCTAATTTCTAAGAAGTGACAATGCAGATCAAGAGAATAGCTGACATATTCATGAAAAATACAAATCCTAATGATGTATTTTATGGTTTGTGATTTGAGACACTCATCCTTGAGTATGCATAATGTCTTTGATCATCACTGTTTTGACATCGATATATGATTGATATTAAATGTCATGCCTCATGTTTTATCTCAGCTAAAATACAACTTTTTAGATTGCATTCATCCAAACACTTACCAAATGCACTTTATTATTTCTGGTGGAATGACTATTTTGATAATTGGGAACTCTAAAACTCTGAAATAAGGATTTATGAATTGGATAAAATTGCCTTCTGCAACATGAATTTTTTGAAAGACTGGGCAAATTCTTATATCCTGAAAAGTCTCACAACTTATGAAGTGTATCAAGATGTATTCAGATTTAGATTGAGTCTTTATTATTATATTTTGCATTTAATAGAGACTCAATGTCTTTTTCGATCTTTGATGCCCCCAAACCAGACAATGCACACTACAATATCTGATTGAAACACCTGTATGTTCTCATCCTTATTGAGCTATTCAGGTGGAAAGTTAATTTACAAAACATGCTGTTGCCGTCTTAAAGGGAGACTTTCATACTATAGACTTTTTTTTAAGCTTATTTATTTTTTTATTAAAACTTTTTATTAACAAAGCATATGCATGGGTAATTTTTCCAACATTGACCCCTCCATAACCTCCTGCCACAAATTTTCCCCTTCTTCCCCCCATCCCTACCCCCACCTACCAGGCAGTCCCATATATGCCAAAAATGGTGAAAAACATACCAGATTCAATATGTGTATACATATTCACACAGCCATCCTGTTGTACAAGAAAAATCAGATCAAGAAGTAAGAAAAAAAATGAGAAAAAAGAAACAAAATGAAAGCAAATAATAATAGGCAGAGTGAGAATGCCATGCTGTGTTCCACACTCTCTTCCCATGGTTCTCTCTCTAGGTGTAGATGGCTCTCTTCATCACTGCACAAGTGGAACTGGTCCGAATCATCTCAATGTTAAAGAGAGCCATGTCCATCAGAATTGATCCTCATATAGTATTGTTGTTGAAGTATATAATGATCTCCTGGTTCTGCTCATTTCACTTTGTATCAGTTCATGTAAGTCTCTCCAAGCCTCTCTGAAATTATCCTGCTGATTGTTTCTTACAGAACAATAATATTCAATAGCATTCATATACCATAACTTATTCAACCATTCTCCAGCTTATGAGCATCAACTCAGTTTTCAGTTTCTTGCCACTACAAACAGGGCTGCCACAAACATTTTTGCACATGTGGATCTCTTTGGGATATAAGCCCAGTTTTGGGCTGTTGGATCAAAGGATATGCACAGTTTGATAACTTTTTGGGCATAGTTCCAAATTGTTCTCCAGTACTGTTGGATCCATTCACAGTTTCACCAACAATGTATCAGTGTCCCAGTTTTTCCACATCCCCTCCAACCTCTGTCATTATCTTTTCCTGTCATCTTAGCCAACCTGGCAGGTGTCATACTATAGACGTTAAAAAATGATTTGTAGTCTCTACTGTTGACATATTTCAGATAAGTCAATATTACTTAAAGTGTTTTACATTTAAAAATATACTCATCCCTACAAACTATCGACTAACTGCTTCCTGACCCCACCATTATAGGCAAATGTAGCCTTTGAAGTTTACAATTTCAGATATTTTTTTCTCAATTTTCCTTCTGGAAATAAATACTTTCTCATCAAAATCCTGTATTTTTATTAGGAAATTTGCTTGAAGTTTACAAATTTCCTAAATGATGGATGAACATATAAAACGTGGAGATATTTCAGTCAATTTTGTCTTTTGTGAAGTTGGCTTCACCTGTTGATGTTCAAAAATTTATGTGTCCTCTATTATATACAAAAAACCCACAAACAAACAAAAATACAAACCAAAGGTACTGAAAGACATTCAAATGTTAATTCCTAATATGATAATAGCATCTACTGTATAGTACTTGATTGCAAAACACTATGTATAGAAGGTCCAATTTTATCCTCTTAATAATCCTGGAAGGTATGTGCAATCATTATTTCTGTTTTATTGATAAGTACATTGAAGCTGAAAAAAAATAAGAGGTTTCCAAGGCAGCTAGTTGGATATCAAGAGCCCTGAAGTCAGAAGCATCTGAGTTCAAATCTGTCCTCAGACACTTACACTTTCTAGCTGTGTGACCCTGGGCAAGTCACTTAACCCTAATTGCCTCAAAAAAAAAAAAAAAAAAAAGAGATTTTCCTAGAGAAAAACAGATAATAAATGAATATCTATTTTGGAATTGAAGCCAGTTTTGTGACTTGTAAATCAATGAATTTTCTATGATATTGTGCTATATAATATGTGATAAAGATTGTATAAGTGATATAGATAAAATTTGCTGAGTTTGCTCATAGGAAGAAAAGTAATGAGATGAAAGTTATCTAGGCCTCCTCTTTTCATATCATTTCCCTACAATATATTCAATCTGTGGGCCAAATTCATGAGCAGCTATAAGAGATGTTTTTCCCTTTATGCAAAATCATCACATTTAAATAATTTTTATTGTTTTGACTGAATTAAATGAGTTATTCAATCAAATAACATATTTACTTTGTGTGTGTGTGTGTGTGTGTGTGTGTGTGTGTGTGTGTATGTGTGTGTGTTTTGGTGAAGAGGATTCCTTTTTTTAATTAGTTGACTTGATTGAACCAAGTCCATATGAGTATTGTTTAAAAAAAAAAAAAAAAGCACTGGGATAGAGTTTGGGAAACCTAGATTGTAACACTGATTCATTTACCCTAAAGATGATGGTTATTACTAATACTATTACTACTACCACATCACCAGCTCTACTGTGACTAATCATAATCATTTTTTGTAGTTCTCTCTTCTAATCTTTTTGGATAAAAATAGCTCTGATACAAGTTGCTATTTGCTATTTTCTCTAGTAAATATCTTATAGGTGATTTCAATTTGGATAAAATGCCTGCTTTTCACAATAATAATAATAATATTTTTATTTTAGCTTTTGTTTACAGAGTACTTTGATGTTATTAAGTATATATAAATACATTATCCTGTGTGTTCCTCCCCACAAACCTTCATTAATAGTATATACATATTTACAGATGAATAAACTAAAACTTAAGGATGTTGGGTAGCAGAGTTTTCCTTTTTTAAAAAATAAAATCTGTAAAATGAGAGCATAAGATTATGCTGCTTAGTTTACTCTCAATTGTGGATTTAATATACATGGCACTTTTGGGATTATCATCTAATCAAATCTGCCAATCATGAGTCTCCACAAACATGCCTCCCCACTTTAAAAAGATTTGACTATATTATTTCAAAAGAAAAAAAACTTTGATTACGTTGTTTAGCAACAAGGGAAATTATTCCCTCTTCCCATACATACAGTTTTTTAGATTACAACAGATTTGTTGAAAAATTAATTCCCCTATTTCCTTGTGATGAATACATTCATACTCCTCTAGTTTCTTTGCATTCTGGAAGAATTCAGGATAGGACTGTCTATCACTATTGATGTAATTCAAAATGACCAAACTATCTATTTTTGTAGATACTGCCTTAAATTGTAGCAGGACTTTGATTCTGTATCTATAAACTGATCTCAAAGGAAGATCATTACACAGAATATGGTTTGCAGCAATTTGTTTCAATATGCCAAGTACTCTAGGCTCATTTTCTTGTTATTATCCTCAATTATTCACTCTGCTTCAGTACCCCCCCCCAACCCCAAATTCTGTTAGTTTACTAAGGCCTGTCATTTGAACTTTTGTGAAATCTTTTATATATGTCCCACTTCTCTCCCTGATCACTTGGCGAAGGCCTTTATCATCTCATACCAGGACCATTACAATAATCTGAATGTTGGTCTGCTTCCCTTAAGTATCTTTTCACTTCAGTATTTTATCTACTCAGCTGTCAAAATGATCTTCATAAAGCACTAGTTTGACTATACCACCTCTTCCTCAATCAACTCCAATAATTTTCTATTATATCCAAGATTCAATATAAAATTTTCTGTTGGTATTTTTTAAAATTTCATAACTGGCATCCTTCCTACCTATCTTTTCTTCTTATACCTTACTTCCCATTTATTTAAGGATACTCTGATATTTGTTTCTTTGCTCTTTCTTCCTGACTAAACAAATATTTTTCCTGGCTAACACTCATCTCTAAAACTCTTTCCCTCCTCATCTCTATTTCCTAGGTTCCCTAGTGTCCTTCAAGTCAAGTTAAAATTCCAACTTCTACAGGAAGCTTTGACTGATTCCTCTTAATGGTAGTGCTTTTTTGTTGTTATTGTTGTTGTTATTATCTTCAATTAATCCTTTATATATCATTTTAATATATTCTCTATCTCTCTATTAGCCTATGAACTCCTCATGAGCAGAGATTATTATGTTTTTCTTTCCTTGAATCTTTGGCTTTTACCACAGGTCTGGTATATAGTAGGCACTTAATAAATACCTGTTGTTTAAAGTAACGATGGGAGTCTTGATTTAGATATTCTTCCTTTCAAAATTAAATTTTATTTTTATTGTGGATTGAGTGGTCAGTGTAGACAAATATTTTATTCTATTTATAATTTTTTGTTCTATTTAAAACAAAAAAGACATATAAAAACAAGGAAACAAAAATTCTGGGGATGCATTAAAAGCAGTACTTAAAGGAAATTTTATATCTATAAATGTTGACAGGAAGAAATTAGAGAAAGAAGAAATAAATTAATTAAGCATGTAAAACCAGGGAGAAAACAACAACAACAACAATAACAACAAATTAAAAATCTTCAATTAAATAACAAATTAGAAATTCTGAAAATCAAAGGAGAAAATAACAGAATTGAAAGTAAGAAAACTGTTGAACTAATGAATAAAATTAAGACTTGGCTTATCAAAAATAAATAGATAATCCTTTGTTTAATTTATTAAAAATAAAAGAAAGAAGATAACCACATTACCAGTATCAAAAATAAAATTGGCAAATTAATCACCAACAAATCTTACAATCTAAGTAAAATGGATCAATATTTGCAAAAATAGAAATCTGCTTAGATTAACAGTAGAATAAATAAAATATTTATATAACCTCATTTTTTGAAAAAAGAAATTGAATAAGCCATCAATAAACTCTCTAAGAAAAAAAAAATTTCCAGGACTAAATGGATTTATAAGTTGATTATATTAAACATTTAAATAACAATTAATTCAAATATCATATAAAGTATTTGGGGAAAAAAGGGCAAGGAAAGAGTCTTATCAAATTCTTTTTTTTTATGACAGAAATATGGTGTTGCTACTTAAATCAAGAAGCATCAAAACAGAGAAATAACAATTCAGACCAACTTCCTGAATACATATTCATGTAAAAAATTTAAATAAATATTAGCAAAGAGATTACAACAATTTATCACCAGAATAACGCATTATGATCAAGTGAAATTTGTACCAGGCATGCAGGGCTTGTTCAATATTGGGAAAATTTCTGCATAATTGATCATATCAATAATAAAATGAAGGGGAAATCATGATTATCTCAATAGATGCAGGAAAAAAAAAAAGCTTTTGACAAAATACCATACCAATTTCTATTTAAAACACTGGAGAGAATACAAATATTTTCTAAAAATTATAAGTATTATCTGTGTAAAATCATCAGGAAGCATTACACATAATGGAGATAAATTAGATGCTTTCCCAATAAGATCAAGGGTGAAACAAGGATGCCCATTATTACCACTATTATTCAATATTGTACTAAAACATTAACTTTAGCAATAAGAAAATGAAATCGAAGGGATTGGATTAGGCAATGAATAAACAAAACTATTACTTTTTGTAGGTAAAATGATGTTATACTTGGAGAATATTAGAGAGTCAACTAAAAAAACTATTTTAAAGAATTTGTAACTTTAGCAAAGTTGGAGGATATGAAATAACCCCTCATAAATTATTACCCACAAAGCTCAGCAGCAAGAGACAGAAAGAGAAATTACATTTAAAATAACTGTAGACAATGTAAACTATTTGGGTGTCTATCTCCCAGGACAAATCCAGGAACTATATGAACACATTAACAGGACACTTCACACAAATAAAGTCAGATCTAAACAATAGAAAAAGATCAGTTGCTCAAGGATAGGGTGAACTAATACAATGAAAATGATCATTCTAACTAAATTAATCTACATATTCAGTGTCATAGCAATCAAACGAACAAAATTTTATTTTATGCAGCTGGGAAAAATAATACTGGGACTGGTTCTGGCTAAGAAATAGAGTGGTGGATCAATGAAAGAGATTAGGTAAACAAGATACATTGGTATCTGACTATAATAATCTGCTATTTGTAAAACACAAAAATCAGATCCCAATTGTTGGCATTAAAACTCATTATTTGTCAAAAACTATTAGGAAAACTGCAAACTAGTATAGCAGAAACTAGGCATAGACCATTGTGTCACAACACAAATCAAAATAAATTCAAAATAGTTAAATGATTTAGATATAATGGGAGATACACTATACAAATTAGAATGAGGAAACATATTCTTGTTAGATCTGTGAAGAAGAGAAGAATTTATGACAAACAAGTGACAGATAACTTCATTAAATTCAAATGGATAATTTTTAATTACATTAAGTTAGAAAGGATTTTTGCAAACAAAACCAAAGCAAACAAGATTGGAAGCAAAGCAGAAAGCTAGGAAATATATTTTATAGTCACTGTTTCTGATAATGGCCTTAATGTAAAATATATAGAGAATTGAGTCAAATGTAAAAAAAATACAAAAAAAAAAATAGAGAGAGAATTCAGTCAAATGTATAAGACTACAAATCATTTCCCCAATTAATAATTAGTCAGAGGCTATGAACAATTTTCAGTTGAAGAAATCAAAACTATCTATAGTCATATAAAAAAAAATGAGAGAAATGCAAAGTAAAACAACTGTGAGGTACTACCTCACACTTACCACATTGACTAATATGATAGAAAAGGAAAATTATAAAAGTTGGAGAGGATGTAGGAAAATTGGGACACAAATGCATTGTTGGTGACTGATCCAACCACTTTGGAAAACAATTTAGAATTATGCTGAAAGGGCTATAAAATTGTGTATACTCATTCATTCAGGAATACCACCACTAGATATATACCTCAAGGAATTCATAAAAAAGAGAAAGGATCCACATGTATAAAAATATTAATAGCAGCTCATATTGAGCTAGCCAAGAATTGGAAATTGAGAAAATCCCTATCAATTGGTGAAAGGCTGATCAAGTTGCATTATATGAATGAAATGGGATGCTATTATGTAGTAAAAATAATAATAATAATAATAATAAAACAAAGAACTAGAAAGACTTACATGAACTGATTCATCATGAAATGTACCTAACTAGGAAAAGAGTGTCCACAGTAACAGAAACCATATTTAGATCTTTTCAGCAATACAGTGATCCAAGACAATTCCAAAAGACTTATGATGGAAAAGGGTATCCATAGGCAGAGAAAGAAATAGCTAATATTTCTTTAGCATTTATATTGTCACAGGTATTGTGCCAATGGTTTTACAATTATTACCTCATTTGATCTTCACAACACCTGGGAGGTAAGAGACAGGTTACTCTCATCTTACAGATCAGTAAATTGAGAAAAGGAAAGTTAAGGGACTTGGTCAGAGTTACACAGCTACTAAGTTTCTGAGTCAAGTCAATGTCTAGTGTTCTATCCTCTGCACTTTCCAGTGATAGAAATTTTCCTTTGTGGCAAATATATGTAGTTCTAAAAAACGAACTGACTAAAGGGCCATGTCCAAGAATGACTGCTTCATTCTACATCTCTAGTCTATAACATTTCCATAAAGGGTTGAAAGATAGGTTTCATTTTCAATCTTTTCAAGATATTCTTTCTTTCCTTATAAAAATTAAGAACATACGTAATAAACTGCCTAAATCCAATTTAATTGCTTTGGGCTGTGAATCCATGAATTCTCATTATCCCCTAGAAACTTCATTTTAAATCTCAACTTCATTCAATTGTTCTTACAACATCTGAGGCCAGGTGAAAATAACTTTGTCCATTCACTTTGAATTACTAAGTCCTACTTATCTTTTTTTTCCCCCTTTTCTTTTATTTTTTTAATTGAAGCTTTTTATTTTTAAAACATATGCAAGGTAATTTTTCAGCATTGACCCTTAAAAAATCTTGTGTTCCGATTTTTCCCTTTTCCCCCCATTCTCTCCCCTAGATGGCAAGTAATCCAGTATATGTTAAACATGGTAAAAAAAAAAAAAAAACATATGTAAATTGAATATAGGCATACATGTTTATACATTTATTTTCTTGCACAAGAAAATTCTGATCAAAAAGCAAGAAAAATGAAAAAGAAAATAAAATTCAAGCAAACAACAACAAAAGAAGCGAAAATGCTATGTTGTGATCTACACTCAGTTCTCAAAGGCCTGTCTCTGGGTGCAGATGTCTCTCATCATTATAACATCATTGGGACTGGCCTGAATCATTTCATTGTTGAGAAGATCCATGTCCATTAGAATTGATTGTAATGGGCTGAAGCTCGAGTTGATGCACTGAGGTCCCAAGTACGTGAGGCTAAATAGTAATTGGACCATACTCTATTAATATATATGCTTGGAGAAAGAATGGCCCCTGCCCACTCTTTGTGCAAGTCCTGATGTGTTGTATAGGAAATGATGTAGGGACGATTTTGGGGGGTGGAGTGAGAGGGGCATAGAGAGAGGCAGAGAAACGGCTGCCAGGTACGAGTCGTAGCCACTCACATTTCAATCGCCATTCCCCTTCACCTCCACAAAGAATAAAGATCAAAGATTTTCCCTTAACCTGAATTCCTGACTCCAGCTGATTTTAAAATACGCGGTCATCACATTTGATCATTTTATAATCTTGCTGTTTCCATGTACAATGATCTTCTGGTTCTGTTCATTTCACTTAGCATCAGATCATGTAAGTCTCTCCAGGTATCTCTGAAATCATCTTGCTGATTGTTTATTATAGAACAATAATATTCCATAACATTCATATACTATAACTTATTCAGCCATTCCCTAACTGATGAGCATCCACTGAGTTTCCAATTTCTTACCACTACAAAAAGGACTACAACAAACATTTTTGCAATGTGGGTCCCTTTTCCTCCTTTAAGATTTCTTTGGAATATTAATCCAGTAGGAACACTGCTGGATCAGAGGGTATGCACAGTTTTATAGCTCTTTGAGCATAGTTCCAAATTGCTCTACGGAGTAGTTAGATCAGTTCACAATTCCACTAACAAGTATCCTCATTTTCCCACATCCTTCCAACATTTGCTTCTTGTAGAGAATCTGAGACATAGTATTTTGTAACTATTATCATTTTAATCATTAGTACTATGTATATTAATGAGTTCTTCCCTTTAAATAAAATAACATCCTAGACCAATGAGAAACTAGACTTTTAGCTTTGAAACTCTCCCTCCTCCCATATACAATATTGGGGATAATATTCATTCTATCCTCACTCTTCCTTGTTTTTCACCTGATCTCCCTTACATTCACTTACATTGTTATTATCCTATGTATGAAGTTTAGACTAGGATAAAGCATAAAGTGAATCAACCCTTAGAGTGTTTACAGACATAATCTTGATCTTAGTTAGCTTCATAATAAACAATATGGCAGTTAGGTGGTACAGTTGATAGAGGTGTTAGCCTGAAATCAGGAAGACTTATCTCCCTGAGTTCAAAACTGGTCTCAAGCACTATTTGTGTGACCCTGAAAAAGTCACTTAATCTTATTTCCCTTTGCCTCCTCATTTTCTGTCCTTCTCTGAATTTGGATCCAAAATGTCCTTCTCCTGCATTCTTATTTGCCTTGATCAATGATCAAAATTATTGCTGCCTTAGGAGAAAGAAGCATCTTCTTTCATTCTGACATGAATGAAATAATCCAAGAGACAAAGTTTCTTGGTAATTAATAATCAATTTATTAAATAGGCTAACATAATCAATAAATTGATGGCTAGCGATTTCTCTCGCTAATTAGAGATCTCCACCTTGTAGACCACTGAATGCTTAAATACCTTTGAGAAAAGAAGGGGTCCCTGAGAAATGAAAATCAACAATGATTCATGAATAATTAATGAGGGTATGGATTGATTAAGGTAGGTAGGTAGAACAAAAGTCTTCAGCTTCTCCCTCTGAGAATATCATTTGGTTATGAGCCATGTCCATCTTCAGCTATTGGGATAAAGGAATATATTTTTACTTGTATCACTCTTTTTTTTTTAAATTTCTTTGTTCATGAGCTGAGTTCCCCTAAATTGCAATTTGCAATTGAGGGGCATAAGGGCATAGACGCAAATACTTTAGGTCTGGAATATACCTAAGAGTATCTTCTGTTTATACTAAAAGAAAAAAAAAATAAGGTTACCCAATTGAGTGGAGTCCACTCAGGATCCTAGAGTATGTACTCTGGGTTTAGGAAAATCTCAACCATCAGCCTTTTTCTTCAGAGTCTAGCTAAATGGCCTAAAATAGTTGGTCCCTGAACAAGAAAGGAAAAATTTTAATCTTAATTTAATAATTGGGTGTTAATATAAAGAAAATATAATCACTTCTCTCACTACCACCAAGTTCTTGCTTCTATTCAGAACTTGTACCCCTCCTAGTCTCTTCCACCATTTTAAGGGTCAATACCTCTATATTATTTCATGCTTCCACTTTATCAAGGCTTTACATTACGAATGATTCCATCAAATCTCTTATCTGTGCCTGCCCCAACAAAGATATATACAGAAATGTTCATTTGAAAATCTCTTATAATTTTAAAAGACCTCTTGATTCATAAAATGTTATACCTCGCAAGTACAATAGAGATTATCTTTTATAATCCTTTTATTTTAGAGAGCAGTAATCTATGGGATAAAGAAATGTTTTAAAATTTCATAGGTAGGAAGACTTTGAACTCAAGCCTTTATGAATTCAGGGTTGAAACTCTTTCCAATATATCACACTTACTCTTGAACAAAATAAAAATATTGTCATATCATCACATAAATCCTACAACAATAATAGAGAGGCCAATATAATTTTTTTTAACAAAACAGAATCTTTTCCCCTGGCTTTCAGATTCAGAAAACCACTTTTTCAAGCTATAATGAATATTTGTAATTGTTCTATCAAGTGAAAGATTACTTGGTCAATTGAAACAATTAAATGCTAAGTAAAAGAGACATTTTAATCCTTAAAAAATAATGCAGGAACTCTCTAGCGTATCTGTGGTTGGCTGCTAAGTTAGGTTTGAAGTTTAATAGTTAAGTACTGGCATTGAATTGGGTTGTTGCTCTTTCTTCTCTATGAATATTTTCTTCTTGCTTCAAGAAATCTCAGCAACTATAGTGTCATATTTCTCAATCTTCTAGCTAGGTACTTATCCCAACTCTCTACAACCACTGAATTTCTATCAGTTAGTTATCAGTGACTTTCTCCTTTTAGAAGCAGAAGCTCACTGTTCAGATTTAAAATGTGACTGTGTATAAAGAGTGACAGGAAAACAAGTAGTTTTATGCTAAAACTATTAGTCTTATGTAAAAATTATTTTCAGTTCAATAGATATTTATTATCTATTATACATATCTAGCATTGTACTAGATGCTATGGAGGATCCTAAATAAGACATTTTCTTTTTTCAGTGGTCTAATTTGGAGGTTTCTGCAATATTTCCTATTTGATAATTCAGCATCAGCTATCACATTTTGATTTTTTGCTACATCACTAAAGATTTAGGAGTAACAGAATATTTCTGGATTAGATCAGATTTTATAAATCATTTTAAAGCTGAATGGTACTAGAAGGCATAAATGATATTTCTCAGTTCCTCCAGAAAGAAAAGAGAGAGAAGAAAAAATGAAAGGGGTAAAAGAAACTCTAGAAAATTACAATGGATCAATGCACTCATCAGTGTGTACTCTCTCCAAAAATAAAGAAGACAATTCAACTCTGTCTACAAAGCTGTTTGATTCTACTACATATCGTGCTGTATATTTGCTGCAAAATAGATATATACCCATATACTAGAGGGCTTTCTCAAGTACTCCTTAGATGATTAAGATTCTAATGAGACACATAGATTGTCTTTTGTTTATCCCTTGCTCTACAATGTAACTAATCCATCTTTTCCTCCCCCACATCCTTTATGCTATTTCTCCTGTAAAATTTCTTACTACTTTGCAATCTGCTTATGTCCACATTATGCCACTTCATTGCTTTTTATATGATCCTTAATCTCTGCAGACAGTGTAACACTTCATGATTCATAGCATATAATATCATGAGAAGAATAGAGGGTTAAAAAGGTTATTCTTCCCACCTTCAGAAGTTTTGAGTAAATAAAAGAAAATTGCATTTCACCTTAATATTAATGTCTGATGGGCAGCTAGGTGATGAAGTGAATAAAATGCTGAGTCCTGAGCTCAAATTTTCTTTTAAATCTTAACCCTGGGCAAGTAACTGAATCCTATTTGCCTCAGTTTCTTCTTCTGTCAAGTGGACTGGACAAGGAAATGGCAAAATGCTCTAGTATCTTTGCCCCCCCCCAAAACGAAAAAGGCGTCAAGATGATGGGTAATTACTACCAAACAAAAATAGAATCTGTCCTCATTTTCTTCTTGAGCTATTGACTTTGTTCACTATATAATTAAAGTCTCTGTTCAGGATATAGGTATGCCTTCAAGAAATCTATTAGTCTGAAATTAGTCTGGACAATAGACACTCTTTATGCATCAGCTTTTTCCTATATAATTAGTCAAGATAAGACTTTTGGTGGAACATGGATTTCATTTAGGTAGGCTTTATGATTTTTCTAAAGATTGAAGTGATCAACACAAATGGAAATCAAAAACAAAAGCATTTTGAGGATCAAACTGTTTAAGGAAGTGAGTGTTTAAGGGTTATATAAGTAGTAAGTAGTAGGGCCTTAGATCAGACATTTATGACTCCAGAAGCGATGTTATTTCCAATTTTTCACATTAACGCCAAAATAAACTTCATGCAAAAAATCATACCCACAGATAATTTCTATTAACAATAATAGGAAGACCAATATTTTTGTGTTTTATATGAAAAACAAAAATTACTCTCTCCCCAACACCATTAATTCCAGATTTTGCCACTTTTTTAGGCTATAATAAATATTAATTGTACTATCAACTGATATTAACTGAAAGATGCTTGGCCTACTGAAATATTGAAAGGGAAGGTATCTTAATATTTAAGTAAAAATAGACAAAATCTATTTATTTTTAAGCAATTATGTGATTATAAATATGTGATTTATAGTATAATATTTCTGGTGAAAGACTATTTTCTTCTAGTATTTCCATCAAGTATGCCTTCAATTCAACTGCAGATTATTTCCTAAGACATTAGAAAGATGGGAAAGTAGTTATAGGTCCAAGAGTCATTAATATTTACTTGGTTGTCTTTTTGGGGTAATTATAGGTCACTTTTTGGTACCTCTGGTAGTTTAATCTCTTTATTATACTCTGAGAATCAATTGATCCAACTTTTCAGCTCCTCAGGTATCCTTGCTTTAATCCAGTTTTTTTCCTCATTATTTTTTCTTCAGCACCAGTTTTACTTTCTCTCACAGCACATTCAGGATTATATTATGTTTAATATGGTGCATCCCCTGTCCTTGATGGTAAAATTAGTTATTGAAATGTTTACATAGCTTTTTCATTTTTTATCTGTTTGTTGCCATTCTTCCAATTTTGATGTCAAATGTCCTTGGGATGAATCTATGTAGTTGAGTCTCTTGTCAAATTACTTTAAATTTGAGTTTTCCTCTATTGCTTCTCACTCTTTTATGAGAAAATATCATCTATTGTGCTTCATTATTATTGTACACAAGATTTTACAAACAAGTCTATATTTTAAATGGCTCTCTCTGTCGGCTGCTACATCTACTCATTTGGCAAGGTGACTCAATACTTGCTAGGCAAGGAATTTCTTAGAAATTTTTAAAACCTCATTAAGACATTTTACTTGTATTCATCTAATTTCTATATGTGATTGTTATAAATTGGCTATAAATTGTTATAAATTCTTAATTTCCCATTTTGGCATCAATAATAAGTTTAATGATGCCATAATAGAATTATTTTAATTTCATATATTGTTTTCACTTTTATTCTTCTGATTTTGTATTATATTTTTAAATACACCAGTAATCTGAGAGTACGAAAATAGCTGACAACGGAATTATTCCTACATATTTACTCCTTTTCAAATATAATTAATTTCTTTTTTTTTTTTTTTAGCATTTTTATTTATACTGCATGTTGACTAAATTCTTAATTCTTTTTTCAATTTTTTTCAAGATTTATAAACCTGAAGGTCCTATAAATTCTACAAGTCCTTTCTCTATCTTATTCCTTACACTTGAAGCATATTTTTAAGATACTTTCACCTTTTTGTCCTATGCTCATCTTTTCATTGTTCAAAAAGTATCATAGAATATGTTTATTTAATATTGTTTGTAAGTTCTCTGCTATTGTGTTAGCACATAACTTTTCCTACTGCTATTTTTTTTCAAATAGTTATGATAAATGATACAAAGCAAGATGTTCAAATACAGCATTGTGTTGGACTTGTGTATTATGTTTCCTTTGACCACCCCCACATCCAAGTTAGTACGGTAAGTTTATAAATAGCTAGTATAAGGTAAAGGATGGCAAAAGGGGAACATGGAAGTCATTTACAAACTATCCCACAAATTAAAGGAACATAGCATTTACTTGCAACCTATCTCACAAATTAGGGAAGCATTGGTGCCATGGGTAACTGCTTCATAAATGAACAGAAGCTACATCCTGAGATTATGTACTAAATTAGGGGAATTTAGCTAGATCCTACATAACACACACTCAATCCTTCTAACTGTCTTCCATGTGTAAGCTGCAGATAAGCTTCCAGATTCAGTAAAACCATAAACATTATGTAAATAAAATAACTAAATTGCTACTGATGACTTTGATATGATGTTTATATGTTAATGAACTAAATCAGAGGTGTTATTTATGAAGGAGTTATTTCACACACACACACACACACACACACACACACACTCAAAACTCTAAAAATGAGGCACTAAATTTCTATCCCTCAAGCACTCCTTCTCTATCTGCTATGAATTCATGCTGTCTGAAAGCTCTGACTCTGATGAACATTTTATAATATATTATATGCTGTTTTTTTTTCCTGTTCCCTTCTCTTTATTCTCTTTTCCAAGTTGCTGCTTCCTCTATCATCCTATATCTAGTCCTCATACCATCTCCCTCTGTATTCAGACCATTTGTTTCCATACTTTCTATACCTTACTGAAGTGTAGCTTAAGTATTACTCCATGCTTATTAATGTCATTGTTATTTTGGATATTCAAAGAAAAAGATATCCTGCCCTGACTTAAGTGGTTATGTTTCCTTAGAACCAGAAGCGTTAGAACTGAGATCAAATTCTTTCCTTCAGATCTCCTTATCATGAACATTTTAGAGAGATGAATCTACTAGTAGAAAGCAAAAGTAGGTAGATGAACCTAATGACTCTTTTTGAAAGGTTTTTCTGCATTATTGGAATATAATCAATCATTTATTAATTTACACATGAAATGAGAACTAATTGGCTCTGGGTGCAACAGATAACATAAAGTAGTTTTTGTCAGTCACTTTATTTGTCTTCCCAGAGAAAATTTATGACTCATTCTTTGATTTATCTGCCACTTTTTTAAAAGTTTTTTTTTTAATTTCCTTTATAGAAAAAAGAAAAATCAAGATTTGTATGTTTTAAGTTCCTCCAGTAGTATGTTCACTGTTTGTTATTAAGGCAGGATTTCAGATATAGAATACATACAACATACTTATGACACATTCTAGTTTTATGATACAAGACAAGTCATTTAAACTATCAGTTTCATAGCTCTCTAAGACTATATGTGATAGAGCACATCCCAGTAGGCAACAATAGAGAGTTTCCTTACCTAGAATTAGCTAGAGAAAAGAAATCACTGATCCTATCCAATATAAATGCATTTATATAAAATTTTCATTTATCTAACATGAGCAGAAGATTTATCTTTGCACAGAACTGTGCCCTAGACCCTTTTATCTATTCCAGAGGGCTCTTTAATGTCACAAGTTACTCTAAGTTCTTTACCATTTTTGCCTGGGAATTTGGAGTTGTAAAGATATATAGACATAGTCAAAATTAAGACTTTCTGTAATCTATGTCAATTGACCTCCATATCTTTTCCCCATTCCTTTTTCCTAAAGCCTATGTCCTAGAATTGCTGTTTTTTTTTTAAACTAGAGTTCTGATATCAGTCAATATAATTAAAAGGCAATTTTAGTATTTTTTGTTAGTCTTAATAATTTTTGCTCTTTATAATTATTATTTATTTCGCCATTAAAATTCAGAATTGCACATGCACCTGAAACTCATCTAAGTTAAATTATTAGAACAGAATATTGTTTTTAAAGAAAATATTATTCAGCAAATAGAATATCAATGTTGAAGTCAAGGAGACATAAATTATTGCAATAAGTCATTCATCATGGATTTTTATGGAATAAGTCCATAGTCATTCCACATAACCTGTCAATATAGACACTTCTTTAAGTCTAATTTAAATAATGTTGATAATCTATGTCTATGGAAGTTTTCATACCAAGAATTTTTTACATTGATAAAATTATTTTTGGGCCAAATGAGATGTTGCTGTTAGCTTTCTGGGATTCTGGAATTCTCTCTCATCTGTCATCTGGCTCTGTTGTTCACAACTTTACAAAGGCTTCTTATTATCTCTAGAATAAAATACATACTCCTTAGTCTGCCATTTAAACTTCTGTGTAATTTGTTGCCTTTCTCAGTTGATTACATATTTCTCTTTTATATATCTTGAATGCTAGTCAAAATGACCCACTCATTTTCCCCCAAACTCAGTATTTCATTTTGTGCCTGTATCTATGAATGAGATTTTGTATAGTTTATCCACCATATCTAAAAGGAATTCCCTATTCATGCACTCATCTTAGAATGATGAAGCTCCTTCAAGGTTAATGTAAGATACTAATAGCATTTCTAAGTAACATCATTTTTAATTTTCCTCCCTCTTCCTCAAATTATCTTATATATGTTTATTTGTTCATGTTTTGTTTTACATGTTTATTCATTCACTTCTTCAGTAAGCACATTGAGAGCAATGAAGGATTTTTTCTTAGTCTTGTTTTTTAAAAATATATATTTGTGTATCTTCACTCCTATAACAATGCCTTGCACATAGTAGAGCTTCAATAATTGCTTATTGGATTGTAGGTAATCCATGTAGTTTTTAATTCATAGTAAAAATCTTTTGGGAGCTATTTGTTTCAAGAAAAACTTTGTCTTAGCTCTTAGTGACTGCTTTAACAAGCGAAAAACATAGCAAGTTGTATTAACATTTTGTTTCTGACAATGTACAAAGTTTTCTTTATCATTGATTAAAAAGAACAAATGGAGCTTAGTTAAATGTAGTTCCGTGTTTTTATTTTGTCTTACACCTTAGCATGCTGAGCTTCCTATGGAGAATTTATTTTTGCTGTATTGTTACTTGAGGTAAATATTATCCTTATTAAAAATTAAAAAAAAATGGAAGACTTCCTTATATTTCTATACAAAAATAATTACAAAAATTGGATAATAAATCATGTCACATTTTTGAAAGACAGATTTGTAGCCTAAGCAAAATACCTACAAATTGAGGATCCAATTATGCTTAAAACCTGGATGACATCAAGCAGTTGCAGAATACAAATGCATTCAAAACTTAAAAATACCAAATTGACTTGAAAAATGTTTTATGAATGGAGGAGAATAAGTCTAGAACATGCAGCAACAGGAAGAACAAGATTGCAAAAAGAATACAAATACAGTTGTTGAACAAGAATTTCTTTGAAGATTAAATAATTGAAAATGGAACCTATTAAATGAGTCTTGGCTTGAACCAAACCTCTAATTCTCTTTAGAGAGACTAGAAAAAAAGAGTTATGTAGTCATCAGAGCAGTAGTATGGGTTAGTATATATTAAAAATGCTGTCAGCAAACAGCTTACTTCTGTTTTGTTGAATACTGGCCATTTCTTAAGTCAATTTCATTCTTTCTGAGTCGTAACTAGCAATTCTAACATTCAGAGCAGGGAGGGAGAGGTATGGAAACATATACATCACTTGCTACTTCAGGAGTAGATGGAAACCATCATGGTGCTACTGATTCTAGATTTGTCCAGTTGGGTTTAGTGATCAGGGCTTGTTGACATCAAAAGACATATGTAAAAACTATTATAACCTTGGGGTAGACAGAGGAGTTGGTTGCCTGAAAACGGACATAGGAGGAATTTGAAGGACCACTACACAGAGGAAGAATACTACTTCAGATGTTGCTATAGGTAGGAGTCTGGGTTAAAAAAATGTGAAAACCCCGGGGCAAAGACACAATTGACATTTTCTAGTCATGATACTATAATCTTGCACAAACAGGGTGGAAAATTTGCAAGTGCTCCATACAATTACTAAAAGAATTGTTTATTAAGCAGCTTCAAAATGTGTTAATGAAACATCACTCAATGACATTATGCTTCTTTTACTCATATTATCTTTTGAACTTGGACTCTTGTAACTTTAGTAGTGGTGAATCTTGGCAGATTGTGCTCAACATTGAATACATTTACATAGCTTTCTTTAAAAAATGAAAGTATAAATTTATTAAGCATACAGAATTAGAATATACATTGATTACATTGGGAAAACTTTAAATCAAGGGCAAAATATGCAAATCATTTTTCATCAAAATAAGAATTCACTCAATCAGATAACTACTTTGCATTAGAAACATATTTAACTTCTGATAGTAAATCACACACAGTGTCCACAGTCAAGTAGAGAAGACACATATATACTGAAACATTAGAATAATAATAACAGCTAACTAGCATTTACATAGTGCTTTCTAGTTTGTGAAGTAGTTTACAAATATCAAGTTTGGTCTTTTCAACCTTGTGATGTTTGTGCTATTTTAATCCTCATTTTGTCAATGAGGAAACTGGAGTTGGAGAGGTTAAATTGCTTATATAAGACCACAAAAACAGCAACATCAATAGTAGCTGTTGAACTCAGCCGGTCCTCAATCCAAATTTTTATCCATTATACCACCTAATTGCCACAATTTGGATATTTGTGAGAGGATAAAAGCATACACAGCCAGAAAAATATACATTAAAAATAACCTTGGAAAACGCAATATGCAGTAAAAGTATTGTAAAGATGACACACAAACTCTGTGTGTGTGTGTGTGTGTGTGTGTGTGTGTGTTTTCCCCTAATTTCCAGGACAGCATTGCTGAGTTTGGGGAGTTCCTCATTAGGCTGATAAACTAGAAAGTTTTCAATTCAATCAGTCCCCCCCAAAAAGAAACAAAAATGCAAGGGGCCACTAAGTTCCTTTCTAAGTCAGATTGAAGGTAGGAAAAAAGAAGTATAAATCATTCTCACCAAAACAAGATTTGGAAACATGAAAGGAAGAAATAAGAACCCTAAAAGCAAATGTAAAAGCCTAAGTCTTCTTTGATTGATGTTATTTTGATCAAATGTATGGATAATCACTTAGCCTGTTATTACAGAACATTCCAGCAATCATCTCTGTTCTTGTGCTTTTTGTGTAAATGTTTCAAACTTAAACCTATGCAAATATCATACCACTTAATTTTTTTTTAGTTCTATTATACCTTTCCTAGTTGTAATTTTAGCATTCTGTATGTACACACACAAACACACATACACACACACTCACAGAGATATGTTTAATTGGGGAAAGTATATCACCAATGTGGATATCATTGATGTGCTTTTCAAGACTCTTTATTCTTTTCAATTTTTATCTAGATCCTCTCTTAGAAACTTCAAAAGGGTCTTCTCAATATGCTAGGGCTTTCTTCTAAATCTCATGACATTGTCTGGATACTAGGTGAGTATATGGACTATACATTGGTTGGTTAGATATTGATTTTGTTGCATGACAAACCTACTTTTCCAGTCATATATCTCTAAGATAAGAAATTTCCTCCCACTTCTGTGCTACTCTGCATTTGTAATTAGTTATAATGTAGTCATTTATTTCATTGTTTATTACTTTAAAAAAATCCTATTTATTTTATTTCAAAATGTTCATTGTAATATACATTTTCTTTCCTTTTTTATTGCCATTGTTCTTTTAGTTAGCCTATAATGCTGACAGAATCAAGTCGTACAATTAAGATTAGATCCCAGGTACCTGTCTTTAGAAAGCTAGTGGTAGAACAAATGCTAGGGCTTCTGCCTTCCATTCTAAGTGTCATATTTGAGATGCTTACTCACACTCCACATAATGGGAAAGAATATTAGTATATTGACTATCCCAACATGGACTCTACCAATAAGCCATCTCTAAAAAACTGATCCCCTACCATTGGAGAAGGTACCAATTGCAGAAAGAAAATGCAAAATCCTCTATAAGAAAGTAAATGCAAATGTAATCCATAATTTCCCCAGCTAACTTCTCTTGCTTATTTCTTAAATCTAGAACATCTATAAGACAATAAATTAGGATCTAATTACTAGATTTTCAAGGTAAAATGCTCATTTTGTTGCTGTTATATTATTTTCAGTAATCCCTGACTGTTCGTGATCCCATTTGGGATTTTTTTGGCAGAGATACTGGAGTAGTTTAATATTTCTTTACCACCTCACTTTACAGATGAGGAAAATGAGGCAAACAGGTTGTGACCTACCCAGCTAGCAAGCATCTAAGATCAAAGTTAAAAGCAGAAAGATGAGTCTTTGGGACTCCAGACTTGGCACTTTATTCATTGTAATGTAAATGCTTACTCAGAAGGAAAATGTAATAAGTTCTGATGAGTTGGCCAAAGATACCTCAATTTCTTATGATACTGCTGCTATGTTTCCTGGTAATACAGTTCTGAAGGGACATATATTATCTTCCCACATTAAAATGTAAACAATTGATCAATATTATTAATAAACTATATTTATGCTTCAATGTTTCTATTGCCTTTAAATGTTTGTATTTCAAAGTTTCTTTCTATGAAGAATGCCTAGATAGACTAAATTTCATTAACAGTACTTTTTCTCTCTCTGCAGAATTGTATTCAATTTTGTTGGATAAATTGTTCTTGTTTTTACGCCTATATTTTTTGCCTTCTGTAATGTGGTATTTCAAGCTCTCTGCTCTTTTTATTATTTCAACTGAATAATTGACTCCTCAGAAGATTATTTCTTTCTGGCTGCTTGCTTTATGCTTGCATTATGTTTTCTATACTAGAAATTCCAGATTTTGGCTATACCATTCCTTTCTTCTTTCTTTAGCTATTTCAGTTAAGTGACTCGCTCAGGATGATACAGCTAGTAAGTGTCTGAGGGCAGATTTGAATTCAGCCCCTCCTGACTTCAGGACTGAGGTTCCATTGACTGTATCACCTAATTGCCCCAGCTATATTGTTTCAGGATATTTTCACTTGGGGTTCCTTTTAGATGTGACTAATAAAATTTTTACTTACCCTTTAGTTCTAAAACATGTTGGTTGTTTTTCTGATTTGATGACCTATGATGTTTGGATTTTTGTTTTTTAGTTATAAAATTTGGGTGGTGGGGAGGTTAATAGCAAGGCAAGGTAATGGGCAGAAATAAAGTTGAACAGTTAGCAGGGATAGGAAATGAGATATTCACAAACAAAATTACAATGATCATCAGTAGGATTTATTAGAAAAAAATAATCATTACTTTCAAAGTCTAAATTAAAGATTCAATCAAAAAAGAAATCTACATTATATATCAGCTATATTAATATTGGTTTAGATGTAGGTATATATGTGTATGAATATGTATGTATGTCTATGGATGAAGGGGTGTGTGTATGTATTCATAAATATATATATGCTTAAATGAAGGCTGCTTCTTGGGAGATGTGGGGAGAAAAAAAGGAAGGGAAAAGAAACAAAGTAAAAAGCACGCAACAGAGAACAAAAGAAAGTCCACAAGGAAGCAAAGAAAAGAACAAGTTATCAATTTGTCTTCTATTATGATATATGCTTCCTTGAAATGGAAATTCATTGTTACATATTTTAAATCCTCCCCAATGTTCTGCTGGCCACATGACAATATTTTTTTAAATTTTGTATGTCTTTCTTTTTCTATTTTTTTCTTATTTTATATGTAAATTTTAAAGAAATAAATAATTCCTAGTGCTCTGATGCATGTCTTTATTAGCAGTGAAAACAGGATGGAGAAAGGAATAGTGAATGAGACTAATTTGTATTGGATTTGTTACTAAGGGCCTGTATAATCTTTGGGAACAGAATGGTGTAGTCAAAAGAATGCTGATGTGGGTGAGTTGACTTTGGTAACAAATTCCAAGAACTGTCATTGCAAGAATTTAAACAATAGCCTCTAATGTACTCGTTTTGTGCTGCACTTGGAGTCAATTAAGAAGAGTTCAAATCCTGATTCTGTCATGTATTACCTATATAACATTAGGTAAGTCACTTCACTTGTGTGGAACACTGTTTCTTCATTTATAGAATATCTCAAAGGATACCCACAAATCAAGTGGGATCTTAAATAATTTAAGTTTTATGACCCCAAGTTACTTGGTCACTTTCTCAGATTTATCAATTTATTTCAATTCATTAAGCACTGATTAAAAAAAAAAGAAAAAATCTATTATGTGTCAGGATTTTTATGTGTTATATGTTGGAGACAAATAAATGAAATACTTTCTATCTGAAAAGAATTCTACTGGAGGAAAATAATATAAACACAGATAAGTGAAAAGAAATAGAAATTTTAAAAAATGTATGCAAAAATATTTTGAAAGTATATAGTGTTATATAAGTGTAAGATAATTTATTGTTACCATGAGCCAATTTTTTAACTTTTAAATTTTTATTTAACAACTTTTGAAGGGCAGAAGATTGTCTCTACCTTTCAAAAGGGCATTTAAAAGGCAATTGTCCCCAATATGTTTTGGATAGAAGATATTTCCCAAACAGTCCTGGCATCCCAATGGGCCCATGATTCTCTCATGAAGTTGTCCTTATGTCAATAATAATCTTGTTGTAATAGCTATTTTTCCATCTTCTCCATGATTTGTAACATTCCTTTGAACTGCTTAACAAAGGAAGACAAAAATACTTCCAGACTGGGTAATACCCTGTAATTTTTGGCAAAAGTCCTGAACTTGTTAGTGCCTTTTCTTTTGTATTGCTATGATTCCTCAGTATGAAATGTGTTTACTTTGTGAAACTTCATTACTCAAGGTTACTCCTTGCTATTGCTGTCCTACAAAGAGTGAGTAATCCCTGAAACAAGTGTGTGCCCCCAAACAAATTTTAGAATCATTCTATTCACATTATCCTTCCACATTATAACTAGATACAAATATAAAGTAAGTTATATGATTGTTACCTGTAGTATATTTTCTTTACCTAGCATTATAGAATCATAAATGTAGATCTCCTGGAGTGAACTTAGAAGTCATTTCATCTCACAGATTTGAGATTGGTCTTTGAACTAGAAAAGAAAAAACAAATAGGAAGCCAAGGGAAGAGAATAAACATTTCTGTAATACCTATTATGAGATGCTGGTAGGAAGAAAAGTATTATAAATGAGCTCATCATTGGACCCAAGGAATTGATTTCTTAGTCTCAAAACAATTTGTCTATGTGTTGTCAAAATAAAAGTAATGATCTTTGAAAAATGATAGACTATTCCCCAACTAATAGATGGTCAAAGAATTGAAACAATAATTTTTAGATGATGAAATTAAAGCCATCTATAGTCATATGAAAAAATATTCTAAATCATTATTGACTGAAGAAATACAAATTAAAACAACTCTGAGGTACCACCTCACATCTCTCAGATTGGCTAAGATGTTAGGAAAGATAATGATAAATGTTAGAGGGTATGTGGGAAAACTGGGACCCTAATGCTTTGTTGATGGAGTTGTGAATGGATTCAACCATCCTGGAAGTCAGTTTGGAACTATGCTCAAAGGGCTATAAAATTGTGCAGATACTTTGAGCCAGGGGAGTGCCATTACTGGATCTGTGTCCAAAGGAAATCATAAAGGAGGGAATAGGACTCACATGTACAAAAATGTTAGTAGTGGCTCTTTTTGTGGTAGCAAAGAATTGGAAAATGAGTAGATGCCCATAAGTTTGGAAATGGCTGAACAAGTTGTGGTATATGAAAATAATGGAATATTATTATTCTATAAAATGAAGAACAAACTGATTTTAGAAAGATCTGAAAAGATTTACATGAACTGATGCTTAGCAACACAAGTAGTTGTAAGAGTACATTGTATACAATAACAAGAAGAATGTGTGATGATCAATAATGAAAGCCCAGGTTCTTCTCAGTGGTTCAGTGATACAAAGCAATCTCAATAGACTTTAGACAGAAAATGCCATCTGCCTCCAGGAAACAAAACAAAACAAAAACAAAAACAAAAACAAGAAGACAACGTAAATCAACACATGCTATGTTAATTTATTTTTTCTGTTTTTTTTTTTTTTTAATCTCTTCCATGTTTATTTCCCTATTGTTCTCGATTTTTCTCTTCCAACATGATTTATAAAATAATGTGTATTAAAAATAAATAAATTTACTAGAATTTAAAAAAAATCATAGGCTATAGGAGAAATATTAAAGTCCATAGGACTGGAAATTGGTAAATATAATACTTAAAAAGGTAAAACAGATGAATTCTTTATGGGAAAATGCAGTTAATTTAACCTGAAAATTTATATATACACACACACACACACACACACACACACACACATATATATATATATATGTATATATACATACACACACACACACACACACATATATACACACACACACACACACACACACACACACACACATATATATATATATAAATGGAATAGTTTTTAATAATAAAAAAAATTATAAACAGCCTGCATGGATTTATAGATAACATTTTTAAAGGTTTTGTTGTATTTTATTTTGGTTGACATTTGATTTCATAATAATAGACTGTGAAGAAACTGCCTCTACAAGTACAGACTTGCAACAAAAATATTCTGATACTTGCCTAGGGTTACACAGAGAGTGTTTCAGAGGTGGCACTTTAGACTAGGCCTTCTTGTCTCCAAAGCTAGTTATTTATTGACCATTCCATGCTACCTTTCCAGAAACAGATTAATGATATCATGATTACAAATCACAGCAGACTAATTTTGTTACCTTTTGTGATAGGCTAGTAATTATTCCCATTTTAGTTTGTGAAGTGAATTTCTTACAACAAATGCAAGCAGTTTAAATGTTAAAATACTTCTTTATTGTGATCATGGTGACACAGCTATTTAGGGTCTACAGTAAAACTTGAACCCACATCTCCTAATAATAAAAGTAACATAATATCTACTATGTAATATTTTCTGTTTATTGAATTGGTAGATAAAGGGAACTATATTTGTATGTGTTAAATTTATTATATACGTGTATACATATATAATAAATTAAACACAACTATATATTATATACTAAAATATAGATTAATTTATTATATATGTACATATATAACAAATGAAATGCATATATATTTTTCCTGTTATTGATCAAAAAATAGAAAGAGGGAGCTAGTTATAGAAAATATATATGTGTATTGTGTGTTTTTTTAATATATGTATATATATATGTGTATATATATAATGAGAGAGAAAGACAGAGACAGAGCCAGAGAGACAGAGAGACAAAGAGAGAGAATATACATCTAGATTTTAGTTCACCATTTAACAAAGTCATTATATCCTTGCGGTAAATTTGAATGGATTTGGGCCAGGTGGAATGACAAAGTAAAAAACATGTTGATGAGTAGATTGATATATACCTAGGATAAAGTATTTATTAGATTTCACAATGGATATTTCTTTGACTTTTATCTCTTCCAACATTTTTAGGTCAATGATTTGAATAGTGTCATAAATACCATACTTATGAAATATGCAGATGGTATGAACTTGGAAGATATAGCTATTATGATATATGGGAGAGTAAAGATGCATAAATATCTCAACAGGCAAGAGTGATGGGCCAAATCTAGTAAGAAAAAAAGCAATGTAAGCAAATGTGAAATCCTATATTTGGGTAGAAAAAATAATTGCATAAGTATGCAATAAGGGAAACAAGACTAGATAATCTTTCATGTAAAATAAACTTGGGATTTTATTGGATTATTCAATTTATGGTAATAAACATATGATAATAGACATAAAAAAAGTTAATGAAATGTAAGACTATATTCATAAAATCCTGGTATCATAAATGAAGGATGAGGATAAAGTCTTGTTATCTTTTATTCTGATTAAATTGGAGTATTATATTTAGTTCTGGATACCATAATTTAAGAAGTTCATTGATAAAAATATAACCTTAAAAAAGTAAATATTTCTTTAAATTTTTAAAATATGAAAAAGGGATTATACTTTTTGTTCATCTGGGGCAAGAATATACAACTAGGACCAGTGAGTGAAAGTTAAAGAAAAGAGTTTAATATAAGAAGAAAAATTTCTTAAAAATTAGAGTTTTTCAAAGATTGGATGTGCTGTTCTACTTTCCTGAAGATCTTATAGTGGAGTCTGAATGATTACTTATCTGTGATACTGCAGAGGCTAATTCCATTTTGGCATGTTTTGGAGTCTATACGTTCTGATGTCCCTTTCAGTTATTTTTCTAATGATTATATCTTAGGGATTGTAATTTTTGCATAATTTCTAGTTAGTATTCCAGATCTCTTGGCTTGTATAATATTATAAATTTTTGTATATGATTTGTTTTCCTTTAATAATTGGAGCTCTTTGGTTTTTCCTTACTTTTCCTGTGTTGAACTGATAGTCATAGCCCTTTCTCCCCCATGTTTTCCTTCATCTTTTATATGACAACCCTAAATTGTGCATTTTATTCCTTTACACAATATTGCAATTAACTTCTTTTTCCTTAACAACAAGCAGTTTCAAACACAAACCTTTCTCACACCTATCTTTCTACTGGCTATAGAAAATATTCCAAATTTACTACTTATAAAAGATTTTTTTTTGGCCAGAATGCAAGTAATTCTGAAGAAATATGTTAAGATTTAATTAGCTTTACATATTTTTGTTATTTGGCTAGGTACCATTAGAAAAGCATGATTATCTAGTTATATCATAACACAATTTCATCCTGTATTCAAGAAAGTTCATTGAAAGTTATCCTTTTCATTTAAAAAAAGACTACCCAACATATATATATATATATATATAATATATGCACATGTTTGCACATATATGCATGCATGCAAGTATATGTCTATTACATGCATAAATACATCATTTTCTACTTTATCATCACTTAATCTATATACATGTATGAATATATCAAATATAAACTATGTACATATAATAAAGATTATGTATACTATATATACACATTCCTAAATGTGTATAAATATGTATATATACTTATGTACACATATTTAGAGGGAGAGAGGGAAAGAAAATTTCTCACATTTCTCTACCTGTCCTTTCTCTCGTTGCATTGCTTTCCAAAGATCTTCTACATAATAGAAGCTTGATTAAAAAAAGTACTAAACTGAATAGATGGGTATCTATAAAATCTTATCTATTTAATCTATTTATGTGTACATATGTAAACATTATAGACATTTGAATTAAGTATATTCATTACATACCTAAATGTACATCAAACACGCATGCAGACTTATCCATACAAAACAATGCAGGCGAATAAATATCTGCCTATACATTTATTCTATTTAATTGTAAGCATTAAGTGCTTTTTCTCTGCTAGACATTATATGGACAATTCTATTTGAAAAAGGAGCACATAAAGTACCAAGAAAAATCATCAGTTCATCAGATAGGTGTAGTTGAGGGATAGGGAAGGGTCACAATCACTTTGGTAGAGAAAAAATTTTTTTTTTTACAATGAATAGAATTTGGAGTGTCATGCATGAAATGTCCCAGAAATATTGCTGAGGAGTGGGCAAGAAAATGAATTATATTAAAACATTTTAGTCTTTTAGTGGGTTCTGTCATTTATCAATTGAATTTAGGCAATTGTGATAAGAAGAAAGGAAGTCTGAAAAGCAAAGTGAAGGGAAAAGAGAATAAAGTTTTCAATTATATGAAGAATACGTACATTTCTCTACTCTTGCCCTCTCTGTCTTAATGTGGTAAATAAGCCAGAAAAGAAACTTTTAAGTTTCCAAATATATTATAGACCTGACATTACAGCATCATATACGCTACATAAATTTTCACCTTCCTAATTCACAATTAAACATTCACTTCTCTCTAAAATGTAAACCTACACAAAGCTTATAGAAGGAAGAAAAAATTAGTTATTACTAGTTTTTTGGAGCACAATACATATCTCAGAACCCCAGAGGTCATTTATTGTGAATGTAACTAACACATTTATATCTACCAGGGGTAATAAATATTGCAAATTAAGTTGAATAATGACTACACTGTCTAGTTCCTTTCTACATGAGAGGCACACATGGGACTTGAAAGCAAGTCAGTATTTATAATGCAATATATGGTTTGAGTCGTATTCAAAGATGGGATTGCTGAAATGTCACCAACTCACTAATTTACTGCTACTTCCTGAGGAAAAATAAAAACATTGAACATGACCAATGCAGCCTGAATGTAAAGTGAAAATCTCCATTATACACCCCCCTTTTCCCCTCCTTTGTACTTTATGCTCCTCTCAGGACAGCTTCAGAGCTGTTGAAAGGAAGGGAAGAAAAGAAAAAAAAAAAAGATTTGGTTGTTACTTAGAAAAATGCCATTTGACATGTTTGTAACAGAATGAGGAATTGATGACTTCAGATAGGCTTCAATTTACAAAGCTCTTTTTTATAGAATCCCATAAAGAAAAACTACCCTCAAACCTCAGACCACATCTTCTGCCAGAGAAAGAGAGTGGAAAATGGATGCCAGTCAGTTCTATAAATATGAATCTACAAATCCTATTCTCAGAGGAATTGGGGGATATTGAGATGTAACTCAATATACTAAAGTCAAAGTCAGGAATGAAATAGTTCACATATAAAACTATAGCTCCAATATTTTAAGCTATGGTAATAGGAAATAGATTTGGATGCAACAGGCATAGACAGATTACAGAGTATTCATGTGGCACTTGTTATATATATATATAGAATTTGATCAAGCTGCAATTATTAAGCTAATAATATTAGGTATAAAGCCAAAGATATAGTTTCATATGTTCCTTTGGATCTAGAAGCTTATTATTAAAGATGAATGTGTAGAAAGAATGTGAAAATAGGTTTCTTCCAACAGAAATTGTTATAAAGGACTGTGATTTATAACATGCAATGTTATATAGTTTTTTATGCATGCAATGATTTATATTTTAAAAATTTATATTTTATTTATATTTAAAATTTTAAACTTATATTTTAAAAAAAGATTTATATTATTAAAAAAAGAATGATCATTTAGTCTATATCAACATGGTTAACATATGAATAACATATTCAGATTCCATTTGATGAATCTCTGAGCTCATTGTTGTAGGTCCTATCTCGCCCAAAACAGCTGATATTTCTGCACTCTTCATTCTGTTTAATTCTTGCCTATTTTCATAAATCCTCTATAATATATTAATAATATATTAAAGCTTTTTGAATATATATTTAACATAAAACTTAACATTTTCTTTGTGCTACTTATATTGTTCTTTGTGAATCAAGGTGTTCCATATTTTACAGTCACAATAATATGCCCAGCAGAAAGAGTAGCGCTTGTTTTTCCCCAACTATCATTTGGAAACATCAAAAATACTTGGGTGCCAAAATGAAATGCAACTCATTATCTTCTTTCTTTTGGATTATCTGTGGCTCTTACTCAAAATCTATCTATAACCCTGGTATTAGAGCACTAGGAACTGTCATGTACCTTAGAAGTTGTTTCTTGAAATCACTTCGGGTATATTTTTTGACCCAGGAAAACTCTAAAACTTCACTGTCTTGTTCATTTTTCTCTTTCCTAAGGAGCCTAAAATTCTGAAAGTATTCTGAAAATACTTGAGCTAATGTAATATTAAATATTGAGATGGCTGTGTTTAAACCACACACACATACACACAACTGGAAAGATACCTTTCTAAACCTATTGGCTATCAAGGGAAAAAAAAGAAAGTTCTAACATCTCAAAGATGATAGAAAAAATTTCATTCCAAGCTTGTAAACAGCTCACAAACACCCATTAATAAAGGAACAGTATGTATTTGTGACTTATACTAATATTCCTTGAATTGGGGATTTGCTGAAGAGTTAATATCTCTTTTCCTTTTTCCTCTTCCAGAATGCTGTCCACATGCATAATAACATCAGTAAAGGACTGACTTTACTCTTCCTCATTGTGAATTTTGAATTTTTTGGTTTTTTGCCTCCAGCCTCTCTTCTCATCTTTAATTCCATAGTTTCTACCGCATCAATCTTTCATCTATAGTTTTGTTACATCATTATTCTGTTTCCAGTTTCACATCCTTTATTAATATTCTGATTTTGCTTCTTGTCTCTAAGGAGGAGGGGAAATATAGAACACTTCAATAAAGATCCTTCTAAAGTTCAAAATGTCTATCTCTGACATTGTATTCCATCTAGATTTTAATCAAATACTACCTCCAGTTCCCTCCTCATACAGTCATGTGGTGTTTAGTCCCACAAAATTTAATTAATCTTTTAAGTTTTGTGTTCTCATCTATAAAATGGGCTAATAATGACAATAATAACACTTCATGTCATTGTTTAAGTTTCAAATGAGATGTATATAAACTATATGTAGACATCAGTAGTAGAACAAACATAAAAACAAAAAAGTAAGACAATGGACTCTACATATTATAGCTAAGTGTATTTTCCTTTGATTCCAGGAATATTCTACAATGGATCATTAAAGAGTTGAATTGTGATGTTCTATGAATGGAAGTGGCTCTCACAAAGAGCCAGAATGATTTGAAGAAGAAAACATAATGCTGAATTTTATCTTTTTTTCCCTTTTGGACACTTTTGCTAAAGCAGTAGTTGTTTAAGGAAATGATATATAAGAGAATGGTTTATCTCGACTGTGTAAAGTGTTTCAGATTATTCTAAATAAAAGACAAGAGATGTTAGATCAAATGATAATACTATTAGATGTTATTGTCACTGACTAAATAATTATGACTTAAAATGTATTCATTAATGAATGGTTCAATGTTAGCTTGAAAGATGATGGAGTGTCCTAGAAATCTGTACTTGTCCCACTATATTTGATATTTTTATTGACAATGTAAATACAAGTGTAATGGAATACGTTAAATTTCAGATAACACAAAGCTGAAATTGATAGAACATACTGAATAAAAGTGAAGTTCCAAAATATCCTTGACAAACTAGAATATTAGAATGAATGTAACAAAAGTCAATAGAATAGATGACATATTTGTATTTGGCTTGAAACATGACTTTTATAAGTATCAATAAAGAAGAAGTAAGTTAATAGCAATGTATATGGAAAACTATCTTGGAATATATCAGAGCATCAAAATGATTTCATAGTATATGTGGCAGCCAAAAAAGCTGAATCAATCTTGAGCTGTAATAGGAAGAATATCTCCTTATAAGTTCTCTCTATCATCCCTTAATCTGACCATTTCTGGCATATTTAATTTAGTACTGGGTATCACAATAAGAATAATATCGATAAATTGGAGAACATTTAAAGGAGTACAGCCTTTAGTCCACGCCATAAGAAGATTCATCGAAGAAACTGAGTATATTTGGTTGAGACAAAAGGAAAAAAAAAAAAAAAACAGAAATGGAACATTATATATCTGTATTCAAATATTCAAAGAGTTATCATTTGGAAAGGAAATAAGACTAATTCTGTTTGGTTCCAAATGTTGCAGAAGTAAAAACAATGGATTGGATGGCGAAAAGAGAAAAAATTTTTGGATGTCAAGGAAAACAACAGCAATAACAACAATTTACCATTAGAGTTGCCTGAAAATGGTATGGACTACATCAAGAATCTCCTTCGGTAGAAGCCTCTGAGCAGAAACTGAGTGATTGTTAGATAAGTTATATTGAGATTTCATTTTATGTATAGGTTAGACTAAATAGACAAAGAGATACCTTTTGACTTGAAGATCTCTTATTCATATGTTTCCTTATCTTCACTCCATGATCCACATGGTTCTTTTTATAAAGAAAAGATGCAAACAAAATAAGGCAGTATTTACTCTGTCTTGGTCATTCCCTAATTGTTTCATGTTTATAAGTTTCTGTACACAAATTAAATAAAAAGATTTTGAGACTAGGAAAAACTTATTTTAAGGTCTGAGACAAGATAATTTTATTTTCTATTTTTAAATTTTTTTACATTAAAATTTTATGGAATATTTTTGAATCAAAGAGGGGGAAATGTAAAGAATATTAGCAATATAAGGCATGAAGTTGTATGAAAAATGAAAATCAAAATTCATAGGTGCAAACTAAAAATACCAATTCTTTTTCAAAAGAATTGCATCCCATACTCCAAGTGGAAGAAATGATGACAAAATAAGACAGGGCAGTACTAAGGTTAAAAGTAAAGACTATGAACTAATAAGACTTCAGTTCAAATCCTAGTTTTGTTGTTTATTACATGTGAACTTGGGCAAATCACTCAAGTTCCCTTGGCCTTAGTTCACCTCTTTGTAAAATGAGGGAAATGAACTATATGAACTGTGAGTTTCTCTCTAATTCCCATGTGATAACTTTTAGATAAGTTTTAAACTATTTTTCTAGGAATCTTTAGGTCTACATAGAATAGTGATCTGCCCCTTCAATATTTATGAAGTGAATCACATTTCATTGAAATGCAAAATTTTAGAAGATACATATTTTTGTAAAGTCTTTTTTGGCTTCTATTTTATTATAAGACTTGAAACTGAAACAATAGTCAAACTCATGAAGTATTTTGATAGCATTTTATTAATGTCCCAAATTTTATCAAAATCACTCATATCTTCTAAAATTATTCTGGAGACAATGATAAATGCTACCCATTCAAATTTAAACAGGGACCTGACCTCATTTTATTAATAATTCCTAGCTACTGGATCCTTTTCTAATTTATGTATATTTTATATTTCATAAAAAAACTACCTTTTGGATACTCATTCCTCTAAATAGAAAAGGTTGACAACCACAGTAAAATTTTAATATGGGAATTTTAATACGGGTCTACTAGAATAAGAATTCAGAAGACTATTTTAGGAGCCATTTCTGTATAATTTAAGAACCCTGGTTAATATGTAACCAATTCAGTTTTGTTATAAGGTAATGTTTTTAGCTCTGTTTCTTTTCAACAATAGAATAGAACTAATGATATCTTTATCAATAAGGTGAGTCCATATTTTAGATTCTCCTCCCAAGTGGTTTGCTCTGGGAAGAGGAAAAAACATACCATTCTCTCTCTCTCTCTCTCTCTCTCTCTCTCTCTCTCTCTCTCTCTCTCTCTCTTAATATTCTATTAGGTACAGAATTTTGTGCTAGGTAAGCGGGGTATACAAAGATAAGAAAGAGATTACAGGCAATTACAATAAACTCTGGGAAAGGGGATACAACACTTAGACAAGTAAATCACTACAAGGGAATTTTTGATGAATGAGTAAACCACTAATGACTAGAAGGAAAAAAAAAATTCTATCATTTTTAACTTTACCATCCATATTTCAGGGAAAGAATGAATGAAAACTTTAATATGTAGAGAGCACAAGTAAAAACTGCTAATAGAAGTTAGCAAGAAAATCCCTGCTTTAGGAAATTTACATTCTAATAATCGAAGACAATATATAAAGGCTGTTTTGACTGTAAGCCTGAGAGGACACTTGGTCCTTGAAATGCAGCAGCAAAGAAATGAGCAATGTATTGTACTGAATGAATTTTTTTAAAAATCACTTCTTTTTAAATTCTTTTAAATTATTTATTTGGCATTTTATTTTCCCCAGCTACCTGTAATTTTTACAACTCTAATTAAAAAACAGTTCCAAATTCTTTCTTCCTCTTCCTCCCCCCTCATTTAGAAGGTAAACAGTTGGATATGGGTTATTCAAGTGCGGTTGTGCAAAACATGTTTTCACAATCTTGTTGTGAAAGGAAATACAGATTAAAAGGAAACAAGAAAAGTAAAGAGAAAAAATGCTTTGATTTGCACTTAGATTTCAGTTCTTTTTAAGGTGATGAATAGTATTTTCATCATAAGTCCTTCATAATTGTCTTGGATCATTGCATTCCTGAGAAAAGCTAAGTCATTCAGAATTGATCATCATACAATATTGCTGTAACTATATACAATGTTCTCATTCTTCTCATTTCACTTTGCATCATTTCACTTGTATTTTCAGATTTTTCTGAGTGTCCTCATCATTTCTTATACCAGAATCATATTTTATCACAGAAATATGCAACAAGTTGTTTAGGCCTTATGCAATTGATGTGCATGCCTCAAATTCCAATTTTTTACTACCAGAAAAAAATCTGTTAGAAATTTTTTCATAACTATAGCTCCTTTTCCTTTAAGAAATAATCATCTTTGGGATATAGACCTAGTAATGTCAGCATGGTTTTAAAGCCCTTTAGACATAATTTCAAATTGATCTCCAGAATGGTTGGATCATTATAACACTCTATCTACAATGCTTTAGCATCTCATTTTTCTGACATATCCTCCCATATTTGTCATTTTCCTTTCCTGTGACGTTAGCCTATTGGACAGAAATATATATATTCATGTGTAAATTTTCATTAATCTAATCAATAGTGATTTTTTGCATTTTTGATTACTTTATCTAAAAATTGACTATGTCCTTTGGACATTTATCAATCAGAGAATGGCTTTTATTTTTATAAATTTGACCTGGTTCTCTGTATCTTTAAGCAATAAGATCTTTATGACATTGTTGCTATATTTTGTAATCATTATGATTACTGTGTATTCTCCACTCTATTTTTCCTTCTTTATTATACTCTCTCTCCTCTTATCATTTCTATCCTCAAAAGTTTTTTTTTTTTTTTTTTTTTTTTGCTTTTACAACTGTCTCCTCTTTCTATAGGTCTCTCTGCCTTCTTTAATTTACTTCCAATCCTACTTTCCTTTGGGTAAGAAAGATTTCTATAACCAAATTAGTATGTATGTTATTCCTCCTTTAAGCCAACTTTGATAAGAGTAAGACTTAAGTATTATCCCTCTGCCTACCTTCTACATATTCTAAACTGTAAAAGCTGTTTCATACTTTTTTTAAAGTAAGATAATTTATCTCTTTTCCCTTTTCCTTTCCTCTCTTCTCAATGCATTCCTTTGTCACCTCTTAATTTTATTTTATTTCTAGATATCATCTCATATTCACCTTACTCTCAACACTCCTGTCTAAAAACATTTTTTTTTCCCTAACTGTACTAATAATGAGAAGGTTCTTAGGAGTTATAAGTATCACCAACTCATTTATGAATGTAAATAATTTAAGTATATTGAGTCCCTTAGAATTTCTCTTTCCTGTTTACCTTTGTATATTTTTCTTAAGTTTTGTATTTAAAAGTCAGATTTTCTTAAAAAAAATAATAGTTTTTGGGGTAGCTAGATGGCACAGTATATAGAGTGCCAGCTCTGAAGTCAGGAGGACTTGAGTTCAAATCCGGTTTCAGACACTAGTTATGTGACTCTAGGCAAGTCACTTAACCCCAATTGCCTTAGCAAAATAAATAAATAAATAAAATAATAGCTTTTTTTTTATTTTTAAAATATATGCATAGTTTTCCACTTTCACCCTTGCAAATCTTTCTTTCTTCTTTAACCCTACTCTCTCCTCCAGACAGCAAGGAATCCAATATATGTTAAACACATGCAATTCTTCTATACATATCTCCACATTTATTATGGTACACAAGAAAAATCAGATCAAAAAGGAAAAAAAAATGGGAAAGAAAACAAAAAGCAAACAAACAACAAAAAAAGGTGAAAATACTATTTTGTGGTCCACATTAAATCCCCCTAATTTTCTTTCTGGATGCAAATATCTCTTTCCATCACAAGTCTATTAAAATTGTCCTGAATCACCTCATTGTTGAAAAGAACCATGTTTATCAGAATTGATCATCATATAATTTTGTTGTTGCTGTGTACAATGTTCTCTCGGTTCTACTCACTTCACTTTGCATCAGTTCATGTATATCTAGGCCTTTCAGAAATCATCTTGCTTATAGAACAATAATCCATATTCATATACCATATACCATAACTTATTCAATCATTCCTGAACTGATGGTCATCCACTCAATTTCTAGTTCCTTGACAATACAAAAAGGTCTGCTACAAAGATTTTGGCACATACAGGTGTTGTGTACCTTCCAGACTCCACATTGGGCAACAAATATTGTGTCTGGACTAGCTCTCTAGAGGATCTTGGTAGCAGCCCGAGTCCTTGGTCTTAGTGAAGGAGTGATGAAGTGAGACTCCCATGGATGGTCAAAACATAGAGTCCTTTTATTCCAAATTCTCTCAGCCTTATATACCCTAATATCCTTATATAACCAAAGCAACATCGCACATTTGTTAACTATATATTGTGCATGCTGGACCACATGAACAACTTGTTATTGTATGTAGATGTTCCTTTGTCACCTGGGTATCACTCTACTTCAACTACAACACAGGTTGTCACCATTTCCTAAATTCTCAGGAAGGCTGAGAGCTCTTAGAAGAGAAGGGGAGCCAAATCAGACATTGTCAGCAGGTTCCTTCTGGGCTGAAGGATCTTCTACCTCACCCAGAGTTCCTTCACTATTTGTGGCCCTCTACATACAGGCCCAGTAGAAACACTGCTGGATCAAAGAGTATGCACAATTTGATAATTTTTTGAGCATATTTCTAAATTGCTCTTTAGAATGGTTGGATCAGTTCACAACTCCACCAACAATGTATGTGTCCCAGTTTTCTCACATCCCCTTCAACACTTAAATAATATATTTTCCTTTCATTTTAACAATCTGAGAGAGTATAGTGGTAAATAGTCCTAATTTTCATTTCTCTGCACAATAGTGATTTAGAGCAATTTTCAAATGAAATTAAATCCATTTCTCATTTCTCATTTCTCTTTTTTTCTAACATATGGTTTTTTGCCCGAAAGATTATACTTAGTTTCTCCTAAATAGGTAATGCTAGCTCCTTTGCCATCTGGAATATCATATTCCAAACCTTCTGATCCTTTAATGTAGAGCTTCTAAATGTTGTGCTTTACTGACAGTGACTCCAGATCTGGGGTATAATATTACTGGGAGATTTCATTTTGAAATATTTTAGTAGATTATTGATAGATTTTTGCAGTCTCTACTCCATCCTTTGATACTAAAGTATGGTAATTTTATTTGATAATCTTTTTTTTTTTAAGTCATCATTTTCAGGTCATCCAGAAATTTTCCAATTATTTCTCCTTGCTTTATTTTTTCTTCATTGTATTGATTCTGTTTTATAGCTTTTGATGTCTTAAAGAGTCATTATTCTCCACTTTCCCCATTCTAATTTTGAAGGTGCTGTGTTTTGTTTTTTTTTGTTTTTTTAACTTTTATATTCCCTTTCCCTTTTCGGCAATTCTATGTTTTAAGGAGTTCTTTTCTTCACTGATTTTTTTTTCTCACATATTTTTCCTTTTGGGTAATTCTGCTTTTTCAAGAGTTCATCTCTTCATTGAAATTTTATGCCTCTTTAACTATCAGGTAAAGTTTGATTTTGAGGTGTTATTTTCTTTAGTATTTTTTTGCTTGTGTCTTTTTTATTTTATCAAGCTGTTTAATTTTTTTCATGACTTTTTTTATTAGTTGTATTTTTTCCAAAATTTCTTTATCACAATTGATCTTTACAACCCTTTTTGAATCTTTCCATAGCCTGAGATCAATTCACATTTTCTTTGGGGGTTTGTTTGTAACAGTTTTGACTTTATTGTCTTCTCTTGATTTTGTGTTTTGACATTCCCTGTCACCATAGTAATTTTTATGGTCAGGACCTTTTTTTGGTTGTTGTTTGCTCATTTTTCCAGTTTGTTTCTTGATTTTTAATTATATATTAAAGTTGAATTGTGCTCCTAGGGTGAAAGGCTCACTCTCCCAAGTGTCAGATTTTTGTGCAACTGTTTTCAGAACTAGTTCTTGGGATCTGTAAGCTTTCATTTTTTTTCTAAAGTGATATGATTTAAGGATAGTTGTGTTTACTAATATTTTGGGTTTTACTCCAGTCTGTGAGTGACCACAAGCACTCTTTTCTGACATAACCCATTAATCAACATTGCAATTCTACTGAATCCACATGATCTGATGTGCTAGTTTTCCTCTTTGTCCTTACACTGATCTAAATCTGAAAATGAGCAAGGCAGTACAGTCTTATACCCAATGTCAGAATGAGAAATGCAGTAAAGTTCTACACCCAATGCCAATCACTAATGCAATCTCCTTCTGACTAATTATCTTACTCCTTATTTTCTATAGGATAAGAATTCTGAAAGCAGCACTGCCACTGCCGATTTAATCACTATCAAAACCTGCTCTTGGTTTGCTTATGTATCACTTGTGCTAACCTTAACCTTTACTCCATTCTTAGTCTTGTATAATAGTTGAACCTTTCCTGAAAATCCTCTAATTTGTTTTGAACTGTAGAAGTGTTTTACCTCTTCCTTTTATAATTTCTGCTGCTCCCAATTTTTTTTTTTGAGATATTATTGATAGTTGTTTGAGGGAGAGTTTGGGAGAACTCAAGTAAGTCTGTCTTTTTTCAATCATCTTGGCTTCTTCTTCTATTGGAGACATTTGGAAATTATTTCTACTAATAAAACCATATCCATTTCTGATGTTGAACCATTTGATAGTATCAAGGACTTTTACAGTGAGAACTTTCTTTTTTCCAGTATTCAATAGCTGTGTTTTTTGAAGAGATTATGGGCAGTATCAGCTGTAAATGAAGTTTTGTTAGTTAGTAGATGATTTCCCAAATCTTGCTATTTGGGATTTGGGAAATCATGCCTGATGGGGATGGACAAAAAGCAAGGTTAATAGAATGGGAATAGTTGTCATTTCTTATGTTTGAGGTTAAGCTCATGGGCTGTTTCTATTTGGACCTGAAGAGATTTGAAGCTCAAATTATGGAAAATGGACTTTCTGGAACACACCACCTCCATTCTCTTCCAGAGAATATCATTTTCATTTAGCTAGACTGGTTTGCCATCCTTGTAGGTGACAATGAATTGGTAGGAGAGAAGATTGGCTCACCACTTCCCTACTGGAGTTTTACCCTGGAACATGGTTGTGGAAACTACAATAGGAGCAGAGTCTGTGGTAAAAGAAGGCTCTAATATTTCTGGAAGTATGGGCTTACTTGTGGATTAAAGGCAAATTAATTGACAATTGATTCTGGTTGTAAGAGAGAGACTAGATTTATTTTTCACAAGAGTCAATTCCCTAATTTTGGGGAGGTAAGGCTAGAAGCAGAGAACATGGGAGGAACTGCTTTTCCAAGTGCTTCTAGCCTCAGTTTCCTTACTTGTGTTATCAATGTCTGATTGGAGATGAGAAAGAAAATTCCTAGCTTTTCCCTTTTTATTTTATTTTTGCTTCATTGGTTTTGTTTGTGCAAAATTTTTAAATTTAATATAATTAACAGTGCTTATTTTTCATCATGTAATACTTTCTATCGCTTGCTTGGTTATAAATTCTTTCCTTAATCATTAATCTGAAAGGCAGACTATTCTTTTCTCTCTTAATTTGCTTATGGCATTCCCTTTTATGTATAAATCTAGTCCATATTTTGACTTTATCTTGTTGATGTTGACAAGATGTTTTAGATCTTTATATTATTTCTTCTAATAAAACCATATCCATTTCTGATGTTGAACCATTTGATAGTACCAAGGACTTTTACAGTGAGAACTTTCTTTTTCCAGTATTTAGTAGCTGTATTTTTTGAAGAGATTATGGGCAGTAATAGCTGTAAAAGAAGTTTTGGTAGTTAGTAGTTGATTTTTGCCAAGCTGTTTTCCAGTTTGCTCAGCAATTTTTTCAAATTGTATTCCAAAATCTTGCATGTTTGAGTTTAGCAAATATTACATGCTTATGGTCATATATTATATACTTAGTCTATTCCACTGATCCTCCTCTATTTCTTAGCCAATACCAGATTTTGCTAATTTTGCTAATATTAATACAATCCTGAATTCCTAGCATAAATCTTACCAGGTCATAGTATATTATCTTTTCTACTATTTACAATATTCTTTAGGTAAGGTAGTTTGCATGTTGCTGCTCTTTTTATGGTGTCCTTGATTTAGATTTAGAAACTAGATTGTATCATAAAAATAATTTGGCAGAACTCTACCTGTTTTTTTTTTTTTTAATAGTTTATTATAAATTAGGATTTATTTTTCCTTAATGTTTGGCATAATTCCCTGGTAAATCCTTTGGTTCTAGGATCTTTTCTTTCTTATGGAGCTCATTTATGGCCTTTTAAGTGATTTTTTTTTTAAGTAAAAATAAATTTCCAGTTCCTTACCATTACAAAAAGGGTTCCTATAAATATTTTTGTAATGTGGGTTCCTTCCCCTTTTTTATGATCTCTTTGGAATACAGGCCCAGTAGAGACACTGCTGGATCACAGTTTGATAGGCCTGTGGACATAGTTCCAAATTGCTCTGCAGAATGATTGGATCAATTTATAACTCTATAAACAATGTATTAGTGTCCCAGAGTTGTCTTAATTTGCATTTCTCTGACCAATAGTGATTTAAAACATTTTTTTTTTGATGTGACTAAAATGGTTTCAATTTCTTCATCTGAAAATTCTCTGTTCATATCCTTGACCATTTATTAATTGGAGAGTGTTTGTATTCTTATAAATTTGAGTCAATTCTTTATATATTTTATAAATGAGACCTTTATTAGAACAGTTAGAGGTAAATTTTTTTCCCAGTTCATTACTTCCCTTCTAATCTTGTCTGCATTGGTTTTGTTTGTACAAAACTTCTTAGCTTCATATAGTCAAACTGATTCATCTTGTATTCTTTCCTTCTCCATAGATCTAAGATATAGACTATCCTTTTTTTCCCCCTCTCATTTCTTATACTATCACTCTTTATGTCTATATTGTGAACACATTTCAACCTTATCTTGGTATTGGGTGTTAGGTGTAGGTCAATGCTTAGTTTCTGCCACACTAATTTCCAATTTTCCCCAGCAATTTTTTAAAAATAGTGAGTTCTTATCTCAGAAGCTGGGGTCTTTGCATTTATCAAATACTAGATTACTACAATCATTGACTATTGTATCTTGTAAACTTAACCTATTCTACTTCTTAGTCAGTATCAAGTGGTTTTGATGATGACTGTGTCATAAAATAGTTTTAGCTTTGGTACTGGCAAGTTATATTCATCTGCATTTTAAAAAAATAATTCCCTTGAAATTCTTGACCTTTTCCTCTTCCACGTGAACTTTGTTATTATTTTTTCTAACTCTGTAAAATATATTTTGTCAAAAGCTTTTTTTGCATCTATTGAGATTATCATACAATTTCTCTTGGTTTTGTTATTGATATGGTCTATGATGATAATAGTATTCCCAATATTGAACCAGACCTACATTCCTGGTATAAATCCCACTTGGTTATGATGAAATTATCCTGTTGATAAGTTGCTGTAACCTCTTTGCTAATATTTTATTTTAAAATGATGCATCGATATTCATTAGGGTGATTCATCTGAAATTTCTTTCTCTATTTTGATTCTCTGTGGTTTATGAATTAATACTATATTTGTGTGATAGAAGGAATTTGGTAGGACTCCTTCTTTATCTATCTTCCCAAATAGCTGGAATTAATTGTCCTTTAAATGTTTGGTAGAATTCATTGCTGAATTCATCTTGCCTGGATATTTTTCTTAGGGAGTTCATTAATGGCTTGTTCAATCACATTTTCTAAAATGGGACTAAGTAATTTATTTCATCTTCTGTTAATCTGGGAAATTAATATATTTGTAAATATTCATCCATTCTAGTTAGATTGTCAGATTTGCTTCTATCCTGCAAATAGCTACTAATTATTCCTTTAATTTATTTTTCATTGATGCGAAGTTTACCCTTTTAATTTTTGATATTTTTTTCAACATTCATCCTTGCAAAATCTTGTGTTCCAAATTTTTTCTCCTTTATTTCCACTATCTCCCCCAGACAGCAAGTAATCCAATATATGTTAAACATATGCAATTCTTCTATACATTTTCCCATAATTATAATGTTCTAGATTTTAATGTGATTTTCTTCATATTCATATTTTAATACATTATATATATTTCATATATAGAGATATGTTATTCATGTAGCTATTTAGAAATATAAAATTTCCATTATGAACAATTCTGCCTGCTTCCCATAGGTTTTGGTACATTGTCTACTGTCATTCTCTTGGATGAAATTATGGATTGTTTCTGTGACTCATTCATTTTTTAGAATTAAATTTTTAATTTTCCAATTGGTTTTTAGTCTGTTTCCCAGGCCCTTTAATGAACATAATTTTTATTGTGTTGTAGTCTGAAAAGGAATCATTATTTCTTCCTTTCTGCATTTGTGAGGTTTTAATGCTCTAATACATGGTCAATTTTGGGGTAGGTGTCATTTACTGCTAAGTAAAAAGTGTATTCCTTTCTGTCTCTATGCGATTTTCTCCAGAGATCTAATAGAATCTTATTATCTTCCCTAGTTTCCTTCCTGTTTATTTTGTTGTTACAGTTGTCAGAGGTGAAGGTTGAGGTACCACACTAATATAGTTTTGCTTATATTTCTTTCTGCAACTGGCTTAATATATTCTGTAGGAATTTGTATGCTCTGCCACTTGGTGCATACACATTTAGTATCATTACTACTTCACTATTTACTGTACCTTTTATCAAGATTATTTTTTCTTTCTTATCTTTTTTAATTAGATCTATTTCTTCTTTTGCTTTATCTGAGATCAGAATTGCTACCCCTGCTTTTTTTTTTTTTAACTTCAGTTGAAGCATAATCAATTCTCTTTCAGCCTTTTGTTTTTACTCTGTATGTGTCTCATCAAATGTGTTTCATGTAAAGAACAAGTTGCAGGATTCTGTTTTTGAATCTACTTCTTTCTTCTGTTTTATGGGAGAGTTCATCCCATTCATCTTCACAGTCATGATTGCCAGCTTTATATTTCCCTCTATCTATTTTCTCCCCTGTACATACTTTTGTTCTTTTCACCCTGTACTTAATAGTATATATTTTTTTTAACCTACTTCACATACTACCTTATCTCCTATCACACCTTCCCCCTTCCTTTCCTTAATTTTTTTCCTGACGCAATTGAGGTTAAGTAACTTGCCCAGGATCATACAGCTAGGAAGTGATAAGAGTCTGAGGCCAGATTTGAACTCAGGTCCTCCTGATTTCAGGGCTGGTGCTTTATCCAGTGCACCACCCAGTTGCCCCTACCTTTTTTCCCTAGTGTTTTTGCTCTCCCTTCTATTCAGATCTTCCCTTTTTTTCCCTTTCTTCTCCTACTTCTTTACAGGGTTAGATAAATTTCTATACTCAACTTAATGATTACGTTATTCCCACTTAGAGTTAAAACAGCCAAAACTGATTAAATCAAGCTTCAGCCAATGTTCAACTCCCTTCCTTCTTCCCTAAATTATAATATGTCTTCTGTGCCTCTTCATGTGATATAATTTGTCTCATTATACCTCTCATTTCCTCTTCTTCCAGTACAGACCTTTTCCCACTTCTTAATAAGTTGACTTTTGTATTTCCTTTCCAGAGCTCACATTTCCTTTCCCTGCTTTTCTTCTAACTCTCTTTTAAGATACTTTTTGAATTCTTCCAAGTGAGCCTTTTGAGATGGAGACCAACTGATATCACCTTTTGTAACTTCTTCTGGACACATTTTGCCTTTTTGGTCCTCAGGGTTTGACATCTGTTCTTCCCTGCCTCCATAATTGCTATCTATGGTCAGAGCTCTTTTTGATTTTTTGCTCATTTTTAAACATTGAGGTTTGCTCTTAGAGCAAAGTGGAGATTGTGCCAGGTTTCCTCTACAGGCTATAGTGGCTTCATGCTACCCTGGGGTCTGTGCTGCCTAGTGGGCATGGCCAGGTCCTGTTCATTATGCTGTGGTTCATGGGTTCACTATTTGCCTTCTTTTGTTGTGTTGGAAGTCTCAGAGCTAGTCTGCTGATCCACTGGCTTCTGAACTAGGACAGAAGAACAACTGCTTTTGTATTTTGACTAAGAGCCTCCCTCTAGATTCCCCCTGTGCAAATAGCCCACTCTGCCCTGGGTCTCCCTACACTGTTCTGTGTCTGTGCAGGGCTGCAAAACTTTCCCTTTCCCCTAGCCTGATAGGGATAAACCTTTCCTGATATTCTTCCAAAATATCTTCTGCTAAACATGAAATATTTGTGTTTTCTGTCACTCCAAAACCCATTCAGAGGCTTGTTCTGGCATTGGTTTTAGGGAACCCAGGAAGAGCTCAAAGACCCAGGTACTCTCAGCCATCTTGGCTCTGCCCCACCATTCTCTGAAATGGTAGAGAATAGATCTATTATTGATATTGGTGCTCTCCAACAAATAGGTGTTTTTTTTTATTTTTTATGTGTTAAATATAACATTGTGTTCACTAAAAGACCATATCTTATACCTTTATCATCAAGGTTCTCATCTATACTTAGACAGATTGTGTGTAAACATGCAGGAAAAGGCTAAGAGAAGTGCAACAATACTCAAATAGTTATGCCTCGATCATATCAGCAAGGATGTACAAATCAATGTTACCCTAATCCTAAGGCCTAACAATATTAACAAGAATGTGGGAATTGTGTTAGGAATTTACCTCTCCTATGTAGTAGTGGTATACTTCTTCCTCTTTGTAAATATAATCCTAAATTGGGAACGAGAGAGCAATTATTTTTTGTGTATGTTTGTATAAGAATAATTTCATTAGACCCTATAAAAAGGATTTTCTTTCTTGACCACTTGCTGCCTCATCATCATCATCATTAATCTAATATTTATGAAGAGGTTCTTAGAGGATATCATTTCTATTTCCTATTCTCTGGCAACAACCCCTCCCAACAGGAAAGCTTGCCCTAGACTGATATAACCAAAAGTAAGTCACTCAGAATATTTCCCCTAAAATGCAAATGTTATTCTATATGGTAGCCAACATCCTGCCATCATTCAGTGAGTTATAAATTATATAGAAATTGAAATATAAATCCCCATGCTCAAACTGTTAAAAATGCAATTATAGGGGAAAATGCTTCTTTTCAGATGAAAACACATGCAGAAGGTAAATGATCATAACTTACTTATAAATGGTGCCTGTTCCCTAGGTATTTTCAATTACTCAATTATATATCAGGTTAGCAGATGTTGGGTTCTTTTGACAATCTATTCTTCTAATAGATTACATTTAACCAAAATCCTTCATCCTTCAGCATAATCTACATAATAAGAAGGAGCCTTTATGAGAATTGAGTATTTTTAGCATTAAAAAAAAAAAGAAAGAGGAAAAATAGAATCCATTATGCAGAAGAATTGTTATAGGATATCAACATCTGTCTGGGCAGAGGAACACTCCACTCTACAGATGCCATCTTCATCTTTCTCTAGTAATATCCTGGGAGATTATCTTTGCATTCTGTTGCAGTAGCATCTGATTTTTGTCACCAGCCTTGTTGTTTATCCCACTTCACCTGCAAAGTCTGGACTCTCTGGAGGAAATGGGATGCATGAGATCGCCACATCTGCTACTCCTATAATTCCTCCTCCTAATTCCTCTAAATTTGCTCCAAGAAAAATTATGGCTTTTTATAAGAAATGAATTGCCCAAAGAGAAGACATATGTCTTACTTGTCTAAGTGAAACCCTAAAACTAAAATTTTTGTTCTGTGATGCCACGGTATGATATACAGTTGACAAAAGCATTATCCTTTATTATATTATAGAATTAATTTAAGACCAATTATGTAATAGAAAGAATGCCTTTTGGAGAAGGTCATAAGATTGCCAACCCATCCTCAAGAAGTCAATATAGAGTTTTAGTAGTTTTCATGGCACTTTTTGCATCTTAATTTTATCTGTTTATTTCTTTGGAACAAAGCCTCCTTGAACTTTCTTATGCAGTGTAAGGAAAATAATGATGGAGGTAGAGGAAGAAAAAAGACCAAAGGCAAAATTTTTCATGATTTATTAATGTCTTTAGAAAATCAGGAAAATCATTCACTTTCTGTGTGATTAAATATATGTTGCTGCTAATTAATTCATATGAAAGAAAGAATGTCCCATAGAAATATATCTTGTGCCCTCAAGTGCCAAATAGAATAATCCCCTTGACTTTATTGTTTAAAAAGAAAGATGTTTTTTAAGAATGTACAAATACTGGCTTAAAATAAAATAAGAAAACATAACTCCTTTTGGCTTAAAATAAAATAAGGAAGCACAACTTTACAATGGAATTTCTTAGGGATAAGCTTAGAATTGTGGGCAATCAAGGTAATGAACGAAGTATTTATTGAGTTGCTTCTGGACACCCAGAAGTACAATTACAAATGATGATTCAAAAGAAGTATGAGACACAGTGTTCATTTTTTTTTAGAGTTCATTATATGGTTACAAAGAGAATTCAATTCAAAAGCATATTTATATGTAATAAAAATGAGTGAATAATTAAAGATTCTGAATAATGATGATGTACATTTACACAGAATTCTAAAATTTATAGTATCTTCCTTATAACAATGGGAAGAGAATTGTCAATTTTATATTTGAGAATATGGTGGCTCAATCAGATTAAATGGCTTACTATAAGTGTCACAAGAAGGGTCAGACTTGTAGGCCAGAGTAATTGAAAATTTTTTCCATGAAGGGGGAAACACCTGAGTGGTGTTCAACAAAAACCCTGTGACATTGAGTATTATATTAAAGTTTAGTGGAAAAGAATGAAAATAAGTTAAAAAGAGTAGAAAAGGTGAAGAACTAAAAGCAGGATAGTAAAGAACAGTCCAAAGAGCAGCAGAAAATAAAGGAATAGTGGGAAATAAATTTTTATCCATGAAGTTTATTGAGGAGTTTGATACACAGAGGCACACTACATTTGTATACATTTTATTCATTCTGCTTACATATTTTTATACATACATACGTACACACATACATATGTTCTGTTTATAAATGTCTGTTGTTTCCCCTGATAGTAAGAGAAGAATTTTTCTTTTGTTTTTGTATTCAGATGTCCTACCATAATATTCTATATAAAGCAGTTTCTTAATAAACTATTGTTTATTTATTAATTATTAGAAATATAGTTTGGAGGAAAAAGACCTGAATTTAAACTATGGAAAGAACTGGATTCAAATCACACCTTTGATATTAATTAATTTTGTGTACACAAGAAAGCCTTTTTTTTTTTCTGAGCTTTATTTTTCTCTTATATATAGCACATACTTGAAAAATAACCTCCATTATTACAGTTCCAAGAGAGATTCATCTAATCTCTGTCTTTAGGTTTTCAATGAAAGTAAACCCATTACCTACCAAAAATAACCCTTTTCACTTTTGCATAGCCCTAATAGGAAGAGTTCCTGCAATTGAATCTAAACTGGTTTCTTCTATATCTATTTGGTTTCTTCTTTCACACTACACAATTCAAATATTTGTATAAAGTCCTCATGGCCATTTCTAAATCTATTTCTAAACTTAAAATCCTTACTTTCTTCAACTTGCTTCTTGAGATGTGCTTGAGATCTTTTACCATCTTGGTTGCCCTTTTCTGGATACTGTCCAATTTAACAATCTAATCACTAAACACAATTATCATACTATGTTGTTATGTCCAGGGAAGAATAATAAAGTTATTATCTTCTCATTGCTGTGATATGTAGTGTTATTTTTTCAATTCAATCTAGTAGTTTTAACTTGTGGAGGTTCTACATCACATTTCTATTTACACTAAAAGTCCACAAAACTCCAAAATATTTTTCATATAAACTAATATCTAACAATGTTTTATTTATAATATGGAATTATTTTAGCCAAAATATAGAACTTTATACTTAACTTTATTTAATTTTATCTTTATTAGATTAAGCCCAATATTATAGGCTGCTTGAAGAAAGACATATTTCAATAAAGTATTAAATGGTGAAATTCTACACTATGAAAGATATCAATAAGGAAAATGAGTAGAACAAACCTAAAGTGTTAAAGGAAGCATCATTTTTGAGAGGTGGTCACTAAAGGTAGGAGATAATTTACTTAATATCATATTACACAAAGGTAAAGGTTGAGGCATAGGTCAATAATTGGAAGGATTCAGAAAGAAAACAATGAAGACTTTTCTGGGCCAGAGTGATTGATGAGACAGTAAGGCAGCATTGAACATCAGCCCCCAATTTCCCTTCTTTTCTTTATCCAAAATATATAACAAATAACTTTTAGGTGTGTATTAGAAAGGACTGCCCTTCACCCCCCTGAGAATTATGGTGGCTGCTAAATGACATATGGTGCCTCAAGAAAAAACTAAATTACAAAGCCATGTAATTCTTCACCCCCCCCACCTCTCTCTCTTTCTCTCTCTCACTTTCTGTCTTTGTCTCTCTGCCTCTCTCTCTCTCTCTCTGTCTGTCTCTGTCTCTGTCTCTCTTTCTCACTCTCATTTTATCTCTCTCTCTATCTCTCTGTTTTTCCTTCTCTCCTTTTCCTCTTTTTCTTCTTCCTTTTTCTCTTTTTCTTCCTCCTCCTCCTCCCTTTTCTCTCTTCCTCTCTCTATCAGATATTTTGAGTTAAATATTTCTATCCTTGCCAGCAACCTTTCCACTAACTCCTTGAGAAGATAAACATGATAATTATAATGAGTCCAACCTCTCTCCAGGATTACCAGAGCCTATTGCCCTGGATGTAATTTGTTTGACAGTGCAGAGTCTAGGTGGAAGTGACATACAAATTAAGCAGCACCATACAACATTTCATATTCTGAAGTTTTAAGTAGTTGTAAATCATTACTGTTCCTCTTTAAAGTCTTTGCTAAAACACTTTTCAGGCTCTTATGTTAATTGTTTTTCTTGTGTAGAAAAAAAATAAATAGATGCTCCTATATTTGATTTGCTTTAGAAATTGCGCATTATTCTGATATCTGAAATTAGGGAGACTTTAGGCATGAATTAAACTTAAGCATTAAATGTTTGTTTTATTTTGCTTTGTTTTTCTCCTCAGGGCCTTCAGGATGAAGATAAAAAGAACAAAGAATATGAAAAAAGAAACACAACTTCTCTCTCTAAAAGTTAGGTTTTGGTCTTAAAGAAAGGGAAAAAATTGAAAGTGTAAGCTATTATCCAACACAGTATTATTAGTTCTAGTATTTTTTGTTAGTTAGATGCTGGATCTTAGACAACTCTGGACTCTGTTTTCTCACCTTAGAGTATAAAAGTAAAATGAAAAAAGAAAGTAGGAGTGCCATACAAAGTACTATGTGTGGGTCTGTGAACCAAAGACAACTTTTGTCTATTTCTCTAATTTTCCTTATGGCAGTACTAGTAATAGCATCACCATAATAGTGCTAAAAGGTTGGTTCTAGTATGTTCTTCTTAAGGAATAATGTATTATCCAACCTTATTGTTTCTATCTTTCACAGCCATATGCCTAGTAGTACTATTTATAGCAGAAAATGTTCATTCATACTTGAATATTTTTAACATGGGTACTTCTATAGATAATATTTTATCTTTCATTTTTCATATGGTATAATGAAAAGTATGTGAATTAGAATTGTGGGAAATGAGTTCAAATATTAGTGCTGCTACTATCTGTATAATCCTGGGAAATTCTCTCAACATACCTGGAACTCATTTTCCTAATTTTTAAAATAAGAATTTTAGTGTTGCTGATTTCTGGCTTTCCAACTACCTCTGTGATTTTTAAATATTATCTTAAACTAAAACTTTGTGATTAAAACCTTTATTTTCTGCTAAAGGATCTCTATTTTGTTTTGGTTATTTTCTTATTAGTATTCCCATTTTAAGTTACCCTGTTTATATATATAAACAGGGTAACTTAAAATGGGAGATATATATATATATATATATATATATGGAGAGAGAGAGAGAGAGAGAGAGAGAGAGACTAGATCTTTATTCTCTTCCTTACTCTCCTTTTTCATAAAATGATAAAATTTAAATACATGGCTTTGTTTTATAACACTTAAAGACTTAATATGATGACATACTATTCACTCGTTCTTTATCTGAAGGAAAGTCACTAAGAATAGAATGTCATTACTCATAGAATTTCTATGCTAGCTATACATTACAAGTAGAATATTTGGTCAGAGGTATAAATCACTCTTCAAAATTTATCTCTCAGAAAGAACATGGTAGCAGAAATTAAATCTTATATTCTTAGAGTAAATGAGCAAGTTTCTCCCCCCTCCCCCCACATTGAGGCTGAAACATTTGCATTTCAATTGACATTATCCTTTTCACTTTTAGGTTTCTCTGGGTAATTCTCACAACAAAATGTGCTTTTTAAGTGGAGCATCTTGTTTTCAAATATCACTAAGGAAGCTAGAGAGTTCCTTGTGATCGCTGAATAACAAAAGTGATTATCTGTTTTTGTTTTTGTTTTTCCATACCAATACAAGAAAATCTGCAAGGGAAAAAGACATTCTTGGTATTTAATAAGTAAGCAGAGGATTAGAAAATACACCTTTGTAATTCAAATGATTCAGGGCAATTCAACAAATAGTACTAAATACCTACTATATGCCAGATTAACTGGTAAATGTTGAGGTTCAAAGACAAAAATAGGGCACACACCCAGAAATGCAGATCAACCTAAAAAAATTAATGATATGGGGAATGGAGCCAAGATGGTGGACAATAGACAGATCTTTATCTGAGTTCTTCCTGGCATAATTCAGATCAACACCAGATCAAGCATCTGAACTGGTTTTTTTGAAAAGCATTGATCAGATCAGTAGGAAGAGATGCAGTAGACAGTAGACATGAAAATCTATAGAGAAGTATCAAAAAAGAGGTTGATCAACAGTGTAAAAAGCTATAGAGAGGTCCAGAATTTTGGTGATTGAGAAAAAAGTAGTTGGCATTGTGACAATTAAGAGATCATTAGCAACTTCTAAAGAAGCAGGTTAAGTTCAATGATAAGATTAACATTCAGAGTTCACAGACTTAAAAATGGAATGAGAATAAAGGAAATGTAGGCAGCCATCACAGGCAGTTTTTCTATAGGAGTTTAGTCATTAAAGGATAAAGAGATATAGACTAAAAGCTAATGGAGATGGATGGATCACGTAAAGGTTTTATTGGGGTGGGGTGTAGGTAGTAGGCAAGCAGCAGACAAGGAAAGACAGGAGATTATTGAGTGAGTTGGGATGATAGGGAGTAGTCTGTGGGAGAATACAAATTAGATATAATGGGTTTGTTATTCATATAGAGGGGTTATTTTAAAACTTAATAAGTTTTAAAAAATAAGTTATTTTAACTTATTTTAAAAAATAAGTCATCTTATATATGACACAAGTAGTGGTAGGGGAAGGCATATTAGTGATGGGGAATGAGTAGAAGGTAAGAAAAGGAAGTTCATAGTAAATGGCCTCAATATTTTTAGTGATTATATGTGTGGCAAATTTCTCACAATTGAGAGTGTAGAGTGAATAGAGGCTATGAAAAGTTTGAGTCAAGAGAAAAAGTTTTGGAAAAGTCATATGAATTAGAATTTACTAAGAATGTATATTTTTAAAGTTTTCATTATGCTATTGAGGATTCTGTTAAAATTTTGTTAACTAAATTACTGATGGATCTAGGCAGCATAATTTAATGATTTTTTTTAGCTTCATTTAGCAATATATTGTTATGCCACTCCGGCATTACAATATGAATAGAAAGGAAGACAGAGGATGGTAGAAGTAATCCAATATAACATCAATGTATTTGAAAGAAGAGGACAGTGTCGAATTAAACAGATTCATACCATAGATCAAGATAAGGGACAGAAGAAAGCAGAAGCTGGCCTAGGGGTCTGAACTGAAAGAATGAGTTCTAAAGTCTTGATAGGAATCTTGAAGACTGAATAGTTACAAGGTGGAATAACAAAAGATTGCATTTAAATAAAGATATTTTAGTTTATCTACAGAGAAGAAGAATACTTGTGAATATATTGCCTTGAGCTATAACAATGATGAGATGCTGAATGGTGGGTGGATGTTAGACAGAAAGAAAATGAAGAATTGAAAAAATTGATCCTGAGTAGGCTCTGATAGAGATAAATTTAGATCTATGGTCCCATCCTCTATGGAGGATATCCAGTTAGAAATCCAATTTATCTTAAACCCCTGAGGCCCATCCTTTGTAAGGCTCTTGGGAAGCCTCACCTTGCCAAGTTCGCTCAGAAGTCCCAGTCATATACTTGAAGTTAAATTTTCCTATAAAATCTACTTATGGCCATGCCATATTTTTTTTGCCCTCCTTTGGACCAGTCTGCCACAGCCCTTTGCCTCCTGGGGTCTTTGCCCTTCCCCTCCACCATCATGTCTTGTGATGTCTCTCCTGACCTCACTTCTCCTCCTGATTAACTAACTAGCTAACTCTTTTGGGGTGCTTAGTCCCTTTTGGAATTTAGCCTACCATCTAAGAGCAATCCCCAATCTCATGGGGTAAATGGCAAACTACATGAGGTAAGATCTTTCAAGACAGTTGTGAAAATTGAGTAAGGCTTCATCTATTTCAGAGTTTGAGTAGGCCTGAAGGACTTTGAAGATTGAGTCAAGGGCATACCTAAGTCCCCTTCTTGCTATCCTCCCATGACATCAGCGTCTCCCTATTTCAGTTAAATATGGGCAACTATGTACTTATTGATCAAGTTCAATTTCTTGGGTAGTTCCCGAGTTTAGAATGTAAGATGCTCAGCCAATAAGGATGAGGGTCAGTGGTGGGAGGGAGGTATTTGTGTTAGGGATTAAAAGTGTTGACCCTGTCCCCCAGGCTTCCTCTCTTAGATTGTCTGCTCGATGGGTGGGATGCCCTTCTCTTGAGAATGTATAATAAACTTTGCTTTGCTTCTAGAGATCTCTCCAACTTTTTTATTAAAATGGTGATCCTGCACCATTTCTGAACCACACAATGGTAAATGGAAAATTTATATTTACTATTCCTGATGTCTATTGTATACACTTATTTTGTTTGTAACCCATTCTCCTAAATAAATCTACTTTTTGCCAAAAAGAATGGCCATTGTGAATTCTGTTTATGACCACAGCCCAACTTTTGGTGCCTGCCATCATCTGGTGTCTACATTAGCCACATCAACATCTAGACTAGGACCATCTATCTCTGTGTTGCTGAGATGGGACAGAGGAGGAGCTCACTGGGAACAATTAATTTGAGGAACTTTGGTCAAGTTACTTGTATTTTCTCATTCTTGAACTCTGCATCTATAAAAGCAAGAGAGCAATATCTATGGTTCACGACTCACAAAGTTTCATTAGAATCAAATGTGATAATCCATGTAAAGAGCTTTTTAAACCTTGAAGGCCAAGTCCTTCTTATATCTAGCACAGAAACTTACACAAATCGAGTTCTTTATAAATGTTTTAGAAATTAAATTGGAAGCCAGTGAGGTATTTGCTGTGAAGATGTCCCTGAGCTTCTTTTATTCTTTTTCAATTCAGTTAAATTCAACAAATATTTAATAAACACCTACTTAACTTAGTCAACATGTGAGATTTCTAGGGATTAAAGATAAAAGTGAACAGAGGGTCCCTCCCTTCAAGTAATTTACATTATTGGCAAGGAACACAGTAAGGAGAAATGTTACATATACATATTGAAAAATAACAAATTGAATACAAAACACTTTTGGCAGGGCTGCTTTGAGTTAAGAAAAGGTAAGGAATAATCCAGTCCATGAAATTTTATTTTAGGAAATAGATTTGAGTTGAGTCTTGATTAGAGCTATGCCAAGGGGTTTTCTGGGGCTAGTTTATACAGACTTTTGAGAACCATTTTTAAGATTTTCATTATGTGCATTTACACCATAAAAATCAATAGACACTACAAATCAGTAGTTTTTTTGTTTGTTTGTTTTGTTTGTTTTGTTGATTGCCTAGACTTAAGAAAGGTATGGAAAAAAAGTTAGTAATTCATATTAAACTTAAATCATGGCTACATTTTTTTTTTGAAGAGCCATTTTCAATAAAATATTTACCAGTATACTTCTGGTATTCTAGAAAGTGAATGCAAGAGAGAGACCTCTAGACTATATAATAGAAGAAAAAAAGATGGAATGTCAGGCTCGCAAAACAATAAGCCATTTTAATTAAGATTTATATTTCATAAAGGTATTAATGTGAATAAAGTCTGGAAAGATCAGTTGGAGCAACTTTGTGGAGGATTTTAAATGCCAAAAAGAAGAGAGGAGGTTATATTTCATTCTGTAAATAATAGGAAGCTACCAATTTTTTTTTTTTTTTTTTTTTTTAATAGTGAAGTGGTTTGATCCTGTCTTTTAGCCATATAAATTTTCCAGGAGAGACTAGGAAGGAAAAGAGACCAGGGTAACAGAAACAATTTGATGATTTCAAAAAGGAGGTACTGAGGAATTCTCCATCAATATAGACTCAAAACAATCACATTTTTGAAAAGGGCCATCCAATATACAACTAGTATCTTTTGTTTGTTTGTTTTAAATTAAGGGTAGTACTCAGTACTTTTGACTTGGAAAAGGTAGTCGGTCAGGGTCAAATTTTCATTGTATACCTAACTTTTTGTGTCTAGGTATTTATAAAAGTGTTTCACATTTTTAAGGGAAAAAAATGCCTTTAGGATTGACAATGTGCCAACAACTCCCATAGCTATCTCAATCAACATCAGATTATGGTAAAGAGCTAATCATTTACTTGACTGCTGCTACCATCAGCTTCTCAAGAACAAGTGAACTTTCCCCAAGAAAAGGGTGACCTGTTCAGAAGAATTGTTTGATGGCCTAATTTTGCTCAAAAGAAGGCAGCTAAATTTATTTACATTTTACATTTCTAGATCACTCATTGATGTATAGATAAAATAACCTGACTACTTTTGGTTTTCTAAGACAGAAGCAGTTGGTTACTAGGATTTCAGATGATATTTTGAGACCACAAAGTAAGAAATTTGCATACCTTTAAAGTAGCCTGTTTTTTTTTTTTTTTTTTTTTTTTTGTAGTTGTTTTGGCCTAGAAACAAAGGACACTCCAGACATAAATCTCAGAAAGTTTTAACACTTAGAAGCAAAGCAGTTGGCATTCCAGCACAATCTCATTTGCACATCTTGTTGCTTGAAAGGGTAACTATATTTGCTGAAACCAATTTGGGCAAATGCTGGAAACAGCTCCACTAGGCTGATTTCAACATCTTCACACACCACTCTCCCATCTTTATTAAGAGTTTCATTATAGAACAACAACATAAAAAGGCTTATTAACAAATCCTAGTGTTCTCTATATTCTTAGGTTATGCAAAGCAAGACTTTTCTTTCTGAAAACTACTAAAGAACATTCATTTTAACCTTTTTTTTTTCTCTGCAACATAATAATAATATGCTACAAGTGACATAGTCTTTTAAGTCTTGAAAATACCAGAGGAGATGTAACCTTATTCTTTGAATTATCACTTCTGGAAAAAAAAAGCAAGGATAGTTGAAAAGATGAGTTTTAGAACTTTACATGTGTCATAAAAGTGTTAAATATTTTGCTTCTCCATGTGAATCAAAAGTTCATCTCAAAGGAATATTCTCAGAGGGTGTTTCTAAGTATAAGATCAGAGAAAGACTGTAAAGGCTTATATTTCACCAAATTATATATAATTTACAGTTGCGCCTTCCAAAAAGATAGTGCTTACTTTGATGACTCAAAAATCAATGACAGGGTTGTACAAGAAAATGCTATCTTCAGATACACATAGCTCAGAAGGGAGCACTAAAATCTAGGCACAGATGGGAGAGCAATGAACCCCCTGAATCAGTAATCTGTGGAATCATAGATGAGTTGCAGAAGTGATTTTGTATTTTGTATTTTTGTATTTGCATATTTTAATTTTGTATTAGTTTACTCTTCCTTTGCAAATATATGGTTTCCAGTTTTAAAATGTCACTTCAGTTTGAAAGTGAACTCAAGTCGGTGCTGTTTGATTACTTCTTTCTTTGTTAGGAAAATATTTACGTAGCAGTAACCATCTTCTACAGATGACATTAATTATCCTTGGCTATAGTTTTCTTGATTTGGGAATTTTTAATATATGAGATCATGAGTAAACTTTGTTGTATGCACTCCACCTGCTGTGGTAGAGTCACAAATAGGAATTTTTGCACATGTGAACAATAAGCAAAAAAAAAATAAATAAATAAAAAATAAAAATTTGGAAGTAGAAGCCAGAAATTCTGAGCCTTGAGGCATGAAGGCCAGGTGGTATATGGGAAGAGGTAATTTCTATAGTTCATTTGGCAGCTTTCAAACCATTTTAATTCATCTATCATTTATTACCTTTAATGCTACAATAAAAGTAGTAGGTTATAGAGAACAATGAAACAAAATCAAGGATTGTTTCTAACCACAGGAAACATATATATGTATGTATATATGTGTATGTGTGTGTGTGTGTATGCATAAAATGTATATACATATGTATACATATTGTTGGTATGTGTGTGTGTGTGTGTGTAATGTCTGGGCTAACTTTCTGGAGGACCTTAGGACCAGCCTTGGTCTCAGCAGAATAATTACCACAAGAATAGTCAGGAATAAAATCCAAAGTCTTTATTGCCCCCTTCATTGTTTGTGTCTGTCATAGTCTGACCCTGTCTCCTCTGTTGTTATGATTCTCACAAGGTGCTAAGTCAGTGGAATTGATAGACACAATGGTTGTTTAGCAGGGTGCTTAACAGTTCTCTAAATGTACTTAGTACTTATAAGAGTTCACACCTTCCACAACTCTAAGATTCACACCTTTAAGAGAGCATATATAAGCTAGGAGCCTTGACCAGGATGGAGTCCAGGAGATTCACAAGTCAGAAAACACAAGCCCACTCTTGGAGGTAGAGTCAGATTCATTCTTTTTTACACCTTTGTGCTGGCTGGAGGCTTTGGATTTGGAGGGAGCTAGAGGCAGAAGCTGGAAGAGACAAAGGACTAGCGGCAGGAGCTCTCTTAACCAAGGAGAAAGATAGGCCTCTAAGAAAGCTAACCGGGCTATTTTGAAGGAAATAATAAAGGATTTGGATTTTAATTCCTGGCTGCATTTGGGGTGATTACACAGAACTGAAATGAAGGCTGCTCCCAGAAGCCCCCCAAGAAACTTGCTCCCAGAGAACATTATATTTAAGAGAAGAACTTGCCACTTTGCTTGCCAGTCTGCTGGTCTGTCAGTCTGACTTCTGTCTGACTTTCTATCCCCAATTCTTATATACCTTATTATAATTACATCATTACAGGATACTGAATATGTGTGAACTAGACAACTATTACATTACCATGCCAAGTACTAAGTATATGTAAACTAGATAAACATTGTCTCATCAATCCATCTGAGTTAATATCTTGTTTCAAGTATACTTCTTCAGAGTTCTGGCTCTCTACATATATGTATGTGTGTATGTGTATAATACATGCGTATTTCGGAGAGCTACAACATATACATAGATAAATAGGCACAATCTAAATTTCAGGGGGAAAACATCTAGGAAATAGGTATCATAGAAATTGATTACAGATTACATGGAAGAAGGAAAGAACTTCAGCCATGGAACACTAGCTATGCCAAAGTATAAGAAAAAAAGACTGAGGGAGAAAGTATTGTATTTTCCTGGAAAATATAGTATGCAAAGGGGAGTAAAGGATAACAAAGTCAGAAGTGTATACTAAAGAAAAATTATAAAGAATTTGATGTGTTAATTAATGAATTTATTTGTTATCTACAGACAATAATCAGGGACTCAGTGAAGATTCTTCAGTGGGCATTAACATGAAAATATATGCTTTAAGAAGAAAATTTGAGGAGTTCTAGAAAGTATGGGGAAAAGAGAGATTTGGAAGCTGAAAATTCAATCCAAAAATTGTTAGAATTGTTCAAACAGGAGATGATGAGGATCTGAACTAAGATGGTAGTTATGTTAGAGAGAAGAGGATAGATGTGAGAGAAGTTATTCTAGTAAAATCAATACAACTTGACAGCTCCTTGGATAGGGATGTGAGATAGGGTATGTGGCTGAGGGAACAAGAAGAGCTAAGGCTGTTAATGAAGTTGTAGAACTGAATGCGTGGAGGGTTGATATTGTACTTAACAAAAATGGAGAAAATAGAAGACAATAGACTTTATTTGCAAGGAGGAGATGATTGAACCATAGGAGGTGATAAAATCACCTAGAGGAAGAAAGGTAGGAGACAATAACAAAAATGCAGGAAAAACAACAGCAGTAGCTACTGTGACATCAATATTATAAGTCTTAAAAGGACTAGTCATTACAGTTTTGAATAAGAACAATAGTAGGTGAGATCATATAATTCATAATATCCCATAATGTTATTAAAAATATTATGAATTATGTGATCCTCACAACAACCCTAGGAAGTAGGTGCTATTGTTTTTTTTTTTTTTTTTTTTTGTATTTTACAGTTGAAACTAAAACAGATAGATGTTTGGTTATCTGTGAGTTATCTGAGTTCACATGGCTACTGAGATTCTAAGGTTCACATTTGGATTCAGGTATTCTTTACTTCATAATCAGAGCATTCACTATTTAGTGCACCACCTAGCCGTGCTATGAATGGAAAGAACGATAAGATTAATTGAATGATGAATGTTTTCAAGCTTGTCTCTGATTTGAGAAAATTTATATCTTTCCTGTTATTACGGTAGGTTTGTGTATAGTGATCATAGTGGTAGGTGCATGGAATGTAATATTTGCTATATTTGCTACATTTTGGTTGTCTTTGCTGAATTTTAAAATGTCTATTACCAAAAAACAAGCTTATAAGCAAGCAAATGAAAATATTCTATATAGAGGAAGGAGAAAGTCTATTTGTCTTTAGTTTTGTCTTTTAGAAGAGAGGGTTGTAAAAACAAAAAGATATTGATAAAAAAGCAAAAGAATCTTAGAAACTAGAGGATTGAAACATTATTTATATATGTGAGGTGGGAAATATTCATTAAAATGAGAAGCCAGTAATTCATTGATAATGTTTTACCTTCATGACTTGATGTAAATTTGAAGGTCCCTGCATTATCTCGATAGTTTGTGGAAACCCTACCTGAGATACTAAACTTTCTATATGATAGCACTCTTATTTCTACCCTTTCTTATGGCTGTTCTAAATAATAGTCTGCTGGCTCTAAATAATATTCTTCAATAAATCTTGTGAGAATATGCAAACTTCTCAGAAATAATAATAAAAAAATAACTTTTGGCTTGGAGAATTAGAGAGAGCATATGGATTTATAAATATCACTTAACTTTTTGTGCCTTATTTTCTCCATATACCTCAATATATAATTGACTTTTTATAAAAAAGTAAGTAAAATATTAGATGAAAGTATTATAAGCATTTTAAATGCTAAGCAAAGATACTTTCATAAAAATTCTCTTGTCTGATTATGATGGTAAAGAGATTATTATTTTCCTAAAGCTGATACCAGAGATTTAAAGCTGAGAGTGTAAAGGTAGATAATCATATGTGTGCTATCCCAAATTCCCCTCCAAACAATAATAAAATAACTTTTTGTTAGAATTCTTACAAGGTTGTAAGTCAGTGGAATTGATAGAGACAATGGTTATTTAGCAGGCTGCTAAATAGTTCTTTAGATGTACTTAGTACTTACAACAGTTCCATAAGATCCACAGCTTTAAGAGAGCATATATAAGCTAGGAGCCTCAACCAGGATTCAGTTCAGGAGATTCAAAAGTCAGAAAACACAAGCCTACTCTCAGAGGAGGAGGAGGGGGAGGTTGGCTAGAGAGATTCAGAGGGAGCTAGAGGCCGAAGCTGGAAGAGGCAAAGAGCTAGCAGCAAGAGCTCTTAGAACCAAAGGGAGAGAAAGGCCTCTAAGAAAGCTAATCGGGCTATTTTGAAGGAAACAATAAAGGATCTGCACTTTAACTCCTGGCTGCATTTGAGGTGATTATTACTTTGAACTGAAATGAAGGCTGCTTCCAGAAGTCCCCCAAGAAACCTGCTCCCAGAGAATATTATATTTTAGAAAAGAATATTACAACTTTTAAAACAAATAAAGCAACAAAAAAAAAATGAGAAAATAAAACAATTTTGTAACTAAGACAAAACACATGATTGGGAAGAAAAGTCTGTGTCAAGTCCGTGAGAGTAGAATAAAAACCAAATCAGACCATCCTGGCACAGGACTTCATCCTGGCAAACCAGCAGTAGTAGGCTTTGGGGGTGAAAAAATAAACAGCAATTTTGGTGACTTTCACAGCCCTCATCCTACAGATAATAAGGGGATCAGAGGGTGTCAGAAGGAGTGTCTAGGGGACCCTTTGCTGGCACAGGTAACAAGACTGTTATATTACCCATGTGTGGTTCCAGGTCAAAGTCTCCCAAGGACAAGGAAGGAAGAGCACTAGCAGGAGTTGGAGCCTTGGATACATTTCCAAGGCAGAAAGGAGTGCTTGTGGTTGTTCACAGACCAGAATACAGGCCAGGAGAAGAGAAACTCCACTCCTTCTTAAATCACACTGCCTCAATAGACCTGAAAACTTACAGATCCCTATATCTATCTCAGCAAAAAAAAGACCCACACCTTGGAACACTGCCCCTTCCATACCAAGAGCACAATCCAACTTTAACTTAAAGTTAAGAGTCAAGTCATGAAAAATTAGCAAAATCTATCTTCTTATTCCTCCTCCCCCAGAAAGAAACTTATGCTAGAAAGTTACTGTAGTCAAAGGGAAGACTAAAACACAATTTCAGAGGAAAATAACAGCATCAAAACAGATTCATTCCAAGTCTCAAAGAAAGGGGGGAATTTGTTCTCAGGCCTAAAAGGAATTTCTGAAAGAGCTTAAAGAGAATTTTTAAAATAATTAAGAAAGGTAGAGAAAAAAATTGGAAAAAAAAAATTACAGTGCTGCAAAAAAATCACTAAAAAAGTTTAATAAAAGAAGCACACACAAAAAAATGAAGAAAATAAAGCCTTAAAAACAAAAAATAACATAAGAGGCACAAACACTGAAAAATCCACTTGAAAAACATGCTTTAAAATAGAACTACTGAATGGAAAAGAAGTTACTAAATGAAAAAAAAAAGTAATTTCACAATTAGAATTGGACAAGGAGAAGTTGATGACTTGATGAAGCAACAATAAAACAAAAAGAAAAAAAAGGAAAAAGAAGAAAATGTAATATATCTCACTGGAAAAACAACTGATCTGGAAAACAGAATTATTGGGCTATCTGAAAGCCATGATAGAAAAAAATAAAGAACTTAAAGCATCATCAAATAAGAAATTATATAGGAAAACTAGCCTTACATCCTCAAAGTAGAAGGTAAAAGAAATTGAAAGAATCTCCAAATAATATCTTTTAAAAAATCCCAAAAGAAGAGGTCCTAAATCAAAGAGAATATATTGCAACAGGCAGAAAGAAAAAAAAAATCACACACACTATGGAACCACAGTCACAATAACACAAACGTTATCATTTTCTACATTAAAAAAAACAAAAACAAAAAAAACAAGCAGTCTTAAAATATGATATTCTGTAAAGCATGGGAGGGAGGATTACAACCAAAAATAGCCTAGCCAACAAAATCTTTGAAGGGGGAAACTCATATTTAATGAAATAAAGGACTTTCAAGCATTCCTGAGGAAAAGATTTGAACTAAATAGAAAATTTGACTTTTAAATACAAGAGAAGGATAAAAAGATAAATAGGAAGACATATACTAAGTAATTCAATAAGATTTAACTGAATTTCTATATGGAAGGTGATATTCATCCTTCCTGTGAATTTTGCCATTCTTAGGGCAGTTTAAAAGAATATACATAGAGAGAGGCCAAGGGTATGAGTTGATTATGATGGATTGATATAAAAAATAAAATTGAGGGGTGATAAAGAGGAGTGCAAATGGAGAAAATAGAAAGGAGAGGTAAAATGATGTAGATTCTGTCACATAAAAGAGGTTTCAAAAAACTTTGATACTGGAGGGATAGATGGTGGGGTTGTGGACAGTGCTTGAACCTTATTCTCATCAAAATTAGTTCAAAGAGAGAATAGCATTCACATTCATTTCTATATAGAAATCTATCATCCTATTATGAAATATGAAGGAGGAATAATAGAAGTGAGGATTGATAGAAGAGAGTGCCAAATAATAAGGTCTTATTCAAGAAACTGGAGTCTTTGGGTTTATCAAATAATAGATTACTATAGTTATTTACTATTGTGTCTTGTGTGCCTAACATATTCCATTAATATGATACGCTGTGTCTTAAATTAGTACCAAATGGGATCACCACTTTTATAATATAGTTTTACATTTGGTATTGCTAGATCATTTTCCTTTGCATTTTTTCCCTATGAATTCCTTATTAATTCTTGACCTTTTGTTCTCCCAAGTGAATTTTGAATTCACTTTTGGTAGTTTTATTAATATGGCAATAGATATGTAGATGAATTCAGATATATTATATCACTTTGCCTTACCTATGAGTAATTGATTATTTTGTTCCAATTGTTTATATCAGACTTGATTCTGTAAAAGATGTTTTGTCATATTGTTCCTGAGTTTGTCTTGGCAGTAGATGTACAAATATTTTATATAGCCTACAATTATTTTAAATGGAATTTCTCTTTCCATATTTTACTTCTGAAGTTTGTAATATTTTATATGGTTTTATTTTATTTTCTGCAACTTTGATAAAGTTGATAATTAGTTTAAGAATTTTTTTAGTTGGTTTCTCTAGGACTCTAAATATACCATCAAATCATCTGCAAAGAGTGATAGTTTTGTTTCCTCAATGCCTAATTCCAATTCCTCCGCTTCTTCTCTTGTAGCTAAGCTAATATTTCTAATGCAATACTAAATATTAGTGGCGATAAGAGGGATTCTTATTTCACCCCTGATCCTATAAAGAAGACTTCTAATTTATCTCCATCACATATATTATTTGCTGATGATTTTAGATATTTTTTTTTTAAAGGAAAAGTCCAATAATTCCTATTCTCGCTAGTGATTTTAATAGGACTGGGTAGTATATTTTGTCAAAAGCTATTTCTGTATCTATTGAGATAATTATGTGATTTCTGTTAGATTTGTTATTGACATGGTCAACTATGCTGACAATTTTTCTAATATTGAACCAGCCTCACATTTCTGGCATTAATCCCATCTGTCATAGTGTGTTATCCTGGTAATAAATTGTTGTAATCTCTTTGTTAATATTTTATTTAAATTTTTGTATTAATTTTCTTTAGAGTGATTGGTATTTAATTTTGTTTCTCTATTTTGGCTCTTCCTGGTTTACGTATAAGTATCATATTTGTGTCATAAAAGAATTTGGCAGGATTCCATCTTTTTTCTCCAAAATATTCTATAGACTATTGAAATTGATTGTTGTCGTTGTCGTTGTTGTTGTTGTTGTTGTTGTTGTTGTTGTTGTTGTTTTGATGTTTAGTGGAATTCACTTGTAAATCCAACTGGCCTTGTAGAATGTTTCTTAGGAAGTATATTCATGTCTTGTTAATTTTTTTTTTAAATGGGGTTAAGTATTTTGTTGGCACGTCAATGAATCTGGGCAATTCAAATTGTTAAGCATTTATTCATTTTACTTAGATTGTTCAATTTATTGGCACATATTTTGGCAAAGAGATCCAAATTATTGCTTTACTTTCCAGTTTATTGGGGGTGAACTCACCCTTTTCATTCTTGATACTGATAATTTGAATTTTTTCTTTCTTTTTTCTTAATCAAACAAATTACATTTTTATTGTATTTTTCATAAAACTATCTTAGTTTTATTTTTATTTCAAATTTTTACTTGCTTTCAATTTTATTAATCATTCCTATATTCCATATATATATATATATATATATATATATATATAATCCCAAAGAGAAAAAAAGGAGAAAAACCCTATATTTAAAGAAATATATATAGCAGCTTTTTCTATTTTAAGAAATAATTGGAAATTGATGGGACATCCATCAATTAGGGGATGATTGAACAATTTGGGGTTAAAGGATTGTGATGGAATACTATTGTGATATAAGAAATGATGAGTAGGATTCTTTCAGAAAAACCTGCAAAGACATGAACTCATGCAAAGTGAAGTAAGAAATACCAAGAGAACATTGCACACTTTAGCATCAATCTTGTATGATGGGCCATTGTGAATGACTTGGCCGTTCTCAGTAAATATTAATCTAAGACAATTATGAAGTACTCATAATGAAAAATGCTATTTCCCACTTGTTTTTTTATCATTTTGGTTTTTTTATTTGTTATTGGTCTACATTTTGTTTTACATAACTTTTGGAAATGTGTTTTACGTAATAGCACTTGTAAAAACTCACATCAGTTTACTTGTTTTCTCACTGAGGGGAGAGAGGGAGCAAAATAATTTAGTATTCAGCTTTTTTAAATGTAAAAAAATGTTTATATATGTAATTTGAAACACCCAAATGCTGTAAAACAAAACCCATAACGCATACAAGTGTATACATGTATATACACAAACACATACACACCATATCATAAGTAGAACTGGGATTGTGGGATACGAGAGAGAGGGATTATGGATTTTCTCCCATAGTGCTCTCTAGCCCTAAGAGCTTCAAGGGAGGTGTGAATTCAAAAAGTTACAAAGGTTACTTTGTGAATCTCCCATACTTGTGAACTCCAATGAGTAAAGGTGTGACCACAAGCATTATATCAATTAGTTCTACTTAGTACCTTGTTTCAGGTTCTGGCCCAAAACATCTTCTTGTAAGATCAGAGCAATAATCTATCAACTTTAATGAGGTAGCAGTTTGTAAAGATTCCAGCATAATTTACCAACTCTAATGAGTTAGCAGTTTGTAAAGATTCCAACAGGTGTTACATACGCTGAGAAAAAGATGTATTCCTTTCTGTCCCTATTCAATTTTCTCCAGAGGTCTGTCATATATAGGTTTTCTATGATCCTATTAACTTCTCTACTTTCTTTGTTGTTAGAATTGTCTGATTCTAAGAGGGGAAGGTTGAGGTCCTGCACTAGAACAGTTTGCTATTTCTTCCTTTTACTGGCTTAAAATCTTCTCTAGGAATTTTTCTGCTCTAACATTTGGTGTATACACATTTAGTATCGTTACTTCTTCATTATTTACAGTTCCCTGTATCAAGATGTACTTTCCTTCCTTATATCTTTTAATAGGATCTATTTTTACTTTGCTATATCTGAGATCAGAATTGCTATCCCTACTATTTTTACTTCAGCTGAAGCATAAAAATTCTGCTCCAGTCTTTTACCTTTACTCTGGATCTTTCTGTGTCAAATGTGTTTCTTGTAAAAAACATAATGTACATTTTTGGTTTTTAATTCACTCTGTTATTAACTTCTGTTTTATGGGAATGTTCGTACCATTCATATTCACAGTTGTGATTACCAACTTTGTATTTCCCTCTATCCTATTTTCTCACCTGTATATACTGTTGTTCTTTCTTTGCACTCTGTCCATAGTAGTGTTTTTTAAATTTTTTTATTTTGACCCACCAAATCCACCACTTTATTTCTTATCACCCCTTCCCCCTTCATTTAGTAGCGCATATTTTGTCCTCCTTTGAGTTTTTGTTTTGGTCTTCCCTGTCACCACAGTAGCTTGCTCATTTTCTTCTTTTGATATTTCCTTAAAATTTTTTTTTTTTTTTTTTACTTTTAAGGAGAAATTCTGCTCCTGGGATATGGGATAAAGATGGTCATATCCCAGGCTTCCTATGGAGCTCTGAGTCTTGGCTTTTAGCACACTCTTGTATTTGCAGGGGTAACTTTGCTTGCTCTTTTCAGGAAACACCCTGGTTTCCCTGAGGATGCCTTTTGAGCTGAGACTGGAAGCTGTCCCACTGATCTGCTCCTCTATTAAGCCAGGACTGAGAGTCTTAATTGCTAATTTTCTGTGATTAAGATGCTCTACCCTGCTTTTCCAGAGTCTGTCTTAGCTGGGCTGAACATGCTTTTCACTTCAATCAGACTGATCTTTCCTGAAGGTTTTCCAGTCTATCTTGAGCTGACAAGTAGTTTTATTCCATCAGACTTTGTTCAGAGGCTTTGTTTCATGTAGTTTTTAAAGGAAACTGGGAGAACTCTAGCAGCTTTCTGGCTTTACTCTGTCATCTTGGTTCTATCCCCAAAAGTTATTAGAATAGGAATGTCTTTAAGTATGAAAGAAAATTTCTACATTACTGAATTATTTGAAGTATTTCAAGGGATAGGGAAATTGCATCCATGATAATTCTTTTTATGAAAAAAAAAATCATGTGGTTCTAAGTGGGAGGCAGTCCAGAAAGTCATCATAGTAAATTGCCTGGCTGAATTCTATTTCACGAGGAATTAAAAACATTGATCTCCAAGTTACATTGAGCTGTTCTGTTCCTTAGTCTGATTATCCCTTCTATTTTTATTACCACATAGATTATGGGGAAAGTCAATATTTAACTATTGTTATTGAATATCAACTTTTTTATGGTAGTGTTAGTGAGGTTGGGAAATCTGAAATTTAATATCCCTTAAGGAACGCAGACATCTCACACACATATATACATACAGAGAGATGGCAGATCACACTGGATTGTAGTTTTTCTGTCTGAGATAGAGTACTATGCTAATGAGTCAAAAGTTTTAATTTCAATTTCTAAAGGAGCCATTTTCATTAGTCGTCATCAGCTTCATTCTTTTCCTTTTTTCCTTTTTCTTTTCTTTTCTTTTCTTTTTTTTATTGAAGCATTTGGGGTTAAGTGACACATAGTGTCACACAGCTAGGAAGCATTATGTGTCTGAGGCCAGATATGAACTCAGGTCCTATGCTCTATCTGCTGAACCATCTAGCTACCCCATCAGTTTCATTCTTTACCCAAGTTATCTATTTTGACAATTTGTAATCTTGCTCACAATAAAGAACAATCCAGGGAACTTAAATGGTTTGAAACAAACTAGTTGATACACACTGATATATGAATGACATATTTTAATATACTTGGCCTCTTTTCAATAACATTGACTTTTTTGTTTTCATAAACATTTTCTTTCTCTTCCTCCCTTCTTCCTTCTTTCCTTTCTTCCTTCCTTCCTTCCTTCTTTTCTTCTTTTCCTTTTTCTTTATGCACAATAAAAGTCAAACTCAGTTTACAAGTATTATCCAAAGTCACAATTAACAAAGGATATCTTCAAATTCAGATCTTTTTAGTTCAAATCTAGAATACTTTTCACTATTTAGTCATTCTAAACAGTACTGAATAAATATTTAAAATCCTCATCATGTTAGATTTCAAGGAAGCTTTTTATTTATATATATGCTCTCAGTATGATGTCAATTCTTCAATGAGCCCTAGGAAAAACATGGAATCCTTTTATATTTTTCCTACCATAGAGAAATATAGGATACATATATGTTTATATGTGTTTCTCATCACCATAAGAATGTACACTTCTTGCAAGTAGGAATTACATAGATTTTATTTGTTTATATAAACAGTGCCCAACACATTATAGATTTTTGGCTATTGATTCACGGATCATGAAGTAAAGTTTACTCTTTTTATCATCTGGTATGATTAATAATCTTGTCCTTCCTATTGAAGTTGCTAGTATTATCTTTAGGATTGCCTAAATATAGTCATTTTCTCAGTTTTCCTTTTACATTGTTTTAGCAAATTTGTCTACTTTATTAATTAGCTATTTATTGCTGTTCCATTTTTCTCTCAGCATTGTTTGACTTCTCTTGGATTTTGAACCAAGATGTTAAATCAGTATTTCTCTATGATAATCATGATGGTACTATAGAAAATTTTGAAGTGGTTCAAAAACTTATACAACATTTAGTAAAGTATAGCAAGGCCTATGCTTGCCAAATTATATTTGGTAGTATCATGAGAGATTCCCTGAATATAGTTCAATAGAAGGAATGAATGATTTCTCTATAAGAACTATTTCTAAAGTGATCTTGGGCTTTTAAAAACAAGAACTAAAATACTAAAAACTTCTGAGATTTACCATTTCCCCCCCAAAAATTGTTCTAAATATCTACATTGAAGAACACAAAATTAGTTTAAAAAAAAAAAAAAAAGCATTTCAGCAAGTTAATGGCCTACTTGCTCAGCCCTTTCAGAGTGTAGTTGGAAGTGTTTGGAGAAGTGATGCTGAATAAGCATGTTAGAGACATATCCCTTACCGTTAATTCATTGGGTTATTTCCACATTAGAGTTATTGGTGTCTTACCACAAGAAAACAACTGAATTCAATTTATCTGCCCAACATAATTTTGATTTTGGAGAGATTTGATAAGTAAAAAGTATTAGAGGAATTTCTCTACTACACATTTTGTTTTATCTATGACCTGTAAGTCCACACAGACAGGTATTTTTAGCTCCTACCTTGGTATTTCATCCATTAGTTCATACTGCCTGAGCCCAAGATTCTGAAAATGTATTCGTCTTGTATCTCCATTCCCTCAGGTAGAGTTATGTTAGGAAGCAATCTGACAAAGCAATCCAAAAATGGATTTTTTTTTTTTAATGAATCCCTTACAGATTATTTTTTTCTTATTTCAAAATGAAGAAAATAAAAGCGGTGAAGTGACTAGCCCAAAGCCATATGATTAGTTCATCATAATAAGGTTAATAGAAGGTTATAGTTTAATATGTCATTTGCCTGTCAAGTATTATCATTTGAACTAGAGACATTCTCTCTCTGTTGATTCACAATCCGTTCCATTAGGGGAATATATGAGGGTGATGGTGGAAGTAGAGTTTTTCTCACAATCTTTATATTGTATTTCCTAGGCATATATCTGCTGTGTGTCTGCCAAAGCCAGCTCTGATTCTGGGGCAAAATGAAGGCGATCCTATATACCTAAGGCCAATAAAATACCAAAATAGAATTTCTAAAAGAATCAATGCTATGTGACTAAAAGCAGAATTAATACTCGCTAACATGGAAAAAATTGATCAGTTACTACCAACATTAATGAAAAATGTATCACACTTTATATCTCAATGGTACACATTATTATCAGAGAAGAATTCTTCATATAAATTAGATTGTCATTCCTTTCTTTTTAACTGAATGTCTCTTTACACACTTGGTTTTGTAAAGGAGTTCTCTAGCCTCAATTTTCTATTTTCTCTTCTTAGTTACCCAAATAGAGAAAACAAAAGATCAAAAGACCCCTTTTTAGAGTTCTCTGAAGGTATGGACCATTGTCTAAAGTTTGTATTTGCTCTATTCTATCACAGTATTCTTCACTTAAATAAATGTGTATTGAACTAAACTCTTTCAAATATCCAAACTCCAAAGAATGTAATATGGAAGACTACATTCTTTTTGTCTCTCCTTCTTTCTCTACAAAAATAAATAAATAGATAGATGAATGAATGAATAAATAACAAATGCAATCTGAAGAAACTTCAGTTTAATTAGAACAATATTGAGATACATGGATAAATATTATTAATATACTAAATATTAACAGATGTATCTTTCACAGATTTAAGAAAATATGTATTATTTCTATAAGGAAGCTAAGTATATACTGGATAGGATGATGGCTTGGATTAAGGCAGATCTGACTTCAAATCCGACTCCATACCTTGTTCAGCTATTTGACCCTGAACTAGTCACTTAACTGCTGTCTGCTTCCTTTTCCTCAACTGCATAATAGCACCTACCTCACGTGGCTATCATGAGGATTGCATGAGGTATTATTAAATAAAGTACTTAGCACTGTGCCTGGCACATAGTAGATGACTAATAAATGTTTGTTTATTATCCTTCCAATAAGAACAAGCACAAGGCATAATTGAATTACTCAAGCAATGATAATGTGATAATTAATTTAATGTCTGATTTAATTTTATAGATCATTTTCATAAAATATTCTAATCCATAACCACACAGTTCTATAATAGAAACAAATATATCACCATTCACAACATGGGAGCACACACATACAGTGTATTTTAGAAATTTTCTGCCACTTATAATAAGTTAAGTTTTCACCATTTTAATGAATCAGTATCAAAGTGTGGCTATTATTTCAATTATAATTCATGTAACATTATCAGCATAATCCAAGCAATATAATCCATTATAGTGTACTCCATAGAGTTCAATGTAGAATTTGCCCCATGTAACCCCACCTCTTTATGGAATGACCCACTCCTTTTTTCCAAATTGGGAATCTAAGCACATCTAGAACTCCTGAACCACAGATGGCTTTCTCTACTCAGAAGTAAGGATGATAGGAGTAAAGCTGAAGTGAAAAGTATGTACTGTTAGTATTCACAGATGAAACCCCATGGCTATATTTTTCATGTACACAATCAATAACACGAAATCATAGATTCAGACATAAAACAATTACTAAACAAAAATATAAAACCAATAATGATCATAACATCTAGTTAAGCAGGAATAATCAAAGATCATAAGTTTACCCATAAACTTTACACTCTAGCACTAATGTGTCTCAACTTTTTTCCTGCTATTTCTTCCTTTAAAACCATGAAAAATAGTAGAAGACAAGTAGCACCCCTGAGTGTGCTTCTATCTTTCAGGCTGAAGAAGATTCTGGAAAAAAATGAGCTCAACATTCTGCATTCCAGCAATCATCACAACAGCACAAGAACTATCTCAAATCATTCAGCCATTCTCCAGATAATCAACAAAGCAAGGGCTCTCCAACCTATCAAATAATCTAGAAAGTCAGCTTTCTCATCTGCATTAGGGGAGTTATAAATTTTTCTTATATGGTTTATTATTGCTACTATTATGAAATGATTAATTTTAAATTAATGACTTGGACCCTCCTTTGGCTCTGCTTTATTTCAACATTACATCTTTTCAAGAAGGGCCAAAAGAAATTACAAATCAATAAAACAAAGGAATTCACACTACATTTATTCATACTAATTATATAATATGCTGTTTATAAGTATACTTCAATTAATCTACTCATCTATATTATAGATATTTATAATCTCTGGTGTAAATATTTACTCATCCAAGTACTCATCAAATTGCTATCCCAGGTATTGGGCACAATAAAGTAATATTAGGGGAGTTATAGATTTTTCTTTGTGCTCTAGAAAATAGTTAGTGGCCCAGTATATAGAAAACTAAACCTAGAGTCAGGAAAAACTGAGTCAAATAAAGCCTACTTGTATGACCATAGACAAAACTTAACATTTGTTTACCTCAGTTTTCTCATCTGTGAAATGAGAACAATGAGATTAAAATGGATAATAATAGTAAGATAATTAGGACAGTTCCTGGCACATAGTAAGCCCTATATAAAAGTCAATATTAATATTATTATAGAAAGGAGATTTGTCTTATATCATAATAATAAGAACTGCTTTTTTGTGGTAGTTAAGAACTAAAACAAAGTATATGTCCAGAGTTTGGGGAATAGCTTGGACACAGGAATATCAGTGGATAACCTTATATAAAAGGATATTAATGCATTAGAATGTCATTCTACACTAAGAAATGATAAGTATGAGGAATTCAGAGGCAAATAGGAAGATTTGTGTGAGCTTGCACAATGATTACAACACTGGACAAGAAAAAAAATCACAAAAAAACAGCTTAAAATATTTGGGAGAAAAAATATATATTTCCAAGATCACAATGAACATATCATTTTTCTTTTAGCTGAGACAGAGAAAATCTCAAGAGTATATATTTATTGTCAGATGTGCTCAATATATCAGTTGTTGACTGAACTGTTTTTGTTTAGTATAATAGAATGTCTGAATCTGGAAAGGGGAAAAGTGAATCCAGAAATTTGTGTTGCAAAAACAAGATACCCATGATTCATATTTTAAAAGAAAGCAAAACAATCTGTTCTCTTGCTAAGTCTTGAGAGGGAAACTTCATCCACCTGGCCTACCAACCCAGTCATTTTCAAGCTGATGCTATTTAAAAGTCAAAGATGCTATGTCCCAATGTGCCAGAGTAGTCAGAAATTTTAGCTTCATCTAGATCATGCTGAGTTATTAAATGGAAATTAGGAAGCAACTATAAAGGGGAAATAAAGCACATGCAGAGTACATTAATGTTGTCCATTGATAAAATTGCCTCCTGTGGAAGAAGGTACTGAGGCTGCTTCCTTGTGCTAGGGACATGTAATGGAAATTCTTTTGAAAGAAGTCAGAATTTGTGTAGAAATTCAATGATAAGGCCTGGTCAGTTTAGCATGGAAAGAATAGAAAGTGTGGCTGAAGAGGTAGCAACATATCTCTAAAAGCCTCAATAATTTATCTTCATAATTTTCCTAGAAACAAGCATTTATATTTTTATCACATAGGGAATTAACCTATGCTAATTATTAATTATTATGGTTAATCAGATAACCATATAGTAGTGACAAGTCTTTCAATGTGTATTTATAGGAAATAAATAAAATTTAAGAGGAGAAATGGCAATTACACCTACAAAGTGTGATTTTATATGTATTGGGTTAATTTCAAGAAATCCTAGTCATTTTGAGACACTAAGGAAAACTCTTCCTATGTCCAGGGAGAATTCAGTTTCTTCAGATCTGTAAAATGAGAAGTTCACTTTTTGGTCACATCTAGCTCTAAATATATGATCCTATGTAACAGATTCACAGTAAATATTCAATAAATATTTATTATAGTATTACTGAATTCTCTATTTTAATCTCTAGCAAATAGAGATTAAAATAGGCAATTTAGTAAAATTATAAATATGCTATATGTATATATTATACACACACACACACATATATAGATATAATATCAAAATCACTTAAACATGCTTTGTTTTATTTTAAAATATGGATGTGTTATTTACCCATTTCTTAGAATGGTTCTGATGCTTTTATAAACTTCTTTAAAGTCTTTAGATACTTTGAGAAAAATTCCTATGTCTATACACTGAACTGACCTCAAAGCAAGAAGACCTGGATTGTACTCCCTATTTTACTATTAATTAAATGTGAGACTTCAGACAAGTTCCTTTTCATAAGCTTTCCTTATTTGTAACATTAGGAGTCTAGGCCAGATTATTTTTGAAGTTTTAGTTCTAAAAATTATTCTTTCATGCTTCATTAAGACGAGTATATATTAATTCTCTAAGCATTTATTTAGTAGAGTATTCAAAACACTTTTTGAACTACTAGGAGTGGTTCATAGTTGAGAGTCAATTCAGTGCAATTCTCATTGATCTTAAAATCTACTAGGATATTATGGAAAATAAAGTAATTATTCCTTGTGACATAAAGCATGATTAAGTTAGAAAGCTGAAAAACAATATGCTAAATGAATCCAAGGTAGGACTTGTTGCCTATTGGGGAAATCTCATATAGGAAATTAAGACAAAGCCCCATAAAGGTACTAAGCTGCCATACATTATTACTTTGATGGATTTATATTTTCATTGGATTAGTATATATGATTGTTATTGTTTTAGATAAAGATGAATAATAATCCCTTATCCTTTGCATTCGCTCTAATTCTTGTCCATGTTTTCCTACCAAGTATCTAGAGAGGATAAATATAGAGAACTGGAGTACACCTTTAACAAGATGACTAATTCTACTGTATAAGTTAGTCATCATAGATCTTGATCTTCTAAGCCATTTTATATATATTATTTACTCAAATGTCCACATCAATATGTTTTGCCCTTTTAAAACCTAGCTTCTTTCTTTCTCCTATTGGTTCTCCTTTATTTCTCCTTATTCATTTGAAGTTACATTAATATTAAGTCCTTATATTTTTACTCCATGGGGATATCATCCTTAAATTCTCATTCTTTTTCATCCTCTACATCTAGGCATTTGTCAAGTAACATTATTTCTACCTTTGTAATCGTTCTCACATTCACCTCATTCTTTCCTATAATGTTGTCATCATTCTTGGGCGTCACCTCAAGCTTAGATTATTGTAATAGCCTAATGCTTGGTATCCCTCTTTCCTTTCTCTTCTTCAGACTAGTCCTGCTCCACTCAGTTGCCAAAATGATTGACCTAAAGTCCAGGTCTGACTGTGCTAAAATTTTTTTCAATTGACTCCAGTGACATTACTTTAGGGTTAAATAAAGAAATAAATTAACTTTTATAGCCTTTCAGAATTTGTCCAATTCTTGTCTTTCCATATTTATATTTTAAATTAATTCCTTTACTTTGTAATGTACTTGACACTGCCCTCCTTGTGATACCTTGAACAAGACACTTAATAGCTTGAGTGTAGATACTGACCTTCAAATATGGAATAGTCTCTCTTCTCATTTCTGTTTCCTAATCTTTCTTGCCTTCTTTCAAGACTTAGCTAAAATTGTACATTCTGTCAAGAAGCCTTTTACAATCATTTTTAACCTTAATGACTTTACTCTGAAACAATCTTCAATTTATCCTGATATAGTTTGTTTGTACATAGTTCTTTCAAAGTCAACTTTCCTTTACATTATGAACACCTTAAGAATAGGGGGTATTAGTTTTCTTTGTATTCCCAATACTTAGCTCAGACCAGACATATATTAGGCACTTAAATTCTTTATTAGACTATGTTGATCCTCCTAATTTCCTCAGATTTCTCTGTCCACACTCATCTTATTTGTTTAACTTTTCTAGCTAACCTATTGAAACTTAATTCTCTTTTCCTTACAATAACTGATAGACCTTTAACAAAGTTTACTTCCTGTGGTCTTCATTGCCAAAACTAAATATGTGATGGAGGCAGCTAAGTGATGCAGTAGATATGGTTTTGGGTCTAGAGTCATGAAGAGTTCTGAGTTCAACTCTGGTTTCAAACACCTACTAATTTTGAGACCATGGGAAAGTTATGTAGCCATGTTTACCTGCACTTTCCTTATGGGTAAAATAGGTTGGAATAGGAAATTCCAAATAACTGCAGTATCCCTGCCAAGAAAACCCAAAATGGGATCACAGATTGTTGGATATGACTCAACAACAACAATGAAAATGAGATCAAGCTATGAATAAACAGCAGCAAGATGGAATAATGGACAGAATGTTAGACTTGGAGTAAGGAAGACCCGAATTAAGTATATGTATATGTATACTAAAGAACTATCTCATGGATTCCACTGAGTTAACACATTGTTGCAAGTAATTTCTCCAAAGTTTCAGCCTTCTACATTTTTTATTTAATTATTTTCTAGTCGTAGCTATGAAAGATATTCTATTAGCTTTTCTAGCATATTTTTTTGTGGTCTAATTTTCAATGTATCCATTTTAAATATATATTTGGGATTGTTTAATTTTATGACTCAAACCTCTGTGTAACTTTCTCTGTTCTATCTTCTCATGCTCCATTAACTTTAACCCGTTTTCACCTTTTTTGTTGCAAGACATTATAGTTAACACTGAAAAGCAATATTTTTTGTCTCTTTCTTCAAGAGATACATGTAACATGTTATTTTATTTTTTAATTTCTTTACATCATTATTTTCTTTTTTTAATGTAGATTTTGTTATTTCAAATAGGACAAATACAAACAACAAATTGAATGATTTTCAAGAAAATGAGCTATATCTCTTGTATTTAAAATATCAAGAAGAATATAGTTCTGAGTGTTCCTCTTTGATTTATAGCATGATTCTAGATGGTCTTTACTAATTTTAAGTATTATCCTGGGAACATTGTATGATTTTTGTCAATGTGAGAGCCATTTCTTGTGGAATCCAAGTCCATCTATGACTCAGCAGACAAGTGGTAAAAAGTAGAAAAGTATGCAGAGATTAAATGATTTTAAAAAATAAGACAGACAAAAATTTCAGAGATGCAATTTGAATGTAAATCTTGACTGTCGGTTCAATAATCTCTTTACTGCCCATAATGGGATTTCACTATTGAAAAAAAAATAAAGACAAACTGAAACAGTAATGTAGTGGACTAGTGAAAATGGAAACTGGGTAGTAATTATGCTTTTCATCATATATGTTTAATGCCCTAGACCCAATTTGTTTCAAAGTTCTGTTCTTGACTGAAGAGAACACTGATACAAAAAGTCAAAATATAAATATTGATTCTACTCTCAGGAATTTGTTGAATTAAATTACTATTTCTTTTTTTTCCACACCAATGATATGACAACTTTAATTGAACTAAAAAATGACTAACACATTCCATCTCATAGTTGGAGAAGTCTGTCTCTTTTTAAGAGCTAAGTTGCAGTATATTGACATTTCTCCATACAGTTATGTGGCAGCAGTACTTTAAATATTTTCTTTTTTTTCAGAGTTCATTTCCTCAATAGGGATAATTATATATACAGACAGATTGGAAAAAAAATTTCTTTAAATTCATTTTTTGTGCATAAATCTCCATTTGTAAATCATATCTATTTACACAATTTCTGGACTTTTTTCAGCTTCAAAAGAACTACATTCATAATATCTCAAAGCAGTTTTTTTCATTTTATCATTCACTATTTGTGCAATAGGGTTTGATTCCCAACTTTACCACTCCCCCACTGATGCTAGGCAATTTATCTCATCTTTTGTGACTAAATATCCTCCTCTATAAAGTGAGGGCTAGGAGTGGAAACCATATTCTCTAAAGTTCTTTCTAGTTCTTATTCACATTCCATATAAATTTCACATCCTATACCTTGATCTAAACAAATTTTCCCAAATAATAAATTAAAAAAATAAGTTGAAAATCACGAACAGCTGGAGTGGCCAGAGAAGGCTCCATAGAGGGCTGTTGGATTAAGTGTAAATGGCTTGTCTCTAGGCAAATAGGTAGAAAATAGAAGAGATAATGTTAACCAAAGTTCTCAGACTTAAATCCAGTGTTCTTTTTTTGCCCAAGCAATAAATATTTTTATAAGAAAACAAGGAATGGTAAGATAAAGGGAAATTGGGAGGGACAGAGGAATCAAAAAAGGAAAAAAAAAGAAGAAAAAGAGAATAATAAAGCCTAATTCTTAAATTATTAGGTGATATAAATCATCAAAATGAAGTAGATAATTTTCCTGCATACAGTTATTCATTCCTAGATCCAAAAATGCCAAAGCACTTAATCATATCACATGATTATCTTAATCCTATTTAACTCAATGGTAATAGTTAGCTTTCTCCCAATGACTTGTATGATTATTAATGTTCTTTTATCCCATAATCTAGACATAGAAGATCATTGAAACTATTGGCCATCATTCACTGTCCTTGTCAGGGAATTAAACTCATATTGTTAGACTTCCATCCATAATATGTGTATGTGTGTGTGTGGGTTTATGTATGTGTATGTATATATGTGTGTGTGTGTGTGTGTGTATTTATATATATATGTGTCTGTGTGTGTGTGTGTGTATAAATACCGTCCCCACATCCACACACATATATAAAACTACTGGATAAAGTTGATATTTTGATAGTTAATTATGGTCTCATTTATCTAAAATTATATGTTTGAAAATATGCTTTATATAAGCTTTATACTTATATGAACCACCTTGGAAATTTTCTTGGTTTTTAAAAGGTTTTTTTTCTTCACTTCTTTAAACCCAAGCAAATTAATATTCACTAACTTTTAGATCACATTTCAACTTCAACTTCTTATAGCAGAGACTAGCATTGTATGTTTCATGGGGAACTGACATAAAAGAAAAAGGTTAGTTCAGCATTAATTTTTTTCATAGCAAAAAAAATTACATCTTAGGCTAATGCTTTCTATATGGAATTGATCAGGAAGGGTGTCAATAATGACTGTTATTTTTATGAATGAATTATGGAGTGTATTGGCAGTTATTTGTCCAAAGTTCTATATGAAAATGCTCCTTGTATTTTTTTTTTCTTTTGGTGTGTGTGAGAGGAGCAATTTCTTTAGCTAAAGTCACTTTCTGGGAAATATTAGTTTTGATAAAAAAAAAAAGTCTCAAATTTAAAATGTTACGTTTGGCACTTCCTATTGGAATTTCCAGAATCTAAAATGTGTCAACCTGTTAATCAACACTGTACATACAGACTTATGGGTTATCAATTAATATGTGACAGAATGATCATTGGTCACTAAATGAAAAGAAAATGAAGTTCAAGTTCCAGTTCTGACATTTACTAGCTGCATGATTTTGAGTGAATAAGTTAATTATTCCTCCTAAATAATTTTTTTTACACACTATTGTTATAAGCAAAATATTTTATAAATCTAAATTGTATACTAATACAAATAGTTAGTATTATTGTTACTTTATTATTTCTTTTATAGGCTTCAGATAGAAATTAAGTTGGGACAAAATCATTACCCTCCTACTGTTCTTTTACTTTTAAATCATTGCTAAAAATGCTGAACAGAAAAAAGCAAAAGGTACATCACTGAACATTCCATCTGAAATGTTGACATCATTATTTTAGTCACTTTTGAATAAAGTTATTTAACTATTTGTAAATCAATCTAAATGAGCTATTCATTAGCTTATATCCTCAATATTATTCACAAGGATAAATATTAAGAAAGGCTTTCTCATATACCTTGCTGAAATCCAAGTGATATATGTATATATGTGTACATATGTAAAATATGTGCATATACATAATATACATATACATAATGTATATATATATGTATATACTTGATATGTAAATGTGTGTGCGTGTGTGTGTGTGTGTGTGTGTGTGTGTGTGTAATTATGAACCACCATAATAGTATGATCCATCATAAGGTAATTTGAAATGATATTTTCCCAATATCATTGATCTAGATAACATTCCATCTCATACCTCCATGATTTTCAATAACATTCTTACCTGTTAGGAATGTTATACCTCTTTACCTTTATCTCTTGAATTATATCAGCTCCCTTCAAAGTTTAGCTTAATATCTATGTCCTGTAAGAATCTTTTCTTGGTTATTCCAGCTGTTTGTGTCTTCTCCAAAATTATTTTGCATGTTTTTGTGATAAATTTATTTTTATTTATTGATTTACATGGTATATTGCCCAACAGAATGTTAGCTCATTAAAGAAAGTTAATTGTTTCAGTTTTTATCTCATTGAGAACTAACATAGTTTATGAAATATAGAAGCATGCTAATTTTGACTAAGTTTAATTGAATAAAAATGCATGTTATCTCTGAGTAATAACTTTTCTCAACACTGTCTTGTTGTTTTCAGTTATTGCCAGTTGTGTCTGGCTCTAAGTGACCCTGTTAGGGATTTTTTTAGCAAAGACATGGGAGAAGTTTGTCATTTCCTTCTCAGATCATTTTGCAGATGAGAAAACTAAGGTAAATATCTCATATCCCTCGAGTGACGTAGCTACTAAGTTGCTGAGGCCAGGTTTGAACTTAAGACTATGAGACTTCATGATTCCAGGTCCAATAACACTATCTACAATTACTCTTTAATTGACTTAATAATAGATCCTATCATTTAACCAAAATCATAATTCAACTATATCAGTCTATACATATGCATGTATGAATTTATGTGGTATATGTGTGTATATATGAACAGCACACACATATATTCATTTTCATTAAATAATATTGATCAGGACCTACTGTACTTAGTTACATATAAATAACAAAATAATATTAATGTTTCATAGCACCCTCTGTAAAATACATATACATACACAGATAGACATATATTTGTATATTTATATACTTACATGATACTTAAAAGTGTCTCAGACTATATAATCTAACACAAATTTAAGTTATCATGCATTATTAATATTTTTAATATAATATATATAATTAATATTATTAATATTTTCTCCATCATGTTCTTAATTTCAGGTAAACAAAAAAAAAACAGCTCAAAATCATAAAATTTAGCTCTCATAAGCCAACTTGAGCTGACTCCAACACACACCTTCCAGCACTATAAAGACTAAGAAAAGTCTATTGAATCTGGCCACCAGGTCCATGCTATGAGCTTTCAAAGACACATTTTCAATAATGTTGCAGAGGGAAACTACAATCTTAATGAAAATGTAGGTGGTAAAACAGGAGAGAATGATTAGGGATCACTTGTCAAAAATATTTCACAATACAATGAATGAGAGAAATATAATGAGAGCTTTAGCAGAAAATCCCTCCTAAACCCCCCACTTCTTCAGCTCCAAACCTCACACTTGCCAAGCTAGTGGAGATGTATATTTTTTTAAAATAATGATAAAGTTTTCTGAAAATATGTAATGAACAAAAGAAAGTTATTTTTAAGACCTGCCCATGTGATCCTTCAGTTACATATTTTGTGCTAACAATTTGGAATCAAACAATCTAATTTGCAAGTTCTCAGGAGAGTTTTGTATCTACATCCGCCACAGTCACTCTCAGGGCATTAATCTCCAAAGTACACCAAGAGACATATTTTCAAACTCAGATTTACAAATTGCCAGCTGGAGAATTGCAAGCAACAGGCAGAACATTCAGAAGCTTCATTCTGTGCAGTGGATGCAGAGCTACCTGTGAATGGGTTCACAATATAGTAGATGACATCCTTTTAGAATACTGTGTAATTCTGTTGATGCAAATTTGAGTAGGACATATTAAAATTAAAAACAACTCATAATAGCACTGACAATATGCAAGGAAATTTGTCAAGCAAGCTGTGTGATTCTTTCTCACTTGCTGTTTATTGAGACCTCCTCAAGAGAGGAAGATCCAAAAAGAAGCCATTGAAATAATTGTCATAGTTATTAGCATTTTAAAGAAGTTTAAGATTAAATTTAATGTGCTATATTTATGGTCTTTAAAAACTGGAAGCCCTGTCAGAGGGAAGAACTCAGTAGGAAGGAATTTTTTCAATTACAATCAATGAAGAAAAAACAAATGAAATATTAAAAATCCTGAAGTGAGGTGAAACTAGGTCTTCCTATTTGAGTCATGTATTTCATTTGTTTATGTATTTTACCCAGAATTCAATCAGAAGTGAGTATGGGGAGTAAAAGACAAGGGAGAGAGAGAAAAAGAAAGAGAGAGAGAGAGAGAGAGAGAGAGAGAGAGAGAGAGAGAGAGAGAGAGAATGTTTATATTTCTAAAAAAATGAATGTGATAGTAAGCCCTTTGATTCTAGCACATATGACAAACCTATATTTTTGTCAATTTTTTGTCAAATCAACATGTTATAATGGGAAGATCACCTGTCTGAGAATTAAAAGGTCTAAGTTCAAATTTTTGTTCGTCTACTTACTAGTTGAGTGACCATACAGAAATCATTTAAACTCCTTGAGTTTCAGTTTCCTATCTATAAGATAGTGGTAAAAAATTTTTAAAAAGTCCTATACTTATTCAAAGATTTGTTCTAGTTCTTTTGTACTATAGTATTTCCATTTTAAAATTATCTTTTAGACTATCACTGTCTCTCTCATCCTCCTTCCAGTCTTCTTTCTCTAGCTTCCTTCCTCTCTTCACATATGCATAACTCAACACCAGAAAATGATAAAAACACCAAAATTATGAGCGTTTACAAATTCTCCTCTGAACATTAAATATAAAAAAAAAAAAGGTGATTTAAAGAAGACAGAGATGACATGCCTACTGAAAATGCAGATGACACAAAATCAGGATGAATAGCAAAAATGTGTCACATCCATCTGAGGATCCAACAAATTCTTGGCAGGTAATAATGGTGGGAAAATTTAATAAGATGAAATAGTATAGGGGCAAATATAAAGTTCTATTCTTTGCTACAAGGATTATACCCTTCAAATATAGAATTAGAAAATATTAAACAGGGGGGAAAATTAGGGAATTATCTAAAATGGTATCTCCTCAAATTTAATGTAATCTTTAGTTATATTCATAAAGTCATAGCTCACAGATGAAAGAAGATGGCAGTTCATTGAGTCTATCTTTTTTTTATTGAACCTCTTCTAGGGATATCTTTTGCTTTAGATACTTTATAGACATTTTAGTTGAACATAACAAAATTAGATAATATACAACCAAAAATAACCATGATGGTAAGAGAAATAGAAACCATGACATACAAGGATAATTGTTTAATAAATAGGTTTCTGAAACAAGCAAATAAAAGCCTACATGATATACTCTTAAATTTAATCTGCATTAATATCTTCTCCATTGCTTTCTTATATTTAGACAATAAACAAAATGATAAGCAAAACTTTATTTGACCAATTCCCAATTCCTTATCTGTAAATACTGACATGGAAAATTTAACAAACAACTCTTATGAGATTATTTGAGTTGAATCCAGGACATTCCTGTTGCCATACCAGAAAGGGTTAAAACAACTGTTAATATTTCCTTTTTTGTGACAGCTACCAAATTACCCTTAGCTATAACTTTTTGTGTGCATGTTGCATTTTCTCATCTAAGTTATCAGTTCTTTCATGTCAGTGCATGTCTAATTAATACCTCATCATTAAGGGTTAGAATAATGCCTTGATAATGCCTAGAATAATGCCTTAAGATTATCAATAAATACACATGAAGAAGTGAATGATTTTATTAAGATTTTATATACTGAGAATTTCATTGGATCATTTATAAGACGTGTGCATATATTTACATATGTGGAATATATAATGTAATATGCAGGCTATTTAGTAAAATAAAACAACAGTAGGAGCTACCAAATTAAAATGAAGTATACTTCACATCTTATTTTGTATTTTCTCTTTGCAATTATCCCTCCCTTGAATGCTTTGACTATTTTTTTTTCTAATTGTTCGGTCAATATTTATCATCTAATATCCATTGTAATTCCTCCTCTTTCATAAGTCCTACCCTAATGCTACAACTTCTACTTTTTTTCTGTAGTACATTGCAAGAGCACTATTTTGATATTTAATCTCTTCAATGTGCAAGAAATGATTTTTGTTTCCCTGTCTGTGCAACATCATCTCCAGGAAGCTGTATCACCTTTCTCCATAGTGATGGTGCTTTTTTGTTTTTATTTGTTTGTTTTGTCTTTTAATTCACCACAGTATTTGCCATGAGACCTGGGATCTCAAAAATGCTAAAGATATGCTTGTTGACAGATTGTTTGAATTGCTATTTTTTCAGTTGATGGCATAGTAAGCTCCTACAATGAAGGGGTACTTTGCTATTGTTTTCATATTCTTAAAGAAGCTCATATACTCTGGCACATAGTAGTCATTTAATAAATATATGTTGATTATTGATTGTTTGGAAGAAAGTCCAGAAGGTGGAAAGAAGTCTCTGATGGTTTTTTTGTTTATTTCCTATCTTGTTCCTTCATCCCACTCTTCTCCCATTCCCTCACCCCAATTACTGGCTCTTAAGTACTGCCAAACGGCAAAATAAGTAGGTGTAGGGTGAGAAAAAACAACTCAGATATTGCTCCTTTGGAAGGAAATAGTGGTCTATTGGGAAACTAGTAGTCCAGGCACAGGGAAATAATGACCTACTTGGTCCATTGCTCTACAGGGAGGAAATTGTTAACCTAATAGCTCCCAGCTGCCAGTCCTCCACAGTAGAAGTAAAATGGGGGAGAGAGTCAATTGTCTGGGAAATTCCTGACAAATATGCCTAAATTTCCTAGGTAATTGAAAGGAGGAGGGGGTAAATCTATTTTTTAGTTTAAATTGGCCAAATAATGACCATAGTTTTCCACTTCATTTTCCCAGTGGATGCCTGTCCAGGTAGAGATTTGCAATCAGAAATCCATGGGATTATTGTCATACAGTTTTTCTACTTGGGGTCATAGCACCTGGGAGCATCTGCTTTCTCTTTTCAAGAGAAGACAGTCCTCAGACTAAGACAGTCTGCACTTAGTGCAGAGCCTGAAGCCCAGAGGGAGTCAGCAAATATTAACCAGCAGAAATGGAACATTGCCTCCTGCCTTAGAACATTTTCCAGGTAATGAATCATTCATACCCCAAACTAATATTTCATAACTTCTGTCAGCTGCATATGTTTAGATTGGGGCACAGGCCTATTCACAAGTTGAACTTCATCTAAATAAAGGTTTAAATTTGTGCTCTGATGTTGTCAGTGGAGTAATAATGGACCTTAATATTAAGGCTAGATTTCCCTGGAAGTAAAAATTTTATAGACCAGTAAGATTCTCCTCTAAAACAAAGGGAATTCTCCTTCTCACAGTTCCATGTGCCTTCCCTCTTGTCAAAGCTAAGTATAATACATACATGTATGTGTGTTTGTATATATATATATCCTACCCCAGCACATACACATGTATATATATTTTTAGGGATGAGGTAATTGTGGTTAAATGACTTATCCAAAGTGACACATCTAGCAAGTGACAAGAGTCTGAAATCAGAATTAAATTCAGATCCTTCTCCACTGTACCACTTAAAACTATTAAAATTTTAGATTTAATAGTACTAAGATTTTTAGTGTGTGTGTGTGTGTGTGTGTGTGAATAACTCACACTTGTGTAAATATTTGCCTTGTAAGTATCCTCAAATATTTTTCAAATTTCTTTGAGAGAAGAAAATATGTTCCTCATTTATATCTTCTTAAAATGCCTTGGTATAAGTCTTTGTGCCTACTGCTGCCTGTAAGAACATCTATATTTTTTGTAAGCTTAGTAAAAGCTAAGAAAGTAAAAGTCTGCTGAAGGAATTGTCTAGTTTGTTGTCCAGCACTTGAAAAAGATAAATTCATAAAACCATCTATTGAGGGAAGCATAGTGCTACCTGATGCTGAACTCCATTACCACTACCCTTTGACCACCATTTTTCTAATATTCATGTCATTTACTAGTTTTACTAAAGCCTTTTCCTCTTGCTTTATTATGGAGGATGGTTGACTGGGATCCTAAAAGAATGGGTCTATCTCTGCAGATCCAAGGTGAAAATATAAAATTTCCATATGTTGGATTTTGTGTCTGTCAACTGAATACCATCTTAGTTAAGGATCATTTTCCTTCTTGATCCACCTCTATGCAAGCATTTGTAAAGACTTCTCAGTTCTTCCTCCCTATTTTCTTTGTCCTATTCCCTCCACTCACACACTCACATAATTACTTCAAGTATAAAAGAAGCTGTAGGACATGTCATTGTTGGTTGTACACATTTATCAACTGATAAACGTGTATGTGTTTGTGCATGTGTGCATGTGTTGGTGGTAGGAGAAGGAGACATTGAAGAACTTAGTTTCTGTGATTTCATTAAATTGTGAGAAATTAAGTGAATGATAACCAAGACAAGTAATATGAAAAGTAAAGAAGCTTTTGAAAAATACTTTCTTATCCCTTTTTAAGATTTGAACTGATAGATTAATGATTTGCTATGCTCCTGGTTTCCTTTTAAACACTAAGAGAGACTCCTTTGGCTATAGTCAAGATTTGTAAAGGCCAAGTAATGTGATCCCTAAGAGCAACAAATATCTATAAAACTTATTTGTAAGTTATATCTACAAGGTCATTGCATAAAAGAATAAACTTACACCTGATAGGGACTAACTTCCTCCTTTTATTGGAGGTAGGATAATCTATAATTCCTAGTCTCCTCTATCTCCCATGGAGTGTTATATCATTATAATTCACTTGACCTATCAGGGACAAGGTTTAGAAATTCCAACATAGTTAAGAAACAAGTTTGGAAAACACTTGCAAGTTAAAACAGAGGCAATTGAGGGATGGAGGGTTACAAACACAGGTAGGCCACACGAGTGACCTGCCCACTAAGGACATTGATATCAGGGGAGAACTGATAGGACACCATTAGAGGAGATAGGGCATTAAAGTCCTATAGTAGCTTAAAGACTGAATTGACAACACTCATGCATTGCATATATATATATTGCCTCTCCATTATTGTATACTATACATATATTCACTTTTCACATGAATGAATGTAATTAAAGGAGAATTCACACCAGATTGTTTGGAAAGGAACTTATTTTGTAGCCACTTTTCTTAAAATGACATCCCACTAAATGTCCTTACTTTTAGCCACTTATGCCTACTGGTTGATTATTAAAATATATTGGTTGGAATTTGTGAGCTATAGTTTTAAAAGTATAACACCCCCCCCCCAAAAAAAAAAAAAGTATATGAGAAAAGTATCTGGGCATCCATCCTATGATCTATGACTCAACAGAATGACATTAGAAATGCATTCTCTACTTACTAGGATTATGAATCAGAAGCTTATTATTTTTCAGATTTACAGACTACCAATCTCAACATTACAAACATATATTTCAAAATATCCTGAAGAAAGAAATCAATAGATCATTTAAGCAGCTAGGTGGCACAATTGATAACGCACATGGCCTGGAGTCAAGGGCACCTGAGTTCAAATGTAGCTTCAGATACTAACTAGCTGTGTGATTAGTTTCTTAGTCTCTTAATCCTATTCACCTCAGTTTCTTTTTCTGTAAAACGAGTTGGAAAATGAAATGTCAAGACACTCTGGTATTTTTCCCAAGAAAAACCCAAAGGGAGTCACAGAGTTTTAGTCACAGCTAACTGACCAAACAATAATTGGACCATTATTCATTGTTATAATAGTGTTGCCCCAGGGTCGGCTAGGTGGTGCAGTGGATAGAACACCAGCCCTGAAGTCAGGAGGACTTGAGCTCAAATCCAACCTCAGACACTTAACACTTCCTAACTATGTGACCCTGGACAAGTCACTTATCCCCAATTGCCTCAGCAAAACAAACAAATAAATAAATAATAGTGTTGCTCCACAAATGATAAGATGAAACACTGAGTCATCACACTTTAAGAGCAACACTTCTAACAGATATTATTATACTCAATACTTATGATTCCTAAGACACAAAGAATAAAAAGCTTATGAAATATAGAGACCTAGGAGAGGATATCAAAATCATACAGAAACAATATGACTTGCATATCATGAACTTGTACTTCTGTCTTCTGCTAGTGCTGTAAAGAGGAAATTTTAAGTAAGAATATAGAGAATATAGCTTACATATTAATAATGTTATTAATTTACCAAAATAACAATTTCATCCACCTGTACAATCATCTGAAGAATGTTAATTATAACCCACTAATATCAAGATAGGAATTTGATCCTTAGACCATACTTATCAAAAATGTGAATAGAATCTTAATGAAAACAACAACAATAATAATTAAACTTATTTATAATTATATATTATTGCATGTTTTGCAAAGCACTTTAAACTGATGATTTCTTTTGACCTCACAACAGCAGTGTGATAGGGCAGCAAAGAAGATGAATTCCATCTTAGATTATTTTAAGGGAGGCAATATCAAGGACAAAGAAGGTAGTAACATTGCTGTAGGTAAACCTTATTGGGACTGAAGGAATTGCCATACTGAGTTTAGGGAAGAAAAGTCTTATGTGAGTATATCATATCTATTATTCTTTACTTATTTGAAGGCATAATGATTGCAAATACAGTTTACTTGATTTGTTCATCTCCAAAGGCAGAACTAGGAAAAATGAGGGAAGATTTAGAAAGACATATTTTGTCTCAATGTGTAAATAACAGAAACAAACAAAAAAGAAAGCAATAACAGTCAGAAATTTTTAAAAGGGATGGGAAAATTGACTACCTCTGGAAATACCAGCTTTTCTCTTAGTTCAGGCCTTCTAGGCAAGGCTTGATGACAACTTTCTGTCACAGAGGAAGTTGTGTTGGTCAGTTACAAATTGGACTAGACGGACTCTGCAGTTTCTTCCATTACAATATATTTTATGATTCAGATTCTGTGATACTGAGAAAATTAAGTCTATAGGCCATGAGACCAATGCTGAAATCTCATTATAGACAAATATGGTCTTAAAATGGTAACACAACTATTATGAATAGAGGTATGCTAAAGAAAATTGGCCTGACAAAATAAAAAGTAAGCATCAATTAAAATGGGATGTTCCCCCCCTCCTCAGCACTGGGGAAAAGGCACAAAATTAAGTTATGGCACTAAATTCACAAGAGATCAATTAAGAGCACAAGTTTGTATTACAAAGAGTTGGATCTTTTTTATTAGTAGAAGCCACAAATAAGAGTGTATACTAAACCAGTACATGCTCATAATTACATCTTTAGTATAGTACAAATGACCCATTCCCCTTTATTAAAAGATGTGGATAGTTTAAATATAAAACAGAATTAAAGTGGAATATGTACCAGTAGGAAGAAACCCAAGAGCTTGAGTCAGAGCTTTACAGCTTAGAGATTCAAAGTGTGGTAAATAAGTACCTCTCTGAGCCTTTTAAATAGTATTTGAGCTGAGTTAAGTTTATGAGCTAACTATAAAATTATAATTTGGTTCAAAAGAGGAAACCTCATTTAGTAGCACTCAACAAACTAATATAGTGACCCTAAATCCCAACCTGACTGTTTAGTTATTACAACACACCACTATGAAGCCTATTTACAGAACTAATTAAGGCATCAATCAACTATCAGAACTTAAATTACCTTACAGTAACTCTTTTTATGGCACTTTAAGCCATTCTGCTTAATGCACAAGGGCCATATACAAATGAATTGGGTATTTTGGGGTCTTGATAATATCAAACCATTTGGCAAGAGTTCTTAGTTCCTGTACAGTTCACTTGGCATGCTGGGAAAGACCCTGAGATACCCTTAGGAAAGAAAGCAGCTTTAGCTGAAATTGTGTTCACATAAGGCTATTAGAAATGGTGTTTTTGAGTTACATCTATGTGGTAAGTACAATGGAAACATGGACACCCTCAAAAGTGTCTTTTAAAATCTGAAATGTAAGTTGAGCTATTAACTGATTCTGATCAACTGATGATAACTATGCATCAAAGTATTTAAGTAACTCCCACATTTTGACTACATTTGTTTTAATACTATGTAGTTTAAATTTTACTAAAGGTATGCTAAATTCCAGCAATCAGTAATATTATTGGAGTCCCAGATTTTAGCTAGGAATTAATTAATTCAAATAATTATAGCTTTAATTCTCAAAGCAAATCATGGTTATAAAGCACTTTATACATAGTACCTTATTTAATCTTGACAATAATGTTCATACTATATTTTTTTCTGATACTCTTCTATACCCATCATATATGATTTTGTAATTATCTGGATATTTGCTGTATGCTTCCAGTAAATTATAAACCCCATGAAAACAAGAATTATAGCTTACCTAACCTCTGCATCTGTCCCAGTGTTAAGCATAATTATTTGTACAGAAAAAATGTTTAATGTCAAATATTAAAATAACAGAAAACTTTTTAAACAAATTAAACAATCTGTGAAGTACTAACTGTTGATGTAATTATCTCAGATTTAAAGTCAAAGGCCTAAAAAGGTTAAGTCACATAACCAAAATCATACAGCTAATTAGAGATGCAGCTACTTTTGAGGATTCAGAGTTGGTTATATTCGTTTAGACTGGCTCATTTTATACTAGCAAATATGGAATAAAAAGGACCATACTGTAGACATTAAGGGCTACTTCCCATGCAAACATTAAGTTTGCACACTGTATGCCTAGCATAATTAAATAACATAAAAGAACAGAATTCTTGTTATTTTAGATTCATCTAAACTTTGCCTTTTTAAGATTTGATTCTTTATTTAAAACAAAAAGTGGCAAAGGGGAGAAAAAGAGATATTCTAATGGCTAAGTTTGGGGCTTGGATGATTAAATAGTTTTCAACATTTACCTTCGGAAAATTGTGTTCCAGTTTTTCTCCCACTCTTCCCCCTAACCCCCTGCCCAAGACAGCAAGTAATTTGATATAAGTTAAACATATGCAATATTTCCCTATTCATTATGCAGTGCAAGAAAAATCAAAAGGTTCCTAGAGGACCTCCCTTTCCCCCGGATCCTCAGGGGGATATAAATATATGCTATCTAAGAATAAAGTTCTCTTTCGCTTCACTCCTACCTCCTGGTGGTCTTATCCAGGTTGGTGGGGGAAGACTGGTAAGTTTGGCCTAGCAGTGCCATCAACGGATGGGCAGAGTAGCCCAAAGGGGGACACTATACTTCTGCACCTCTTTTGCATTCAATACTTTTGTTTACTTGAAATTTTAACAGGAAGAAAACGTTATATGTTTTGTTACAGATAGATAAGTACTTGTGTTATCATTCATTCTAATAAAATGTACATACTAAACACTGCTATGTGCCAGATAATCTGAAAGCCATGAAAAATACAAAGACAAAAATGAAATACTCCTCTCCTCAAGGAATTTACACTTTAATCACTTTAATATATTTCAATAATGGGTGTTCAAATGTATTTCTCTCTCTCTCTCTCTCTCTCTCTCTCTCTCTCTCTCTCTCTCTCTCTCTCTCTCTGTGTGTGTGTGTGTGTGTGTGTGTGTGTATTCATTGTAAAAACCCAGTGAATAAAAATTTGCATTTATGGGAGAGATCATTAGTAACTGAGAAATTGAAGAAAATTTCATTATAGAAGATGATGGCCAAGTTGAATTTTTAAAGAAAAGGGGATTCTGTGTACATGAGGTGAAGGTAAGGAGGGCTCAAATTCCAGACATGGTAAAGATTTGACCGTGCCAAAGCACAAAAAGCAGAGAGAGAAAGTTAAATGAAAAAGAGGGGGAAAAAAATACTAGTTTGCCTGAGTTGTATGGAGAAAAGAATGTTAGATAAGGACCCTGAAGAAGTTGAATCTAGATTTGGAAAGACTTTAAATGCTAAACTGGGGAGTTTATTTTTTAGATCCCTGAATATGTTTTCACTTTCAAAATGAAGATTCATTTTCAAACACCTTTCTTGATATCATTTGGATGGGCTCCACTGGCACATGAAAAATCTCAGAAATTTGAAGGGACATGAAAAGAAACAAACAAAAGCTCATATGAATGCTCCCAAATATACTGAATAAATGTTTTTTTTCCCCTTAAATATTTACACAGGGCCTGTTATTTTGCTCTCAGCATTTATTAAAAATATACCAAAAAATTTTTTCTGGTCATAATACACAGCACTGGATTCTCCTAGAGATTCCAAGGAGTAAGTTGGGCAATCTTATGTTTAAGTAATAAAGAGGAATATACCTGATATTAACATCTACTTTTCACTTAAAAAAAAAGGATAATATTACATATGGGCTTTACCTTACATTACCATATTTTGGTGCATCACTGCTCTCATCTTTCCTCAAAGAATCTTACTAGAGACCTGGAGATAGTCGTGAAGTCAGTGTTCTGTGAGCATTCTCTCCCCAAAAAATGATTTATAGAGGAACACATAAGGCTATGCCTCATTGGAGCTTTCCTTGGAAAAGTTACTTTGAGGCATCAACATCAACATCACCAAACTCATTTATTACATATTTTCTTTCTGAAGAGTGAAACCCAAGAGCTTTACAATTACCAGACCTTAGAGCATACTAAAATTAGTGCAAATTGTCACAAAATTTGTCATTTGTTTTTTTTGATTTTAGCTCCACAATTTACTTCAAAGTTCCTGAGCTTGAGGGCTCATTGCAATGAGCCTGAGAAAGAAAAATCTCATTTCGTTGCATTTTTGAGTGAATTAAACGTAGAAAAACTGGAGGAAACATTTTCATTCCTTCCCCTTATTATTATTATTTTTTAATCTTTATGAGGTATTGTTCCATATAGAATGTACAGATTAAATGCAAGGTCTGTTTCTTAATAATAAAAATTGAATTCAAGCAACAAGCAGAGTTCAGAGTGATAGTTTGAGGAAATAATGTCATTCTAAAAAATCTGTTTCTTTGTCTGCAACATGAGCATCTTATGTTAGTCTTATATTGCTCAGAGAACAATCAGTTTTTAAGAATCAAATTAGATGAGTGGTGCAAGGTGCTTATTAAGCACTATATTGATGAATACCATTATTGTTACTTGGAAAAAGAGGTGGAAATCAATTATTCAATCAATAAATATTTATTAACTGTTCACCATATATGCCAGGTATGGTACTAATAGCTGAAGATATGAGGTTAGCAAAGAAGTCTCAGATTAAATAGAGCTCAGTGCAATGAAGGACCAATGTTTTCTTTTCTCTCTAATCCTTATAATTCTATTAATTCTATGGCTACGACCATATCTACAATTCTAGCTTTGCTTTCTATTACAATTAGAACATTTTATTGTCATCTTTATTATCTGTCATTGACCTTCTGGAGCTACTGAATCTTGCCATTTCATCTGACATCAAGAACATATACCCATACCTATCTCAAGATTTTCAGGCAGAAAGTAAAATCAAATGAATGGCATTTCCATTGGAAAAGATACTCAATGCAGCTTCCATATGCCTCCATTCATCATACCTGTGACTTCACAAAGCAAAATACTCCTCTAAGGTCACTTTTCTTATGTGTATGTTCTCCCTTTCTTCTAATTGTGTCTCTCTGAAGTAAAAAAAACTATCTCATTTTTGTGTTTTTATTCTCAGAACTTTGCAATGTCCCAAGCATATAATAAATCTTTAACAAATTATTTTCGTTATTTGCTTGCTTGCTTCTTTCCTTCCTCCCTTTTTTCCTTTCTTCTTTCTTCTCTTATTTCTCTCTTTACATTGTACAGGATTGTAGGGATATAAAGACAACAATAATAACAACACAAAAATGAAAGGCTCCCGGCCTTTGAGCAGAGTATATTTTTTACACTGACATTTATATTCCACTGGACCATCTGTATGTTCAGTCCTTAAACTTGTCATGATGTCCCAGAGTTAAGATAGATATGAAATGATATTAAGCCTTTGGGAAAGGCATGTCTGTTCGCAGTAATAAAGAAAAAGAAGAAAATAAGGAGATATACATATATAGATAAAGAGCTCAGCAGAGATGATGATTTGGTTACAAACAGAATGAAAGCCAATTTGGAAGTAACGGTGACTCACAGCCAACAGCCAGATCTAAAGGAGGTTCTGATTCAGAAGGATAGACGATGGAACATAATAAATGGAGGTGGTGGGCAAGTTCAACATGACATTTCTGTCACTAAAACTGAGCCGAGATTTTCTAAGAATAATTTATGAATGTAGTTGTTCCTAGTGCTTTACCTCTATCTCTGTTGGATGTCAATTGAAGATTAGTGGTGAAACTTCATATTTGTACTCTAGGTACCATGTTTTAAATTTTTCTGTTAATCAGTTTATTTTAAATAGCAAACAAGACAATGAGATTTACTATTAAATATAAAAATCCCTGACAATGTATTAATTAAAGAAAAGACAGGGAAGAAATAAGTACAAATGCCTTACCTAGTCCTTTCTCACTTAGATAAAACTCCATTTCTAATAAGTTGACACATTCTTTTTCTTAGTTGCCTGAAGTTTCCTTCATAGCTTTGGTTCTGTCCATTCTCAGATGTTAAATATGATGTTAAATACTAAGGCAGTACAAAGCTGATCTTTATTAGGATTAAAAATATTTTGAGTTTACTGAGACTGATCCTTTCTCAGAATTCAAAATAATAAAATTAAGCAGATGAAGGATAGTGTAGTAAAGAGAGCCCTGCTTCTGTAGTCATGGGACTTTGGGGTTTTGTTGTTGTATGTTTTTTTGTTTTGTTTTGTGAGTGTGAATGTTTTGTGTGTTGTTTTTTGTTTTTTAAAGTGGCACAGCAGTTAGGGCATTGGGTTTAGAATTAGGATGACCCATATTCATGAATTCAATTTGGCTTCTCACACTTAATAGCTATGTGACCCTGGGGAGGTCAATCATCCCTGTTGTCTCAGTATCTCATCTGTAAATTAATCTGATGAAGGAAATGGCAAACTACTCCAGCATCTTTGCTGAGAAAAAATCCAAAAGGGATCACAAAGAGTAAGATATGATTGAATAACAACAAAAGATAGTTAAAGTATCTGTGCCTTGTACTGGCTATGCTATTTTGCTACTTCTGTGGCTTTGGATAAAGCACCTATCTTAAATTTCTTCTTTAAATATTGAAGGAAGTGTTATCTGTTGACCCTTAAAGTCCCTTTCATTTCTAAATCTATAATTCTAAACACAATTATTAAGCCTGTTTTCACATTATTAAAACAAGAAGAATTTTTTTCCCAAATGGGGCAAATGTTTTTTACTATCTTTAATACATATTTTTGAGAATCAAATAAGACAATATTTGGGAAAATGCTTTGTGAACTATCAAGTAATCTACTAATTAATGTAGGGTGGTATAATTATGTAGCAGTCAAGAAGAACTGAGCTCAAAGTCTTGCTGATGACATGTACTGACTATATAAAGCTGGACAAGTCACTTAACCTCTATGTATCATAGGAATAATTCTCTATTCTGAAATAAAACTACATAGCTCATTTTATAGTCTGTATATGTATTATATATTATTGTCTTTTTCTTCCTTCCTTCTTTCCTTCCTTCCTTCTTCTTCTTTCTTTCTTTTCTTCCTTTTTTTGTTCCTTCCCTTTCTCTACATAGGGAATAATATCTTTACCTGTGGGTACTCCGCCGAAAGGAATATACATTTTTATCATAGAAACCTTACAAATCATCTTGGGGTTTACAAGCTAGATTTTTTTTTTCTTAAAGATCATGCCTTAAACCCAAATCACTTTGGCTATTATTGATTAGCCTAACAGAAGGTTCCAGGTAATCCCTACTTGGTCATTGTTGGGTCGTGATTGACTCATAGTAACATAGTAAATGTAAATAGCAATTGTTTCTGTTGTATATAGAAACTCTGAAGGTCTTCCCTTCTCAGATTGATCTTTTTTTTTTTTTTTTTTTTTGCTAAGGGACAAGGGCCTCATTTCTTATTTATTCTTAATCACTGATTGCCACTGTCTTAGTCAAACTGAGACTTGGGAAAAAGCTTACCTTAAAAAGGCAAGGTCTCCTACTAAAAACAAAACCATCTCCATCTACATTAACCTATATCTTGCCACTGGACACAGATAGGTCCAGAGGAGAAAGTGAGGTTGATAACTGCACAGCCTTTCCTCACTTAAATCCAATGATTTCAATATTATTACATCACCTCCCTGATGTCATAGTCCTCTTAGAGAATTAATTACAAACTACAACAATTACATATTATGTAATTCATAATATATTTTAATCAAACAATATAAAATATTATATAGATGATTACATACATTATTTATTATGACATATTACATCTGTATAATGTGTCAGACATTATATTATACTATTCATAGTCTATCTATATATAAATATATAATATATGTAATATAATATAAAATATAGCATATAAACATTATATATATATGGTTGCTATATACATATGTCTTTTTTTATTCATATAACTATTTGTATATGTGGACATTTGTATCTATGCATAACTATATATGAGTATATATGTATGTTTATATGTATGTACAAACATAAATATATAAGTACATACATACATATGTGTGTATATTATATATCTGTATATATACACAGAGACATATCTGTGTATATGTGTGTGTATATGTGTATATACGTGTGTGTATATGTCTCTCTATACATACACAGAGACCTCCAATTTTACTGGTAGAAAGAATTATTGAGGAAATTTCCTCTCCTGATCTAATGAAGAGCACTTGCCTATATACCACTAACAGTCTTCCTGATTTCCTTGGGACACTTGATAGTTTGCTAATGCTTGCACAGCAAGACTATGTCAGTCAAGACCTTAACTCAGGTCTTTTTGATTGGAGACCAATTCTTGATCCACTCTTCCAATTAAGAATGTTTTATACTCTTTTCATTGCTATTGTTATTATTTATTTCCAGAGTTGAACTTTTTCCCTAGATGTGTCCTCCAGATAAAAACTTACCCTTCAATGTTAATTGTGATAGAAGCTTCTGATGTGCCTGAAAAATTAAGAGACAAAAGAGTTTACTTGTTTCTACAGCTGAGCCTCATTAAATCATTCAGGTTTCTTCCAGTTGATACAAATTAAATTATTCAGATTCTTTAAATGAATGGCTCAAATAAGACAACAACAACAACAACAAAAAACCCTTTATATTGAATACTTACAGAATGTTATTTTTAAGGTATTAAAGATTTAAGGGAATTCCACTTGCTTTGAAAAATAAAAGATTGTAATACACTGATATGTATATCAGGGGGTCCTCAAACTTTTAAAATAGGGGGCCAGTTCACTGTCCCTCATTCTGTTGGAGGGCTGGACTATAATAAAAACAAAAACTTTGTTTTTGTGGGCCTTTAAATAAAGAAACTTCATAGCCCTGGGTGAGGGGGATAAACATCCTCAGCTGCCACATCTGGCCCTTGGGCCGTAGTTTGAAACTGTAGTTTCAACTGTAAACTGTTGTATTGAACTGTAGTTCAATAGTGATACTATTTCCAAGTTTTCTGTATCATTACTCAGAAGGCAAAGAAGGTGTGATATTGTAATGCCAGAGAAACTGAGGCAGGAGAGAGATTAGAGAGTTTTTAATACTTTATTAATGGGAGAGTAAGATTGACTGGACAGGACTCTTGTCTCAAATTATCCAGTGCTGATTGGGAGAATCTCTAACCTTTATATACCTTTTAGAGACAAAGAAGAGGGAAAGAGCAGGAAAGCCCAGCTGGAAAAGGCTATGAATCAAAAAGGAAACTAGAGACAGGGTGTCTGAATACCCAGAGAAAAAGATGTCAGTGAAATATCTTGAATATTTTAGAGGGATGTTCTCAAGGACAAAAGATAATCAGGAAGTCTACTCTCTTGTTTATCTTGCTTGGGCTAACAATTTATAACCTAGACTAATTGGTCCTCAGCCTTCATGGACCAGAGGGAGATTTACAGCTTAGGGGAGTAATTAGGGAGACTGAGACAAGGGAAACTTGTACAAGGAAACTGAGTCAGGACAGTTAAAGAGAACTGTGGCATAACAATATCTAAAGGCTATCTTCATATAGGGTGTATTAAGTACATAGTTGGTTTTTTGATTGCCATATTAGAACAGAGTACTGGTGGTTTAGATAATAAATTCTAACTGCACATTACTTATCATAATTTGATTTTTGAGCTGAGTATAATTTTTGAGCATAAATAACAATGAATTAACTGTTGCTATAGTTTATGCATTGGACCAGAAGTAGGAAGAAAGGAGTTTAAATTTAGTCTCAGCTATTTACTTTGTGACCATAGCAAGTCACTTAATTTTTTTCTCCTTCAGTTTCCTCATATATGATAAAGTCAGAAGAGTATTAGCTCCTATCTCCCCATATCTTCCAGACAAAAAACTTGTCCTTCACTGTTAATTCTGATAGTAGCTTCTGATGTGTCTGAAAAATTAAGAGAAAAAAGAATTTACTTTTTTCTCCAGCCGAGTCTCATTAAATTAAAAAAAAAAATCTGAATACAAAATAATATGTTATTTAAAGCCCTTTGAAACACTAAAAGAACAATATGAATGCTAGTTATGATTCTTGTTTTGTTGTTGTTGCTTTTTCTACTATCTCTTTTAGTAGCTGGTACAGAAAAAGCAGTTCTGGTGAGAATTAGAGGCTGAAAGATTGAAAAAGTTCCCAGAGAAACTTTTATAATGTATATGTATTATATATATATATATATATATATATATATATATATATATATATATATATATATATATATATATATTATAAATAGAGTATTAACTCTCTACTAACTTCAAACTTGAAACCAAGCCTCTGAACAGATTCTGACAGAAGGAAAACATTCTACAACTCAAGATAGACTGAAAGGACTTCAAGAAACTTCAGTTTCCCTGGAGTGAAAAAGGTGTTCAGCACATCTCAGATTGTATCTGGGAAAGCCAGTGACAGGATCTTAAATATAGCAGATCAAGAACTAAGACCTTCAGTATTGATTAAGCAGATGAGAAGACTAATGGGTCAATCCCCAGTCCCAGCTCAGAAGGCAAATTCTGGGAATAAAAGGCTATTTCCTGGAAAGAACAGATAAAGTTTTGAACAAAACACCAACCACAAGAGGCCCCTGTGTTAAAAGCCAAGGCTTAAAGTGTCACAGGAAGCTTGGGACAGTATCATCTTTTCCCCAGAAGCAGAGCTCAACCATAAAAGTAAAAAAAAAAAAAAAAAAAAAAAAAAAAAAGAGGAAATATAAAAAAGAAAGGAAAGAAAATGAGCACCAAACAAAAAAGAATCTTGACCATACAAAGCTACTATGGTGACTAAAGAGAAGACTAAAACTCCAACACATTTGAGGTCAAAATGTCCACAGAGGCAATGTCAAAGGGTGATTATGAATTGGAATCAAGCCCTAAAAGGCTTCTTGGAAGTGCTCGTAAAAAACTTTAAAAAGAAGTGAAGCCAAGATGGTGAAGAGGACACATGCTTCTTTCTGAGCTCCCCCACTACCCTCAAACTATTTATGAAATTCTGCCCCTGAATTAGTGCTGGATTGTCAGAACTCATGAATATTAGGAGTGCAATACATTACCAACAGAAGATAATCTCAAAATTTGCTGGAAAAAGTCTGGTTTTGCTCATGCACAGGGATGAAACAGCTAGGCCAGGCACAGACTCAGGCAGGCAGTGAGAGCACAGGAAACACCTCATAGCTGAGCAGAATAGAGGGGGAGTGGGGTGTGGTCCCTGCTGTTGGGGAAGATTCTACCAGTGTTGGCTACACTGCTCTGGTTACAAGCCAGTAGATCAGCAAAGAAGCTATAAAGACAGAGAGTAAAGAGTGTACCTCAAAGTGCTGGAGTCACACAGGATCTGGCCACACCCACTCAACACATGGAGTGACTAAGCCTGATACCAGCATCGCCTCAGATCCCAGCACAGCTGCTGCTATTCTGCTGCTGCTTCATTACCATTTCATTTTGCCTGTTGAGAAGCTTGAAAGCCCTCATTGCCAAAAACCATACCCCCCCCCCCCCCACTGTAGCTTCTACAGTGAAAGAGAGCAGACTTCAAACCCCAAGGACACTAAAAGCAGATTGTTTCTAGATGAAGCCCCAAAGCAGGATATGACCTGATTGCCACCACACAAGGCTCTCCTAGAAGAAACTGAAAAGGATTTTAAAAGAAAGCTTAGAAGAAGAATGGGGAAAAGAAAGGAAATCCTTGCAAGAGGGTCTGGATTAGGCATATTACTCATTAAAAGATTGAGTGGGAAAAAAAAAAAAAAGAAAAACCTCCCTGAAAAACCGAATTTGTGAATTGGAAAATGTAAATAACTCCCAGGAAAACAGAATTTGTGAATTGGATAAAGAAAATAAATCCTTAAAAAATTGTAAAATGGAAAAAAATTCCATAGAACAAAACAACTCATTTAAAAACTCAATTGAACAAATACAAAAAGAAATAAAAAAAGTAAATGAAGAAAGTAATTAATTAAAATCAGAACTGAACAAATGGAAATGACTGACTTGAGGAGACATTAAGAATCAGTCAAGCAAAACCAAAAAATGAAAAAAAAAATAGAAAAAAACATATTAAATACCTCCTTGGGAAAACAACTGACCTGGAAAATAGATCTGGGAGAGATAATCTAAGGATTATTGGATTCCCTGAAAATCATGGTGAAAAAAAAAAAAGACTCTAGACACTGTTTTTGAGGAAATCACCAAAGAGAACAGCTCAGATGTCAGAGAATCAGAAGGTAAAATAGCCATTGAAAGAATTCATGGAACATCTGGTGAAAGAGACCCAAAAATTAAAACTCCAAAGAATATTGTGGCTAAATTCCACAACTATTGGAGCAGTCAAAAAAAAAAAAAGAAAAGAAAGAAAGAAAGAACAATTCAAATACCAAGGAGCTACAATAAAAATTACTCAGGATCTAGCAGCATCTACACTAAAGGATCAAGGGGCCTGTAATCTGATATTCTAAAAGGCAAAGGAACTAGGAATGCAGCCAAGAATAAACTATTCAGCTAAACTGAGCATTTTCTTCCAGGGAAAAAGATAGACATTCAATGAAACAGGTGAATTCCATTTATTTCTGATGAAAAAAATCAGAGCTAAACAAAAAATAATTTGACCTCCAAATATAGGACTCAAGAGAACCACAAAAAATAAAAAGAACTCTTGAAAACTGTATTCTGTTATGGGTATTCATAAAGAGTACATGTATAATTTGATTTTACTGTTATAATATAAAAAAAGTACTAGAGGTGGAAAGGAGATTGTACCAGAAAAAGAGAAAAGTGGAGGTAAAAAGAGGAAAACTACATCTCACAAAGAGGCAAAGGAAACCTATTATATCTGAGGGAAAGAAGGGAGGGGAATGAACATTGGGTGAATCTTTCTCTCATCAGATTTGGCTCAAAGAGAAAATATTAGACATATTTGATTTATAGAGAAACTTATCCCACCTCATTGAAAAGTTGGAAGGGAAAAATAAAAAGGGAAGGAGTAGGCTAAATAGACGGGAATACAGAAATAGTAGAGGAAAGTTTTAAGAAAGGAGGAGGGACTCTAAGGGGCAGGGAGGAATTCTAAAGAAGAAGGACTATGTGAAGCAAGTGGTGAGAATAAGTTATCAAATTGTGTGTACTCTTTGATTTAGTAGTGTTTTCATTGAGCTAATATCTCAAAGAGATCTTAAAGGAAGGAAAGGGACCCACATGAGCAAAAATGTTTGTGGCAGCCCTTTTTGTAGAGGTAAGTTTCCAGTGTACAGTGGATGCCCATAAATTGGAGAATGGCTGAAGAAGCTATGGTATATGAATGCTATGAAATATTATTATTGCATAAGAAATGATCAGGAGGATGATTTCAGAGAAGCCTGGAGAGATTTACATGAATGATGCTAAGTGAAATGAGCAGAACCAGGAGTTCATTGCACATAGCAACATCGATATTATATGATGATCAATTCTGATAAACGTGACTCTTTCCTACAATGAGATGATTGATGCAAGTTCCAAGGATCTTGTGATGAAGAGAATCATCTATACCCAGAGAAGACTGTAAGAACTGAATGTAGATTACAACATAGCATTTTCACTCTTTTTGTTGTTGTTTGCTTTCATTTTGTTTTCTTACTCATTTACTTTTTTTTTTTTTTTTGTTTTGATCCTATTTTTTCTTATGTAGCAGGAGAATTGTATAAATATGTTTATACAGATTGGATTTAACATAGATTTTATCAAGTTTAACATTTATTGGATGGTTTCAGAGATGTTTGGACAGACTTACATGAACTGATGCTAAGTGAAATGAGCAGAACTAGGAGATCATCATGCATGGCAAGAGCAAGATTATATGATTATCAATTCTGATGGATATGACTCTCTTGAACAATGAGGTGATCCAGGCCAGTTCCAATGGTCTAGAGATGAAAAAAACTATTTGCAATCAGAGGGAGGACTGTGGGAACTGAGTGTGGATCACAACATAATATTTTCATTCTTTTTCTTTGCTTGCATTTTGTTTTCTTTCTCATTTTTTTAATCTAATTTTTTTCTTGTGGAATATGATATTTGTGGAAATATATATATATATATATATATATATATATATATATATATATATATATATATAATTGCACATGTTTAGCATATATTGGATTACTTGCCATCTAGGAGAGAGGTTGGGGGAAGGGAGGGAAAAATTTGGAACACAAGGTTTTGCAATGGTTAATGTTGAAAATTATCCATGCATATGTTTTGAAAATAAAAAAAAATACTTTAAGAAAGAAAATTCATATATATTAAAAACAAAAGAAACAAAAAAAAATCAATTTCCTTCCTTATATACATGGATAGAGTCAACCTTAAATATACTGCCTAAACTAACAAATCCTGAGGAAAAAATAAATCACATTTTGTTTCCTTCATGACCAGGTCATTAAAAAAAAAATCTTTAATTCCTTCCTGCCAGAAGCTGTTCTCCTTGGTGTGAGTTCATTTTAATTGCTTGCTAAACCTAACATCTGGATCGAGCAATATTAATTTTACTTTTTTTTCAACACACAAAGCCTGGTTTCTATCTTATTGCCATACTAGGAACAAGTAAAAGATTATACAGGCTTGATGAAAGTCCTAGGACCTTTTTCTTCAGCCTTCCCTAGAATTCAAATGCTTACACTATGGTTTTAGCATGAGGGATTCAATCCTATTCCTTGGAGTTTTCACAAAATTGGAGCTCCATGAAAGCAGTATTTAACATGGTTCTAGTTCCATCAACACTGGGATTTAATAAGGTGGAACCTCCCATAAAGACACAAGATGAATGAATTAATGTGTAATATGTGTCAGAATTCTTCAACCTCTTTTCATGAAATGAGAAACATTTCCAATAATTTAATGTTAGATTAACTTCTCTTTTGCCTCATTTCACTGTGATTTATTGTGTGACTCAGTGCCAGGGCTGTTTATTTTATAAATCATCCTATGGAAATCAATGAGGAAATCTAACTAATCAAGGAGGCAAACAATAATTCATAACTCACATTTTTTTTGCAGTTTTGGAGGAAGCTTAATTAAAGGTTTTCTCTCATTAAAATTCAGTATTGTCTCCAAAATTATCCATAAGATATTCTTCCCTCAGGTTGCTTTCAATATTTGTGTGCCTCTAAAGAGACTAATGACTAAAGTTATAATTATGGTGAGATGACTGGGGTTTTGTCATAAATTTAATATTTAGAGATTACTGACCATTCCATACAGGGTTTCTACCTTTGCACTACCTATACATTTGTTATGGCCTCATTTCTGAGATAGATACTTCCCCTTCAGAAGCTTAGAAACCTTATAGTATGTCTATAATCTGTATTCTTTATCTTTTAGTTTACCCCAAAGAGGTGAGCTTTTCTCCCTTTGCATTCCCCTTCTACTGCTTGTCTTAGATGCAAAAATTTCCAACTAGAAAATTCTATAACAGAACAGAGATAGGTAGATCATAGACTTTGTCAAAACAGTTGATCAATCAAATGTTTACTACCAACTGAGTAAGAAAGATGAGGACAGTACTTGTATTTAAGCAATTGCAAGGGTGGCAAGATACACTTGAAAAACACTTTCTAGGTATAGTTTTTCTAATTTCATTGATTTATTTGGACTTCACTGTAGCATTGCTGTTTAGGCAGTGTGATTATTCCCCTTTTTTAATTTACATTTGAAGAATCTGAGGATCAGAAAATTTAAATGACTTTTCCCAGGTTACATAACTTTTTGGAAATTAAAATAGAGCGATTTCAGATATCCTAGTTTGCCCTTTACCCAGACAGTGAGAATAAAGTGGAGGGAGTACTGTGTAAAATATTACTTATGTAAGAAACACCTGGTGAATGATCAAAGACATAATGTTATATTAATTTGTGTGGTATTGCTTATATATGATACTAGAATGCAGAAAAGACAAAAAAAGTAATGTAAAATATATTTGATTAAGGCATTCTGGAGCAGGTAAGTTAAGTCTTGAATTACTGTGAGGAAAGGGAAACTAACTGCCAACACAATCAGACTATTTGTAAAATTATTGCAAGGATCTATGAAGAAGAACAAATAGAAGGTTAAAAGAATTGAAAGCTAGGCTTGATATCCTCCTATTAGGAAAAAATAGGAAGATAAGTTGGTTGTGAATAACTTGAATAGTTTCTCATAGTTGTACTGTTATAAACATGAAAACTTATTTAAAGAAGCCATCTATCAGCAGATTTTATTTTCTGAGACCCCATGAGCAAAGTTTTCAATTCCATTTTTACCCCTTCATGACAGACTTGCTGTCTTTAACCCTAAAAGATGATGCCCAATTTTGCTGGATAATAGATTCTTGGCTGCAATTCAAGTATCTTTGCCTTTCAAAATATCTTATTACATGCCCTTTGATCTTTTTTAAAGTGAAAGCTGCTATTTCCTGGGAAATCCTGATTGCAGTTCCTTGATGTTTGAATTGCTTCCTTCTGACTGTTTGCAATATTTTCTCCTTGCAATGATCATTTCAAAATTTAGCATCATAATGCTCTTTGGAGTTTTCATTTTAGACTGTCTTTTAAGTGGTGATTGGTGAATTCTTTAAATGGCTATTCTATTGTCTGGTTCTAGGACATCAAGGCAATTTTCCTTGATGATTTCCTGAAAGACAATATCTAGGCTCTTTTTTACAACATGGCTTTCAGGAAGTCTAATTATTCTTGGATTACCTCTCTTATATCTATTTTCCAAGTCAGCTGGTTTTTCGATGAGTTATTTTACATTTTCTTCTATTTTTAATTTTTTTTTGTTTTATTTGACATATTATTGAAGTCTCATTGAATCATTCACTTCTATTTTTTCAATTTTAATTTTTAGTGAACTATTTTCTTCAGTTAGCTTTTATTTATTTATTTTGCATTTGGCCAATTGAGGTGTTTTGTTCATCTCATTGTTTTTTTCCATTTCATAAATTCTATTTTTCAATGAATTTTTTTTCATATCTATTTTGCAAGGAGTTATATGCCTTTTCAATTTCTTAAAATCTATTTTTCAAGGAGTATTCTTCATTTAACTTCTGGTTTTCCTTTTCCATATCCTCATGCAAAGTTCTCATTTACTTTCCCCTTTTTTCTTATAATTCTCTTTTAAGATCTTTTTTTGAATTTTTCCAAGAGAGTCTTGTGAAATGGGAACCAACTCATATCACCCTTTGAACCTTTATCTGGAGTTGATTTGAATATAGGATCCTCAGGGTTTAAGGTCTATTATAGTCTATCTCCATAAAAGCTGTATATGATCAGAGTCTTTTTGCGTTTGTGCTCATTTTTTAAAGGTTGAGATCTGCTTTTAATGCAAAAAGGCAACAGCTGCTTTAATTTTCCCTGGGACAGTTCTGCTGACTGACTTGCATAGTTGAGGTAAGCATGGGCAGGTCCCACATTCTTCCAAGGCTCAGTGGCTCACAATTTACCTTTTGTATTTACTTTTGTGTGTCTCACAGAAAATCTTCTGAACCAGCAGCTTGCAACCAAAAGAGAGTAGCCTAAGAGCCTTACAATTGATTCCCCAGCTCAGATGCCACAATGGCCTGGCTCTCCATCCCAGTTCCTTGTCCCAGACTTCCTGTGCTTTGTTCTGGGCTAAGCAGCCTGTCCCGCTGCTTGATTGAAACAAACCTTTTCTGAAGTTCTTCCAAAGCATCTTCTGAAAATTTGTTGTACTCCCAATATTTGTAGGTTCTGTCCATCTAAAACCAGGGCAGAGGCTTTATCTGCTGTTAATTTGAGGGAAGCTCAGAGGAGGTCACATAGACATGTGTCTGCTTTCTACAATCTTGGCTCTGCCTCCCAAGAACTCAATAGTTCTCTTAATTTCAATTTTATTAATTTCTATTTTGAGTTTCAGAATTTGTAATTGGTATTTAATTTGGGTGTTTAATTTTTTCTCTATCTTTTTTAGTTGCATGCCCAATTCATTGATTTCCATGTTATTTGTATAGGTATTTGAAAATAAAACATTTCCCCTAAGAATTGCTTTTAATGATCCCATCAATTTTGGTATGTCGTCTCATTGTTGTCATTCTGATGGATGAAATTATAAATTGTTTCTGTGATTTGTTGTTTGATGCTCTCATTTTTTAGAATTAGATTATTTAATTTCAAATTGATTTTTAGTTTATCTTTCTCTACCCCTTTATTGAGTATAATTTTTATTGCATGATGCTCTGAAAAGAAAGCATTTACTATTTCTGCCTTTCTGCATTTGATTGTGAGGTTTTTATGTCCTAATATATTGTCAATTTTTGTGTGTCATGTACTGCTGAGAAAAAATGTCTATTCTTTCTGTCTCTATTCAATTTTGTCCAGAGGTGTATAATATCTAAGCTTTCTAGGATCCTATTAAATTCCCTAGTTTCTTTCTTGTTTATTTTGTGGTTATATTTGTCTGATTCTGAGAGACATATATTGAGGTCCTCCACTAGTATAATTTTGCTGTATATTTCTTACTGAAACTGGCTTAAAATTGCTTGTAGGTATTTGGCTGTTCTACCACTTGGTGCATATACATTTAGTATTCTTACTGCTTCATTATGTTTGGTATCCTTTATCAAGATGTACTTTCCTTTCCTATCTTTTCAATAAGATCTATTTTTACTTTTGTTTTATTTGAGATTGGAATGGCTACCCTGCCTTTTATTTTTACTTCAGCTGAAGTATAATAAGTTCTGTTCCAGATTTTTACCTTTACTATGTATGTGTCTCTCTGTGTCAAATATTTTTCTTGTAATCAACATATTGTAGGATTCTATTTTTAATCCACTCTGCTATTTATTTCCATTTTATGGAACAATTCATCACATTCACTTCCACAGTTATGACTATCAGCTCTGTATTTCCTCTATCCTGTATTCTCCCTATATAAACGTTGTTCTCTGTTTCCACCCTAGGAACCTAGAACATTACTATGCAAAGAGTATGTGCTAAGTAATTGCTATTTGAATAAACCAGAGGTAAGATATTTGTGCTCACATACAAGTACAGGTTGAGGCAATCTTTTGTACAGAACAGGTATAGAATTACTCAACATGTCAAATTTTACATGAGCTTCTTATTCTAGACAGAGGCAATTACCAATTACTTTTCAGCTAACCTGACTAGAGCTAATCAGAATTATTCACAGCAGACAGGTTTGATGTCAAACTATTATTTTTATTACTTTTATTTGGAGTTTAGGGAACTAAACTATAGATGGGACAATAAGAAAGTTCTGTGGGAGATTGCTTATATTGCTTGTTATATTCTTCTCTGAGCTCCTGGATTTTTCCAAAAAAGGTTTAACAAATTCCTTAGCTGCTAATAAATCTAAAACAAAGAAAGCAAATGGGAATGGTCTTTGAAGAATTGAGAGAAAGAAAGAAAGAAAGAAAGAAAGAAAGAAAGAAAGAAAGAAAGAAAGAAAGAAGGAAGGAAGGAAAGAAGGAAGGAAGGAAGGAAGGAAGGAGGAAGGAAGGAAGGAAGGAAGGAAGAAAGGAAGGAAGGAAGGAAGAAAGAAAGGAAGAAAAAAAAATCTGGAAAGAAAAAAAGATAGGCTCCCTTCTTACACATAGCCTTAAATAATCATAATTAAGTCTTATGTTCAAGAAGAAAGTATAGTTGGATTAACGTAAGAGAAAAAGGCAAGAAACATAGTATTGATGACTAAAAGTTTACTCCCTGACTTTTAAATGTGGTTTACACTGTGTTAGTTATTTCCTTGCAGTGACTATGGCTTGCTAATTCTTCACTTTTGTTCTCCTGCTTAGTGAGAACAGTTTAAAGGTTCATATTTTTGGTTCCTGTTAAAATTGTTTTCATGAAAATAAGCCTTTAGAATTATCATCCCCATTGTTTCCTGCAGCTACTATGATTAGAAAAATTTTGTTGCCATTCCTGGTAAAATGAGTATCAGAGAAAGGAAAGAGATTTAGGCTGTCCATTAAATCTCAAAGAAAAGCAGCATTGACATAGGGCATAGGCAATGAGGCTTAAATTGAGGAACATCTGAGTTTAGGGTTTGCCCCTGCCATTTACTAGATTTGTAGCCTAACAATCCTTAATTGTCTCAAGAACACTGGAGGGGTCCTCATAGGTAAAATATTGGGGAGGAGGTAAAGGGGAAAAGGAAAGAGAAAAGTATAATCTGGGAATAATAAGATGTCAAGAAATATAGAATTAAGTTTTAACCACAAATGTGAATGAATGAACTCTCCCATAAAGCAGAAGTGGATAGCAGACTGGATTAAAAGCCAGATCTCTACAAAAATGTTGTTTACAGGAAACACTTTTAAATCAGGACAATACATACAGAGTAAAGGTAAAAGGCTGGAGCAGGATCTATTATGCTTTAGGTGAAGTAAAAAAAAGCAGGGGTAGCCATCCTGAGCTCAGATCAAGCAAAAGCAAAAATTAATCTAATTAAAAGAGATAAGGAAGGAAACTATATTTTGCTAAAGGATACCATAGACAATGAAGAATATCAATACTAAATATATATGCACCAAGTGGTGTAGCATGGAAATTCCTAAAGGAGAAGTTAAAAGAGCTGCAAGAAGAAATAGACAGCAAAACTATAATAGTGGAAGATCTCAAAGTTGCTCTCTCAGAATTAGATGAATCAAACCCCAAAATAAATAAAAAAGAAATTAAAGAGGTAAAGAGAATACTGGAAAAATTAGGTATGAAAGATTTTGGAGAAAAGTGAATGGAGACAGAACAGAGTACAATTTCTTCCATGGAATTTATACAAAAGAAGACCATATATTAGAATATAAAGACCTCAAAATCAAATGCAGAAAGGTAGAAATATTAATTACATTTTTTTCAGATCACAATGAAAAAAATTGCATTCAATAAAAAGCCAGGGGAAAATAGAGCAAAAAAGTAATTAAAAACTAAATAATCTCATCCTGAAGAATGAATGGGTGAAACAGCAAATCATAGACACAATCAATCATTTCATCCAAGAGAATGACAAAAATGAAACAACATACAAAATTTGTGGGATGCTGCTAAAGCAGTAATAAGGGGAAATTTTATATCTCTAGAGGCTTGCTTTCATAAAATAGAGAAAGAGAAGAGCAATGAATTGGGCTTGCAACTAAAAAAGCTAGAAAAAGAGCAGATTAAAAACGCCAATCAAATACCAAACTTAAAATTCTAAAAATAAAAGGAGAGATTAATAAAATTGAAAGTAAAAAAAAAAATATATTGAATTAATAAATAAAACTAAGATCTGGTTTTATGGAAAAAAATCAAAATAAATAAATCTTTAGTAAATTTGATTAGTAAATTAAAGAGGGAAATCAAATTGCTAGTCTTGAAAATGAAAAGGGAGAACTTTACACTAATCAAGAGGAAATTAGAGCAATAATTAGGAGTTACTTTCCCCAACTTTATGCCATAAATTTCATAACCTAAGTGAAATGGAGGAACACCTATAAAAATATAGGTTGCCCAGATTAACAGAGGAGGAAGTAAATTACTTAAATAGTCCCATGTTAGAAAAAGAAATAGAACAAGATATTAATCAACTCCTTAAGAAAAAAATCCCCAGGACAAGATGGATTTACATGTCAATTCTACAAAACATTTATTATTATTTTTTTAATAACCTTTTATTGACAGAACCCATGCCAGGGTAATTTTTTACAACATTATCCCTTGCACTTACTTCTGTTCCGATTTTTCCCCTCCCTCCCTCCACCCCCTCCCCCAGATGGCAAGCAGTCCTATACATGTTAAATAGGTTACAGTATATCCTAGATACAATATATGTGTGCAGAACCGAACAGTTCTCTTGTTGCACAGGGAGAATTGGATTCAGAAGATATAAATAACCTGGGAAGAAAAACAAAAATGCAAGCAGTTTACAATCATTTCCTAGTGTTCTTTCTTTGGGTGTAGCTGCTTCTGTCCATCCTTGATTAATTGAAATTGAGTTAGATCTCTTTGTCAAAGAAATCCACTTCCATCAGAATACATCCTCATACAGTATCGTTGTTGAGGTATATAATGATCTCCTGGTTCTACTCATTTCACTTAGCATCAGTTCATGTAAGTCTCGCCAATCCTCTCTGTATTCATCCTGATGGTCATTCTTTACAGAACAATAATATTCCATAACATTCATATACCACAATTTATTCAACCATTCTCCAATTGATGGGCATCCATTCATTTTCCAGCCTCTAGCCACTACAAACAGGGCTGCCACAAACATTTTGGCACATACAGGTCCCTTTCCCTTCTTTAGTATTTAGTATTTTAGTATTTAGTATTTAGTATACTGGGATATAAGCCCAGTAGAAACATTGCTGGATCAAAGAATATGCACAGTTTGATAATTTTTTGAGCATAGCCCCAAATTGCTCTCCAGAATGACTGGATCTACAAAACATTTAAAGAACAATTAACTCCAATACTATGTAAACTATTTGAAAAAATAGGGACCAAAGGACTCCTACCAAATTCCTTTTATGGCACAGACATGATACTGATATCTAAATCAGGTAGGATGAAAATAGAGAAAGAAAATTATAGACCAATCTCCCTAATGAATATTGATGCAAAAATCTTAAATAAAATATTAGCAAAGAGATTACAGAAAATCATCACCTGGATAATACACCAGGATCAAGTAACATTTATACCAGAAATGTTAGCTTCGGCAATAAGAAGTGAAAAAGAAATTAAAGGAATTAGCAGGTAATGAGGAAACAAAATTATCACTCTTTGCAGATGATATGATGTTATACTTAGGGAAGTCCAGAGAGTCTACTTAAAAACTATTAGAAAAAATCCACTCCTTTAGTAACATTGCCGGATAAAAAATGAATACATATATATATAATTAACATTTTTATACATCACAAAAAAAATCCAATAGTAAGAGATACAAAGAGAAATTCCATTTAAAATAACTGTCAATAGTATAAAATATTTGGGAATCTATCTGCCAAGGAAAAGTAAGGAAGTATATGAGCAAAACTACAAAACACTTTCTACACAAATAAAGTCAGATATAAACATTGGAAAAATATTAAATGCTCCTGGATTGGTTGAGCGAATATAATAAAGATGAAAATGCTACCAAAACTAATCTAAAGATTTAGTGCTATACCAATCAGACTTCCAAGAAACTATTCTAATGACCTAGAAAAAATAACAACAAAATTCATCTGGAAGAACAAAACAAGAATTTCAAGGAAATTTATGAAAAAAAAATCAAATGAAGGTGGCCTAGCTATATCTGATATAAAACTATATTACAAAACAGTGGTCACCAAAACCACTTGGTATTGGCTAAGAAATAGACTAATTGATCAGTGGAATAGGTTAAGGGAACAGGACAAAATAGCTAATAACTATAACAATCTAGTGTTTGACAAACCCAAAGACCCTGTCTTTTGGGATAGTAATTCATTATTTGACAAAAACTGCTGGAAAATTGGAAACTTGTATGGCAGAAATTAGGCATTGACCCACACTTAACACCGTATACCTAGATAAGGTCAAAATGGATTCATGGTTTAGACATAAAACATGATATTATAAATAAATTACACGAACATAGGACAGTTTGCCTCTCAGTCCTGTGAAGGAGGAAGGAATTTGTGACCAAAGAAGAATTAGAGATCATTACTGATCACAGAATAGATAATTTTGATTATATTAAGTTAAAAAGTTTTTGTACAAATAAAACTAATGCAGACAAGATTAGGATGGAAGCAATAAACTGGGAAAGCATTTTTATACTCAAAGGTTCTGATAAAGGCCTTATTTCCAAAATATATAGAAAATTGACTCAAGTATATAAGAAACCAAGCCATTCTTCAATTGATAAATGGTCAAAAGGATATGAACAGAAAATTTTCAGATGAAGAAATTGAAACTATTTCTAGTCATATGAAAATGTGCTCCAAATCACTATTGATAAGAGAAACGCAAATTAAGACAGCTCTCAGGTACCACTACACACTTCTCAGATTGGCTAAGTGGACAGGAAAAGATAATGATGCATGTTGGAGGGGATGCGGGAAAACTGAGACACTGATACACTGTCAATGGAATTGTAAATGAATCCATACATTCTAGAGAGCAATTTGGAATTATGCTCAAAAAGTTATCAAACTGTGGATACCCTTTGACCCAGCAGTGTTACTACTGGGCTTATAACCCAAAAAGATCTTAAAGGAAGGAAAGGGACACACATGTGCAAAAATGTTTGTGGCAGCCCTTTTTGTAATGACTAGAAATTGGAAACTAGAAATTGGATGTCCATCAATTGGAGAATGGCTGAATAAATTATGGTATATAAATGTTATGGAATATTATTGTTCTCTAAGAAACAACCTGCAGGATGATTTCAGAGAGGCCTGGAAAAACTTATATGAACTGATGCTAAGTGAAATGAGCAGAACCAGGAGATCATTATACACAGCAATAACAAGACCATATAATGATCAGTTCTGATGGACATGACTCTCTTCAACAATGAGATCATTCAAACTAGTTCCAATTGTTCAGTAATGAAGAGAGTCATCTACATCCAGAGAGAGGACTACAGGAAATGAGTGTGGACCACAACAAAGCATTTTCACTCTTTCTGTTATTGTTTGCTTGCATTTTTTGTTTTCCTTCCCAGATTTTTTAAAATCTGATTTTTCTTGTGTAGCAAGATAACTGTATAAATATGTATAAATATACATATATATATATATATATATATATAGGATTTAACATATATTTTAACATATTTAACATGTATTGGATTACTTGCCATCTAAAGGAAGAGGTGGGGGAAAGGAGGGAAATTTGGAACAGAAGGTTTTGCAAGGGTCAATTTTGAAAAATTACCCATTCATATGTTCTGTAAATAAAAAGCTATAATAAAAAAAACAATTTTGAAAGATAAAAAATTAAAAAATCAAGAATACTGGAAACTTTTTGAGAATATTAGGTGGACAATAGTTGGGAGATAACAAAGTAGTATTAAAAAGTGAGTAATTATGACTGATAGAAGAATAGTACAAAATAATAAATGTAACAAACATATAACACTTAAAATTTTCAGTATTAAATGAATGAAAAATGCACACCTTCCTGTTCGTATTTCACATATTCTTGGAAAATAAATGATATTATTATATCCATTTTATAGATGGGAAAAATGGACCTAAAGAAAGTTAAGGAAACTAAACTTCAGGGTCACATAGCTAGTAATAGTTACAATATTTATGGTGCTGTAAGAGGCAGGATTTGAACTATGATCTTCCTAATTCTAAATCTGACTTTCTACTTACTCCATAACTTTGCTGCTTCTGGGTAGATCCTTCCTGCAAAACGAGGATACAAAAGTCTTATGATATTTATTTAAAGGAATTTGCAAGTATGTACTGAACTTTCAACTTCTTAGATCATTTATTTATTTTTCCAGTGAATATAAACATCTATTAAGATGTAAAACAGGACAGATCATCATCTAAATTGCTGACAAATTGTGAAGAGTGAAAAATAAGAATTGTATTTCCTAAAAATGGCAAGTTTATTGCTATTGCCAAATGACACTTTTATATTGTTATTATAACTATTCTAGCACCTTTCAGGTCTTTGACCTTTCACAACCTAGGTGTCATTTTCTCCCCACCTTCCAGTGATCTGAGAAGCTAAGATTTTTATTTTTATCTAATAAGTCTTTAAAAATATGTCTTTTCTACTTTTGTATCATCACTTATAGCTACCTCCTTCTCTCCTCTCCTCTCCTCTGTTCAAACATTTCTGTCATGTACAATTCTTTGTAACCCCATTCTGCAATTTTCTTGGCAAAGAAACTAGAGTGGCTTGGTATTTTTTTTTCTCCAATTCATTTTACAATTTAGGAAACTGAGGTAAACAGGGTTAAGTGGCCTGGGGTCACACAACTAGGAAATGTTTTAGGCCAGATATGAATTCAGTTCTTCCTCAAAATCATAAAATGAAGGTTTTTTTTCCTCTTTTATTTAATGTATATATCATTTTTAATTCCAAATAAACAATTTTTGAAAGAAGATAATCTTAAGCTTAAATGCTCCACGAAAATGCCCAGACTTGGCAATGATACTATAATATAGGATGGTATATCAATTACTCAATGACTGGACTCCTGCTTTAAATCTTTTCCCATTCCAAACCATCTCCTAATAAGCATTTAAATTTCTCTTTCTAAAGTGCATATCATATTACCTCCCAAATCAATAATTGCTAAAAGCTTCCTATTACCTGCAATAAAAACATGTAATTCTGTGTGTGTGTGTGTGTGTGTGTGTGTGTGTGTGTTTTTTAATTTTTCATTACCTGGACTCTTCCTGCTTTTTCTAGTCTTTTTATAATTGCTCTGCTCCATATATTCTAATGATCTGGTGACACTGATTTCTTTGCTATTCTTCACATACCTTTACTCCATTTTTCAATTTTGGCATGATCATCAAGTGTCTTCCTGGTTTTGCCTCATCTCATTATCCTGGTTTTGTATTCTCTGAATTCCTTCAATTCTCAAGCACATTTTTATCATTTTTAAGTTTTCCCAAATCATCATTAATGCAAGTTCCTTCCTTTTGAGTTTATATGCATTTTACCTAATGTATATCTTGTTTGAAGATAGTTGCTTACATTTCATTAGTCCTATCTTTTACTGATTCCTGAGCAATTTTTAAAAAAATAACTCTATAAAAGTTCCTCTACTGTTCAATAATTTTATCTTCCCTTTTAACTCTCAACAACTGATCTTCCTAATTTGATGAAGAAGCCAAAGGCATTAGGCAATAGCCCTATTATTGATCAGCTTTTTAACTTTCTTACTACTTCCATCCCTTTACCTTTCCTTCTCTGTCTTAATGAAAGAATTCTTGTTTACAAAGAAAATCTCTCATTCTATCCCTTCGAATCAATTCCCAAACTTTTAAAGAATCTCACTCCCTGTGTTGTTTAGTATTTTATTTCTTCTTTGATTTCATCCCTTTGCCTTCAACTGAACAGTTGTCCATCTAGAATTAAATTTTTCTTCAAACTTTCTCATTCAAGTCCAAAGAAATAGATAAAAGTACATTTGTAAACTGTTAAAAAAGTTTTTTTTTCTTTTCTTTGGTAATATTGTTATTATTATTGCTTGACTTTCTTTTTAACAAGCACTGGCAATGAGAATTGTACCTTCTTCTTCCATTTCCTCAGCATTAGCTACAAAACATTTCAATAAATACTTGTAAATCAGCAACATTCTATAAGGCATTATATATTTAATACTAGAGATAAAAGTATCCACTACACTCAAATAGATTGCAAACTAATAAGAGGAATATGGTAAGTATATGGATAAATGTAATACAAGGTAGAAGATGATAGGGTTAAAGGAAAAAAAAAAAAACCTACTCAATAAAAGTTAAATGAGAGATAGTATACTTTCCCCTGGATGGAATTCAGAAAGGTTTCATTTAAGAGGGAATACCTGATCCAGGTTTTGAATAGAAGTTAAATTCTGCTTGTAGAGATTTAGAAGGATTTTATTCTAGTCTTGTAGGGAAAGGACAGTCTAAATAAGTTTATAGAGGCAAGGGAGGGCAAGGCATGATTGAGACATAGTTGTACAGTTTTGACATAATGATTTTGGTAGCTATAAGAATTTTGAACTGAAGTGACGCCAAAAAGGAGACAGCCAGGTTCATGAAATAATAGTTACAATATTTATGGTGCTGTAAGTATAACTGAATTCCAAATAGGATTTCTTCCATTATCATACTAGAAATCGTTGAACCTAATTCCTGAATCCCTCTATTGGTCCATGGTCCTTTGGGAATTAGAGATGGGGGAAAGGTAAAACCAGGGAAAGAGGGCAAGGCCAAAAGTTAATTGAAATGAAGGGGAAATAGATGAGTCAACTTCTTTCCCAGCATAAGTAAACCTGAACTCCTCCTCCTTGCTGCCTCATACTCATTCTCCCTTTGTTATGCTGTATTCCATCTATATTCTACAAATGCAATCCTTCATAGAAAGTAGTATTCTTAGTTTTGCTTTTTTTTTTTTTTTTTTTTGGCATTTCCTTATCAGCTTCATTAATTTCAGACATAGATAGATAGTAACTTCAGACATAGATAGTAAAGAAATCATTGGAGACAATAGCTCCAAGAGATCCATTGGAGATATGGAAAATAATAATACTAAATCCAAAATGTGAGAAAATTATGGCACATGAAAATTTAAAAAGTCATATTGTAGTCTTTATCTTATTTGATCATCTAATAATATCTGTAAGGGTAGGTGCCATAATTACTTACATTTTATAATTGAAGGGCATAAGCCTCAGAGATTTTATGACTTGTCCAATAGTATGTGTGTTAGGGAATCAGAGGATAGTTGGCATGAGTGCAGCTTGTTCCCTGGATGCCTAACTAAGCAGAGATGTTAATGGAAAATGAAGAAGTAACTGGAAAATTCTAGACCTTAAGACTTTTTCACCCTCCAAGTCCTCTAATAAGACTTGAGATAAGTGAGATAGTTGAGGTGTTGAGCTTGTCGATTCACTTGGTCATGAGATTTCAGGTGACCATTTTATTCTGAAGGAGGCATAAGAATCTGTGGAGTTGAAACCAGAAACCAAGTAGAGCTCCTGAAGAACAAATGGCAACTTTTCTATTCAGATAGGGTCAGTTTTATTTATTAGAAATTAGCCCAAGTTTCAAATTACTGAGGTCTAAATTCAAGATGTTTGTGGTAACCTGTTCATCCTCATAGTCCCTCCTATTCCCATTAATTCACATCTGATTTTTCCATTACTTCTTCTAGCTCTAATGGGAGCGAACTCTCAAACTGTGTCCCCTTTAATCTGTAAAAGGAGGTAATTAGGGTCAAGCTCTCCCCTGGGAAAAGGATACTTTTCCCAGACAACACCCTTTTAAATGGTCTCATTCAGTTGGAGATATCAGAAGGATATTCGTATTGAGTGGCTCAGAACTCCAAGATAAGTAATCTCTTTTCAACTAGAAATCTAGGCTTGTGGCATTGACAACATTGAAGGAATTTCATTCAGTTTTGAATGCGAGCCCAAGCCTCAGAAGGCTAATAAAAGACAACTCTGAACCCCAAAACTTTGTAGGAGTGAAAACAAGAATTTGCTTTGCCAAGAAAGTTCTTTTCTTGGCAAGGCTGCCTGCCAGGACTTTTGCCCACTGTGGGGATATTCTCTTCCCCACAGTGTTTAACTTTCTAATTTCCCTGACAGGACCTTTTGCTACGAAAAAGTCTGTCTTCCTAACAGGCTGGCTTCTTAATGAACAATAAAAATCCCTTTTCTTGCCACAAACAGATTTCAGGTTTGAAAAGTCTTTTACATTGGACCTGTGCTATCTAAAGGGGATTCCCCACCCCAGTTCTCACACCACTAGTCTCATCTTTTGTACCTCATCAGCTCGATGTGAATTAAGCTTAAAGGAATTATTGACCCTAAAATCTGAGTCAGATTTAACCTTGACAAAAGATGGTACTTGACCTTCACAGCATCAGAACAGTGGCTTTTTAAAAAGTCATCCTAGTAGAATCAAATAAATATCATACAAAATGAATTAAGCCAAAACCTCTAGTGCATTAAATATCATTTCCTTTCTCTTATCCAGAAGAGAAGAAACATCTAATTTGTGAAACTTTTTTTTAACTGTAACATAACACAATAACACAAAAAGGGAGAGTAGGACTGAAGAATTTCCAAAGTCTGACTGGTAGCTCTCATTGCATTGTTAAATGCAGAAACCATGAGAAATCATCAAAGAAAAGCTTCTCAATTAGGTGTGGAAAAAGCCAAAAGGATTCAGGAAACTTATTCCTCAGAAGGAATAGCATTATTTTACTAACTGAGGGAAATGTATTCAGAGGCTATTGGATAAGTGGATCTTTTTGAAAGAAAATTATTGAAGAATCATTTCTTTGTTATTTGTTTCTAAATGGGAACACATTGTAATAATGAAAATGTTAAGCTTTCTGATTTAAGTAAATTCCTGCTATTTACAATGGGGTACACCTGTGGTGGACTTCTGTAAACTCTAGAGATGGATAAATAGATTATAGTTTTTAAAAGTACTGGTAAGATTTGGGAAGGGAGAAAAGAAGGGGAGGGGGAGGGGGCAAGAAAAGAATAAAGAAATATAGGATTTTTGAAAGCTGTCCTGCCAAATCCAATTCAATTTCACTAAAGCTGATTTTACTGCTCCTTACTGTTCTCCTTGTCAAATAAGCAAAAATATCAGCACTATATTTAATCTCTCTGTCTCTGTCTGTCTCTGTCTCTCCCTTCCTCCCATTCCCCCTGCTATTCCTCTTCCCCCCATCTCTTTCTCCCTCCTTCTACACACACACACACACACACACACACACACAAGCACAAATTTATTAACCCAGTCACCCAATAGTAAAACCTCAAATAAAACTTTATGTCTTCCCCCTCCTTCACTTTGAATATGGAATGTGTTTTAAACTCCAATTTGTTTTCCACTGCATGTTTTTCATACCCAGATAAGATGTTAATTACAGTGTTCCCTTTACATATTACCAGAATTTCACTAAGAAGCAGTTTCCCTCTACCCTAAAGGTGCTTTGGAAAAGCTAAGTGACCCAGTAGCTAGAGTACTTAATTTAGAACTGAATATGAACGCTACTTCAATAACCTTACTAGATATAAGCCATGGGCAAGTCATTTAATCTCTTTCAACCTACTTGTCCCCATTTGTGAATTAGGAATTGTAGAGGGCGGGAACTCTGAAAAGGTGTATTTGGATCAAGGACAGCAGGGTGCTTATAGTTAAGCACCTACTCGGTGTGAGATAATGGTTCTCTAAACATATAATTAATGTGATGTAGTGATGTAATAGTTGCATACGCTTAGTTGCTGTAGTGATATAATCTTACTGAAATATTTAAGGGTTGGAAGGACTGGGAACAAGCCTCTCAGCCACAGACATAGAAGACTCTAAGCCACAGACACAGAGGACTCTTTCAGTCACAGACACAGACTCAGAAGATTCTGGACTTGATCTCTGACCATCCATCCTCATGAGTCTCCTGCCTACTTCACTCCTCCACTAAGACCAAGGACTCAGGCTGATCCTAAGGTCCTCCAGAGAGCTAGTCCAGACATTAAAAGGAATAATAATAACATCTAACTCACAAGATTGTTGTGAGGATAGTGTCCAAAAAAAATTCAGTTTTGATCTATTAAAATTTTAAGCTTAAAATTTCACTGACTTTAAAATTATTTTGTATGTTGTATGAAGTATATTTCATGCTATCTTCTCTGAGACTACAGTTGGTTGTGGCAACTGATCAAAAGTAGCTATATTTTACTGTTGATTTCACTTACATTTTTGTAGTTGAATTTATTATCTTAGTTCTGTTTCACTGTTTCAGTTTGCATGATTTTCTATTTTTCTTTTTCTTCCTCACATTTTTTTTTGTTGTTTTGTTTTGTTTTGTGACACATGAGCATCCTTATATTATAATAAACTATTATAATTATAATAAGTTATTGTCCTCCAGTTAGTGAATGATTTCCACTTATTTAATGGTACAAAAAGTTCTGCTGTGAATATTTTGCTAAAGATAAGGTTTTCCTTTTGCCTTAACATTCTTGAGGCATGTGTCCAATAATGTGACATTAGGGTCAAAAAGTATGAAAAGTTTAGTGATATCTTCATGATTCCAATTTTTTAAGAGTTCATTTACTGAATATTCCATCATACAGCCTCCTATCATCCCATAATGTATTCTGATTTCAAACTATTCTGTATATATTCTTTTAAACTGAAAATAGAAGTTTTGACAAACTCCCAGGTTTTTGGTATATATGAAAAAGGATTGTATAGAAAATTTTTTCCTCCCCCAATTATACACCTTTTTATAATGTACATGTAATGATAATTGCAAGTGACTTGTCTTTTTTCCTCTATCTTCTTGACTTCCTTTTGCTATTTTCTAATTTTTGAGTAATGTATCAATGATTTCCCTTTTATTCCTTTTTTTAAAGTTCTGTCATTACCTCCTTTTTGCCCTGAATATCTTGTTACAAATACAAGGAAAAGACAAATAAAAGCTCTTCTTTATAACAAATAGTCATGCAAAATAATCAGATATTATTATTTCTGAAAATACATGTCTTGTTCTGCACTGCTAGTTCATAACTTCTTTAAAGAAGCAGGAAACATTCATCATTAATATATTAGAGTTACGTAAAATTGATCATTGTGTTCATCAGGGTTCTTAAATTTTTTCAGGTATTTTTCATTTTTAAATTTCTGGAACAGAAATCGCTCAGTGTAGTAACTCAAGGTACCGAGATGGCCTTCTTTTTTTTTTTTTTTTTTTCATGGTTTTCAGTATTTTCTACAAAGGGAAGCCTAGCTGGGTATTACTTGAAGTATAAATTTTTGTTTTTTGTTTTTTGTTTTTTTTCCCCTGCAAGGTGATGTTGAGATATTGGCTTCAATTCTAAAGAATCAGGGCTTGAGACAGCTATCAATCCCTTAGCTCAGAACCTGTCTATATTTTTTTCAAGTCTGATGACAGAAAATATCCTTTTGGTTCCTTATCAGGATCCCTCTCTCTGTATCTGTCACTTTCTGGCCATCTTTTGGGGCAGTTGTCAACTGTATGAAGGAGCATATTTTTTATTTCTTTTCTTTTTTTTTTTATAATTAGTCTTTCTGGGATTTATGTGGGTAAACTAAATTTTATTGTGAATTTGCGTGTGATTATCATAATCAGAATTATGCAATGCTACAACTATTAGTGATATTAGTGTTCCTAAGTAATCATATAGATCATATCATAGTCACAAACTTTTAATGACTATTGCCTACAGGAAACAGTTACACATCCTTTGTCACTCAAGACCCCATTATCTAGTTCCAAATTTTCTTTTATTTTCCCCAACCCTCTGTCCTACACTTTTACTACCCTAACTCTTTGAATTAATAGCATTGTTCTATCCATTGCTTCCAAAAGATATCTTTTGTTGTCTAATTTCTGTGCAATTGTTCATACTGTTGTCTCTGCTTGAAACATCATTTACTATTTTCAAATTATTAAAACCTTTCTTCAAGAAGTCCTTTCGTTTTTTGTACCATTCTGGACCCTTTTCTCTCATCTGCACAATAGCCTCTTGCTAGAGGAAAACAAAACAAAACAAGCCTGTTCAGTTCATGACTTTCCACTGAATTAGTTCAGTGTATTAACCCATCCAGGAATGTATGAATTATGTGAGTGGCAGAAATATCTAAAAGAAACCTTCATTCTTTAGCAGTATGAAATTGGAGGTAATGGATCTTGAATCAGGAATATGTTTTTGTCTAGATGAACTTTTCTGAAAATCTCCTAATCCCTTTGTTGATGTGTCTTGTTGAAATTGAATATTAGAATGAAAAGACTACAGGAATGTCATCAGATCTTATTTCCTATAATGTCTAAAATCTTTAAGAGGTGTTTTGTCAAGAATTCAATGAGATAAAATATAGAATAAGACATGCCTTTGGCATCCAGAGGGTTACATTTTAATTGGAGAAACAAGAAACATACATACTAGGAACTGGAAATGCAACTGAGTAGATGGAAAATACAAGATGAGTGGTAATGAAAATAAAGATGATGATTCTCAGTTTCCTCTCCAGTCCATAAAGTCTATGTGTGTAAAAACATATAAGTTTACGCATGTACATATATGTGCACACATACACAGTCAATGAAACAACAAATATTTATTAGTTAACTTCCATATGCTAAATACTGGGGATATAGTAAGAAAAAAGAAAAAAAAGTAAAGTTACACTCCTGCTCCTAAAGAATTTATATTCTATCAAGGGAGATAACAGGCATATATGAATTTTAAATGTATAATCCAGGGTATTCTATGCACAAATGTTTCTATATCTATATTTTACATTTTGCAGGGAAAGACAGAGAAATTTTTTGAGTGGCCTTAGTGTCATAAAAATACTTCCTTTCACCCCTCTCTTATTTTCTTTTCTGACAGAATATAAACACCTTAAGAGTAAGAATTCTTCTTTTTCTTCTTTTTTGTCTTTTTAACCTAGTTATTTAGCAATTTTTATATTTTTTTGATTCATTGATGAATTGATATTTAAGATTAATAAATGTGAGTTGAATTGGTCAGAAAGGTGTCACAAAGGACTCTTTTTTATTTTATTTTAGACCATGTGGGATGGAAAGGAATATAATGAAGGGTAGTGTTTTCAAAGGGGACTTGACCAAATTGTGTGGTGACAGTGATGCTAAAGATGAACGAAGGAATAAGAGGATAGAAAGTTCATAAGATAAGGAATAAGATAAGCTAAGACTATAAAGATGGTTGAGATAATGTTATACAAAATTTAGAATGCCAGAATGAGTCTGGATTTTACCTTGTAAATATTTAGAATATTTAGGATTCAGCTACATTTTGTTGAAGCTTATATCTGGAGAAAATGCAGTGACTTTCCTATGCTATGACTTTTTTCCTTGTTGTTCATATAAGACAGAAACAGCTGAGTTAGACCAAGCCCTACAAGACATTTCTGGTGGCTGAGGTCAAAAATTAGTTTGACATATAGATTTGTAGCCCTAAAAGTCAAGGTGATGTCCACAAAATGTTGACTTTCTTTAGTGTTCTGTAAGGCATCCTCTTCTGCTGAAGTAAAGGAGGACTCAGAGCCTTTGAGATGTCAGCAAACACAATTCAGCTTCTTAAGGTGACAAATGGAATATGAACTCAGAATGAAATTTAAAGAGCTAGAGGTTAAGTTGTTTCCTTGGTTGAGCTGAGGAGTAAAGATATTTTCTGTCAGATGCTAATCTAGTCGGGAGATTTATCCTGTCACTTTCCCTCTCCATCTTGCCCTTACAGGGAAACTTTTTCCTATAAATTTCTCACTATTAAAAAAGGCTATTTTGGAGGGGAAAAAAAACAGAAACACAGGGAATTTAACTTTGAGGATGTTGTTGATTTATTTCTTTATTCAAATGGCAGACTTTTTTTGTGAAGCTGGTAAGTCAGGTGGATTTATTTTACTTATTTGTGAAAATAGAGAAAAAAATAAGCTTCCAAAAGCTCTGAATGGCTCAAATTCTATATGATCTAAATATGCTGATTATACTAAATAAATTCACCCCATTATCATTGGTTAGAAATTCCATCTGTTTATTTATAGAAGACGATGATAGAAAACCCTTTCTTTCAATATCAGTTCAATGATCAATTATCAATTAGATTTGTGCTAATACCTGAATATGTATGGAAATATCAGTTTCTTGATTCATTCACATTTTATAGTGCAGAAAATTAAAAAAAAAAAAGACAAAATGATAGTGAATTCTTCTATCTTTTCCTTCTAGTTGATTCTATTTAATTTTTTTTTTTTTTGGCCATTTTCACAAATTTCCAGTGAGGTCTAGACACGCTTACCCTCTGCCTTATGACACTATATGGAAAGAGGATTTGGAATTAAAGAAATCAGTGATATAATTATGCTTCTCACAATTGCTGCCTGGATGAATCTTTAGCAAGTCACTTACACTTCATCAGTGGAGGTATCTCCCATGAACTAAGATTTTTTATACTCTATCTTTTTCTTCTGAAGCTGCTGTTCCTCCATCCCTCTAAACAATACCTGAGAAGTCAGATCTTAATTTCCTAGGATTCTGCTTTTCTACCATGCTGCAGTACATCCTCCACTCTTCTCTTTCTTGTCCTAAGAATTGGATTCCAATGAACTCTACAATTGACTATGGAAAGGAAATATGAGATGATTGCTTTATTGTTCCATTCACTTTCCTTGTGACTTCCCAGAACAAAATACCTCTCTCCTCACTCCACCCTGATCCCACCACCAGATTCCATATTTGTGTTGTCTATCCGTAATTAGAATGCACATTTCTTAAGAACAGGTACTTGTTTTTAGATCAGTATCCTCAGTTCTTAGGATTGTGTTGGCCTTCTAAACATTTACTAAGTTTTTTTTTTTTTTCATTAATTTATTTTTCAAGTAAAGTGTGTGTAGCCTATAATATTTCTTCTAGTTGTGAATCAATAATCCTATAGGATCTTTCCAGTAGGAAGGAGAAGACAAGAGTTCAGTTATAATTCATGTGATTGTCCATATATTATCCTGATAAAAAACAAAAATACAAACAACAAAAAAAGATATCAACCATTATCTTAATAAATGTCAAATCATAATACACTATATTTTTGAGCAGACCCTTATCACTTCAAGTCTGGACTATCATAGTAGCTTGCTGGTTGATCGGTTGACTCAAGTTTCTTCCCACTAATCCTTTTTTCATTCAGCTAACAAAACAATTTTCATAAAGTACAGATTCACCCATATCACTAAGCTCCATAATTAATAAGCTCCAGTGGCTCCCTATGACCTATACCAGCATATACAAATTTCTTTTTTTACTTTACATTGACTCCTTAATAATGTAGTCCCTCCTGTCTTTCCAGTTTTCATATACCTTATTACTTTCCATGTACTCTTTGATTTCATGACACTGTCCTCCTCACATTTCCACAAATAAGATCTTCTAATTCTTGATATTTTCTCTACTTATCACCTTACTACAACGCTTTTCTTTCCCATCTCTACCTATTACCCTCTCTTATTTCCTTGAAACCCCAACTAAAACTTATCTACTACAGGAATGCTTTTTCAACCTGTTTTAATCTAGTGTGTTTCCAATTAATTATTTCCTACTTATTCTGTATATGATTTATCTCTATGAATTTGTTTGCTCATTGTTTTCTTTTACAGATCATGAACTTCCTAAGAGAAAGCATTTTCTTTTGTCTCTTTTAATCCCTAGAACTAGACTAGGTAATTAATAAATGTTTATGGATGAATGACAAAATTTTGTTCAAAACCCATGTTCTTTTGGAAGATTCTTTTTTATGTCAAAGATGTTAAAGCTTTTCTTGTCCTAATTTATCAACAGTATTTGGAAACATAGGTTAGCTACAGACTAAAGGCACTTCTGATACCTATCTTCTGATACCAAGGTGTTGGATATTGTTACATTAAAATAAAAATGCATGATTTTTGTTTCTTTTTAAGAGAGGAGTAATATGTGTAAGCACATATTGGATTTAACATATTTACATTTTTACCATGTTTAACATATATTGCATTTCTTGCCATTTAGGGGAAAGGTGGGGGAAAAAGGAGGGAAATTGGAACACAAGGTTTTGCAAGAGTGAATGTTGAAAAATTATCCTTGCATATGTTTTGAAAATAAAGTTTTAATATAAAATAAAAAAGAGAAGAATGATATGATTAAAGTAACATTTCAAAATATAATCTGGTAGGGTTGCAAAGATGGACTAGAAGAATATAATTCTTGAAGCCCAACAATAAATTAAAATGTCTTCTCAATATTTAAGTAAAAGGAAATAATGTCCCTAACTAAGCAATCAAACTTGGGAATGAAATGAGGTGTTACAGATATAGAACACATGGTAAAGAAAAAAAATCAAAAGTATGTTATTTATTTTGGTATGGTAAAAGAGAGAATTTCATCAAAACCATAGAAATATAAATTTAGAGCCATATTAGGACTTGGCAGTCATTTAAAGAGGAATCAAAGATGATAGAGTTTTGGAATCTGAATAAATAAATAAAACATTTGTTAAATATTTAATATGTGCAAAGCAGTGTGTTAAATTCTGCAAATATAAATAGAATAGTAAGACTGTTCCTTCAGTCAAGAAGCTCACATTCTAATGGAGAAGAAAACATATATAAAAGGTAATAAATATAAGGCAGCTATCAAGGTCTTATACTGCTTTGGATACGGAGGCACAGGAAAATCGTGTTTAAATTCCAACCTCTAACTCATTGACTGTGTGATTTTGAGTAGGTCACTTAACCTTTCAGTTCATGAAGGAACAATCTGAGATTTTAACTTACAAGCAACATGGATTTATAAAGGGAGTTTCCTCATGAGGGAGTTCCCTATATCGATGAAATCTTAGGTCTAATTCATATTCCTCTACCATGTATATGACCATATTTTTATACCCAGATCATCTAGAGTATATGTTATGGATGTTGCCAAAATTTCTAACAGGAAATGGAATGAAAAAGGAGTCTGAAAATAGAATAACTTTCTTATTGTCAACTGTTTGCTGGACAGGTCCTGCATGCCTTATTAGAATCTTAAACTCAATATATCCAGAATCTATTACATCTTCACTACTGTAATAGAAAGTAATCATACTAATAGTCTATGAATCCCATTGTAACCTCAATGTCAGACTGTACAATAGTCTTAAAGTAATGTCTTAAAGTCTGCTTTTTTGGTTCTATTCTCCAGGAAATCAATTTTATGTAGAAATAGGACATTCATGCACAATTTGTCTGGGCTCTTGCTCTTTGCTCTGTGCCCTACCACCATCTCTTTTGTAGATTCTCTGTTAAAGGACAGCTAGGGAAATTTTCTTATTGAAACAGTGATAAAATCTCAAGTCCAGGGTCACAATTGTAGATCTTCTTCAACATTCTAGGAAGTTGCTTACAAGAAAACATTCAATCATATTAGTACTTTCCTCCTTACACTGTGGAATACATAAGACCTTCAATATGTGCCTTGAACATAGTGCATGCTTATGAAATGCTTAATGAATAAATGAATGAGCTAGGAAGGGGATGATTCAGTGTTCGGAACATTGAGTAGTGATTGTATGCCACAGAGTTCCAAATGTATATTAATGGCACCAGCTATCTTCCCAATAATTATGAATTTGGGTTCCAGGGTGATATTTTCACTCCCTATCCAATCACTGATCATAATCACTGATTATAGATATTATAGTTGACACTTGGTCACATGTGTTATTGTAATAAAAGTTGCTTCACTTTGAAACCATATCTTTTTAGTGAGACAATTTCATTTTTTACTTTATTCTGAACCAAAGAACTGCTACGTTGTCTTTTCAGTTAATGTGTGGGTTAAAACCATTGCTTCTCAATATGTCTGTATTTCATTTGAAAGTATTACCATCCTTAAATTTTAAAGTTAGCTTTGATGAACCTTTCCTCTTCTTTATTTCTCATATAAGCTTTTCCAGGAGAGCTTATTCAATCTCTATTGTCTGAATTCTCATTTGTTCACCAACTTTGATTTCTATCTTCTTTCAATTTGGATAAATGAATTTGCTTTTTATTTGCTATGTTCCTTCATTATGGAGATGCATCTTGCTTGAAAAGGAGTCAGTCCTTGGAGATATATATGTATTTGTTGTGTATATACACACACATACACACATATGAATAGATATATGTGTATATCTTTATATATTTTACAAATATACCTATGTGCGCAATCTTATATGTATATATGTATGTGTTAATGTATATATTATATATATATATATATGTGTGTGTGTGTGTGTGTGTGTGTGTGTATCCATTTATGTATATGCTTATATACACACATGAAAAGATGAAATTAAAGTTCTTGGAAGAAATTTCAACAATCTCGCAGTTGCAGCTCAATCTGATAACAGAAAGTAGAGAAATTAAGAAGTTTCTTGATGGGGGGAAAGAGGAAAGTGTAAAAGCTGGCTTGAAGGTTAGCATCAAAAAAGAACCCAAACTAAGATCATTACATTACTATTAATAGATCATGATCATGAGTATAGCTAAAACTAAAAGTTATCTTTTCTAAATTAGTATTATTGAAAGAGGAATACTTAATTCTTGCCACAAATCACCTTATCTGAGCAGAATAAGGTGGCCACTCTCCTCTCTTGGAAGAAATAAATGACTTCTCAGAGAAAGTTGGGAAGAGGAGACTAGAAATATTAGTTTAAGTCTTCTGGTGAACCATAAGTGGACTTTATAATCTACAGACTGATAGGTGGTTGGATAGATACAAATATATCCATTCTCTCTCTCTCTCTCTCTCTCTCTCTCTCTCTCTCTCTCTCTCTCTCTCTGTCTCTCTCTCTCTGTCTCTCTCTGTCTCTGTATATATACACTACACTCATATAATATGTAATTAATCTGTATACATATATATATATATAGACACATATGTGTGTGTGTGTGCTTGTTTGTGTAAAATTCCTATTTGTTTGCTTCTTTAACAATCACAACCTAGGCAGAGATAATTGCTCCTATTTTATATTTCAAAAACTGAGGCCCAGGGAAGTCAAATGATTATTTTCTCATAATGTAGCTACTTAATGATAGAACCAGATTCTTCTTAGACATTATCTTTCTGAGACACTTCTAAAAACCAAAATAACAAACATAATACCTGATGACGCACATCTCAGGAGATATATTTTTAATGTTTCTGACGCAGTAGGAACTGAGATCATGCAGCCTTTACCCTACTAGCACTGTGAATCATGGCACTTAAAAAATGCCAGCAGCTCAAATGACTATTTTGTCTCCTCTCTTTGGCAAAGCAGGAAAATCTAAGTACTGACTTGTTCTCCTAGATTCACTATCTCCACTTTTCTTAATTATCTGTCTGACTTTTGCTGCTGTTCACTAAAAACAGGAGGTGATGATCACTTGAGAAGCCATACTTTCTCTCTTTTGGGAAATCTCTTAATCATTATGCCTATGTGGCATAGAGAGCTTACACAATTTGCACTTTAATTATGGGAAAAAATAACTATTAGACACTTTCCTGAGTAGTTTTGAAGAAGTAAGTCCTCTGTACCTCAAGCTCCTTATCTATAAAATAAAGAGGATAAACTAGTTGAAACAGTGGTCTTGTGTATAAGAGGTATATTTGGTATATTATACCAAATATATTAAAGGTATACTTTAATATTCAAAGAATGGTTGATACTAGGAGATACCCTATGGCAGAAATATTCTTTGGGGTATATTGGCTGCTGCCTTCCATTTAAATCTGCCTGTTCTTGTTCTGACAACCAAATATTGTCTATGAAGTTGGAGAAGGTACTATGGTTTTCTAAACCAACATGATGAAGGAAAAAAAAAAAAAACTACTTCGTTATTTTACATTTTCTTAAAAGGCCAAACCAAACTGGGTAGTAGAAAAAGGTTATATGAAAATTGAATAAAGACAAAATGACCTTCATATAGTGGTTATTAGATAAATGCTGTTATTGCTATCTAACATCCAATTTACTGGTGGCAAGAATTTTGCTTTAGCCTCCAAAGTATTTGATATTCCTTATTGCAACATATAGTATAATAATCAGGGTTTAGGATTTAATTTGTATGAAAATATCATTGATAAAGAAATTCCCTTTAGAAATAAAATTAACAATTTCTTTGCATTTTTTAGTCTTGAACAGTTTCCTAAAATAAAGAAGTTTAGCGATTTGACCTTATATAATTATCAGAGGTAGGAGTTGAACTTAGGATTTGAAAGCACCAAAACAAACATTCTATCTACAATCCATGCTATATTTTAATATCTTGTTTCTTTTTTCCTTTTTTCTTTTTCTTGAAGCAATTGGGTGACTTGCCTAGAGTCATACAACTAGGAAATATTAATTGTCTGAAACTGGATTGAAACTCAGATCCTCCTGACTTCCCAGCTGATTCGCTGAATACCTTATTTCTTGAAGTTCAAATGTTGCATGCAAAGTGCAGAGATCATCAATTTATAGTATAACCAGGTTACTTTCTTAGCTTTAGACTGAAGGAATATTATGTTGCTATTAACTATTAACCTTTTACACCATTGAGAATATCAGAGGAGAGAATGTGTTGTAACAAAAACAGTAATGCCAACAACAAAACCTGTGTATAAGTATTGTGAGATATGCTAGTGATGGTGGAATCTTAAAAGAAGAAACAAAATAATCAAGAAAGAAGATGAAAAAAAAATAAAAGTATAAAACAGAAGATTACCCTACATTTGTGTTATGTCTTATACTTTGTAAAGATGACTGAAGGCCAGCTTAATAAAGTATCTTAATAAAATATCTTAACTGATAATCCTAGAGGAAAATCCCCTTGTGGGGACTTGAACTAAAGACAGCAGACAACACCCCACATAGTCTCAGGGTTATCCCTAGACAGGACAGGAAATATTGGCTGCTTCACTCTAGGAACCTTACTTGTCTGTGACAATGGGGATTTAGATTGAAGGTCCTCAGAATTTACATGAGTTAACACTTACAAGAGCCATGTAATATTTAATAGTTTTAGAAGATTTTAAAGGAAGAAATGAGATTATCAAGTCTAACCAATGAATTTTATATTTGAGGAAATTATGGCCTAGAGAGTTCTATATGAGTAGCCTATAAAATGGAGAGTAGATCATCTGGATTTAAATCCCAGCTCCTACCTACAAACCTAATGTTCTTTCTTTATGTAAGACTTTGAAAAGCAGGTTCTACCACCGTTGAAAAGATGAGATGTTGAAATAGAACTATAGGAGGAAAAAGAAATAATTTATCTTTACAACATAACAGAGAATAGGAGAGACAGGAAATTCTACTCCCAGGCTAGTGTTCTTTCTTATAAATTATCCTTTTTAGGGTGGTTTAAATAAAAAATATACTTTGAGATAAAATGAATAATAAATGAATTGTTAGAGCTTGTCTAGCTCTAGTCCTCTAGGAGAAGAAGGAACAACTGGTCCATATAGTTCTTTAATCTACTCCTTTTAGATGTATAGGAGAATAGTAGTTTTTGCTCTTTGGTGCCCTTTTACCTGAAACAAGATCCTTGTTGGGAGGAGATGTTTTCTTGTCATGCAACTATCAAAGTAATGTGATATTTGCCAAAGTATTAAATGGTCATGCCTAAGGGACAGTCTGTTTATTTGCAAAATTGATCCTACACCATCAAACAAATCTCTGCATTTTCTCTCTTTTCAGATGCCCAGTTCTAATCCAAATAACATTTGCACTGATGATTAAAAGTCACAAGGCCAAACTTGAGGAAAGGTGGCAATATATTTCCCTAAATCTATCATTGTGTATGTTCATACAATTATGTAAACCACCTCAGGGAAATGGGTATCTTAGATAAGGGGATGGTGATGCGGGGGGAACAGATTTCTGAAGTGAAATCCAGAGTTCACATTTCAAAAATACTTAAAACTGTATTTGGCATATAAAATATTTGAGAAAAGAGGACTCTGTCATAAGAGGTGTATTATAAATAGCTGATATAAATTAATGATTAATTTCTTCTATCTTTTATTTGCTTTCTGTCATTCCCCATCTTCCCCCCCACAAATTCTTCCTTTCCACGAGCACAATGGATGCTCTTCCCACATAAATGTGCATGTGCATTATTTTTTTTCTTGATAAGAACTCATATAGTCACTTTAACCTTAATCATGTATTTTGGATGTCTTATCTTATCCATGTTCTTCTTTATCATTTATGTTCTTTTTCAAACAACTCAGTTGACTAGGTACATTATAACTCTGAATTTGTGCCTGAGTTGTCTTATCCACATTCCAACCAAACTGAGGTATTATTTTCTCCTCCCCGCACCAGCTACCTCTTGCACAATTTTCCCTTAGTATCTTAGTTTCTGTCATTAATCACATGCATAATATTTTCTATACTTCTTTATCACTGTTGAAATCATACTCATCTTCCAAAGAATAAATCAAAAAAAAAAAATCTCTGCCATGATTTCTTTTTCTGTTCTTAGTTTTTCCCACCTTCTGTCCTTGCATATTACATTGTGTTCACTATTGTTATGAACTCATCATATATTTCTTTTGTCTGCATGAATGATTTCATTACTGTTGATACGCCTGACAGAAATAAGAATCATTAGGAAAGGTAAGAAGAAATTGGGATATAAGAAAAAATAAAGCAAAATAGCAGATAATAATATGTGGGGGAAATTACTTTTATTTGCCATTAAGGGGATTGATGTGTCTAGCACTGTTGTAGGTAAATTGCAAGGCTATTACATTTTCTATGTATAAGGGGAGGAGGGTGTGACACATTGAACATTCTGTGAAAGTAGATAGAGTTTTGCTAATATGATGGCACCATAACCACAGAAAAATTTGGTCTAGGAAGTTTGTGAGAAGAATAAGCAACAAGTAAGGTTTTATGAAGAGCAAGAACATGTGTTTGCATAAAGAATTTGTCAGGGCTTTTTTCTATGTCAAGGACAAGTCAGAATTCAGCTAGATGGGAGTATAGAATCATTAGTCTAGTGAATCTTGTGTCAATATACATTTCAGTTTATTTGTTCAGCAATTGAATTTAACAAGCATTTATTAAGTTTCTCATTTGTATAAGGAACTTTGTGAAGATAATGGGTATACAAGAAACAACAAAAGAAACAAACAGTCCTGCCTTCAAAGTTTCTGTTCTTCTGGGGAATGCAAAATTGGACAGATACAAGTATAATATGATAATTTGATGAAGTGAAAAATAATGACTAAGAAGACCAAGAAGATTTTTAGTTAAAAGGCTCTAAAATAAGGGAGGAGTTCAAAGTGAATGTGGAAAGAAGAAGCACTTTCAAAGAAGAAGGGGGGAAGGAATACAATATTGCCTTTATAAATTCACAAAGATAGGAAATAGTATGCTGAATCCTGAGAAGATCAGGTAATATAGTTGTTTAAATAGAAATTATTTGAAGAGGAAAGAGGAAAACAAGTCTTGAAAAGTAAGGAGAAACCAGCTTGCTCTGAGCTTTAAATGACAAGATGAGTTTTCTCTACTATCCTATCAACAATAAGGAGTCAGGGGAAATTCTCATTAAATTGAGTGATATGATCAAACCTGTTTTTAGGAAGGCCAATTTGAAAATTGTCCAGCTATTAGATTGAGAATGGAATAGCTTGGAAACAGGGAAGAAAACTAGAAAAGTATTAGAATATCTAAGTCTAAGTGAGAAATAATGAGTGTTTGAATTGTGTGTGCAGGGAAAAAAAGATGAATAATTTGGGGGAAAATAATAAAGGAAGAAGCAATAAAATTTGGAAACATACTAAATGGTATAGGAGAGTGGGAGGAAAAATGGAAGGTGACTGCAAGGATAGTGGCATCTTCACCAGAAAGGTTTGGTAGTGGGAAATGTTTAGGAGCTAAATAATTGTTTCTGTTTTAAACATGTTGAGTTTTAAATGCTTTTGATAAAACCAAATAGCAGCATCTGGGAGGCAATTTCTGAAAAAATTTTGTAGAACCATTGAAATATTAGAATTTGAACATTTAATGGCAGAGACTCTTTCTTTGCATCTCCAACCATTAGCTCACTGCCTGAAATCTGGTGAATAGTTAGTAAATTTTGTTTGACTTATTGAATAGGATTGGATTTGAATGTCATTTGAAAAGAGATCATTATGGTACTCATTAAGATAATAACTTCACCAAAAAGAGAGTCAGTAGAGACATCTGATGTGGGCCAATAATACAGCTTTGAGTATCTGGCAAAATTAGTGGCTGGAAGAAATTTGACCAAAGCAAATTGAAGCATGGTCAGAGTGTAGGAGAGTACCCAGGAGGCCTTACAGTCACACTTGGTCTTAACTTTATCATTTTGTATTCTCCATTAAGTTTGCTTTATTATTTCAACTTTTTTTTTGTTTTTTTTTTTTTTTGTTTTTTTTGTTTTGTTTGTTTGTTTGTTTCTGAATGAGTTTAGGATTAAGCAATAAGAGTTCATATGGAAAGGCCATGGTCTGTTGACACAAAGAATAAGACAATGGCAGAGGGAGAGATAGTGTAAAATAAAAGTAGTGGATAAAGTGCAATTACCATACAAAATAAGAAATGAGAGTTTGAATCTGGTTGCTTGACAAAGATGATTTTCTCATAATAGATTATAAAAAAGAGAAGAGTAATTTGACTAATGAAAGAGGAAACAAAATATATTTAGTAGATCTAGTTTATCCCATTTCATGCTACATTTTTTACCCTAACCACAAATATTAAAGCATAAAAATCTCTTTCCCATTTACCCTAACCACAAATATTAAAGCATAAAAATCTCTTTCCCATTCCCAAACCACTCCCAAAATTCTCAGTGTCATATCCTACCCATCTCAATATTCCTTGCCTCTCCTCTTTATAATTGCTAATATAGACTTATTCTCCTTAGAATGACTGAAAATTCTGATATTTGTGAGTCTTCCAATTGCCCTGTTTTATTTCCTTTTGGTTTGTAAACATGATCTAATCTACAAATATAGAAATTTTTAATTCCATACCTGAAAATTGCCAATTTTTCAATAAGTTAAATTCTTATTATCATAATTGCCTTGGACTATGAATGGTTAAATCTTGTCAATGATTACATAGCTAGACTATATCCTGCAGGAATTGGGTCTGGGTCTTTCTAACTCCAAACATTTTATTTGATCCCCAAGGCCCAGAAGTTTTCTATTAAATCTTGTTCAAATAAATCTGTGATGTCATTGATTCTGGATTTCTTCTAATTTAGTAAATCACAACCCATACATATCTGCCTTACAAATATGAATCTTATGGCAATACTACCTATACTAATCTATTTGTTTAGCGCTATACCAGACTCCCAAAAAACTATTTTAATGAACTAGAAAAAATAACAACAAAGTTCATATGGAAAAACAAAAGGTCAAGAATGTCAAGGGAATTAATGAAAAAAAAAATCAAATGAAGGTGGTCTAGCTGTACTAGATCTAAAATTATATTATAAAGCAACAGTCACCAAAACCATTTGGTATTGGCTAAGAAATAGATTAGTTGATCAGTGGAATAGGTTAGGTTCAAAGGACAAAACAGTCAATAACCTTGATACTCTAGTGTTTGACAAACCCAAAGATTCCAGCTTTTGGGATAAGATCTCACTGTTTAACAAAAATTGCCGGGAAAATTGGAAACTAGTATGGCAGAAACTAGGCATTGACCCACACTTAACACTGCACACCAAGATAAGGTCAAAATGGGTTCATGACCTAGGCATAAAGAATGAGATTACAAATAAATTAGAGGAAAACAGGATAGTTTACCTCTCAGACCTGTGGAAAAGGAAGGAATTTATGACCAAAGAAGAACTAGAAATCATTACTGATCACAAAATAGAAAATTTTGATTATATCAAATTGAAAAGTTTTTGTACAAACAAAACTAATGCAAACAAGATTAGAAAGGAAGCAATAAAATGGGAAAACATTTCTGCAGTCAAAGATTCTGATAAAGGCCTCATATTCAAAATATATAGAGAATTGACTCTAATTTATAAAAAAATCAAACCATTTTCCAATTGATAAATGGCCAAAGGATATGAACAGACAATTCTCAGATCAAGAAATTGAAATGATATCTAACCATATGAAAAAATGCTCTGTCATTATTAATCAGAGAAATGCAAATTAAGACAACTCTGAGATACTACTACACACCTATCAGACTGGCTAGAATGACAGGGAAAGATAATGCGAATTGTTGGAGGGGATGTGGGAAAACAGGGACACTAATACATTGTTGGTGGAATTGTGAATACATCCAACCATTCTGGAGAGCAATTTGGAACTATGCTCAAAAAGTTATCAAACTGTGCATACCCTTTGACTCAGCAGTGCTACTACCGGGCTTATATTCCAAAGAGATCTTAAAGAAGGGAAAGTGACCTGTTTGTGCAAGAATGTTTGTAGCAGGCCAGAAACTGGAAACTGAGTAGAAGCCCATCAATTGGAGAATGGCTGAATAAATTGCAGTATATGAATAATATGGAATATTATTTTTCGGTAAGAAACGACCAACAGGATGATTTCAGAAAGGCCTGGAGAGACTTACATGAACTGATGCTAAGTGAAATGAGCAGATCCAGGAGATCATTATATACTTCAACAATACTATATGATGATCAATTCTGATGGACCTGGCCATCTTCAGCAATGAGATGAACCAAATCAGTTCCAATGGAGCAGTAATGAACTGAACCAGCTATACCCAGTGAAAGAACTCTGGGAGATGACTAAGAACCATTACATAGAATTCCCAATCCTTATATTTTTGCCCACCTGCATTTTTGATTTTCTTCACAGACTAACTGTACAAAATTTCGGAGTCCGATTCTTTTTGTACAGCAAAATAATGGTTTGGACATGTATACTTATTTTGTATTTAATTTATACTCTATTATATTTAACATGTATTGGTCATCCTGCCATCTAGGGGAGGGGGTGGGGGGAAGGAGGAGAAAAATTGAAACAAAAGGTTTGACAATTGTCAATGCTGTAAAATTACCCATGCATATAACTTGTAAATAAAAAGCTATTAAAAAAAATAAAAATAAAAATCCAGAGCTCTTATCAAAAACAACAACAACAACAACAACAACAAAAAAAACCAAATATGAATCTTATTCATGTTCTCTTAAATGTACAGTGAATTTTCAAAAAAGGTATTCCTTATATTTTTGTCAGAAATCAAAGTTATGAGGGGAATACTCTGGCCCTCTTACTGCCACTGTTGCCACTTGACCAACCAATCTTTTCTTTCTTTCTTTTTGTTTTTTTTTAAAGCATATTTATTTAATGACATCCCTTCTCCTGTAACTTGTTGTGCAACATTTGTTATTATGTTGCAGCCTATTCACACTCATCCCCTTATTATTCTTTGTAAGATACTTGTCATAAGTACTTCAGAGAAAATAATATTCAATGTTTTGCTCATATGTAGGAATGCAGTAATATGTTGACATAAAAAAATTTTGCTTTTGTCAGAATTACAGGATCATTAAAAGACCTTTGAAATTTGTTCAAACAATACAGCCTGCTCCATAACCCTTGTCAACTCAGTCTAGTTCATCATTTATCTGTACCTTCTGCTCCAGACAGGCATACTGTTGGCCAAATTTTATGTTATCATTGTTCCTTGTTTATGTTATCATTCAAATGCGTGTTTAAACATAAACAACAATGAAAACATTCTTCATCCATGTGACCTGCCTTACTTTTTCTACTATAGCAAAATTCCACTGTAAGTACATACATTAATTTGTTTTATATTTCCCAAATTAAGCCTATTTTGTTTCTAGTTCTTTGGGCTTTCAGAAATGTTGCTGATATATATTGCAACTTTTCTTCATTAAGAGGTATTCAGTCTTGATAGGACCAAAAAAATAGGAATTTAGCTGCATCCATACTTACTATTAGTTTACACTTCTTGGTGAGAATGTAATAATGTCTAAAACCCTGTGATCATTGGTAAACCAGTAAAACTTCACTGAGAATGTATGCCGGTGGCACAGAAAGAAATATGAAATAAAGGAGAAGAAACTGAGCCCAATTCATTGTTAATTGTACATGTTCAATAAATATTTGTTGGATGATCTGATTTAAAACAAGCAAAAAATATGGAAATTTTGAGTTGAAAGATGTGTTTATGAATGTTAACTTTATAATTTTCCTGCCTCTTGCATTCCAAATCCAATTACATCATATAGATTATTAAAATCATTCATAATATCCTGAAATGATAGAAAATTGGGATGGAAAGAGAGTTCTATTTATTCAATGTGTGTAGATAGGAAGTCAATTTTAGACCAGTTTTTAATTTTTATATAAGGGCTATTCTTTCACTGACATGAGACACTATGTAGAGTCCATCAATCAATGGAACAACCATGCCACCAATGAATCACCCTATACTTAAGTAATCAAGGCCTCATAAATTCTCTTAACACATATAAAGTCTGAAATGGCTGAGCGAAGCTCTTAAAATTCTGAAATGGTCTGCTTGCTCAAGAAAACTTGTCCCATACAGATGTAAGACGTGAAAACAGAAAGTATGAAAAGGACTTGGAGAAGAGGGGAAATCATTAGATCATTAAGTGGTTGGTGAGAGTGGTGAAGTAGTTAGTGTATTAGTGATTTTTAGGGAGGAAGGAAGATACATTTATTAAATAAAGAAGGCTTTACAATAGCAGCCATAGAAAGGGAGCTAAAGTCTGGTAAAGGTAATATCAGGATTAGCAAGAGCTATCTAATTTCCAACTATGCTGCTTTCATGTGAGAAATTATGACAATTATTTGCATCCTGCACCAAAGACAATAGTAGTTGAATATTGAGAATAGGCACAAAACCATAATTACTGATAGTCAGAAAACTGACTACTGTGATTGCCCTAGTTGACAAGGCTGGTGAACAGACAGCTAGACATCTATTTTTTTTTTCCCCCCTGAGGCAATAGGGGTTAAGTGACTTGTCCAGGGTCACACAATTAGAAAGTGTTAGAGATCAGATTTGAACTCAGGTCCTCCTAACTTCAGGCTGGTGCTCTATTTACTGTACCACCTAGCTGCCCCATCTTTGTTGTTTTCTAAGACCAAACTATGTCTGGGTCTTCTGGGGGTATGAATAGAATAGAATAAAATAGAATAATACCAAAAAGGAAGAAAGAGGAACATATATTTGTTTGGCACCTACCATATGCCTGGCACTGTGATAAGCACTTTACAAGTATTATCTCATTTGATCCTCACAACAAATCTTTGAAGAAGGTGCAGGTTTTTTCCCCGTTTCACAGTTGAGGAAACTGAGGCAAACATAAGTTAAGTTATAAACCTAGAGTAACATAGGTAGCAAATGTCTGAGGTCAGATTAGAATTCAGGTTTTCTTAACTTTAGGCTCAATACTCTACCCTATGTAATATTGGGTTTTCTAGCAGATGATACAACCACGCTTCTTTCTCCAAGGCAAGTAGAGGCCAGAGATTGTGAGATACATGATATATGGTGTTTATATAAAGCCTTGATAGTTTTCTGGCCTCAATCTTCTGTTCAACATTCAGTAAATCGATTCTTACCAATTTATATTGGAACTTTGAAAGTGCCAAGGTGTAATAGAAAGTAAGTCATGATTATTTTTAGCCAAAAGATGCCAAATTTGTCTCAAAAAGGCTGACCTCTGTATAATTTGTGTATTTTTTAAGAGAAATAAAACCTTGAAGTTTGTGAGATGCTGGTGAAACTTTTTTTCCCTTTCAGCTCATTCAGAAAATAAATATTTTTGGTAGAAAAGATCAGAGATCATTTAGTCCTAAATATTTCCCAAGTCTCAGATAGGATTAAAATGGTTTACTCTAAGTCTCATGGAGAGTGACTGAACTGGGAACTGAACTCATCTTCCAAATTCTAGTTCCCTCTCTACTGAAACATTCTTTCTATTGCAGATAACTTTATTCTGGTTTCATTATATTTGGAATCTCTTATTTCTTTCCAATAAAATATAAACTGCTTCACAGTAAATGCTATTTATTTTTGTGTTCCTAAGACCTAGCATAGTACCTGAAATCTAGTAGTCATTTGTTAAATACTTGCTGAATAAATGGAATTTTTGGTGCTGATTCCATTAATGGTTAGCCATCTTTTTGTTCTTCAATGAATGCTTTGTTTTCTTTCTCCTCTAAATTATCTTCCTTAAACCTTCGCTTCTTTTTTTTTCCCCTCCTTTATTTTCCTCTGCAGATTATATTAGGTGCTGGTTCTATTGGATTTTTAAAATCACCATTGGTCCTAAGTCTAACAAGATTACTGAGTACCAAACTATATCTCTGTTATAAACTAAGGCATATTCCAGGGATTTTCCAAGCCAAATTATCCCCTACTTTGCCTTATGCCCTTTTCTTCTTTTTGAAGTTCTCATAGGAGATGGGAAGTACAGTTAACATCATTCACAGATATAACTATTCACAACTGAAGATTACCATTACCCTGAAGTATTTTATTAAAATTATTAAATTTTTCCCTTCTTTTTTTTTTTTTTTTTTTTTAGAATATAAAATGGAACAATGAAAATAACTGGATATATGCCCACACAGAATGATCAGAGGATTGTTCTAAATTCCAGGGGTCCTCAAACTAAGGCCCGCAGGCCAGATGCAACAGCTGAGGATGTTTATCCCCTTCACCCAGAGCTATGAAGTTTCTTTATTTAAAGTCTCACAAAACAAAGTTTTTGTTTTTACTACAGTCTGGCCCTCCAACAGTCTGAGGGACAATGAACTGGCCCCCTATTTAAAAAGTTTGAGGACTCCTAAACTATACTTTTATGAAGTCCAACATAATTTCCTCATAATATTTGACACATATTATTTTTAAGATTTTTCTGTTTCAATATTTACCTTAAGTCTAACATGATATTCACAATAACTTTGTAAAGTTGATACTGTATATATTATTAATAACTAACAAATTAGAAGCTTAAGGCCCAGCAAGATTAAAGACGCACTTAAGATCACTTAATAAGTGGCAAAGGTAAGATGTGAAATCATAATTTTTCATTAGTCGACTCTGCTGCTAAATGGTAGGTACCCAGAAGTTTAAAGTCAAGGATATACACATGAAAAAGGTTGAAATCAAATCAAGTAAAATTAAACAATAAATTTGATTTGTGGACTTAGCTTTTGAGATTCCTTAGAGTCATTTGAATGGCAAGAGAGGAAACATTTCTGGGCTTTGGGAATAAATGGTTGAAAGGATCAGATTCACACAGATTTGTGGACTTTTTTTTTTTTTTATCAGAACTTATATGAAATGGCTTTTAAGGCACAGGATTCCCACAAGGGAAATATATATATGTTTTTGTTTTTGCTGAGGCAATTGGGGTTAATTAACTTGCCTAAGGTAACACAGCTAGGAAGTTTTAAGTGTCTGAGGTCAGATTTGAATGCACGTTTTCCTGACTTCAAGGTACTCTATCCACTGCACCAACTAGCTGCCCCTAGTAAGCTATTTTTTATACCAAATGACTAAGCCCCTTGGGTGAGGTTTCCTGTCTTTTGGAGAAAACAAATATATTGTGGAAAAAATTCTGATAATTGTGAAAAACTTTTTTTTTATGGGGAGAAAAAAAAATGGCTGTTAATTTTTATCGTGTTTAATGACCAGATTGTGAGGGACTCTTTTCCCTAAAAGAGCTGTAGTTTAAACCCATGGTTTTTAATCTAAAAAGAATGGGGGAACTTATTAGTACTTTTATAGAAAAGAGGTAGCACCTAAACTGAACATCTCTGAAGCTAAAAGCTGGAAGCAAAAGGTTTTTCAATTTTGTACTTAATTGTGCCATGTTTAACTATGATTGTCAGTGACTATGGCACAAAGAATATGGCACAAGCAGAGACAGGAGATCAACTAGAGCCACAAACTGGCAGGCTTTTGGCTATGCTCCCATTTTCAGCACAGATTCTATAAGAGGCCAGGGATGATTAAACAAGCCTTATATAATATAAATAGCATGATGACATCACCAGAAGACATTTAAGTTGTATATATTAAGAAGACCCACATCTTTCTAGTCTCGGAGTCACAACACAGATTGCATCTTCAAATCCTTAGTCTCAGTGATCTTACACATGCAATCAGAGGCTAAATTTCATGATTTTTACTTTGATCACATCACTAGGAGTATTTGACTTCCTTTTGATTTTCAAATGCCACCACATTTCAGGCATTCAATATCTTTCCTCCATTATAATAACCTAAATGTCTTCTTGTCTCAAGTCTCTCATCTCTTCCATCCCTCACCTAATAACTACAAAATATTCTCTGTGTGTGTTTCTTTTAAGTTTTTTCAAAACATACTGATTCCTGCCACCCACCCAGAAAATCAAATAATTTCATATATCTCTAAGATGAAATATAAACTTTTTGTTTGTAATTTAAAGTTCTTTATAACCAGGAATCACCCTGTCTTATTGATCTGCTTATACAAGGTCTCCTGCTCCAAGCATGTTACCATCTACTCAAGTTGTCCACTTTATTGTTCCTCACACACAATGCCCAATTTTCCTCAAAAATGCCTCTTTACTCACTGAGCACCTGCCTCAATGTTCTCTCCTTTATCTCTTTAAAATCTGTCTTTTCCTTAAAGATTCAGGTCTCACAGTTCCTTTTGCAAAAACTCTTCTAAACTCTAATTTCCCTTCTGTGGTTACTTTGTATCTATTCCATATGTACTTTACATAAACCCATATATAAAAGTTATTTTCCACTACTATTAGAATATGTGGTTTTTGATAGATATCTTAATGACTAATTAATATACCTAGCACTTAGATAGTTACCTAGCACTTAATAAATATTTGTTGATTGATTAGTAGAATGTTCATATGACAGTACCTTGTGTTTTTGGACATGAGCATATTTTCTTGAGTCTATCCTGACTACATGGAAATACCTGGAGAAACGTATAGCTCACAATTAATAGTATTTCATAGTACTTAGAATATGTGTGTGTACATATGTATGTATATATGTGTGTATAAGGAACTCAACAAAATTTTATTAATTTAATGACAAACCCAGGGTTTATGGGATTTATCTTCTATAGATTTTTAATATATGATTATTGATTGAATAAATGAATTTTCTTACATTGGAGATTAGCTGACCTCTCACTTCCTTTTCTCTTCCCCTCCTTAAATCCTCACTTTCAAGCATACTTATCTCCATATATTTGGCATCCTGAAATGATTAAGGCAGGTTTTATTCAATAAAAAAAGTTCTGGACTTGAGTCAGAAAATACAAGTTCTACTATTGATTTATATCACTTACATCTAAGTTCTAATTGGCTGAAATAAGGAATCCAGTAAAGTAGTCACATGTATTCATATGTTCACTGCTATAATTATGTAAAATATCATAACTGGTTTTAATCCAATTATATTTTTCAGTGTAAATTTAAATGATGTAATAAATTTGTGGGTACTTATCATTTATACTAATCAGGGTCTAACTGTATTGCTTTAATAGTCATATTGCCCCTCAGCTTCCGTGTCCCCACTAGAAAAGTAAAAAAAGTAATACATTTTTCAAAAGGTTGTTGTGAGGTCTTACTACATAACTGTCAGTTTTACTTATATTACTGAATAATGTAAAGATAAGAGTGCTAGATTTGGAGTAAGGAAGACTTAAATTCAAATTTCTCCTCTAACATTATTACCTTTGTGATTTTAGAATTCTCTATACTTCAAAAAAATATATTTGCTATTTATAAAGCAAAAAACACTCCTTTCTCCTTTCTAGAGACTTCTTTCTCCTTCTGTACTTTATACTTAGTCTTTTAGGAGAGGTAGAGCAATCATATCTGGGTTAATTTCAAAGATTATCATGATTAATTGCAATTTATCTCCATAGTTCATTCCTACTCAGCTTCAAAACAAGGATTTTACTTTTAGTGTTACTTGCCTCATGATAATTAAAAACAAACAAACAAAGGAAAACTGAAACAAAACAAAAAAATGGCTTTTAAAATATGGCCACAGAATTCTAAGTGGAGAAAACCTCAAATCCACAGGAATAAAGGAAAGTGTTTTTGGACTTCTAGAGGCAACATCAACATTTATCTTTCATTGGTATCAAAACACTAGAAATTGTTTTTGGTTCTGCTCTTCAGTGAGATTAGTAAAAATGTATAACTGTGTATGTATAATTGTAAAATTGTGGAATATAGTTTAGTGAATCCAAAGCTTTTGTTTGCTTGCTTGTTTTATTATTCTTGTTGTTTAATATGATTTACTGTCAGCATTTTCTTTAAAGAATCATGTAGATGATAGATGAGTTTTTAAAAACTACTTTTCAAAGAGGGTAAATTTAATTCAAATCTGCTCTTATCAAGATCTTACCTAGCAATGGTTGCAAAAATAAAGTTGAAAGTACACAATTGTTAGTGATTTTTCTTTTAACCTGCATGAGATGCCCGTAGCTAGAATATTTCATAAAAAAGGAATCATTAACATGGCACCAGAACTCAAAACTGAGTCTGTTTTTTTTTTCCCCCACATGTGGTTTTAAGCCAGATGTATATACTCTTTCAAAGATTACTCTTTGGATATCTTTGGTCAAGTTCTGTTTTTGTAGATAATCCTCCAGAAGTTCTCCAGAATTATTAGTATGTAGGGCACAATAGAACTAAAAAGTGGATGCACTCACTAGCCTGGCTACATAATTTATAAGAAGATTACTTTCTTTTCTATTGTTTTCAAAAATTGAAATCAGCCTGTGTTGATTATATCACTTTCTTATTTTTTTTTTCTATTTTGAAGAATAGATATTGCCAACTGAAGGGGAAATTCATTCACAAAGATCTTTTTTTTTCCAGAATAATTTTCTGGTTTAGTATTTCTTTTTCTATGAAAAAGTGTTAAATAATCCCACTTTGAATCAATCAGTTCATAATGGCCTTTTTTTTCTCTCAGAACTGGTTTTCTTGTTTTTCTTAACAGAAAAAATTCTATTTTATTATCTGAAATAAATCAGTCTTACATTGGATTTAAAGAAACACCAGATCAAGTTTTTGATAAAGGGAAACTTTCTACTAGTGCATCAATAAATATAGAAAGATAGACGGTGTGACAGTATAATTGGATAAGGGGAAAATCCAATTATAAGATTTAATTTAGTAATTGATGACTGTGTCAGTGAATCCTGTCCATATCTGCAATGTCCAGCTCATCAGTGTCGAGAAGTGTCATCAATGGCATCTTATCATTCCTTGGTTAACAGCATGTCACTCTTTTAGGTGTATTGAGTGTTTGAGGTCAAAGTGGCTTCCAGACAAGATGTCATTGCACATTAGAAACTGTATTAAATTAATTGAAAAATAGATAAACATTGATAATAATAAAACAAGAGAAATGCTAAACAGTAAAAGGTAAATACTTTTAAATGTTACTCAAATAGACTTCCAATAAAACGACAGCTTTCAGACAGCTTAATTATTTGCATCATAAAAAACTCTGGTGGTTGAAGATTAAAATATTGATTAAAAAGCTTCAGGTGAATCTCAATTCAGCCTAAAAAGAACTTCCCATCTTAATAAAATATGCAAAACTTTCTTCTTTAAACAGTACAACTTACTTTGTTTAAAACAAAAACAAAACAAAACACCATTTCTTTAGTTTCTTGAAGGAAACCTGAAATGGGCATTTGGAGACAGAGGTTTCATATAACTCTGTAATGCAGAAGTGAATGCACCAGGGCAGTGTCTATAATAGTTCTAAAGTATTCAGATTAAAAGTGAACAATTCAGTTGATCATCAGCATAATTTTCTATACAATCAAGATAGTTCCAAATACCCAGTACCCTCTTGAAAAAGAAAAGAAATAATAAAAAAATGTAGGAAATTGATTGGACTTTTTACTTTTCTTTCAAGATGTTATCACATCAAGCAGATCCAGCCTAGAGTAAGGTTTAAAAGAAACACATTGTACCACCTTCTTTTGTCTGAACTCCAACAGTTTTAATACTCTCAGTCATCATCTGGAAGTTACCTAAAAGTTAATGCTATATTTGATTTAAATCACTAGAGTTAATAGCCCCAGGACTTAAGTTGACTTCATACAGTCATTTTTATTTTATATGTCAATTATTTTCTACTTTAAGGCATCATTGCCAAATGAAATTGTGCCTCAATTCAAATGAAATAGTAATATCACCTGTTATGAACTTCTTGGACAAAAAATGGAAAATAGTTCATGTCTGTCTTAGTAAGATGGCTTAAATTAAATAGTAACAGACTTAATGGAAAAGAATGGGATACTAACTAAAACTGGCAAATAGAGTCTATCAGTCATGTGCTTTCCACAATGAAAAGCAGAACTGATTTTATATTGAGATGATAGAGTTTAAAAAACAAATATTCAAAACTTCCTCTTCTAGGAGAGCAAAATAGTACTCAGTAGCATGGCATTGTTAACAAAATTCGTTTATCTGAAACTATAATTTAATATTTATGTATCTAATGTACATGTGACAAGGTATAGTCAAAAATTAAAGCGCAACTAGAAAACAGCCACTGAAACCAATACCAAACACAATCCAAACATTTGTATGGAAACAAGAGTTAGAATTTGATTTGGGGTAATATAGATATGTATATGCATACATATAGTATCATATTTGGCTTGTTATACAATGCATCATTCTAGTTTTAAAAGAGTCACTGTTATAGTTCAATTAAAAAGCTGATCTCTTTAGACTTATTTTACAGTGAAAAACGAGATCTTCATTTGCACATACATGTATCCATATGTATCTGTATGCTTTTGCACTGTGCAGAGATATGTGATCTGCTAGCAAATAACTGAAATTTGAAAAAAAAAATATTCAAATTGAATGTGTTCTACCTAAAATGACTTAGCCCACCCAATGTCTTTCTTTTAAACAGAAACTATATAAAATATTGTGTCCTTTATTAACTGAATTTTTTTTCTTATGCTTAATAGTAGACAGTGAAGGAATTGCACTTATTGTAACATTACAGTAAAGTATTAGCTTGCAGCTCACTCTTGGGACATCAGGGACTGTCATATTTAGGATAAGTTGTGTATTAGATGCAATGATGAAAGTGGCTATCAAAATTAAAATGAGAGTTCCTACTTACAGAACAAATAGGGAGGTAACAGAAGAAAACATGCACTACCCCTACTTTTTATGTAAAACTAATTTCTTCCAGGAAACAGTAACCCACGCTGACCTTCCAAAAAGGGAAAATTTTTGTCCCCTTGACAACACAGTATGTTTGGACTTTTATATTCAAATTCCAGTTTATTAGTTAGCTCATTGTCTCTTGAGTGTGCTGTTCCAGTGTCCTCTCCTTTAGCTGCCCTTGAACCTCTGCAGAATCTGCAATATTACAGTCATATTTCAGTTTCATTGAACCTCAAAATCTCCTTCAGTTCTTTATAAATAAGGTTCCTTCTATTCATCTTCTTCAGGTTCCTGTGGTAACACTGGTACTTCTTCCTTTAAACAATCACTGAAGAATCTGAGAATTGTGCTGTAAAGGTGATATTTGCTCTTCTCGGATGCAATATTATGGCCTTCATCTGGATAGACCTAGAAAAGGAAAAATAAAGAAGACAGGCTAAGTTACTTAAGTCTTTACTTTCACTCCCCATCCCCATACTTTCTTAATGTAGAAATATGTCCAGTTGAAAGGCAACATAACATAACAAAGAAAACAGTGGCTTTTGATTCAGAAGATTTGCATTCATGATCCATATCCCACAAATTAAAACAAGTAACTGCCCCTATTTTGAATGTGTTTCTTCATCTGTAAAATGGGAATAATGATAATTTTACTATGTACATTATATGGTTAGTAAGAGGAAAAGTACTGCGTAAATCTAAATATCCTCTAAAAATGTGAGCTATTATTTGAAATATTGAAATTCCCTCAAAGCAAACTATACCAGGATGAATCTCCAGGATCCATAATGATCAACACTGGAAGCATCAAAAGGATTTGGTTATTTTTGTTTGTTTATTTCTTTGTATCTTATTTTTAAGAGATTTTGGGAATAGACAACAGTGAAGAGTAAAATGACAATAATTCATAAGATCATAGGCTTAGAACTGGGAGGGACTTCAGAGATCATGTAGTTCAATTCCCCCATTTTACGTGGAAACCAAAATTCAAGTGAGAGGTGACTTGCTTAAAACCACACATATAATAAATGTCATAGGCAGGATTCACATTTAAGACCCAAGATTCTTTGTTTGATTATTTGTTTGAAGTATCAGGATGTTGTCTTGTAAACTACATTATTCTAATTAAGTAAAAGCTAGGGAAACAAGGACTTTTTTTTTTTCCCCCAAGATTTTATGTAGCAGAAACATATTCAAATCATCGAATCTTAGATCCAGAGCTGGAAGGATCATATGACCATAAATTTATTGTTGGAAATAATCTTAGGCTTCATCTTATAATTTCCTTACTTAAATGTGAGGAAACAGTTCTAAAGAAGTTATCTCAGGTAGTAGAAATAATTGGTAACATTGGAAAGACCTGTACTCAGATCTCTGACTCATGAAATAACTCTAGAAGAATGTAATAGTATTTATATGCAAAACATGTTAGTTCATAGGAAAAGTAAACAGAAGGAATACAAATAACAGTTTTGATATGAACTGTGAAATATATTTTGAGTTTAGCTGTTAATTTAAAATAAGAACATTCAAGACAAAGAAAAATACTCAGCCTTTATTAAAATTCTAATTTTTCTCTTAATATCATAATGACAACTTTGTCTTCTTAAAGGCTAGCTTTAGCAAAAGATTTAGCAAGTTGCACTGAACTGGAAAATTGTCAGTTATGAACTCATTTAACTAACTTTATTCCCATTTTCTAATCTAACTGAGAGAAGCTAATCACCAGGTTGGCCTTGGTATAATAAACATATTGACCATAACAACTTTTACAAAACTTCTATAAAACCTAAGACTAGTTATAATGTATATCAGGAGAGAATACAGACTCTTATAACATGACTGATCCTTCAAATATGACAGTATCAAAGCCCCCTGATCCATTAGCCTAGGATATCTCCTTTATTGACAGCTCCCTGAATTTAATTGTTATGTTTCATCAAATCTATTGCTAGATAGAAAAGAAATCCATTCATTGGGATGCACGTCTGATTGTGCACAAAGGAGGAGACATACAGCTCAATCTGATAACTGAACTTTTGTTTTTGGAAAACCAAAATCCATTTTTATTTCTAACTGAAAAATAGCATTTCTTTCTTTAAATTTCTTTGAAGATTATTTATTATTCAAAATTATTTAAAAGCCTTATTCTGAGTACAATCAGGAGGACTTGAGTTCAAATCTGATTCCAGACATCCAATGCTTCCTAGCTGTATGACCCTGGGCAAATCACCTAACCCCAATTGCTTCAGGAAAAAAAAAAAAAGCCTCATTCTGAGAAGGGGTTCATAGGCTTCAACAGTTTGCCAAAGGGATCCATGACAAAAAATCCTTGATCCAGTCCAACCTTTTCACTTAAGTGTAAGGAGCCTCAAGCCCAGAGATAATAAATAGGGATCAAATTAGATAATAATTATAAAACACTTAACCCAAGGTCTGGCATGTAGTACATGCTATATAAAAGTTAGCTATTATTATATAGGATAACTGAACTTTTAATGGACTTGGAGAGTCTGAATGATCCTTCTACATTTATATGACTTATCAAACAAGGAGAAACTATAAAGGTCCAGAAATAATCAAAGAGACATTCAAACATGCTTAGAGATGGTAAAGATCATAGTTGGGAAATAATTCAATGAGATCTCATTTATGGAATTGCACTTATTTGTAGTCTTATCTCACCTGCATAGTATAATTCACTCCAGCTTTTATTAAATGCTTGATTAATTCTGCAGAATGCTGGAAATGGACTTTTGCTGCAAAAGAAAAAAAAAATGTGTGTATGTATATAGATTAGGAACAACATAGTTTCCTGGCATGAGCCCATATCTTGAGAGATCTTCTGTTCGCCAAATTTGATTTTATGTATTCATATTTACCACATCAAAAATGTATCACACTTGGAGTTTCATGAATTGTCTAGGAGAGTGATCTTTGAATTGTGACTTATAAAAGAAAACAGCTGTTATAGTCATGCCTCTGCACTCAGTGTCTGACATACTTGGTTAGATTTTTCATTTCATTTATCATTTACAATTATTCACAACATTTTAAAATCTCACTAAAATATTTAAAACAGAAAATGTTTATCTCAGTATTAACAAAGCATGTTCAGTCTCCTATTACTTACATAAGATTACTGGAGCTCAGTCTCATTTAGATAATGACCTCCTGAATTATCATTTTAAATTTAAAAAAGGATTTCCCCATGTTGAGAAAACATAGTAAACTTTCTATTATTCAGGGACCACATGTTTAGTAGAGACTATCCTGACTCTTCCCATATTTTCCTCCTTTTATCTTCATTTGCTCCTTCTGCCTAAACACTGGGGAGGAAATTGACAGGTTAGACACAGTGTGCTCCAGAGCACTAGGCTAGGCACAGAGATCCTTGCTTTGTCTTTTATTAAATTTCACCTCCCTAGACTCCAGATTACTCATCTGCAAAATGGGGCTAAAAAACCCACCTTATTTACTTCACAGAGAGATCAATATTTAGTACAATACAATTAACATGCTTTGAAACATATAAAATATCCTTAAAATTGGAAGGATTATCATTATTACTAGAATTATGTAATTATATAATATGCTATATAGTCAATCCAGCAAGCATTTGCTAATTGATTCCTATCTGTGATATATTCTACTATGTTCCAGAGGTAAATTGACTGAGTCAGGATGTGAATCCAGGTACAAAGGCCCCCAAATGTGGTCCACTTTCCACTTTACTAGTCTGCCTCTTGTACGCAAAATTGAATTAATTTTGAGTTAGTAAATGAAGGAAAGAACATTGGGCTAAAAGTCAAGATTTAATTGTGGTCTTATCCACCATAATACTTAAGTGGATAGCCTTTCTCCTCTATGCATTTAATATTCTTCATCTATAATACAGTACTTTGGCTCATAGATTCCCAGTTGAAGGAAACCACAAATGACATTGTGCAGATGACCTTATTAATGCCCGAAGAGATTAAGTGATTTTATTTTACTATTTCAAAGAGAATAAGTGGCAAAGCCTGGGTTGGACCACTGACTCCTGCTTCTAAATCTTGAATAGCATTACTTAAGTATTATCAAGTTCTCATATTTATATTTTGAATTGAATTTCCACTTATTCCATGCTAAGATAAAAGACAAGAAATATTTTGAAATACTGAAGTTATTTTAAGTTCAGAACTGTCTATCTTATTTTTCTGCTTTTCTTTCTTCCTCTCCCCTTCTTTCATTTTCTTCTCCCTTTCTTTTCTTCCCTCTGTGTTTTTTTCTTCTCTTCTTCATTTACCTATTCTTATTACTATCTTGACCTTGACCCTTGACTATACAGATATACCTACTTGTGTGAAGTTTATAACCACAAAATAACAATGGCCAATGCAATACTTACTGTCAGCTGTGCCATGAATTATTAATAAATTTTCTTCTTTTAAGCTGTGAATATTGTGTAGGACACTGGATGCCTGTAAGAAAAAAGTACAAACATACATATATACATATATATTCAAAATAACTGAATTTTTGATACAAAACCCACCATTTTTTTGCTGTTTTCAAATAACTTACTTGGTAAGTACTTTCTTCCTTAGATGGAAAACCAAGGTATCTTTCAGCAAAAGCTGAAGCTACAGGAATGGGAGATAAGATTAAGAAAATAAATTAGGATTCATTTATCTTGGAGCCTTCACTTGTGTTTACTTTTCATTTTCATGCTCAAATGAATTTGGTCAAATCAGAGAAATGGTAAGCAGCTGAAAAACATAATCATGGAACTCAATTGAGCTTTATTTAATGAGGATTTTAGTAAGCTTATTACTTCCCATGATTTAACATGGTAGAAGATACTTACCATACAATTTCATGTCTGTAATTGGTGCAACCACAGCTCCACATTTAAAAAATCTTTCATCAGATTTCAAGATCATTGATGCAATATATCCACCATATCCCTAGAAAACCAAATAATAGATTTCATATTTTAATTGTATTTACCATTTTGTGTAACTTTGCAAATAATTCAGAGAATTATAGAAATGGAATGACTTTGAAAAATCATATATTCCATCCTCCTTATTTCTAAGCAAAAGTTCACCAAACTAGGACAAAACACTATTTCTATTATATTAAAAAAAAGATTCTTTGAAATTTCTGTTTTATTTTCTAAGTTATTAAAGGCATCTATGTAGTGGTAGATTTTGAGTCATTAGGTAAGTTAGTCTATTTTATTTAGTATGTTTTTATATATTTTATCAGGGACAACAAAGTTCTTTCTGCTTTGGGGATTGGTTTTGATTTTAGGAAGAAATAAGTTTTTCATAGACTTATCTCAATCATTCATTGACTATGATGACACACAAATTTGGATTTAAAAAAGGAACTGTGAAGATTAAGTGATGAGGCTTCTTTCTTCATGTAGCAAATAAGCTATCTCTGGAGGGCATTGCCAAAGAACTTCTCTGGGGCTCTGAACAATAGCATACAATCTCACTGAAATATTTTTGAAAATTCAGTATTTATCCTAATTTGTTTCTTGTTGTATGGTGCAATAAGCTATTTTTTAATGAAAAAAAGGCAGTTTTAGTTTAGTTTTGAAAAAAAAATCTTGTCATTGTTTTGCATGTCACATTTTTCCTAGTGGATTTTTAAATGCATATATATATATACACATATATATATATATATGTTATTTTATTGTATACAATATATTAGAATTTACAAAAAGCTACTATAGAATTTTTGCTATGATATATTAGCTATATTGAAATAAGTACAAATATTTTGACTGCAAAATAGTGTTGTTTTTTTTTTTTTGCTTGTTTCATCTTGTCAAAAGAATCTTTTAAAATGAATTACTAGAGATAGGATTAAAAACAGAAACATTCTAAAATGTATGTCTTTCCTGTGGTCTTTTTTTATTTTCCTCAATTGACATTCGATTCCATGACTATATAAAGTAAGAACTCTTGGGAATTAGATTTAGGAGACTGATTGGAGTAAGGTGCCAAACTCCAAAAATATAAATTTAAATCTATGTCTGTTGGTTGTGATGAAATTCTACTAGCTATTTGAACAATTGCCCAAATACCAACAATGCATGCACAATTGCTTTCATTATCTTTGTTCCTAATATTTTGATGGGCTAATTATTTCATATTTCCTTCAGTGGTCCTCTTTAAGAACAATGGACAAACTAAAACTAATGTATTACAACTTCTACACATTTATCATCATGAATGTCACTTGTCCTTGCCCTATTGTCCAAAATAAATCCTTCATACAGAAATACTCAAAGCACTGATAGTCCTACAGTAGGTCATTAAATAAAAATATCTTCTAAACTAACCAACAAAAACATGGATCCATCTCATATAGGTAACCATTCTGTTAGTAGGTTTCAACTTGTGGGAAAATATGACAAATTTACTATCAATTCTATGACATTTTAAAATGCATTTTTGTAGAGGGTTGGAACTCTGAAAGGGTGTACTTGAATCTAAGACAACAGGGTGCTTGTAGTAAAGTACCTACAGGTGTGAGATAGTGGGTCTCTAAGCACAAACTTGATGAAATGATGTAATCAATCCAGTTGGCATATACTTAAGGTAATGTGGTGATGTGATGTTCTACAGCTGCGCATGGTATGGTGTTGTAATGTAGTCATGCTGGGATATGATAGAGACAGACTTCTGAGGGAGGGAGATGAAAACACGAAAGAGAAATGGGGAGCCAAAGCAGATAATAGCCGCTTTCCTCTGGGTTGAAGGGTCTTACTTGAAACAGGTCTACATAACTCCATTAGCATCAGAGATATTATACAAGCACATAGTAGTGTAACTCAGGCTAGTAGCAATGGCTCTCCCCTCAGTTGGCACAGGCTCAGTGTGGTGTAACAAACATGAGTTATACATGTAAGTAGTGATATAATGAACAATATGAATCAGGATAATATTGTAAAAGATTTCCAGAAGTCCTAGAAATTTTTATTAACCATACTATCCAGATAGACTTTAAAAGTATTAGTAAACATACTATGCCATAAAGGACATATCTACTTATTTATGGGTTTGCATGTGGATTAACAGATGTCTTCCTTGCTTCCTCCTCAAAGAGTCATTAGCTTTCTCTAAATCAAATTAAGGTACTATCTCTGACATGACATCTTTTTTGACTCCCTCTGCCTTCACCACCATCATTTTTGAGTACTCTTCCTCTTGAAATTTAATTTCCATTACTTTCCATTTAATCATTTACAAATATTTTATGTTCCATAGAGTTTGTCACTTGAGGACAAGTATTATTTCAATTTTGTTCATGTAGTTTTTAAGTAGAAATGTCCTCAAATTTTCCCTATATGTACCGAATACCTTTTGCATTTGGAATCAGTACAACATGGTCTCTGTGGCAGTGCTCACCAACTTTTCAAGGCATCATGCCTTTCAAAGTTTGATTTATGGGCTACCTCCTATCGTACAGTTTTCCTGATCCCCACAATGTCATGCTATCTTGATTCTCAAAATGACAAGTATTTACTTATTTCTATAGATGTGTTTTCTTCCTTAAAAGAATGTTAGTTCTTAGGATGTATTACTGTTGTTGTTTTGTGTTGTTTGTTTGTTTGGGTTTTTGTTTTGCTTTATTTTATCACTTTATCACTAGCTGCTAGCAGACCCTTTCATAGAGTAGGAACAAACAAAATAACTTATTAAATTATATTAAGCAAAATTATTTCATACCTTTCTTGATAGCAATAATAAGAAAATTATTGAATATAATTATCTCTTTCATGGCATCCCTCAAGGAATCTTAGATGATCTAAACCTAGGTAAAAGTGACACCTTATTTGTAGGAGAGATTTCATGGCTTCATTTTATTCAGCTGAATCAAATTTTTTTTTTTTAAACCAATAGAAGTTAAATAGTGTATTCTTTTGCATGTGTCAGTTAATGTGTGACTGTGAATATGTGGTCTCAGTTAAGTTTATAAGATAATTAAAATAAGCAAATATAGCCAAAGAATTTGACTTTGCAGAAGTCTTGCAGTTTATTCCTTGATTGAATTGATGGAGAGATTTGATAGGTTTATTGACTAGACAACCAGCCAGAAATGTTTTTTTTTTTTTAATTGAAACTGTTCAACTGTAATAACTGGTCCAAAATATTCATATCAATGACCCTTTACTGTCCCTGTGAATTGGTTTTTTAGAGACTACAATTTTCCTGCTACGTTTCACTATAAATGAACATAACGATTACTCTGTCATCGTAAACTTTGCATCTGTTTTATCAATGAATTATCAAATCTGCAAAAGTATGGAAGGAATTGTTCCCTTTTATATCACCTTGGTATAAACAACACTGGGGATATCAATTTATTCTCTGCTCACTCAATCCAACACAATGTCTTTAATGGAGAGAAGTATGAATATTCCAAGTATGCTGGGATTAAGTCCTTTTAAACATATTGTACATATTAAGTCATTCTACCTTCATTAGATTCAATTTCCTCATCTTTAAAATGAGGAAATTGCTATTTGTATACATACTTGATAGTACTGTTTGGAGAAAAACATTTTATAATCTCTAAAATCTCAAAAAAGGTCTATAACTGAATTTTAACTGTAACTTATTATTTATTTATTCAACCATATGTTAGGTTTTATAGCAGCTGTTTGAATCTCTCTCAGGAGCACCTGGTAAATAGAGTTGAGTCAGCAAATATTTATTAAGGATTTATGAAATGTGAGACACTCTTCCAAATAAGGATTATAAATACAAAGAAAAACAGTAAAAGAAGAAACAAAAGAATTAAAACATTCCTTTCTTGCAAGGAGCTCATAACTACCAAAATTATCTACTGATAAATTTACTATTAGTAAAGAATAAAAATGTCATATTATTTGTAAGATTGCTAAGAATAAAGGAAGTATTCAATATATGGTTCTTACAGTGACTTAATGAAATGTTCTCTGCAATTCTCAAGTTCCTTGAAGATGATTTTAAATGCACTTTTTGTAAGAGGTCTTTCTTGATTTTATCAGCTTTAGTGATTGTCCACCACTCACCCCACTTCTCCATCTTTATTTAGTATTCATTTAGGTAGATAATATATTCTACCAATAGAATGTGAGTTCCTTGAGGCTAAAGAAGTTTTCATTTTTGTCCTTGTATATCATGTCTCCCAAACTGAGGTCTACACAACAGGTGATCAAAAAATACTTGTTCACTTAAAATGACATTTCAAATCTGATCAAAGTACTACTCAGAAACTTCTAAGCAGATGGAATACAATATTTATACTCCTTCTTTCTCTAATTAGTTTCAACTTAATAAAAAACATATATCTTAATTATTCTGTGCTTTACATGGTAAACCAATGAAGAAGAAAAAAAAATAAAAGGACACCTTTTACTTTTCTTTCTTGCCCTCTTATGATTAGCAAATAGATAATGGATAAATTCAATGCTTCCTTTTCTGACTTCAGTATCCTTGACTGTTCTGTACTTTCTGAAATTACTTGATCATTTCCTCTACTAATTTTCCTGACCCTCTTATTCTCATTCTTTAAAATAATATAGTGAAGAAGTAACTAACAATATAGGATTTTGAGTTAGGAGACATAGATGAGAACAATGAAACAGATACTAAGTCACAGATTCTTAAACTCTTTGATCCAAGATTCTTAATCTTTCATGTTCTTTATTTCCTTATCTTTAAAATGTGGTTAACAATATTTATCCTTTATACCTCAAAGAGGTGTTCAAAGTATTTTATAAACTTTAAAGTTCTTATACATGTAATGTGTTATAATTGTTTATCTTACTGAATTTTTCCTTCTTTTAATCCACTAAATATGTTACTACTACTAACAGTCTTTAAAATTACATATATTTAATATATGTGTATAATTATATATATATATATATATATATATATATATATATATATATATATATACACATTATCTCTATCATTCATACTTGAATATTTTTAAAAGCCATCCTGTCCAATTGAATCCAAGCAAATCAGTGAAACAACTCTTATTTTTTTTTCTTTTCCTTATTTTTTGGTAACAGATAAATTGTATATTTTCTATTAAATTTTGAATAATCCTCTTTTTATTTTTTGCTGAGTCAATTGGAGTTAAGTGACTTGCCCAGGCTCACTGATAACTAATAACTTCTTATTAAATTATATTAAGTGAAATTGTTTCATACCTTTCTTGATAGCAACAATAAGAAAATTGTTGAATATAATTATCTCTTTTATGGCTTCTCTCAAGGAATCTTAGATGATCTAAACATAGGAAGTGTTGTGTCCAAGGCTAGATTTGAACTCAGATCTTCCTGACTTCAGGACTGGTACTCTATCCACTGTACCACTTAGCTGCCCCTGAGTCATCTTCTTTAAAAAATTTAAGAATAAATTCATAGGTACCTTTAAGATTGTGTAATCTTCAATAAATTTATTCTTGCTCATAGCCAAACAATTTTTCTTACTAATTCTTCTTATTGCCACTATTATTTCTGCACAAAGTGAAATGGTTACAAAGATAGTACTTAGCTTCATGATCATTGTTAATGAGAATAGATGACTAAAAAACTATTAGGTAATTTGTTTTATGTTGGGCCCACTGTCCCACTACCTGTTCCACCTATAAATGATTTCAGTGTTACTATTGCCCCACCCCAAACTAATTTTGTCTTCTGAAACTTTTTTACTTTATGATGATTTTGTTCATAAATTATATGTGAATAGGTAAGAAAATTCTTTTCTCGCCCTCTTTGACATACTTACAACTCCACAGAAGAGTTAAACTATGGTTATTCAATATGGACAGGTCATAGTGGAATATGCTAATAAAAGGTGATCCACTAGAGAAGAAAATAGTAAACCACTTCAATGTTTTTGCCAAGAAAAGACCATTCAAAATATGAAAATGCTAAAAGATTTTACTTTGGAAAATCATCTCCTCATATTGAAAAGACCTGGTATAACAAGATTCATTGGTTCACACATAACTGGATAACCGAACAACAATAACATAGCCTTCTGGAATGTTTTGGAACTGAATTTGTACTAGAAACTAGTACTGATCTTGATTTTTGTGTTGTTGCTGTTTGTTCATCTAGAAATCTGTTTGCTGTTGAAAACAATTTCTGAGCTCATTAGGCCTTTCTGTTGTGGTGACTAGTTTTTGTCATTTGCATTTCTCTAAATATGGTAATTGTTGCAGTCATTGTTTTAACTTTAATTGATTTTCCCTTGTTTAATTGATAGCATATTTTAAATGATGGAGTAGTGATTAAAACCATTTACAATGCTATTGAAAAAGTATATTTTTAACACTTCATATATATATATATATATATATATCCATATATCCTTTATTCTAATTTGATGTTTAATACATAGTAGAATCTTAGATTTAGAGCACTTAAGAACCAACTCCTCATTTTACAGAGGAAAAATAGGCCTAGAAAGGTTAAATAACTTCCCTGAAGATATATAAAAATATAAGTGGGAAAACCAGGTTTAAACCCTGTTTCTTTGATTTTAAAAGCATTTTTTCCCTGTATTGCACACTTTCTTTCTTAATTTTGATCTGTCAATTAAATGATCTGGTTGTATACAGATAATTATTTCATACATAAATAATAAATATAATAAAACTTTCCATTTTTATTCCAGATATGGTTAATTTCACATTTATGCCTGATTCTCCTAAGATATTTTTCATATTACTCCATTCAAATACATTAAATGACTTATTTCGAAGAAACAATTCCAAATTCATTTTGTCATTAAAGGTTTTATATTGTCTATCCGTATATTATATTTATCTTATTTTGATATCATTTCCTTCCATAGAAACTTTACTCCATTGATATTTGTGTATTTGTTTTCTACTGAACATACTCTATACTTCTGCATGTGGCTTATACACCTAGTATTATTTACATCAAGTTTTTTGTCCTCCTTAGAACCTTTTTTTTTTTTCCTGAGGCAATTGGGATTAAATGACTTGCCCAGGGTCACACAGGTAGGAAGTGTTAAGCATCTGAGACCAGCTTTGAACTCAGGTGCCCCTGACTTCAGAGTTGGTGTTCTACCATCTGCACAACCTAGTTGTCCAATCCTTAGAACCTTTTGAAAATATCTCTGGTACAAAGATTTTTGATTGTTAATGAATTTTTATAATGTTCATTGTCTATAGTAAATCATTTGACAATTACTATCTAATGCTTTATATTTTAAGTTTTGTTTTGTTTTGTTTTTTTTTTTTTTTTTTTTTTTATGTTTTATGGCCCCCTACCTGGAAATAAGTTCTTTAAATATGTGGGCTATAATCTTATTTTCTTTTTTATTTATGTTCTCCTTTACTACCCAAAATGAAGCAGGTAACTGAATAATGAATCACACAAATACACAGAGACAAACAGGAGTTGTTTTTATATTTTTTAAATCGCGATAAGCAGGAAATAGGTAAAATACTTTTGAATAAATGAAAAAAACATTTTCACACACATATATGTACATACACACACAAAATGGATGGTAGTACATGGTTATCTACCCATATATTATTATATCTATAGATACTATATATACCCACTGTTATGTGATTAATAAATTCAGAATTATAGAAACACAGGCTGTAGAAAATATAGGTTTATTTTTAAACATGTTTATATCAATTTAGATATAGATATATTCATTCATTTAATATTCTTGCCATTTACCTTTCCAAATATGCTTAGTCTTTTGGGATCAACGAATGGCTGCTTCAGTAAAGATCTAGAATGGATAAGGAAAAAAATACATTTTAAGTCAAGAATATCAAATCTATTACTCAACAGTGAAGTCCTATATTAAAATTCTCACTGGGTTAATTAATGGGACTCAGTTTTTGTAGTAATGGAAAATATTCTGAATTGCTCTTAGAATATAATTGGCCTCTAATGGCTTTGCATAGCCTGGCTCCAGTTTAAATTTGGAAGTTTTTTTTTGTACTTTTTCTTCACATAAATTCTTGGTCCACCCAGGCTAGTGAACTATTTGACTTTTTTTTCTTTTTTGCCTTTGTTTTCTTAGGCCACATTTACACAGCATGGGATAGCACATAGGAATGACAGAGACAGTATTGAATTTGAAATGTGTATATGATTTCCCTGGATAATTCAGGACTGAACACATAAGTGGAACTTTGTACATAATAAGGTCCCTATGGCAATGTTAATATTTACAAGGGACTGTTTATTTCAAGTGGTGAGATAACATTCAGTCCCCTTTCTCCCCAATAGGCCTGTGTGATTATTTGCATAAAATGCTAGAAATTATACCAAGATTCTCTTAACTAATCACTAAGTAGGCATAGAAAAATTGGATTCATCTATATTTGAACAACATGACAGCAGAATGGACGGGTTCATTAGTACTATGTATATTAATTCTCTTATCATTGAGAAACAGGAGAATAGGAAGATACTTACTTCACAGCTGTTATTTGGTCCTTCACTTCTACAGATCCCAGGCTATGGTGAACCTCCTGCAATATCTTTAGCCCCTGAAACCCGCTACCTCTTCCATCAAATCGGGCCACAATGACATTGTCAGAATCAACAAGTACTGAATCCCAATCAATGTGAAACTTATCTGTAACTAACTGGCTTCCTGGTGCTTCATCACTGAAAAACAATAACAACAACAACAACAACAAAATCACACACAAACAAGGACTATCACCAATAGATTAGAAACTGCAGTTTCACAAGATGATAGCTCTTACTTGTGACAGGGCACAGTCAAACATCCAATATATTTAAATGCTTGCTGATTTGGGCCAGAAAACCACAGAAGCTAATGCCATTTAATTTTACAATTTGGAATGAAGAGGGACAGGATTTTCTTACATAAATTAAAACCCAATTTTTTTTGTGAGGCTAGAATATCAAATTGTGTATAGCTTGTGCTGGCAGCAAGAAAAAAAAAGAGTTGGTTGTCACAAGTATCTTTAAAATCTGATCATCTATTTGACAGGCAGATAATAATTTATTGGATTTCTTCTGGGAAATAAGGCTTAGACATATCTTATAGATCTTATATAGAAGAAGAAAGGTCCTGGTGGAAAACAGAACTGATGATATTAAATTCATTATAACTTAACAGCAAATATACAACTCCAGAGAACACTGCATTCAAAAAGAATGACTGCATTAATAGATCATGTATTGGTTTTGGTCGAGGAACAATATCAAGTAAGGTTTAAGCAAATATTGAGCAACATTCCTTTTTCAACTTCAAAGTGAATGGCAAAAAAAGGAAGCAGACACGTGATTATCTTATTGAATGATCTAAATACTGGAAACCAAAAGATAAAGATTTTACATAAATTTTAAAAGATGAATAACTATCTAAGAAAAAAAAATAGTATTGCACTTTGAAAATGTCATTTTGTAAAGGAATTTATAAGTTACTCTTTATCTATCCCTTCTATCCCCAGAATCATCTGAGTGTAAGAAGACAAATTGTTACAGAGTTGTATGAAATACTGATAACTAGAGATGTTTTTATACTGATAGACCTGATAGATAGTTGCTTCATGAGCATGATTGAAGTAACATCAAAGTTTTACACTATCTCAAAACATCTCCTATGTTGAATCATTTTAATTCCCAATTAATTTACTTGGTTGATGTAAAAAACTGAAGGCACAGCTTAAAAAAATATATATTACTGAGACATTGTCTTAACATTGCCTGCCTCTATGATATAGGGTGAATCACCAAGGGTTCATGACACAAAAAACATTAAGAACATCTGGCTTAGGCAAAATGAAAATGTATTAAGATATTTTATAGCGCAGGAAAATTGTCTATAGACCTATCTCATAAGATGGACATATAATCCATGTAAAATGTAAAATTCTAAGCAAAGTTTCTGGGTGAAGGGTAACCTGTTCACTGTTATCATGGGACCCTTAAGAATCGGAAGAGTGGTTGAGGAGAATTTAAATTTTAATGATTAACTCAGACCTTGAATAAATTTTGGCATTTTTATTATCTGTATGTGCTATCCATCTCCTGGGTGGGGGAGATTCTCAGAAACCTAGCAATAGGTCCAAAGTCAACCATGGAAGGAATCAATTTCTTTTTCTCCCTCTTTTGCCTCATCGACCAATCACAATTTCAAAAATCTAAAATCATATATCTCCTCACATCAAATCAGAGGTAACATATGGATGGGTATGCTTTATTTTAAAATTCTTGTAACTAACATTGATAGATCTCATTCAAGTTGTTATATTAATGACTCTAAGTCCCCAGAGCTTTTAAAAATAAAAATCTTAGAGTTAGTTCATTTGCTGGACCTAGTAAGGAATTATCAATAAACTTAAATTTATGTTATGTGGAGGGAGAATTTAAAAACAAGAAAGTTTCAAAGTAATATATTCCTTTAGGGAAATCATAGCTCTGGGATATGGTTGGGAAAGAGGAAATTGGCCTTTACCATTTATTTGGGAGGAACAGCATAGGCACCACTGACATGAAAAGCAAGGCATATTGCAAACTTCAGATCCTTTCTATGTGGATTCATGGTCAAGACTCAGCTACACTGTAAGAAATGTTGCCAAATTAATGCAAAAAGGAAAACCATTTTGAGAAAGAGGCTTTTAAGTGATTTCTATAGAATTTATAGAAAAATGCCATCTCACATGCATGAAAAATTAAGGAATAGAAATTAATAATTTATTGAAGGACTTTTAACAATTCTAAGACATGTGAATATAGGCATATATGTATGGTGACAAAGATTGCACACTGATCCCCTGGTCTTTTTAGAGGGTTAGCCACAGTGTTACTCTCTTTTTGGATACTAACATCAGCTGCCAGATAGTATTCCAAGTACCTCATTAATTCTAAAGGTATTATTTTCTAATTTACATGTGACCCACTGCAAGTTTGAGACTGTTCACACATTTCCAGGAGTTCATAGCGAAGTTGTTTTTGGAAAGAATGTAAATAAGTTACAGACACACTTCTCTGTGTGTCAAGCACACAAATTAGCTTATAAAATGGAAAACATAGTATATTTTCCAAACTTGTGATTATCAATAATGCTACAGTTTGCAAAGCAATGAAGATCCTGTCTCACATCAGAAGCACCAGAGAAGAAAATAATGTGTTTTTGATTTTTTTATTCACATACTCAGTCATCATCCCCAGTCCATTCTTAGCAAGTTTTTAATGTCAGACCTCAAAGTGAGGTCAAAACTATGTCTGTCAACTAATTTCAAACACATGTTGCTATCTAATTATATGTGATGCATCTTCCCTTTAACTCCCCTCTTTCGGTGCATTGAAATAACTGTTAAAAAGGTAATGAATTTTTTTAAGTAAAGTCAATACTTTTTCATTGTTTTTTTTTTTCCCCCTAAAAGAAAAGCTTTATGTGCTAATAAACTACAAACACTTTTAGATATATTAATTTTCAAAAGCAGGCATAGCATGAAATAGGTTACTACTTAATACTACTAAATAGGTTAATAAAGGAAACTACATGTATTACATATAGAAAATGAGACAGTTTTCTAATGAGTGTGGTTTCTACAGAATGGGTAAGATCATAGATGAACTGGTAAGTAAAGGAAAACAATCTCATACAGTAGAAAGATATACATACTGACATCATAGGGTCAAAGGAATCTTTAACTCTAATGGCTTTAATTCTCAATTATGATGAGAAAATAATGTTTTTCTGATATGTACATAGTTCTTTATAGTCAGTCAACAAGTTCTTACCACATGACAGGCACTGTGGTAGACACTGGGATACAAACACACATACACACACACACACACACACACACACACGTAAAATCAATAGCCACTATCTTCAAGGAGCTCATATGTCATTGTGAGGAGAAATAATGGGGGAAAAATGAGTGCATCGAAGATATCAACAAAAAGTTGTGTTTTTTTTAAACATTTAATATATCTTATCTCATGTATTCCTATCTCTGAAATGACAGATATAGAGATCTATCAGACATAGATGTTGTAATAGGAAATGTGCTGGACTCAAGAAGATCTAACCTTTGTCTGATTGAGTTTACTTATATACAAAATTGATACACAAATATATAACTCACAGTGATATCATGATCATAAAATAAGATTTGTAAAGTACTTGATATACCTTAGAATGTTATATAAAACAAACTATTATTATTATTATTATTAATGGATTATTGTTCTTGTTCAGTTATTTAAGTTGTATCTGATTGAATCTTCATGGCCCCATTTGTAGTTTTCTTGATAAAGAAAATGAAGTAATTTGCCATTTCCTTCTCTAGCTGAGGAAATGAATAAGGTTTAGTGATTTATCCAGGGTAACAAAACTAGTAAGATTCTGAGGTCAAAATTGTCCTTATAATCTTCCTGACTTTAGGTGCTGAGTAGAATGGTTATTAAATTCATTCACCTTTCCAGTCTATTAAAGATCCTAATATTGCTCAAATGATTATCTTCAATTTTTTTTGTCCTTTTATGTTTGATAAAAAAAAAAAATCTGAATTTCCCTCTTTCTTCTTTATTTTATATGTTCCTTCATTCCCTTCAACCTTTTTTTCTTTCTATCTTTCTCTTTTGCCTTCAAAATTTTCCAAACATAAAACTGGGATGTTCGTGCAAGACCAATTGTTTGCCAAAGTTGAAAATGAACCATGTTCAGATTCTATTAGAAATAGAAAGAAGTAAAACAAATCATGGTTTTATTTCCTTCCTTCCAGTAAAGATCTGTCCTGAGTTAAAGAAAAAAAGAGGTCATGTCAATTTGAAATATATGCTTCACAATCAGCTTTAAATCGCTCTTAAAAGGTAAGGCTCTTGAAGTTCATTCACATCTGTTTTAATAATTTTGACACTGAAAGTATCAAATTCTTTTGGATAAGAAATTAAACTTTTTTAATAATGTAAAATGTAAAAAAGGGTAGGTGACTTTGCTGATATAAAAAACTAGTAGTTGAAGAATCTAACAATCTACCTTATCTATTGTTACAGGTTGGAATATTTTCCTTCAACATCTAGTCCTAGATAGACCCTACACACAAAGAACACTTTTGCTAAGCTAATAAGAAAGGATGAAAATCTAAAGGATTGTGTGTGCGTGTGTGCACACACACGCTCGCACTCATATGTGTGTGTGTCTGTGTGTGTGATAGAGACTGAGAGACATTGAGAAAGACAGGCAGAAACAGACAGTCAGAAAGAGAGACAGAGAGACACAGAAAGAAAAAGACAGAGCTTCTTTGATAGCTGACATGACAATGTTCTTTAATGACCACAAGGGTATGAGAAGCAATATAGTGACATCAAAAAAGAACTGAATTAAGAAACTTGGATTCTGATCATAGACTTGGCAGAAATTAACTGAGTCTAGACTTTACTGAGACTGATTTCCTGATCTATACCATGAGAGTTGGATACAATTATCCCTAAGGAACCTTAATATCTTAAAATCCTAAAATGACTCTCTATTTCACAACATTTATATATGCACTCACACCAATTTCATTCCACTTTTTTTTTTTTTTCCATTTTGGAAAATCATTGCCACCTTGAAAGTGGTTTTGGATAATTGTACATTAGAATTGTTCCTACAGTCAATCTCAAAATGTTTCACATGGAGCTTTAAATTCCTCTTAAAAGGTAAGGTTCTTGAACTTCATTCACATCTATTTTAATATCTTTGACACTGAAACTTTCAAATTCCTTTGGATAAGAAATTGCACATTTGTTTATAGTATAAAATGTAAAAAAGGGTAGGTATTAGGAATTAGGATTAGGAATCCCTCTCTTTTAACTATAGAAGTTTTTATCTTTATAATCTCATCACAATATAAATTTAACCAATGGGCTTTTTTTGTGTGTGTGAATAAAATGAATACATCCAAGAAAAACTATTTCTTTATGCATTTAAAATCTCACCTCCCTCCCTCATTCTAAAATAAATGTGAATGTTTTCACTTTCACCTTATCAAGTCTTAAGTTTTGCCCTTTGGCTCAATTTTTATAGCATTTGCCTTGTCTGGAGTGACTCAGTGTGAATCACAGACACTAGAGAAACCAATCACTTAGGACTTTTTTTTTAATCAGAGAAATGTGAACTAAAGAATAAAGATCACAAATGCCTTAGAAGATCATGTTTACTTCAGATTAGCTGGAGGAAGGGGTGCCTTGTTATCAACCACCAAAATCTAGAAAAGTAAACCTTGTCTTTCCAGATTAGAGGTTAGTCATGATGACTACAATGTTAATAATTACAATCAATATTGAGGTAATTTTTTTAATTTGCAAAGGGATTATATGTATATGTGATATAAATATATATATATATTTATATCACATATACATGTTTATATCAGAATATATACATATGCTTATTGTATGTCTTTTTTGACATATTGACATATTTTGACAATAATTTGACATATATTGGTATGTTTTCAGTCATGTTCATCTCTTCATGACAAGAAGAGTTTTTTTGGCAAAGATACTGGAGTAGGTTGCCATTTCTTGCTCTAATTTATTTTACTAATGAGTGACTGAGATAAAGAGTTTAAGTGACTCTCCAGAGATAAACAACTGAATCTCCTGACTTTAGGTTTGGCAATTTATTCACTATGCCACCTACCTGCTTTATATTGATGTATACACACATCACATAAGTTTCCACAATGGCCCTTTGAGCAGTTATTGTTAAACTCATTTTAGGGGAAAAAAAAAAAAAAAAAAAACATGGTTGAGAAAAATTAAATAATTTTCAATTTCATGTAGCTAGTAAGTATCCAAGGATTTGAACCCGGCCTTTTTTATTAAACGAGTACATTATCCACTACACTATATTGACTCTGCATTAGAAGATAAAGGAAGCCAGTGAAATCTTTTAATTATTTGTTGTATAATAGATCTGACAACAATGGATGAGAGAGGAGATAATTCTTACATTACTCCCTGATTATCTGCCCTGATGACATGACTCACAACATAAGGTCATGGCTTAAAACAGGATCTGGCAGGGAGGGTGCATCTATAATACAGTGGATAAGATGATCCTATCAGTGTGTTCCATGTTTACAAAGCTATTTCAGAAAGTCTAACTTTCTGTTCATGCCCTTCTCAGGAGCTCTGTTTCTTCCCTTGACTACACAGAAATGTGCAAAATCTTTTCTGTAGGCTGACACATAGAAGAGAGTAAAAAAGAGGGCAGAAAGCAACCAACGTTGGTCCTTTGATCAGAGTTTACTTTTGGTACATTCTGTTTATTTCTTAATGGTTCTTTTGATAACACTGATTTCCCCTTTGACCTCTTATCTGTCTGGACATTTATATGTAATGCTTTAAGCACTGTTTGCTACACTGACTTAACACCCTGGCTACTAGACTCATGTTCTAGACCATTTCTTGTGTAGCTTGATTTCTGAGTTTTTTGAGTGACATTTCTTCTCAGGAGCAAAGGAGTAGGAAGCATTTTCACCTGCTATTGTTTTTTAGATCTAGTGGCAAAAAAAACCAAAAACAACAACAAAAAAAAAACAGTCAAAAATCCTATCAGTCCTCATATTAATAGCATGTACTGTGGAAATTGATTTATAGATCATCATCTTTCTTTGAAATTATTACAATATTTCACACATGCTCATCTCATCTTCCAAGATCAATGAGGGCAGAGCATTTGCTTTTACCTTTTATTTCTTTTCCATGTTCCAATACTCATTTAACATACAAGTACCCGATCAATTTTGCCTACTATTTGATTTTTTACTGTTTTATTTTTCATCCTAATGAGGCTGAATTCAGTTAATCTGGTAATTCTCTAGTACAGCTAGCTATGAATTTAGATAAGCACCATAAACAAATGCCAATCCAAGTGGGACCTAGATCTGCTACCTTTCTCTGGCTTTCTAACTCATCAATGCCAGGTTCTCATAGACAATGTCTCATGAGGATGTTTTTAATAGGGGTTCCATGATTGCTTTATCAAGCTGATCTCAAATACAGGTAGCTTCACATTTACATTTAATTGTGTTCTTTCAAAGTATATTGACCTTTTAGTTTATTTTAAATGCCTGCACTCTCCCCACTTTTTTTTGCCCACTTTGACAGGACAATGTGCAAATGAATGATTTTTGCATGTGGCTTATCATACTTTAATTACTAAAGTAAACCAATTCCTTTTTCATTTTTCCAAAGTACATTATTTCATTGGTGGTGGAGAGGAAAAAGAAAGACCTATCTAATGGCCTATTAATGTATTATAAATATCTTTGACCTGAAACCTAACACTAGCACCAATAACATTATTATCACATAACATCTAGATTTTTTATTTATGATTAAATAAAATTAAGGTTCACAAAATATTTTCCTCACAACAGTGCTGTGAAATAATAGTAGTATTATTATGATCATTTTAGAGATGGGAAGAAAAAACAAAACAAAATACTAAATCTCAGAGATATTGAGTGATTTGTAGAAGAACATCCCCCCCCACCCCAATTTGGTATCAAAAAAGCAGTCTTTTCTCCTTTCTCTAAATTCAACATTTCTTACTCTCCACCCACAAAGATCCACATAGACTCACATAGACACATACATAATATATTTATATTGGTACTAAATAACTCAAATTTATATAGAGTTTCAAATTATATCTATATTTATCTTTTTAAATTTCCATTTATATATTTTATACATTTATATATTTAATCTCACATATTAAAACAAAACAAATGTCTGATGCAGGTAGTGGACGTATTGTCACAATGTTAGCATTCCCATTTTATAAATGAGCAAATTATTGCAGATTTGGGAAGGCCAAAAAGTATCAGAGTAAAGAATGAAATACAGATTTTATGACTTTAAAGCCAAGTTACCTTACCATCTGATGACTTGCCTTCCATGCAGCAAGTAATAAATGTTAAACTTGAATTTTCACATAGATAAGAAATCCTTGTTCCAGGGTCTGCACCCAGTCTTTGGGCTCATGTTAAATCCTGACTATCAATCCACAGCTTAAATTTCCACTATAGTACTGAAATCTGTGGACTAGACAGAGTTGAGGCTGGGAGAAGACTTGGATATCATTACCCTCATTCAGGATTATCATCCCCTTTGCATGCTAATATCACTAATTCCTCAATTCCCACTCAAGGACTCCTAGCACTTAAGCCTCACCTGCTCAGCATTTATAGTTTCGCTGAAAAGAAATCTTGGGGACATTCTAAAAGAACCAAAATTTTCTCTGGGGTTAGACTTTAGCAACTGATAATTGAAGAAATATCAAAATCAGAAAGAAACATTTCCTGCAATATCAAATTATTTCATTCCCATGAGAATAGAGAGCAAATTTTTGATTTCATTGATTTAGGGAAATTCCAGGTGAGAAAACTCTGTTTTCCAATGCAGATAAGTTCTTTCTCTGCAATCTGTTGCATTAGAGAGTTTCATAGTCCTCAGAGATCAAGTGATTTGGCTAGGATAGGAATTATATGTCAGAGAGGGTACTTAATTCAAGGTTTTCCTAGCTCTAAGGCCAGTTTTCTTTCCACTGCATGTCACTGCTTCTCATTCATTCATATAGAGGTAAAATAAATTAGTAAGTAAAAGCACATTATCACACAAGCCAGAAAACAATGAACAGAATGTATATTAATGAGCCATTCATATAGCTCAATAATATGCTTTTGATATTATCTACAGAAAATTAAATGGGATAAATATCTTAAACATCACAAGAAAATATAGGAGAAGAGCCAACAGCAAAATGCCTGAGAGATGTTCAACATCCAAAAGTTATGCAAAAAAAAATTGGTAGAATAATAGTATGTAATATATTATTCAATTATTTGTAAATTACTGATTTTCAATGCTGTTAAAGTGCTGTTACATCAGTCTTTATCTGATTTCTGATTGGGAATAATTTATATTCTTCACAAATCATTCCTTTCACATTCAACATTTATTCTGGTGTTGAGAGTACCCTCCAAATGACAAAGATGTAACTGAATTTACAGATTCATATAACTTAAGAACTAGAAAGATCCTTAGTGATTATCAGATCCAGTATCTTCATTTAATAGTTAAAGAAGCTAAGGCTTGGAGCAGCTAGGTAAAATGGTGGATAGGGCACCAGTCCTGAAGTCAGGAGTACCTGAGTTCAAATCTAGCCTCAGACATTTAATACTTCCTTAGCTGTGTGACCCTGGGCAAGTCACTTAACCCCAATTGTCTCAGTAAAAACAAAATAAATTAAAAAAATAATTTAAGTGATGACACTTGCCCAGTATTACAAACTACGAGACCATTGACACCAAAACAAAAGTAGAAGACAGAATCACAAGTCAAATGGAAAAAATGGTGAATCTGAATTCAAGGGATATGGTTCAAAATTCTAACAGGCAAACTAATCAGTTATAAAAATAACCTAATTATTTAATTAAAGAAAATTAAAAAACAAACATTTGGCATCAAAATGATTGAGATTTTTGTGGTTTCCTGGAAAATTTGGGAAGAAGCTTTACATTAGGAGATTCAATCTATTGTCCTGCCAAACTCATTTTCCATATGAACCAGCTGTCTCAGATTCACTTCATTGATCAATTAATTTTCATAGGCCTTATTTTCAAATGCACACTGTAATCTGGACAAGGCATTTTCTTCATCTACTTGCGCTTTCATGGACAGATAGTCAGACCAACTATTTTGAGAGATAATAGATCTCTTTTGTGAGACTTTGCAGTGTTTCTCGGTTAATGCAAGCAGAATTATGTTATTTGCAAATAGAAACATCTGGAGGACCTTCCCATTCATTGGAAATATCTCTTTAACTTAGAATTTGCACAATTATTTCCTCCATCACAGCAGCAAATATTTTTGCAAATAATATATTTTCCTATTTGATGTTTTTCTAATTTTGCCCTATTTCAGCGAGATAGAACATGACATCAAAAATTGAAAAATGAGTGGCACTTAGGTTAGGGGAGCTAGGTATACAAGGGAAAGAATGCCTGGTCTAGAGTCACAAAGAACTAAGTTCAAATCTGACTTTAGACACTTACTAGCTGTGTGACTCTGGGCAAATCACCTAATCCTTTTTGCCTCAGTTTCCTCCTCTTTAAAAATGAGCTGGAGAGGGACATGGCAAACCACTCCAGTTTCTTTGACAAAAAACTTCAAAATGGTGTTATAAAGAGTTCCACACAATTGAAACAATTGAAAGACAGTAATTGCAATCCCTTAAAACTGAGTCAATGAATCTATTAGCACTCATTGAGTAGCTAGCACATGCTATTCATTGTGTTGAATATTGGATATATTAAAAGAGGCAAAAAGTCCTGGATTTTGAGATCACACTTTAATGGGGTGAAACATCAAGAAAACAAATGTGTACAAACAAGGTTTTTTATAGACCAAACAGGAAATAACCAACAAAGGGAAAATATTCGAATTAAGAGAGATTGGAGCAAACTTTATGGGGAAGTGGGATTGGGACTTGAAGCCGGATTGCAAAAATGAGAAGGGAAAACATTCCAGGCATGGGAAGAATCTAGAGAAAATGCCAGGAGCTGAGACATGGAGTGATTTGTTCATGAAACATCAGGGTAGTGCCATTTTCAAAAGAGAGAAGGGAAAATATTTGAACGATGTCACAATGTTGAAACTGAGTGTCCTTGAATAGATGAATATCTAAAATCTCTGCCTCTTGAACTTGTGATTTAAAAAAAATAAAAAAGTAACAAAATAAAGTTAGATTCTGCTCATATAGGTAAGAATAGATATTATAGGTTATCTAGAAAACTTTAGAAGTTCTTTCACTGATAGAGGTGGAATTACAATGTGTGAATCATATTTATGCCTATATCCTGCATTCATTTTGTACTTAAAAACAGAGGAATGAAACAAGTGGCACATTACCTGCAAAACAGCCAGAGAAGACTCAGATTAGATTATGATGTAATTATAAAATGCTTAACATAATAAATAAAAAACTTATATGACATACAACATTTAGTTCAACATAACAATGTTAATTTTTGGTTTGGGAAGTTAAAATGCATCCTGCATGTCTCTCTTTAATAGATCTATTAGAGTTTGTTATCACTGTTCGAAAATTAAAACAAAAATAATGATAAATGTTAACCATTCATATTAAGGTAGAAGAAGGAGGGAAGATGGAATCTATTAATGAAGGCATTAGAACTGTGTTCTTAGGCCAGTTGGATATTAACTGATTATTATGTTTATGGCAGCAAGAGTTATATTGACCTGAATTCTTTAACTCTCTGTGGTTCATATCTCTAAATTTACTATCTCTCTGGCTATCTTTCATTTTGCCCACTTATAAACCTGTATATTCTAAGTTTCTGTATCTTCATGATTCATTTAGTGTAGATCCTTAAAGAATTGGAAAGGTGTAATGATGGTGCTAAAAGGCACAGTAGTATAAGCTTGTTTTGGAAGAAAGAACAATCCCTATACCTGAATCATAATAGTTGTGTATTCATAGTAATACATTTATCCTCAAAGCTCATGACAGCCTATATTGATGAAGCATTTTACTACTAAGCTAATTAAATCAGAGATCCATGTTATATACCTTCCAAAATAAAATAAAACAAAATGGCAAAGATATTAAACTGTTAGTATATTCCTGGTGTAGCAAGGAAGAAGGTGATCAAATATGTCTCTTTGCTTTAAATTAGTCTTTAATTATAATACTCAGCAATATTCACTTTTTTCCTTCCTCACACATATTTGAGGGAGAAGAAAGTAATCATTAAATTCAGAATAAAAAATACTTAGTTTATATATATGTAGCACATTCAGAAAATGCAATATGTACAAAACACCAGACTTACAAAATAAGAACAGTGAAGAGCCTTCTTTTAGTTAACAAAATGGTTTAATGTGTTTTTAAAACAATAAACTCCTCATGAATTTAAAATAGATTTCAATTTAGGAAAAATCAACTGCATAGTCTTTTTCTGGATGGCATTTATTATTTAAGTAAGTTGTAACTTTCCATGCCTGTTGACTTAAAATGGAATGGGAAGCTAATGCTTCATATCCATTATCTGGTATAGAATAAAGAAGAGTCTGATGTCCTTTGGATGTATTGGTGTTGGTGGATTGAATACTCTCTTAGGTCTTTTGTCTCTAAGTCCATATACAATTTATACAATTTCAAATAATATCAAATAATGAATGTTGGTATTTAAGGCACATTATCTCTAGATTTTTTAGGTGTAAGGTTAATTGTAGACAAAGAAAAATAAAGAATGATCATCATATTTACTTTTATTATCTAGTTTAAATGCCCCTGTTTTTTCTTTTTAATTATTATGCATCGTTTTATTCATCATTTCTTAATGAATAAATTGAATAACAAAAAAACTAAAACTGTGAAGCATGCTTTTTAAAAAAATTCTCATCATATGATAAAGAGATAATCACTGATTTAGTGACAATCTATCCCTTTAGTCTATAAATGGAAATGTGTGCATTTTCATTGAAACAAACTGAATGGAAAACATCCCTAAAGTTTTGCTGAGACAAAGCTTTGCTGATTGACTCTTTTGATAAGTATGTTTATGGTCTGTATAGTAACTTTCCACAAGAAACAGAACAAATATCAGTAACTCAGTTCTGAGATTGTAGAAAACCATGCAATATAAGGAGAAGCCTTTCTTTTATTTTTAGGCTTGGTAACACTCCTCTTAAAGTTAAAATATGGTCATACCCATTCCCAAACCATTTGAGAGTAACTCATAATTTCTCTAATCAACTCATTACATTAAAATATTAATGAAGTATAATTATCAGATTTGATTACATGCAAGTGCATACTGAACTGTAAATATGATGTGATATATACATTGCAAAACTTAGTTTTAAAGAGCTAGTAGTAATCTAATTCTGTCTTTCTGAAGGAACCATATTCAAACTAAACCTGCATTACAATTGGTTGACAGAGGAAAGTTTTCAAATTGTTTGAAACTTAGAGGCCTACCTTTAAAAACTCACTTTTGATAATTATGTGTTCTGTAACCAGATTAAGAGTGACATCTTCAGCTCTAGTTTCCTAACTCTAATGTAGAAACAGCATATTTTCTACTTTGTCTATCATAGGAGTCTCATATGGAAAGTACTTTGTACAACTTAAAATACAAATATTAACTATTATTTTTAGAATCAAAAATAAATTGTTAAATGTCTATTATGCAGCAAATACTATGCTAATTGACCTCTATGCTAGAGGTCAAATAAAAGACTAAAACACTGTGTCTGTCCTTATCCTTTATGGGAAAGATATAACATTTATGCATAATTCTTGCTTTACATAAATTTAAATTATACAAATTCAACTTAATCTAAAGAATTCTGAAAGAAATCAGTACTCAAAAACAAAACAAAAAAAAACAAAACAATTATGTTGACTTGACTGTACGGTACGATATTCTCTTTGTTCCCTCCCTTCCTCCAGTTCTGCAGACGCTTTCTTCTTTTCCTTGCCAAACACACACACACACACACACACACACACACACACACACACACACACACGTATAAAAAATCAAACCAAACCAAACGAAAACACAGAAGAATGGTCAAGGTAGAAACTCGACATGTTGGGGAGTTGGCTTGAGGCTTTTTCTCCTTTGCCCTTCTACCCCCATGTCTGTCTGCCATCCGCTCATATGCCACACAATAGTGTGGGAGCCCCAGCTCCCATGTGTTCCCTATCCTTTCCTGCCTATATCTGGCCACATGTGTCTTTCCCCACCTCTCACTCATAAAACCTATGTTTTCTGGGTTCTGTCCCTGCCCCTTCATGTTCCTCCTCCTGCTCTTCTTTCTTTATCCCCATAACCCTATCTTTCTCCTTCTCTTTCATATATTTATAGGACAAATTAATATTATGCAAAAATACTTTACATAGAGATCTGCAAAAAGGCCACTTATCTAAAACAAGAACTATCTGTAAATTAATATATATATATATAAATTTGGATACTTGAAAGGCACATCTTATAGAGCACTAGGTCTGTAGTCAGGAAGATCAGAGTTTAATCTGACCTTAGGCACTTATTAGCTATATGACCTTGGGCAAGTCACTTAACCATGTTTGCCTCAGTTTCTTCATCTGTAAAATGAGATGGAAATGGCAACCCTCCAGTATTTTTGCCAAGAAAACTATAACTATATACATATGAAGTCTTCTTCTTATTATTAAAGATTTCTGTCAATATAAAACAAAGAAACAAACACTCTTTTAACTTTGGCAGTATATACAAAGAATCCAGGTAATGGAAATAGGATAAGCAATAAAGGAAAAGCATGTTATGTGGGCCAATGGAATGTTGGATATTTGTTCTAGAAATAAGAGAAAACATCGGCTGCAAAGTTTAAAACATTATTTGTATGAGAGAAATTGTAGCTTCTCCAGATAGTGATTAGGCCTTGGAAATCAAAAGACTTAAATTCAAGTTTCATTTTCATTATTCACTGGCTATGTGACCCAGAAAAAAAATTAATTTAACCTATCAGTTCTATAAGCAATTATCTCAAATTATAAATGATAAGTGCCATAAGGACAGGCACAATATTTAATTCTTTTCTTTGAATTCTCAATAATTTGCATAGTACTTAGACAGTTAAGAGTTTATAGACAGTCACGAGTTCTGTAACCATGTAAAAGTGACATCCCCAGCCCTAGCTTCATTACTCTAGGGCAGTATTTTTGCTACTTCATCTATCTTAAAGGTCTTAAAAGAAAAGTATTAACCTACAATGGTAGAGGAAGTTTTCTCATATGGATGTTCCCTGTGCCAAAAACATAACAGGTTCAGTCCCTATCCCTTATTTTTTTTATAGAAAAACAAAAATAGAATGATCTAAATTGTGCATCACAGAAGTTTGAGATGAATATTTATCTTTCCCTATTTTGCTCCTCAACACATCTTTTTGTTGTCCATATGATTCCATTTTGACCAAAATAATTCTTGACAAGAAACCCACCATTTCATAACCAATCCAAAATGGGTCTGCCTCACAATGGCTTATTGCCATTCACATTATTTTAAACAAACTCTCCTGGTCTTTGGTAAAAGGAACAGGAGGATTGGAAAAAGAGAAAGTTACATTAAATGCATAGCTAGAGATGGAGAATAAAAGTTACTTATTATGAATGCATCAATTAATTATGGCTTCCTGTTTGATACAGATATTACTAAGAGCCACACACATACAATTCATTTCCATCAGGAATAACAATTATGGAACTCTGATGCTCTTAGGGATTGATGAAATTGTAAATTAACAATATACATTAATTTAATTTTAAAATCATTGCAGATTTTAGAGCCAAAATTCACATTAGAGATAAAGCAGCATAACATTTTCATTTTATAGATGAGAAAACCAAGACTTCTATTGAATGAGTCACTGTACCCAAAATTAAATTCACTGTTTTTTCCCCTCTAAATCAATCCCCTCAATCAAAAATCATTACTTCTGTTTATAAGGTCATCATTATTAAATAACTGAAGCTGAAACTTCAGAGAAATCTGATTTTCTCTCTTTCACTCTCTTACACATCTAATATACTGACAATGCATATTTCCATATTTATCACATCAGCACCTAATTACTTTCTTAAACTTCCATATTCCTAGATAAGACTTCATAATCTCTCACACTGATCCAGGATCTCTCTTCACCAAAGATTTATTGACATAGTGGCCTCCCATAAATGTCTTTCTCAATATCATTTAGAGGCAATCTTCAGTTCTTGAAGTCTCTCCCAGAAGAAAAAAACTAAGCTGGAAAAATTTCAACTGTGGGTCCCAAAATGGACTCTGTATTTTCTGATAATCAGCATAAACTAAGTTTAGTGAGATTCATTACCTGGTAAATCATAGGATAAGGGATTTTCTATACTTAGAACTTTTCAAAGTTCATCTACTAAGTTATAGAGAGATTGAAGTTTCTGTTAGGATCATTGCTTTGGAAAGGAATAATATTCCATTTCTTTGAGGTAATGAAGAAAATGAAGAGCTCAAACCATGTCACTCGTATGCTCAAACAAACAAAACAAAACATAACTTCTCTTACTCCCTCTTGCCCAAAGGATGAAATATAAATTCTTATTTATAATCTAACATCCCATATAAGCTAACTTCAATCAAACTATCAATTATCATTTTAAAAATGCATACTTTCATGCATTCTATGTTTCACTCAAACTGGCTATTTTCACTATTCAACCCACTAGACTACCTTGAATCTCTGTGCTCTGCTTTTTAAAATCCACTTTCATAATTCTACTTTTTCTTCAATACTCAACTCTATTTACAATTTACTATGTGTAATGGGCTGAGGCTTGAGTTGATGCACTGAGGTCCCAAGCACGTGAGGCTAAATAGTAATTGGACCATACTCTATTAATATATAAGCTTGGAGAAAGAATGGCCCCCCGCCCACTCTTTGTGCAAGTCCTGATGTGTTGTATAGGAAATGATGATTTTGGTGGGTGGAGGCAGAGGAGTGGAAAGGGAAGCGGAAAGAGAGACTGCTGGCTGGTTTCTTGACACAGTTGCTCACATTGCTATCGGTCCGCCCTTCACTTCCGATCCCCTTTTCACCTGCAATCCCCCTTCATCTCTGCTAGCTGGCTTCCTGTCCTAACTGCCCATATTGCTATTGCAATCCTTCTTCACCTCTACTGAGAATAAAGATTGAAGATTTTTCCCTTAACCTGAATTCCTGACTCTAGCTGATTTTAAATACACGGTCATCACAACTATGTGATTTCATTCATAATCAAAAGCAAAAATAGGGTAGGATTATCTCATGTTGAACTGGAGAGGCAACAATTGTTCTTTCTCATTTTCCTGTTTGATACCTTTAACATTTTTCTTTGAAGTTACATACTGAATTTTAAAAAGGAAATAATTTTTGGACTGAGAAAATTAGAACAAAAATGTTAGAAATGTACAAAAAAAAAATAACAGACAAAATAAAAGAAGAGAGAACACCTACATGTCCTTTATTTGTCCAAATAGAAAATCTGGAATTAAGTGTATCCCAATAAACTTTAAGCATAAAGAAAATTTCATTGAGGATGATGCTTTATTAATTTTTAAAAAATCCAAAAAATGAAAGAAGTGACTTAAGAGTAAGGAAAAGAAAATGTGGTCCCAATTTTCAAAATCAGATAGAAAGTAAAATCTGCAAAGTACAGGAATACTTGACTTTGATTCCTGTCAAAGTTCCAGAAATCATTATTAAATAGACCTACTAATCACCAAAAAGCAACAAGGCTTCATTAAGAATAGATTATATTTAATCAAACAATAGGATCAAAAATCTAGAGGTATAAGGGATATCATAGGCCATCCAAACCAGCCAATTAATTTCAAAGATGAATAAACTAGGGGATTTGTTATTTGACCAAGTATATGCATATATTTCATGTGGTGTCTGAATCAAAGTTCAGATTTTGAGTCCAAGTACACTGACTTGAGAATTATTGTTCTTTCCACTATCAATATAGTTTAATTTTGTCTGGTTTGCAACATGGGGTTTGTGTGTATGGTGTCTGAATGTATGTGGTTGTGTTTATGTGTGTATGCATGTAGGTAGGTATGTATACATATGTATGTATATGTTTGTGTGTATGTGTGTACCTCCTAAATGATTAATTTCATTCGATAGTGTAAAATTTAAGAGATTAATACACACATCTAAATTTCAGTTCAAAAGATCAGTTTCTCAATTAGGATAGCAAAGGGAGATAGAAAAGGAGAGGCAATTAGATAATAGTTTCTATGAAAAGATTTGAAAGTGTTCAAAAAGATTAGACGATAACCACAAAAGCTAATGACATATTAGAGTACATTATGACAGGCATAATGTGCAAAACCCATGTGGCAATTGTCACTGTCTTATATGTAGAAATCTGGAATATTCTGTTCTTTCTAAAAAACACGATTTAGAAAGTATAGCACTGAGAAATTGAATTGATTTCAGAGAAGGACAGATCAGAATGGTAAAAGTCCTGAAGATGTTATCATATAAAGAATCATTTTTAAAAAGATACCTGAGAATATTTAAAATGAAGGAAAAAATTCTTAGGGGGCCCATAATAGCTCTTCAAGTTTTTGAAGGGATGTCATTTATATAAAGGGATGCTAGAACTATTCTTCTTGTTCCTAAAAGGTAAATATAGATGAAAGCATTAGGATATATTGCAATAGTCAAAATATTTGAATATATGTAAAAGAAACTTCTGACCAACTAGGATTATACAAGAGAACTAGGCAATACCTTTTATTGAAAGTCTTCAAATATAGTTTGTATGATGAATTCTATTTTTAAGGACATTTTTTTCCCTTTCTACATATCTTGGTAATAGCAGAATTCTGAGATTTTGTTACTCTGGAGTAGAAAGAATGTACAATACAAAATCAGAAAAATCCAATCTACATATAGGCTGCTTCTGGTCTGCATTTTAGCTTTAAGATTCACAGGATCACTATATCACAGGTAGTGCTATGATGAGAGTGATGAAAAGTGAAAGAATACACTAGAAAAAAGAGAATAAATGCCAGTTTTGACACAGAATCTTCTTTTATAAATATTCTAACAAATATTCTTTTTGCTCCTAATTTTCCCCTCATTCCCTTATTTATTTTCACTAAGGTTCATTGCTAAATCCCAACTGTAATCTTACTGAAAATTTTGAAAATTTAATTCAGTTAAGCAAAAAAAAAAAAAAAAAAAAAAAAAAAAGAAAAAACACTAATTAGATATATAAATTAGCATGCAGAAATTCTCACCTTACAGAAAGCTGCAAGTCTTTGCTTAGCATCTTACCTATACCTAAGGCTGTTTGCACACCCTGAATGAGAATAAACCATTTTCTAACCTCATTCCACTGTGGCTAAAACCAAGATTCAGGTCTTAGCACAAAGAATGTGTTCCATTAGCCATGAATCAAAGAAGCACAGCAGAGATAGGGATGGAGGAAATATAACCAATTACTTCAGCAACATAAATAACCATTTCATCAGTCTTGCATAAATATAACTAAAAGAACACAGGCTTGACTAATTGCTGAGGAGAATTTCACAAACAGAATTAGCTGCTATCTCCTTCTCCAGTGGCAGCAACTAATTCTATTTAGAATGCAAGAAGCAGTAAAAGTTACATGGTCTTCCATAAATGGTAATGATTTCCTTTGATGAGCTCACCCTTTCTCTGTCTGCCTTGGCACAATAACATGTGGAAAATATTGCTTGCTGTTTTCAATCAAAACACTTCCTTTGAAATTATAAAACAATTAATAATATTTGTAAATCCAACCATTGATCTATTTTTAAAATTTAATCAAAATACTTACATTAATAATAAAACAGCATACTGGTTTCGATCCGAAAAATCCTTGGGGAAGGACAACTGTAAACGAAGTTCTTTTAAAGAAAGAGTAAGTTATTAAAGACTGGGAGTGATGTACATGAAAAACTAAGATGAAGAGAAAGCTGCACGTGGTTAGTGCAGGACTTTGCTTCATTTACCATAGTCCTCAATGTGGAGCATTTTAATTTCAGTCTTGGTGATCTTTTTCTTCATGATGGCTTCTTTTAACAGGGAATTACTTTCCAATATGTAAAATTCTATGGAGCACAGAAAGAAAGGAACAGAATAATAACACTAAGTGTTACCTGATTAGAAAGAAGTCCACACCTTATGCACCTAGTGAAAAATACTGATCCCTTTAATTGATGAACTACAGCTTTTAATAGAAAAATGAAATTTTATCCCGAAACTTTGTGATTTGCAAAAAAGGAACCCCCTGAAGCATATTCAAATTCCCCAATTGATTTTCTTTTCTAAATTCAGTATGCCATAGATCTATTGTTGTTAAACACAAGTACTTAAGCAACCTGATACATATTTACAAATGACACTTCTTTTTAACAGGCTAAACACTAGCGTATGCATGTTTCTAATTATTTCCCCTTAAATGTTTTAAATATAAGGGATTTTTTAGGAATAATGTTGAAAACTAATAGACAACAGGCTAACTTCACATTCTTCTGAACCAAGCCAATTAATCACCAGTTCCATGAAAGGGTGGGGAAAGGAGAGGGGGGTAAGGAAGTACACTTTAATAATGCATTTATTATTACTTGGAAATATGTCAATTCTAATATGTAAACACTGTAAGTGAAAAAGTACTTGTGATATATACTTTAATTATTTTAAAAACAGGACAAATGTCTGCTGAATAAAAATCCTTTTGATTTTCATGTTTTTACTATATCTAGAAATCTTAGAAATAATGTTTACATTGCAGAAAAATTATTAAGAAACTTTTTCAAAACATATTTGTTCACCTCTTCCTGAAGGATAGTTCTTATATTCTTTGAAATCTCACTTCAACACATCTCTTGACATTCAGATTTAGGAGTAAAGTGTTCTCTCATTCAAAAAAGTAGAACTCTGAACTAAGTTGGGATGCCTCTCAAGGTCACTTCTTTACCAACATTTGTGGGAAGGGGGGTTATAGCCATGCAATGAGGACTTGGAGTTGTTGTCTTTTTTAAATATATTTTCTGTTACAGGTGCAACGAGTAGAGTCACTACACATGGACCACAAATCATGTTGTTGGAATGTTGGAAAACAGAAACTTAAGATGTTGCAGCCAAGCTTGCTTAGAGTCATGAGTTTCAATAGTCTAGGAATCTGAAGATGGGTAGAAACTCCATCTGTAAAGTTGAACTTGGTATGGCAAATGCTATGTAGAAACTGAGCTGAAATATATCTAATACACTTTCATATCCCCTCCTCAGCAACTGAGGTGGTATGTATGCTGTGGTAAGAGGTAGATTACAAAGTATTAGGGGAATTTTTAAAAATCTTCCTATAAATTTGAAGTAATTATTACTATGAAAAAATCAAATTTGGTATCAAATAATTAAATGGAAAAAAGGGAATAATTTTTTGATTCCTAAAAGAGGAATATGTCAATTGGAAGGCTTTTAAATCAATGAAAGAAAAAAAAAAAAAAAGAGCCTTTAAATGCTTTCAGGATTCTCGATAAGCTGAAGTATAACAGAGTGTGAGAGATTTGTTGTGATAGGGGACCCCCCTGTCAGTGGCTGCTGGAGGTCTAATTCAGACCTGTAGTATGGAGCTCTTCATATGAGAGGATGATGATGATACAAGGAGACTGAGAGGTAGTTATGTTGTCTGACCTCACTCTTCTTCCCTCTTGCTTCCAATTTATTTCATTCCCAATCCACAAGGAACATCTGCATCAGCAAAGGCTACTTTTCAATTCTCTCAAGTGTTATGATTCATAGCTGTGGAGGCTCTTGGAGAATCGACCTGCCCCTTCACCCAGGCATGGTCCTTAACAAGAGCTAGAGCACACCCAACGAGTCTTCACATAACGAGTCTTCAAAAACAATTATGTTTCAGTTAAATAATTTTTAGCTATTTCAATAATATACATTTGACTAATTCTACTCAGTTTTTATGATGACCCCTCAAATCTCTCTAACTTCTTGTAACAAATAACTTCCAAGAAAGACTTCCATGTTCTTCCCAAAAGAAGATGATCTAAAGTCCACTTTAAAACAAGAATAAAGAAAATCCTTTTCATGTTACTAACCATGATTATGATTTCTAAGTTCCTTTACTTGAATACTTACTTGAAGGGTTGTTGATGTTGTGTACACTGACCACTGGAACACCTGGCCCTAGTTAAAGCATGCAAAAAAAAATAAGAAATAGTAATAAGCATTGCAAAATAAGTATACAATCTCACAGAATTTCAGATTTAGAGATTTAGGCCTCTAAAGCTCTAAATGTAGTAGCTGTACTACAAATCTATTAATTTTGCACATGAGAAGGCATCAGAGGTAAAGGCATTTACTCAATTTCGTATGTTTAAGTTGGGGTTTCAACTCAGGTCCTCTGAGTCTAGCTTTCCACTTTTGCCTGACTTACTGATAACTTTTATTTTGAAGAGAATCTGAATATTTTTTAAATTTTATTGGACCAATATCAAGAGTACTCAACCAAAAAATTTCTTCAAAATGTTTCTTCTAAGACAAAAAATTAGAAATGTAGGTGAGGGAAGCAAAATATTTGATAGCATTGGTATAAAATTAGGTTATTTTCCTATGCCATGTATATCTACACAATTTATATTTTTTCAGGATATTGACTTTAAGAACCAAGAAAGTTGGTTCTTAATCATGGGGTGAGGTAAAATTTCAATTCCTTTTATCAGTCTATATTCTCAAGGCAAGAAAATGGAGACCTCATTATAGAATCATTCTAAATAACAATGTTCATAGCAAAATAAATGTTATAGGTCAATAATATTATTAAACAAAAAATTCAATTGAATGAAATATTTTCTTAAGTATCTTGAATAGTCAAACTATAGAAAATTATATTCAATCTCCATTGCCCCTAGTAAGTTGATTAAATGCATCAAGTAAAAATATTCCTCCCTTTGATATCAACAAAGAAACAATTGCCCCTATTTACACAATCACTTTTGATTTCAGATTAAAAGATAACATATAACACACTCATATATGCTAATCTTTTCTGCAGAAGTATTAGGACAAAGCCTACTCCATTATCAAGTTATTGGCTGTATTATAATGTTTGATGTCATTAAGTTTCAATGAAGAAATAGGTGGCTTCCTTAGTACAGCCATTTTTCATAACAATTGATTAGTGATCATAGAATCTGGGGAATGGCTAATTCTGTTCTAGTAAATACAAAATTGGGTTCTAATGAGGAATAGTGTGAGTAGCTACCTCACTGTTCCCTAAAGGAGCCACAGGGCCTCAGTTCAACCTTCACCCTTGAGATGATAGAGAAAGGGCAAGTAATGAGATAGGAGGGTCTAATCTTCAAAGTAGAAGCTTAAAATCAGACTTGATCCAAGCATGGAACAATGTGAATGGAATCATGGGAAGCAACTTGAATAGCACTACTAAGGCAGGCTGTGATAATCAGGTCTTCTTGATTCTTTATGTCAATCTTCTTTCTGTTTTGTCTAGCTGTTTGGGTACTCTCCACAATATGTGCAAGAAGAAAGAATTCCCTTTCCTGCTTCTCTTCTTTTCCAGAGCATGGATAAGTAGAAAGTGGAGTGTCTTCTCAACTTCCCTGCAGGCAAAATAAAAATGCATTCTTCTGGCAAAGTACAAACCAGTGTCTTTTCTTTGTTTCTTTTCTTTTTTTTTTTTTTTTTTTCTTTTTTTACTTTGACTGCTGAGAGTTGGAAAGATTGGGTCTTTCAACAAAGTAGGCCCTGCTGAGCAAAGGACAATTATCAATTGTTTCTCTATTGTTATTTACATTTTGTCAGTTTGCCATACTCACAAATATACACATGTACATATAGAAATGTGTATATGCTAACATATATATATATATATATATATTTATGTGTACAGAATATTCATCTACTACTAGGTGAGCTAAGTAGAAAGAATTGTCAATTATCCCATCACATGAGAAGTCTGCCTTTCTGTGGATGTACTAGGGGAGTTTCAATCCACTTCTTTTAATGTGGTTTGACCTTCGTTAGCAGGTTGCTTCCATCTTGGGTTTATTTTTCTCAGCATCCCTTAACAATGCCATAAAAAAACAAATTTTTATTTGTTTCTGTTTTATTTTCCCCAAGCCCAGTGGAAAGTGAGGATATGCTTTCTTGCTTCCTTCTCACTGATCTGTTTGTTTTGTTTGAATGGTTTTGTTTTCTGTTTGAAGTATTAGGTATAGTTTTCCAGGAATGTTTTTTCTTTCTCCCTCAAATATATGAATTTTTATTCCTATTAATATATTTGACCCCAATAAGCAGAGCTTGGAAATAATTTGCAATATGACTAAAAATAATATGATTTGAAATATGATGACAAAGTAACCTAAATTAAATATCACAAAAATATAAAAAATAATACTTCCCCCAATTTCTTTTCAGAGATATGTATGTGGAGAGTACTGGGATCTAGATATATAGATTCTTGTATAGATATTAGCATATTGATCAGAATTGCTAATTTTTTCTATTACTTAAAAATTCCCTAGAAAGTTAAGGGACACAACACTTCCTAGCAGTGTGACCCTAAGCAATTCACAATCCCAATTGCTTCAGCAAAAAAAAAAAAAAAAAAAAAAAGTGAAGGTAGAGTCATGGGGGCAAAAACTAAAAATTAAATGTATGGACAAAAGACATCAATAAAAAATTTTTCAAGGTTTGTCATTCTTAATATTATGCCAGCTTTTATAGGTAATAGTTCAAAATAGGTCTTCTACTTTATGGCAAATTATGGGGAAGGGGAAAAATTATGTCATCATCTCTTTATGGGATATACCCTCTGCTTTCCCTTTTTGCTCTTTATACAGAGACCATACAGGGACAATTTACTAAATATTTATCATAGCTAAAAAACATGGAAATGAGAGGATAAAACTTTTTAGCTATATAACTTCCAAAATACCAAAGGTTAGCTTCTCTCCACATACATACGGAGGATTTTGTATGAATTTAATGACTAAAAACATAAGTAAATTGTAGAAGTCAGATACAAATTTCCTATAGATGCCAATCTTTTGATTACCCATCCCATGAAATTTTTTATTGGTCTTGCTACCTTCTTAGAAAAACTTGCAAATGATTCTATTAATATGACACCTGCAAAACTAATATAAAACAAATTTATGTCATCTTCCAAATATACACCTATTCAAAAACTCTATATTTTACTGCTAACATATCTTCTATCTTTAAATAAAGTGAAAAATGTAATCAGAATCAAAGATCATCCATATTTTACAAAGTATTACTTCAATTTTCCTATGTATGGTTAAGAATTTATTCATACACATTTAGCAATCAGTGACTAATATCAATAGATATTAATAACATAAAATGCATGAAACAACTTTAATCAGAATCCAGTTTTCTCTTACCTTTACAATGCAATAAAAAATGTTGATTGGTAGGACTAAACTTTGCACTGAAATATGTGCACTGATCTTTCATAAAATTGCATGAAAGACATTGACGATTCAATAATCCATCAGTGGATGCACTGGGGGGAGGGTAAGAATAGAAAGGTTAGAAATGTTAATATTCTGTGCAAGGAAGCATGTGGCGATCTTCATCAACATTAATGGATATTTTAATGTGGCTTAGAGTTTTTAAAATGTCAAGATCAGTTTCCATTATCAAAGGCAGTATAACACTTGCCTTCTCTATATGCACAGTTAACCAAAAGCTTTATGTATATTAAAAGGCAACTAAAAGACATTAGACAGATTTCACAAAATATAAGCAAAAAAAGTTTCATTGCCTAATATCCATATTGTGCATTTTGTCACTGAGGATAATATTTTCAAAGGTAGGTACTTATCTTTCCCCTAAAAATATGGTCATTGAGACATGATATCAAGAATGTTATTTAAACCCAAATAAATTCAGTTAAAAGGGATGGAATGGAAGTGCAAAGGATGGTAAATATGGAATAGTGAAGGAAAAGAGAAGCATGTACATTGTACAAACTCATGATAAAGAGAAAGAAGCACGTCCCGTAAAGCAGGGTTTCTTCTTTTCACCTGAGAAATTTTTACATGTATATAGGTATATAAAATATATGTGCAAATGAAATATTTGCTGATAATAAATCATAATTCCACAACCTCCACATTCACTTACATGGCCTACATTTTAAGAAGCTTTGCTAAAGTCTAACATTTCCCTCAAGCATGCATGTACATAATAATCTATTATTATTAGGGGTGATATTTTTGCCAGTAGTAAAAATCATAGTTATTTTCATATCAACTAATAATTGTTAGCAATATCTCAAAATTAGTTACACTAATCACTACTTTGAAATTATTATATTTGAGGCCAGTCAATACTTAAAATATAACAAGCTTGTTTAAATGACAAAAATGGAATTTTAATACAATTGGTTTCTCTTTTAATTCTATATTTTATGCCTTTAAAAAACATTCTCAGAAGAGATTTATAGGCATCAGAAGGTTGACAAAGGGATCAATGACAAAGGGATTCAGATCAAAAAATCTGAAAGTTTACATCTAGAAAGTCCCATGAGAAAGTCACACACCCCTCTCCATAACTGAGGAAAGACTTGGGGAACTCTTAGGAATGAAGTATAGAAATGCTACATCCTCCATGCTAGCTCTAGTTCCATCAAGCTAGTTTCCAGATGATTTCCCTAATACTAATGCCCATAGTTATAAAGTTCTTCATGCTTTGGTTAATTTTTTTTTCTTTTCCTATTTCATCTTCACAGCATTCTTATGGTATATATTAATCCCCTGTCTGACAGCTAGAAAACCTGAGAGTCAGACAGTTAAAGTGATGTGGTTAAGGTCTTCTTGTATATGAAAAAGTTGCCCATGTCTTAAATACAAGTAAAATTCTTTGTTATTGATATAAGAAAATAATGTTGTGAAAAATAAATATAAAGTAGTAAAAAAGTTCTTTGTTATTGATATAAGAAAATAATGTTGTGAAAAATAAATATAAAGTAGTAAAGGATCCAATTCTTATTCAGCTTAAGAATTACTCATTGAAGAAGCATGTATTGGCAATTTCCTCCAAATATGTTTATATTTCTGATAAATCTGTGGTAATTTCTAGATTTAAAAATAGCAACCAAAATGTTAGTTAGTGATGAAGACAATGATGAAACAATTCATTTCAAGATTACAAAATTCTTTCCTTGCTACTATCCTGTAAGAGAAAAGACTTTCATATGTGTATTACCTAAATCACAGGGAAATTACAAGGTTCAAATTAGGTAGCACTTAAATATTTTGTAATATTGTCTAAATGTCAGTTATCTTCATCATCACTCTGATCACATCCATCTTACTGAGGCACTAAGATATAGAGTAAACAGTTTATAATCACATAGGTAATAAATGCTTGATAAAGGATTAGAGCAGAGATTTCCCAATTCCTAGTCTACCATAATACATTTGTAAAAATGAGGGTAAATCCCAAATAACATTTCATCCATGAAAAATCAAGAGCTGATTTTGATATCCATTTTGTCCTTTATACATCCTGATTCTTCTTCCATTGTTTCATACTTTACTCTCTCAGAATTACAGTTATTATAATTACTCATGTAAAAAATTAGTCTACATTTGAAATGGAAAATTTAGGAGGCAAAGGTTGCATAATCTGGCAGTCTATATCCTCCAGGAGTGTCTAATGTGATATATAAAATCAGCAAATGATGATTTTTATGGCTAGAGCAGGACATTGATTGAGTTTTGTGGGTCAGACACTAACATTATCTTATAGTCAAGCCAGATGGAACTTGATGAGCTATTTCAGGGAAAATTTATTGATACTTGCTAGAAACCATGTATAAAAGACTCTCCTATACCTTAGTGCTTACGGGCACCCCACCCTCTCAAGAAGAAAACAACAAGTGATAAGAATGTGGACTTTTGCAGCTATGGACTTTCGAGACAGGAAACAAAGAGCCAAGAAGAACGTGACTACCTGTGCGTAAACTCTGATACGGTTAGCTAAAACCTTATTGTGAACAAACAATACGTCCTAAATTCCTGAGACAAGATAATGTGTGTCCCAGGAAATTGTCCATCTCTGCCCAGGAACTAGATAACGAGTATGCCCCAGGATGTCAGCCACACCTGTGGTCTGACATTCTTCTCTTTACATTGCAACCCCCCACCCAGAAAATGCATGCAGTCAAATCATATATAACTAAGATCCTTTTCGTTAAATAAATGAGACCTTGCTCCACCTCAACTCGTCTCCCTCCTCATTTCTAACCCCATTCCTTTACAGGCATTAGCCTTACAGGCATTGTCCACCTCGAGACCCACATGTAGGTGACCTGCTGGACGGGTCAGATACTACATTCTTTTTTGAATTGCATAGTGTGCTATACTTGAGGAGGATTCCTAAACCTATGATGTGCTACCTCTCTTGCTAGGAAAGATCATATACACTTGTCTAAGAAATTATTAGGATTCAAATATTTTTTACATGAATAAGGAAAATCTGAATTGAGACTGACCATTCTACTTGACTGACTGTGTCCAAAATAATGTAAAATTCCCATTTTCTTCATCTTAAGGATTTTATCAAATTAAAAAAATGAAATGATCATGTACTTTGATATATCTAAAATATTGCTCATGGACATTTTTTATGATACATGTTTGGAAAATCAAACTTTAGATTTCTAAATAGAAAAAAAATAGACTTTTAAATTAATACTTCCAAAAAGAAATCAGACACAATATTTCTAGCAAACTCCTATTCAAGAAATTATTAGTACTGAGTTAGCATCTTTTATTCTGGGAGGACAAAAGAGAAAAGAAAGAAGACAAATCATGTCTTGATTTGGTGAAAAAAGAAGAATTTTTCTTTAAAGGGAAGTGATTTTTTTTGGCAGAAATAAAGGAGGAAGCTTATTTTCCTTTAAAGATGTTATTTTGCCCTCAAATTAGAGCCAAATATTTCTCCCAGAATCAATAATGACAAAGCTTTTTTAACAAGCGATGATTTCCATTAAATATGTGTCATGGCAGTTTTGACATTTTAAAATTTTATTTGTGAAAAATAAATTAGTAAAAGTCTACACATAATAAAAATAATCGGTAAAGAATTATGCATTACTTTTTGTATTCATTAAAAATAATCATTCTTTTTCTATTTCCAGGGCAAAGTTCCCAGAATAAGGAAGAAAACTTCCATGTATATTATGTAACTATCTGGTCTTTTAATTAATTCAGCTCTGCATTTAGGATGTGCCCTACTCCCACACCAGTGATAAAGTATCTATAAATTCATGAAAGGCTGAATGGTCATTCAGAATATCTGTGATCACATTGTGAATAGTTCCTTTAAAACTATGGGTTTATTTGGTAACCAAGGTATTATGATTTTATTTCAGAATATTAAATTATCTACATGGTTGTCATCGATAAGGAGGTAACTTTCTAAAAATATATAGTTTTAAAAGTATTTTCATCTTTGTTGTATTTGTTGCTTGTTTTTTTTTTTTCCTTTCTCATGTTTTTTTTTTTTTTTTTCCCCCAATGTGATCTGATTTTTCTTTTACAGAATGATGAGAAAATATGTTTAGAAGAATTGCACATGTTTAATCTATATTGTATTGCTTTCTCTCATAGGGAAGGAACATGGAGGAGAGAGAGAGGGAAAAATTTTGGTACACAAGGTTTTGTGGAGGTGAATGTTGAAAAGTATCTTTGTATGTATTGAAAAAATAAAAATAAAAACTTAAAAAATATAGTTCAAGTATGAGCTTCTGTATAACAAAATTTATCATAAGAAGCAGCGCATGAGATTGGTATAATGGAAAGATTGCTGAATTTGGAAATCTGTTCAAATTTTAGATATAACACAACTTATGTGTCCTCAGTTTTATATGAAAAAATGAAAGGTGGTGGAGTGCTTGACTTTCAAGGTCCTTATGTCTTGCTAAAACAGTGCTTACTCAATTCTATATATTTGACTTTAATGGGTAACTGGAGGAGAGAGGAAAAGTTGTTCTTGCTTGATCCATTGGTATTTGTATCAGTGAATGGAGATAGAAATGGGGAATGGGATGTAAAAGAGCAGACATCTAGGTGATTGAGTGGAAGAGTGCTGAGGCTAGGGTGAAGATTCATTTTTCTGAGTTCAAATCTCCCTCAGATATTTACTAGTTGTGTAAGCAATCCTAGGCAAGTCACTCAATCCTATTTGCTTCATGTTACTTATCTGTAAAATGATCTGGAAAAGGAAATACTAAAGCACTTCAATATCTCTGTTAATAAAACCTCAAATAGGGGAACTTGAAGAATCATATATCACTGAGAAATGACTGAGAAATAACAATAATAAGCAAAATGAAACCTGGAAAATATATTAATATAATCAATTAGAAGCCTGGCAGAAGGGATAATTTAAAAGAGTAGAAAAATAGGAAAGTGAAAACAGGGGATGGGTATTTAATGAAGAAATAAGTCTCCAAGTGGACATGGTATAAGGGAAAGAAGGGTAGAAAAAAAAGATAAAAAAATCATTGATGACTGAAGAAGCCCAAGAAGTAGAAAAAGGTGAGCCAGTTACAAACATTGTTTGACACTGAGAATGTGTCAGGGAACTTCAAATAAAAGAATAAATGAATCCAGCATTTATTAAACACTTATTATTTAAAAATTACTATAAAACAAATAGGTGAAATAATTACTGTTCTTTAAGACTCCACTTTCTTTTTAGACACACACACATACACACACACACATACACACACACACACACACACACACACAGATTCATAAAACATTTGGGGTGAAGTGACTTGCAAAAAGTCAGACTCACACAGTTAACTAACAATCATGTCTGGGATCAGATTTGAATTCATTTTTTTCTGACTCTGGGGACAATACTCTATCCACCATGCTACCTAGCTGCTCCTCTTTAATTATGTCTAGGCTTTGTTTTTATCATGGCTGTCAGGTAGTCCGATAATTTTTTCAATTATCTCTTGTGGACCTTTTTTCTAGGCCAGTTTTTCTTCCAATGAAATATTTCAGAATCTCTTTTTTCATTCTTTTTGTTTTGTTTTATTGTTTTTTTTTTTTTTAATTTCTCGTTAGATTCCATTTGCACAAATCTTAAGGAATTATTTTTAAGGAATGTTTTTAAAGAATTATTTTCTTCAGTGAGCTTTTGTGTCTCCTTTCCATTTGGTCAATTTTAATTTGTAAGAATTTTGATTTTTGTTTTTGTTTTGTTTTTTTCTTCAGTGAATTTCTGTGCCTCCTTTTCCATTTGGACAATTCTGCTTTTCAAAGCATTTTCCTCATAATTGACTTTTTTTGTACTTTATCATATCTATAATGTTTTTAAGATGTTATTTTCTTCAGTAATTTTTGTATTTCAAAGTTGTTGACTCATTTTCTAAGATTTTCTTACATCACTATTTGTCTTCCAAATTTTTTCTCTACCTCTATTACTTTATTTTCAAAATCTTTTTTGATCTTTTCTGTGGTCTGAGACCAATCTATATTTTTTCTTGGAAGTTTTGTATATAGGAACTTTGACTTTGCTATCTTCTTCTGAGTTTGTGTTTGGTCTTGCTTCATACTACAATAACTTTATTTTATTTGTTGATTTTCAATTGTTTGCTCACTTTTCTAGCCTAAGACTTGACATCTAACTCTTTGTAAAAGTAAAGTTCTGTTTCCAAAGTGGAGAATGAATTGTCGTAAGCTTCAGGGGTTTTGTACAACTGTTTTTAGAAATAGTTTTGGGACACTGAAAGTTTTCAACTCTTATCCTTAGATCATACGTCTCTAATTATAGGTGTTGCTACTCTGTTGGCCTCTGCTCTTGTCTGTGAATGACTACATGCACTCTTTTATGCCCTGGAACCATGAGGAAGGTCCCTCTCTATTGTAGCCTCAAGCCTCTTTGGCCTGTGATCCTGCTTATTCTGTGACTACTATCTAGAATATGAATAGGATCTACTTATGGACAAAGGAACAGAGAAACCTGCCTCAGAGCTAAGAGACTCCTTTAATCTTCTTGTGATGAGTTGTGCAACTTTTACCTCTGTGGGCTGGGAACTCCTGAATAAGCTGAACCTGATTTAGTGGCTCCCAAAGACTATTCCTGGTTTTCTTGGGATTGTTCTATGCTAATGTGGCATGCAATGAACTGGGTTCTACTCTCATCCCGGGGGAACAGATCTTTCCTGCCAACCTTCTAAAATGTTTTAGGGGAGAAAAATATTTTACTACATCTTTTTTGGGGGGATGGTGTGGTTCTGTAACTCTAGAATTTATTTGGAGTCGGTATTTAGAAGTATTTGAAGAGGTTTTGAGGAAAGTTCAGATGAGATCATGCATTTACTCTGTCATTTTGGCTCTTTCTCTGATTCCACATTCTTATTAGGGAGATAAAACACTGTAGAGAGATTTCAGTTGTGAGGGGGATGTAATCTTATTGCCAAAAATTACTCAAACCATCTCAGTTTTATAAGGTAAGTTATGGATTATGTTTATTCATTTTTCTTAGGTGACCACATATTTACAATGCTAGAGATCTTACAGTGTTTACTAATGAAAAAATTTTCATTATGCATTACTTACCTATGCAGTTGCCTTCCTCTTGGAGAAGTCTCTGTACTCAAGAAATAACTGTCCAAAAATGTGAAGAAATACTGTTAGAGAAGCATCTAGTTTTGTCAACATCATCACTGAATTCTCACTTGATTTCTAACATATGAAAATAGAATTTTGTAATTTCCAATAAAACAAAGTAATTTGATTATAATAATTCTAGTCTTAATACTACTAATTTCATAATAATAATTATAATAATTACATACTTAAAACAATAAAGTACAGTTATCAATGCCTTTTCCAAACTTCTCATTTTCATTTTGGGAGATTAAAGAGAAAAAAATAACCTCACAATATTTATTGAAGTACAATAAATACAATGATGATTTCAAGTGAACATACTCCATTTTTGACAAACCTGATTTCTAACTTGTTAAAGAACAAAAACAATGCTCACATCTTTTGAGTACTTTCATCATATGCCAAGATTTTTATGACTTCCCAGTTTCCTGATGTCAGATGCCGCACACTGATTTGCTCACTTTTAGGCTGCAAAGAAATGGAAAATATTGATTTTCATTTTATTTAAACAGCTTTAACTTGGATGAGATGTATATTTCAAATTTAGAACAGCTTATATTTGGAATATGGTGCTATTATAAAGAACTGCCTGCATATGCCATTTTTAGTTATTTAATCACAGATTCATATAATATTAGAGCTAGAAGAAATTTAGATGCCATTCTGTATAATGTCTTTATCTTTCCCACAAGGAAACTAAAGCTAGGAAAAGTCAATGTTTGTTTATCATTTAATTTTTTATTTGAAAAAATTCTGAATTAATACTATAAAATAAATGCGATCTTATGTAATAAGGTAGAAAAAGAGAATTGAATGTGAAACTACAGACCTCTTATGTACAGTTTTCTTTTTATGTATAAAATCATTTCTATGTAGCATTTGGTTAATCAAATCTAAGTTCAAAACTGCATCCATATAATCATACACATATATACAAAAACATGTCGAAAATATTATTTTCTTGTCTTCCCTTTAGACGTATAATTGATTTGAGAAAGTTTCCACTTAAAATTCACAGGGTACATGCAAAATAGTAAGTTACAGTATATTTAAATGCAAGTATGTTTGACAGGAAATTAGATGTAGGTCATTCTGTTCTAGATGGATTGAAACTGATCAGTTTAACCAAAATTTATGACTAGAATGTGGAATGGGTCAGCAATTACAACAAAGAAATCCAAACTGTGTATCTTTGACTCTTAAATCATGTATGTATGTATATGTATACATATATATGGATGTATTTATAAAGTTTTAGATTACTCATACCTTGAAATTTCTCCTATTATTGCAATACAAGAAAGATTTACTATGTCCTATCCTACTTACTTGAAAAAAAAATCTTTTTTTTTTTTAAGGCAGCATCAGATTTATATTAAAGTGTTATTCTAAATTTACCTATTTACCTACATATGTACATATGCTTTTGTCAAGAAATATAACAAATACAAAAAAAAGTTACAATACTTTTGGCGCCTAGATCCAAATGAATTTTAAAAGGAAATGTCTCACAGCACAATTCTTAGTGAGTATTGGGATAGGTTATACCAGAATGGTTTGGAAAAAAAAAATCCTGAACATTGTTAATGATGAATGGCTAATATGAGGAATTCTGAACTTTTCAGGTAAGCAGTTGAAAAATATAACTCAACACCAAATAGGAAGATGTTAAAGGCAGAGAAGTAGGAAGACATAGGTATGAAGTTCAAATGAAGAGCTCCAAGAACACTTTGGCAGAGCTATGGAACATAAAATAGTCAGTAAACATTTATTAAATATCTACTCTGCACTAGGCAATATAAGTACCAAAACTACAAGAAGAGGCAAAAGACAGTCTCTTCCCTCAAGGAGCTTACAATCAAATGGTAGAAACAAAGTGAGAAATAATTAAATGAAGGGAAGGAATAGAATTAATAGGAATTGAAAAAGGCTTCCAATTGAAGAATGAATTTTATTGAGATTTAAAAGGCAGTGAGAGAAAACAATAGGTAGAGGTGAGGAAGGTAAACATTTCAGGTACATCAAATGGTTGGAGAAAATCCCAGGAGATGAGAGCTAAAAGATGGAGTGACATCTTTGGGGAACGAGAAGATCAATGTCACTAGATCAGAGAATATGGGAGTAAAGTAGGTTTAAAAAGAATACAAGAGGGGTCAGATTATGAAGGGCTCTCAGTACCAAGAAGAAAATTTGTATCTGAACCTGGAGACAATAAAGAGTCAGTAGCATTTATTGGGGGGAGAGGGGTTGGATTGTGAGACCTATGCTTTAGGAAAATCACTTCAGTGAATGAATGGTACTGGAGTGGAGTGGAAAGAAACTTGCAGCTTTTGTGATAATCCATGTGTGAGGTGATTAGGACCTTTACCAGAATGATGGCAGTGTCAGAAGAGATCAATTAGCATATTTGAAAGATTTTGCAAATATGAAATTGGGAGGCCTTGGTAAAATGGATTTCCCCCCCAGGGGAATGGTAAAAGAAGACACAGATAATGTTGATACAGAAGTAGGGTAATCCCACATCTCAACATCAGGTAGGTCTGGCAATAAAAAAACAAAATGATCCAGTCACAGTGATTGTCTTTCAAGGACAGGGTAACACTATTGCTAAAAGTCTACAAAGTCCAGATCACAGAGAAAGTAAGTAATGAGTAGCATACAAAGGCAAGGTCTTAGATTACAGTAAACTAAAGAGAGCCTCAAATACTGGCACTAGAATACAATGTGAAGGTCTTGGTTACAAGAGAAAAGGAAAATGCCTCATCATTAGAAAGCTCACAAATTCAGATTAGCAGAAGGGAACACCTGAGTCACACAAGTTCTATTTAATTGAATTTTTCATAGAAAATGAAGAGAAAAATGAGACAATTATTAGTTTAATTAAACAAACACATATCACATGCTTATTATATTTAGAGCACTGTGGTAAGACATTGGTGAGATACTAAATTTGAGATACTAAGTTTAGAGAGAACAAAGTCCTTCTCTTGAGAAAAACTATAATCTAATGCAGAAATATACATGTATCTGAACAGGTACCCCAAACAGCAAAATGTCCAATAAATGTGATAAATTTGAGGGATAAAAACTCAATAAATAACAATCCCATATGCTCAATCAAAACCCTCACATAAAAAATCAGTTCCCAAAGATGTGACCATTTGAAGATACAGCAACATTTGAATAATCTGGGCAAATCAAAATGGTCTATTTTACTTCATATATATAATGACAATTAAATAACATAGTGAAATATTTTTTCTCTGATCTCTATTAGCCATATCAATATTTTTTCTTATTATTCAACTCAAATTAATTCAACAAAAATTTCCCAAATGCCTACTATATTCCAAGAATTGGGCTAGACATCATGATTATACAGATAAAAGGAAAATAGTCCCTTCAAACAAAGAAATCAAATTCTTCTCTATATTTGTCATACACCTTAGAACTATTGCGTACTCCTAACTGAAAAGAGAATGAAATCTAGGCATGCATAATCACAACCCATGCTACATGAGCATAGTTTTACAAATTATATGTGAGTAAGTCCTTCTAAATGAATGAACCAATATATGTCAACTTTTCTACAACTTGAGTTTTGGTTTGCTTATGGTAGAATCCAAGATTATAAGTTGTAGATAATGACTCTAGGCCTTAGGGAACAAAACTGGTTTTATTTGGGTCCATAATATCCATATTCACAATGGAAGTATACCCTATTTGTGGAGAGGAAGAAAATGACATCATGCTCTTTGGGTTTATTGTGAAATTACTCCTAAAATTATTAGCTTTAATTTCAAGTCTTTGTAACAGCCTTTTCCCCTTCAAATCTAGCACTACAAGAGTCAACAAACAGAACATTTTCAAGGAAAAATGAAGTATAATTATAGTCATTTTTAGTGCTTCTATGACCCACAATACTCCTACCATCTTGCTTTTCTTTATCAATTCATAGGCATGAGATCAGATAATAAGAACTGGAAGTGATTTCCAAGGTCAGTTAGTATAACTTGCTTATTTTATATTAGAGGAAAGTGGCATCTAGGCAGTTTAAGTGGGTTGTCTAAAGTTAAATAGACATCAGAGCTGAAATTTGAATACAGCTTCTCTGCCTCCAAAATAAAAATTCTTGATCCTGCATAAAATTTCTGGATTTAATTCACTGGCAATAAAATCCATTCAACAAATAATTTATTGAAGTTTTGTAATTTATGGCATATATAAAGTAAGTCTGATTTCAATGAGCTTTGATACCTTTATCCTAAAAATTTATTTGGCCCAACAAAACTTATTGGGAGATGATTACTCTTTCTTTTCTTTTCTAAGAAAAATTTTAAAATATTGTTATGTTTTAGGATACATTCAGTATTTTATACTATATTACAACAAGATATTGTAATATATTGCTAGTGTGTGTCTCTAACTCTGGAGAATTCAATTCTCAGAAATCTGATCAATTGTCATTCATACAGCTCCACATGGAGGCCTTTAAAAATTGAACACTTCACAACTTTTTCTCCCTTACATTTTGCAATACAAAGTGATTTTGCAAACACTAAAAAACAGAAAACCTTTAAGATTATAATATTTAAGTGTATCTTGAAAATATGAAATTTCTGTTAAAGTTTATAATGGGAAATATTAAAATATAGAGAACAATGGAAAAATTTTGAGGACCTAGATTAAAAACCCGCCTCTACTTGTTGAATACTTTTCAAAATGCTTTTAATCTACTAAGCCTTGGTTCTTCACTTATGAAATGTGTCATGTAACTGAATGAATTTCTTTCCAGCTTTAAATTACATAAATATATGATCATGTTTCAATGGAAATCATTTTTAGGACAATACATATTACATGTAAGCATTATAAAACATTTTTCCACATAATTTCAAAATTTGTTTCAGGACATAAGTCACATTTTCTATATCTTTTATTAGGTGTTTAGATGTAAACAATTGCTTTCATTTTGATGTTACTCAAGAAAGTTAGTTATCAATTCTTTACCTCCAGGTTAGATTATTTTTTCAAACTCAGATTAATTTTTTATCACTAAGGGGAAATGATATGGGATGGCTACTATTAGAGTATTGGCCCTATCACCATAGGGTTTGTGTTTAAATCCTACCATTAATGCTTAGTACTTTTGTGATCTTGTGCAAATCACCTAACCTATTGGGGATTCAGTATCCTCAGCTTTGACATGAGGAGGAAAGATGAAATTGCTCATCAGGTATTATATAAACATAGATTAAATGATGCTTTTTTAAAGGATCTAATTGACAGAAGTGATTCCGTGTCTAATAGCTTACTGGTCAACCTATGTATGTAGCGGGAAATCCTTATGTATTCAATAACTAGTTTATTCACCTCAATTTCAGTAAAAGATGCAAGGTTTTCCAGATGATAACCAGTTTTATCAAGCTTTATTTAATACAATTATTCAAGATAAAAAACAATAAAACAAAAGAAAAACTTTTTAAATCCCAATGCCCTTATGAACAATATAAGTAGAGAGTGAATCACCATGTTGGTTGATTACTACACCCAAAGTCCCCTTCCTTTTTGATTCCTGTACATCTATCCAGCAACAGTCACAAGATAGAAAGTTGTTTGTGGTACTAAAGGGCCAGGGAATCCAATACTTGCATAATCAGCGAGTAATAAATTGTCTGACTGGTGAGTCTTTGACCACTTGCATTACTTTTTGCTACCTTATTCAGAACTTCCTCATATTATATATTTATTTTTAACTGTTTATTGCCTAAAATTAAAAAAATATATATATTATAATATTTACATTGTACATTACTTAAATTATTAAGAAATGGCAGGCAAACTATTTTTGTGTAGATTTTTTATCTTAGGAAATCTATATTCCAAGGTAAGACATTGAGATACAGTAGTAAACTTTCATAATTTTTCTCCTTATTGGATTGAAGATGTGATAGAATAGAGGAAGAAGAATTTTAATACTGTATTGTTCATGCAATTGATAATGCATAATGATAGTTGAAATTACACAAAATGAAATCATCGCTTCAAATCAGTTAAATTTAGTCTGAATAAAGAATGTTCTACTGATGAATAAATAAAATGAATTAATTTGCCAATATGTATTTTTTTAATTTGATGGAATTTTGGGAGCTGGCTAGCCCACTATATTCTGTTACAAGTCTGAGTCACTTAATGTGATTAAGTCTATGTTTTTCCAAAATGTAAGGGAGAAAAAGTCGTGAAGTGTTCAATTTTTAAAGGCCTCCATATGGAGCTGTATGAATGACAATTGATCAGATTTCTGAGGATTGAATTCTTCAGAGTTAGGGACACATTAGAAATATATTCTTATTGAAAGTATCTGAAGTCATCAAATGCTTAATGTGCAGTGCTTAATACACTTTTAAATTCTGTATTTACTTTAGAAATTACTGACAATGAAATTAATGCTGCATGCTAAGCATAGCAGACAGACACATTTTATTTCGTTTATGGCAAGTCTTATATCATCCTGAGTGCTATTTCCTGATAAGCATTGGTCAGTAGTTTCTTTCATTTCCCTTTATTGAGTAATAGACATATGAAGAATCCACAAAACTTTTCCATGTAGCAGATAGCCAATTAATATATAACAATCCAAGGGAACTCTTCCTAATATCTTGTAGCTCAATATCTCATAATATTTAAATATTTTTCTTCTAGCCATGTAGAGAATATAAGAATGGAATGAGAATATGATCATTTTCTTTTCCATTGAAATCATTATTTATTGCTCAGAAGCTCCTCATGACCACCACTTCATAACATTTACCTGAGTATCTTTGAACAAAACAGAAATTAAGCTGCATTGCTGTAAGATGTGTTCTCAAGTACAAAGCAAATTCTATAAAAAGAAGTTCAAAAAAATTCACATTGAGGAAGATAGATTTGAATTTGTTTTTCAGAGATAAGTAGAATTTATATAAGGAGAGATTTGAAGGAAAATTTTTTTTTGACAGAAAGAACATTGTCAAAGATTTAGAGATGGTAATGAGTATGGTGTATTCAGAGGATTTTGAGGATACTAGCCCAGATGGAGTGGAGAATATGTTTTTGGGAATATAGGGCCAATGGTAAAAGTGAGGTAAATTTTAGAAGGTTCTTGATTTCCAAATTGTACCACAAAGGATATATGATATATTTTGTTCCTTTGAACAATAATGGACCACTCATTAGCTCCTAGATGGTCAGATACTCATACAACAAATGGTAAATCAAGAGATTAATGAAAATTTAACCAAACTATAGAGAAAATTACAAGTCTTACCTGAACAATGAACATGGCAATGTGATGAAATTCTCCTCGACCTCCCTGCTTAACAGGGACTGTCATAAAGAACTTGCTGCCATCTTTGGAAAACACAGGTTCCTCATTCTATAATTATAGAAGTACATGCAAAAATCTGAGATTTGTGTTAGAAATAAATGAATGCACTCACAATGGTGCAATACAATAATTATATCAAAAATCCATTTCTTGAAAATAATTGAAAAATTGAATTAGTAAAACATTCAAATTCTAGGATCTAAAAAAAAAGTATTATTAGTTTCAAATGTACACAGATCTATGCCTAACAAAGGCTTTATAATAGAGCACATTCATGGGGGAGAATTCTTAGAAGAGAATGGTAAATAAAATTAGAATATTATAGATTCATATTAGCTATATATATGTATATACATCATACATAAATATTTAAAGAATTATAATTTTGAGAATTGCTAAGTTTCTCAGAAACTAATTAGTCCAATCTATACATCAGATATATGTTAATAATTTTTTTTGCAATCTTAAAGCATTGTAAAAAAGCTTATGATGACCATCAGTATCCATATTCCAACTTTTACATTGTTCTGCAAATATTCTCTCCTCTAATTCTCTTTAATATTATTTTATTTTTTCAAATCCATGTAGAGATAGTTTCCAAAATTCATTTTGGTAAAACTTTTGTGTTCTAAAGTTTTCTCTCTCCCTCCCTTACCTTTCTCCTCCCCAAGATAGCAAGCAACCTAATAAAGGTTAAATATATGCAATTCTTTTAAACATATGTCCAAATTTGTTATGTTGAGCATGTTATCAGATCAAAAAAAAACACACACACACACAAGAAAATAAAAAATATATATATAAATCCTTAACCTAATCAAATGATTTTGAAGACTGCTCATTCATAATATAATTTTAGGTCTGGTATAACTGGCCCCTTTCCTTTAAATATTTTGTATTAATTTATTGGAAATTCTTGATTTTTTATTTTTGCAGATGAATTTTATTATTCTAGTCTAGATAAAGTATTTTTGGCACTGTATTTGGCCACTGTATTTGATTGATATGGCACTGAAGAAGTTGATTAAGTTAGGTAGTATTGTCATGTTTATTATTAGCTTAGTTTATACATGAACAATTAATATTTTCCAAATTGTTTAACTCTGATTTTATTTGTGTAAGCTGTGTTTTATAATTGTGTTCATATACTTCTTGGATTTGTCTTGGCAGGTACATTCCAAAATATTTATGTCATGTACAGTCATATTAAGTTGAATTTCTCTTTCTAACTCTTTCTCTGAGATTTGTTGGTAATATAAAAATACCAATCATTTATGTGGTCTTATTTTATATTCTGCAACTTTTCTAAAATTGTTAATAGTTTCTAGTAGGTTTTATTAAGTGAATTCTTTAGGATTCTCTAAATATACCACCATCTTATGAACAAAGAGTGATATTTTGGTTTCTGAATAAGATACTCTAATTCCTTGAATTTTGAGTATTTTTAAAGCTTATTATTTTCAAAACATATGCATGGACAATTGTTCAATACTGACTCTTAGAAAACCTTGTGTTCCAAATTTTCCCCTCCTTCCCTGCACCATATCCCTTAGATGGCAAGTAATCCAAAATATGTTAAATTTGTTAAAATATATGTTAAATCCAATAACAGTATACATATTTATACAATAATCTTGCTGCATGAGAAAAATCAGATCAAAAAGAAAAAAAATAAGAAAGAAAAAAAAATGCAAGCAAACAACAAAAAGAGGGAAAATGTTATGGTGTCATCCACATTCAGTTCCCACAGTCCTCTCTCTGGGTGGAGATGGCTTTCTTCATCACAAGGTCATTGGAACTGGCATCAATCATCTAATTGTTAGAAAGAGTCACATCCATCAGAACTGATCATCATATAATTTTATTGTTTCATGTATAATGATCTGGTTCTGCTCATTTCACTTAGCTTCAGTTCATGCAAGTCTTTCTAGGCCTCTCTAAAATCATACAGCTGACCGTTTCTTATAAAACAACTATATTCCATAAAATTCATATACCACAATTTATTCAGCCATTCTCCAAATGATGGACATCCATTCAATTGACAGTTTCTAACCAAAAAAGGGCTGCCACAAACATTTTTACACATGTGGGTCTATTTGCCTCCTTTAAAATCTCTTTCAGATATAAGCCCAGTGGAAATACTGCTGAATCAAAGGATATGCACAGTTTGATAACTCTGTGAGCATAGCTCCAAATTGTTCTCCAGAATATCTGGATTCATTCACAATTCAACCAACGAGGTATCAGTGTCCCAGTTTTCCCACATTCCCTCTAACATTTCTCATTATCTTTTCCTGTCATTTTAGCCAATCTGGGAGGTGTGTAGTGGTATCTCAGAGTTGTCTTAATTTGAATTTCTCTGGTCAATAGTGATTTAGAGCACCTTTTCATATGAAAAGAAATTATTTTGATTTCTTCATATGAAAATTGAAGATCTTTGACCATTTATGAATTTGGACAATGGCTTGAATTCATATAAATTTGAATCAATTCTCTATATATGTTAGAAATGAGGTCTTTATCAGAACCCTTAAATGTAATAAATGTGTTCCCAATTTATTGTTTCCCTTCTAATCTTGACTGTATTAGTTTTGTTTGTATAAAACTTTTTAACTTAATATAATCAAAATTATTTATTTGATATTCAGTAATGAGTCCCAGGTCTTCTTTGATCAGAAATTCCTTTCTTTTCCACAGATCTGAGAGGTAAACTATCCTATGTTCTTCTAATTTGTTGATAATATCACTCTTTATGTCTAAATCATGAACCCATTTCAACCTTATATGGTGGTAGGTGTGGGTCAATGCTTAGTTTCTGACATATTAGTTTTCAATTTTCCCATCAGGTTTTTATCAAATACTGAGGTCTTATCCCAAAACCTGAGGTTTTTGGATTTATCAAACACTAGATTTCTATTGTTACTGACTATTTTGTCCTGTGAATCTAACCTATCCTACTGATCAACTGCTCTGTTTCTTAGCCAGTACCTATTGGTTTTGATGACCCTTGCTTTATTTAATATAGTTTTAGGTCTGGCACAGCTAGAAAACCTTCAATAGCATTCCCCACACCCCTTCTTAATTACCTTGAAATTATTGACCTTTTGCCCTTTCAGATGAACTCTGCTATTATTTTTCCTAGATCTGCAAAATAATTTCTTGAGAGATTGATTGGAATGGCACTAAACAATTAGATTAATATAGGTAGTATTGTCATTTTTATTATATTTGCTCTGCCTACCATGAGCATGTGATATTATTCCAACTGATTAGACCTGACTTTATTTGTGTGGAAAATGTTTTCTAGTTGTGTTCATATACTTCCTGATTTTACCTTGGCAGATAGATTCCCAAATATTGTAAGCTATCAGCAGTTATTTTGAATGGAATTTCTCTTTGTATCTCTTGCTGCTGGATTTTTAAAGTAATATATACAAATGCTAATGATTTATGTAGATTTATTTTGCATCCTGAAATTTGCTAAACTTGTGATTAGTTTCTAACAGTTTTTTAATTAACTCTCTAGGATTCTCTTAATGTAAGAATATTTAAAAAAAAAACTAATTCTAATCCTTTAATCTCTTTTTTTTTTCCTTTTATTGCCAAAGCAAACATATGTACAACTATATTGAATAATAATGGCAATTGTGGGCAACCTTGTTTCACCACTGATCTTACTGGGAATGGCTCTTCTTTTTCCCCATTACATATGTTTCTTGCTTATGGTTTTAAATAGATGCCACTGATCATTTTAAAGAAAAGTCCATTTATTCCTATAGTCTCTAGTGTTTTTTTTTTTTTTTTAATAGAAATGGGTGTTGGATTTTGTCAAAAGCTTTTGCTGCATCTATTGAGATAATCATATGATTTTTGTTAGATCGGTTACTGATATTGTCAATTATGTTAATGTTTTTTTTTTCCTAATATTGAACCAGCCATGTATTCCTGGTATGAATTCTATTTGCTCATAGTGTATATTCCTGGAGATGACTTTCTGTATTATCTTTGCTAATCTTTTATTTAAGATTTTTGCATTAATATTCATTAGGGAAATTGGTCTGTAATATTCTTTCTCTATTTTCACCCTACCTGGTTTAGGTTATCTCTTTTAATTAAATCTATTTTTGTTTTTGTTTGATCTGAAATCAGGATTGCTACCCCGGCTTTTTATTTCACTTGAAGCATAATGTATTCTGTTCCAACTTTTTACCTTTACTCTGTATGTATCACTCTCTATTTTAAATGTGTTTCTTGTAAACAACATATTGTAGGATTCTGGCTTTTAATTCACTCTGCTATTCTCTTTAATTTTATGGGAGAGTACATTCCATTCACCTTCACTGTTAAAATGACTAATTCTATGTTCTGAAAACTTATTTACCCTAAATTATGCCTTTATCTTTTCTTTCCCCCTTCCTGCCTCCTCAGTATTTTGCTTTTTATGATCATCTCCCTCAAAAAGTCCTCCCCTTTTAGGGAGGACTCCCTTTCTTTTCTTCTTTCTTCTTCTACTTCCTTATAAGGTGAGACAAGTTTATCTGTGAAACCACATATGTCTGATATTCTCTCTTTAAGCCAAATCTGATGAGAGTAAGATTCACACAATGTTTTTTTCCTATTCCCTTTCCCCCCTCAATTATAAGAGGTCTTCTTTGCCTCTTCATAAAATGTAATTTCCCTCATTTTATCTCCATTTTCCTCTTTTTTCTAGTATAATCCCCTACCTCTAGTTTCTTTTCCATATTATCATAATAAAACCTTATAATAAAATAAAAACTAAAATAAAAAAAAAAACCACATTCCTTAAGTATACACAAAACAGAAATATTGTTCTCAAAAATTCTTTCCTTTCCCCCTCTTTTTATGCTTCTCTTGAGTTCCATATTTTTTTTGCTCAGCTCTGGTGCTTTCATCAGAAATAGATGAAATTTTCCTGTATCATTGAATGTCCATCTTCTTCCCTTAAAGGTAATGTTCATTTTAGCTGGATAGTTTATTCTTGGCTGTAATCCAAGTTCCTTTACCTTTTGGAATATCAGATTCCAGGCCCTTTGTTTCTTTTAAAGCGGAAATGCTGGTTCCTGATTAATCCTGATTGTGTCTCCTCAGTATTTGAATTGTGTGTGTGTGTGTGTGTGTGTGTGTGTGTGTGTGTGTGTTTTTCCTTGCTGCTTGCAATATTTTTTTCCTTGGTCAAATAGTTATGAAATTTAGGCATGATATTGCTTGTGTTTTCATTTTGGGATCTCTTTCAGAAGGTGATTGGTCATTTCTTTCAAGGGCTATTTTACCTTATGATTTTAGGACATCAGGGCAATTTTCCTTTATCATTTTGTGAAAGATAACGGCTAAGTTCTTTTTTCACCATGGCTTTCAGGAAGTCTAATAACCCTGACACTGTGTCTCCTAGATCCATTTTCCAGGTCAGTTGTTTTTATAGAAGGTATTTTATATTTTCTTCTATTTTTTTCCCATTTTTTTTTGTCTTTGTTTGACTGAATTTTTGAATTCTTATTGAGGCATCTACTTTCATTTGTTCAATTCTAAATTTTAGTGTATTATTTTCTTCAGTTACTTTTTTTTTTTTGCTTCTTTTGTATTTAGCCAATTGAATTGTTTTGTTCACTGTATTTTTTTTTTCCATTTCACAAACTGTGTTTTTCAATGAGTTGGTATCTTTTTCATATCTATTTTGTAAGGAGTTATATGCTTTTTCCATTTTATCAAATCTGTTTTGTAGGGAATTATATGCTTTTCACATTTTATCAAATCTATTTTTAAGGAGTTTTTTTCAGATAATTTCTGTTTTTCCTTTCCCATACCCTTTTGCAAAGATCTCATTCTTTTCCCTATTTTTCTTCTAAACTCTCTTTTAAGGTCCTTTTTGAAATCTTTTAAGAAAGCCCTGTGAAATGAGGACCAGCTCATATCTCCTTTTGAAACTCCATCTGATGTTGATTTCTCTTTAGGAACCTCAGGGTTTGATGTCTGTTCTCTCTCTCTCCATTAAAAAAAAAAATTGTCAGTGGTTAGAGTCCTTTTTGGTTTTTTGTTCTTTTTTTTTAATGAGTAGAATTCTGTTCTTAAGGCAAAGGGGTGACAGCTGCTTTAATGTGTCCTGGGGGCAGGTCCTGAGTTCTTCCAGGGCCTCTGTGGCTTACAATTTGCCTTTTGGATTTGCTTTTGGATGATTTTACATCAATCTGCTAAACCACCTATTTACAACCATGACAGAGTAGCCAAAGACCCTTACAGAAGATTTTCCAATACATGGATACTACAATGCTCTGGTTCCCTGCCTCAGCTTCTTGTCACAGGTTCCCTATTCTGTGGTTTGGGCTTGGTAGACTGTCCCCCTGTCAGAATAAACAGACCTGCTCTGAAGTACTTCCAAAGTATCTTCTTCTGGAAATGTATTGTGCTCCACATATTTGTGGGTTTTGTCACTTCAAAACCAGTTCAGAGCCTTAATCTGCTATTGATTTGAGAGAAAGTCAGAGGAGGTCACAGAAAGTCATGCCTGCTCTCCACCATCTTGACTCCACTCCCTATGGGATTGCCAATTGTATTCTCAAGGAATTGTTTTCTTCAATTTTTATTGTTCCATTTCCAAATTGTTGACTCTTTTTTTTCATACTTCTCATTTCTTTCCATTGTTTTTCTTCTATCTCTCTTATTTGATGTTTGAAATTCTTTATGAGCTCTTCCCAGAAGGCTCTGTGGGCTTGAGACCAATTCATGTCTATCTTTGAGGTTTTATAGGGAATCATTTTTTCTTCTTCTGAGTTGATATTTTGATCTTCCCCGACACCATAGCAGCTTTGTTATGGTCAAAATCTTTTTCTGTTTTTTTTTTTTTTTTTTGCTCATTTTCTTTTTTATTTTATTTTTCTTTCCACGTCCCAGTTTCATGACTTTTAAAGCAAGCTCTGCTCTTTCAGTACAGGGGACTCTGTTCCAACTTTGTGATACAGATTTGAGCCGTGGGTTTGAACACAGAGATCCCTTGTGTTTGGTGGCTTTCTCAAAGCACTGGGGGTAGACTGATCTAGTTTCTGATATTGTTATCAGTTTCTCAGGCTGACAATTTACCTTCTGTGCTGGGACTGAAAAGTGTTCCCCTTGCTTGCTCTGCTACTATTTTACTGACTCACAGTGAAGATTGCTGATTTGCTGTAATTAGAACTCTCCTATTGTCTTTCCTTTATGTCATCTTAGTTGGGCTGAGTACCCCTTTAACTCCAGTGGGATTGACCTTTCTTGAAGTCCTTCTATTCTATCTTGAACTGTAAAATTGTTTCTTTCTGTCTCTTTGTAAACCTATTATTCTACACTCTGTTCAGAGACTTGATTTCATGTGGTTTTCAAGAGAAAGAAGGAAACATTGAAGACATTCTTAGCTTCAGTCTGCTACCTAGGCGCTACCCCTGGAACCTTTTTCTTTTCTTTTCTAATCAAATTAAACTAAGTTTTCTGTATTTTTTAAAAAATAAAATCATTTTTTTTAATTTTTCTCAGTTTTTATTCATTAGTTTAACAATTTTCTTACTTTCAATTAATTTGATCTTTTCTTTGAATTTCTCATTTAGTATTTAAGTGGGCATTTTAAATTTGTTCTTTTTTTGGTTTTTCTTAGTTTTGTGCTTAATTCATTGTCTTCTCTTTCTCTATTTTATTTATACAAACATTTAGAGATAATTTTTTTCAAAAGACCTGCTTTGATAGCATTACATAAGTTCTCTCATTATTATCATTTTCTTGGATGAAATTTTTTATTGTTTGTATGATTTGTTCTTTGATCCACTCATTATTGAGGATTAGATTATTTAGTTTCCAATTAATCTTTAATCTATTTATCCTTGGCCTTTATTACACATAACTTTATTGCATCATTATCTAAAAAGGATGCATTTAATATTTCTGCTTTTTTGCATTTGATCGTGAGGTTTTTTTTTTTTTTTTCCCATAATGTATTGTTGATTTTTGTGTAGGTGCCATGTACTGCTGAGAAAAGATATATTCCTTTCTATCCCCATCAAAAATTTCCCAGAGAAATCATATCTAAATTTTCTGAAATTCTATTCAACTCCTTAACTTCTTCCTTGCTTATTTTATGGTTAGATTTATCTACTTCTGAGAGAGGGAGGTTGAAATCCCTCCACCAATATAGTTTTACTGTGTGTTTCTTCTTGCCACTCAGTTACCTTCTCTAAACATTTGTATACTATACCTTTTGCGGCAGATATATTTAGTATTGAGCTTATCTCATTATCTATGGCATCTTTTAGCAAGGTGTAGTTTCCTTCTTTAGTTCTTTTCATTACATTTATTTTTACTTTTGCTTGATCTAAAAATGAGGATCATTACTCTTTTTTTTTTTTTAAACTTCAACTGAAGGATAATAGATTCTGCTCCAGTCTTTTACCTTTATTTTGTATGTATCTCTGTTTCATGTTTGTTTCTTGTCACCAACATATTGTAGGATTCTGGCTTTTGATCCATTTAACTATTTGTTTTATCTTTATAGGAGAATTCATACTATTCAATCAGTTAAGATTACTGACTTTATATTTCCTGCCATTCTATTTTTTCCCTTTTTACTTTTTCTTTCTTTCAGTCTTTCATTACTCACCAATGTTTTGCCTCTAATACCTCCCTCCCTCAATCTGCCATCCCTCATCACCTCCCACTTATCCCTTTCCTTTGTCACTTCTCCCTTCCCTCCTATTAGCCTCCTCCTTTCTTCCCCCTTCTCTCCTACTTTCCTATAAGATGTGACATATTTTTGACCACACTAAATATATATATTATTCTCTTTTTGAGTTAAATCTGGTGGGAATTAAATTCAAACAATGTTCATACACTGTAATGTTTTGTTCTCTCTCAAATGAAGACAGGAGTTAAAATCCAGTCCTTTATTGTCTCTTCAAAAATAAACCAGTTAGCTTTCTTAGAGGCCTATTTCTCTCCTTGGTTCCAAGAGCTCTAGCCTCTAGTTTTTTGCCTCTTCCAGCTTCAGCCTCTCTCCTTCTGAATCTCCCACTCCTGCCGGACTGCAGTCTCTGGCTTCTCACTCTCCTCAATTGACCCCTGGCTGAGCCTCCAAGAGATTCTTATATATGATCTCTTAAAGGTGTGAACTCAAAGCTTGACTCCTCTGAGAGAGAGTGGGATTGTGGGTTCCTGACTTGTGAATCTGGAATGTTAATGTGTGAACTAATTTGTGAATTCTTAAAAGTGTGAACTTAAGTACACAAGCATTGTTTCTATCAATTCCAGTGAGTTAGCACCTTGTTTCAAGTTCTGGCCCATAACAATACACCTCCCTTCTTTTCCTCTACTTTAGTAGATCATTTGTGCCTCTTCATGTGATGTAATTTGCCCCATTTTATTTCTCCTTTTTTCTCCTCCTATACTACCCTTTTCCTACCCCTTTGATGTTTTTTTTTTTTTAAATCATCATTTATACCCATATCTTCTAAGAATACACTTTCTAATTGTCCTGACAAATACAGTCCTCAAGAATTACAAGTATCATCTTCCCATGTAAGGATCTATGCATTTTTATATTTAAAAGACATATTGACTTTTTTCTATCCTGTTTAAATTTTATGTTTTTCTTGATTCTTGTTTTTGAAAATCAAATTTTCTGTTCAGTTCTGTTCTTTTCATTAGAAATAATTGAAAATAACCTATGTCATGGAATGTCCATCTTTTCTCCTGAGAGATAATTCTCAAATTTTTTGGTAGTTGATTCTTGATTGTAGTCCAATATCCTTTGGCTTCTGGAATATCATATTTCAGAGCTGACCCTCCTCCTTGCCCCAGTCTCTTATTGTGGAAGCTACTAGTTCATTGGTAAATATGATCATGGCTCCTTAATATTTTTCTTTTTGGCTTCTTGCAGTATTTTTTCCTTGATCTGATAATTCTGTAATTGCATTACAAAATCCATTGGATTTTTCATTTTGGGGTCTCTTTCATGAAGTGATTGATAGATTCTTTAAGTTAGTATTTTGTCCTCTGGTTCTAGGATATCAAGGCATTTTTTATTCACACATTTTCTTTACTCTATATGTATCATATTTCTTGAAAGAAGTTATCCAGGCTCTTTTTGTGATCATAGCTTTCAGGTATTTAAATAATTCTTAGATTATTTCTCTTGAATCTATTTTCCAGGTCATATTTTTCCCCAACAAGGTATTTCATATTTTCTTCTTTTTTCTTTTTTTTTTATTTTTTTTTTATTTTTTTTTAATAAATTTTTTTATTTAATAATTACATTATATTTACACTCATTTCTGTTCCGATTTTTTTTTTTCCCTCCCTCCCTCCACCCCCTCCCCTAGATGGCAAGCAGTCCTTTATATGTTGGATATGTTGCAGTATATCCTAGATACAATATATGTTTGCAGAACCGAACAGTTCTCTTGTTGCGTAGGGAAAATTGGATTCAGAAGGTATAAATAATCCGGGAAGAGAAACAAAAATGCAGATAGTTCACATTCGTTTCCCAGTGTTCTTTCTTTGGGTGTAGCTGCTTTTGTCCGTCATTTATCAATTGAAACTCAGGTCTCTTTGTCAAAGAAATCCACTTCCATCAAAATATGTCCTCATACAATATCGTTGTCGAAGTGTATAATGATCTCCTGGTTCTGCTCATTTCACTTAGCATCAGTTCATGTAGGTCTCTCCAAGCCTCTCTGTATTCATCCTGCTGGTCATTTCTTACAGAACAATAATATTCCATAACATTCATATACCACAATTTACCCAGCCATTCTCCAATTGATGGGCATCCATTCATTTCCAGTTTCTAGCCACTACAAACAGGGCTGCTACAAACATTTTGGCACATACAGGTCCCTTTCCCTTCTTTAGTATTTCTTTGGGATATAAGCCCAATAGAAACACTGCTGGATCAAAGGATATGCACATTTTGATAATTTTTTGGGCATAATTCCAGATTGCTCTCCAGAATGGTTGGATTCGTTCACAACTCCACCAACAATGCATTAGTGTCCCAGTTTTCCCGCATCCCCTCCAACATTCATCATTATTTTTTCCTGTCATCTTAGCCAATCTGACAGGTGTGTAGTGGTATCTCAGAGTTGTCTTAATTTGCATTTCTCTGATCAATAATGATTTGGAACACTCTTTCATATGAGTGGTAATAGTTTCAATCTCATCCTCTGAAAATTGTCTGTTCATATCCTTTGACCATTTATCAATTGGAGAATGGCTTGATTTCTTATAAATTTGAGTCAGTTCTCTATATATTTTGGAAATGAGGCCTTTATCAGAACCTTTAACTGTGAAAATGTTTTCCCAGTTTGTTGCTTCCCTTCTAATCTTGTTTGCATTAGTTTTATTTGTACAAAGGCTTTTTAATTTGATGTAATCGAAATTTTCTATTCTGTGATCAGTAATGGTCTCTAGTTCATCTTTGGTCACAAATTTCTTTCTCCTCCACAAGTCTGAGAGATAAACTATTCTATGTTCCTCTAATTTATTTATAGTCTCGTTCTTTATGCCTAGGTCATAGACCCATTTTGATCTTATCTTGGTATATGGTGTTAAGTGTGGGTCCATGCCTAATTTCTGCCATACTAATTTCCAATTATCCCAGCAGTTTTTATCAAATAATGAATTCTTTTCCCAGAAGTTAGGGGCTTTGGGTTTGTCAAACACTAGATTGCTATAGTTGACTATTCTGTCTTGTGAGCCTAGCCTTTTCCACTGATCCACTAATCTATTTCTTAGCCAATACCAAATGGTTTTGGTGACTGCTGCTTTATAATATAATTTTAGATCAGGTACAGCTAGGCCACCTTCATTTGATTTTTTTTTTCATTAATTCCCTTGAGATTCTCGACTTTTTATTGTTCCATATGAATTTTGTTGTTATTTTTTCTAGATCAATAAAATATTTTCTTGGAAGTCTGATTGGTATAGCACTAAATAAATAGATTAGTTTAGGGAGTATTGTCATCTTTATTATGTTCGCTCGGCCGATCCAAGAGCACTTAATATTTTTCCAATTATTTAAGTCTGACTTTATTTGTGTGGAGACTTTTTTATAATTTTGCTCATATAATTCCTGACTTTCCTTTGGTAGATAGATTCCCAAATATTTTATGGTATCAACAGTTATTCTGAATGGAATTTCTCTTTGTATCTCTTGCTGTTGGGTTTTGTTGGTGATGTATAAAAATGCTGAGGATTTATGGGGATTTATTTTGTAGCCAGCTACTTTGCTAAAATTATGAATTATTTCCAATAGCTTTTTGGTAGAATCTCTGGGGTTCTCTAGGTATACCATCATATCATCTGCAAAGAGTGATAGTTTGGTTTCCTCATTGCCTACTCTAATTCCTTTTATATCTTTCTCGACTCTTATTGCCGAGGCTAGTGTTTCTAATACGATATTAAATAATAATGGTGATAGTGGGCAACCTTGCTTCACTCCAGATCTTACTGGGAAAGGTTCCAGTTTTTCCCCATTGCATATGATGCTTACTGATGGTTTTAAATATATGCTCCTGACTATTTTAAGGAAAAGTCCATTTATTCCTATGCTCTCAAGTGTTTTTATTAGGAATGGATGTTGGATTTTATCAAATGCTTTTTCTGCATCTATTGAGATGATCATGTGGTTTTTGTTTGTTTGGTTATTGATATAGTCAATTATGCTAATAGTTTTCCTAATATTGAACCAGCCCTGCATTCCTGGTATAAATCCTACTTGGTCATAGTGTATTATCCTGGTGACAATTTTCTGTAATCTTTTTGCTAATATTTTATTTAAGATTTTAGCATCAATATTCATTAGGGAGATTGGTCTATAATTTTCTTTCTCTGTTTTCAGCCTACCTGGTTTAGGTATCAGTACCATATCTGTGTCATAAAAGGAGTTTGGTAGGACTCCTTCAATCCCTATTTTTTCAAATAGTTTATATAACATTGGAGTTAATTGTTCTTTAAATGTTTGGTAGAATTCACATGTAAATCCATCTGGTCCTGGGGATTTTTTCTTAGGGAGTTGATTGATAGTTTGTTCTATTTCTTTTTCTGAGATGGGACTGTTTAGGATATTTACTTCTTCCTCTGTTAGTTTGGGCAAGCTGTATTTTTGGAGGTATTTTTCTATTTCATTTAAGTTGTCGAATTTATTGGCATAAAGTTGGGCAAAGTAACTCCTAATTATTGCTCTAATTTCCTCTTCGTTAGTGGTGAGTTCTCCCTTTTCATTTTTAAGACTAACAATTTGATTTTCCTCTTTCCTTTTTTTAATCAGATTTACTAAGGGTTTGTCTATTTTGTTGGTTTTTTCATAGAACCAACTCTTAGTTTTATTAATCAATTCAATAGTTTTTTTTACTTTCAATTTTATTGATCTCACCTTTTACTTTTAGAATTTCAAGTTTAGTGTTTGACTGGGGGTTTTTAATTTGTTCCTTTTCTAGCATTTTTAATTGCAAACCCAATTCATTGACCTTCTCTTTCTCTATTTTATACAAATAGGCCTCTAGAGATATGAAATTTCCCCTTATTACCGCTTTGGCTGCATCCCATACATTTTGGTATGATGTCTCATTATTATCGTTTTCTTGGGTGAAGTTATTAATTATGTCTATGATTTGCTGTTTTACCCAATCATTCTTTAGTATGAGATTATTTAGTTTCCAATTATTTTTTGGTCTACTTCCCCCTGCTTTTTTGTTGAATGTAATTTTCATTGCATCGTGGTCTGAAAAGGATGCATTTACTATTTCTGCCTTACTACATTTGAGTTTGAGGTTTTTATGTCCTAATATATGGTCAATTTTTGTATAGGTTCCATGAACTGCTGAAAAGAAAGTGTATTCCTTTCTGTCTCCATTACATTTTCTCCAGAGATCTATCATATCTAGCTTTTCTAGTATTCTGTTTACCTCTTTGACTTCTTTCTTATTTATTTTCTGGTTTGATTTATCTAATTCTGAGAGTGCAAGGTTAAGATCTCCCACTATTATAGTTTTACTGTCTATTTCTTCTTGCAGCTCTCTTAGTTTCTCTTTTAAGAATTTAGATGCTACCCCACTTGGTGCATATATGTTTAATATAGATAGTGCTTCATTATCCATGCTACCCTTTAGCAAGATATAGTGTCCTTCCTTATCTCTTTTAATTAGGTCAATTTTTGCTTTAGCTTGATCTGAGATCAGGATGGCTACCCCTGCTTTTTTGACTTCACCTGAAGCATAGTAGATTTTGCTCCAACCTTTTACCTTTAACCTGCATGTATCTCCCTGCTTCAGGTGTGTTTCCTGTAAACAACATATTGTAGGATTCTGGCTTTTAATCCATTCTGCTAACCGCTTCCTCTTTATGGGGGAGTTTACCCCGTTCACGTTTATGGTTAGAATGACCAATTCTGTATTACTTGCCATCTTGTTAACCCCGGTTTATGCTTTCCTCCCTTCTTTCCCCTTTCCCCCCCTTCCAAGTATTAAGCTTGTGAGCACCCCTTGCTTCTCACAGCCCTCCCTTTTTAGTGTCCCTCCCCCCGCCTTAGAGTTCCTCCCCCTATCTTACCCCTTTCCCTCCCAGTTCCCGTATTCCCTTCCGCTTAGCTTATTCCTTCCCTTTCCACTTTTCCCTTCTCACTTTTCAATGAGATGGGAGAAGTTTCACCATAGATTGAATATGTCTTAAGATTTTTCACTTAAAGCCAATTCTGAAGGCAGTAAGATACCCACTATATTCATCCCCCTCCATTCTTTCTCTCAGATATAATAGGTTTCCTATGCCTCTTCATGAGATGTACTACCCCCACTTTACCCTTTTTCTGGTACAATGTCCTTTCCACATCAATTTCTAGAACAAGGTATACATGTATTCTTTATACATCTATATAGTCAAAATATAGTTCCCAAGATTAATCTTTACCTTTTTAGATTTCTCTTGAGTTCTATATTTGTAGATCAAACTTTTTGTTAAGTTCTGGTTTTTTCATCAGAAATAGATGAAATTCGCTTACTTCGTTGAATGTCCATCTTCTTCCCTGGAAAAAGATGCTCATTCTCGCTGGGTAAGTTATTTTTGGTTGCATACCAAGTTCCTTAGCCTTTCGGAATATCATATTCCAGGCCCTTCGATCTTTTAATGTGGATGCTGCCAGATCCTGGGTGATCCTTATTGTGGCTCCTTGATACTTGAATTGGGTTTTTCTAGCCGCTTGCAATATTTTTTCTTTCACCTGAGGGTTCTGGCATTTGGCCACTATATTCCTTGGTGTTTTGATTTTAGGATCCCTTTCAGTGGGTGATCGATGAATCCTTTCAATGTTTATTTTTTCCTCTGTTCCTATGACTTCTGGGCAGTTCTCTTTGATAATTTCCTGGAAGACAGTGTCCAGGCTCTTTTTTTCATCATGTTTTTCTGGGAGTCCAATGATTCTCAGATTGTCTCTCCTGGATCTGTTTTCCAGGTCTGTTGTCTTCCCCAGAAGGTATTTCACATTTTTCTCCATTGTTTGATTTTTTTGGATTTGCTTGACTGATTCTTCTTGTCTCCTCGAGTCATTCAATTCCACTTGTTCAATTCTGATTTTCAGTGAAGTATTCTCTTCACTCACTTTTTTAAAATCTTTCTCTAATTGTCCAATTGAGTTCTTTTGTTCTGTGGAATTTTTTTCCATTTCGCCCATTTTGTTTTTTAGAGAGCTGTTTTCTGTTTCCAGTTCACTAATCCTATTTTTCAAGGATTTTACTTCTTTATCCACTCTCTCTTTAACTTTCTCCAGGCTCTTTTGCCAGGCCTCCCTCTCCTTTTCCCAAGCCTCCCTCTCCTTTTGCCAAGCCTCACTCTGCTTTCCCCATTTTTCTTCTAGCTCCCTTGTGAGAGCCTTTTTAATCACTTCTATGAGGTTCATCTGTGCTGAGGAACAGATGATTTCCTCCTTTGGGGAATCACCTGGGGACTGCCTGTTTTTAGTCTCCTCAGGATTTAGAGTCTGCTCTCTATCTGTATAGAAGCTGTCAAGGGTTAAAGTCCTCTTCAGCTTCTTGCTCATTCTGTCTATTAATCAGAGATAAACTACCAAAGAAAAACAGAAAAAACTGGAGTCTTTCTTTGGGGGGGGGGGCTGGGTGTGTTATCGAGCTTCCTCTACAGACTGCAGGTGGCAACAGTGAGGCACTAGCAGGACTGTGCTGCGCCTGCGCTCTGAGATCCCAAAGCGTGCTGAGTCACTGAGGGGGGGGGAAGGGGGGGGCGGCCAGGTCCTGAGAGACTCCAGCTGTTTGCGGTTGTGTTCTTCAGCCCCGGTGTTTTTAGCTTCTCTGCTGGGCTGTTGACTTGCTGCAGGTTCCAAACCTGTAGCGAAGCTCTCCCCGCAGAGACGGCTACGATCACTCCCCACCCCCTCTCAGCTCTGCTCCCGTGCTCTCACTGCCGCTGCCCTCAGCCTGCGCCCGATCTAAAACCGCCCCAGCCCTCCAGTAAAGACAGACCTTTCTTGGCGGATCTCAAGGATGGCTTCTCTTGGTAACTATTTGTGGGTTTTTTTTCAGTCAAGCATTGATTCAGAGGCTTGTAATGAAGTGGATAGTGAGAGAAAGCGCGGAGCTTATGCAACTGTGAGCCTCCTCTCCGCCATCTTAACCGCTTTTATTTTTAAAATTTTGTTTGACAGGTCCTTGATATTTCATTGAGTTATTCCCTTCCATTTGTCCAATTCGAATTTTTAATGAATTCTTTTCTTTGTCAGCTTTTTAAAATCTCTTTTTACATTTGACCAATTGTACTATTAAAGGAGTTGTTTTGTGCAGTGGATTTTTTTTTTTCATTTTACCAAATTCATTTTTAAAGAGTTGTTTCCTTTCTCTATTTTGCCAATACTATTTTAAGGGGTTGTTTTCTCCTCTCTCTCTCTCTCTCTCTCTCTCTCTCTCTCTCTCTCTCTCTCTCTCTCTCTTTCTCTCTATTTACAGCTTCTATCCTTCACCAAAACATTCATAATTTACCTGCATAGATCTCATTTCTTTCCCCTATTTTTTTCTATTTCTTTAAGATTCTTTTTGAGTTTTTCTAAGAAACCTTTTGAGGTGATCTCAATCATTGTTATCCTCTTTCAGGTTTGTGTTCTCATTTTTCCTATCTTCACTATAAAGCCCCCCCCCTTTTTTTTTGCTCAATAAAAAAAAAAGTTTAGATCTACTCTTAGAATACAGGAAAGTTGTGATTGGTTAGGTATATAGTACTATTCAAAATTATCTTCAATAATGATTTGGGTGAGGAATACAAGGTTGACAAATATTACTAAGTTTGAATTTGCTTTCCACAGTGCAGAATGCAAGACACGTGAGAGGAAGGTGAGTGGGATTTGTTACAACACCTCACTTGTTCTTTATACCATACTATTCTCACATCATAGTTGAGTGAGTCAGAGAAATAGATATTGGTCCTCAGATGAAATCCAAAATCATACATTTCTGTGTTAATTTAAAGGTGATATGAAAAATTTACAGATTGAATAATTTTTTTAAAAATTTCTATCTATTCAATTTTTTTTAAAAGGCCAGGAATCCAATTGTGGCATCATACAGTATTGGGTTGATCGAACTCAGAATTTTCTCACCATCTGTTTCTGTGGTTTGGTGTATATCCTTCCACCTAGTACTCAGTGCTCTTGAACTAAATAAAATCTGAGCCTTATCCAAAATGTCTTTGTTGGTTGAATATAATTTCCACAAGGTAAGTTTTTAGTCTTCTCTTCTTTTAGATCATTCTTACATTAGTTAACATAGGTCTAATACAATAATCCAAGATTATTAATTGTATTAAAGATTAGGAATTCAGATAGTAATGCTATTATTGCATAAATTGATGAATTGTTTGATATTTTTTACTCAATAAATGTGTCAGTAGGAAAGTTGATATGCTTCATAAAATAAAAATAATAATATAACAACAATAATAACAGCAACAACAAACATTCAAAAAATTCCAGTGGCAAATGGAATTCTGACCACAATTTTTAGTGAATTTGTTTAATGTTTCTTTAACAACATAGCGCTGGTTGAATTTTGTGTGTATTGTCTGTGCAATGCTTTTTGGTAGCATCACATAATGTAACCTATTTCATAGATTCCATCTATTGATAAAGTAATATAAGTTGTATGCTACAACTTCAGTTGAGTATATTAGTTAAAACTTTTAATTAATTGAAATGATATCTGTGCAGGAAATGTTTCTGTATAGTTTGACTTAATACATTTTAATATAGTAATTTGGCCATTTTATCCTTTTTGAGCAAAGTGTTAACTTAATGAATGTACTTTGGGAGTTACTTCCATGTTTTACTTTTTATTTTAGCTGACTTAGACTGTCAAGCTTAATTTTCCACTTTTAAGAAAATTAGTTAGATACCATTAAAAAAGAACATCCCCATTCAAAGTAGTAAGAAAAAAAATTTAAAAATTATGAGCAAATTTTCCCAACTACATCCTGTTTCTATATAGCTGAAAACAAATCATTTTAAGTACCTCTCAAAACAATACCATTCTACATGCCTGCATCTAGATTTAACTGCAGACAGCATATTCCATTTCTGCTAGATTAAAAAAATCAGAAAAGGAAAAAATATCATGTCTAAATAACCCCAAAACTAATTACATTAGTTTATTTACTCCAGAAATAAGAATAAAAATGCTGGTTATTGCACAAAAATATGGAGATCTAAACACAAAAATCGAACAATAATTTATCTTTGTTAGTACTAATCATTTTAGTAAATGCTAGACCTTTTCTTGAGAAAATAGTTATGAACCCCACCCTCACAGTAAATAGTTGTGTCAAGTTAATATTTGCTTAACTTTTTGTCATGTCATATAATAGATACAGCACTGAACTAGAAATCCTGACTAGAGTTGTGACTAGAGTGGAATTAATAACCCTCAGTTAACAAATTATGACATTACAAAAAAAAAAAAGATGTCCAAGGAGATCCTTCTGCCCTATAGTCTCCTAATTTGCAGTTTTGTCCCCTTCTCCCCAGACATCATATAATACAGTGCTTTTCTATTTATGTTGCTTTCAATTTCCATCTGAAGTTCTGGTGAGCTTCTCTGAGCCATGTTGATACTTCCCCCTCTTTTGGTACCTTACTAGTGCATCCTGTATTCTGAAATTGCCAATCATGACTGATTTTGTCATAGACACTATAATTCTTATCTGCAGCTCTGCCTCGAAGACCCAGGACCTCATCCTAGCTATTAGAGATACATACTAATGAGATATTTGATTTTAGGAATGTTAGTTAACCTGATATGACCTCAATTTCCTCACCTGTGAAATGACAGGTGGAATTAGTTTCATTTATTCTTTCAAAACTTATGAAGCTCCTATTAAGGACATGTGAAGTATTGTTATTTCCTGGAGGGGATTCAAAAAAGTTAATTTGATTAATATTGACCACCCATCAAGTTAGGTTGAACTTTCAATTCCATTTTTTCTTGTTACTTTGGTCAATGACATAGGGTTTCTATGCTGAATTATACATATAATCATCTCAGCTATTTTTTGTATTTGCCCTAGGAAAACAGAATAATAAATCACATAAATATTTTTATGTAACTTCTTCACAAAGCATTGAGTCTATATTATATATGTAAAATATGTGTAATTATTCTACCTTGAAGAAAACATATACATACATATATATATATATATATATAAAGTTGACATATCTCTATCTACTTACCTACACATAAATACACATATTGAGAGTAACATTAATGGGAAAAACCCAAAAATTAAAAATTAAGTTTTAAATGAAAGAGATTTTATTCTATTCAACTTTAATTAGAACATTTTTAGTTTTGCCTGTTACAGTTTTTAAAATCAATCTAAATAGAACTCATCAGAAAGAGATGAATAAGACAATCCAAATGTCTACCAGTTGAGAAGTTAAACGTCATACATACTGTACCTGTTTAGAAAGCCACACGTCTGATGTCATCTCATATTTCTGAAATGAAATAATTTATTCCATGAGATTCTACACACCTGAATTTGCATGCATTAGCAGGATTTAGTTTTTTTTCAGTTATATTTACTTTTCCTCTTCCTCTTCATTACTAGAGAAGTCTTTTGTCCTTGCTATCATTTAAAAAATCTGAATGCTTAAATAGGAAATGATAATTATATGATCATTTAACTATGGACACAACTTTAAACAAAATTCTTTCTGAATTTTAACCACTTAGACTAAAAGGTATTTTTTTTCAAAACTAAGATCCTTTTGATTGGGTATAGTGCCTGAATATCCATACCCATTTTATATTTTTATCTTTAGGCTTCACCTGGCAAGTATAAATAGTTAAGGTTTTGAAAAGCAATTGGCACACAACCAAGTTTAAAATGATCAATCATGGACATTACTCTTAATTTCTCCCTCTCAATGTAAATCATTCATTTTTGTACCTTTTCAGTTTAGAAAATGTAAATACCATAACTTTTTTTAAAAATCTACTTTATGTGGGCAGGTAGGTGGCACAGTGGATAGAGCACCAGCCCTGAAGTCAGGAGGACCTGAATTCAAATCTGATCTCAAGCATTTAATACTTCCTAGCTGCATGACCCTGAGCAAAGCATTTAACCCCAAATGCCTCAGCAAAAAAACAAAACAAAACAAAACAAAACAAACAAAAACCAACAAAACCTTACTTTATGAGGGACTCATATATTTCTTTAATGAGATAAATGACAAAAATGTTTATTCAAAAAAGATAACATCATGTGGCAATTTGTCAATACCTTGACACAATTTTTAGATGACTTTGGTTTACTTTTGTTGCATTGTAGAAAAAAAAGTTTTATATGCTGGAACTGGAAGTTTAACTCTGAAATATTTATTGTGCAAGAATAATATTCTACCTTATATTTAACTATCCCTCTTAAGTAATGGTTCAGTAAATCAGTTCTCCCAGTCTATAATACTGTCTTCTCATCCATTGACATATTTTGACTGTTATTGTGACGCAGATGACTTATTGTTCATCTATGTTGCATGATTTTGTCCAAACTTTTATTATCCTTTGAAATAAATATAACTTAATCACCAGGCAAGCAATAGCCTTATGAAAACTGGACTAATATATTTCAGAATTACAGAGAATATGGCTAAGAGCTATGACAAGTCTCTTTAGATCACAGTTGACCATAAATAATTCCAGGATATTGACAAGCTAACAATAGCTGGTGCATAAAGGGGGAAATCTCTTTGTCCTGAAAATCCTAATACAACAGTAAAATTTGAGGTATATATAGGGGAGACATTGGCACTTGTATTTTTCAATGCTCAGAATATATAGACAGTTGTAGGCATATTGATTGATATTTGGTAAACAGAAATAGAGCATATTTGAAATTCTAACCTTTGAAAATATTCACTACATATGCAACCATCAAAAAAAAGTTGAGTATTTTGGAATTCCTAATTAAGATAAAAATGGACAACTTCAGATAAATAACTCATTTACGACTGTATTTGAGAATCTGTAGGAAACCTTAACAATAACTAGCCTGAATTAGGGGAGGCCTATATATTCAGACAAAGTATAAGGGAGAATTGCAATTGTCCTATTAATAAAGGATAGATTCTATACTGTCTACATGTACTGAATCCACTTTATTTACCCTTTCATTTTCTGCTAAGGCACATTGTTGAAATGGAAAAAATAAGTATTTCTCTCAATGCTAGAATAATAAAACTTTAGGGTTTTATTTAATTTTGGCTATTGTTTGCTTTTGTTCACTTGTGACTAACTAGTTAATTAATTAGTAAAGAAGAAAGAAACATTTTTAGTCATAATCAGATGGAAAAAATTGGCATTCACAAACACTTATGTATATACATATATGTGTGTGCAGTGCCTATATATATCTTATCCATACTTCTTTAATTTTATAATATATATACACCTATATTTATATATCTCTTCAACTTTTAAAAGTATATGTAAATAATGCAAATTTATATGTATATATCAAAATATACATAAATAAAATTGTTATATAAAGCTAACATTTTATGTATTTACTATATAGAAGGAAATGTATATATTTCAAGATTTTTCAGAATATGTATGATATATACATATATATTATATATTTGTATACATAAATATTTTATATTGCCAACTCTTGCACATGTACATCTGCAAATAAATATGTATATGAGTACATCTATGATCATATTTCTGCAAAATGACTTGATTAATTAGACATTGGAAATATTTCCTTTACTAATAATAAAAATCAAAATTATTCAATTTTATTACCACCTATCCACTTTATATATAGATAATAGAGATGTAGGCTTTTCTTGTGTGTGTGTGTGTGTGTGTGTGTGTGTGTGTGTGTGTGTGTGTGTTTGTTTGTTTGTTTGTTTTTTTGATGTATACAAGAGGGAAGAAGAAAATAAAAATGTAATTGCCACCAATTATAAAATTAAATTAAACTTCTAAAATTCTAAAGTTCCATTTGTATGACAATGTTATTTTTCTTTTTTAAATTATATTTTATCAATATCAACTGCCTCCTCACCTCCTTCTTGCAACATGACAGCTAACATTTTTCAAAGGAGAGAAAAATAAAAATAAAATTGTTCTCAAGTTAATTAACATTAAAATAATTGTTTAACAAACTTGTTCCATTTGTAGGAAAAGATGATAGATCAGAAATCTAGTATGGGATATTAACTAATATGATCTTGTTGCCTATGACCTTTTTACTTTAAAAAACAAGAAAAGAAAACTATATTCTTCTTGACCACAGAAGATAATTGTTCTCCATTATTTCTAACAAGCTGTAAAGATCAAAGGACTCTCACTAACACTGTTTAGAAAGATTTCATTTTGGAGCCCATATTTATTTTCCTTATGTTTCTATTGAAAATTTTAATGATTTTTATAAAAAAAATTCCAGATATCCCTTTAGAAGGGGACATCAAACAGCTGTTATTCAATAAAAAAAGGAAGAGAATGCATACTCACTTTGCTACAAGCTCCTGTAGTTGTCTCACAGACAGTCAGAATGGAGATGTTCTGAGGTCTGTTTAACCATCTCACTACAGTCTTGGTATTGCTCACCCACTTCACCATGGTGATATAATATTCTCTAGTTTGGACACAAATTTTGAGATAAAAACATTCAGCACTATATAGTAATAGTTGTAATGCATGTCTTTCCTTATGGCCCATAATATCAGAAATTGAAACATCAACCTATTACACTTTATACAAATTTCTAGCAAAAGCAGTGGTTCTAAGAGAAAATAATAATAAACATTTCAATTGAGAAAGTAAGAAATGTTTTGAAAGTATTTGTTTAGAGAACTACTAATCAGTTCATTGTTACTAATTTGAGAAAACCCACTGGTTAACTAACATTTTCTATATATCATTTTTCTACTACTAATTAATTCATAAATAATTTAAGGTAAAAACAAATAAAATCAGAATCAATGAAGATTGATACATATAGAAATTGCTGTTATAGCCTCTACTCAAAGAAAATTACTAAAATAATTTTAAAAGAAGCACAAAATTATTGGTTAACATTATTTCTCAAATTAACTATTGAGGTACTTTGGACATCCTAAATAGTTCAAAGGGCTTTAGAGTTATGAAGATTATTTTGATGACATCAATGGCAAATTATAAATTAAATGGATGGAATGAATCAGTCTTGTTCAACTTCTACCTTTCACCATTCTTTATAACTCTGCTATTCTTTAAAAGTCTAATATAGTATTGAGAGGAATAAATGGAATTTGGTTTATTTTTGGTTTGGGGAAAGAAAATGAGGTAATGTGATATAAAGTTATCCTCTCTAGCATTATGGTAATGAAAACATTTGACAATTTGAGTCCTAATGTATATTGTCTCTGTTGTGCTGGGAAAACTCCATGTTATAAACATAATAGATAAATCAATACAGACCTAAAAAAAACCTCCAGTGCATATGATGCTATGTTAAAATTTTACTATCCTACAGAGAATGCCACTAACCACAATGACTACATTAGAATCATGCGAATGATGAACAAGAATTGTCTCTAACAGCCTAATCCTTGAGTACTGCTTTATAATCACTCTTCAGGTGTCATGGAGCTGTTAGTAGTCATCACCCATAGCAGATAATCTCTTAAAATATATAATAAATCAAAGATTGAGTTTATATAGCTAAATAATTCAATCTTTACTTTTCTAATGATTCTACCTATGTTCTATAGAGACCCATTAATTTGTCATTAGAAAGAGTAGAAACCAGTCCATCCTTTATATAGGTAAATATTTGCTTCTTTGTTAAAATATTTGTTTCTGTGTATACATTCTTTTATCAAACTGACTATTTAGAATGCTTCATTTTTGAGAGCAAAGAAGTTGGCCACACAAAATAGAAGTTCATGTCAGGGGACACATTTGTATTTATTGAAACAATTTTTGCCATATGTTCAAGGAAAATAGTGATTAGGATAAGATTTATCCTAAGTGAATTATTTTAGTGAGGAATATTACACAAATATCATATTAATCTGTAGAATTATTCTGATACAATATATTGTAGTAATAATCTTCCTTATCTATAGAATTTGTAAGGTAACTCCTCAGCTCAAAAATTGTCCGAGCTTCCCAATTCCCCATTCAAGTTCAAACTTCAATGCTTCATTTCAGTTTTTCTTATTTCACTTGTATTTTTTGCTTTACTTCATATTCACTTTGGTATTCCAATTACTTTTAATTTTCTCACCTTTCTTTACCTATACCAAATGGCCTTTTTTCCCACTTTGCATATCAAATTCCAATATGTCCTTTAAAGTCTACTTTTTTTCATGAGTACCTCTACAAACAAAACCTATTGCTCATTTAATCATGAAAATAACATTTTGCTTTATGCCTTTCTATATACGATTGAGTTCTTTTTCCTATTATATATACACATAAATTATATTAGAGCAGGATCTCTGCCTTATCTAAATTTTGTATCTGCTCTAATGCCTAGCACTCTTATCTATAAATGTTAATGCTTTTAATAGAATTAAATTAGAAATAAAGGAATTCTGTGAGCCAACATTTTTGCACATAATAATCAGGCATAGTGGTGGAGTATCATAAAGACAAATAAAATTTTTCAAATACTGGAGATAAGATATATATATATATGTACATATATATAATATATATAGTATATCTATAGCCATCTATTTATCTATCTATCTATCTAAACTCTAGAGCAATCCTCTAACACAGTGGGTTTCTGAAAATGAGCTCTCAAAGGAGATGGCACACTAAAAAATAAGGCTAATTCAAATTAACTTTATGTTTGTCAAATAAATAGAATAGGATTTCCTTCCTAAGGTAGCAGGGTATTGTTCTAATATCAATTCTCTCTGAGCATTATCTTAAACCAAAAAGGAATGAAACATTAAGGATTTTCTTTATCTAGAAACTTTGCTTAGTTGCTTGCCACTGTTATTTCCTAAAAATATTTTGTTGTCTGTTTTTGAGAGATAGTACATATTCTATAAATACCATATCAATGGCACAGTATATAGAGGTCTTGGAATAAGGGAGATTCATCTTCCTAGGTTCATTTGGTTTTGTTTTATTGTTTCTTGATTTCTCATAAAGGAGACAGAATAGAATAACCAGGGAGGAAAAACAGTTAGAAAGAGCATTTGTGAAAAGGAATTTGAAAAAAAAAAAATCTCAGATAAAGACCTCATTTCTCACACAAATATAGAACCAAGTCAAATTTACAAAAATAAGAACCATACCCCAAAAGATAAATGATCAAATGATGATTTTCAAATGAAATAATTATTTATAGTTACTTCACAGATGGTCACTTTACTGCTTCTTTACTGACATTGAGTTTGTCTTCATAGCCATATGGAAGATGCTCCATAGCCATATGGAGAGAGCATCTTCTCTCTCACTATTGATTGAAGAAATGCAAATTTAAAAATTCTTTGAAGAACATCTACCTATTAACTTGACTAATAGGAGATAAAAGGAAAATGGCAAATGCTGGAGGGGATATGGGAAAAACTGAAACATTAAAGCACTGTTGGTAGAGTTGAGAATTGATTCAACCATTCTTTAGAGCAATTCAGAATTATTCCCAAAGGTCTATAAAACCATTCATGCATACCCTTTTCTTAGCAATATTACCACAGATCTGTATCTCAAAAGAGATAAAAACAGAAAGCAAAAGGATTTAGATTTATAGCAGTTATTTTCTGGGTTCAAAGAATTCAAAAACATTCATTTTGGGAATGGCTGAATAAAGTGTGGTATATAATTATGATGGAATACTATCTTGCTATTAGAAATCCTGAGCAAGATTATCTCAGAAAAATCTGGAAAGAGAACCATGAACTGATGCAAAGGGAAATGCACTGTTTACAAAGAAACACATATTGTAGGATAATCAACTCTGAATAATGTTAACTATTATCAGCAATACAGTGATTCAAGACAACTAAAGGCCTTATGATGAAAAATGGTATACACCCTCAGAGAAAGAATTAATGTTATCTGAATATAGATTGAAGCATACATTTTTTTCTTTTTTTATTTTTCTTGAAGTTTTTTTTTTTTTTTTTGAGGGGAATTTTGTTTTCTTTCATTACATGATTATTATGGATATGTTTTGCATGACTATTCATGTATAACTTATATTGAACTGTTTACATTCCTAATGAAGGTTCAGGGGGAAGGAGGAAAGGAAAGAATCTGAAAGTCAAAGTCTTAAAAATCAATGTCTAATTTTTTTCTCTCACATAACTGGGGGAAAATATAACATCAAATTAAAGACAACCATACAACTCTTATGGCAAAAGCCTAATTATCCATAAAAGATAAGTAATGATCTAGCAGAAGGTAAGAAAAGATCTAAAAGGCAAATATCTTAAATAACTGTTCCTGAGAAATTATTAATTCCTCAGTATTACTATGGGTTTCAGGAAATTAAAACAGAAAGAAATGACAGTTTAACAACTAAACAAAAAACAAAGAAATGTTTAACCATTGATAAAAAGAAATAATAATCTCATGGTGAAAATAAAAATAAGAATCTTAAGATTCATTTTTAAAAGTAATTTTAAAAAAATAATGAGTTTTATTTTCATTTAATTCTGTATTGAAACCACTATCAAAAGAATTCCACATGACATTTGTATTTTTGTCATATCTGAAAACTTTTCCTCTCAAATATTTAGATACTACAAAGAAAACTCCATTGGATCTAGAATTTTCCATAGTTGTGGAAATCATAAACTGTGACAAACAGCTTTATATATGCAAATAATACTACAACACATCCTTGCAACATATTACATACTATGAAAGACTAATAAAGTTATCCTATATGTAGAAATAAACAAGTTTCAAGAACCTAGAAAATCATATGTTTTAAAACCAGTTGAAAACCTACCTACTCCAAACAATGCCAAATTTTAAAAAATACTGTTCTTCAAAGTTATAATCAAGAAGCAATGTGTCCAATTTCATTACATAATAAAGAATTAAAGAGAATGTGTAGAAATTTTGTGAACTCAATACTAAATCAAAGAAAGCCAGTAAATGTAGCAGAGAGAAAAAAAGTTGCATATTATATAGATAAAATTGTGTAGTTTATTGTATACCAATAAATTTATTATGTTTTATTTTTCCAAAATAATTTATATTTCTCTGCAGAAACATCATGAACTTTCCATTTTGCAGGAAGTAGCAGAATCAAGACATCATGTAGAGAAGAAAAGTTTTAGGTACTTGAACTAATAGTTTTTAAAGACATGTCACTAGTTCAAAAAAAGAAATGGTAACTCCTCTCACTCCCTGCACCCTAATCATGTTACTTGACCTTGGTTGATTTAAAATGCTGATTCTGGAAAAGATGCTTCAGGAATATATCAACTTTCTATCATTCTTTCATATGTGAAATTGAGAGTAGCAACAAAATTTGATTTCTCTTTTATAAAATTGTTGGAATCCTTACAAAGTGTTAAGTCATTAGAATTGATAGAGACAATAATTATCTAATTTAGCATGGTTCAGTATGATTGATCTGATCCTACAAGGAGATGTTATGGGCCAGAACTTGAAACAAGGTGATAATTCAATGGAATTGAGAGAAACAATGCTTAAGTTAACACCTTTGAGAGTTCACACATTAGTTCACACATTTGGTAGATTTCAGGGTTCAGTATGAGATATCCAAATTCACACCTTCTATAATCCCACTCTCAGAGGAGGTGTCAACCTTTGAGTTTACACCTCTAAAAGAGCATAAAAACAGCTGAGCTCAGTCAGGAGAGTTCAGTTGAAAAGATTGAGAGGGGAGCGTCAGTTGGAGATTAAGAAGCCACCAGTTGGAGTTGAGCTAGAGGCAAAAGCTGAAAGAGCTAAAAGACAAACTACAAGAGCTCTTGGAACCAAGGAGGGAGATAGGCCACCAAGAAAACTAACCAGACTATTTTGGAGGAAGCAATAAAAGATATGAACTTTTAATAACTGGCTGCATTTGGAGTGATTATTACTTTGAACTGAAACTAAGGCTGCCTCCAGTGAACTTCCCAAAGAAACCTTCTCTTCCAGAGAATGATCAAATAATATAGAAAAAAGAAGAGATCAGCAAATAAAATCATTAGGAAAAAAAAAAACTTCTTAATTTTGTCCTATGAAATAATAGATATATGCTAAAATGTATAGTACTTACAGCCCAATATTAAATATAAAGGTTTATAAATGCAAATTACAGAGCCAAAATTGAGGATGATTGCAGATAAAAGAAGACAATTTTTCCCTCTTGTGGTAAGTTTATAGTATATGCTACCAAGAATATGTCCAGTCTATCATGCTCTGGGATCCAAAAACTAGGCCAAAATGGAATTTCTTCTTGTCCATTGAATTCTTTCTTTAAAATTCTAAACTAAAGTGCCTCCAATAAAATGAGCATGTACATACATAAAGTAGAAGGGTAAAAGAATTGTGTACATGAAACCATAAAACTCTTTTACATACAGATTGCTTTTCTTTTTAACCATATAGTTAATTCAGCAGTAACATTCAAAATTGTTCTATATTATTTCTGGAGTTCTATTTTGTTCATGTTTTAAAATGCTATGTCAATAACCTTATTCTTTCTTTTCATTTTATTTTGCTTTAAAAATATCTTTTCCTATTACTTTTCCAAAGCTCTCTGATTTTGAAGGAAAAAAAAAAGACAGGGAATCTGTAGCAAATATGTACCATCAAGTGTAAACCACATTAGTCATTTCCCAAATGTATTCTAATTCTCTAACTTGAGCTCTTCACTACCTGTCAATAGGTCAGTAGCATGCTTTATTAGTACCCTGGAATAGTAATTGTTGATTTCAATGAGTAGATATCTTAGATTTTTTTTTTTAAATTGAATCCTTAATATCATATACAAACACACATATTACACACGTATATATATACACATATACAGATTCATTCATATTTTATATGCTTTTTCTATCAGTTTTCCATTCAGAACACAATATATGATCATGCTTTTTTTGGGAAAATCATAAAAATGAAATAAATATTATCTTCTAGAGTTTTCCTGTCTTTTAGGATCCCTCTATCCCCAAAGCAATATGGCTACCTCCTTTTTTATAGTTTCCAGATGAGAACAACTTGATTTTGAAAGCAAAAAAAAAATACTTATCTAAGTTAGTAATAAAGATTGTAATTTATAAATTACCTATTTTACAATATAGACATAGTTCATATTATTGAAAATTTCTAATAGCCCTGAAATCCAGATTAGTATCACCAGTTTATCTTTTTGCCAGATTTTGGGACAGATGTGAATATGAATGTTTATTTTGAAAATTTTTTATAAATTTCCTGACTATTGAAAATAAAGTATAATATATATGTGCATATATTTTTCATACACACATACATATATACACACACATATATATTATTTAATCCAAGGAGTGACTTTGTTTTTCTAAATATATCTGTAGCTCCCATTCTTATTTTTTTCAATACCACAAAGTCCATGCTTTTATTGATTAAGGAAGTCTGTTCAATGATGAACCTCTTTCTCTATCATACTAGATTATTACCAATGGTTTTTATGACCCAAAAAAGGTTCCTATGGACAGCATAGTAATATGCCTCTTAGATTTATAGAATGCAATTGTACACTTCATCATTCTGGACCTGAATTCAAACTTTTTTTTCCAATATGAAGACGCGCCTTAAGATTTCACAGATATAACAGTAGAGATAATAGATAAGTTAGAGATAAGAGAGGACAATTTAAGCACTTTTAATGGAGCATTTAAAAAAGCTAGAGTATAGGTGATACTATTTCTTCTCTAATCATGGTTATCTAATTCCATAATCCTGGTCATGTGGAAAATATGATGGTATGATATCTAAGTAATTGAGTGTTTCCTTCCTGTAGAGTTCAGTCATATTTCAAATTAGGGTTTTTGCCTTTAAATCTAAAATATTTATTTGGTCCCTTGAATCATTATACTCACTGCAAGCAGCATGTTTTTACTTTGATAAAGTATCCTTAAAATATCCTGGACTGAGAAGAAAGGCAATGTTGGCAATAGAAAGATGTAGACAAACCTCTCAGAAAATGCTTATGTTTTGTTGGTTGTGGTTTTCTAAAAAAAACTTCATTCAAAAAAAAAATCCATTCATTATTGGATTGCTAATCATTGAAACTCAAAACCAAGACTTCTGCTAGTCCTATGGTAAATTTATTTCAGAATTAATGGAGAAAATTTCAGTTGTTTTTATTTTGCCTCCTAAGAGGCGATGAAATATTAATTCAAATAAATTATTTCCACAAAAAATGAAATTAAAATGGCGTACCTTGATTTGAAACTGTCAGGTGGCATAAGCTCCAGAGTATGAGTGGGTCCATATAAGTTCACAACATATAATTTAACTGTTGGGTTCACTTGACCTGCCTTTGAGAAAATGAAAATGGTAGTATATATTTAAAGCATTAAAATAACCTAAGAGGTAATTGAAGAAATAATATAATCTTAATCGTATAGTTTTTCACTGTTACAATCTAACAAATATTTCATTTGAATATCAAAATAGCTATATGATTAATTATACCCATTTTACAGAACAATAAACTGGAATTCTGAGAAGAAGCCCCTTTATACTCTTACAATTAGTTATTAGCAAAGTTAGAATTCAAATTCAGGTCTCCAGATTCTAAAGTTAGTGTAAATTTCATTATACTATGCACCATTTTAATAAACCTATTTCTAGCATTTCAACATTTTCCCTCTTTTAAAATAAATGTGTAATTTCTTGATCTAGAAACTAATCCAGCTTCAAAATTAAGAAATTTCACTAGCTGTACACTACTCAGTCTTTTTATCCATTCATTAATTTAGATAGTCATGAATGTTTATTTGAAATCAGTTTATTCAGTATATAGTGCTATTTTTTCTTCCCAAGAATGCTATCTGTGGGGCTGGCCCTATAATTCAGACAGTCTTAAAAAGTGTTGTACCTATTATTATTTGTGAGCTATAAAGACTTCATTGAAAAAAAAATCAATCTTCCCAGATACCACAGTATCTGACTCTTGGTTCAAATGAAAGGTAAGTTGATGTATAAGATTTTCAAGATGAGGTACTGGAAAATATGGGATTGAACATGAGTTCATACTTAGTAATTTGTGTAATGAGGTCATATCATTTCAACTATCTGGACCCTAGTTTTTTTCACTTTAAAATGAAGGAACACTACTATATGATCCTTATTAGTCCCTCCTAGGATTAAACTTCTTAATTTAACATTGTATTCCTTTAGTTTTCTTCTTGTATTCCTCTAATTTAAGTACAAATATTTGTCAAAATCACAGCATTAACAATTTTACATCAATATATGAAAAATTTTTATCATTCATCCAGATTATAACACCTGAGGGTAGCAACAGAACATGCATGAATTGCCAATAGGAATTTAAGACAATAGGGGAAAATAGAATGGATAGAAGAAGGACACAAAGTCTAAAGTCTAATTTTATCAACTGGGCAATTTTAATGAAGAATACTTCTGAAATCAGCTTCAGATAATTGATTAACTAGTTTTGAAATGATTTTGGCCAATACATTCAAACAATTAATTAGTATAATGAGAATCCTTGACAGAAGAATAACTGTTATTAGTGAAATTGTACAATTTTTAGAGAGGGCAGAGGAATAGATATGTTGGGATATATCCAAGAATGGTTTGGATGCTTTATGATATAAATGAATTGGAAAATATCCAATAGAGAAGGAAAGGGGAAATAGTACAAGCATTTGAAAGAAAGACCTATGGTAACAAAATTGGGATTACTGAAACAGTTTAAGTCAGAATATAATGTTCATTTGAATGAATTAAAATGCTACCATTACTGATAGTCATTAACAACTTGGCAAAAAATTGTTGATAAGGTTACCTAAAGATTTTGAAGAAAGCTATGTAATTCAAATGTGAGAATAAGTTGGAAATGAAGAACTGAACCATTTTTCTCCTAGACATTATCCCATGTGGTTACATATCTGTCTGTATATAAGGGATCATGTATCTTATACACATGCTATCTTCCATCATTATTTATATTAATATCTTATATGAATATTACAACAATCTTATTTTTAAAAATGTGTCATAGAATGATTGCTTTAACTCTTTTTATACCCCTCTTCCCACACTACCAATTCCTAATACCTCCTATATCCCAATTACAAGAGACAATATTTAAAGCAAGGGAGGAAGGATGGGATACATTTGAATTGAAAATGTAAGCATATCCTGTGATTGAAGAACCTGACCCTAATGGCCCTCCAGATCAAATCAAGAGAAGATACTCCTTTTAATCTGGAAGTTATCAAAGATCTGAAAAAGGTTTACACTCTCTACGAATCTACATCATCTTATTTAGAATGCTATTAAGAAATTTGGCTTATGAAATCCTAACCCCTAATGATAGGAAAACCATAGCAAAAATAGCACAACCAGACCAAAGCCTTATTCTTTGCTTAGTACTTGTGACTAGAATGTTGTTAAAGGCCATTAAATGAATAATACAGTTATCTGGCATAGGATCTTTATATTAATATAAAAATTAATGTATGCTATGAAACCACTCCAGAGTGGCATATTGGCTGTAGCTCCAAATTTCATGCACAGGTCCCCCTTAAAAATAGCCCAGCTATTACATAATTGTCCATGGGTTCTTGAAAAAAATATTTCTGAGGTCCCTCTTAAAGGACTGACAATCTTTATAGATGTGTCCAAATATAACATTTGTGCTGTATATTCTCCTGACTTAGCTATAAAAAGAATAGTAAGAATTTCCTTTCAGTCCACTTAGCAGAATGAGTTGTATGCACTTATGCTAGCTCTCACTTATTATCCAGGAGATATAAATATAATATCTGATTCAGCTTATTTAGCAGGTGTGGTACAAAAAATTTCCAAAGCCCAAATAAAATTTGTAGTCTCTGACATATTTCAGCTTTTTAAGGAACTTCAGGAGCAAATGAGAAATCACCCAGGTAAGTATTACTGCTTGCATGTTACCTCTCATAGTGGTCTTCCAGATCCTATTTTTTTAATGGAAACTCAAAGACAGATCTCCTTTTCACCATGTTAGCCAGCACTCCCTTATTTCAGGCTGCCCAAGAATCTCATTCTAAATATCATCAGGCTGCATTAGCTTTATGTCTTTAGTTTGAGATAACAAAAGAAGCTAGGAATATCATAAAAGTCTGTATAGCTTACTTTGCTTTCTATGCTCCTACACTCCCTGCAGGGAAGAGCTCTCATTGTTTGAGGCCCAATGAAATCTGATAGATGGATGTGACCCATTATAAATCTTTTGGCCATCTGTCTTTTATCTATGTTTTATGATTTATTTTTTGCAATTCCAGCAGCAAAAGAGACAGCCTAGGTGGTCACTGAATTACTTACACAGGCCTTTGCAGTTATGGGAGTGCCACAAGCAATAAAAACAGATAATGAACTTGCATATACTTCCAAACATTTTGCATACTTTTGTTTACAGTATCAGATTTCATACAACACTGGTATATCATTTAATCCTCAAAGACAAGTAATAATATAGAGGAGGAACAGAGATATCAAAATGCTCCTCCAAAAAAAAGAGAGAGGGAGCCACAGGTAACCTTAGAGAACTTGCAAATTTAACCCTTTATACTATTAACTTTTTGGATTTTGATGAGGATGCACTGGCTCTGGCAGAAAAGGTTTCATAAAGGTAGTGTCCAGTGTGAGCAGCTTTGATATCTTTAGATAATTGTCAGGTGATGTGGAGAAGTCTGGAGAGCAGTGAATGGAAGGGACCAGATATGTTAACTGCTTAGGGCAGAGGGCTTGATTGTATCTCTACAGATAAAGAAGGAATCTGATGGGTCCTGACACACCATATCCATCTTGTCCATCGGAGAAAGGCAGAAAAAGATAGACCCTCGAACTCAAGGAGAAGACCTAGGAAACGTTGGGTGGTTCCATCTCTGAGTACATCTGTCACTGAAAGAGCATAACTGTTAGCCCTATTTGTATGGCAACTGACTAACAAATATTGCCATGACCATAAAAATAATTGTGAATGAGACTGATAGAGGACTTCAAAATCTATAGGAATTGTGGGATTCCCTGACACATGCAGTGATGGACAATATATTGGCTTTGGACTCTCTTGGCTACTGAAGGAAGTGTATGTGTGGTTGTGAATTAATAATTATTTTCTGTGCCTTTCTTCTGGGACTCATAGATATCTTTTATAGTATCTTGTTGATTCATGTTATTATATTACTACTTGCCTATGTGATTCTTTCCATGCTGAAACTTGTTTTATGAATTTAACCATTGATGTATACCTGCTTCATTTAAAACAAAAGAAAGTAGAAGATGCAGAATGCCACAGATAGTGAGGAACCTTGGACACGATATAAGACTCTTTAGTCCAGTAAAAGGAACCCTGCTGATGTGTCTCATTTGGCTCCCCATGGTCCCAGGGGTATCTTGGCCTTCCTGAGAAGTCAGGAGACATGACAATCTGTGTTGTAATTAAAGTAGAGTTATATTAAAATGGCAAGGAAACATCTGCACCCAACAGCAAGTTGTTTATATGATTCCTGCATGTACAATATCCTATAGTTAGCGTATATGCAGTGTGTTATAGTTAATACGTGTATTAGAGTATGTGGCTGAGAAATTTTTGAATAAATGGACTCCTGTTTGATCATCTTCATGAGTTCTGCCCCTTTACTCCTTATTCATAATTACAATTGAGCAGGTCCTCTATTGAGCAGGTCCAGACAAACATTTGACTTATAAAATTTCAATTATTTTATACTCTTGAAACTAAGAATTATTTATCCATTTTATATTTCAATATAAAAGTTGCCATAAAGACTTTAAATCAATAGATTATTTTCTTCTGTGATTCAGAAACATCAAACTTAATAATAATTAGTTTTGATTTTCATAGGATTCAAAATTAAAAATAAAGGAGGTAGTTTTAATTAAGAAGATTAACCCGAGATTAGCAAAACAGACTAATAGAACCCTTTTGTGAATTGTTAATGATTTGACTATACTGATATGTTCTATCTTATGCTAATTTTCTATAATGCATAACAATATGCATTTTTATTTCCCCCTTTCCAAATATTGTTTTACTTAAATAAATTTATTTTACAAACCCTTATCAAAAAGGAAGAAACAATTCTTTGTTTCTTAGATTTAGAAAAGATGCCCAACATGAACCAATAGAAACAAAAATCCAGCCTTATCTTTGTAGCCAAAGCCTAATCTTTTGGATCTTCTCTTGACAGAATTGAGAACTTAACTTGATATCTCCTTATATGCTATACTTTCTTTTGCACAAATTTGCTATAAGTGCAGATGCTTAGGGCCACATGGAGTTATGCAACCAATACTAAACAAAGAGATAGAAGATCTGGGTTTAAATCCTGGCTCAATTACTCACATGGAAAAGTCACATTCTTTCTGGCCTATTTTTTCTCAACTGTCAAATGGTAATAACAATTATGTTTGCGATTTAACAAAGTGATTGTGGGCATCAAACTGGATAATTCATGTGAAAAATATTTTTACAAGCCCAATTTGTGGTAGAAATAAATTGGAAAGTAAGAAAGATATCCTTCAATTAAAGAGTAGCTAAAATACTTTGGTTACGAATATAAAAGAATAATGGAATATGAATGAACACAGAAAACAGATGATTTTAGAGGGACTAGAAAATATTTGTATAATCTGATAGAGAATTAACTAAGTAGAATAAGAAGAATAATCTATACCATAACATCAAAATGATTAATATTAAAATTTGTGAATATTTTTGTAAACTAATCAAGAATAACATGAACATAACAAGGTGAATAGTTTATACAATAATAATGCTTCAATAACAAATAACATTGAATTCTATCATAATTATAATCAAAACAATGATCATTGAGGATATCAGGGGAAGGATCATGAAATATGCTAACTTCTCTTGACAGGTGATAGATTTATGGTACAGAAATCATATATACATAATATTGTATGAACATATATCAAGGCCAGTGAGGGTATTTGTTATATTTGGTTATGTATATTTATTTTTGTTTTGTGTACTTTTATATTAGGTTGAGAACTACAATATAGTATAACATATTAGAGAATGGTTTTAGAAATGATATATGAAAAGGAAAATGTGCAGATCTTGAGTGGAGTGAAATATTTCTTAATAGTAACATTGTGATATGATATGGTGATACAAAAATGGGAAAAAAATGTTAATAGATAATTGCATGGGAGAGTACCTTGCCACATACTCTCCATAGGTGCATGAGGAGGTTAGTGCATCAAATACTGAATGAGATGTTTGAATTTAAATAGAGTCTTTAGGCAAGTTGAGTTTCTGAGGAAATAGACAGAGAGGTAGTCAGGACTACTGAAATTAGAATATTTTTTTAAATGCAAATAAAAAATGATGAATAATGGTCACAGACCCAGGAAACTAAACTTTAATTGTAGGAAACAATGTATATATGCATCTCAAGGGTTTGCATGTGTGTGTGCATGTGCATGCATGTGTGTGTGTGTGTGTGTGTGTGTGTGTGTGTGTGTGTATTTAGGGAAGAATATGTCTAATGATATACAATCATTGCAGTTTTCACAATTTCATAAAAATATATTGTCAAATATTTCTCATTTTAAGGTATGCTTGTGGATTTGAACTGAAAATCTATATATTAATTTATAATGATATGTTTTGTACAGTGATTAATTAGTTATAATTGATAGTTTTTGAGGATAGTACTTTACTTTAAGATCAAGGGGGTTTTGAGAACATAAAGTATTTTATCTTTCTTTTTCTTTCACAACCATTTTTGTGTGATCTTTTAAAATGGGGAATAATCAAGAAAAACAAGATTAACTATTTAAATCATAGTATCCCATTACTTATCTTTTTCCATAATGGTTACAATAAATATTTTACATATGTATATGAGGGAACAAAGGAATAAAATTGGAAAGCTTTGGGTAATGACTCCTTTTCCTGCTGTCCCTAGTTGAGAGAATGCTCAAACTTGACCCTTGGTCCTAACATCACTCACTGCTGATCAGCATTATTTGCATCTGACATTATAAGAGACAATGAAAAAAAAGAAGGATGAGCAGAAGGAGAAATAGCAAAGAAAAGGAAAACAAAAGTAGAATTATAGAATCATAAAACTTCAGAGTACAATAGATCCTTTGAGATCACCTAGATTTTATTTCTCATTGCCTAAATAAACTGAGGTTTAGGGAGATGACTGAACTGCCCATTTTCACAGAGCTAATTGATTATAAAACCTATAGTAGACATTATGAACAGAGTTGACATCCGAAAAAAATCAGAAGGTACATTGAGGGGAGGGGGAAGAGGGAAGAGGAAAGTAAAAGGGAAGAGAAGAAAAGATGCCTAAGGGGAGAGAGAGCAATATAAGAAAACAAAAACCAGAAAGATATTATACTAGAAAACTACAAAATTGTCAGGTTGAATTTTGGCTCTCAACAAAAGTGTCACATTGATAAACTACCCTTCATCTCTTCTAGAAACCAGTATGAGATGTCAAAAGACAATCTGAGAGCAGAAAGAATTATAGCTTCTATTACACTTTGGGGACTAAACAATACTATTAACATTTAGTCTAGTAACCAAAAAAGACAAGATTGCCAGGACAATTCCATTAAACTTACCTTAGGATAAGGATACTGTCTTGCTTTGGGGTATAGCCCTCCAGTAAAGCGAGGAATAACCATGTTCGGTACCAAGGAGTCATTTATCATCAAGAATGCAAGTCTTTCTCCATCAGGGGACCACCAATGAGCGATATGGGAATGTAGAAGTTCCTCTAGAACAAATAACATTCTTTGACATCAATTCTGCAAACATGGGTTCACTAATCCACAGGCATCTGTTCTTGAATTCTGAATGAATTATCTAGTTCTCCCTTGTATTCAGCTTAAATTTGTTGTTGATAAACCTAAAACACATCATGTTTGTCATGTCACTTGCTAATTTAATGGTAAAATATAAATAGATTAGTATATAAAGCAAGTATTCAAGATTCCATGTCCATTTGGGATAGATATGAGGAGATAAAAAGATTAGGAAGGGCAAGCAGAAAGAGAGCAGATTGATGGAAGTTTTTATTCATAATTAGTTTCTTTGGATCAATATTAAGTTCATGTCAACATTTCTTTATCCAGCGATACAATACATATGCATGGAGTAACATCTTGATACCCTATATAGCACAATACAGCACAATAGAATAACAAGAGGAAGAATGAAAAATATTTTTAGGGGATTAGCAAATACCTTGATGACTCATATACATATGTATGTCTATGTCTGTTTATGTGTGTAGGTATGTACAACAGTTATAATTATATATATATATATATATATATATATATATGAAAAGTTGGTTGTTTAACTACTATATAGTTAGTGACATGAGACTGATATAGACACAAAATGCTAGAAGGAATTTGGAGGTCAAAAGGAAAGTATGGACATAAGTATTCAAGTGAAGGTGAAATTTGACTTATTTCAAAAGTATTAAAAAATCACCTATGCTTAACGTGAGGCAAATAATACCCCAGCCCACTCTTTAAGATATTCAAAATCTACTCTATGTAAGAACTATCATCCAAGAAGTTCTACCTTTCAAAAATATATATTGCCAGGTATAATATGTACAAAATAACATAAAATAATCTGTCAATAGAAATAACATATATCAAGCAAGGGGAAAGGGTCATTTTTAAAAGTAAACATACAAATACCCACAAGTCCTGATATAATACTAAGGAAAAGTCCTTAAGTTATAGTTACTATTAGGAACAAAAAGGAAGAATAAAAACAAACAAAAAACTAATGGAGTTTTATAATCTAAAATATATGTTACTTATATTATAATATTTTTATGACATTGTATTTTTATAAATCATATTGGGGCAGTTAGATGGTGCAATGGATAGAACACTGGCCCTGAAGTCAGGAGGATCTGAATTCAAATCTGGTCTCAGACACTTAATATTTCCTAGCTGTGTGACCCTCGGGAAGATACTTAATCCAAATTGCCTCAGGGGAAAAAAAAAACAAATAAATCATATTTGCTGTGCTGTTAGTTTAAATTTCATTTTTGTTCTTTTAACTACATTGTATTAGAAAGACTCTATGCAGAGCATATGGAGATATATATATATGTAATGTTCCAGCAACAATTATAAAAAGAATAAAAAGTAAGAAGAAGAAAAAATTTGCAGATTGACTTAGAAAATGCCATAAAGTTTAGTCTGGTATTCAATATTGTGGAGTTAATTTTGTATTTTTGTGGATTACTTCATGAAGCAATACAGAGTTACTGATGGTGTCAGATTTTAAACACTACGTATAATATGTTCTCTTCCTTTTTATTCTCTGATCATTTATGCATGTGTCCAAAAGACATAACACATCAAGTTTCTTATATGTAAGAAAATCATTGAATGTTTGGTGGTAAGAAGGTTGAACATATGAAAAAAGTAATATTTTACTTCCATTTACTCAGATAACTAAAAATGATTAAATTTTAATAAAAATGCTCCGGAGAATGCCAGATATCTAGTAACTTGATACCTTTAAGTTTTATTTTCAAAGAAAAAATGTTGTTTTGATATGTCAGACTTAATTAAGATGCCACATTAATTATGCAATTTAAAAACAATAATATTGAATTGGATTTGTTTAATCATGTTTAAATGGTTTTTCATTTTGAAAATTTTATTTTCTCTTTGAAATTTCAGTAAACAATTTCATTACATTATATGTTTCACTTGATTTAGCTTTCTTTGAGTGTTGAGTAGTACTTAAAAAAAAAAGTTTAAAACAAAATTAATCATTTAAAAAAGTAGTACCAACCCCCATTAATAGTTCTGGCCTCTCACATTTACGTGAAACATGTATCATCTGAACAAAAAATACTGCCTACATTTCTCTGCAGAAAAAAAATCAATTTAGGATAATACACATGGCTATTTATTGAATTTGTTGCTCTACAACAGAAAAGGGAAGTTTTAGTCTGTAAGAATTAATTTCAATGTTACCTTTAGTTTTCATTATTTTTGACTAAGTTGAATTTAATTTGTAATAAATTTAATAAATGCAAACCAATGAACATTTAGAGATGAGTGATAAGAAAATCATATACATATTATTATAGACTAATGCCTTTGAGCCTCTGGAAAGTACTGAAATGTTTTGATAAAGACAAGTTGTAAAATACAAGTGACAGTACCGAGAAAAGGCAGTCCAGATAATGAGCAACACAAATGGGACTCTAATAATCAGTATAAGAATATATCATAAGATGCTGAAGGATGTGAGACTAGTATATTTTAAAATCATACTAATTTGGCAAAGTTTTAAACTTAGAATATTGTTCCAGCATTATTTCTCCTACTCAGACACATGTCTAATATAATAGAGTACAGAATTTGTTCCCTCATTGTTTCAAGGAACTTAGCTTCCCTCTTTGAAATGAAGCTTTTACTACCTTCAAATGCCTTCAAAGACTATACAAAATAGTTATATAGTATAACCAGAGCAAAATAGTGGATCCAATTATCTTTATAATTTGTAGGCTAACATGTTATATGTCTTATTTCTAAATTTCTTTAGAAAATAGATGGAATTCTCTAATTATAAACTTTAGCAATAATATAATATGAGAATATTGAAAAGGGAAATTAGAGGCCTCAAAAGACAAATATGTATTTTTCAAAGCAGCTCCCGAGTAGGTATGCTTTGAATATACTATGAAATGTAACATATTACATTTACTAAGAGACACATGCTCAATTTGGGCACACAAATCCAGTTATTTCTTATATAACCATTTCTAAATATTCTTAGTCTATTTTCTAATTTTGAAAGGAGAAATAAAAAATAAAATAGAAGCATGAAAGTATGTGATAAAGATTATCATATATATATATATATATATATATATATTTTCCCCTACATTATTATGGTCTCCAACTGCTCTGGGATTCTGTAGTGGATGTGCTGAATGAATCTTAAAATACAAATATCACTTATTCTTATCGCAAATTATGTCGTAAATAGATGATCTGTTTTTAAATATAACAGCTTATTACAAATGGGTGTGAATAAAATCAGGATGTTTTCATTTAGTCTGACTGTTGTTAATTATATAGATTTTTTTTATCTGTTTTCTTTTCTTCCTTCCAGGACAGCTTGTTTCCAATCTGATTATTTATAAAGCTAACACTCAGTATTATTAGTTAAGCCTTATTTCTAATAAAAACTCATCTAGCTTGACAAAAAATTGGGGAAATATAAGTAGATGCAAATCACAACAGAAGATATATGAGGACATACAAGATATATAAGCATAGAAGCAATTTTGAAGGGAAATGAGAAGAAAACAGCTAAGAATATTGTACTGAAATGAATAGATTTCTTCTGTAGACTTTCCATTTGCATTTTTTCAAAACCAAATTCACTAAACTCACCTTCATATAACCAGTCAGCAATTCCATTAAAAATAATTCCTTCTTTTCCTGAAGATGTCAGTCGCAATGAACTGCTCTTTACATCAGGTTGATAGTAGATGTTATTTTCAAAAATGTAAATCTGTATCAGGAAATATTTCAAAAACAGAGTTGGTATGATCATAGTTTTAACTTTTTTTTCTGACTGATAGGATTAGCCAGCAATCTTATTAAGTTTATCATCATGTTACAAAACATACCCACATGCTTAGATACATGGGAATGTTTACATGAAGTTATATATATATATATATATATATATATATATATACACATACATATACACACATATATTTGTGTGTATATATACGTATATATGCACACACATTTGTGTGTATATGTGTGTATATACGTATATACACATATATATGTTCACACTTACACACATATACATATATACACAATTATGTGCATATATAACTAATTTCAGTTGCTAATTGTTATGAAATTCTGGTCTTATTAGCATTCAATTTTCATTTGGACATGTATGTAACACATACATCAGTTTACACATGTTTTTAAAAGTGTCACCTCATCTATTTTAGCAATCTCTTTTATACTGAGGAATTTCTTTATACTTGATCTAAAATTTGGTACACTTAGGCTACGTGAAACTTAAGCTAGGTGTAATTTTGACCTGAAGTATAATAGCTTTTTCATATTTATACAGTATGCATATGTCTATCCTATTTGACATAGATTATTCTACTTACACAACTTTTTTTTTTTTTAACTTCAAAACATACTATATTGAAACATTTTATTCTTACAATGTATTTAGTCAGGATTCTCTGATATTTACATAAGAGGTGGGAATGTCATGTGTTAATATATTTGTACAAAGTTAGGAGAATTTTGTTTCTGCTTTTTACTTTTCCAGATATATTTAAAAAAAAAAAGCTCCAGTGTCTCTTGCTTTCACAAGAAGATCCAACAGAGATAAATTAATGTCATATATTCACCTACAACTATTTTGACAAAAACTTATAAACCTGTTTTCAACTAATGAGAAATCCTGAGGATCATAAATGAGAAATTCTTTCTACAAACCACTGAAAGCAAAAAAATCAATTTGTAGAATCCTAGAGTCAAAGTAACTAAGTTTCTTTCTGATCTCTGATTATTGCTATTATTTTGACCTTCAGTGACTCTTTTACAATCTCCAATGGCCTCAATTTCCTTTTCTATAAAATGAGTGAGTTGGACTAGGTTTCTGCTGTCACTTCCACCTCTAAAAAATATGATTTATTAGACATATCTCTGTTCAAATTCATTGTTTTATTAAAATCTAGGAAGAATTCTGTATTTGCCAATCTAGGAGACATTGCTTTCAGTAAAGACTGCATTGATAACTTAAAAAATAACAATAATTTACTTATATTTATACTGTGATTTATTATATTTACAACATGCTTGCTATTTTCCAGTCTCCTGTTCTCTGAACTTCACTGTGATAATGGCATGGTGGAAAATAATGTTACGCTTGGAATCAAGAAAGAGATTTGGATTTGAATTCTACTTTATAAAGTTCAAAATGCCATAAGAAAAATAAAATAATTAACATTTTCCCTTCAGTGATAATTTCATTGCAAGTACAAATTTTTTTTTTATTCTTTGCTTTCATACTGTTTATTTATTTTTTAAAATAACTTTTTATTGACAGAACCCATACTAGGGTAATTTTTTAAATAAATTATCCCTTGTACTCACTTCTGTTCCGATTTTTCCCCTCCCTCCCTCCACTCCCTTCCCCAGATGGCAAGTAGTCCTATACATGTTAAATAGGTTACAGTATATCCTAGATACAATATATGTGTGCAGAACCAAGCTGTTCTCTTGTTGCACAGGAAGAGTTGGATTCAAAAGGTATAAATAACCCAGGAAGAAAAACAAAAATGCAAACAGTTTATATTCATTTCCCAGTGTTCTTTCTTTGGGTATAGCTGCTTCTGTCCATCCTTGATCAATTGAAACTGAATTAGATCTCTTTATCGAAGAGATCCACTTCCATCAGAATACATCCTCATACAGTATCATTGCTGAGGCATATAATGATCTCCTGGTTCTGGTCATTTCTAGCCACTACAAACAGGGCTGCCACAAACATTTTGGCACATACAGGTCCCTTTCCCTTCTTTAGTATCTTTTTGGGGTACTGCTTTCATATTATTTATTGACAAAACGTTTCTTCCAAACTTTCCCATTCAAAATTATTTACACTAATACTCACTCTTCATTAAAATCTTAGAAATCATTTCTCTTACAGGTGTTATAACTGTTTGATTATCTTCCTATGATGGAAACATATAGTTTTGTATCTCCAATGGAAGAGAAGAAATACAATGAATAGCAAAATATATTTTCCAAAATTCTGAATTTTTAAATTTTAAAAACTGAAATAACAAGACATAACATATCATCCTCAGTATTCTGCTGAAACTTTTCTCAAATAACATTCATATTGCAATTTTTACTGTTTTTTTTAAAATTTCTGAATACTAATCCTCCCTATTTTCTCTGTAGCAATTTATATGGTTTTTTATGGCCTTTTATTTTGTAAAACATTTTTCTTCTATTTTCCTCTCCTCTTATCTCTCCATTTTATTTCTTTTATTGACTCTTTTCAATCCCTAAATGTTTACTCACAAGACCCTCTCCATGCCATTTCCTATAATCTCCCCTTTCCATATGTCATATACTAATATTAACCCAACAATAATTTCATTCAAATAACTCAAAAATAAATTTCTTCAATATCAGACTAATAATCAAGTTCCAGTTATAAATTTCTATTAATTATTATTATTAATAATTTCTCTACCAAAATGTTTGAAAACCTATTTAAGATTAAGAGAATTATTTACATAGAGATGTTCATGGAAACTAGAGAAACTTATAAGAGTGTATACTTATACAGGTAAAAATAAAGAGGACACAATGCAATATTGGGACATATATATATGATTAGGAAGCATGAAATGTAAGAAAATTATGCCAAATAAGACAAAGAAGGAACCACTGGATAGACAGGACAACCAGAAGTGTACAATGCCATGAAAACTAAGGAAAAAACCATCAAGGAGAGAAGGGATTGAGAGTATCAAAAATTGAGGAGAGATCAAGATGGATGGAGATTAAGAAATGGTCATTAGAATGAAGATTATATATGAGATACGTTAATAAATTGCAGAGATAGAAAAGCCACAGCAATAAATATTTTATATTATATAATATCTTTCTCAAGGAGTCTAACAATGAACAAGAGGAGTAATTAGAAAATTGCTAGGGGTGACTAGTGGGACAAATGATAAATTTGGGGGAGAGATAGATGTTTGTAGTCAATAAGAAATAAACATATAATATGAATGATTGAAAATTAGTCATAGAATATAGGGGAAATCTATTACAGAAGATCGGATTAAATGTGATCACTTTTGCATGTAAAAGGGTTTGCCTTAGCAAAAAGAAGGGTAACTTTGTTATGTGAGACAAAGTTAAAAGTGTAATCCATAGTTCTATCTAAAATCATTTTCTCATATCTCAATTCCCAATTTCCTGAGTGACCTCATCAGCTCTCATGAGCTTAATTATACTCTCTATGAAGATGATTATCAGATTTATGTAATTATTATTAGTGTCTTTTCTGAACTCTGGTCAAGCATTACTAATTTCCTATTGAATATTTCAAAATGTATGTCACAGAATATATGTCAAACTTAACAAATCCAAAACAGTAATTATTGTCCATTTTCCCCAAGTCCAACTAAATTTTCATGTTTTTGCTGAAGGTACCATCTTTCCAGAAACAAAATGTCACAATTTTATTGTCACCAACTTCACCATCTCATTCATCCCAAAAATCCACTTAATTTTCAAATCTTAAAATTTATTCTTCTATAGCATTCTCTTATATGTTTATCCTCTACACTCACATGTTTACTACCATAGTTCAGGAATTCTTCACCTATTGCAATAGCAATAGTTGATGCCTAAAAAACATTAAAATTATTCTTCTAAAGCAGGGTTAGGGAATTCCCAGCCACAGGCTGTATGAGGTCACAGAAATCATTTGCTAAAGCAACCACAGGTGATATCTGAAAGCTAGGTGTTGTATCTAGATTGTTGTAATCTCCCACTGCTTTAGTTCTATAAGGTGATAATTCTGTATGACCCGTGAAGGATATAAATATCCAAATGACCCTTGGCAGGAAAAAGAGACTCCCCACTCTTGTTCTACCCAATAATACCTATTATCAACAAGCTACATTTGCTCCCTATTACTTCAAGGATTAAATATAATTTTACCTGCTTAGGATTCAAATCATTCGAAAATTGGCATGAATTCTATGTACATTATAGTTCAAATAAATTGATAATCGTAGGCAAGGATTAGAGGGTAGGGTATGACAGGTCAGAGTCACTTGGTAGCCAGACAAGGAGGAGAAATATGGAGATTCTGGACTCCAGAATGGAGACGAGATCTTTGGCAAAACTCGTGGCAGTTTGCCTCCTACTTTCACTCCTCTCCCTAAATACTAAGAACTTTTACTTATTCTGATTCTGGCTGATCCTGAGGCCTCCAGGGGGCTAGCTTGGACTTAACGTTATCATATTCTAATTATATTTTAGTTTGCATTTGTAAGTTGCTTTCTTTTGGACTATAAATTCCTTGACATCAAGGACCAGGTATTTATTTTTGTAACTCCTGCAATGAATAACATAATGTATTATGTGTTGTAGATGCTCATTGAACTGCTTATTGAATGAAAGAGCAAATGCTATGTGTTGCTAAAAACTAATGAAATCTGGTTCTTACTTCCAGAAATGTATATATTGAAAGGCATATATGCAAAAAGAGACACACATGTTTAACTTTTTAATATATATGATTTTATATGATTACAGAAGCAAAATAGAATAACTTTCCATTTCGTCCTTACCCCCATAACTAGTTCTAACTTATTTTTGTTATAGATGAAATACTAACATTATATTTTGATGCATTGAAATATAATAGAATCAACACCACCCTCATAATATCTTCAAATTCAAAATGGCATGCATTCTTCTTTGTGCTGCTAAATATTTCAAAATTACAGTATTTCAAAGGAAACACAATTACTCATATATGGATATGTCTTTCCCCCTAGATATTCCCCTAGATATCCCCCTTGATAGACCCTTTGAGGGTCAAATTTGCTCAAGCACAATGCTGGCTACATTTCTTTCACAATTAATACGTGAAATGGATTTTTGAATCCTTCCAAAAATGTAGAATATCTCTTTTCTTCTAATAAATCCTATTTACATAATGAAAATCAAGGTCATTCATTGCTTATATTGAAGCATTTTTAGTAGGCAGTAATTCAAGACAAGGAAACTCAGGACTCAGGAGTCAGACATTCCAAACTTTCTGTTGGTTATAAACTTTGCATTAAAAAATGATGATGTTTTCTGTGGATTCAGCAGATCTATAAATTATCCAAAACTATTGATCATTATTTACATTTATATTTGAAGAAAAAACTGGATGGAGAACAGAATCCATATGGGAGTGATATATACTGTTAGTCTAGAACATAAGATTACAGCTAAATTTGAAGGAATATACTAGTAGGCATTTAATTGTGATTCAGGAGAACTGAGGCAAGTCCATGTATACTTACATATTAGATAAATGTCTCTACTACATATATAAATGTTATAGTTAAAAAATAACATTTTAACTTCAGAGATTCATTATAATCTTAAAAAATGGATTTATTCTATTAAGACAATTTGAAAATATAAAGATTTTATAAGTTTTTATTTTAAAAGTTATCTGTAAAGGGCTGAAACTATGAAAAGGTGTACTTGAATCAGACAACCAAGCACTTAAGAATAATTACCTATTTGATATGAGACAATGACTCTATTATCATATGTTTGGATAAATGGCTCTTCTCACAGTTGATGCTGTCTCAATGTTATATATACTTCAATTTGAAAGATAAAAATATGGAGTTAGAATTTTAATGATTTTAATCTAGTGAAAAATGTAATAACAGTGTTTATCTCCTAAATTCCTTTATGCATTAAACATAGTAATATTATAAGTTGAAAGAGTTTAACACTTAGCCATGTATATGCTTTTAAAATTATTAAAACATTTCATTTATAATAACATAATATGTAAAACATATCCTTCATTTTTTTTTTTTTACAAATAATTAATCTTAAAATTATGAAATTCAGTTTAATGTTGAAGTCAATTCTTAAAATGCAAATTTATTTCTTGTTGAAAGAAAATGGGTTCAAATTCTGGTTCTCACTAAACACTTATGTGGTTTGGACTATTGCAAAATCAGTCTGAATATCAGGTATAATATGAGGAATTTGTCATGTCATTTCACATCCTTATAGATGTAATGTTATGAAGTATATGAAAAGACTACTGTGATTTTATTCAAATAAAATTAAAAAAAAGGAAAACTTTTCATGATTACAATGATGCTGATAAATATCATTTGTCTATTTGCTGTTATTAAGCAATAAATCAATCTAATGATATCACACTGCTAAAGAATATTGTCTGCTTCTTTGATTGTGTTATTAATGATGTTTATGTAATAGACAGTGGTCAACCAATCCTCTTCCAAAATTTAAGGTCTTAACTTGTCTGTAATAGTGTAAATGAAGTAAATTAAGTCTAAGAAAAAAAAATTTAAATTATATCATTTTAATGTATAATGTTAGTAATTTATTTCTGTTAATTTAATAAATATGTAGCTTTTTGGAATAAAATGTATAATGAGTTATGTGAATGGGCAAAAGAAGCAAAGTAAGTTTTCTCTAGTAGCAAAAGCACAAGGTCAGAATCTTACCAATTTTGAATTCAAAGAGAAATAATTAGATTGGAAATTAAGCAAAGTATAAATATGAAAGGTAAAGAGTAAAGGCTAGAATCTTGTGGGTTTAAGGCTGAATGTATGAGAATATTGGACAGATTTGGACCTTTCAGGAATTTTTATTCAGTTTAATAATGTATTGCGGTAGGGAAGAGTTATGATGGCAGAGAGTAGTCATGGCTTTATGTGACCTCTTTTAACCTTTCCTCAAATCAACAGCAGATTAAGCCTCTGAACTGGTTTTAGAGTGACATAAACCACAGATATTTGGATATTTGATACTTTGGATAAACTTCAAAGCAGGTCTGTTTAAATCAGGATGGGGAGAAGCTGCTGAGGCCAAATTATAGCACAGGGAGCCCATTGCAAGGAATTTCAATGGGGAACCACAGTATTAGAGCATCTGCCACTAGGAATCCACTGTGAGGCTGTAAGGCTAGTCTGTCCTTGTTGCAAGCTGGTTATTTAGCAGTTTTACTGTGAGAAGCCCAAAAGAAATTACAAAAGGCAAATTTGTAACCACTGAGACCCAGAAGAATACAGTAACTGGTCATTATTACCCAGCACCAGAGGTCAGTCAGAAACACTGGTTCAATAGTAAACTAAAGCAGCTGTTACCCCTTTGTCTCAATAGCAAATTTCATCCTTTGAAATTGAGTGAAAAAGCAAAATAATTCTGATCATAGAAAGCTTGGAGAGAAAGAAGAACAGACCTCAAAACCTGGAATTCCTAAAGGCATACCAGCTCTAAATAAAGCTCCAAAGGGTGATATATGTTGATCTCCATTTCACAAGGCTCTCTTGGAAGAATTTTAAAAAGATCTTAAAAGAGAATTAGAAAAAAATGGGGAAAGGAAACAAGATGTTTGCAAGAGAGTATGAAAAAGGTAAAAGAGAAATTATCTGAAGAAAACTTAAAAATAGATATGATGAAATGGGAAAATCATATAACTTCTTATAAAATAAATATGAAAAAGAAACTAATTCATTGAAAAACAGAATTTGTGAAATGGAAAAAAACTGCAATGGTAAAAACAACTCATTTAAAAATTCAATTGGCCAAATACAAAAGGAATTTAAAAAGGTAACAAGAAAATAATTCACTAAAAATTAAAATTGAACTAATTGAAATGAATGACTCAGTAAGACATCAAGACTCAGACAAACAAAAGCAAAAAATGAAGAAAATAGAAGAAAAAGTAAAATATTTCACTGTAAAACAACTGACTTGGGAAATAGATTTAGGAGAGACAATCTAAGGATTATTGAACTTTCTGGAAAAAAAAAAGAGCCTAGACATCATCTTCCAGGAAATCATCAAGGAAAACTGTCCTGATGTCCTAGAATCAGAAGATAAAATAGTAATTGAAAGAATTCACTGATGACCTCCTGAAAGAGATGCCCAAAATTAAAACTCAAAGGAATATCACAGCTAATTTTAAATTATTGGATCAAGCAAAAATATTGCAAGCAGCCAGAAAGAAACAATTCAAATATTGAGGAGCCACAATTAGGATTATCCAGGACTTAGCGATTTCTATCTTAAAGGATCAAAGGGGCCTGGAATCTGATATTGCAAAAGGTGAAGGAACTTGTATTGCAGCCAAGAATCAACTATCCAGCTAAACTGAGCATTATCTTGCAGGGAAGAAGATAGGGATTCAATGATACAGATGAATTTCATTTATTTCTGATGAAAAGACCAGAGTTAAAGAAAACAAAAGTTGATCTCCAAATACAGAACTCAAGAGAAGTATAAAAAAGAAAAAAAAAAATGAGAGAACTCTTGAGAACTATATATGTATGATGGGTATACTTAGAAACTGTGGATATAAATTGATTATATTTTGATAATATGAAAAATTAAACTAGAGGTAGAAAGGGGACTGTACAGTAAAAAGAGGAAAATAAAGGAAAAAAAATGAGGGAAATTATATCTCACAAAGAGACAAAGAAGAAGTATTATAATTGAAGAAAAGAAGGGAGGGGGATGACCATTGTGTAACTCAACTCTCATCAGATTTGGAGAGAATATCAGACATATTTGGTTTCACAAAGAAACTTCTCTCATCTTATTGGGAAGTGGGAAGGGAAAGGGAAGAAGAAAGGGGGTGATGTGTAGAAGAGAAAACAGAAGTAGTAGAGAAAAGATATAGAGGAACTGTAAAGGGGGAAGGCTGTTGGAGGGAGGTGATGGTGAGAAGCAAAATATTGTAAAGGAGGGAATGGAGGAAAGAAAAGAGAAACATATAACTTGAGGTATGTAAGATGGCAGGAAATACAGAATTAGTCATTTTAACTGTGAATGTGAATGGAATGAACTCTCCCATAAAATAAAAGCAGATACAAGACTGGATTAAAAGCCAGAATCCTATAATATGTTATCTACAAGAAACACATTTACAGCAGAATGATTACATACATACAATTTGTTATGCTTCAGGAGAAAGAAAAAAAAAAAAAAACAGGGGTAGCAATCCTGATCTCAGATCAAGCAAAAGCAAAGATATATCTAATTAAAAGTGATAAGGAAGTAAACCTATATCTTGCTAAAGGGTGCCATTGTTAAAGAAACAATATCAATATTAAACATATATACACCAAGTGGCATATCATCCAAATTTCTAGAGAAGTTAAGACCTAGAAAAATAAATAGAAAGCAAAACCATACTATTAGGGGATCTCAACCTTGCTCTCTCAGAAGTTGATAAATCAAACTAAAATAAATAAGAAAGAAGTTAAGGAAGTAAATAGAATTTTAGAAAGTTTAGGTATGATAGATCTTGACAACAATTGAATAGAGACAGAAAGGAATATACATTTTTTTCAGTGGTTCATGGATTCTATATAAAAATTGACCACATATTAGGGCATAAAAAAAAACTAAAAAAAATGGAGAAAGGAAGAATGCATTTTTCAGATCATGATGCAATAAAAATCCAGGGGAAAATAGAACAAAAATTAACTGGAAACTAAATAACCTAATCCTAAAGAATGAATGGGTGAAATCATAAATCATAGATATAATCAATAATTTAATCCAAGAGAAGGACAAGAATGGGACAAAATTCCAAATTTTGGGAGATGTAGCCAAAGTAGTTATTAATCTCTAGATATTCCTTACATAAAATAGAGAAAAAGAAGATTGATGAATTGGGCTTACAACTAAAAAAGCTAGAAAAAGTGTAGAGGGCTGGAAATAGTGGGGGAACTCTGGGAAAGGTATAAGACCCTTTAACCTAAAGGAAACCCACTGACAATATCTGGTTTGGCTCCCCATTTCCCTTGATGTTCGTGAGAAGTCAAGAAAGGCATGACCACCAGTGTTCTACTTGAATCAAGGACAGTAAGGTGCTTATGTTAAGCATCTACTCAGAATGAGATAATAGTTGTCTAGTTTACAGATACTTGGTACTTAGCATAGTGATGTAATGGTTCTCTAGTTCACACACAATCAGCATGCTGTAATGATGTAATTACAATAAAGTATATAAGGGTTAAGAAAGACTGAAAAACATCTTTCACCAGCCTCATGGTGGCTGTTCTGCCTTCATCACATCTCCACTAAAACCAAGGACTCATGCTGATCCCAGGGACCTCCATAAAGCTAGCCTGAACATTACAAAAAAGACCAAATTTAAAAAAAAATCCAAATTAAATATCAAATTTGGAAATCTGAAAATAAAAGGGGAGATTAATAAAATTGAAAATAATAAAACTATGAATTGCTTTTATGAAAAAACCCCAACCAAATATAGAAATCATTAGTTAATTTCATTAGAAAAAGGAAAGAAGAAAATCAAATTGTTAGTATCAAAAATGAAAAGGGAGAACTTCCAATGAAGAAGAAATCAGAGCATCAATTAGGAGTTATTGTATTGAGATGATTGTACAAGGCAACAAGATTACACAATGATCAATTCTGATGGACACGGCTCTTTTCATCAATGAGATGATTCAGGCCAGTTCCAATTATCTTATGATGAAGAGAGCCATCTTACATCCTGAGAGAGGATTATGAGAATTAAGTGTAGATTTTTTAGTCTGTTTTTTTTTTTTTTTGATTTGCTTGCATTTAATTTTCTTTTTGATTTTCCCTTTTTGATTAGACTTTTCTTGTGCAATAATCTAATTATATAACTATGTATGCATATTAAATTTAACATATTTTTTTTTTACTATATTTAACATATATTGAATTACTTGCCATCTAGGGGAAAGTTTGGGTGGAAGGGAGACCAGTTGGAACACAAGGTTCTACACTGGTTAATGTTGAAAAATTATCCATGTATATCTTTTGAAAATAAAGTTTAAAAAAATTTAATAAAAAAGATATTTGACCAAATGCAAAAAAAAAAAAAATTAAAAAATAATCCACTTAAGAAAACATCACTTCAAAAGTAGAATTAGTCAAATGGAAAAAGAGATGCAAAAGCTAATTGAAGAAAATTACACATTAAAAACTACAAAGGAGTGAATGGAAGCTAATAACTCTATGAGCAGCAAAAATTAGTCAAATAAAATAAAAAGAATGAATAAATGGAAGAAAATCTAAGCTACCAAATTGGAAAAAAGCTATAACCAAAAAAAAAGAGCCTGGTTAACATTCTTAAGGACATCATGAAGGACAACTTCACCAAAATTCTAGAAACAGAAGGGGAAATACTTATTGAAAGAATCCATCAATCAACTTAAGAAAGGAAACCCACAAAGAAAATTCCAAGGAACATTGTGGTGAAACTCTAGAAATATAATCTCAAGGAAAAAATAATGCAAGCTGCCAGACAAAAACAATTCAGTTATCCAGGAGCAATAGTCAGCATTTACACAGGATCTGGCAGCTTCTAAAATGAAGGGTCAGAAATCCTAAAATACCATATTCTGGAATGAAAAGGACCTAGGGTTGCCTCCAAGAATTAACTATCCAGAAAGATTCAGCATCATCTTTCAGGGGACTGATGGATTTTCAGTGAAGTAAGAGACTTTCTAAATCATATCTATTAAAAAATAAACAAAAATATAATCTACAAACATAGGACTCAAGAGAAACATATAAAGGTAAATAGGGGGAAATACATATTATTTAAAGGTTAACTTGTTTACCTCCCTAGAAGAATAAACAATATCTGTAACTCTTGAGAAATATATCTGTCACTGGGGCAGACATCCACATCGATGGAAAGTGTGGCTGTGAATGGATTCTAATGTTATGATATCTAAGAAAAAGACATCAAGAGTTGGGAAAAGGTATATACTGGAATAAAAGAGGAAGAGGGAGGTATAATGGAACAAATTAGATCACAAGAATAGGCCGGGAGTACCCATTACAATCTAGAAAAAGAAGGGAGAGAGTTAAGCATTGTATGAAGCTTGATCTCATTAATTTTGGCTCTAACAAAGAACAACTTATTCATTCATTTGGGAATAGAAATTTAACTAACTCTACAAAGAAACAGGAGGAGAAAGAGGAAAGAAAAGGGAAGGGCAGCATAGAAAGGAGGGCAGAAACACTAGGGGAACAGATAAGGGAAAATGATAAAAAGTGATAGAATTTAAGATAGTGGATGGGAAGGGTAAAAAATGCTACTAAATAGGTGGGATGGGTAAAATAAAACAAGGTGGAAAGGCAACAAAAATATATACAGGAGAGAAAATAGGATGGAAGGAAATACAGAACTGGTAATCACAACTGGGAATGTAAATTGGATGAACTCTAACATATAACAGAAATGAAGAGCAGAGTGAATTTAAAAAACAGAATCATACAATATGTTGTTTACAAGAAAAAGATTTGATAGAGACACATATGAAGAAAGTTAAATAACTGCAACAGAATTTATGATGCTTCAGCTGATGTAACAAAAGATGCAGGGATAGAAATTCTGATCTAAGGTAAAGCAAAAACTAAAATAGATTTTATTAAAAGATAAAAAAGGAAAATACATCTTGATAAAGGATAGAATAAACAACAAAGTAATAATGATACTAAATGTATATGCATCAAGTAGTAGCCAGATTCCTAGAAAAGATTTTAAGCAATTTACAGAAAGAAATAGACAGCAAAACTATACTAGTGGGGGAACCTCAAATTTCCCCTTTCAGAATTACACAAAGCTAACCACAAACTCCTCAAGAAATAAACTAAGGAGATTAATAGAATCCTAAAAAAAACCTAGATATGATCGATTTCTGGAGAAATCAAATATGGAAAAAGTAACATATTTTTTCCCTGCCAGCACATGACACATATGCAAAAATTGACCATGTATTAGGCATAAAAAAACACACAACCAAATGAAGAAAAACAAAATAATAAATGCTTTCTTTTCAAACCATAATGTAATAAAATTATATTCAATAAAGGGCCAGGGAAAGATAAACTATAAAACAATTGGAAATTAAAAATAATCTAATTTTAAAGAATGAATCAAACAACAAATCACAGAAATAACCCATAATTTCATCCAAGAGAATGACAATAATGAGATAATATGACAAAACCTATCAGATGCAGCCAAAGGAGTTCTTAAGGGGAATGTTGTATCTCTAAATAGCATAATGAATAAAATAGAGAAAAAAGAAATTGGGCATGCAACTAAAAAAATAAGCTAGACAAAGAACACATTTAAACCCTCAATTAAATACCATATTAGAAATTATGAATCTCAAAGTAGATATTATTTTTTTTTAATTTTTTATTAAATAATTACTTTATATTGACACTCGTTTCTGTTCCGATTTTTTTTCCCCCTCCCTCCCTCCACCCCCTCCCCTAGATGGCAAGCAGTCCTTTATATGTTGGATATGTTGCAGTATATCCTAGATACAATATATGTTTGCAGAACCGAACAGTTCTCTTGTTGTATAGGGAGAATTGGATTCAGAAGGTATAAATAACCCGGGAAGAAAAACAAAAATGCAGATAGTTCACATTCATTTCCCAGTGTTCTTTCTTTGGGTGTAGCTGCTTTTGTCCGTCATTTATCAATTAAAACTCAGGTCTCTTTGTCAAAGAAATCCACTTCCATCAAAATATGTCCTCATACAATATCGTTGTCAAAGTATATAATGATCTCCTGGTTCTGCTCATTTCACTTAGCATCAGTTCATGTAAGTCTCGCCAGTCCTCTCTGTATTCATCCTGCTGGTCATTTCTTACAGAACAATAATATTCCATAACATTCATATACCACAATTTACCCAGCCATTCTCCAATTGATGGGCATCCATTCATTTTCCAGTTTCTAGCCACTACAAACAGGGCTGCTACAAACATTTTGGCACATACAGGTCCCTTTCCCTTCTTTAGTATTTCTTTGGGATATAAGCCCAATAGAAACACTGCTGGATCAAAGGGTATGCACAATTTGATAATTTTTTGGGAATAATTCCAGATTGCTCTCCAGAATGGTTGGATCCGTTCACAACTCCACCAACAATGCATTAGTGTCCCAGTTTTCCCGCATCCCCTCCAACATTCATCATTATTTTTTCCTGTCATCTTAGCCAATCTGACAGGTGTGTAGTGGTATCTCAGAGTTGTCTTAATTTGCATTTCTCTGATCAATAATGATTTGGAACACTCTTTCATACGAGTGGTAATAGTTTCAATTTCATCCTCTGAAAATTGTCTGTTCATATCCTTTGACCATTTATCAATTGGAGAATGGCTTGATTTCTTATAAATTTGAGTCAGTTCTCTATATATTTTGGAAATGAGGCCTTTATCAGAACCTTTAACTGTGAAAATGTTTTCCCAGTTTGTTGCTTCCCTTCTAATCTTGTTTGCATTAGTTTTATTTGTACAAAGGCTTTTTAATTTGATGTAATCGAAATTTTCTATTTTGTGATCAGTCTCTAGTTCATCTTTGGTCACAAATTTCTTTCTCCTCCACAAGTCTGAGAGATAAACTATTCTATGTTCCTCTAATTTATTTATAATCTCGTTCTTTATGCCTAGGTCAGAGACCCATTTTGATCTTATCTTGGTATATGGTGTTAAGTGTGGGTCCATGCCTAATTTCTGCCATACTAATTTCCAATTATCCCAGCAGTTTTTATCAAATAATGAATTCTTTTCCCAGAAGTTAGGGGCTTTGGGTTTGTCAAACACTAGATTGCTATAATTGACTATTCTGTCTTGTGAGCCTAGCCTTTTCCACTGATCCACTAATCTATTTCTTAGCCAATACCAAATGGTTTTGGTGACTGCTGCTTTATAATATAATTTTAGATCAGGTACAGCTAGGCCACCTTCATTTGATTTTTTTTTTCATTAATTCCCTTGAGATTCTCGACTTTTTATTGTTCCATATGAATTTTGTTGTTATTTTTTCTAGATCATTAAAATATTTTCTTGGAAGTCTGATTGGTATAGCACTAAATAAATAGATTAGTTTAGGGAGTATTGTCATCTTTATTATGTTCGCTCGGCCGATCCAAGAGCACTTAATATTTTTCCAATTATTTAAGTCTGACTTTATTTGTGTGGAGACTTTTTTATAATTTTGCTCATATAATTCCTGACTTTCCTTTGGTAGATAGATTCCCAAATATTTTATGGTATCAACAGTTATTCTGAATGGAATTTCTCTTTGTATCTCTTGCTGTTGGGTTTTGTTGGTGATGTATAAAAATGCTGAGGATTTATGGGGATTTATTTTGTAGCCAGCTACTTTGCTAAAATTATGAATTATTTCCAATAGCTTTTTGGTAGAATCTCTGGGGTTCTCTAGGTATACCATCATATCATCTGCAAAGAGTGATAGTTTGGTTTCCTCATTGCCTACTCTAATTCCTTTAATATCTTTCTCGACTCTTATTGCCGAGGCTAGTGTTTCTAATACGATATTAAATAATAATGGTGATAGTGGGCAACCTTGCTTCACTCCAGATCTTACTGGGAAAGGTTCCAGTTTTTCCCCATTGCATATGATGCTTACTGATGGTTTTAAATATATGCTCCTGACTATTTTAAGGAAAAGTCCATTTATTCCTATGCTCTCAAGTGTTTTTATTAGGAATGGATGTTGGATTTTATCAAATGCTTTTTCTGCATCTATTGAGATGATCATGTGGTTTTTGTTTGTTTGGTTATTAATATAGTCAATTATGCTAATAGTTTTCCTAATATTGAACCAGCCCTGCATTCCTGGTATAAATCCTACTTGGTCATAGTGTATTATCCTGGTGACGATTTTCTGTAATCTTTTTGCTAATATTTTATTTAAGATTACAAAGTAGATATTATTAACAATGAAACTAAGAAAACTAAGAAACTAAAAAAAAAGTAAGAAATAAAGAACTGAGAAAAAACTAAAAAGATAAAAACAAGAAAAAATAAATAAAACAAAGAGTAACTTTTATTAAAAAAAAAACAACAAAATAGATATTTAGTAAAGTTGACTAAAAAAAAAAGGAAAAGAAAAACAAATCATCAGTATCAAAAATGAGAAGGTTGAACTTATCACCAAAGAAAAGATAATTTTCTGTATGGTAGCAAGTCTGATAATCTAATTGAAATGGATGAATATTTACAAAAATATAAATTGCCCAGATTAACAGGATAGGAAATAAATTATTTAAATGGTCATATTTTAGAAATAAGAAATTAAATAGCACATCAATGAAGTCCCTAAGAAAAATATCCAGGTCCAGATGAATTTACAGATGAATTCTACCAAATATTTAAATAATAATTCCAGTATTATGTAAACTATTTGTAAAAATTGAGAATGAAGGAGTCTTGTCAAGTTCCTTCTATGACACAAATATGGTATTGATACCTAAACCAGGAAGAACCAAGACAGAGAAAGAAAATTACAGACCAATCCTTGTAATGAATATTGATGTAAAAAATTTAAATAAAATAATAGCAAAGGGATTACAGCAATTTATCCACATGATAATACATTATCATCAAGTGGGCTTTATACCAGGAATTCAGGGCTGGATCAATATCAGGAAAATTATTACCATACTCAACCTATCAATAAGGAAAACAAAATAAATCATATGGTAATTTCAAAAGATGCAGAAAAAGCTTTTGACAAAATATAGTAGCCATTCTTATTAAAAAACAAACAAACAAACAAACACACTAGCAAGCACAGTGATAAAGAAAGTTTTCTTAAAATAATAAGTAGTATTTATCTAGAACCAACAGTATGTATTATTTGTGATGGAGAGATGCTGGACATATTCCCTTTAGGAAATTATCATTATGACTTCTATTATTCAACAGTGTACCAGAAATATTGGCTTTAGCAATAAGAAAAAAAAAAGAAATTAAAGGAATTAGAATAGGCAAAATCTTACTTGAAACAATTCCCAGCTTTAGAAGACTTGCAAGATATAAAACAAACCTACACAAATCATTGGAATTTCTATATATTACTAACAAAGACTAAAAACAAAATCAAAAAGAAAAATTCAGTTTAAAATAATTGTAGAAAAAAAAATTGGGGCCTACTTGCCAAGACAAACCCAAGAACTACATGAGCAAAATTGTTTGTTTTTATTTTATTTTTTTCTTTTCTTTTTATTTATTTATTTATTTTATTAATTAAAGCTTTTTATTTTCAAAACATATGCATGGATAATTTTTCAACACTGACGCTTGCATAGGCTTGTGTTCCAAATTTTCCCATCCTTCTCCCCACCCTCTTCCCTATATGTAAATATAGTTGCAACATCTTACTACACAAGAAAAACCACATCAAAAAAGGAAAGAAAATGAGTAAGAAAACAAAATACAAGAGAACAACCATAAAAAAGAGTGATAATTTTATGTTGTGATCCACACTCAGTTCCCTCAGTTATGGCAACTCCTAATTATTGCTCTAATTTCCCCTTAATTGGTACAATGTTCTCTCTTTTTATTTGTGAGACTAAGAATTTGATTTTTTTCTTTCCTTTTCTAATTAAATTAGCTAAAGCTTTATTTATTTTGTCATTTTTTCACAAAAAAACTTAATTTTATTAATTCAATAGCTTTCTTATTTACAATTTTATTAATCTTGCCTTTTATTTTCAGAATTTCAAAATTGGTATTAAATTGAGGGTTTGTAATATGTTTTTTTCTAGTTTTTTAAATTTTAAGCCCAATTCAATGATCTTCTATTTTTCTATTGTATACAAGTATCTAGAGATATAAAATTTCCCCTAATAAACACTCTGACTACATCCCATAATTTTTGGTATGTTGTCTCATTATTGTAATTCTCTTGCATGAAGTTATTGTGTCTATTATTTGTTGTTTTACCCATTTATTCTTTAAAATTAGAGTATTTAGTTTTCTTTTTTTTTTATGATCTTTTTTTTAAAAAAACTTTTTATTGATAGAACCCATGCCAGGGTAATATTTTTCAGCATTATCCCTTGTACTCACTTCTGTTCCGATTTTTCCCCTCCCCCAGATAGCAAGCAGTCCTTTTCAGGTTGAATAGGTTGAAGTATATCCTAGATAAAATATATGTGTGCAGAACCGAATAGTTTTCTTGTTGCACAGGGAGAATTGGATTCAGAAGGTATAAATAATCCGGGAAGAAAAACAAAAATGCAAGCAGTTTATATTCATTTCTTTGGGTGTAGCTGCTTCTGTCCATCCTTGATCAATTGAAACTGAATTAGCTCTCTTTATCGAAGAGATCTACTTCCATCAGAATACATCCTCAAACAGTATCGTTGTTGAGGTATATAATGATCTCCTGGTTCTGCTCATTTCACTCAGCATCAGTTCATGTAAGTCTCGCCAGTCCTCTCTGTATTCATCCTGCTGGTCGTTCCTTACAGAACAATAATATTCCATAACATTCATATACCACAATTTACTCAACCATTCTCCAATTGATGGACATCCTTTCATTTTCCAGCTTCTAGCCACTACAAACAGGGCTGCCACAAACATTTTGGCATATACAAGTCCCTTTCCTTTCTTTAGTATCTCTTTGGGGTATAAGCCCAGTAGAAACACTGCTGGATCAAAGGGTATGCACAGCTTGATAACTTTTTGAGCATAGTTCCAAATTGCTCTCCAGAATGGCTGGATGTGTTCACAGTTCCACCAACAATGTATCAGTGTCCCTGTTTTCCTACATCCCCTCCAACATTCCCCATTATCTTTCCCTGTCATTCTAGCCAATCTGACAGGTGTGTAGTGGTATCTCAGAGTTGTCTTAATTTGCATTTCTCTGATTAATAATGATTTGGAGCATATTTTCATATGTCTGTAAATAGTTTCAATTTCTTCATCTGAGAATTGTCTGTTCATATCCTTTGACCATTTATCAATTGGAGAATGGTTTGATTTCTTATAGATTAGATACAATTCTCTATATATTTTGGAAATGAGGCCTTTATCAGAACCTTTGATTGTAAAAATGTTTTCCCAGTTTATTGTTTCCCTTCTAATCTTGTCTGCATTTGTTTTGTTTGTACAAAAACTTTTCAATTTGATATAATCAAAATTTTCTATTTTGTGGTCAATAGTGATCTCTAATTCTTCTTTGGTCATAAATTCCTCCCTCTTCCACAGGTCTGAGAGGTAAACTATCCTATGCTCTTCCAATTTATTTATAATCTCATTCTTTATGCCTAGGTCATGAACCCATTTTGACCTTATCTTGGTGTACGGTGTTAAGTGTGGGTCAATGCCTAGTTTCTGCCATACTAATTTCCAATTTTCCCAGCAATTTTTGTCAAATAATGCATTCTTATCCCCAAAACTGGGGTCTTTGGTTTTGTCAAACACTATATTATTAAAGGTATTGGCTGTTTTGTTCTTTGAACCTAACCTATTCCATTGATCAACTTGTCTATTTCTTAGCCAATACCAGATGGTTTTAGTAACTGCTGCTTTATAATATAATTTTAGATCTGCTACAGCCACCTTCATTTGATTTTTTTTTCATTAATTCCCTTGAAATTCTTGACCTTTTGTTTTTCCATATGAACTTTGTTGTTATTTTTTCTAGTTCATCAAAGTAGTTTTTTGGGAGTCTGATTGGTATAGCGATAAATAAATAGATTAATTCAGGTAGCATTGTCATCTTTATTATATTTGCTCGCCCAATCCAAGAGCATTTAATATTTTTCCAGTTGGTTAGATCAGATTTAATTTGTGTGGAAAGTGTTTTGTAGTTTTGCTCATAAAGTTTCTGATTTTCCCTTGGCAGATAGATTCCTAAATATTTTATACAATCAGTAGTTACTTTAAATGGAATTTCTTTTTGTAACTCTAACTGTTGGGTTCTGTTAGTGATATATAAGAATGCTGATGACTTATGTGGGTTTATTTTGTATCCTGCAACTTTGCTGAAGGTGTGGATTGTTTCTAATAACTTTTTAGTAGAGTCTCTGGGGTTCTCTAAGTATACCATCTTATCATCAGCAAAGAGTGATACTTTGGTTTCCTCATTGCTTATTCTTGTTCATTTAATCTCTTTCTCAACTCTTATTGCCAAAGTTAGCATTTCTAATACAATATTAAATAGTAATGGAGATAGAGGGCAACCTTGTTTCACTCCTGATCTTATTGAGAATGGTTGCAGTTTGTCCCAATTACATATGATGCTTACTGCTGGTTTTAAATAGATGCTACTGATTATTTTAAGCAGAAGTCCATTTATTCCTAATACTCTCAAGAGTTTTTAATAGGAATGGATGTTGGATTTTATCAAATGCTTTTTCTGCATCTATTGAGATGATCATATGGTTTTTGCTAATTTGGTTATTAACAAAATATTGAACCAATCCTGCATTCCTGATATAAATCCTACTTGATTGTGGTGTATTATCCTGGGGATGATTTTCTGTAGTCTTTTTGCTAATATCTTATTTAAGATTTTAGCATCAATATTTATTAGGGAGATTGGTCTATAATTTTCTTTCTCTGTTTTCAACCTACCTTGTTTAGGTATCAGTACAATGTCTGTGTCATAAAAGGCATTTGGTAGGACTCCTTCATTCCCTATTTTTTCAAAGAGTTTATAAAGCATTGGGGCTAATTGTTCTTTGAATGTTTGATAGAACTCACATGTAAATCCATCTGGTCCCGGGGATTTTTTTTTAGGGAGTTGATTAATAGCTTCTTCTATTTCTTTTTCTGAAATGGAACTATTTAAGCAATTTAGTTCCTTCTCTGATAATCTGTGAAGCCTATATTTTTGGAGGTAGTCATCCATTTCACTTAGGTTATCAAATTTATTGGCATAAAGTTGGGCAAAGTAACCCCTTATTATTTCTTTAATTTCCTCTTCATCAGTGGAAAGTTCTCCCTTTAAATTTTTAAAACTACTAATTTGATTTCCCTCTCTCCTTTTTCTAATCAGATTTACCAAAGGTTTATCAATTTTATTGGTTTTTTATAAAACCAACTCTTAGTTTTATTTATTAGTTCAATTGTTTTTTTTTTTTTTTGCTTTCTGTATTATTAATTTCTCTTTTAATTTTAGAACTTTGTTTAGTAATTGATTAGGGGATTTTAATTTGGTCTTTTTCTAACTTTTTAAGTTCCAGGCCGAATTCATTGATCTTCTCTTTTTCTATTTTATTCAAGTAAGCCTCTAAGGATATAAAATTTCCCCTTATTACTGCTTTGGCTGCATCCCATAAATTTTGATATGATGTCTCACCATTGTCATTATCTTGAGTGAAATTATTAATTGTGTCTATACTTTGCTGTTTGACCAATCATTCTTTAAGATGAGATTATTTAGTTTCTAATTACTTTTTGGTCTATTTATACCTAACTTTTTGTTGAATGTAGTTTTTATTGCATTGTGATCTGAAAAGAAAGCATTTAGTATTTCTGCCTTTCTGCATTTAATTTTGAGGTCCTTATGTCCTAATATATGGTCAATTTTTGTGTAGGTTCCATGAACTGCTGAGAAGAAAGAATACTCCTTTCTGTCACCATTCAGTTTTCTCCAGAGATCTATCATACCTAATTTTTCTAATATTCTATTTACCTCTTTAATTTCTTTCTTATTTGTTTTGTGATTTGATTTATCTAAATCTGAGAGTGCAAGATTGAGATCTCCCACTATTGTAGTTTTGCTGTCTATTTCTTCTCGCAACTCTCTTAACTTCTCTTTAAGGAAGTTAGATGCTATACCATTTGGTGCATATATGTTTAATACTGATATTGCTTCATTGTCTATAGTACCCTTTAGCAAGATATAGTTTCCTTCCTTATCTCTTTTAATTAGATCAATCTTTGCTTTTGCTTGATCTGAGATAAGGATGGCTATCCCTGCTTTTTTGACTTCACCTGAAGCATAATAGATTCTGCTCCAGTCTTTTACCTTTACTCTGTATGTATCTCCCTGTTTTAAATGTGTTTCCTGTAAACAACAGATTGTAGGGTTCTGACTTTTGATCCACTCTGCTATCTGCCTCCTCTTTATGGAAGAGTTCATCCTATTCACATTTATGGTTAAAATAACCAATTCTGTATTTCCTGCCATCCTAATATCTCCAGATTATACTTTTCTTTTTCTTGCCCTCCTTCCTTTCTTCCCTAGTATTATACTCATTGGTCCCACTAACATCACACAGCTCTCCCTCTTTAGTATCTCTTCCTCCTCCCTTTGAATCCTTTTGCCTTTCTTGTACCCTTCCCTTATGACTCTTTTTCCTTCTCCTTTTTCCTCTCCCACTTTTTAATGAAGTGAGAGAAGAATCTCTGTAAAATAAATATGTCAATTATTTCCTCTTTGAGCCAACTCTGATGAGAGTAGGATTCACACAATGTTCCTCCCCCTCTCTAAGTTCCCTAATATATTATAGGTTTTTTTTGCCTCATCGTCGCATGTAGTTTCCCTCTTTTTATCTCCCCTCTTCCCTTTTTCTGACACTATCCCCTTTCCATTTCTACCTCCCTTTTTAATGTTATATCAGTAAAATCAAATTACACATATGGTTTTTATGTATATCCACAACAGAAATACACTTCTCAAGAGTTCCTTTTACCTTTTTCTACTTCTCTTGATTCCTGTTGTTGGAGATCAAATTTTTTGTTTAAGTCTGTTTTTTTTTTTCCTTAGAAACAGATGGAATTCCTCTATTTCATTAAAAGTTCATCTTCTTCCATGGGAAAAAATACTCAGCTTAGCTGGGTAGTTTATTCTTGGCTGCATTCCAAGCTCTTTTGCCTTTCAGAATATCTGATTCCAGGCCCTTCAATCCTTTAATGTTGAGGCAATCAGATCTTGTGTGACCCTTATTGTAGCATCTTGGTATTTAAACTTTTTTTCCTGCCTGCTTGTAAAATTTTTTCTTTAGTCTGAAAATTCTGAAGTTTGGCCACAATATTTCTTGGAGTCTTTATTTTAGGGTCTTTTTTAGAACATGTTCGATGAATTCTTTTAACGCCTATTTTCCCTTTTGGTTCTATTACTTCTGGGCAGTTCTCTTTGATGATTTCCTGTAAAATAGTATCTAGGCTCTTTTTTTCATCATAATTTTTGGGTAGTCCAATGATCCTCAGGTTATCTCTCCTAGATCTATTTTCCAGGTCTGTTGTTTTTCCAAGTAAATATTTGACATTTTTTCCCAATCTTTCATTTTTTTTTTTTTTTGGTTTTGCTTGACTGATTCTTGATGTCTCAATGAATCAGTCATTTCTATTTGTTCAGTTCTGATTTTTAGTGAGTTATTTTCTTCATTAGCTTTTTTTTACTTCTTTTTGTATATGTCCAATTGAGTTGTTTTGCTCTATGAATTTTTTTTTCCCATTTCAGTATTTTTTTTTTTTTTAGTGAGTTATTTTCTTTTTCCAATTCACAAATTCTGTTTCCCTGCACTTCTTGGGAGTTTTTTATCTTTTCCAATTCACATTTTAGGAAGTTGTTGCTCTCTTGCATAGCTTCTCTTTCCTTTCCCTAGTTTTCTTCTAGTTCTCTTTTAAGGTTTTTAATAGTCTCTTCTAGGAGAGCCTTTTCTTTGGGGGCCAACAATTGTCTGGAGACTGTCTGCTTCAGGGTTGAAAAGCTGTTCTTTTTCTGTATAGAAACTATCAATTGTTCTTTTGATTTTTTTTTTTAACTCATTTTGTTAAAGCCTGTAAGGTCTGCCTTCAGAGCCAGGAGGTTACCAGCTTCCTCTGCAGAGCAGTGAAAGGTGTATGGATGGGTAGCTGCCCTGCCAGCCAGCTACAAAAAGCAGGGAGGTACTGGAGTGATCTGGGAAAGAGTTTCCCACCCGAAAGTAACTCAGGCCTGCAGGGCTGAGCTGGGAAAATGCCCAGCAAAGAACCCCAGCTGTGTGAGATAACGATTGCCCTGGGGCTAGACGTTGAGCAGTTAGAGTTTCACTTCCCAAGCCAAAGCCTGCCCTGGGGCTGTGGGTATTAGCAGTTGAGCATCGAATGGATTTGCAGGAACGGGAAGTGTCTGCCAGAGAAGCACAGTCTGCAGGGGAAGTTCTATTGCCCCAGGCCAATCCCCCCACTCTGCTGATTGGAGACTGCCGAGGCTGTGCCCCACTGCCTTGCGGATTAGTAACTGCCCCCGCAAAAGCCCTGAACTAGGGGATGTGGCTGCAGGGCTGCATTAAATTCTGCCTGTGTCACTTCCGGGTTTGAGGGGTTACAGCCAGATCTCGTTAGGTTCTGGCGTTTTTTAGAGGACCCGCTGTTCCAGGCTTTAATTTCTCTGCCAGTTTACTGCTTTGTAGTCAAGGCAGAGCAGTTAGCCTATAGCAGAGTCATCTCTATAACTTCTCTAGGCACAGAGATCACCCCTGCCCCTGGTCTGCTCAGGAGGCTAGTCTCTCACTGCCTGTGCTAGTCTGTTCCTGGCCCCTCAGGACAAACCTTTCCTGGCGAGGTTCCAAATTGACTTCGGCTGGTAAATTGTAGTGCTTCTATTCTTCATGAATTTAAGCACTGAAGAGCTATTTTTGAGGCTGGATTAAATAGTTGGTTATGAGGGTAATGAGAGGAGTTTAGCAAGTCATGTGTCCCTGCTCTGCCATCTTGGCTCCGCCCTGAGTATTTAGTTTTCAATTAATTTTTGATCTGTTTTCCTCTGGCCTTTTATTGCATGTGATTTTTATTGCATTATAATCTGAAAAAATGCTTTTACTATTTCTGCCTTTTTGCAATTGATTTTGAGGTTCAAGCAAATCTGCCAAACCACTTACCTGCTTGCAACTAGGACAGAGTAGCCTGAGAGGTTCACGGTAGATTCCCTGGTGGGGTACATGCAATTCTCTGGTTCCCAGCACCAACTCCTTCCTGTGGGCTCCCTATGCTTCTCTCTGGGCTCTGCAGATTGTCTTCCTACCCATTTGAAAGAGACCTGTTCTGAAGTTCTTCTAATGAATCATCTCTTGTGAATGTGTTGTACTATAGATGTGTGTGGGTTCTGTCACTTCAAAATCAGTTTAGAGGCTTAATCAACTGCTGGTTTGAGAAAAGGACAGAGGAGATCACAGAAAGTCATGTTTACTCTCTGATATCTTGGTTCTGTCTCATGAGCAAAATTACAAAACACTTGTCACATAAAGTCAGATCTAAATATTTGGAAAAATATCAATTGCCTAGGTCAACCTAATACAATAAAAATGGAATTATGCCTAAATTGGTCTACATATTCAGTGTCATACCAAACAAACAATCAATTTTTTTTTTATAAAACTAGAAAAACTAATAACAAAATTCATATGGAAGAACAAAAGACCAAACAAATTCATGAAAAAATATAAAGGATGGTAACTAAGAAGTTTGAATCCTAAAATTACATTATAAAGTAGCAGTCATCAAACCCATTTGTCCTGGCTAAGAAATAGAGTGGTGGATCTGTGGAATACATTAGACACATATGACACAATATGAAGGCCTTCTGTAATCTAGTATTTGATAAACCTCCAAACTCTACCTTCTGAAAGAAGAATGCAATATTCGCCAAAACAATACTGGGAAAACAGGAAAATAATGTCAGAAGCTTGGCACAGACCTACATCTCACAGCCAAAACTAAAATAACACCAAACTAGGAACATGATTTGGGAATAAAGAATGATTCCATAAAAAAATTAGGAAAGGAAGGGAAAATGTATCTATCACAAGTTTGGAGAATGAAGGAATGTATGATCAAAGAAGAACTAGAAAACATTATGAAAGTCAAAATGGACAAATTTGATTACATTAAATTAAAAAAAAAGTTTTTGCACTAACAAAATTAACAGAAACAAGATTAATAGGAAAGTACAAATCTGGGGGAAACATTTCCAAATGATGTTTCTAGTAAAAGTCTAATTTCTAAAATATGTAGAGAACTGTGTTAAATTTGTAAGAAAGCATGTCATTTCCCAATTGATAGTCAAAGAATATAACATGCAATTTTCAGATGATGAAATTAAAGCCACCTAAAGTCATATGAAAAACAATGCTATAAAATTATCCTGATCAGAGAAATTCAAATTAAAATGACTCTGAGGTATACCTCACACCTCTTAGATTGACTAAGATGACAGTAAAAATAATAATACATTTTTAAAAGGATGTGAAAAAACTCTGACACTAATGCTTTGTTGGTGGAGTTGTGAAATGCTTCAACCTTTCTAGAGAGCAATTTGAAATTATTTCCAAAGGAGTATAAAACTGTGCATACTCTTTTATCTAGCAGTACTATTACTGGGTCTATATCCCAAGTAAATCATAAGTAAAAGGAAGTAAAAGGACCTAAATGTGCAAAAATGTTTTTAGCAGCTATTTTGGTGGTAGCAAAGAATTGGAAAATGAGTAGATGTCTATCAAATGGAGAATAGTAGAATACGTATTATATGTGGAAACAGATAAATATTATTTTTTTCTATAAAAATGATGAACAAACTGATTTTAGAAAAGCCTGAAAAGATTTACATGAACTGATGCTGAGTGACAAAAGGAGGACCAGGAATACATTATACACAATTACAGCAAGAATGCGCAATGATCAAATGTGAAAAACTTAGTTCTTCTCAGTGATTCAGTGATCCAAAGCAGTAGACTTTGGACAGAAGATGTTATCTGCTTTTAAAAAGAACTAAGGAGATGATATAAATCAGCTCATGCTATGTTCACTTCTTTTTCTGGTTTTTTTTTTTTTTAAATCTTTCCTATGGTTTTTCCCTTTTGCTCTGATTTTTCTCTTTTACCATGATTCATAAAGTAATGTGAATTTAAAAGAAACATATATATATATATATATATATATATATATATCTTCTCTTAGTAAATTGGTTTCTTTTTAATTAATATTAATTAATTAATATATTTTCAATACACACACATGTACATGTAAAATGCATGGGGTATTTGTTTTGTCTGTGTATGTGTGTGTGTGTGTGTGTGTGTGTTACAGTGGACAATATAAAATTAATTGGCAGGAGTTTAAATCTATGATGGAACTGAGAATGAAAAGTTGATCTGATTAGGATCATGGTGATACCTTTGTCAGAAAAATAGTAAGATTTGGGTGGATTTAAAAGAAAATCAAATGATTTCTGGAAAGTTTATCAGCACATTCATGTTCCCAAAACATTTTCAAGTTGACACAATGTTTCCCTTCATTGATAAAGTATTTACAAGAAAATATTTCTTCTATCTTCTAAAGTATAATTTAATGTACTTTATTTGGATACCATCACTGAAAAAAAAAAGCTAAAAAAATATTTAAAGTATTAAGGAAAATGTGCAGAACAAGGTATTCATTAAATATGTGGGCTATGAATAACAGGCAATACATTTATGAAAAAAAGCATATTATATAATGACTTATGTTTGGCACTGTTCTAATCAGGACAGAAAAAAGCAATACCTATCATCTAGTGAAATAAGATCTGTGACAAAATTTGTTGTAGACAGTTCAATCAATCAAAATACATTAATTAGATATGTGCAAGGTTCTTTGCAAGTTACTGGGATACAAATTCAAAGAATGTCTATTGAAATGAACTTTACATTATATTAAGGAATACAAGTACAAACAAATCTATACATCAGGGAGCCAAGATGGTGGAGCTTTCTAAGCTCTTCTCATCCCCTCATAACCAACTATTAAATTCAGCCTCAAAAATAGCACTTGACTGCTAAAATTCATGAAGATTAGAAGCCCACAATTTATCAGCCAAAGATAATCTGGAAGATCACAAGTAAAGGTTTGTCCTGAGGCCCAGGAACAGACCAGTGCAGCCAGGGAGAGGCAAGCATCCTGAGCAGACCAGGGGTGGGGGTGATCTCTGTGGCTAGAGAAGTTATAGAGACGATTCTGCTATAGGCTAACTGCTCTGCTTTGATTACAAAGCAGTAAACTGGCAGAGAAATTAAAGCCTAAAACAGAGGGTACTCTAAAAAACGCCAGAACCTATCAAGATCTGGCTATAATCACTCAAAACCAGAAGTGACTCAGGCAGACTCTTAAGACAGCCCTGCAGCCACATCCAGCAGTACAGGGCTTTTGTGGAGGGCAAGTACAAACCTGCACAGCAGGGGGGGCACAGCCTGGGGCAGCCTCTAATCTGGACAGTGTGGGGCTCAGCCCGAGGCAAGAGAACTTCCCTAGCACTACTGTGCTTCCCTGGGCAAAGACACTTCCAGTCCCTGTAGGACTATTCACTGCTCAGCCGCTAATGCCCACAGCCCTAGGGCGGGCTTTGGCTTGGGGTAGTAAAACTTTCACCGCTTAGCATCCAACCCCAGGGCAGTCATTAACCCACACAACAGGGTCCTTTGCAAGGCACTTTCCCAGCTTGGCCCTTCAGGCCTGAGTTACTTCCAGGAGGGGAACTCTTTCCCAGAGCAGTCCAGTACCTCACTTCCGTTTGTAGTCTGCTGGCAGGACAGCTACCCGTCCATACACCTATCATTGCTCTGCAGAGGAAGCTGGTAAACTCCTGACTCTGAAGGCATACACTACAGGGTTTAAAAATAAGTTTAAAAAATCAAAAGGACAAATGACAGCTTCTATACAGAAAGAGAGCAACTTTTCAACCCCAAGGAGACTAATAGCAGTCTCCAGACAATTGTTGGTCCTCAACACAAAAAGCTCTCCTAGAAGAGACTATTAAAAACCTTAAAAGAGAACTAGAAGAAAACTAGGGAAAGGAAAGAGAAGCTATGCAAGAGAGCAACAACTTCCTAAAATGTGAATTGGAAAAGATAAAAAACTCCCAAGAAGTGCAGGGAAACAGAATTTGTGAATTAGAAAAAGAAAATAACTCACTAAAAAAAAAATAGTGAAATGGAAAAAAAAATTCATAGAGCAAAACAACTCAATTGGACATATACAAAAAGAAGTAAAAAAGCTAATGAAGAAAATAACTCACTAAAAATCAGAAGTGAACAAATAGAAATGACTGATTCATTAAGACATCAAGAATCAATCAAGCATAACCAAAAAAATGAAAGATTGGGGAAAAATATTCCAATATTTACTTGGAAAAACAACAGACCTGGAAAATAGATTTAGGAGAGATAACCCGAGGATCATTGGACTACCCAAAAATTATGATGAAAAAAAGAGCCTAGATACCATTTTACAGAAAATCATCAAAGAGAACTGCCCAAAAGTAATAGAACCGGAGGGTAAAATAGGCGTTGAAAGAATTCATCAAACACCTTCTGAAAAAGACCTTAAAATAAAAACTCCGAGTAATATTATGGCCAAATTTCAGAATTTTCAGACTAAAGAAAAAATATTACAAGCAGGCAGGAAAAAACAGTTCAAATACCAGGGTGCCACAATAAGGGTCACTCAAGATCTGGCTGCCTCAACATTAAAGGATCAAAGGGCCTGGAATCTGATATTCTGAAAGGCAAAATAACTTGGATTGCAGCCAAGAATAAACTACCCAGCTAAGCTGAGTGTTTTTTCCCATGGAAGAAGATGGACATTTAATGAAACAGAGGAATTTCATTTGTTTCTAAGGGGAAAAAAAACAGATTTAAACAAAAAAATTGATCTCCAAACCTAGGACTCAAGAGAAGTAGAAAAAGGTAAAAGGAACTCTTGATAATGGTTTATTTCTGTTGTGGATATACACAAAAAAATGTATAATTTGATTATACTGAAATAGCATAAAAAAGGGAAGTATAAATGGAAAGGGGATAGTGTCAGAAAAAGGGAAAAGGGGAGATAAAAAGAGGGAAAGTACATCCCATGATGAGGCAAAGAAAACCTATCATTTCTGAGGGAACTTAGAGAGGGGGAGGAACATTGTGTGAATGTTACTCTCATCAGAGTTGGCTCAAAGATGAAATAATTGACATGTTTGTTTTACAGAGAATCTTCTCTCACCTCGTGAAAAAGTGGGAGAGGAAAAGGGAAAAGGAAAAAGAGTAATAAGGGAAGGATACAAGAAAGGGGAAGGGATTCAAAGGGAGGAGGAAGGGATGCTAAAGAGGGAGAGCTGCATGATGCAAGTGGGACCCATAAGTTTAATTAGTATTAGAAGGGGGGAAGGACACAAGAAAAAGAAATGCATTATCTGGGGATATTAGGATGGCAGGAAATACAGAATCAGTAATTTTAACCATACAAGTGGAGGCAGATAGCAGACTGGATCAAAAGCCAGAACCGTACAATATGTTGTTTACAGGAAACATATTTAAAGCAGGGAGATACATACAGAGTAAAGGTAAACAGCTGTAGCACAATCTATTATGCTTCAGATGAGGTAAAAAAACAAACAAACAAACAAAAAAACAGGGGTAGCCATCCTTATCTCAGATCAAGCAAATGCAAAAATTGAGCTAATCAAAAGTGATAAGGAAAGAAACTATATCTTGCTAAAGGGTACTATAGAAAATGAAGCTATATCAATATTAAATATATATGCACCAAGTGGTATAGAATCTAAATTTCTAAAGGAGAAGTTAAGAGAATTGCAAGAAGAAATAGACATCAAAACTATAACAGTGGGACATCTCAATCTTGCACTCTCAGAATTAGATAAATCAAACCACAAAACAAATAAGAAAGAAATTAAAGAGGTAAATAGAATATTTGAAAAATTAAATATGATAGATCTTTGGAGAAAACTGAATGGTGACAGAAAGGAGTACACATTCTTCTCAGCAGTTCATGGAACCGATACAAAAATTGACCATATATTAGGACATAAAGACTTCAGAATGAAATGTGGGAAGGCAGAAATAGTAAATGCTTTCTTTTCAGATCACGATGCGATAAAAACTACATTCAACAAAGAGTTAGGGGTAAATAGACCAAAAAGTAATTGGAAACTAAATAATTTCATCTTAAAGAATGATTGGGTGAAACAGCAAATTATAGACACAAATAATAATTTCACTCAAGATAATTACAATGATGAGACATCATACCAAAATTTGTGGGATGCAGACAAAGCAGTAATAAGGGAAAATTTTATATCTTCAGAGGCTTACTTGGATAAAATAGAGAAAGAGATCAATGAATTTTGTGCTTGCAACTTAAAAAGCTAGAAAAAGACCAAATTATAAATCCCCAATCAAATACTAAGCTTGAAATTCTAAATTAAAAGGAGAAATTAATAATATTGAGAGTAAAAAAACAAACAAACTATTGAATTAATAAATAAAACTAAGAGTTGGTTTTATGAAAAAAAAACCAATAAAATAGGTAAAAACCTTTGGTAATTCTGATTAGAAAAAAAAGGAGGAAAATCAAATTGTTAGTCTTAAAAATTAAAAGGGGGAACTTTCCACCAATGAAGAAGCAATTAGAGCAATAATAAGAAGTTACTTTGCCCAATTTTATGCCAATAAATTTGAAAACCTAAGTGAAATGGATGACTACCTCCAAAAACATAGGCTTCCCAAATTAACAGAGGAGGAAGTAAATTGCTTAAATAGTCCCATTTCAGAAAAAGAAATAGAACAAGCTATTAATCAATTCGCTAAGAAAAGCCCCAGGACCAGATGGATTTACATGTGAATTTGACCAAACTAAAGAACAATTAGCCCCAATGCTATATAAGCTATTTGAAAAAATTGCGAATGAAGGAGTCCTACCAAATTCCTTTTATGACACAGATATGGTACTGATACCTAAACCAGGTAGGCTGAAAAGAGAGAAAGAAAACTATAGCCCAATCTCCCTAATGAATATTGATGCTAAAATCTTAAATAACATATTAGCAAAAAGATTACAGAAAATCATCCCCAGGATAATACACTATGACCAAGTAGGATTTATACCAGGAATGCAGGGCTGCTTCAATATGAGGAAAACTATTAGCATAATTGATTATATCAATAACCAAATTGACAAAAACCATATGATCATCTCAATAGATGCAGAAAAAGCATTTGATAAAATCCAACATCCATTCCTAATAAAAACACTTCAGAGGATAGGAATAAATGAAATTTTCCTTAAAATAGTCAGGAACATTTATTTAAAACCATCAGTAAGCATTATATGCAATGGGGAAAAACTGGAACCTTTCCCAGTAAAATCTGGAGTGAAGCAAGTTTGTCCACTATTATTCAATATTGTATTAGAAATGCTAGCCTCGGCAATAAGAGTAGAGAAAGAGATTAAAGGAATTAGAGTAGGTAATGAGGAAACCAAACTATCACTCTTTGCAGATGATATGATGGCATATATAGAGAACCCCAGAGATTTTACTAAAAAGCTATTTAAAATTATTCATAACTTTAACAATGTTGTAGGATACAAAACAAATCCCGATAAATCCACAGTATTTTTATACATCACCAACAAAATCTAACAGCAAAAGATACAAAGAGAAATTTCATTCAAAATAACTGTCGATAGCATAAAATATTTGGGAATCTATCTATCAAAGGAAAGTCAGAAATTATATGAGCAAAACTACAAAACACTTTCTACACAAATAAAGATAAATTTACATAATTGAAAAAATATTAAGTGCTCTTGGATAGGTCGAGCGAATATAATAAAGATGATAATACTCCCTAAACTAATCTATTTGTTTACTGCTATACCAATCAGACTCCCAAGAAAATATTTTAATGATCTAAAAAAAAATACCAACAAAATTCATATGGAAGAACAAAAGATCGAGAATCTCAAGTGAATTAATGGGGAAAATATCAAATAAAGGCTTAGCTGTACCTGATCTAAAACTATATTTTAAAGCAGCAGTCACCAAAACTATCTAGTATTGGCTAAGAAATAGACTAGTTGATCAGTGAAATAAGTTAGGGTCAGAAGACAAAATAGTCAACTATAGCAATCTAGTGTGTGACAAACCCAAAGATTCTAACTTTTGGGATAAGAACTCACTATTTGACAAAAACTGCTGGGAAAACTGGAAATTAGTATGGCAGAAATTAGGCATGGACCCACACTTAATACTGTATACCAAGATAAGATCAAAATGGGAACATGATTTAGGCATAAAGAATGAGATTATAAATAAACTACAGGAACATATTATATTTTACCTCTCAGACTTGTGGAGGAGGAAGAAATTTGTGACCAAAGATGAACTAGAGACCATTATTGATCACAAAATAGAAAATTTTGATTATAAATTAAAAAGCCTTTGTACAAACAAAACTAATTCTAACAAGATTAGAAGAGAAGCAACAAACTGGGAAAATATTTTCATAGTTAAAGGTTCTGATAAAGGCCTCATTTCCAAAATATATAGAGAATTGACTCTAATTTATAAGAAATCAAGCCATTCTCCAATTGATAAATGGTCAAAGGATATGAACAGACAATTTTCAGATGATGAAATTGAAATTATTTCCAGTCATATGAAAGAGTGTTCCAAATCACTATTGATCAGAAAAATGTGAATTAAGACAACTCTGAGATACCACTATACACCTATCAGATTGGCTAAGATGACAGGAAAAAATCATGATGAATGTTGGAGGGGATGTGGGAAAACTGGGACACTGATGCATTGTTGGTGGAGTTGTGAATGAATGCAACCCTTCTGGAGAACAATCTGGAATTATGCCCAAAAAGTTATCAAACTGTGCAAACCCTTTGATCTAGCTGTGCTACTACTGGGCTTATACCCCAAAAAGACACTAAAAAAGGGAAAGGGACCTGTATGTGCCAAGATGTTTGTGGCAGCCTTGTTTGTAGTGGCTAGAAACTGGAAAATGAATGGATGCCTATCAATTGGAGAATGGTTGGGTAAATTGTGGTATATGAATGTTATGGAATATTATTATTCTATAAGAAATGACCAGCAGGATGAATAGAGAGGCTTGGAGAGACTTATATGAACTGATGCTAAGTGAAATGAGCAGAACCAGGAGATCCTTATATATTTCAACAACAATACTATATTAGGATGTATTTTGATGGAAGAGGATTTCTTTGACAAAGAGAAGATGTAACTCAGTTTCAATTGATCAATGATGGACAGAAGGAACTACACCCAAAGAAAGAACACTGGGAAATGAATGTAAACTGTTTGCATTTTAGTTTTTCTTCCCAGGTTACTTTTATCTTCTGAATCCAATTCTTCCTGTGCAACAAGAGAACTGTTCAGTTCTGCACACATATATTGTATCTAGGATATACTGTGACATATTTAATATATATAGGACTGCTTGCCATCTGGGGGAGGGGGTGAAGGGAGGGAGGGCAAAAGTCGGAACAGAAGTGAGTGCAAGGGATAATGTTATAAAAAGTTTCCCAGGCATGGGTTCTGTCAATAAAAAAGTTATGATTATTAAAAAAAAAGTCTATACATCAAAAATGTAAAATGAATGGAAACATATATAAAACAGGTAAGTACAATGGAGTTTAGTAGTCAGGACACCAACAGTCAATATGCTTGTATACCCAAAAGAGAAAAACAAAAAAAACAAAAAAAAATTTCTTAGTATGTTTGGTATAAATTGATACAACTTTGGAGTGGGGATTTAAGAGATAATGGAAAGGATATATTAGGCAAGATCTATCTCATACACCCACTTCAGAGTGGTTTCCCCAGTCAATTAAATTTGGATTGCTTAGATTGAAAGGATATGAGGGTAGTTAAGAGATATTTTCCAATCACACTGTGGAAGAGCAATCCTTCAGTCTTTCAATGAATAAAGAACTTTATTTTCTCTAACTCACAGACTAAAGAGAATAAAGGGAGAAGAGTTTTTAATGTTAATATATTTTCCTCTTATAACAATGCTCAAAGCAAATAAGCATCCAAAATTCTCAGAAGAAATTCCATGAAAGTGGGCTTGCAGAAATGGAAAGGAGTTCTCATATATTTATCAATGGCTTTATGCCCAATGCTTTCCAGTTTTTAGGCATGCAGATAAGAAAACAAATTGAAAAAGTCACAAGGTGGAACCAGCCTTGGCTATCTCACATGAACATTTCCTCCCACATTTGTTAGAGACTTTATTTCACATGATTAAATTTCAAGAAAGTTTTGCCCTTTGCTAAATAAATATATTTGTATTTCAAATATAAAACTACCCAAAATTTTTGCAAATTCCTTCTAAAATAGTTAAAAGCAATCCAATATCATTATTGTACATATCCACAATTAATGTCCCCCAACAAAATTCACTTAGTACTCAGTAGAATTTGGATTTAATTAAGCCAAGAACACACTGAAAATGAAGGGTGACATATATTAATTAGCCTTAAATATTAAGTAAATAAAATGGGATTTCAAAAATTTTGCATTTATTAGGGGATATTACTATGATGAAGAATAATGCTTCAAATAATAAAAGGGTTTCTTTTTTGCCTATTTTTCATTAATAGGTACACCTATGCTCTCACTATATTATTTCAATTTCTACTATTGAAACAAAATTTCACTAAACTCATAAAAGAAATTCTGAAATGAAAATTTATATGCTCTACACTGGAAAGTTATAAAGAACAAGTTCAATGTTTAATTATCTAATGTTTTGATTATTGAAATGGACTTCAATCTGTTTCCAATTTCCAATTAATCTTTTATGAGTGTTTCACATTGATCTTCTTAAAGTATTTTTATCATGCCATTGACTTATTAAGCACTTAACTGACTCCTTTTAGATGATAAGAATAAATCAAAATTCTTTTACTCATAATTTAAAGACAATCACTTTCTGGCCTGTTGCATGTTGTCTCCATCCTTCTTTCCCATTCCCTTACAGTATGAGTTCCTTATACAAGGACAGATTTTTTTCTTTTATCTTCTCTTCCTGTTTTTTTTTCCTCTTTTCCTCCTTTTCCTTTGTCCTCTTTCATTGTATTCCAGGCACTTTTCACAATGAATGGATCATATTAAGAATTATAAATGCTAGTAACTGACAAATTTTCATCATAGTAAAGTTTTTTTGCTCTGTAAATTCTAAATTCCAGCCAACCTGATTCATTACTGACTAAACTCTACACATATCTTTCACTGTCCTGATTTTTTATACTTCTCAGGCAACTATTTTGTTCTTTTAAAAAACCCACAATATTCTCTGTTAGCTAGGGGGAAAAAAACTTCATGATCTTTCAAATACAAACTTTAATACTTCCTTCCTTATGGTAGGTCATTTTCCTGATCATCCCAACAGAATTTGATTTACCCCTTCTCTGATCATTATTGTTAGAATATTTTTATTCACATGTTATCATATACTTGTATTATGTATATTGTCTACTACTCTTCCTATGTTCTTTTTTTTTAACTGTGCATGTTTCATCTTGCCAAATAGATTGCAAGTTCCAATAATGTAGAAAAATATTTCTTATACAACTCTCTATTTTCCAAGTCTAGGTTTTTCTGAAGTTATGCCCATTCAATAATTAAGGACTAGACAAAGAGAAAGACAAAAAGATGGTCCAATTCCAAATACTTTGGTATAAGAAAGGAAGATCTTTAAAGGTTCTGACCAGAAAGAAAAACAACTGTTACTCATGCTTATTCTAAGACACCAAAACTAAATAATGAGCCACAGAGGCTTAGGCTAGACCCCCTAATTTGGTCATTTAAAGAAAGCAGAATGTTTTGGATTTAGAGGCATAGTAAAGTAGCTCCATTTAAAAAAAGAAAGCCTTTTTAAAAGCCTGTTTATTCAGAGAATATTTGAAAAGAAAAAAATGAAAACTTAGGAGGACAAAAATTAATTGTTCCAGTTGGGGGGGGGATAATGAAAGTAAAGGAAGAGGAAAAGGAGAATAAAGAAGAGGAGGAAGAAGAGAAAGGAGGAACAGGAGAAGAATGAAGAGCATAAGGAGAAAGAAAGAGGAGGAGGAAAAATAATTGTAGCATTTCTCAACTGTTTTTATCTCCTTGAGGGCAGCTACTCTTGCTCTAACACAAAATAGTAAGAACCTGGTTCACTCTTCAAAAATTTACATAGCACCAATGGGAGGAGTGGGATTAAACTTAGACTACATATGTGTGTGTGTATATATGTGTGTGTGTGTGTGTGTGTGTGTTTTTCCATAAATAATTTATTTGATATGCACAAACAAAACCAATGCAGCCATAAAAAGGCTACAACAGATCTTGGTAAAGAGGGAATATTTTCTTCCCCTTTCTGGTTGGTCTTAAACACTCTCCAGCCAACTTCTAATCTCAGAGTGAAGTTAGTGGAAACTTATTCTTGGCCTATGTCAGCCTACAAAGGATGTCCGTAAGTCTCTTGTAAAATTTGTTTTCACTGGTCACAATCTAGGAGAAATTATTGGAGGGGGGATATCAAGATCTGATATTCATTTTTAAAAACTTTATTTTCACCATTTACACACAAAATGACTTTTTTGGTTTTACCTAAACATTTTTTTCATATTTCTTATATGAATTATATTGGGAAAGAAAAATGAGGACAAAAGGGAAAAAACATGATAGAAAAATAAAACAGAAGAAAAAATGAATGTAGCATGTATTGCTTTACATCCATTTTCCATAGCTCTCTTTCTGGATGTGGATGGCATTTTTCATCCAAAGTTTATTGGGATTGTCTTGGATCACTGAATCACTGAGAATAACCAGATCTGTCATAGTTTATTAACCCACAATCTTGCTGTTACTTTGTACAATGTATATCTGGTTCTGCTTGCTTCACTCAGCATCAGTTTGTATAAAGCTTTCCAGGTCCTTCTAAAATTATCTTGTTCATCATTTTTTATAGAACAATAATATTCCATTACTTTCATATGTCATAACTTATTCAATCATTCTTAAATTGATGGGCATCTAGCCACTTTCTAATTCTTGGCATCACAAAAAGAGCTGCTACAAACATTTTTTTTTTTCACATGTAAGTCCTTTCCCCTCCTTTATGATGTCTTTGGGTACAGACCAAGTAACTCACTGCTGGGTCAAAGGCTACACATGGTTTTATAGTCTTTTAGAAATAGGTCTGAATTGCTATCCAGAAGACTGGATCATTTCACAACCCCATCAATAATGCAGCAGTGTCCCAGTTTTCCCACATTCCCTTCAACATTTATCATTATCTCCTGTCATCTTACCTAATCTAGAAGTTCAAGATGGTGCCAGAGTTGTTTTAATTTGCTTCTTTTTAATCAATAGTAATTTAGAGTATTTATTTTATATGAGGATAGATGATTTTAATTTCTTTATCTGAAAACTTTCTGTTCCTATCCTTTGCCCATTTATCAATTGGGGATCAAGATCTGATATTTTGTGCCTAACTCCAGAAAGTGACATTAAATCCCTCTTTTCTAAAAAAAAAAAACCTGTTCAAAATAGAGATATCTGTTTAGGAAAAGACTGGCAGAGGGACTTTAGACATATACCTCATGTAGGATTTTGGGTTAATCTCTTTATTTTCATGTCCAACTTTTTGACATCAGTTTTTAATCAAGATCCATAGCCAGTGAATGAACTAATACTTACTAAAGAAGAGTTCTGTAAATATCTCATTTAGTCTGGTTAGATCTAACTTTCTGGAAATTGCTTTTGGCCCAGTGGTGTCTCTGCTGGAACTAAAGCCCACAGAGATCATGAAGAGAGGAAAGGAATCTACATGTGCAAAGATGTTTGTGGAAACCTTTTTATTGTTGTTGTTGTTGTGGCATGGAACTGGAGACAGGGTTGATGCCCATCAGTTGGAGAATGGCTGAATGAGTGGTATATGGATGTTGTAGAATATTATTGTTCTGTGGGAAATGATCAGAAAAATGTTTTGAAGGGGCCGGGGGAGATTTGTATGAACTGATGCTAAGTGAAGTGAGTGAAACAGGGAGACCACTGTATACAAGAACAAGATTATACTATGATCAATTCTGATAGATGAAGCTCTTTTCACAATTTCAGTGGACTTGTGATGGAGGAAGCCATCTGCATTCAGGGGATTGACTGTGCAGACTGAATATGGATCACAACATAGTGTTTTCATCATTTTTTGTTATTTGCTTCCTTTTTGTTTTCTTTTTTCTTTTTTTCTTTTTGATGTGATTTGTATTGTGCAGCATGATGGTTGTAGAGGTCTGTGTAAGGGAGTTACATGTTTGCTATATAATAGATTGCTTGCTCTCTACAGGAAGGGTGGGAGAAAGGATTTTAATCATGGGTTTTGGGGAAAGTGAATTTCAATATCTGTGCATATATTTTAAAAATTAAAAGCTAATAAAAATTTTAAAAACAGAGAAATAAAAGGAAAAAATATAACAAATAAGTGAAACAAATAAATCCTTGTGATAAGCAAAATTGAAATTTACTTGATCATGTCAAAAATGTATCTTTCTATTGTAGAATATTAGAAAGGACAGATTTTCTTATATGGCTATTCATTACTTTTCTGTGATGAGGTCTATGCTATACTTTATTATGGGTCTTTTGGATATAAGATTGAATGTTAAAAGGTAAAGCATTTATTAAGTCCTTTCTACAGGCACTATGCTAAGCATTTCTAATTAAAATAGAAACAAGGAAGAAAACTTGTTTTCTCAAGGAGTTCCTAATGGGGGAAAGCAGAGGTAATGGAAAAAAGTGGAAGAAAGTTACCAGTATAGGGACAATATAGCACACAAGGAGAGTTTAGAGTTCACTAAGAATCAATATGATAGAGAAATGAAGCATTTAGCTCCAACCAAATGTTGGTCCCAGAGAGGAATTCAAAAGTGCATAAAGGATTGTACCAGATCAAGATTTTCCAGGATAGAAATACACCAAAAAATAGAGTCTCTAGAGAATCAAGGCAAGAGGAGATAATCAGGAATTGTAAGTCTTGCGGTTGGTTTTCTTTTCAGTGTTGGTATCTTGTATAAATGGATCTCTCTCTCTTTTTTTTTTTAATCAAATTTACTCTACACAAGTTCAAACTTTAAGAATTATTGAACTCATTTCTTTCACCAATTCTTAGACCACAATAATATTTCAATAAATTCATATAATCTCAATTTTTTCAGTCATTGCTCTTGTTTAAGAAATAATATATGCTATCTTATTTGAAGCTTACAATAAATTCCTATAGTTTAGCACTACAGGTATTATATTTACCTTATAAATAAAGAACCAAGGCTCCATTTGAGCAAGTAGCTTATCCACAGTAACATAGATCATGAGTTAAAAATATGAGTTTTGAACCTGATTTCTCTTGCCTTCAAGCTTGGCATATTGTAATAGTCACTAAAGACAGGAGGTTAAGAGCAGGACAAGTTTGTCATTATGCCCTGTTTGGATAATCAAATAAAGGAACTTTTCCCAGAATCTTTTATCAATACTTCAACCATGGAATATTTCTAAAGACAAAAAAATGTATGAAGATAATGCATTTGACCAATTCTATCTTTAAAATAATATAATCATATCAGAGAAAGAGAAGCCTTCAAGACTTGAAACTACTGTGCCAATGTTTTTTTAAATTGTTTTGCACAAATATTTCTGTTAAGGAATAAAGAAAAGTCATAGAGTATTAAGGATCATTTTTGTGCTAGACATCCTAAAAACAAAAACCAAGTCATACCTTTATTATCCGTCTCCAAGCAACTCCTTCTATTTCTGCATCTTGATAGGTAATGCCTAGTATATGCAAACAGATGTTATGAATTTTTTTACATTAGCTTCTAGAAAGGAAATATAATCTATTCTAATGACATTTGGTGTCTGACAGTTTTATTACAATCTGGGAGTAGCAGGGGGAAAATAAAGTACACTTGATCCTCCAAAGATAAATGAAGGGTGAGATGATGGCAGAATGAAGTGTCACAAGTCCTTCACCTGGTGTCTATGGAACTAGGAAAGTTAAACAAATCAATAATTTAGATAAAAATATTATCTAAGAAACTGTTCACTATGTTTTACATTACTTATGTCTTCTAAATCTTAGTAATTGGCCTTTAAAACTAGAAGCAATGGAATAGTTATGGAAAAAACCACATACATTCTTGACTTAGAAGAAACATGAATCATAATAGCCCATACTCCTTACAAACTTTCTGAACATCTCCAGTAGGAAGTAATTTAGCTATAATGTGACCAATCACATTGTCTAGGGCAAGTAAATATGATACTTGTTGGAAAGACAATTCCTTTCTGTTTGCTTTTTTTCTTTTGTTATTATAGTAATAAATATAATCTATGTTTCTACGTGAGATATAAACATTTTACTTTTGCTTTTTCTTGTATTTCTGAATAATTTAATTTACTTAATCCTCTCTTTCCTACTTTTCAATTTTCCTAGGGCAAGTAAATATGATACTTGTTGGAAAGACAATTCCTTTCTGTTTGCTTTTTTTTTCTTTTTGTGTATTATAGTAACAGACATAATCTATGTCCCTACATGTGATATAAACATTTTACTTTTACTTTTTCTTGTTTTTCTGAATAATTTAATTTACTTAATCCTCCCTTTCCTACTTTCTAATTTTCCTACTTCTTTTTATTACTACCATGTCTTTACCTAGCTTCACAACTTAGGTATCATTCTTAACTCATTACTTGAACTCACCAACACCAAATCCAATAAGCTTCTAAGTCTGTCTTTGTACAGACTTTCCACTCATATTACAATTTCATTAGTTCCCTTAATAGCTAGATAATTAGAAAATCCAGGTTATTAAAAGAATCTAATTGTTTTCCTTGCATCTACTATGTCCCCTATTCAATTTATTTTTCACACAGCTTTCATATTCATATTCTTAAACCTTATATATCACCATGTATTTTGTCATTCATTGATGAAGAAGTTTTAGAAAGCATTCAAATCCAAAGAGTATTTAAAAACTTCTATGACTAATATTTAAAGCCCTAGACTGACTTCAACCTTTCACTCCAACTTGATTGTATACTACAATTTCTTATATACTCAACATTCAAGAAAAAGAGATATGCTTACTTCTCCTTATTCATGCCATTCTCAGTCCCATTTTTTTAGCTTTGCATAAAATATTTTCATTTGGCATGCTTAACTCTGCCTCCTAGAAACCCCAGTTTTGTCAAGTCTCAATTCAAATACTGTCACATTAAAAGGACTTCTCACATTTGAGGAATAAAAGTATGTGTAGAAACATTATGAGTGCTCTATACGTAGTAAAATTTTAAAATTGAATTCACAATTCTTTATTTTCTGAACACACCAAAACCTTGTTAAATATACTAATGATCTTCAACTCAAATTGTATATTGTTAAAAGTTTCCAATGCCAAGTTATTTTTCAATATTATTATCTATTTTGCAAAACTTGTTAACATGATACCTTTTTTCTGAATAAATATTTATTAGTTTTTATTTGCTCATCTGTTTTTTCCCACCTCCCATTCCTAGATTATATAATGAATTGACTAATATCACCAGACACAAAATAGTTTACATGTGTTGGCCACAAAGCCATTGATTTTATTCTAATCATTGTTTCCTTTGAATTTCAGTAGAAATTCAAATATAATAAGATTATGAACCAACCCTTACTATACTGACTTTAACTAGGATTTAATAGTGTCATTTGAGTGAAGGGAATAAATCATGACTGTAAACTGTACAAAATCATCTATTAAGATCTATGATTTCCTCTTTGTAGTGGCCAGAAACTGGAAACAGAGTGGATGCCCATCAATTGGAGAATGGCTGAATAAATTGTGGTATATGAATAATATGGAATATTATTGTTCGGTAAGAAATGACTAACAGGATGATTTCAGAAAGGCCTAGAGAGACTTACACAAACTGATGCTGAGTGAAATGAGCAGGGCCAGGAGATCATTATATACTTTAACAACAATACTATATGATGACCAATTCTGATGGACCTGGCCATCCTCAGCAATGAGATGAACCAAATCAATTCCAAGGAGTAGTGATGAACTGAACCAGCTATGCCTAGCGAAAGAACTCTGGGAGATGACTAAGAACCATTACATTGAATTCCCAATCCCTATACTTTTGCCCACCTGCGTTTTTGATTTCCTTCACAGGCTAATTGTGCAATATTTCAGAATCTGATTCTTTTTGTACATGAAAATAACGGTTTGGTCATGTATACTTATTGTGTATCTAATTTATACTTTAATATATTTAACACCTACTGGTCATCCTGCCATCTGGGTGAGGGGGGAGGGGAAAGGAGGGGAAAAATTGGAACAAGAGGTTTGGCAATTGTCAATGCTATGAAGCTACCCATACATATAACCTGTAAATAAAAGGCTATTAAAATAATAATAAAAAAATCTATGATTTCAGCATTTGTGCAAGATTTCACATAACAGAGGAACTATTTTGCTACCTTTTAAAATATTTTATGAAATAGATGTAATAAGAGGAAATTTTATATCTTTAGAGGTTTACTTGAATAAAATAGGGAAAGAGAAGATCAATGAATTGGGCTTGCAACTAAAAAAGTTAGAAAAAGACCAAATTAACACCACCCCCAATCAAATACTAAATTTAAATTCAAAAATTAAAAGAAGAAATTAATAATATTGAAAGTAAAAAAAAAAAAAAAAACATTGAACTAGTAAATAAAACTAAGAGTTGGTTCTATGAAAAAACCAATAAAATAGATAAGTCTTTGGTAAATTTGATAGAAAAAGGAGAGAAGAAAATCAAATTAGTAGTCTTAAAAATGAAAAGGGAGAACTTTCCACCAATGAAGAGGAAATTAGAGAAATAATGAGTTACTTTGCCCAACTTTATGCCAATAAATTTGATAACCTAAGTGAAATGGATGACTACCTCCAAAAATATAGGCTTCCCAGATTAACAGAGGAGAAAGTAAATTGCTTGAATAGTCCCATTGCAGAAAAAGAAATAGAACAAGCTATTAATCAACTCCCTAAGAAAAAATCCTCAGGACCAAATGGATTTAAATGTGAATTCTACCAAACATTTAAAGAACAATTGGCCCCAATGCTATATAAATTATCTGACAAAATAGAGAATGAAGGAGTCCTACAAAATTCCTTTTATTCTTTTTTATTTTTTTTTCAAAATTCCTTTTATGACACGGATATGGTACTGATACCTAAACCAAGTAAGTTGAAAACAGAGAAAGAAAATTATAGACCAATCTCCCTAATGAATATTGATGCTAAAATCTTAAATAAGATATTAGCAAAAAGACTATATAAAATCACCTCCAGGATAATACACCACAATCAAGTAGGATTTATACCAGGAATGCAGGGCTGGCACAATATTAGGAAAACTATCAGTATAATTGGCCATATTAATAACCAAATTAACAAAAACCATATGATATCTCAATAGATGCAGAAAAAGCATTTGATAAAATCCAACATCCATTCCTATTAAAAACTCTTGAGAGTATAGGAATAAATGTACTTTTGCTTAAAATAATCTGCAGCATCTATTTAAAACCATCAGTAAGCATCATATATAATGGGGAAAAACTGTAACCATTCCCAGTAAGATCAGGCGTGAAACAAGGTTGCCCTCTATCCCCATTACTATTCAATATAGTATTAGAATGCTAGCTTTGGCAATAAGAGTTGAGAAAGAGATTAAAGGAATTAGAGTAGGCAATGAGGAAACCAAATTATCACTCTTTGCTGATGATATGATGGTATACTGAGAGAACCCTAGAGATTCTACTAAAAAGCTATTAGAAATAATCCACACCTTTATCAAAGTTGGAGGATACAAAATAAACCCACATAAGTCATCAGCATTCTTATATATTACTAACAAGATCCAACAGTTAGAATTGCAAAGAGAAATTCCATTTAAAGCAACTACTGAAAGTATAACATATTTGGGAACCTATCTGCCAAGGGAAATTAAAAACTATATGAGCAAAACTACAAAATGCTTTCCACACCAATAAAGTCAGATCTAACCAATTGGGAAAATATTAAATCTCTTGGATTGGGCGAGCAAATATAATAAAATGACAATACTGACTAAACTTATCTATTTATTTAGCGCTATACCAATCAGACTTCTCAAAAAAAATTTTTAATGACCTATAAAAATAACAACAAAGTTCATATGGAAAAACAAAAGGTAAAGAATTTCAAGGGAATTAGTGGGAAAAAAATCAAATGAAGGTGGCCTAGCTGTACCAGATCTAAACTTATATTATAAAGCAGCGTTTACCAAAACAATTTGATATTGGCTAAGAAATAGACTAGTTGATCATTGGAATAGGTTAGATTCAAAGGACAAAACAGCCAATAACTTTAATAATCTACCATTCAACAAAACCAAAGACCCCAGCTTTTGAGATAAGACCTCACTGTTTGACAAAAAATGCTGGGAAATTTGGAAATTAGTATGGCAAAAACTAGGCTGAGACTCATACTTAACACTGTACACCAAGATAAGGTCAAAATGGGTTCATGACCTAGGCATAAAGAATGAGATTATAAATAAATTGGAAGAGCATAGGAGAGTTTACCTCTCAGACCTGTGGAAGAGGAAGGATTTTATGACCAAAGAAGAATTAGATATCATTATTGATCACAAAATAGATAAATTTGATTATATTAAATTGAAAAGTTTTTCTACAAACAAAACTAATGTAGACAAGATTAGAAGGGAAGCAATAAACTGGGAAAACATTTTTTATAGTCAAAGGTTCTGATAAAGGCCTCATCTCCAAATTATATAGAGAATTAAGTCTAATTTATAAAAAATCAAGCCATTCTCCAATTGATAAATGGTCAAAGGATAGGAACAGATAATTCTCAGATGAAGAATTTAAAGTATTTCTAGCCATATGAAAAGATGCTCCAAGTTATTATTAATCAGGAAATGCAAATTAAAACAACTCTGAGATACCACTACACACCTATCAGATTGACTAGAATGACAGGGAAAGGTAATGCAGAATGTTGGAGGGGATATGGGAAAACAGGGATACTGATACATTGTTGGTGGAATTGTGAACACATCCAACCATTCTGGAGAGCAATTTGGAACTATACTCAAAAAGCTATCAAACTGTGCATAACCTTTGACCCAGCAGTTTTACTACGCTCATATCCCAAAGAGATTTTAAAGAAGGGAAAGCAGTCTATATGTGCAAGGATGTTTGTGGCAGCCCTCTTTGTAGTGGCTAGAAACTGGAAACTCTGTAGATGCCCATCAATTGGAGAATGGCTGAATAAATTGTGGTATATGAATATTATGGAATGTTATTGTTCGATAAGAAATGACCAGCAGGGTGATTTCAGAAAGGCCTGGAGATACTTACATGAACTGATATTGATTGAAATGAGCAGGAGCAGAAGATCATTATATACTTCAACAACACTATATGATGATCAATTGTGATCAACGTGACCCTCTTCAACAATGAAGATGAACCAAATCAGTTCCAATAGAGCAGCAGAGCATGAATCAGTTACACCCAAGGAAAGAACTCTGAGAGATGACTAAGAACCACTACATAGAAATCCCAATCCCTCTATTTTTGTCTGCCTGCATTTTTGATTTCCTTCACAGGCTAATTGTACACTATTTGAAAGTTGAACTCTTTTTATACAGCAAATTAACTGTTTGGACATGCATACATATATTTTATTTAACTTATACTTTAGCATATTTAACATGTATTGGTCAACCTGCCATCTGGTGAAAGGGTTGGGGGGAAGTAGGGGAAAAGTTGGAACTGAAAGTTTTGCAAAGGTCAATGCTGAAAAATGACCTAAGCATATATCTTATAAATAAAAAGGTATAATTAAAAATAAATAAATAAATAAAGATTAAAAAAAGTAAATGAAGAAAATCATTCATGATAAATCAGACTTGAACAAATGGAAATGAATTACTTGAGGAGACAACAAAAATTAGTAAACCAAAATCAAAAAAATGAAAACAGAAAAAAAATGTTAAATACCTATTTGGGAAAACAACAGATCAGGAAAATAGATCTAAGAGAGATAAATCTAGGGAATGTTGGACTTCCTGAAAATCATGATGAAAAAAAGAGCCTAGAAAATATGTTTCAAGCAATCATCAAAGAACTGCCCAGATGTTTTAAAAATAGAAGGTAAAATAGTCATTGAAAGAATTCATCAATAACCTACTGAAAGAGATCCTAAAATCAAAACTCCAAGAAATATAGTAGCTAAATTCCAGAACAATCAGGGAAAAATATTACAAGCAGCCAGGAAAAAACAATGAAAATACTGAGGAGCCACAATATGGATCATTCAGGATCTGGCAGCATTCACAGTAAAGGATCAAAGAGCCTGGAATCAGATATTCTGAAAGGCAAAATAATGTGGTATGCAGCCAGGAATAACTTATCCCACCAAAATGAGCATTTTCTTCCAGGGAAGAAGATGGACAATCAATGAAAGAGGTGAATTCCATGTATTTCTTATGAAAAAAATCAGAGCTAAACAAAAAAGTTCGACCTCCAAATATAGAACTCAAGAGAAGCACAAAAATGTAAAAAGAACTCTTGAGAACTGTATTTCAGTTATGGGAATACATAAAGAGTGTGTGTGTGTGTGTGTGTGTGTGTACACACACACACACACACACACACAATTTGTTTTTTACTGTTATAATAAAAAAGGAACTAGAGGTGGAAAGGAAATTGTATAGGAAAAAAGAAAAAAAGTGAAGGTAAAAAGAGGGAAACTACATCTCATGAAGAGGCAAAAAATATATATATATATATATTTGAGGGAATGAAGGGAGAGGAATGAACATATGTTAATCTTACTCTCATCAGAATTAGCTCAAAGAGAAAATATAAGACATATTTGGTTTACATAGAAACTTCTCCCACCTCATTGGAAAATGGAAGGCAAAAGAGAAAAGGGAAATGGTATGCTAAATAGAAGGGAATACAGAAATAGAAAGGGTAAGGTTTTAAAAGAGGTGAAGGGCTTTAAGAGGGAGGAAGGGATTCTAAAGAGGGAGGGCTGCATGAGGTAACTAGGGCTCATAAGTCTAATACTGGGGAGAGGGGTAGGGGAGAAAGGAAAGAGAAAAGCATAATCTGGGGATAACAAGATGTCAGGAGATAAAGAATTAGTAGTTTTAACCAAAAATGTGAATGGGGTAAACTCCCTGATAAAGGGGAGGTGAATAGCAGACTGGATTAAAAGCCAGAATCCTACAATTTGTTGTTTACAAGAAACACAGTTGAAGCAGGGTGAGATATACACAATAAAGATAAAATCAGGGGTGGCCATCCTGATCTTTGAAAAAGTAAAAGCGGACTTCCGGTTAAGATGGCGGAGAGGAGGCTCACAGTTGCATAAGCTCCGCGCTTTCTCTCACTATCCACTTCATTACAAGCCTCTGAATCAATGCTTGACTGAAAAAAACCCACAAATAGTTACCAAGAGAAGCCATCCTTGAGATCCGCCAAGAAAGGTCTGTCTTTACTGGAGGGCTGGGGCGGTTTTAGATCGGGCGCAGGCGGCGGGCAGCGGCAGTGAGAGCATGGGAGCAGACTGGAGAGGGGGTGGGGAGTGATCGCAGCTGTCTCTGCGGGGAGAGCTTCGCTACAGGTTTGGAACCTGCAGCAAGTCAACAGCCCAGCAGAGAAGCTAAAAACACCGGGGCTGAAGAACACAACCGCAAACAGCTGGAGTCTCTCAGGACCTGGCCGCCCCCCCCTTCCCCCCCCTCAGTGACTCAGCACGCTTGGGATCTCAGAGCGCAGGCGCAGCACAGTCCTGCTAGTGCCTCACTGCTGCCACCTGCAGTCTGTAGAGGAAGCTCGATAACACACCCAGCCCCCCCCCAAAGAAAGACTCCAGTTTTTTCTGTTTTTCTTTGGTAGTTTGTCTCTGATTAATAGACAGAATGAGCAAGAAGCTGAAGAGGACTTTAACCCTAGACAGCTTCTACACAGATAGAGAGCAGACTCTAAATCCTGAGGAGACTAAAAACAGGCAGTCCCCAGGTGATTCCCCAAAGGAGGAGATCGTCTGTTCCTCAGCACAGATGAACCTCATAGAAGTGATTAAAAAGGCTCTCACAAGGGAGCTAGAAGAAAAATGGGGAAAGCAGAGTGAGGCTTGGCAAAAGGAGAAGGAAGCTTGGGAAAAGGAGAGGGAGGCTTGGCAAAAGAGCCTGGAGAAGTCAGTTAAAGAGAGAGTGGATAAAGAAGTAAAATCCTTGAAAAATAGGATTAGTGAACTGGAAAACAAAATTGGCGAAATGGAAAAAAATTCCACAGAACAAAAGAACTCAATTGGACAATTAGAGAAAGATTTTAAAAAAGTGAGTGAAGAGAATACTTCACTGAAAATCAGAATTGAACAAGTGGAATTGAATGACTCGAGGAGACAAGAAGAATCAGTCAAGCAAATCCAAAAAAATCAAACAATGGAGAAAAATGTGAAATACCTTCTGGGAAAGACAACAGACCTGGAAAACAGATCCAGGAGAGACAATCTGAGAATCATTGGACTCCCAGAAAAACATGATGAAAAAAAGAGCCTGGACACTGTCTTCCAGGAAATTATCAAAGAGAACTGCCCAGAAGTCATAGGAACAGAGGAAAAAATAAACATTGAAAGGATTCATCGATCACCCACTGAAAGGGATCCTAAAATCAAAACACCAAGGAATATAGTGGCCAAATGCCAGAACCCTCAGATGAAAGAAAAAATATTGCAAGCGGCTAGAAAAACCCAATTCAAGTATCAAGGAGCCACAATAAGGATCACCCAGGATCTGGCAGCATCCACATTAAAAGATCGAAGGGCCTGGAATATGATATTCCGAAAGGCTAAGGAACTTGGTATGCAACCAAAAATAACTTACCCAGCGAGAATGAGCATCTTTTTCCAGGGAAGAAGATGGACATTCAACGAAGTAAGCGAATTTCATCTATTTCTGATGAAAAAACCAGAACTTAACAAAAAGTTTGATCTACAAATATAGAACTCAAGAGAAATCTAAAAAGGTAAAGATTAATCTTGGGAACTATATTTTGACTATATAGATGCATAAAGAATACATGTATACCTTGTTCTAGAAATTGATGTGGAAAGGACATTGTACCAGAAAAAGGGTAAAGTGGGGGTAGTACATCTCATGAAGAGGCATAGGAAACCTATTATATCTGAGAGAAAGAATGGAGGGGGATGAATATAGTGGGTATCTTACTGCCTTCAGAATTGGCTTTAAGTGAAAAATCTTAAGACATATTCAATCTATGGTGAAACTTCTCCCATCTCATTGAAAAGTGAGAAGGGAAAAGTGGAAAGGGAAGGAATAAGCTAAGCGGAAGGGAATAGGGAACTGGGAGGGAAAGGGGTAAGATAGGGGGAGGAACTCTAAGGCGGGGGAGGGACACTAAAAAGGGAGGGCTGTGAGAAACAAGGGGTGCTCACAAGCTTAATACTTGGAAGGGGGGAAAGGGGAAAGAAGGGAGGAAAGCATAAACCGGGGTTAACAAGATGGCAAGTAATACAGAATTGGTCATTCTAACCATAAATGTGAACGGGGTAAACTCCCCCATAAAGAGGAAGCGGTTAGCAGAATGGATTAAAAGCCAGAATCCTACAATATGTTGTTTACAGGAAACACACCTGAAGCGGGGAGATACATGCAGGTTAAAGGTAAAAGGTTGGAGCAAAATCTACTATGCTTCAGGTGAAGTCAAAAAAGCAGGGGTAGCCATCCTGATCTCAGATCAAGCTAAAGCAAAAATTGACCTAATTAAAAGAGATAAGGAAGGACACTATATCTTGCTAAAGGGTAGCATGGATAATGAAGCACTATCTATATTAAACATATATGCACCAAGTGGGGTAGCATCTAAATTCTTAAAAGAGAAACTAAGAGAGCTGCAAGAAGAAATAGACAGTAAAACTATAATAGTGGGAGATCTTAACCTTGCACTCTCAGAATTAGATAAATCAAACCAGAAAATAAATAAGAAAGAAGTCAAAGAGGTAAACAGAATACTAGAAAAGCTAGATATGATAGATCTCTGGAGAAAATGTAATGGAGACAGAAAGGAATACACTTTCTTTTCAGCAGTTCATGGAACCTATACAAAAATTGACCATATATTAGGACATAAAAACCTCAAACTCAAATGTAGTAAGGCAGAAATAGTAAATGCATCCTTTTCAGACCACGATGCAATGAAAATTACATTCAACAAAAAAGCAGGGGGAAGTAGACCAAAAAATAATTGGAAATTAAATAATCTCATACTAAAGAATGATTGGGTAAAACAGCAAATCATAGACATAATTAATAACTTCACCCAAGAAAACGATAATAATGAGACATCATACCAAAATGTATGGGATGCAGCCAAAGCGGTAATAAGGGGAAATTTCATATCTCTAGAGGCCTATTTGTATAAAATAGAGAAAGAGAAGGTCAATGAATTGGGTTTGCAATTAAAAATGCTAGAAAAGGAACAAATTAAAAACCCCCAGTCAAACACTAAACTTGAAATTCTAAAAGTAAAAGGTGAGATCAATAAAATTGAAAGTAAAAAAACTATTGAATTGATTAATAAAACTAAGAGTTGGTTCTATGAAAAAACCAACAAAATAGACAAACCCTTAGTAAATCTGATTAAAAAAAGGAAAGAGGAAAATCAAATTGTTAGTCTTAAAAATGAAAAGGGAGAACTCACCACTAACGAAGAGGAAATTAGAGCAATAATTAGGAGTTACTTTGCCCAACTTTATGCCAATAAATTCGACAACTTAAATGAAATAGAAAAATACCTCCAAAAATACAGCTTGCCCAAACTAACAGAGGAAGAAGTAAATATCCTAAACAGTCCCATCTCAGAAAAAGAAATAGAACAAACTATCAATCAACTCCCTAAGAAAAAATCCCCAGGACCAGATGGATTTACATGTGAATTCTACCAAACATTTAAAGAACAATTAACTCCAATGTTATATAAACTATTTGAAAAAATAGGGATTGAAGGAGTCCTACCAAACTCCTTTTATGACACAGATATGGTACTGATACCTAAACCAGGTAGGCTGAAAACAGAGAAAGAAAATTATAGACCAATCTCCCTAATGAATATTGATGCTAAAATCTTAAATAAAATATTAGCAAAAAGATTACAGAAAATTGTCACCAGGATAATACACTATGACCAAGTAGGATTTATACCAGGAATGCAGGGCTGGTTCAATATTAGGAAAACTATTAGCATAATTGACTATATCAATAACCAAACAAACAAAAACCACATGATCATCTCAATAGATGCAGAAAAAGCATTTGATAAAATCCAACATCCATTCCTAATAAAAACACTTGAGAGCATAGGAATAAATGGACTTTTCCTTAAAATAGTCAGGAGCATATATTTAAAACCATCAGTAAGCATCATATGCAATGGGGAAAAACTGGAACCCTTCCCAGTAAGATCTGGAGTGAAGCAAGGTTGCCCACTATCACCATTATTATTTAATATCGTATTAGAAACACTAGCCTCGGCAATAAGAGTCGAGAAAGATATAAAAGGAATTAGAGTAGGCAATGAGGAAACCAAACTATCACTCTTTGCAGATGATATGATGGTATACCTAGAGAACCCCAGAGATTCTACCAAAAAGCTATTGGAAATAATTCATAATTTTAGCAAAGTAGCTGGCTACAAAATAAATCCCCATAAATCCTCAGCATTTATATACATCACCAACAAAACCCAACAGCAAGAGATACAAAGAGAAATTCCATTCAGAATAACTGTTGATACCATAAAATATTTGGGAATCTATCTACCAAAGGAAAGTCAGGAATTATATGAGCAAAATTATAAAAAAGTCTCCACACAAATAAAGTCAGACTTAAATAATTGGAAAAATATTAAGTGCTCTTGGATTGGCCGAGCGAACATAATAAAGATGACAATACTCCCTAAACTAATCTATTTATTTAGTGCTATACCAATCAGACTTCCAAGAAAATATTTTATTGATCTAGAAAAAATAACAACAAAATTCATATGGAACAATAAAAAGTCGAGAATCTCAAGGGAACTAATGAAAAAAAAATCAAATGAAGGTGGCCTAGCTGTACCTGATCTAAAATTATATTATAAAGCAGCAGTCACCAAAACCATTTGGTATTGGCTAAGAAATAGATTAGTGGATCAGTGGAAAAGGCTAGGCTCACAAGACAGAATAGTCAATTATAGCAATCTAGTGTTTGACAAACCCAAAGCCCCTAACTTCTGGGAAAAGAATTCAATATTTGATAAAAACTGCTGGGATAATTGGAAATTAGTATGGCAGAAATTAGGCATGGACCCACACTTAACACCATATACCAAGATAAGATCAAAATGGGTCTATGACCTAGGCATAAAGAACGAGACTATAAATAAATTAGAGGAACATAGAATAGTTTATCTCTCAGACTTGTGGAGGAGAAAGAAATTTGTGACCAAAGATGAACTAGAGACCATTACTGATCACAGAATAGAAAATTTCGATTACATCAAATTAAAAAGCTTTTGTACAAATAAAACTAATGCAAACAAGATTAGAAGGGAAGCAACAAACTGGGAAAACATTTTCACAGTTAAAGGTTCTGATAAAGGCCTCATTTCCAAAATATATAGAGAACTGACTCAAATTTATAAGAAATCAAGCCATTCTCCAATTGATAAATGGTCAAAGGATATGAACAGACAATTTTCAGAGGATGAGATTGAAACTATTACCACTCATATGAAAGAGTGTTCCAAATCATTATTGATCAGAGAAATGCAAATTAAGACAACTCTGAGATACCACTACACACCTGTCAGATTGGCTAAGATGACAGGAAAAAATAATGATGAATGTTGGAGGGGATGCGGGAAAACTGGGACACTAATGCATTGTTGGTGGAGTTGTGAACGAATCCAACCATTCTGGAGAGCAATCTGGAATTATGCCCAAAAAATTATCAAAATGTGCATATCCTTTGATCCAGCAGTGTTTCTATTGGGCTTATATCCCAAAGAAATACTAAAGAAGGGAAAGGGACCTGTATGTGCCAAAATGTTTGTAGCAGCCCTGTTTGTAGTGGCTAGAAACTGGAAAATGAATGGATGCCCATCAATTGGAGAATGGCTGGGTAAATTGTGGTATATGAATGTTATGGAATATTATTGTTCTGTAAGAAATGACCAGCAGGATGAATACAGAGAGGCTTGGAGAGACCTTCATGAACTGATGCTAAGTGAAATGAGCAGAACCAGGAGATCATTATACACTTCGACAACGATATTGTATGAGGACATATTTTGATGGAAGGGGATTTCTTTGACAAAGAGACCTGAGTTTCAATTGATAAATGACGGACAAAAGCAGCTACACCCAAAGAAAGAACACTGGGAAACGAATGTGAACTATCTGCATTTTTGTTTTTCTTCCCGGATTATTTATACCTTCTGAATCCAATTCTCCCTACGCAACAAGAGAACTGTTCGATTCCCCACACATATATTGTGTCTAGGATATACTGCAACATATCCAACATATAAAGGACTGCTTGCCATCTAGGGGAGGGGTGGAGGAGGGAGGGGAAAAAAAATCGGAACAGAAATGAGTGTCAATATAATGTAATTATTAAATAAAAAAATTAAAAATAAAAAAAAATAAAAAAAAATAAAAAAAAAAGAAAAAGTAAAAGCAAAAATTGATCTAATTAAAAGAGATCAGGAAGGAAACTGTATCTTGCTAAAAGGTAGCATAGATAATGAAGCAATATCAATAGTAAAAATATATGCAACAAGTGCTATAGAATCTGAATTTCTAAAGGAGAAGTTAAGAGAGCTGCAAAAAGAAATAGACAGCAAAACTATAGTAGTGGGAGATCTCAACCTTACACTCTCAGAACTAGATAAATCAAACCACAAAATAAATAAGAAAGAAGTTAATGAGGTAAATAAAACAATAAAAATGTTAGTTGCGATAGATCTTTGAAGAAAATTGAATGGAGACAGAAAGGAGTACACTTTCTTCTCAGCAGTTCATGGAACCTATACAAAAATTGACCATATATTATGACATAAATACCTCAAATTAATAGGCAGAAGTACTAAATACATCCTTCTCAGATCCATCTTCAGAGATTGAATTTTTAGATAAAACTAACAGTTGGTTTTATGAAAAAAAAAATAAAATAGGTAAAACCTTGGTTAATTTTATTAGAAAAAGGAAAGAGTAAAATCAAATTGTTAGTCTTAAGAATGAAAAGGAAGAAATTTCCACTAATGAAAAGGAAATTAGAGCAATAATTAGGAGTTATCAGTAAGCATCATATGTAATGGTGATAAACTGGAAGCATTCCCAGTAAAATCAGGAGTGAAACAAGGTTGCCCACTTTCACCATTACTATTTAATATTGTATTCGAAATGCTAACTTTGGCAATAAGAGATGAGAAAGAAATTAAAGGAATTAAAGTAGGCAATGCAGAAACCAAATTATTGTAGACAATATGATGGTATACTTAGAGAACCCCAGTGATGCTATTAAAAAGCTAGACTAAAAATAATTGGAAACTAAACAATTTCATCCTAAAGAACGAATAGTTGAAACAGCAAATCATAGACACAATTAGTAATTTCACCCAAGAGAATGACAATAATGAGAGGTCATACCAAAATGTGTGTGATGCAGCCATGGTGTTAATAAGTGGAAATTTTTTAGCTCTAGAAGTATACTTGCACAAAATAGAGAAAAAGAAAATCAATGAATTAGACTTGCAATTGAAAAAGCTAGAAAAAGAGCAAATAAAATCCGCCCAATCAAACATTAAACTTGGAATTCTAAAAACAAAAGGAGAGATCAATAAAATTTAAAGTTAAAAAAATCTATTGAATTAATAAATAAAACTGAGTTGGTTTTATGAAAAAATCAACAAAATAGATAAACCCTTGATGAATTTGATTACAAAAAAAAAAAAAGGAAAAAAAGAAAATCAAATTGTTAGTCTTAAAAATTAAAAAGAAGAAATTTCCAGTAATGAAAAGGAAATTAGAGCAATAATTAGGAGTTACTTTGCCCAACTTTATGCCAATACATTTGATAACTTAAATGAAATGGATGAATGCATTCAAAAATATAGGTTGTCCAGATTAACAGAGCAAGAAGTAAATTGGTTAAATAGTCCCATTTTAGAAAAAAGAAATAGAACAATCTATTAATCAACTCCCTAAAAAAAAAAAAATCCCCAGGACCAGATGGATTTACACGTGAATTCTGCCAAACATTTAAAGAAAAAATAACTCCAAGGCTATATAAACTATTTGAAAAAATAGATAATGAAGGAGTCCTACTAAATTCATTTTATGATACAGATATGATACTGATACCTAAACCAGGTTAGATGAAAATAAAAATTAAAAAAAAAGAAAATTAAAGACTAATGTCTCCAATAAACATCAAAGCAAAAATCTTAAATAAAATATTAGCAAAAAAGATTATAGAAAATCATCTCCAGGATAATACAACATGACCAAGTAGGATTTATATCAGGAATGCAGGGCTGGTTCAATATTAGGAAAACTATTAGCTTAATTGACTACATCAACTAATTAACAAAATTAACAAAAACCATATGATCATCTCAATAGATGCAGAAAAAGCATTTGATAAAATCCAATACCCATTCATATTAAAAACACTAGAGAGTATAGGAATCAATGAACTTTTCCACAAAATATTCAGGAGCATCTATTTAAAACTGTCAGTAAGCATCATATATAATGGTGGTAAACTAGAAACATTCCCAGTAAAATCAGGAGTGAAACAAGGTTGCCTACTATCACCATTACTATTCAATATAGTATTAGAAATGCTAGCTTTGGCAGTAAGAGATGAAAAAGAAATTAAAGGAATTAGAGTAGGTAATGAAGAAACCAAATTATTAATCTTTGCAGATGATAGGATGGTATACTTAGAGAACCCCAGAAATTCTACTAAAAATTATTAGAAATAATCCATAACTTTAGCAAAGTGGCAGGATACAAAATAAATCCACATAAATCATCAGCATTTTTATACATCACTAACAAAATCCAACAGCAAGAGATGAAAAAGGAAATTACATGTAAAATAATTGTCAATAGCATAAAATATTTGGGAATCTGTCTGTCAAAGGAAAGTCTAGAACTCTATGAGAAAAACTACAAAAATCTTTGCACACAAATAAATTCAGATCTAAACAATTGGAAAAATATTAAGTGTTCCTGGATAGGTCGAGCGTATATAATAAAGATGACAATACTAACTAAAGTAATGTATTTATTTAGTGCTATGCCAATCAGACTCCCAAGAAACTATTTTAATGATCTAGGAAAAATAACAATAAAATTCACCTGGAAGAACAAAAGGCCAAGAATTTCAAGGGAACTAATGAAAAAAAAATTAAGAAAAAAAGCAAAGGAATGTGGCCTAGCTGTATCTGATCTAAAACTATATTATAAATCAGTGGTCACCAAAACCATAAGAAATTGACTAGTTGATCAGTAGAATAGGTTATGTTCACAAAACAAAATAGTTAATAATTATAGCAATCTTGTATTTGACAAACCCAAAAGCCCAAGCCTTGGGGATAAGAATTCATTATTTGACAAAAATTTCTGGCAAATTTGGAAATTAGTATGTCAGAAACTAGGCATGGACTCACACTTAACACTGTACACCAAGATAAAATCAAAATGGCTTCATGATCTAGGCATAAAGAATGAGATTATAAATAAATTAGAAGAACATAGTATAGTTTAACTCTCAGACCTATGGAGGAGGAAGGAATTTGTGACCACAGAAAAAGTAGAGATCATTATTGATCACAAAAGAGAAATTTTTCGATTATATTAAGTTAAAAAGCTTTCAATTATATTAAGTTATTTTATTACAAATAAAAGTAATATGGACAGGATTAGAAGGGAAGAAACAAACTTGGAAAACATTTTTACAGCTAAAGGTTCTGATAAAGGCCTCATCTCCACAATTTATAAATAATTGACTCTAATTTATAAGAAATTAAGCCATTTGAAGTGGATTTCTTCAACAAAGAGAAGCTCTAACTCAGTTTCAATTGATCAATGATGGTCAGAAGCAGCTACACCCAAAGAAAGAACACTGGGAAATGAATGTAAACTGTTTGCATTTTAGTTTTTCTTCCCGGGTTACTTTTATCTTCTGAATCCAATTCTTCCTGTGCAACAAGAGAACTGTTTGGTTCTGCATACATATATTGTATCTAGTATATTCTGTGACATATTTAATAAGTATAGGACTGCTTGCCATCTGGGGGAGGGGGTGCAGAGAGGGAAGGGAAAAGTCAGAATAGAAGTGAGTGCAAGGGATAATGTTGTAAAAATTTACCCAGGCATGGGTTCTGTCAATAAAAAAGTTATAATTATTAAAAAAAAGAAATTAAGACATTTTCCAATTGATAAGTGGTCCAAGGATATGAACAGTTTTTAGATGAAGAAATTGAAACTATTTCTAGTCATATGAAAAGTTGTTCCAAATTATTGTTGATCAGAGAAATGCAAATTAAGTCAACTCTGAGATACCACCACACACCTGTCAGATTGGCTAAGATGATAGGAAAAGATAATGACAAATATTGGAGGGTATGTGGGAAAAGTGGGACACTGATGCATTGTTGGTGGATTGTGAATGGATCCAATTATTCTGGAGAGCAATTTGGAACTATGCTCAAAAAGTTATCCAACTGTGCATACCTTTTGATCCAGCAGTGTTACTACTGGGCTTATATCCCAAAGAGATATCAAAGAAGGGAAAAAGGACCTGTATGTGCAAAAATGTTTGTGGAAGCTCTTTTTATAGCTGCTAGAAACTAAAAATTGAAGGGATGACCACCAATTGGAAAATGTCTGAATAGCCATTGTAGAATAAATTGTAGTATATGAATGTAATGGAATATTATTGTTTTATAAGAAATGACCAGCAGGTTGAATATAGACAGGCTATGAGAGATACATTAACCAATGCTAAAAGAAAAGAGGAGATCCTGGAGATCATTGTACACTTCAACATCAGTACTATATGATGATTAATTCTGATGGATGTGGCTCTCTTCAACAAAGAGAGGATCCACCAATTAATCTGTAATGAACAGAACCAGCTACATGCAGAGTAAGAACACTGGGAAGTGGGTGTGGAGCACAAGATAACATTTCCATTCTTTCTGTTATTGTTTGCTTGAATTTTTGTTTTTTTTTCTCAGGTTATTTTTACCTTCTTTCTAAATCCAATCATTCTTGTACAACAAGATAAGTGTATAAATATGTATACATATATTGTATGTAACATACACTTTAACATATTTAACATGTATGGGACTACCTGTCATCTAGGGGAGGGAGTGGAAGGAAGGAGAGGAAAAATTGAAACAGATGTGTTTGCAAGGGTCAATGCTGAAAAATTATTCATATATATGTATGTTTTCTATATAAAAAACTATAATAAAAATGTAGAAGACTATAGGAAAATATATTAGTAAATGTCAGAGGGGATGTGTGAAAATTGGGACACTAATGAATTGTTGGTGTAGTTGTGAAATGATCCAACTCTTCTTGAGAGCAATCTGGCACTACTGCTTATAAAATTGTGCATACCCTTTTACCCAGAAGTGCCATTATTGGATCTGTATCCCAAGAAAATCTTAAATTAAGGAAAAGGACCCAAATGTGTAAAGATGTTTGTAGCCGCTCTTTTTATGGTAGCAAAGAATTGGAAAAGGAGTAGTTGTCCATCAATTAGGCAATAGGTGAACAAATCCTGGTATATGAAGATAATGGAATATTATTGTGCTATAAAAATGATGAACAAGTTGATTTACTTTAGAAAGGCCTGGAAAGATTTACATGAACTGATGCTAAGTGGAACAACCAGAACCAGGAACATATTGCACATAATAACAGAAAGAATATGCCATGATCAACTATAAAAGACTTGGTTATTGTAATTGGTTCAGTAATTAACAATAATATCAACAGACTTGGAACAGAAAATGTAATCTGCATGAAGAAAAAGAACTATGGAGATTGAATATAAAGCAACATATGTTATGTTCATTTGTTTTGTCTTTTTTTTTTTCTCTCCTATGGTTTTCCCTTTTGGTCTGATTTTTTTCTCTCAAAATTATTCATAAAACAATGTGTATTAAAGTTAATTAATTAACTTTGTAGAAAAATTTGTAAAAGCAAACTAGAAATATAGAGGTTTTCCTCTCTCTATATATAGAGGTTATATGAGATATATCCCAAGCTAGCAGCATTCTCAATAATATCAAAAATGAAACAATGATGCCTATTAGCACTACTATTATTCAATGTTGTACTAAAAATGTTGTTTTTAGCCATATAAAAATAAAAAAAAGAAAGCAAATAAATTAGACTAGGGAATGAGGATATAAAACTAAACTCTTTTCAGATCATATGATGATATATTTAGAGAGTCCCAGAGATTCATCCAAAAACTTACCTGAAATAGTTAAACAAAGTTTTAGCAAAGTTGAAGGATATAAAACAAACCCAAACATATATCATCATTCCTATATGTTACTATAAAAATCCAGAAAGCAAGAGATAGAAAGAAAAATTCCATTTAATATAACTGTAGACAAAATAAAATATTTATGATCTACTGTCCACACAAACCCAAGAACTATATGAATAAAATGACAGAACACTTCTCACACAAATAAAGTCAGATCTAAATAATTGGAAACATATCAATTACTCATGGATAGGCTGAGCTAACATAAGAAAAATGACCATTATAAATTCCTGTATGTATTCAGTGTCATAGTGATCAAACAGCCATAAAGTTACCTCGTAGATTTAGGGGGAAAAATTCAATATCATCTCAAAGAATAAAAGTTCAAGAATATCAAGAAATTAATGAAAAAATAGAAAAAATGATGGCCTAGCAGTACCATACCTAAAACTCTATTATAAAGTAGCAATCATCAAAACCATTTGGTACTGGACAAAGAATAGAGTGGTGAATCAGTGGAATAGATTAATTCATATGACACAATAATGAAGACCTAAAATAATCTCATATTTTACAAATCGCCAAACTCCTGCTTCTGGAATAAGTACTCTTTTTTTTTTTTAACAAAAATTGTTGAGAAAACTGGAAAATAATATGTCAGAAACTTGGTATAGGCCTACATCACAACCCATACTAAATAAGCTGAAAATGGTTACTTGATTTGGGCATAAAACATGATGCCATAAACAAATTAGGAGAGCAAGGGAAAATTTACCTATCATATCTTAGGAGAAAGGAGGAATTTATGACAAAAGAAGAATTAGAGAACATTATAAAAGGCAAAATGGACAACTTTTATTGCATTAAATTAAAAAGGTTTTGCACAAACAAAACCAATAGAAACAAGATGATAAGGGAAAAACAAAGCTGAGAAAAAATCTTCACAGCCAATGCTCCTGAGAAAGTTCTCATTTCTAAAATGCATAAAGAACTGTGTCAAATTTATAAGAATACAAGTCTTTGTACAACTGATAAATGGTCAAAAGATATAAACAGATAATTTTCAGATGACAAAATTAAAGCCATCTATAGCCATATGAAAAAAAATTGGTCTAAATCACTATTGATAAGAGAAATGAAAATTAAAACAACTCTGAAAAATCATCTCCCACCTCTCAGATTGACTATGATGACAGGATAGGATAATGATAAACACTAGAGAGGACGTGGAAACACTGGGACACACATTGTTGGTTGAGTTGTGAAATGATCCAATCATTCTGGAGATAAGCCCAAAGGGATATAAAACTGTTCATTTGCTTTCACCCAGCAGTGCTATTACTAGATCAGTATCCCAAGGAAATCATACAGGAGTGGAAAAGACCCACATATGCAAAAAATGTTTGTAGCAACTCTTTTTGTGGTAGCAAAGAATTGGAAAATGAGTAGATACCCATCAAGTGGGAAATTGGTGAACAAATCCTGGTTTATGAAGGTAACTAGATATTATTATACTGTATAAAATGATAAACAAGCTGATTTTAGAAGGGTCTGGAAAGATGTACATGAACTGATGCTGAGGAAAACAGGAAGAATTAGGAATACATTGTACCCAATAACGGAAAGAATGTGTGATGATCAACTATGAAATTTCTTAAGAGAGACTTTGAAAGTGGCCTTGTCTAATTTTTTTTTCTGATTACCTTGTGAGCACTTGACCTGTGTGAATTTTTCATAAAATATTCTTTTTTGGCAAGTATATTTTTGAATAATGTGACTGAAAACATCATGGTCATGAGGGTAGGAAAAAGCAAATAGCCTTGTTTCACTCCATTAGTGACTGGAAAAGCTCAAGATCATTGTTCCCTGTCCTGAACCTAAGCAAGCATGCCATCTTAAAACTGATGTATTATACTGATGAACTTCTCTGGGCAATTAAATTTTGACACATTTTTTTCCTAATCCCTGACAACTGACAGTATTAATGGCCTTGGTCAAATCTACAAATGTTGTATAAACAACTGTTCTGTCCTTGCCATTTCTCCTGGAGTTGTTAGTAAACATCATATCAACTATTCCTTAGTCCCTTCTGAAAATACATTGGCTCTCAGTAAATGACCTTTTTTCCAAGTATAGGTTCAGCTTATTAAGGAGGACTCTTGTAAGAATTGTGCCAGCAATGCCACAAAACAATACATTCTTTTTATCATTATAAAGATGGATAATAAAGACATTCCTGTACTCCTGGGACATTACCTTTTGCCATATAATCTAGATTTCAGTCAGCTTTTGTATAAACACTGGACCCTGTACTCTGTGAACCTCAGCTGGAATAGAATCAGGCCCCATTGCTTTACTACCAAAAATAGCCTAATTGCATTCACAACCTCTTCTTCAGTTGGAACTTCAGGTAGGGAGTGACTGATTTCAACTTGAGGTAATAGTCAATAGCTTCAACACTAATTAATGACAGTCTGTTGTTCTACCCATTTCTCTAGGATCATGCCCTTATCACTAATCAGTGATTTTTAAAATAAATTATGCACAAATAGTTATCAGGTATTAAAAAAAGATCTAAAGGTTTTAGTGAATTTTTGTCAGTCAAGTCAAACAAATCAGTCAACAAAGTTTTATGATAGTCAATATATCAAACAGTTGAAATTAAATCCATATAAAAAGAGGCAAAATTCGAAGAATTAGGAGAACATACCCCTGTTGCAGATTTTCATGGTCAGATTGTATTTTAAATATTTTATTTCAAACCACCTCCTAGGAAAGATATCTATAAGCTGGTTGTCTATAGAGAAATGACTATGATATTTAATATACTATGGATATCCATCATAGAAAATAGAGATGCTTAACTTGAAGAAATAAAAAGATTTAAGCAAATGTTGGGGGGAAGAAAGGGAGAGAGAATGAACTTGTTTTACATTCCAGAGGGTTGAACTAAGCACAATAAGTATAAGTTGCATAACAACAAATTTCAGTTCATCCAAGGAAAAACTTTCTAGTAGTTAGGTTTTCACAGCAATGAATTTCCCAGAAGGGGAGAGATATACTTCTTTTCAGAGGAGGTCATCAATAAAATATATTGTAAATGTTGAAAGTGATAATTTTCCATAGGCATAGGTTGTAATTCTAAAATATATTCGAGAATATGTTCATATAAGATGCATTTTGATATATACTAAAGACATATAAAGCAGGATATGATGGGATGTCTATCATTAAAGAGCTTTGTTTTATTGTTGTAGATATTAGTTAATTTGTTTACCAGGTAGCACGTTAGTTTTGTTATCAACCTGCCTCATTTCAAGTCCTGCCCAATCAGCATTTGGATTGTAAACTTTTTGAAAAAAGTGTGTGTTTGTGTATGTGAGTGTGTGTGTGCTTGTATGTATGTGAATTAAATTCAAGACATAACTGGATATATAATGTTCCCTTTAAAAATGGAATGGGATCACTAAACCATAGAATATAGAAACTAGAAGGGTAAATGAAAATCATCATCTAATCTCCTCATTTTCTAGATGAAGAAACTGCTTCACAGAGAGTTTAGAGTTTAAGTGATTTGTGTTTTCATCAGGAGTAAAGTTGAATTTCGAGATACTAACCATTTTCTTCACCAGTCTACGTAAGTTTTTCTATGTGTGTGTGTGTGTGTGTGTGTGTGTGTGTGTGTGTGTATACATATATACACATATGTATGCATATGCATTGTGCATATACAATGTGTGTATGTGTAGATATGCACACATATACATATATGTATATATATGTGTGTGTATATGAATGCATATGCATATAAATATATTTACTATACATAATAATTATCTATATATTATATATTTTATAGAATAACTCCGTGTGTGTGTGTGTGTGTGTGTGTGTGTGTGTGTGTGTGTGTGTATAGAGAGAGAGTTATTCTCCCAGGTCATCTAGATTGTTTTTACCAAAATGACAAAAATTTTCTATACGTATGCACATTCAAATGTGATTTTTATTACTTGTAAAGAGCTTCTCTCATTGTTCCAGAATATAAGGACTACTTATACCAGTCATAAACATTGTCTCTGAAGTTTCTTTGCCTGTGTTCTTTCTATAAGAGATAGTTAAGTCCTATTGCCTTTTTCTTGCCATCCTCAGTTTTCTACTCTAAAAAGTATCACATGCCTCACAGGGTATAATGGAGATAAAATAAGTCAACATGTGCTTTGCAAACTTTGGGATGCCATATAAATGTTGGTTATGTTGTTACCATTGTTATTTGTGTGCCCTTGAGTAAAGTCTGTAAACTTTTCTGAGCTTCAATTTCAACATGTACAAAATAAATGATTATGGTAAATGAGCTCTGTTTTCCTTCAAGCTTTAAATCTTCTGAGATTATCCTATATATATATATTCCAATTCTTCCCTTTGGGAGAAAATGCACTGTATTATAAATATATTCAATTATTATATATATTCAACTAACTGCATGTACAGTTCTTTGGATAATCTCAGAAAATTTAAAACTTGAAGGAAATCAGAGCTCATTTACCATAATCCATTATTTTGTATACATTATGTATATGTATACATATATGTATATATGTATATATATACACATATATATAAATATTGCTATTAACATTTATTCATTAATATTTTTCTCCACTTATAAAAATCCAAGCCTTTGAAAAATGTCTCCATATTAGTTAAGAGAAGAAAATTGTAACTTTGGGGAAGAGAGATAATAACGTAAGAATTATTTTCTAACAAAATTACAAATCTGAAAATTAATGATGAAAATTAATTTTCCATTTCCACCAAGGCTATTTGGATATTTAATTTATTTAATGGATAAACCAATTAGAGTATTGTCATGGCTCATCTCCAATCCAGTTCAATCAAATCTTAATGCTATATATTTGCTGACAATACTCTTTATTAAAAAAAAAAAAAGGACAAAAATCTCCAATGCTTACATGAAATGGGCCATTTCCTATCCATAAATACATTTCTTTATGTGAAATCTGTAGAATATACATAGATTCAGACATGTAATTTCATTAATATAGAGAATTCTATAAGAAAGAACTGCTATTTCATCTTCTCAATAATTGTCACAATTTACCAAAGATACTGATAAATTGACTAGCCAAATATTGTATAACCGCTATATATGAAACTAAATTTAAATTTACCTTAAGTCTTTTAAAAAAGAAATTTAGCTCTTTGTCAATTATGTTTTAATTTAAAATGCACATTTAAATTGCTTAATTCAACAAATATTTACCAAGTGTCTATTATTTGTAAGACACTGGCCCAAGTACTCTGAGGAATACAAAAGATCAGGAAAACAGCCATTTTCTGCCTTGACCTCACTGACTTCAGAGTTCAACACCTAAGATAATAACAGTAGTAACTATAATACATTATAACATATGATAAAATGAATCAAGAGTTACATGGGAAACAACTCATTATAGTTATATCATTAGACATTAAAATTAATAAATTAAATGTCCTTCTTTGGGATTGTTATAACACATTTTCTCCTAACAGAACAAAAAATATGCACAATTATTGTTAAGTGGCTATATTAGCCCATATTAAGACTATGATCTTCCCCAGGTCTTTGCATTACTTCCAGTTTTATAGCATCATTTAAAGATATTCAAAATCCAAATATAAAATCATTTTCAAAAAGAGGTAGTAGTGAGGTCATAACACTTTCAATCTCTTTTGCTTTAGGAGAAATTAGTCTTTCTGCCTTGTTATTTCTGTAAATAATCTTACTCAGGTGTTCATAAACATCCTTCAGTATAGAAGATATTTTATTTAATTTTTATGATAGACACATCAGATATTCTAATAAAAATCTTTGGACCAATTCTTAGAATCTTGTTTTATTTCTATTTCAAAATTAAAGAAGATGGAAATTTTAATTAGAGTTGTTGAAAATCAAGATATTTTCCATCTAAAATTACAGATACTTCCATCATTTGAAGCTTATCTAGACCCCAAAATTCAGGTGTTAATGACTGCTTTTCTAGTGGTTTCATTATTTTTATTCTTCCAGAATTTAGTTGGGCTTAAGCAATATTGTATCACACATTCAAAGATTTATGAAAAGTATGAAAGATAGATGCTGGTGTCTTCTTTATTATATTCAACATCATTAAATTAGCTGATATCTACAATATAATGACGTATGGTACATTGTTGCTGAAAATATATACAGTCCTCACTTTATACAGCAAGAGAAAAATAATAGAGAAGTTTCAGGGAAACTCAACAAATATTATCAAAAAGAATATGATTTTTCAACAAGATAAAGGAAAATAGAAATATTTTACTTTGTGAAGAGAAGTCTTGACTAAGAGAAAAGTGATGAATATCCTCAAATAGTTGAAAATATACAATTTATTTAAAAATAGATATATTCTACGTAGTCTAGAAGGAAAATATATATATATATATATACATACATATATATATATATGTATATATATATATATAAACTAAGGGAAGGACAAGAGAAAGGTGAGTTTTGATTCATGTTAGGATTGTGTTCCCAAGAGTAAGAACTGTATAAAACTGGAATAGACTGCTGGATGAATTAGTCAGTTGGTTCATCATAACTGAATATATAAAGCTGAACCTGGGAGATGACTCTGCTGACATCAGAGTAGACAGTGAGTGAGCTTAACAAATAAATTTTTTCCACCTTAAAATTCTTTAAGTATACATGAATACATATATGTACATATGCATACATGGACAAGCATTGGCATTTGTATGTATTTGTACTATACACATATACACACATGTGCCTTGGGTTTTCACTTATGTATACATTTCAAGAGGTGTTTGATAAATATTTAGAGTACCTAAGAGGGAAGCAAGAACATGGGGGGAACAAGCATATGACTTAGGTGAGAAATTACTCAGAGTTCCCCTATCAGGTATAATATGATATGATAACATACTACTTCATATCATATCATACCATAGCACATTTAAAGATTCATTAAAATTATATTATGTGTCATGAAGTGTGTAAGAGCTGAGATATACAAATAAGAAATATATCATTCCTTCTCTTAAAAAGTGTGCAATTTTAATGGAGAAGGAAATGCAAAAAAGGAAGTCTGCAAGTATCCTCAAGAGCAGAGTGCAACTGAATGGTGAAGTGAATACATCACACTGGCCCTAGAGTCTGGAGGAACTGAGTTCAAATCCAGCCTTAAAAACTTAACACTTACTAGCTATGGGACACTGGGCAAATCACTTAACCACAATTGCCTTGAAAAAATACAAATAAATAGGTGGGGGAGGTATACTCCAGGGAATTGGAGTGGAAAAAAGAAAGTATGCAGCACAAGGCCAAGATAATAATGGAACTGAATCTCAGGAGTACTGTAAATGGGAAATAAGGAGTAATGTGTCTTCCAAGCCCTCTTTAAATAGGAACTTTGGGAATCAATTTTTGCCCTCCAACTTTTCTTTTAGTAGGTGGGAGTAGTTTTTTTCTTAGTTACATAGCTGGACTAGGCTGAATATTTAAAACTAACAGTTTGGAACAATTTGTTTTATTATATGTATATATAATTAGCAATGTCCACCGGATTGAAGTTTTTGTTTATAACTTGCGATTAAGCTATGTAGAAGAAATATCATGCTCTAATATATTAGAAATTTTAGATCTGGAAAGGGACAACAAAAATAATTAAATCATAATAGAATAACAATATAATCTTTGAATAAGAATAAATTATCAGAAGACTTTTTACATGATAAATAATTCCCTAATATATTAATTTGACATAAAGAATTCAGGTAAGGAAGAAATTAGTACCTACTAATGCAATCTGCAGTACCTTTTGGATAGTTATAATTACTAGGAAGTTTCTCCTTATATTGAGTCCAAACTTGCTTCTCTTCTATGTTCATTAATTAATCATGGTTCTGCTATCTAGATATGAATACACCAACTATAATTCCAGTCTTATGTGAAAACTCTTCAGTTATTTAAAGCTTTCAGATATTTAAAGGTCACTTTCATCTTATTCATTCAAGAAGTTTCTATTAAACAAACACCTATTCTTTGTAAAAATCCCATAGTTTTCCATTATAATTGCTTAATAAATAATGGTTAAATTTAAAAAATTAAAATTAAAATTAGAATTTTGAAGAAAGATGAAAGTATTGAGGTTACACTTCAATGCAACTTGGGTTGGAGTTTTTTCTTTTTGTGGAGGATATCATGTCTTTGAATAAAATATTTGGTTTCATATCTTGAGATAGAATAAGATGAACTATCATCATGAAATTTTTACTTCATTAAATCAAGGACTTTGAATTTTCTTAGTCCAGGAAATCTCTCTAACCACATGAATTTGAATTTGGTCTTATGGAGTTCTCTGAAATTCATGGAGACATTAAATAATCTTATGTTTAAATAACTGGGAAATGGAATTTGGAAATTCATGTCATAATTCCAACTCGAGTACACTTTATATTATGCTATGCCATTTCTTTTGAAATACTATACAATTTACCTAAATACTCTAATAATGATTTTATACTCCTTTTGAAGTGAAATAAGCTTTCATTGGAATAGAATTACTTTCTCAGTTATGGTGCCACTTGTCTACAATTTTCTGTATGAGGGAAACAAAGATCAGTTGGATCAAAAATTTGAGCTTCAGAAAACTCAGATCCTCCTGACTCCAGGCCTGATAACCTAACCCCTAAGATAACTTTCTGAGTTCCTAAATTAACTCATCTGTAATAATTAAAATGTAGATAAAATAATCTTTAAATTTCCTTTCTGCTATACATACTCATTCAATAATTTTGTTGGTGTTGTTTAGTTGTTTCATTCTTGTTTGATGCTTCATGACGTCATTTGTAGTTTTCTGGGTAAAAATAATGGAGTCATTGGCTATTTCTTTCTCCAGATCATTTCACAGTTGAAGAAACTGAAACAAATACAGTTATGTAATTTGTCCAGTATTATAAAACTATTTAATATGTGACTGAATTTGAATTCAAGTTTCCTGATTACAAACCTAGTGCTTTATCATAGACTCTATCAGTACTTAATGAATTATTGAATGCAATTATATGGAAGGTTTTTCTTTATGAGACACAATATTTTAGATATTGACAAATAGTCTAAAATATTCATAATATATTATATTCATATATTCATAATTTCCTGACCTCTGAACTATGTGATGATTTGAGGATATGCAATTGAACAAATTAAGATCCTTTAAACCTGGTTTCCTTCCATTTTTAAAAGTAAAGGTAAAAGTAATAAAAATATAACCTATTTGATATAACTTTTAATTTTTAAAATTTTATGTCATATCTACAATCTACAACTATCAGATTTCTTCAAGATAATTACTTTTAATCATTCCCCAAATATATTTATTAACATATCTCTATCATCTTGGGTAAATACTAAAATGCTCAGAGACAATTATGGATTCATGAAGCCTTATAAGTCTCACTAATGACACACATTGGCCAATTCATTTCTCCAATGCTCCAAAGCAATTTTAGAATACCACAGTTGCAGAGAAACCACCGCCCAACATTAGCAGAAGTTTCTCACTGTTAGCTATCCAGGAAAAAGAAATCAATGAAGGAATATTTTTATGTTATTCAATCTATTATTTTTGTGGGTTTAAGAATCATACTAGGAGACCATGCATACGCATGTTCATATTTATGTGTATGTATCTGAATGTGTGTTTTGGATTTGTGATTATGTGCATTGTTGGTGGAGCTGTGAACAGATTCAGCTATTCTGGAGAGCAATTTGGAACTATACTCAATAAGTTATCAAACTATGCATACCCTTTGATTTCAACAGTACGTCTACTGGGCTTATATACCAAAGAAATCTTAAAGAAGGGAAAGGGACCCAGAGCTACATTGTTTGTGGCAGCCCTTTTTGTAGTGGCAAGAAACTTGAAATTGAGTGGATACCCATCAGTTGGAAAATGGATGAATAAGTTATGGTACATGAATGTTATGCAATATTATTGTCCTACAAGAATGATCAGCAGAATGATTTCAGAGAAGACTGGAGAGACTTACATGAACTGTTTCCTAGTGAAATGAGCAGAACCAGGAGATCATTGTCCATGGCAACAACAATATTCTACAATGATCAATTCTGATAGATGTGGCTCTTTTCAACAATGAGATGATGTAATAGGCTGAAGCTCGAGTTGATATACTGAGGTCCCAAGCATGTGAGGCTAAATAGTAATTGGACCATACTCTATTAATATATATGCTTGGAGAAAGAATGGCCTCCTCCTACTCTTTGTGCAAGTCCTGATGTGTTGTATAAGAAATGATGATTTTGGTGGGTGGAAGCAGAGAGGTGGAGAGAGAAGCAGCAAAAAGATTGCTGGCTGGTTCCTGTCTTAGCTGCTCACATTGCTATCATGATCCCCCTTCACCTCCACAGAGAATAAAGATTGAAGATTTTCCCTTAACCTGAATTCCTGACTCCAGCTGATTTTAAAATACACAGTCATCATATTTGGCACCCAAGTGTGGGAACCAAGGACCCTACTTTCACTGAAGAAGACTCTGGTAACCAGGAACTTAGGTGAGTATTGTAATAGACAAACAGGAAACTTATTTTCTTAAAGACTAAACTAGTAACCTTTTTTGGCTGAAATGGGACAGAGATTCTCTTTTCCCTACTCACATCACCACCCCCACGCAGGAGTGGCACTATAGAAAGCATGCTTAAGCTGATAGAAGGACAAGGGCTACTTATAACTTGGGAACAGATAGCTAGACTTCTGGGTACATTAAAACGCACCTTCCCTTGGTTCTTAGAGGAAGACTAATCTCTCCAGATAATTAGACATTAATTGGGCAACAGCTCTCTGCATATTACAATGAAAATGGTCCTCATTCAATTTCCATCGAGGCATTCTATGTATACACTATAATACAGCTGTCCTGAAAGAATCCTATGATTTATAGAAGAAAGAAAAAAAGCTCTAGGAATAGCCAAATGGGGAAGCCTGAGATAAAGGAGGAAGACAATGAACAGATTAATGACCATATCTCCACAGGGCATGGAGACTTAAGTGAGGCTCAAGGGTGTGGTGACTTTCCACTTCAGGAGGCAGCTTCAGCCCCACCTAAGGAACAGATAATTGACTCTCCTCCACCAACTCCACCCTCCGGGATGGAGGGAGGAGGGATGAGGGTGAGGGACAGTGCCAGCAACAGCACCTCCCCCCCAGCATCCAACTACTCCTATGACTAGATTGCAAAAGGGACTACTTAAGAAAAGGTGGAAGGGAGAGATGTAACTGAACTTCAAGCTCAAATTTGTGATTTCAAAACTGTGATTCAACAGTTTAACTCTTCAGGTGAAGAAAGTAGAACATATGCTCCTTTTAATATAGAAATCCTCAAAGACCTGAAAAAGGCTTGCATTCTTTATAGGGCTACATCAGCTTATGTTAAGATGTTATTACAAAATTTGGCTTTTGAAATCTTGACCCCTAATGACTGGAAATCTATAGCAAGGATATGCCTAGAACCTGGACAAAACTACTTGTGGCTTTCTGAATATAGTGAGCTCTATAGGATACAAGCCAAACAAAATAGTCAAAGTGTAGTTCATGCTGCAAGCACCTGCGACCTACTAACAGGTATAGGTTCCTATGCAGACATCGCAGTACAGATTAATTATTCCATAGCAGCATATGAGCAAATTGGGGCTAATGCTATCAAAGCATGGGCTTCTCTCCCAATAAAGATGACAAGGGTGAGGCCTTCACAAAAATAATAAATGAACCCTTTGCTGACTTCGTGGGACATTTGCAGACAGCTATCACAAGAAATAATGGTGAAAATGCAGTAAACAGACATTTTGATAAGGCAACTTGCTAAGGAAAATGCTAATGAGATTTGCCGAAGAATTATACTAGAACTGCGCAAGGATGCTCCTTTAGAGGAGCTCATAAGATGCTGTGTCACAGTGGGCACAAATGCCTTTTATAGCCTGGCTAGGATGCAGACTTCCCAAAATCCAAACATGGGAAGACAGACTACCTCCTGGCAAGGGACTTCCAGAGAGACTCGTAGATGCTTTCAGTGTGGAAAAGTAGGGCATCTGAAAGCTCAATGTTGGTATAGAGATAGAATGGGAAAACAGGGTGGGAGAACAAGACCCAACACCCCATGTCCAAAATGCAACAGAGGCTTCCATTGGGCCTCAGAATGTATCAGGGAAATGGGATGAGGGGGCCAGCCCCAGGGCCCAAAGCAAAAAACACTTGGAGCATGATGGCAGCCAAAGGTGCACCCAGAGAGTGCCTAGAAGTCCAGTACCCAGATATGATCAATCAGCCAGAAAGCCATATGATGGGAGAAGGGGATTACACAATCAACGAGCCAGGAAGCAACCTGATGGGAGAAAGGAATTAAAATTGGGGAGAATAGAGCTGTATGCAGCTGGGACAACTGAGACACCCCTTGGAGAGGTGAAATCTCTTCCTCTCCAGCCTATGGATCCCTTACCTCCAGGCACAGTAGGCTTAACCATTTCACCTCTTTTTTATATGTACAAAACAGTGTCCAACCACACACTGATGTGGGAAACTGGGAAATTTGTAAATAATATTCCAGTCACTAATACAGGTAGATAATGTGTGACTTATCACCCAGGAGAAGTAGTAGCATCAGGTTTACTCATACAGAATCCTAATAAGCAATCTGGTGATAGTCACCCAGATTCTGACTCCAGACCACAAAATCCAGGAATACACTGGACAGCAGCTGTTACAGCTGACTGACCTATGCTCACGATCTATATAAATGGCCTACCATTAAAAGGACTGGTAGACACAGGTGCAGATCGTACAGTCATTAGAGGTGCCAATTGGCCCACTCACTGGCCAAAGATTAAAGCAGATACCTACATTAGGAGGATCAATAGCAGCTGAAGTTAGTGCTGCCACTATGAAATGGACTTTTGAAGGCAAAACAGAAGTTTTTACTCCTTTTACAGTTGAAAAAATCCCTATCAATCTATTGGGAAGAAACATTTTACAGCAATTAGGGTTTAAAATGAGTACTTTGTTTTTTTAATCTGGCTGCTGTTGAAGGCCTGCCAACATTTTGACTTGTTTTTATCTAATGGAAAATGGATACACCAGTATGAATAGAACAGTGGCCTTTAGGCAGCGATAAAATTCAGGCCTTATTAGATATAGTACAGGAGCAACTTGACCAAAGACACTTTTGAAATCTTGACCCCTAATGACTAGAAATCTATAGCAAGGGTCCTTGGAATTCCCCAGTGTTTATTGTAAAAAAGAAATCTGGAAAATGGAGGATGTTGACTGATTTAAGAAAGGTGAATGAACAGATGGAAACTATGGGAACTCTTCAGCCTGGACTTTCATCTCTCCTACTCAGTTGCCTAGAGAATGGCCTCTTTGGATCAGAGATATTAAGGATTGTTTCTATTCTATCCCTCTGGATAAGGAAGATATGAAAAGATTTGCCTTTTCAGTGCCCAGTGTTAACTTAGCTAAGCCTTATAAAAGATATGAATGCACAGTTTTGCTACAGGGAATGAAAAACAGCCCCACTATGTGTCAAATGTACATTGCTGCTGCTCTTGCTCCAGTAAGAAAAGCATTTCGAAAAGTTATGCTATTACATTATATGGATGATATATTGGGATGTGCACCTGAGGAACAAATGCTAGAAGCATGTCTACAAAAGACCATAGAAACACTAAGGAATTACAAATTGTACATAGCTCCAGAAGAAAATTCAAAGACATGCTCCTTTTCAATATTTAGTATATGAAGTGTACCCTAAGGTGCTTACAGTACCAAAACTGTCCTTACGAACAGAGAAAATAAACACCTTAAATGATTTTCAGAAATTGATAGACGATGTCCAATGGATGCAACCAGTGTTAGGCTTGACTATCTATCAATTGCAACCGTTATATGATATTTTAAGGGGAGATAGTGCTTTAAATTCACCACTCCAGCTTTCAAAAGAAATTCAAGAAGCTTTGAGAAAGTTGAACTGGCTTTATTCAATGTGGTTGAAAGAGTCACTGAAAAACCATTGGAAATATCAGTTTTTGCAGCACAAGAGGCACCCACAGCAGTCCTTCATCAAGGAGATAGTGTGATAGAGTGGGTGAACCTCCCAGCACAACCCGAACAAATCCTTACTCCTTACCCAGTGCTTGTGGAATTTTATTGAAGGCCATTAAGTGAGCAGTACAATTATCTGGGACAAGAACTGAGAAGATATATACCTTTTATACCAATACACAAATTAATGTGTGCTGTGAGACCATCCCAGAGTGGCAAATTTTATTAGCCATGGCTCCAAATTTTATACATGGGTCTCCATGAAAGATAACCAGACTATTACATAATTGGCGATGGATTCTTGAAGAAAACGTTTCTAAAGTTCCTCTGAAAGGACCAACTATCTTTACAGATGCATCCAAACACAATATTTGTGCTGTATACTCTCATGACTTAACTATAAAGAGAGTAGTCAGAACTCCTTTTTCAGTCCACTCAGTAGAATGAATTGTATGCAATCATTCTAGCTCTTACGTATTATCCAGGAGACATAAATATAATATCTGATTCTGCCTAGTCAGTAGGTGTGGTACAAAGAATCACCACAGCCCAAATAAAATTTGCAGCCTCTAATATATACCAGCTCTTTAAGAAACTTCAAGAGCAAGTGAGAAAGCATCCAGATAAGATTTATATTTTGCATGTCCACTCTCATAGTGGACTTCCAGGTTCTATTTTTGATAGTAATTCAAAGGCAGATAGCCTTCTAACTATGTTGGTCAATACTCCTTTATTCCAAGAAATCCAGGAATCTCATTCTAAATATCACCAGGCTGCTTGAGCTTTACGTTTACAATCTGGAATAACAAGAGAGGAAGCTAGGAGCATAGTAAAAGTGTGTATGGCTTGCCTTCCTTTTCACGTCCCTACATTGCCTCCAGGAAAGAACCCTCGTGGTTTGAGACCCATTGAAATCTGGCAAATGGATATGACCCATTATAAATCTTTTGGTCATCTGTCTTTTATCCATGTTGTGGTAGATACCTTTTCAGGATTCACTTTTGCAACACCAGCAGCAAAAGAGACAGCCCAAGTGGTCACTGAATTCCTCACACAAGCATTTGCCATTATGGGTGTGCCAGAAGCAATAAAAACAGACAATGGTCCTACATATACCTCCAAATATTTTGCACACTTTTGTGTATAGTATAAGATTTTACACACCATTGGCATACCCTTTAGTCCTCAAGGACAGTCAAAGTAGAGAGGAGAAACAGAGACATTAAGACACTGCTCCAAAAACCAAAGAAAGGGGTAGCCACAGGTAACCCTAGAGACCTTCTAAATCTAACCCTTATTCTATTAACTTCTTGATTTTTGACAATAAGATGCACTGGCTCTGGCAGACAGGTTTTATAACTCACCGGAAGGGCAGTGTCCAGTGCGAGCCCCTCCACTATCTTTAGATAATTGCCAGGTGATGTGGAGAGACCCAGAAAGTGGTGAATGGAAGGGACCAGATAGGCTAACTGCTTGGGGGAGAGGGTTTGCTTGTATCTCTACAGGTAGAGAAGAAATCAGATGGGTGCCAAAGAGCGATATTTGCCTTGTCCATCGCAGAGAGACAGAGTAGACCCTTGAAACAAAGCAGAAGACCCAAGAAATATCGGGTGATTCTGTTGCTGCTTGTGCCAACCACTGAAAGAGCATGGCAGTTATGGCAATTGACTCATGGACATCAAAAATTGTTGGACTTCAAAACCTTCAGGAATCATTGGATTCTCTGAGACATAAGACTTGAAAGCCCTCAGGAATCGTTGGATTTTCTGAGAAATGCTAAGACTGTTACAGGACTTCAAAATCTGCTGGACTCATTGGATTCCCTAACACATAAAAAGACTTTTGCAGGACTTCAAAAACTTGGGGGGATCATTGGATTGTGAAGCAATGTGAAGCAATGGACAATAGATTGGTTTTGAACTATCTCTTGGCTGTTGAAGAAGGTGTATGTGTGACTGTTCTTTACATACCCTCCTTCTAGGACTTCTGTCAATCTTTTACAACACCATTTTAATTTATATTGTTTGTTTTACCACTACTTGTGTGTGCAATTCATGTTTGTTACACCACATCGAGCCTGCACTGAGGGGAGGATCATCACTAATAGCCTCTGTGTTATTGCTATGTGCTTGTGTAATACCTCCCATGCTGATGGGTTTGTGCATAATAAGACCCTTCAGCCAAGAAACCCGCTTGCAACTCCCACTTCCCTTGGTGCTTTTCATCTCCCTTCCTGAGATGTCAGGGAGGGAATGATCATCTCCTTTTTAGTGCTTTCACCTCCCTTCCTGAGAAGTCAGGGAGGGTGAGATCACCCCCCTCCCCCTTGGGGGCTCTGATTTCCCTGAGGAGTCAGGGATGGCATGACCACCTGTGTTCTAAAACAAAATAAAGTGGGATATGTAATGGGTTGAAGCTCGAGTTGATGCACTGAGGTCCCTAGCACATGAGGCTAAATAGTAATTGGACCATACTCTATTAATATATATGCTCAGAGAAAGAATGGCCCCCTCCCACTCTTTGTGCAAGTCCTGATGTGTTGTATAGGAAATGACAATTTTGGTGGGGGAAGTAGAGGGGCGGGGAGAGAAATGGAAAGAGACTGCTGGCTGGTACCTGTCGCAGCTGATCACATTGCTATTGCGATCCCCCTTCACCTTGACAGAGAATAAAGATTGAAGATTTTCCCTTAACCTGAATTCCTGACTCTGGCTGATTTTAAAATACAGTCATCACAAGATGATTCAGATCATTTTCAATGATTTTGTGAAGAAGAGAGACATCTACACCCAGAGAGAGGACTATGGGAACTGAGTGTGGCTCAGAACATAGCATTCTCAATGTTTTTGTTTTTTGCTTGCATTATATTTTCTTTCTCATTTTTTTCCCTTTTTGATTTAATTTTTCTTGTGCAGCAAGATAATTGTAAAAATATTAATGCATATGTTGGACTTAACATACATATTTTACCCTGCTTAACATATATCGGATTACTTGCTTCTAGAGGTAGTGGGGATAATTGGAAAACAGGGTTTTGCAAGGGTTAATGTTAAAAAAAAAATTACCCATGCATATCTTTTGAAAATTAAAAGCTTTAATAAAAAATTTTTAAAAAATATTTTAAAAGCTTTTCCTTAAATTCAGCCCAAATCTGTCCTAGTTTAAAATTTGTTATTTTTATCGAGGGAATAATACAATATCAATTTAATATCTCTTCTACATGCTAATAATCCAATTATTTGAAGTAATGGTAATAATGTATCTCCAATGTCATTTCTCTTCCATGGTTTACATTCAGAATGCTTATGTAAAATAATATTCTGTCACCTTCCTCCTCATTCTTATTAGATATGATCCAATTTACCAGTAGTTTTTTGAAATGTGTGATCCTCAGAATTGAACACTGGAAGTGACAATGGAATGTTGCTATATCTGGGCTTCTTGATATAGATGTAGATAAAATAAATGTGTTTAGTTATATAAACTTATTCATATTTATGAGGTCCATTTAGCTTGCATTTCTCATCCTCATCTATAGATTTTTTGTAATTATTTCTATCACATATGCTTTTAAAGTTGATGGTTCCCTTAAATATCAGGTGTTTCTTTTGTCTGTATTAAGTTTCATAATGTTAGAATACATTTTCACACATTGTTCCAATTTTTGATTATATGAAGAGGTAGTAGGGCATAATTGATACAGATTTAGCCAAGAAACTCAAAAAAAATATTGGTTCAAATGATTTTTCTGTTAAGTGTTAGCTGAGTGATTATGAGCAAGTCAGTTATCCATATGGTACACATCTGACTCCATAAGACTATAAATTGTGAAGCACTTATTCCTTTGCATTTGTTGTGAAATTTCTAGGAGTTACATACATGTCAGTAAAAATACTAATCTGGGCCAAAACAGCTAACTTACAAGCCAGCTTTGTTTTATGTATTAATTTGTTTTTATAAAATATGTTTTATTAATTGATAATTATATTGACAAAAATAAAATTATATAAATTTATTTTATTTCCTTGTAAAACAGAATGAAAAAAGTGGGAGCAACTTTCATTCTCTTCTGATATAGGAAATTACTAATGAAAACTCTCCCTCAATTTCTCTTTATCACTTTCGTCACTTGTAAAGGGTCTGGAAACTGAAAAGATATACTTGAATCAAGGACAGCAGAGAGTTATAGTTAAGAACCTACTCAGTTTGAGATAAAGGCTCTTAAACATATACTTAATATGATGGTAATGTAATGGGCAGTTGGTACATGCTCAGTTGTAGTGATATAATCATATTGAGGTATTTAAGAGAGAGTCTCTCTCTCTCTCTCTCAGACACAGAAGAATTATAGTCACAGACACAGAGAAGACTTCAGACTCCAGATTCCAGACTCCGGACTCTATCTTTGAGTAGCCTTGTGGTGGCCCTCCTGCCTTCATCACTTCTTTGTGTAAAGACTAAGGCCCATCCAGAGATCTCCAGAAAGCTAGTCCAGACATTACACTTTGATGCCCAACATGGGGACCTAGAAATTCAGGGCCTTGCAAAGCAGAGCAAAATCAGCTTGACTGACAGGATTGGGTAATTTCAGTGAAGAAGTCCCAGGACCTAGAAATAGGAGGAATATAAAAACAGACAAGCAGGAAACTTTTGTTTTTGAGCTGAAATGGGGACAAATATTAAGAAAAGAGCCTTCCCCACCCTAAGGGAAGTGTGTAGAATGCATAGTTAGGCTAATAAAGAAGCAAGATTTGTTCATAACTTGGAAGCAGATCACTGGATTCTTAAATATATTAGAGTGCATGACTCCTTGGCTATCTAAGGAAGAAAAATTAGAGCCAGACATGTGGAAAATAATGGGAGAGCAACTAATTGAATATTATGAAGCTATGGGTCCTGATTCAATTCCTGAGGAAACATTCCTTATATACAACATAATATAATTGGCTTTAAAGAATCCCACAAGTTCCCCAAAAAAGGAAACAAAAATAAGGTGGATAGCCAGACAAGGAAGTGTGAGGAGAAAGAGCAGAAGAGAGATGATCCTGACAAAGCAGCTGAAAAGCATGGGAAATTGGACAAGAAAGGAAGTAAGGACAGCACTGATGAACTTAAAGGATGTGGTGCTTCTCACTTTCACAGCTCAGTTTCACCTCCATCTATACCTGAAACAGACACCCTTAGGGTATTCCCTATCTCCTGATTCTCCTCCCTCAATTTCCCTTTTGTGAGTGGAGGGGGGAGGAGAAGTAGGATGGGCAGTGACACCATCAACACCACCTATGCAGCAGATTTGTCCACCCCCTATGACAGAATTACAAAAGGCACTAATTAAATCTTAAGAGGAAGGACAGAATACTTCTGATTTGAGAATAGAAGCATACTCTGTGTTTGAAGAGTCTGACTCTTCAGGTCAAGAAAAGAGAAAATACACTCCTTTTAATCTGGAAATTTTTAAAGATCTGAACAAGGCTTGTACTCTTTATAGGTCTACATTTTCTTATATTAAGATGTTATTAGAGAATTTGGCTTTTGAAGTTTTAACCTCTAACGATTGGAAATCTATAGTAAGGACATGTTTAGAACCTGGACAGAATTTATTGTGGCTTTCTGAGTATAGTGAACTCTGTAGAATACAAGCCCAATGAAATAGGCAACTTGGAGTTAATATACCAATCACTTTTGATCAACGAGCAGGTTTATGTCCCTATGCAGACATTTTAGCACAGATTAATTACCCTTTGACAGCATATGAGGACCATATTTCACCTCTTCAGGCGGTATCTCACTACTCACTAAATTCACCATACCAGCTTACAAAAGAAGCTCAAGAGGCTTTGAGAAAGATTAAACTGGCTTCATCCAATGTGGTTGAAAGAGTCACTCAGAAACTCTTGGAAATATCACTTTTTACTACAAAAGAGGTACCCACAGCAATCCTTCATCAAGGACACAGTGTGTCCCAGCATAACCAGACCAAAGCTTTACTCCTTGCCCAGTGTTTGTGGCTAGAATTTTATTAAAGGCCATTAACAAGTTGTACACTTATCTGGGCTAATTCCTGACAAAATCTTCTAGTTTATCCTCTTTGGGTTATAGACATTGAGGATTGTTTCTATTATATCTTTCTAGATAAGGAGGATATGAAAAGGTTTCTAAAGTTCCTCTTAAAGGACTAACTATTTTTGCAGATGCATCCAAACATAACATTTGTGCTGTATACTCTCATGACTTAACTATAAAGAGAGTAGTCAGAACTCCTTTTCAGTCCACTCATCAGAATGAATTCTATACAATTGTTCTAGCTCTTACTTATTATCCAGGAGATATAAATTTAATATCTGATTCAGCCTATTTAGTAGGTGTGGTACAAAGACTTGCCACAGTCCTTAAAATTTGTAGCTTCTAATATATATAAGCTCTTTAAGGAACTTCAAGAGCAAGTGAGAAAGCATCCAGGTAAAATTTATATCTTACATGTCCACTCTCATAGTGGACTTCCAGGTGTAAAGAGCTGAAAATCTTAAAAGGTGTGCTTGAATTAGGCAGCCAAGAATTTAAGATTAATCACCTATTGGACAATGACTATTAGCATATGTTTGGAAAAATGTCCCTTCTCATGATTCCATGCTGGCTTGATCTTATGGTGTATACAGATAATCTTGGAGGGAGTAGAGGGTGGAGTGAGACAAGATAGATTCACTTTGCAGCAGGAGGAAGAAAAGGGAGGTTGGTGAAGAGCTTGTGGCAGTTTTATCCATCTCTTCACTTCTCCTCCTAAAGACAAAGGAATTTTACTTATTCTGACTCTGGCTGATCCTGAGGTCTCTAGAAAGCTAGCCTGGAATTTACATCCAGGTCCTATTTTTGATGGAAATTCAAAGGCAGATAGCCTTCTAACCATGTTAGCCAACACTCTTTTATTTCAGCAGCCCAAAAATCTCATTCTAAATATATTCAGGCTGCTTGAGCTTTATATTTGCAATCTTGGATAACACAAGAGGGAGCTAGGAGCATAGTAAAACCCTGTACAACTTGCCTTTATTTCCACACTCCTATCCTCCCTCCAGGGGAAAACCCTCATTATTTGAGACCCAATGAAATTTGGCAAATGGATGTGACCCATTATAAATCTTTTGGTCATCTGTTTTTGTCCATGTTGTAATAGATACCTTTCCCAGATTTACTTTTGCAATACCAGCAGCAAAAGAGGCAATCCAAGTGGTCACTGAATTCCTTATACAGGCTTTTACAGTTATGGGTGTGCCACAAGCAATAAAAACAGATAATGGACCTGCATATACTTGTAAACATTTTGCACACTTTTGTGGACAATATCAGATTTTATACACCATTGGCATACCTTTTAATCCTCAAGGACAGAGAGCAGAAACAGAGACAACAAGATGCTCCTCCAAAAACAAAAGAAAGGGGAAGCCACAGGTAACCCTAGAGAACTTTTAATTTTAGCTCTTTATACTATTAGCTTCTTGATTTTTGATAAAGATGCACTGGCTCTGGCAGACAGATTTTATAACCCACCAGAAGGGCACTGTCCAGTGGGAACAGCTCCACATCTTTAGGTAATCACCAGATGATGTGGAGAGTTCCAGAAAATGGTGATTGGAAGGGACTAGACAGGTTAACTGCTTGGGGGAGAGGGTTTGCTTGTATTTCAAAAGATGAAGAAGGAATCATATGGGTGCAAATGAGCCATATTTGCCTTGTCTATCAGAGAGAGATGGAGAAGACTCTTGAAATGAAGGAGAGGACCCAAGAAACATCAAATGGTTCCATCTCTGACTGCATGTACCACTGAAAAAGCATGGCTGTTAACCCAGTGTGTATGACAATTGACTCATCAACATCAAAAATTATCAGTGAGACTGTTGCAGGACCTTAAAACTAGTAGGAATCGTTGAATTCCCTGATACGTGAAGCAATGGACAATAGATTCGTTTTGAACTATCTCTTGGCTGCTGAAGGAGGTGTATGTGTGAGTTATTTATATACCCTCCTTTTAGGACTTATGGACATGTATAATTACTCATGTTGATTCATTTGTTTGTTACATCACTACTAGCCTGTGTTATATTAGTATGTGTTTCTGTAATACCTCCCATGATGATGGATTTATGTCTGCCTGTTTCAAGTAAGATCCTTCAATCCAGAAGAAACCTGCTAACAATATCTGGTTTGACTCTCCATTTCTCTTTGATGTTCTCACCTCCATTCCTGAGAAGTCAGGGAGGGCATGATCACCTCCTTTTTGGTGTTTTCACCTCCCTTCCTGAGAAGTCAGGAAAGGTATGACCACCTGTGTTCTTAAAACAAAAGAAAGCAGGAGATGTAGAGGGCCAGGACTCTGAAAAGGTATACTTGAATCAAAAACAGCAGGGTATTATCTTCATCACCTACTCAGAGTGAGATAATGGTACTCTAAACATATACTTAATGTGATGATGATGTAATGAGCAGTTGGCATATGCTCAGTTGTATTGATATAATCATACTGAGGTATTTAAGATAGAATCTCTCTCAGACACAGACACAGAACAAAAATCACAGTCACAGACATACAGAAGACTCAGGATTCCAAATTATAGACATCTGGACTCCGGATTCAGCTTTGTTGTGGCCCTACTGCCTTCATCACTTCTTCATCTAAAAACCAAGGCCTATCCAGAGATCCTCCAGAAAGCTAGCCCAGACATTATAGTCACTTAAAAAACAAGTTATATCTCAGGATAAAAAAGAAATCATAATTTTCAAATACTTGTTACATATTCCAAGTCAGGAGGTACATTTTCAAATAAGCATATATTGTCACTTCCTTCCATCTTTTTACTATGGCCCTAATCTCCTATCATCTACTTTGAAATAGAAATTATACTCCTCTACATTCAACTTCCTGCCAAATTTCCTTCTCCAAGTTGTGATATGTGAATTTTAGGCAATATTATATCAAGTAGCAAGCCAGCATATTTTTCAGGTGTGTGTCTTACCAGGTATATGGACCACATATATATTCCTAAAATGTATATCACCCCCCTTTCCAGTAATCCTTTATGCAATGCCACATACTGTTAAAATGGTAGCTCCTTGAGGGAAGAGACTTTTTTTTTTTTTGCTTCTATTTGTGTCCTCAATAATCAGTACACTTCCTGATAGATATTAAGTGATTCTTTTCCTCTCTCCCTCCCTCCCTCCTTCTCTCCTTCCCTTTCTAATTCCCTTCCTCCCTCCCTCCTTTTTTCTTTCCTTCCTTACTCACTTATTTCCTTCTTCCCTTTTTTTTATCTCTCCCAACCTCATTCCATTCCTTCCTTCCTTTCTTTTCCCCTTCTTACCTTCCTCTCTATCTCCTTCCCTCACCCCCAACAAACTGGAAAATCTGATTTAGAGTCCATGGGTCCTTACTCTCAAATGCTCAAACTTATAATTTATGTACTTCAATTTCTACATCTGTAAAATTAAGCAATTGCTAGCTGGTATCCCTATAATATAGATAAATTTAAAAATTCATATGGAAATGACTTGGAAAGTATAAAGTTATATGCCAAATTTAATACTGCTAGTGAATTAAAATGTCCATCTTTCATCCTTGACAAAACCATGCTTTCAATCCACTCATTATCACGTTTTGAACTTACCAGTTGCTGCCCTTGTACACCCCAAGCTGCATACTGCAAAATGGAATCCTCAACTTCTGGAGGGTTTAACTCCCAAACTTCCCTTGAAAACATGTAAACATATTTATGAATAAATTAATACTTATATAAAAACAGAAAATTGGATAAAAGAACATGAAAAGTCAAATATCTTACCTTGTATGTATGTTATAGATCACATATGAAGCTGTGTACGAATAATGATAAACCTGAAAAAACAATTAAAGGATAATTAGTCATACTGATAAATTACAAAAACATCTAAAGATACACACATATGAGACAAGTAAACAGAATTCAGGGACCTTTTACCAACATTTGTTTGCAAGTAAAATCTGATTCATTTGAAAACTAACCATACATAGGTAACAACTTTCTTCTCAGACGAAAAACAAACAAACAAAAATAACATGGAAATGGAGGAGATGCTCACCAATTGGGAAATAGATCAGTAAAGTGTGATATGTGTTTGTTATGGGATATTATTGTTCTATGGGAAATGATGAGCAGGATGTTCTCAGCTGGAATGTCCTCTATGAACTCAAATAAAGTGAAATATGTTATATACAAAATAACAGCAAAGTTCTGGGATGACAAGCTTTGAATAACTGCTATTCTGAGCAGCATAATGATCCATGGCTACTCTGAAGGACTAATGATGAAAAATCCTATCTATGCACTATGAAGGATCTCATTGTGGCTGATTCCAGATTGAAACATTTTCTCTCTCTCTCTCAATCTCTTTCTCTCTCTCTTTTTTGAGTTTAATTTTGTTGAGGGTTTTTATTTTCATTAGGGCAAGAAGTCTATGTTTTCATAGAAATATTTTGCATAACCTTACATCTTTTTTAATTGCAACTAGGAATAAAAAAGACAATTTAGAACTCAAAAAATTTGAAACAAATGTTAAAAAAAAAGTTTTAAATGTAACCAGGAAAATATTTTCAAAAACTAAATATAAGAAAAAAGGAAAGCTAATAATAGCTTTTGTGGGATTGAAGGAAAGAAGAGTAGGAGGAGGAATCTTCCAAATTGTCTCATTAACATTAGAGACTGAAATGAGAAATAATGGATTCAATGCATGTATATAAGCCTTAAGGGTCTCAGTTAAACTCTCTCCCTGTCTCTCTGTCTGTCTCTCTCTCTCTCTCTCTTTCTCTCTCTCTCTCTCTGTTTCTCTCTCTTTCCTATCTTTTTTTCTTTCTCTCTTCTCCCCTCTCCTCTCCTTTCCCTCTCCCCTCGCCCTTCTCCCTTTCTTTCTATCTCTGTGTATGTGTGTCTCTGTCTCTCTGTATCTTTCTGTGTGTGTGTGTGTGTGTTTGCCTTCTCCTCCCCACTACCCTGTCTTTTTTTGGTCTCTCTGTCTCTGTCTCTCTTTATTTCTTTGTCTGTCTCTCTTTCTCTCTGTGTGTTTCTGTTTCTTTGTATCTCTTTCTTTCGGTGTGTTTTTTCCTTCCTTCCTTCCTCTCTCCCTCTCCCTTTCATTTTTGTCTTTCCCTTATCCTCTCTTTCTCCTCTAAGGTCTATCTCCTTGAAATATTGCCTCCTGTTCTTCATCAGGGAGGGGAAGAAAGAATCAATAAAATCTTGAAATCAATGAAAAAATGAAAGAATATCAGAGCTGAATAATATGTTAGAAGTTAATTAATCTAAAATATATCAAAGATATTCCAAAAAGTAGTAGTACAGTTGAATTATTATAATACTATTCTATTTCACTATCAAAGTATGTTCAGGAAATAGTCCATTCTATCAGATGAAACTTGGTTCTTTGAAACTACTATCCATTCACCTTTTTCTGCCCTCTTAGATTGAAAAAATAAATCTTATCAATTTTTCATTTATGCTTTTTAAATATATGCATGCACAGACAGATTTTGTCTATACTAAGTCTTTTTCCAATCAGGATAAACATTCACATTTCCTACCATTGATTCTTTTGTGAAATAGAATGAGTCAAGAGTCTTTGAAATTTAAAGCATGATACCAAGGTTCCTTGTCTCAAACTAGAGAAATAGCAAGTTGGTAGTTCAAAGATTCAGGGAAAAAATCTATTGAACAAGATTAGGATCATTTAAAATTCAATTTATGATAAAGCACTGACTCTGGAGTTAGGGGGATAAGAGTTCAAATGTTCCCTCAGATACTTACTAGTTGTGTGAACATGGTTAAGTTACTTAATCATGATTGCCTCCAATAAAACAAACAAAAATCCCTCAATTTCTTATTACAATAGTTCATAGGATAATAGAAAGTATAGAATCAAGATGGGATTCGGGGAAAGGACAATGAAAGATGGGGTCCATAAATGGAAAGAATCTTGGTCATGCAGAACTATTCATATGAGAAATGGGCACAGAATAACAAGGTATTAGGTTTACTGAACTGAGAGCACCATTCTGGAAATCATTTGGGAACAGGAGGATTTTTATAAAGTAAAAATAAAAGGCTCAGGGACCTTTTCTGAGACACCTCAAGACTGACTTTTTTGCATTTTAGAACTACCTTATATTGACTTATTCATATAGCAGGTATATTTGAAACATAAGATGAGAAAAATAACTTATACCTTGCTTATTATAGCTATTCCTATACTAACTTTATTTGTTACAATCTCAAAACATTTTACATCATTTTGCATTCTTTTCTCCATCTTTGGAGATACATTATTAATCAATCCTAACTTATTTATGCCTTTGCTAAAATATAGAATACAGCACCAACAAAATATTTCACATGGAAGAAATTATATCCTTGTGTTTATAATCCTTTTTTTCTTTGTTCAATTACTCATTTATTTTAAATCTTAAGAAATAATTATTAAAGAGTTTTTTTTTTTCTCAGAGAGGAATAGGCATTGTATGAATTTATGTAAATATAAAGTTGTATATATATTTGACAAAATGATGTAAATCTATCTTGTAAGCTATACACATATTTATATATTGTGATAAGTTAAAATTAATGTACTAGTGTCATTTTGGAATTTTTGGGATACAATTTGCTTTTATACTTTTTAACTAAATATAGAGTAGCTTCCAATATAACCACATTAAAAAAAAATCTCCTTATTTATTCCCTCTCCTATTGGCCATGCATTCCAAAAATACTTTGTCTCTGTTTACTAAAACTGTATGTAAATCCAAATGATATGTGATGTGAATGGACTAATTATAGTATATGATAATTCTAGGACATTACTTCATTGCCATATATAAATATTTTGGAAAATAAATAGAAAAAAGGAATAAAAAGTGTGAAATAAAAAAAAAAATAGAACCCAAGTCACCATAAAATTGAAAAAATATATAAATAAATTAATAGCAATGAGATAGAAAGAAAAAAGAACAGTTTACTTGTGGACTGGCATAACAACTAAATTTCCAGATAATTGCAGCATAGAGCTAAAAAAAGCTATAATGGAAAGTTATAGAAAAAAAAATGAAGAAATTTAAGAAATTGTTAAAGGGTCAAAAAAGGAAGCAAATAGTACCAGATCTCTTAAAATGCTAGTAAGTAATAATAATGGAAATTATTTACTGTTTTAAAAAATGATTAATGAAATTGATGAGAAACACAAAATATAGAATCAAGTAGGAAATGGCATAGTGCTAAATCAATTCAAAGACACTTTTCTGCACAACTGGAACAAGGACTACACTATTCAATAAAATCTGATGGTAAAATTGACAAACATTTTATTTTATTTTATTTTTAAATTATAGCTTTTTATTGATAGAACATATGCATGGGTAATTTTTCAACATTGACCCTTCCAAACACTTCTGTTCCAACTTTTCCCTTCCTTCCCTCCAGTCCCTCCCCTAAATACACATTAAACATGTTAAAGTATATCTTAAATACAGTATATGTGTACATATTTATACAGTTCTCTTGTTGCACATGAAAAATCGGATTTAGAAAGGTAAAAATAACCCAGGAAGAAAAACAAAAATGCAAGCAGTCCACATTCATTTCCCAGTGTTCTTTTTCTGGGTGTAGCCGATTCTGTTCATCACTGATCAATTGAAACTGAATTGGATCTTCTCCTTGCTGAAGATAGCCACTTCTGTCAGAATTGATCCTCACAGAGTATTGTTGTTGAAATATATAATGATCTTCTAGTTCTGCTCATTTCACTTAAAGGTTTTCCCAGTATATTGCTTTCCTTCTAATCTTGTCTGCATTAGTTTTGTTTGTATAAAAGCTTTTTAATTTGATAAAATCAAAAATTTTTATTTTGTTATCAATAATGATCTCTAGTTCTTCTTTGGTAACAAATTCCTTCCTCCTCCACAAGTCAGAAAGGTAAACTATTCTTTGTTTTTCTAATTTATTTATAATCTCATTCTTTATGCCTAAACCATAAACCCAATTTGATCTTATCTTGGTGTACTCTGTTAAGTGTGGGTCTATGCCTAGTTACTGCCATACTCATTTCCAATTTTCCCAGCAGTTTATGTCATTTAGTGAATTGTTCTTCCAAAAGGTGGGGTCTTTGTGTACGCCAAACATTAGATTGCTATAGTTATTGGCTATTTTGTCTTGTGAGTCTAACATATTCTACTGATCAACTAGTCTATTTCTTAGCCAATACCAAATGGTTTTGGTGACTGCTGCTTTATAATATAGTTTTAAATCAGATACAGCTAGGCCACCTTCATTTTTTTTTTATTAGTTCCATTGAAATTCTTGACCTTTTGTTCTTCCATATGAATTTTGTTGTTACTTTTTCTTGGTCATTAAAATTAGTATAGCACTAAATAAATAGATTAATTTAGGTAGTATTGTCATCTTTATTACATTCGCTAGGCCTATCCAAGAGCATGTGATATTTTTTCCAATTGTTTAGATCTGACTTTGTTTGTATGGAAAGTGTTCTATAGTTTTGTTCATATAGTTCCTGATTTTCCTTTGGCTGATAGATTCTCAAATACTTTATACTATCAACATTTATTTTAAATGGAATTTCTCTCTTGCTATTGGATTTTGTTAGTGATGTATAAAAATATTGATGATTTATGTGAATTTATTTTGTATCTTGCAACTTTGCTAAAGCTTTAGATTATTTCTAATAGGTTTTTAGTAGAATCTCTGGGATTCTGTAAGTATACCATCATATCATCTACAAAGAGTGATAATTTGGTTTCTTCTTTGCCTACTCTAATTCCTCTAATCTCTTTTTCATCACTTATTGCTGAAGCTAGCTCATCTAATACAATATTGAATAATAATGGTGATAGTGGGCAACCTTGTTTCATTCCTGATTTTATTGAGAATGGTTCTGATTTATCAACATTACATATGATGTTTGCTGGTGGTTTTAAATGGATGTTATTGATTATTTTAAGGAAAAATCTATTGATTCCTATACTCTCAAGTGTTTTTAATAGGAATAGGCATTGGATTTTATCAAATGCTTTCTCTGCATCTATTGAAATGACCATTTTTTTGTTAATTTGATTATTAACATAGTCAATTATGTTAATAGTTTTCTTAATATTTAAGAGAGGGGGAAGTAAATTGCTTAAATAATCCCATTTTAGAAAAATAAAAAGAACAAGCTATTAATCAACTCCCTAAGAAAAAGTCCCCAGGACCAGACAGATTTATATGTGAATTCTACCAAACATTGAAAGAACAATTAACTCCAATGTTATATAAATTATTTGAAAAAAATAGTGAATGAAGGATTCCTACCAAATTTCTTTTATGACATAGATATGGTACTGATACCTAAACCAGGTAGGTTGAAAACAGAGAAAGAAAATCCCTAATGAATATTGATGCTAAAATCTTAAATTAAATATTAGCAAAAAGATTACAGAAAATCATCCCCACGATAACACACCATGACCAAGTAGGATTTACAGCAGGAATGAAGGGCTGGTTCAATATTAGGAAAATTATTATCATAATTGACTATATCAATAACCAAATTAACAAAAAATTAGTATGGCAGAAACTAGGCATTGACCTACACTTAACACTGTACACCAAGATAAGGTCAACATGGGTTCATGATCTAGGCATAAAGAATGACATCATAAATAAATTAGAAGAACATAGGATATCTTACCTCTGGGACCTGTGGAGGAGGAAGGAACTTGTGACCAAAGAAGAACTAGAGATCATTATTGATCACAAAATAGAAAATTTTGATTATATCAAATTGAAAAGCTTTTGTACAAATAAAATTAATACAGACAGAATTAGAAGGGAAACAATAAACTGGGAAAACATTTTCCTAGTCAAAGGTTCTGATAAAGGCCACATTTCCAAAATATATAGAGCATTGACTCTAATTAATAAGAAATCAAGCCATTCTACAATTGATATTTAAATGTTCAAAGGATATGAACAGACAATTTTCAGAAAAAGAAATGAAACTATTTCTAGCCATATGATAAGATGCTCCAAGTCAATATTAATCAGAGAAATGCAAATTAAGACAACTCTGAGCTACCACTACACACCTCCCAGATTGGCTAGGATGACAGGAAAAGATAACGCTGAATGTTCGATGGAATGTGGGAAAACGGGGACACTGATGCATTGTTGGTGGAGTTGTGAATGAATCCAACCATTCTGGAGAGCAATCTGGAATTATGCCCCAAAAGTTATCAAATTGTGCATACCCTTTGATCCAGCAGTACTACTACTGGGCTTATACCCCAAAGAGATACTAAAGAAAGGAAAGGGACTTGTATGTGAAAAATTTTTGTGGCAGCCCTTTTTGTAGTGGCTAGAAACTGGAAACTGAGTGGAGGCCCATCAATTGGAGAATGGCTGAATAAATTGTGGTATATGAATGTTATGGAATATTATTGTTCTATAAGAAATGACCAGCAGGATGAATACAGAGAGGCTTGGAGAGACTTACATGACCTGATGCTGAGGGAAATGAGCAAGACCAGGAGATCATTATATACTTTAACAACAATACTATATGATGATTGATTCTTATGGATGTGGCTCTATTCAACAATGAGATGAACCAAATCAGCTCCATTTGTTCAATAATGAATTGAATCAGCTACACCTAGTGAGAGAACTCTGGGAAATGATTGTGAACCACTACATAGTATTTCCAATCCCTCTGTTTTTATCTGCTTACATTTTTTATTTCCTTCTCAGTTTAATTTTACATTATTTCAAAGCCCAATTCTTTTTGTGCAGCAATATAACTGTATATATATATATATATATATATATATATATATATATATATATATATATATATATAATATATAATATATAATATTTAACATGGATTGGTCTATCTGCCATCTGGGAGAAGGGGAGGTGGGAAAAAGGGGAAAAATTGGAATAGAAGTTTTGCAAGGGTAAATGCTGAAAAATTACCCATGCATATATCTTGTAAATAAAAAGCTACAATAAAAAATTAAAAAAAATAAAACGCATGAACAAATTCTTGTATGACTTGTAATGAAATTCTATTGTTGTATAAGAATCGATGAGCAGATGGATTTCAGAAAAATCTGTAAAAACTTACATGAACTAATGCTTAGTGAAGTGAAAAGTAGAAGAACCTTATATATAGTAACAACAACCTTATACAATGATTAGCTTTGATAAATTTATCTCTTCTTTGCAATATAATCCCAAAAGATTCATCATGGAAAATCCTATCCATACTGGTCAGTTGTGGTAGACAAATATGGAGTCTGAATGCAGATTGAAAGAAACTATTTTCATTTTTTTTTGTCGTGAGTTTTCCCTTTTGTTCTATTTTTTTCACAACATAACTAATATAAAATACGTTTAATGATTTTATATGCATAACCTATATTAGATTGCTTGGCATCTTGGGGAGAGGCTATAGAAGGAAAGGAGGAAGAAAAAATAAAACTTAAAATTTTACAAAATGTTGAAAAATGCCTTTATATGGAAGCGTTACATGGGCAAAATACATACTATTTAGTGGAAAACAAAATAAGTAAAGAAAGAAAATTAAAAAGAAAAGTATAGGAACATAGGATATGATGACTGTGGATTTAAACAATAATAATTTAATTTGGCTGCTGGATTTTTAAAGGGGAGTAGTTACAAGTACAACTAAAAAAGAGTTGGGAATTAACATGTAGAGAATCTTAAATTGTAGAATTAGTTTGTTCCATAATCTATGTGGAACAGAAAACCAGTTAAGTGTCCCCTTCCCCCACTCCCTCAGCAGGAGAGTAGTGTGATTAGACCTATATCTTAGAACATTACTATTTTCAAAGCTAATGAAGGAGGAATTGTAAAAGGGAGAGAGTGGAAAAGGGAAAATCAATTAGTAAGTTAGGTGTTCTTTCAGTCAATGCTAAATTACAATTATCCTGATAATTATATGATTGATCTGCCTAATACTCAATGATTGAAAAATACATATATGAAAAAGTTGAATTCTATTTGTCCCTGAAAGTTATATCACAATCAATTAGCTGATGGATCAATAAATACTTAATGAGCACTTGGTATGTGCCTGTCACTGTATAGTGGAGACACCATAAGTATATTAAAATTGAATAATTAAAAACAAAAGGGATACCAAAGTCCTGGAGGATATTGTTATTTCCTTGAAGAGATGAAAATATAAAGTAAAAGAATGATGGACTTAATCTGACAGTTAAAAAGGATCAAAAAGAATAAAGATATTCAGAGACTGCTCCCATGTAATAGAAATACTATCAAATTTGAAGTCAGCCTCCAACTTTCTAATAAGTAATTCCATTTTAAATAATATTTAAAATTTAAATACAAAATAGGAAGAGCAAAAAAAAAAACCTTCTTATGTGTATGGCAGAAGGTAAGAGAGAATTCAAAGTATAAATAAACAAATGTTCATTTCAAGAAAGCCTATATAATAAATACTACACATCCTATTCAGAGCTGGCCATCTTGTCTTTGCTTCCTTGCAGGTTTTCTTTTATTCTATGCTGTGTACTTTTTAATTTATCCTTTCCCCCCCTCCTTTTTCTTCCCTCCTCTAAAAAGTCTATAAGTACACATACACATATTCATGTTTATACATCCACAAATATATACATCATTCATGCACACACACACATATATACGTACAAATGTACATATTTATACACATACACTATATATAATCATACAGATATATACTCATATATATGCATATATAGCTATGCAAGATTCTACTATTCTTCTTTGTCCATTGCTTTTTTGAAGATGGATAAATAACATCTGCCTTCATTAGTTCAAGTCTTTCCATATTTTCCCAAATACACCAATTCATCATATTCCAAACTTATATTGTCTAGTTATTTTAAATAGTTTAAATAATTAAAAAATTTGAAACAAAATAGGAATATCTTATGAAATTTGCAATTACTGTGAAATCCAAATGTTTCAAAGATGTAAAATATTTTGAAAAATATAGTGTGCTATAAACATTTCAAATAATACTTATATTTTTCCTAAATAAAATGTTTGGAAAGACCCAACTATTAATTTTTTAAAAAATGTGCTAGGTGCTGGATGAAGCATGAGAGAAATAAGATTTGGTCAGCATCCAGATATAACTTATGATCTAGGAGGGCTAGAATTTGAGCTATTGCAAATTTAAAGAAATGGAGAAAAGGAAAGCTGTAGGTACAGTAACATATGAAGTACATGAAGGGTATCTTTCAGTTTCAGTATAAAAAGACCTATTAAGATACCATTCAAAGATTTATTGAATCAGGAGAATCTGAACTAATTGATATTGCTATCAGTACGTAAAAGCTTTAACCATAGGGGAATGGTCTAATGCATCAAATTAAAATATAAATACCATTATTCTTTAGCTGGAGCCTGCATTTGTTTCCTTAAAGAATGTTTTTATCTGATGCATTATCAAAAGGAATTAATGTCTTGAGCATAACCTATGTAAAAAAAGAGAGCAGACCATTTTGATGATTTATGTTTCAACTAGACTTTGGTATCTGCACTACAGCTATAGGTAGAATTGGTATTAACACACATTAAAACAGAATCAAAAAGATTAAAAAAAAAAAAAAACTAAGGAAGCAGAATTTGTAAAATAAATCCAGAAATAAGAGAAAAAATACAGTTAGACCATTTGTACTTATGATAGAGATTGATTGTTGGAATCCTTACTAACTGCTAACTAATTAGAGTTGATCTAATCTTACAAGAAGATGTTTTGGCCAGAACCTGAAACAAGGTACTAAGTAGAACTAATTAATACAAGGCTTGTATTCACACCTTTACTCATTGGAGTCCACAAGTATGCTAGCTTCACAAAGTACACTTTCTAACTTCAAGGGAGTCCACACCTCCCTTAAAGCTCTTTGGGCCAGAGAGCACTATGGGAGAAAACCCGTAATCCCTCTCTCTCGTATCCCACAATTCCTCCCTCTTGGATAAAAGAGACAGAGGCTCTCGGGCAGATTTGACTGGAATGAGATGAAGAGTGGAGCTGGCTGGAGGCTGAAGAAAGCAGAGGCAGAGGCTGAAGGACCAGACCTTTGGATTTAAAGACATTCGGAGAGAGCTCTTGGAACCAAGCAGAAAGATAGGCCTCTAAGCTAATCGGGCTATATTGGAGATAATAAAAGATCTGAACTTTTTCACCTGGCTGCGTTTTTGAGAAGAAAAAGCTCACTACAATTGATAATGTCAAATTTATTGTAGGACAATGAAAGGCACCATTAAAAATAAAGAAATAATTGACTTTACTTCTCAGAGTATTTCTATTATAGAATCAATAAAATATAGAAAGTTTAGCATCATACATTAGGGAGGAATATAATTCGAGAAACAATTACTAATTGTTTACTGTGTGACACATATTCAAATGAGTGAAAGATAAGTGACTTTTTACAACTAAAAACAAAAAAAAAATATTTCCTGCCCTTAATGGGAGTAAATTCTATTGGAAAACACAAGCTGTTATAGCTGTATATACAAGTTGTAGAACATTCATTAGCATCAATATAAAATTGTGAGAAGATACTGAAGCATAAAGTTGAATTACATACAAATATTAAAATACCAAGGCAAAAAGCACAAATACTTTAATTACACTCCACAATGATATGGAATACCGAATAACTAAAGAGATAAAGGTATATTGACAATGACAGGTTTCAGAACTACTTGGAAAGTCTTAGAAAGAATACTGGTTAAGTAATGGGATGGCTCTGCATAACAGGAATACAAGCTTGCAAATAAACAATTAGAACAAAATAATTTTTAAATAATAATACATATTGAACCTTTATGTTGACAAACTATCAGATTTACTATTTTTTTTATTACACTGAATAACCAAATGCATATTTTGATAACATGTAGAGAGCATGCTAGTGTTTACACACATAAGTAGTATAGAACTTAAATTATATTTGGAAACTGATTAATAGATAATGTGATGTTTTCCATACATGATGATGACTTCTTACTTGAACTATTTTTAGACAAATAATAACATCTTTGCGTTAATATAATCTTATATTTAGAGCTTGAAAGGACATAAGACTTTATCAAGTCCAAATCCATCTTTTGCAGAGTAGGAATAATGGGAACAATGCTGAATGTAGAGCCAAGAGAACTTAAGTTTGAAACCTGTTTCATCAAGCCATAGATGTTTATTTAGCCTGGCCAAGAACTTTGATTTCCCTAAACCTCCATTTTCTCATGTATAAAGTGTTTGCAAATTATTCATAATTTTTGTTTGTTTTGTTTTTGTGTTTTTGGTGTTTGTGGAACCAAAAAGTACTTTCAACTTAGAGTATCATTTGTAGGAGACCATAGCATAAAAATGACAAAGTATTACATAAAGATAGGTTTGGACTTGATAATGTCATATGTCTTTTCAAGCCATAAATATAAGTTTAATATTAACTCAAAGATGTTATTATTTGTCTAAAAATGTTTCAAATAAGAAGTCTTCTTGGTGTATGGGAAGTACCACATTATCTATTAATCAATTTCCAACTATAATTTACATAGTGCCATATATATATATATACATATATATATTCTATATAGATGTAATTATTATTTCTTATTTGCAAAGTAAGAAAGGTAATGAAGCATAGAATTTAAAATTCATAGAATTTGAATTCAGATCTAAGTGCTCTTTCAACTTTCCCATGTTCACTCAGAGAACTACGAAGCCACTTAATACAATCTCCCATAAAGAAAGATAACTTCATTTACAGGAGAAGTTCAGGCTTAAAAAAGGAAACCAGAAGATGTATTTGGAATGAGAGCTAGAAATATGCATATTCTTAAATGATTTCTGTTATATCCAGTATGTGTCCAAAACAGGTCATAGTATTTCTGGCTACATTACTATTCTTAACAGTTGCTGCAAAGTTTTTCTCTTGAACAGAAACTCCAAATTTTCTGAACATTAGTATGGGTAACAACATAATGAGATATTTGGAAAGAGGAACATGATATTTTTCATCCCACAATTGTCATGCTTTAAAAAGTATATCTTGGCTGATGACTTATTAATGATTAAATGGGCAAGTGTTATCAAGAAGATATAGTACAATTTCAATTAGGAAGCAGATAAGTCTGAAGTCAGTTTTGACAGAGGAATAATCTAATGAATTAAAGTTTGAGTAGTTTCAAGTGAATCTTATTTTAAAAGTAAGGAATGACTCTGAAAAGGAGGGTTATTTGACTTTTAGACACTGATGGATTGGATTAGGTTTACTTGTTCATATAGATAGTAGTGACAAAGTGAAAAGAGCTTTGTTTGGAGTTGGAAAGATTTAGTTTCAAATCCTCTCTCTGATACTTGCTTCTTGAAATTAGTGATTCTTTTTTGTTGCTCATGGTAAAAGTTCTTACCATACAGCATTAGTTTTACTGTAGTCACAATATTGAAATCTAATATACTTTGGATATATGTGATTGATTATAATATATTTAAACACACATATACAGTATTTATTTACACAAGTACATATGTATATGCATAACTAGTAGCCAGTGACTTTGATGTTCATAATCCTTATAGTACTTAGCATAGCAAATTTGTACAAAATAAATATTTTTTTAATTTACATTTTATTTTATTTAATAATAACTTTGTATTGACAGAATCCATGCCAGGGTAATTTTTTACAACATTATCCCTTGCACTCGCTTATGTTTCGTTTTTTTCCCCTCTCTCCCTCCACCCCCCCCCAAGATGGCAAGCAGTCCTATATATGTTAAATATGTTGCAGTATATCCTAGATACAATACATATTTGCAGAACCGAACAGTTCTCCTGTTGCACAGGGAGAATTAGATTCAGAAGGTATAAATAACTTGGGAAGAAAATCAAAAATGCAAATAGTTCACATTCATTTCCCAGTGTTCCTTCTCTGGGTGTAGCTGTCTCTGTCCATCATTTATCCATTGAAACTCAGTTAGGTCTCTTTGTCATAGAAATCCACTTCCATCAGAATACATCCTCATACAATATCGTTGTCGAAGTGTATAATGATCTCCTGGTTCTGCTCATCTCACTTAGCATCTGTCCATGTAGGTCTCTCCAAGCCTCTCTGTATTCATCCTGCTGGTCATTCCTTACAGAGCAATAATATTCCATAACATTCATATACCACAATTTACCCAACCATTCTCCATTGATGGGCATCCATTCATTTTCCAGTTTCTAGCCACTACAAACAGGGCTGCCACAAACATTTTGGCACATACAGGTCCCTTTCCCTTCTTTAGTATTTCTTTGGGATATAAGCCCAATAGAAACACTGCTGGATCAAAGGGTATGCACAGTTTGATAACTTTTTGGGCATAATTCCAGATTGCTCTCCAGAATGGTTGAATTCGTTCACAACTCCACCAACAATGCATCAGTGTCCCCGTTTTCCTGCATCCCCTCCAACATTCATCATTATTTTTTCCTGTCATCTTAGCCAATCTGACAGGTGTGTAGTGATATCTCAGAGTTGCCTTAATTTGCATTTCTCTGATCAATAGTGATTTAGAACACTCTTTCATGTGAGTGGTAATAGTTTCAATTTCATCATCTGAAAATTGTCTGTTCATATCCTTTGACCATTTATCAATTGGAGAATGGCTTGATTTTTTATAAATTTGAGTCAGTTCTCTATATATTTTGGAAATGAGGCCTTTATCAGAACCTTTAATTGTAAAGATGTTTTCCCAGTTTGTTGCTTCCCTACTAATCTTGTTTGCATTCGTTCTGTTTGTACAAAGGCTTTTTAATTTAATATAATCAAAATTTTCTATTTTGTGATCAGTAATGGTCTCTAGTTCATCTTTGGTCACAAATTTTTTTCTCCTCCACAAGTCTGAGAGATAAACTATCCTATGTTCCTCTAATTTATTTATAATCTCGTTCTTTATGCCTAGGTCATGGACCCATTTTGATCTTATCTTGGTATATGGTGTTAAGTGTGGGTCCTTGCCTAATTTCTGCCATACTAATTTCCAGTTATCCCAGCAGTTTTTATCAAATAATGAATTCTTTTCCCAGAAGTTAGGGGCTTTGGGTTTGTCAAACACTAGATTGCTATAGTTGACTATTCTGTCTTGTGAACCTAACCTTTTCCACTGATCCACTAATCTATTTCTTAGCCAATACCAAATGGTTTTGGTGACTGCTGCTTTATAATATAATTTTAGATCAGGTACAGCTAGACCACCTTCATTTGATTTTTTTTTCATTAATTCCCTTGAGATTCTCGAGTTTTTATTGTTCCATATGAATTTTGTTGTTATTTTTTCTAGATCATTAAAATATTTTCTTGGAAGTCTGATTGGTATAGCACTAAATAAATAGATTAGTTTAGGGAGTATTGTCATCTTTATTATATTCGCTTGGCCTATCCAAGAGCACTTAATATTTTTCCAATTATTTAAGTCTGACTTTATTTGTGTGGAAACTTTTTTGTAATTTTGCTCAAATAATTTCTGACTTTCCTTTGGTAGGTAGATTCCCAAATATTTTATGCTATTAACAGTTATTTTGAATGGAATTTCTCTTTGTATCTCTTGCTCTTGGATTTTGTTGGTGATGTATAAAAATGCTGAGGATTTATGGGGATTTATTTTGTATCCTGCTACTTTGCTAAAATTATGAATTATTTCTAATAGTTTTTTAGTAGAATCTCTGGGGTTCTCTAGGTATACCATCATATCAGCTGCAAAGAGTGATAGTTTGGTTTCCTCATTGCCTACTCTAATTCCTTTAATCTCTTTCTCGACTCTTATTGCAGAGGCTAGTGTTTCTAATACAATACTGAATAATAATGGTGATAGTGGGCAACCTTGCTTCACTCCAGATCTTACTGGGAAAGGTTCCAGTTTTTCCCCATTACATATGATGCTTACTGAAGGTTTTAAATATATGCTACTGACTATTTTAAGGAAAAGTCCTTTTATTCCTATGCTCTCAAGTGTTTTTATTAGGAATGGCTGTTGGATTTTATCAAATGCTTTTTCTGCATCTATTGAGATGATCATATGGTTTTTGTTTGTTTGGTTATTGATATAGTCAATTATGTTAATAGTTTTCCTAATATTGAACCAGCCCTGCATTCCTGGTATAAATCCTACTTGGTCATAGTGTATTATCCTGGGGATGATTTTCTGTAATCTTTTTGCTAATATTTTATTTAAGATTTTAGCATCAATATTCATTAGGGAGATTGGTCTATAGTTTTCTTTCTCTGTTTTCAGCCTACTTGGTTTAGGTATCAGTACCATGTCTGTGTCATAAAAGGAGTTTGGTAGGACTCCTTCAATCCCTACTTTTTCAAATAGTTTATTTAGCATTGGAGTTAATTGATCTTTAAATGTTTGATAGAATTCAGATGTAAATCCATCTGGTCCTGGGGATTTTTTCTTAGGGAGTTGATTGATCGTTTGTTCTATTTCTTTTTCTGAGATGGGAGTGTTTAGGATATTTACTTCCTCCTCTGTTAGTTTAGGCAAGCTATATTTTTGGAGGTATTCTTCTATTTCATTTAAGTTGTCGAATTTATTGGCGTAAAGTTGGGCAAAGTAGCTCCTAATTATTGCTCTAATTTCCTCTTCGTTAGTGGTGAATTCTCCCTTTTCATTTTTAAGACTAACAATTTGATTTTCCTCTTTCCTTTTTTTAATCAGATTTACTAAGGGTTTGTCTATTTTGTTAGTTTTTTCATAGAACCAACTCTTAGTTTTATTAATTAATTCAATAGTTTTTTTTTTTTTACTTTCAATTTTATTGATGTCTCCTTTTAATTTTAGAATTTCAAGTTTAGTGTTTGACTGGGGGTTTTTAATTTGTTCCTTTTCTAGCATTTTTAGTTGCAAGCCCAATTCATTGACCTTCTCTTTCTCTATTTTATACAAATAGGCCTCTAGAGATATGAGATTTCCCCTTATTACCGCTTTGGCTGCATCCCATACATTTTGGTATGATGTCTCATTATTATCGTTTTCTTGGATGAAGTTATTAATTATGTCTATAATTTGCTGTTTCACCCAATCATTCTTTAGTATGAGATTATTTAGTTTCCAATTATTTTTTGGTCTACTTTTCCCTGGCTTTTTATTGAATGTAATTTTCAATGCATCGTGGTCTGAAAAGGATGCATTCACTATTTCTGCCTTACTGCATTTGAGTTTGAGGTTTTTATATCCTAATATATGGTCAATTTTTGTATAAGTTCCATGAACTGCTGAAAAGAAGGTGTATTCCTTTCTGTCCCCATTACATTTTCTCCAGAGATCTATCATATCTAATTTTTCTAGTATTCTATTTATCTCTTTGACTTCTTTCTTGTTTATTTTGTGGTTTGATTTATCTAATTCTGAGAGTGCAAGGTTGAGATCTCCCACTATTATAGTTTTGCTGTCTATTTCTTCTTGCAGCTCTCTTAATTTCTCTTTTAAGAATTTAGATGCTACACCACTTGGTGCATATATGTTTAATATAAATACTGCTTCATTATTCATTCTACCCTTTAGCAAGATATAGTGCCCTTCCTTATCTCTTTTGATTAGATCAATTTTTGCTTTAGCTTGATCTGAGATCAGGATGGCTACCCCTGCTTTTTTGACTTCACCTGAAGCATAGTAGATTTTGCTCCAACCTTTTACCTTTAACCTGCATGTATCTCTCCGCTTCAGGTGTGTTTCCTGTAAACAACATATTGTAGGGTTCTGGCTTTTAATCCATTCTGCTAACCGCTTCTTCTTTATGGAAGGAGTTTACCCCATTCACATTTATGGTTAAAATGACCAATTCTGTATTACTTGCCATCTTGTTAACCCCGGTTTGTGCTTTTCCCCCTTCTTTCCCCTTTCCCCCCCTTCCCAGTATTAAGCTTGTGAGCACCACTTGCTTCTCACAGCCCTCCCTTTTTTAGTATCCCTCCCCCCCTTAAAGTTCCTCCCCCTATCTTACCCCTTTCCCTCCCAGTTACCGTATTTCCTTACACTTTAGCTTATTCCTTCCCTTTTCACTTTTCCCTTCTCACTTTTCAATGAGGTGGGAGAAGTTTCACCATAGATTGAATATGTCTAAAATTTTTCTCTTAAAGCCAATTCTGAACGCAGTAAAATACTCACTATATTCATCCCTCTCCATTCTTTCTCTCAGATATAATAGGTTTCCTATGCCTCTTCATGAAATGTAGTACCCCCACTTTCCCCTTTTTCTGGTACAATGTCCTTTCCACATCTAGTTTCTAGAACAAGGAATATCTGTATTCTTTATACATCTTTATAGCAGAAATATAGTTCTCAAGATTAATCTTTACCTTTTTAGATTTCTCTTGAGTTCTGGACTTGTAGATAAAATTTTTTGTTAAGTTCTGGCTTTTTCATCAAAAATAGGTGAAATTCGCTTACTTCGTTGAATGTCCATCTTCTTCCCTGGAAAAAAGATGCTCATTCTCGCTGGGTAAGTTATTTTTGGTTGCATACCAAGTTCCTTAGTCTTTCGGAATATCATATTCCAGGCCCTTCGATCTTTTAGTGTGGATGCTGCCAGATCCTGGGTGATCCTTATTGTGGCTCCTCGATACTTGAATTGGGTTTTTCTAGCTGCTTGCAATATTTTTTCCTTCGTCTGAGGGTTTTGGCATTTGGCCACTATATTTCTTGGTGTTTTGATTTTAGGATCCCTTTCAGTAGGGGATCGATGAATTCTTTCAATGTCTATTTTACCCTCTATTTCTATGACTTCTGGGCAGTTCTCTTTGATAATTTCCTGGAAAATAGTGTCCAGGCTCTTTTTTTCATCATACTTTCTGGGAGTCCGATGATTCTCAAGTTGTCTCTCCTGGATCTGTTTTCCAGGTGTGTTGTCTTCCCCAGAAGGTATTTCACATTCTTTTCCATTGTTTGATTTTTTTTGGATTTGCTTGACTGATTCTTCTTGTCTCCTCGAGTCATTCAATTCCATTTGTTCGACCCTGATTTTCAGTGAAGTATTTTCTTCATTCACTTTTTTAAGATCTTTTTCTAATTGTCCAATTGAGTTCTTTTGTTCTGTGGAATTTTTTTCCATTTCGCTAATTTTGTTTTCCAGTTCACCAATCCTATTTTTCAAGGATTTGGTTTCTTTATCCACTCTCTCTTTAACTGACTTCTCCAGGCTCTTTTGCCAAGCCTCCCTCTCCTTTTGCCAAGTCTCCCTCTCCTTTTGCCAAGCCTCATTCTGCTTTTCCCATTTTTCTTCTAGTTCCCTTGTGAGAACCTTTTTAATTTCCTCCATGAGATTCATCTGTGCTGAGGAACATATGATTTCCTCCTTTGGGGATTCACCTGGGGACTGTTTGTTTTTAGTCTCCTCAGGATTTGGAGTCTGTTCTTTATCTGTATAGAAGCTGTCAAGGGTTAAAGTCTTTTTCAGTTTCTTGCTCATTCTGTCTAATAATCAAAGACAAACTAGCCAAGAAACAGAAGGAAAAAACCCTTGAATGGAGCTGCTTTCTTTGGGAGTGGGGCAGGGTAGCAGTGAGGCACTAGCAGGACTGTGCTGTGCCTGCGCTCTGAGATCCGAGAGTGTGCTGAGACACTGTGGGGGAGGGGTGGCCAGATCCCGAGAGACTCCAGCTGTTTGGGGTTGTATTCTTCACCTCCGGTGTTTTTAGCTTCTCTGCTGGGCTGCTGACTTGCTGCCAGAGCAAAGTTTCTAATCCTGTAGCGAAGCTCTCCCCGCAGAGACGGCTGCGATCACGCCCCACCCCCTCTCTGTTCTGCTTGGCTCAGAGCCACCTTCCGTGCTCTCACTGTCGCTGCCGCCCACAGCCTGCTTCTGATCTAATAACCATCCCCGCCCTCGCGCAAAAACAGATCTTTCCTGACGAGTCTCAAGGATGGTTTCTCTTGGTAACTAGTTGTATGTTTTTTCTTTTTTTTTTCAGTCGAGCATTAATTCAGAGGCATGAAATGAAATGGATAGTGAGAGAAGAACGCAGAGGTTACAAAGCAGTGTGCCTCCTCTCCGCCATCTTGGCCGGAAGTCCCAATAAATATTTTCTTAATAAATAAATGTTGTGTAATTCCATGAAACATTCAAGGTGACATCAAATTATCTACCTCATAGATAATTTCTATTCAATGCAAAAAAGGCACATGTAAAAGATACTCCTGTATGTAATTAATGCAAATAGGTTCATTAAACACTAGTGGACATTAAACAGCTTTCCATTTAATGTTACTGAGAAATCAGTGGTTTGATGCTACCTATAGCACTTAAAATCAATCACTGCATGTACAAATACCATTTCAATTTCAAAGAGGAACTAATTTAAATATTATCTAAGTGCTCATGAAAATTCTTAGCATAGTACTTCAATATAAAAGAAATATAGTGAAATGGAATATAAAACAAGATAAAGCCTTGCTCATTAGAGCTGGAAATAAATTGCCAAGATAAAGTCAGGACTGTAAAATTTTGATAAGTATTGAGACTAGTAGACTGTTTCAACAAAGACAGACTATGTTAGATTTCATTGAGTTCCTCTATCTCCAACCAATTGAAAACTTATCAAGTATGACTGAAGTATCTACTCTTAAATTCTTACATTGTGTGTATGTGTGTATGTATGTATGTGTGTGTATACACATATATATATATATATATATGTATATATATATATGTATATATATATATCAAAGCTTTTATTATGTGCATCAAATTGTAGGTGTAATTTTTATTTTTTCTCAATTGTTCCTTCAAGATATCTCATTCATAATTATATTAAAGAGAAATTCCACATATCAGTCCTCCATATTCTTGATTTACCTTTCTAATGTTTCCTTCCATATTTCTAGGTCAGTATATGCTATTTCTCCCAAATGAGGCAAACATGCCAAGCATCATCCGTGCCTTTTTATATTATCCAAGTTGTTCCCCTCTGGAAAAATCATTCTAGAATGTTTTTCAAATATTAACCTTAATCTGATCCCTTTCAAAACAAATTTTTTGTGATCAATGCAGAGAAAAGATATTTTATAGCTCTATTTACCTCTTTTTAACTATTTGATTTTTACTTGCTTTATGATAGTTATTCATGTACATGGCTTGTCTTGTTCAACATACATGAAATTTCCAGAAAATCTGTCTTCTCTTTATATCTCCCAATAAAGAAAGATACAATTACTGCTCAGTGAACTATGAGGTTTGCTCCTTGAGATGAGGGGGCTTGTGCTTAAGACAATTGATGCTACAATAATATTAAATGCAACACAGTGCCTTCCTGACAGGAAACATTTAATAAATATTTCTGGAAATGACTTACTGAATTTGAATTTTGAAAGTTATGACAGTCTATATATCCATTTCTGTTAAGAAAAGTCTTCAACAATTCATTGAAGGATATATTCAATAGGTTTCAAAAGCTGAGGCTAATTTTCATATTTTTGAATTAAATTATGAGCAACTTAAATATAACTATTAAATGGCATCATTTTATAGGTCTAAATATGTAGTGGTCAGTATTTACTCAATCTTAAGTTGTTAACATATTCTTTAATTGGTAAATTTAGCTTTTCTATAATAAATCATGTTACTATAAATAAGTTAGGCATGATAAATCTATGGAAAAATTAAATAGAGACAAAAAAAGATGTACACTTTCTTTACAGTAGTTAATGGAACCTATACAAAAATTGATCATATATTAGGACATAAAAACCTCAAATTCAAATGCAGAAAGGCAGAAATAGTAAGTGCATCCTTTTTAGATTATGATGCAATGAAAATTAGATTCAATAAAAAGCTAGGGGAAAATAGAACAAAAAAAAATTGGAAACTAAATAGCGTCATCTTAAAGAATGATTGGGTGAGGGGGACAGAGCCAAGATGGTAGAGAAGGCACACTCAACTTTCTAAGCTCCTCTCATCCCTTCAACCAACTATTAAATTCAGCCTCAAAAATAGCGTTTGACTACTAAAATTCATGAAAATTAGAAGCACTACAATTTACTAGCCAAAGATATTCTGGAAGATTGCCAGGAAAGGTTTTTCCTGAGGGGCCAGGAACAGACTAGTGCAGGCAGTGAGAGGCTAGTGTCTGAGCAGACCAGGGGTAGGGTGATCTCTGTGGCTAGAGAAGTTATAGAGACAACTCTGCTCTAGTCTAACTGCTCTACCTTGATTGCAAAGCAGTAAACTGGCAGAGAAATTAAAGCCTAAAACAGAGGGTACTCTAAAAAACGCCAGAACCTAACAAGATCTGGCTCTAAACACCCAAACCTGGAAGTGACTCAGGCAGACTGTAACATAGCCTTGCAGGCACATCCTGCAGTTTGGGGCTTTTGCAGGGACAGTTACAAATCTGCCTGTCAGGGGGGCACAGCCCAGGGAAGCCTCTAATCTGCAGAGTGGGGCTCGGCCTGGGGCAATAGCATGACTGTGCTTCCAAGGGCAGAGACAATTCTGGTCCCTGAAGGGCCATTCACTGATGAGCTGCTAATACCCACAGCCCCAGGGTGGGATTTGGCTTGGGGTACTGAAACTCTCACTGCTCAGTGTCTAGCCCCAAAGCAGTCATTATTCCACACAGCAGGGGTTCTTTGCAGGGCACTTTCCCAGTTCTGCCCTGCAGGCTTGAGTTACTTCTAGGTGGGGAACTCTTTTTCAGAGCACTCCAATAACTTGCTGTTCTTTGTAGCCTGCTGGCAGGACAGCTACCCGTCCATACACCTATCATTGCTCTGCAGAGGAAGCTGGTAATCTCCTGGCCCTGAAGGCAGATCTTACATGCTTTAAAAAATGAGTTAAAAAAATCAAAAGGACAAATGATAGATTCTATCCAGAAAGAGAGCAACTTTTCAACCCTGAGGAGACTAATAGCAGATAGTCTCCAGACAATTGTTGGTGCCCAACACAAAAAGCTCTCCTAGAAGAGACTATTAAAAACCTTAAAAGAGAACTAGAAGAAAAATGGGGAAAGGAAAGAGAAGCTATGCAAGAGAGCAACAACTTCCTGAAATGTGAATTGGAAAAGGTAAACAATTCCCAAGAAATACAGGGACACAGAATTTGTGAATTGGAAAAAGAAAATAACTCACTAAAAAAAAAAAATAGTGAAATGGAAAAAACTCCATAAAGCAAAACAACTCATTTAAAAACTCAATTGAACATATACAAAAAGAAGCAAAAAAAGCTAATGAAGAAAATAACTCACTAAAAATCAAAACTGAACAAATAGAAATTACTGATTTATTAAGACATCAAGAATCAGTCAAATATAACCAAAAAAAAAAAAATGAAAGATTGGGGAAAAATTTCAAATATTTACTTGGAAAAACAACAGATCTGGAAAATAGATCTAGGAGAGATAACCTGAGGATCATTGGACTACCCAAAAATTATGATGAAAAAAAGAGCCTAGATACCATTTTATAGGAAATCATCAAAGAAAACTGCCCAAAAGTAATAGAACCAGAAGGTAAAATAGGTGTTGAAAGAATTCATCGAAAACCTTCTGAAAAAGACCCTAAAATAAAGACTCTGAGGAATATTGTGGCCAAATTGCAGACTTTTCAGACTAAAGAAAAAATATTACAAGCAGCCAGGAAAAAACAATTCAAATACCGAGGTGCCACAATAAGGGTCCCTCAAGATCTGGCTGCCTCAACAATAAAGGATTGAAGGGCCTGGAATCTGATATTCTGAAAGGCAAAAGAACTTGGATTGCAGTGAAGAATAAGCTGCAACCTAGCTAAGCTGAGCATTTTTTTTTTCCATGGAAGAAGATGGACATTTAATGAAACAGAGGAATTCCATTTGTTTCTAAAGAAAAAAAACAGACTTAAACAAAAATTTTGATTTCCAACCACAGGACTCAAGAGAAATAGAAAAAGGTAAAAGGAACTCTTGAGAATAGTATTGCTGTTATGGATATACATAAAAACCACATGCATAATTTGATTTTATTGACATAATATAAAAAAGGGAAGCAGAAATAGAAAGGGGATAGTGTCAGAAAAAGGGAAAAGGGGAGATAAAAAGAAGGAAAGTACATGGGATGATGAGGCAAAGGAAACCTATCATATCTAAGGGACCTTAGAGAGGGAGAGGAACATTGTGTGAATCCTACTCTCATCAGAGTTGGCTCAAAGAGGAAATAATTAACATATTTATTTTACAGAGAATCTTCTCTCACCCCATTAAAAATGGGAGAGTAAAAGTGAGAGAGGGAAAAGGAAAAAGAATAATACGAGAAGGGTACAAGAAAGGGGAACGGATTCAAAGGGAGGAGAGAGGGATCCTAAAGAGGAAGAGCTGCATGACGCAAGGGGGACCAATAAGTTTAATACTAGGGAAGGGGGGAAGGAGGGCAAGAAAAAGAAAAACATAATCTGGAGATATTAGGATGGCAGGAAATACAGAATTAGTAATTTTAACCGTAAATGTGAATGGGATGAACTCTCTCATAAAGTGGAGGCAGATAGCAGACTGGATCAAAAGTCAGAACCCTACTATATGTTGTTTACAGGAAACACATGTTAAACAGGGAGATACATACAGAGTAAAGGTAAAAGATTGGAGCAGAATCTATTATGCTTCAGGTGAAGTCACAAAAGCAGGGATAGCCATGCTTATCTCAGATCAAGCAAAAAATTGATCTTGCTAAAGGGTACTATAGACAATGAAGCAATATCAATATTAAACATATATGCACCAAGTGGTATAGCATCTAACTTCCTAAAGGAGAAGTTAAGAGAGTGGTGAGAAGAAATAGCAGCAAAACTATAATAGTGGGAGATCTCAATCTTGCACTCTCAAAATTAGATAAATTAAATCACAAAACAAATAAGAAAGAAATTAAAGAAGTAAATAGAATATTAGAAAAATTAGGTATGATAGATCTCTGGAGAAAACTGAATGGTGACAGAAAGGAGTATTCTTTCTTCTCAGCCGTTCATGGAACCTACACAAAAATTGACCATATATTAGGACATAAGGACCTCAAAATTAAATGCAGAAAGGCAGAAATACTAAATGCTTTCTTTTCAGATCACAATGCAATAAAAACTACATTCAACAAAAAGTTAGGTATAAATAGACCAAAAAGTAATTAGAAACTAAATAATCTCATCTTAAAGAATGATTGGTCAAACAGCAAATCATAGACACAATTAATAATTTCACTCAAGATAATGACAATGGTGAGACATCATATCAAAATTTATGGGATGCAGCCAAAGCAGTAATAAGGGGAAATTTTATATGTTTAACGGCTTACTTGCATAAAATAGAGAAAGAGAAGATCAATGAATTGGGCTTGCAACTTAAAAAACTACAAAAAGACCAAATTAAAAACTCCTAATCAGTTACTAAACTTGAAATTATAAAATTAAAAGGAGAAATTAATAATATTGAAAGTAAAAAAAAACAAACTATTGAACTAATAAATAAAAATAAGACTTGGTTTTATGAAAAAACAATAAAATTCATAAACCTTTGGTAAATCTGATTAGAAAAAGGAGAGAGGAAAACCAAACTAGTAGTCTTAAAAATGAAAAGGGAGAACTTTCCAACAATGAAGAGGAAATTAAAGAAATATTAAGGGTTTACTTTGGACAACTTTATGCCAATAAATTTGATAACCTAAGTGAAATGGATGACTACCTTCAAAAATATAGGCTTCCCAGATTAACAGAGGAGGAAGTAAATTGCTTAAATAGTCCCATTTCAGAAAAAGAAATAGAACAAGCTGTTGATCAACTCCCTTAAAAAAAAAATCCCAGGAACAGATGGATTTACATGTGAATTCTACCAAACATTTAAAGAACAATTAGCCTCAGTGCTTTATAAACTATCTGAAAAAATAGGGAATGGAGGAGTCCTACCAAATTCTTTTTATGACACAGACATGATACTAATACCTACACCAGATAGGTTGAAAACAGAGAAAGGATCTTATAGACCAATCTCCCTAATGAATATTGATGCTAAAATCTTAAATAAGATATTAACAAAAAGACTACAGAAAATCATCCCCAGGATAATACACCACGATCAAGTAAGATTTATACCAGGAATGAAGGGCTGGTTCAATATTAGGAAAACTATCAGTATAATTGGCCATATCAATAACCAACTTAACAAAAACCATATGATCATCTCAATAGATGAAGAAAAACATTTGATAAAATCCAACTTCCATTCCTATTAAAAACACTTGAGAATATAGGAATAAATGGAATTTTACTTAAAATAATCAGTAGCATCTATTTTAAACCATCAGTAAGCATCATATATAATGGGGAAAAACTGCAACCATTCCCAATTTGATCAGGCATGAAACAAGGTTGCCCACTATCACCATTATTATTTAATATTATATTAGAAATGCTAGCTTTGGCAATAAGAGTTGAGAAAGAGATTAAAGGAATAAGAATAGGCAATGTGGAAAAGAAATTATCACTCTTTGCTGATGATATATGGTATACTTAGAGAACCCCAGAGATTCTACTAAAAAGTTACTAGAAACAATCCATACCTTTAGCAAAGTTGCAGGATACAAAATAACCCCACATAAGTCATCAGCATTCTTATATATCACTAACAAAACCCGACAGAGTTACAAAGAGAAATTCCATTTAAAGTAACTACTGATTGTATAAAATATTTAGGAATCTATCTACCAAGGGAAAATCAGAAACTTTATGAGCAAAACTACAAAACAATTTCCACACAAATTAAGTCTGATCTAACCAACTGGAAAAATATCAAATGCTCTTGGATTGGGCGAGCAAATATAATAAAGATGACAATACTACCTAAATTAATCTATTTATTTAGCCCTATACCAATCAGACTCCCAAAAAATTACTTTGATGAACTAGAAAAAATAACAACAAAGTTCATATGGAAAAACAAAAGGTCAAGAATTTCAAGGGAATTAATGAAAAAAAAAATCAAATGAAGGTAGCCTAGCTGTACCAGATCTAAAATTATATTATAAAGCAGTAGTTACCAAACCATCTGGTATTGGCTAAGAAATAGACTAGTTGATCAATGGGATACGTTAGGTTCAAAGGCCAAAACAGCCAATAACTTTAATAATATAGTGTTTGACAAACCCAAAGATCCCAGTTTTGGGGATAAGAACTCATTATTTGACAAAAATTGCTGGGAAAATTGGAAATTAGCAGGGCAGAAACTAGGCACTGACCCACACATAACACCATATACCAAGTTAAGGTCAAAATGGGTTCATGATCTAGGCATAAAGAATGAGATTATAAATAAATTGGAAGAGCATATGATAGTTTATCTCTCAGATCTGTGGAAGAGGAAGGAATTTATGATCACAGAAGAACTAGAGATCATTATTGATTACAAAATAGAAAATTTTGATTATATTAAATTGAAAAGTTTTTGTACAAACAAAACAAATGCAGACAAGATTAGAAGGGAAAGAATAAACTGTGAAAACATTTTTACAATCAAAGGTTCTGATAAAGGCCTCATTTCCAAAATATATAGAGAATTAACTCTAATTTATAAGAAATCAAGCCACTCTCCAATTAATAAATGGTCAAAGGATATGAACAGACAATTCTCAGATGAAGAAATTGAAACTATTTCTAGTCATATGAAAATATGCTCCAAGTCATTATTAATCAGAGAAATGCAAATTAAGACAACTCTGAGATACCACTATATACCTGTTAGATTGGCTAGAATGACAGAGAAAGGTAATGTGGAATGTTGGAAGGAATGTGGGAAAACAGGGACACTAATACACTGTTGGTGGAATTGTGAATACATCCAGCCATTCTGGAGAGCAATTTGGAACTATGCTCAAAAAGTTATCAAACTGTGCATACCCTTTGATCCATCAGTGTTTCTACTGGGCTTATACCCCAAAGAGATACTAAAGAAGGGAAAGGGACCTGTTTGTGCAAAAATGTTTGTGGCAGCCCTGTCTGTAGTGGCTAGAAACTGGAAAATTAATGGATGCCCATGAATTGGAGAGTACTTGGGTAAATTGTGGTATATAAATGTTATGGAATATTATTGTTCTGTAAGAAATGACCAGCAGGATGAATACAGAGAGGCTTGGAGAGTCTTACGTGAACTGATGCTAAGTGAAATGAGCAGCACCAGGAGATCATTATATACTTCAACAATGATACTGTCTGAGGTTGTATTCTGATGGCAGTAGATTTCTTTGACAAAGAGATCTAACTCAGTTTCAATTGATCAAGGATGGACAGAAGCAGCTACATCCAAAGAAACAATACTGGGAAATGAATGTAAACTGTTTGCATTATTGTTTTTCTTCCCAGATTATTTTTTACCTTCTGAATCCAATTCTTCCTGTGCAACAAGAGAACTGTTCAGTTCTACACATATACATTGTATCTAGGATATACTGTGACATATTTAATATGTATAGGACTGCTTGCTATCTGGGGAAGGGGGTGAAGGGAGGGAGGGGAAAAGTCAGAAAAGAAGTAAGTGCAAGGGATAATGTAAAAAAAAAATTACCCAGGCATGGGTTCTTTCAATAAAAAAAAAAAATTAAAAAATAACTGTTGATAGCATAAAATATTTGGGAATCTATCTGCCAGAGGAAAGTCAGGAACTATATGAGCAAAATTACAATATGCTTTCCACACACATAAATTCAAATTTAAATAAGTGGAAAAATATTAAGGGCTCTTGGATAGGTCAAGCAAATATAATAAAGATGACAATACTAGCTAAACTATTCTGTTTATTTAGTGCTATACCAATCAGACTCCCAAGAAACTCTTTTAATGACTTAGAAAAAATAACAACAAAATTCATCTGGAAGAACAAAACATCAAGAATTCCAAGGGAACTAATGAAAAAAAAATCAAATGAAGGTGATATAGCTGTACCTGATCTAAAACTATATTATAAAGCAGCAGTCACCAAAACCATTTGGTACTGGCAAAGAAATAGACTAGTTGATTAATGGAATAGGTTAGGTTCACACGACAAAATAGTCAATAGCTATAGCAATCTAGTGTTTGACAAATCCAAAGATCCCAATTTTTGGCATAAGAATTCACTATTTGACAAAAACTGCTGGGAAAACTGGAAATTAGTATGGCAGAAACTAGGCATGGACCCACTCTTAACACCGTACACCAAGATAAGATCAAAATGGCTTCATGATTTAGGCATAAAGAACGCGATTGTAAATAAATTAGAGGAACATAGGATAGTTTACCTCTCAGATCTGTGGAGAAGGAAGGAATTTGTGACCAAAGATGAACTAGAGATCATTATTGATAACAAAATAGAAAATTTTGACTATATCAAGTTAAAAATCTTTTGGACGAGTAAAACTAATGCAAATAAATTTAGAAGGGAAGTGATAAACTGGGAAAACATTTTTACAGTTAAAGTTGCTGATAAAAATCTCATTTCCAAAATATATAGGGATTTGACTCTAACTTATAAGAAATCAAACCATTCTACAATTGATAAATGGTCAAAGGATATGAACAGACAATTTTCAGATGATGAAATTGAAACTATTTTTATTCATATGAAAGGTGTTCCAAATCAGTATTGACCAGAGAAATGCAAATTAAGACAAATCTGAGATACCAATACATACCTGTCAGATTGGCTAAGATGACAGGAAAATATAATGAAGAATGTTGGAAGGGATGAGGAAAAACTGGGAAACTGATGCATTGCTGTTGGAGTTGTGAATGGATCCAACCATTCTGGAGAGCAATTTGGAATTATGCCCAAAAAGTTATCAAACTGTGCATACTCTGACCCAGCAGTGTTACTTCTGGGCTTATATCCAAAGAGACATTAAAGAAGAGGAAGGGACCTGTATGTACCAAAATTTTTGTGGCAGCCCTTTTTGTAGTGGCTAGAAACTGGAAATTGAATGGATCCCCATCAATTGGAGAATGGTTGGGTAAATTGTGGGATATGAATGTTATTGAATATTATAATTCTGTAAGAAATGACCAGCAGGATGAATACAGAGAGGCTTGGAGAGACTTACATGAACTCATGCTAAATGAAATGAGCACAACCAGGAGATAATTATACACTTCAGCAATAATGCTTTATGAGGATATATTCTGATGGAAGTGGATATCTTTGACAAAGAGAAGACCCAATTCAGTACCAATTCATAAATGATGGAGAGAATCAGCTACACCCTGAGAATTAACACTGGGAAATGAATGTGGACTACTTGCATTTTTGTTTTTCTTCCCAGATTATTTTTACCTTTTGAATCTAATTTTTCTTGTGCAACAAGAGAACTGTACAGATCTGCCCACACATATATTTTATCTCAGATATACTTTAACATGTTTAAGATGTATGAGACTGCCAGCTATCTAGGGGAGGGGTTGGAGAAAGGGAAAGGAAAAGTTGTAACAGAAGTGAGTGCAAAGGACAATGTTGAAAAATTACCCATGCATATGTTCTGTCAATAAAAAGCTATAATAGTTTAAAAAATCTATAAAAATAATTAAAACAAAATAAATTTGGCAGGAGTTTTACCCCATTTTTTCAAATAATTTGTAAAATATTGGAATTGTTTTTTAAATGTTTGGCAAAATTCACATGTAAATTTATCTGGTCCTGGAAATTTTTTCTTAGGGAGTTGATTAATACCTTCTTCTATTTTTTTCTAAAATCAGACTATTTAACTAATTTATTTCTTCTTCTGTTAACCTGGGCAATCATATTTTTGTAAGTATTCCTCCATTTAATTTATATTATCAAATTTATTGACACACAGTTGGGCAAAATAACTCCTAATTATTACTCTAATTTCCTCTTCATTGGTAGAAAGTTCTCCTCTTTCATTTTTAGACTAACAGTTTGATTTTCTTCTTTCTTTTTTTTAAAACCAAATTAACTAAAAGTTTATCTCTTTTGTTGGTTTTTTCATAGAACCAACTCTTAGCTTTATTTATTAATTCCATAGTTTTCTTACTTTCAATATTATTAATCACCCCTTCTTATTTTCAGAATTTCAAATTTAATATTGAATTAAGGGTTTTCATTTGTTCTTTTTTTTAGCTTTTTAAAATTGTAAGCCCAATTCATTGATCTTTTCTTTCTCTGTATTATTCAAATAAACATCTAAAGAGTAAACATTTTCCCTAATAACCACTTTGGCTGGATCCCACAAATTCTAATATGCTGTCTCATTATTGTCAATTTCTCGGATGAAGTTGTTGATTTATTTCACCCATTAATTGTTTAGGATTAGATTATTTAGTTTCCAATTTATTTTTGGTCTATTTTTTCATGGCCTTTTATTGATAGTGATTTTTATTGCATCATAATCTGAAAAAATGCATTTACTATTTCTGCCTTTTTGCATTTGGTTTTGAGGTTTTTATGTCTTAATACATAGTCAATTTTTGTATAGGCTCCATGAACTGCCGAGAAAAAAGTATACTCCTTTCTATCTCCATTCCATTTTCTCCAAAGATCTATCATTCCTAACTTTTTAAAAATTCTGTTTACCTTCTCAATTTCTTTCTTATTTATTTTGTAGTTTGAATTATCTACCTCTGAAAGAACAAGGTTAAGATCCTCTAATAATATAATTGAGATCCTCCACTAGTATAATTTTGCTGTCTATTTCTTCTTATAGCTCTTTTAACATCTGTAAGAATTTGGATACTATAGCACTTAGTGCATATATGTTTAGCATTGACATTGCCTTATTTTCTATGGTACCCTTTTTCTTCCTTATCTCTTTTAATGAGATCTATTTTTGCTTTTACTTGATCTGAAATCAGAATCACTACCCTTGCTTTTTGTTTGTTTGTTTGTTTATTTATTTTGCTTTTACTTCACCTAAAGCATAATACACTCTGTTCAAGCCTTTTACCTTTACTTTATATATATCTCTCTGCTTTGAATGCATTTCTTGTAAATAACATATTATGGGATTCTGGCTTTTAATCCAGTTTGCTAACCACTTAAATTTTATAGGAAAATCCATCCCATTCACATTCAGAGTTAAAATGACTAATTCTATATTTCCTGTCATCTTATTTACCCCAAGTTATGCTTTTCTCTTTCCCTTCCCCTTTTTGTCCCCCTACTATTTTGCCTCTGACCATCACTTCCCTCAGACATCCCTCCCCTTTTAGAGCCCCTTCTCCTTTCTTACATCTTTCTGCTATTAGTGTTTTCCCTTCTATTATCCTCTCTTTTCCTTTCCCCTTTCCTCTCCCACTTCCCTATAAGGTGAGATAAGATTCTCTGTGAAAAAAAATATGTCTGATATACTTTCTTTGAGCCAAATCTGATTAGTGTAAGATTCACACAATGCTCACCCCTCACTTTTCCCCCTCAATTATATTAGCATTTTTTCCCTCTTCATGAGATGCAAGTTCCCTCATTTTACCTCCATTTTCCTCTTTTTCCATAACAGTACCCTTTCTATCACTTATCACCTTCTCATATTATCATAATAAAATTGAATTATGCCTGCACTATGTATATACATAACAATAATGTAATTCTCCCCTTTTTACCTTTTTATGCTTTTCTTGAGTTCTGTATTTGGAGATCAAATTTTTTGTTCAACTCAATTCTTTTCATCAGAAATTAATGAAATTCACCTGTATCATTAAATGACCATCTTCTTCTCTGAAAGATAATGCTCATTTTACCTTTATAGTTTATTCTTGGCTGAAATCCACATTCCTTGTCTTTTGGAATATCAGATTCCAGACCCTTTGTTCCTTTATGATGGAAACTGCAAGATCCTGAGTAATCCTGACTGTCACCCCTTAGTATTTGAATTGGCTCTTTTTGATTGCTTGCAATATTTTTCCTTGGTCCAACATTCATGAAATTTAGCCAGGATATTCCTTGGGGTTTTTAATTTGGGGTCTCTTTCAAGAGGTAATTAGTGAATTCTTTCAATGACTATTTTGCCTTCTGATTCTAAAGCATCAGGACAGTTTTCCCTTATGATTTCCTGAAGGATAATGTCCAGGCTCTTTTTTTTCACCATGGCTTTCAGGAAATCCAATAATCCTTATATTGTCTTTCTTAAATGTATTTTCCAGAAAAATAGCTTTTCCGAAAAGCTTTTTTATATTTTCTTCTATTTTTTTTCATTTTTGTTGTATTTCACTGATTCTTATAATCTTATTGAGTCTTTCACTTCCATTTGTTCAATTCTAATTTTTAGTGTATAATTTTCTTCAGTTACCTTTTTTAGTTCCTTTTGCATTTGGCTAATTGAATTGTTTTTTCCATTGCTTTTTTCCATTTCACAAATTCTGTTTTTCAACGAAGTGATATGCTTTTCATATCTATTTTGTAAGGAGTTATATTTTTATTCCATTTCATCATATCTATTTTAAGGAGTTTTCTTCAGATAATTTGTTTTCCGTTTTCTATACCCTCTTGCAAATATCTTATTTCCTTTCCTCATTTTTCTTCTCTCTTTTAAGATACTTTTTGAGATCTTCCAAGAAGACCTTGTTGAAAGGGGACCAGCTCATATTTCTCTTTAGGATTCCCTCTGGAATTGATTTGCCCTTGAGAACTTCAGGGTTTAATTCCATTCTTTCTTTTAGTAAAAGTTTCTAGGATCAGAGTTCTTTCTACTTCTATACTAATTTTTAATGGTTGAGATCTGCTCTTACAGCAAAGGAGCTACAGCTGTTTTAGTTTGCCCTGGGGTAGATGTTTCTGACTGACTTCTGCTGCTGGGTAATTGTGGCCAGGTGCTGAATTCTTCTGGGGCTCGGTGATTTGTCTAGCAACAAATCAAATAAGCCCCCTAGCAGCAACCAGGGCAGAGTAGTAGCCTAAGAAACTCCTTGGTCCTGATGCAGTAAAGCTCTGGCTCCCTGCCTCAGCTCCTCACCCTGGGTTCCCTGTGTTGCAGTCTGGGCTTGGCAGACTGTCTCCCTGCTTGATTGAAACAGATCTGTTCTGAAATTCTTGTAAGGTATCTTCTAGAAATGTATTGAACTCCAAATATTTGTGAGTTCTGTTGCTTCAAAAACAATTTAAAGGCTTATGCTGCAGTTGGTTTGAGAGAAAGGTCAGAGGATTCACAGAAAGTCATGTCTGCTCTCCATCTTCCTGACTCTACTTCCAGCATCTTAACATTTGTTTTTATTCTAATTCTAGATGAACATTGAATCTTATGGTGAGTTATGGCTTTACAAAGTCTTTCACTATGCATTAAGAATTATATTCAATCAGACACTTTTTCTTTTTCCTTTTCTCTTCCTCTAAACTTAACCACACCTTAATTCTTATAGTAACAAGTAGATAGCAACAATAATTATAATGAATCATTCTAAGATATCAACTCTGCCACCTTAACAACCCTGTTCTTGGGGGTGTAGAGATTGAGTTAGGATATTGAGATGGATTCATATGTTGGTTCTAGGGCTTATCAAGGACATTGGCCCTATTTCTCTTGTCCTTTTATACTGGGAGAAATTAATTTACAGATAGAAACCAACCTGGATTTCTCTGGTCTGAACTCAGATCACATAGGACTTTAATCATTGAATAAAGGTTCGTTTGTTCGAATAATTGGTTGGTAGTCACCTGAATTTTATCCATATATGTGATATTTGCATTTTATCAGAAGATACTGAAGGATACATATTTTTTTCCCTAATAGTTGACTTCCTAGAAGTTTGGTAAGAAGGTGGGTTATGGGAACATCCTTCAAATTATAAGCAATATGCCTATTCTACTTCTAAGTCTCAAATATAAAATGCACTTTGTTATTTAAAACTCTTCATAAGCTGATGCTTTCCTGCCTATCCAATCTTCTTGCACCTTAATACCTGCATTCTATGAACTAGCTATAGTGACTTTAATTCCCTCTGGTCTGGAATATATTTTCACATATATTATGCATCAGATACTAGTTCTCAACTTACCCAGTGGCTATCTTGCATTTCTGTAATGATATCCCATCTTAAATCTATCTTCTCTTTCCTCTGAAGCCCATTGAAACAGATATAATCTAAAAAAAATAAGAGTTCTACAAGAGTTCACTTTTGGTCTTCTCCTACATCTATGCCATTGGTAGTGGCTTTCCTCTGAATCTACCTTCTGTTTATGAAATATATGTCTTAGATGTACCATAGGCATTTGCATATTGTCTCTCACAAATAGAACTTACTTTTCTTGAGAGAAAAAAAATCTTTTTTTTTTTTTTTTTTTTGCCTTTCTTTGTATCTCTAGGGTTCAATACTGGCACATTCTAAACACTTAATAAATATTTGTTAACTGTCATACTATGTGATGACCGCATTAGCACCCTGGATACCTTAGAATCAGCTGGAGTCAGGATAGGCAAAAATCTTTATTTTTGGTCTTTAGGGGTAGGATTGAATTGGATGGAAGCAGAATCTCTGCAACCTTCCTTCTTCATCTCCTGCCCAGAGAGTGACCCTGACTAGTCTTACTCCACCCTTTAGTCCCTCCTACAGTTCTCTGTATATACCACTTATCAAGCCAGCACAGGATAGTGGGAAGGGCCATTCCCCAAGCACATGACCATAGATTATTGTCCAATCAGTAATTAGCCCTAAGTGCTTGAACTGACCACAGTGCAATGACTCAAGAGGTTCAGCCCTCTACAATATTATACCATGTCATTTTGACTTAATCATGTGTTGTAACCAGCAACCATTGCAAAATTGGCATAAGGCTGCTTAGATGACATTTTGTCTTATTCCCCCTCGTAATTTATGTTACCTTATTTATTACTTCCATGATACTCTGAGAAGAATAAATTACACCTCTGTAAAGCAGAGTAGGAACTTTCCCATTGGGAAGCCAACTAGAACTGGCCAGTTGGCAACACAGTTCTTCCTTTATTTCTGTGCATTCTTCTTTCCTTTCACTTCCTGTCATCTTAGGATATCATTCTCTCCCCTTCTGCCCAAAGATATATACATTTGGTTCACCAAAACCCTTAAAGATACCTTGAAGTTTAAGAGATAGGACCATATCTTAAACTTAAATTTCTCTGGCTGTCATGGATTGACAAAGGTCCCAGGCTAAACCTCATTTGATCATTGTTGGAGTCTGATTGCTTTGGGGTGAATATAAATAGCAACTGTTTCTGTGTTGACCAGAAATCCAGAGGGTCTTCCCCTTCACACACACACACACACACATGCACACACACACAGAGGTATGTATGTATACAAAAATCTACATGCACACACATGTGCATTTGAAGGAAGGTTATTTTCTACTTCATTTCTTACCTACCCTTAATCAAAGATTGGTCATTGCCTTAGACTTATTAAAGACCCATAAAAAAAAAAAGTCTCCCATTGCATCCAGCAATATTTCCAGCCTTTAATATCTCTATCTTGCCACTGGAACCAAATTACTTCAGTGGAAAAAGTGAAATTGGTAACTTCACATAGGCCTCCCACACTTAAATCTTATCCATTTGCATGTCATGGCATTACCTCCCTGATGATATGGTCTTCTTTGAGAACAAAGTCCAAACAATAAGAAACAACAAACTCATTTGTAAAATTAAAATGAATTAGATAAATTCTAAGGTTACCTTCAGGTATAGCATTATATGATTATATCCTATGTTAGTAGTTTTCCCTTACAAAGCTATAGAGAGTAAAATGTTGTGTACATAAAACAAATTATCAATATTATATATGATTTACCTGAATGGACAAGACAATCAGTTGAAATGAAAAGAGGTATTTTGTGGCAAATGTTGGTTGTAGTAAAGATCTTATGCTCTCCTGTAAAAGTAACCTATTTGAAAACAGTATCTATTGGGAATAAAAGTCTTGGTTTCCATGCTCATTTTTCTTGTTTTTTTTTTTGTTTTTGTTTTTTTTTTTTAACTCTTGTTTATTGTGAATAAGCATAATCCTTTCTTTAGTGAATAATAATTATTTCTACAAAATCCAATTTCAACATCAACTCCTGATAATGAATAAATAGCTTGACCTGATGAGACATTAAGAAAGGGTACTGGATTTTATTCAACTGCCATTTGAGAAAGAAGAGAACTCTCCCCCACCCCAGAAAAAAAAAACTGAAGTATAATAAAACATCTGAAATGCATTTTTCCATCAAGTGCTCCTGAAAGGCAGATCAAGATTTATATGAATAGTATTTAAAGTATTTTCAATTATGAAATATTCTTTGTTTCATTCAGGTTTTAAAAGTCAATGTTAAAAAAAATTATACAAACACATACCACCAATATTTAACATTCTATATGGAAGTTCAAAGTTGGATAAATTGTACCATTCATTATTCACTAGTGAGCTATTTGGAGCTTATTATAAATACCCAGAGAGTATATTTAATAAAATGCTTTGTTTTCCTTATTTCCTATCTTTCACAACACAATGATGTTTGCATAAACATTTATAGGCTATGAGTAGAAATTATTTCTGACTCTAGAGTGCTCTATCGACATTCAGGTTAGAGTTGATATTAAAACTGAAGGTTAGCTACAAGGAACAATGAATTTAAATATTGGTATCAGATCTACCTCTCTAGTGAAGACTTAGAATCTTAATCATATATATGATATTTAAATTTGATGCTTGCATAAAACTATTATTTTATTAAACCTTCATTGAACTTGAGAACTTTAAGGGATGGACTGTCTTCCTTTTGTTTTTGTCTGCTCAGAACCCTTAACAGTATCTTACAAATAGGAGTTTTTGAATTGAGCCCAATTGTTTTTGTTTTTGTTTTTACTATTTAACATTATACTAAGTGCTTTTCACATCAGTGATTACATCTATTTATTTTCTCAAATTATTGAAATGTAATATGGAAGTATTTTCAAGTGAATCATTTATTCATTTTAATTCTGGTCAAGAATTTAAGCACTAAATATCTGTTTTTAGTTTTACTCCCAAGCTTCTATTAAATACATCTTGGAATAGAAAGATAAGGGATGCGAAGGAAGTAGATATTTCCATTTTAGACTCAAATTTTGAAAGGGATGAGGAAAAACTGGGAAACTGATGCATTGCTGTTGGAGTTGTGAATGGATCCAACCATTCTGGAGAGCAATTTGGAATTATGCCCAAAAAGTTATCAAACTGTGCATACTCTGACCCAGCAGTGTTACTTCTGGGCTTATATCCCAAAGAGACATTAAAGAAGAGGAAGGGACCTGTATGTACCAAAATTTTTGTGGCAGCCCTTTTTGTAGTGGCTAGAAACTGGAAATTGAATGGATCCCCATCAATTGGAGAATGGTTGGGTAAATTGTGGGATATGAATGTTATTGAATATTATAATTCTGTAAGAAATGACCAGCAGGATGAATACAGAGAGGATTGGAGAGACTTACATGAACTCATGCTAAATGAAATGAGCACAACCAGGAGATAATTATACACTTCAGCAATAATGCTTTATGAGGATATATTCTGATGGAAGTGGATATCTTTGACAAAGAGAAGACCCAATTCAGTACCAATTCATAAATGATGGAGAGAATCAGCTACACCCTGAGAATTAACACTGGGAAATGAATGTGGACTACTTGCATTTTTGTTTTTCTTCCCAGATTATTTTTACCTTTTGAATCTAATTTTTCTTGTGCAACAAGAGAACTGTACAGATCTGCCCACACATATATTTTATCTCAGATATACTTTAACATGTTTAAGATGTATGAGACTGCCAGCTATCTAGGGAGGGTTGGAGAAAGGGAAAGGAAAAGTTGTAACAGAAGTGAGTGCAAAGGACAATGTTGAAAAATTACCCATGCATATGTTCTGTCAATAAAAAGCTATAATAGTTTAAAAAATCTATAAAAATAATTAAAACAAAATAAATTTGGCAGGAGTTTTACCCCATTTTTTCAAATAATTTGTAAAATATTGGAATTGTTTTTTAAATGTTTGGCAAAATTCACATGTAAATTTATCTGGTCCTGGAAATTTTTTCTTAGGGAGTTGATTAATACCTTCTTCTATTTTTTTCTAAAATCAGACTATTTAACTAATTTATTTCTTCTTCTGTTAACCTGGGCAATCATATTTTTGTAAGTATTCCTCCATTTAATTTATATTATCAAATTTATTGACACACAGTTGGGCAAAATAACTCCTAATTATTACTCTAATTTCCTCTTCATTGGTAGAAAGTTCTCCTCTTTCATTTTTAGACTAACAGTTTGATTTTCTTCTTTCTTTTTTTTAAAACCAAATTAACTAAAAGTTTATCTCTTTTGTTGGTTTTTTCATAGAACCAACTCTTAGCTTTATTTATTAATTCCATAGTTTTCTTACTTTCAATATTATTAATCACCCCTTCTTATTTTCAGAATTTCAAATTTAATATTGAATTAAGGGTTTTCATTTGTTCTTTTTTTTAGCTTTTTAAAATTGTAAGCCCAATTCATTGATCTTTTCTTTCTCTGTATTATTCAAATAAACATCTAAAGAGTAAACATTTTCCCTAATAACCACTTTGGCTGGATCCCACAAATTCTAATATGCTGTCTCATTATTGTCAATTTCTCGGATGAAGTTGTTGATTTATTTCACCCATTAATTGTTTAGGATTAGATTATTTAGTTTCCAATTTATTTTTGGTCTATTTTTTCATGGCCTTTTATTGATAGTGATTTTTATTGCATCATAATCTGAAAAAAATGCATTTACTATTTCTGCCTTTTTGCATTTGGTTTTGAGGTTTTTATGTCTTAATACATAGTCAATTTTTGTATAGGCTCCATGAACTGCCGAGAAAAAAGTATACTCCTTTCTATCTCCATTCCATTTTCTCCAAAGATCTATCATTCCTAACTTTTTAAAAATTCTGTTTACCTTCTCAATTTCTTTCTTATTTATTTTGTAGTTTGAATTATCTACCTCTGAAAGAACAAGGTTAAGATCCTCTAATAATATAATTGAGATCCTCCACTAGTATAATTTTGCTGTCTATTTCTTCTTATAGCTCTTTTAACATCTGTAAGAATTTGGATACTATAGCACTTAGTGCATATATGTTTAGCATTGACATTGCCTTATTTTCTATGGTACCCTTTTTCTTCCTTATCTCTTTTAATGAGATCTATTTTTGCTTTTACTTGATCTGAAATCAGAATCACTACCCTTGCTTTTTGTTTGTTTGTTTGTTTATTTATTTTGCTTTTACTTCACCTAAAGCATAATACACTCTGTTCAAGCCTTTTACCTTTACTTTATATATATCTCTCTGCTTTGAATGCATTTCTTGTAAATAACATATTATGGGATTCTGGCTTTTAATCCAGTTTGCTAACCACTTAAATTTTATAGGAAAATCCATCCCATTCACATTCAGAGTTAAAATGACTAATTCTATATTTCCTGTCATCTTATTTACCCCAAGTTATGCTTTTCTCTTTCCCTTCCCCTTTTTGTCCCCCTACTATTTTGCCTCTGACCATCACTTCCCTCAGACATCCCTCCCCTTTTAGAGCCCCTTCTCCTTTCTTACATCTTTCTGCTATTAGTGTTTTCCCTTCTATTATCCTCTCTTTTCCTTTCCCCTTTCCTCTCCCACTTCCCTATAAGGTGAGATAAGATTCTCTGTGAAAAAAAAATATGTCTGATATACTTTCTTTGAGCCAAATCTGATTAGTGTAAGATTCACACAATGCTCACCCCTCACTTTTCCCCCTCAATTATATTAGCATTTTTTCCCTCTTCATGAGATGCAAGTTCCCTCATTTTACCTCCATTTTCCTCTTTTTCCATAACAGTACCCTTTCTATCACTTATCACCTTCTCATATTATCATAATAAAATTGAATTATGCCTGCACTATGTATATACATAACAATAATGTAATTCTCCCCTTTTTACCTTTTTATGCTTTTCTTGAGTTCTGTATTTGGAGATCAAATTTTTTGTTCAACTCAATTCTTTTCATCAGAAATTAATGAAATTCACCTGTATCATTAAATGACCATCTTCTTCTCTGAAAGATAATGCTCATTTTACCTTTATAGTTTATTCTTGGCTGAAATCCACATTCCTTGTCTTTTGGAATATCAGATTCCAGACCCTTTGTTCCTTTATGATGGAAACTGCAAGATCCTGAGTAATCCTGACTGTCACCCCTTAGTATTTGAATTGGCTCTTTTTGATTGCTTGCAATATTTTTCCTTGGTCCAACATTCATGAAATTTAGCCAGGATATTCCTTGGGGTTTTTAATTTGGGGTCTCTTTCAAGAGGTAATTAGTGAATTCTTTCAATGACTATTTTGCCTTCTGATTCTAAAGCATCAGGACAGTTTTCCCTTATGATTTCCTGAAGGATAATGTCCAGGCTCTTTTTTTTCACCATGGCTTTCAGGAAATCCAATAATCCTTATATTGTCTTTCTTAAATGTATTTTCCAGAAAAATAGCTTTTCCGAAAAGCTTTTTTATATTTTCTTCTATTTTTTTTCATTTTTGTTGTATTTCACTGATTCTTATAATCTTATTGAGTCTTTCACTTCCATTTGTTCAATTCTAATTTTTAGTGTATAATTTTCTTCAGTTACCTTTTTTAGTTCCTTTTGCATTTGGCTAATTGAATTGTTTTTTCCATTGCTTTTTTCCATTTCACAAATTCTGTTTTTCAACGAAGTGATATGCTTTTCATATCTATTTTGTAAGGAGTTATATTTTTATTCCATTTCATCATATCTATTTTAAGGAGTTTTCTTCAGATAATTTGTTTTCCGTTTTCTATACCCTCTTGCAAATATCTTATTTCCTTTCCTCATTTTTCTTCTCTCTTTTAAGATACTTTTTGAGATCTTCCAAGAAGACCTTGTTGAAAGGGGACCAGCTCATATTTCTCTTTAGGATTCCCTCTGGAATTGATTTGCCCTTGAGAACTTCAGGGTTTAATTCCATTCTTTCTTTTAGTAAAAGTTTCTAGGATCAGAGTTCTTTCTACTTCTATACTAATTTTTAATGGTTGAGATCTGCTCTTACAGCAAAGGAGCTACAGCTGTTTTAGTTTGCCCTGGGGTAGATGTTTCTGACTGACTTCTGCTGCTGGGTAATTGTGGCCAGGTGCTGAATTCTTCTGGGGCTCGGTGATTTGTCTAGCAACAAATCAAATAAGCCCCCTAGCAGCAACCAGGGCAGAGTAGTAGCCTAAGAAACTCCTTGGTCCTGATGCAGTAAAGCTCTGGCTCCCTGCCTCAGCTCCTCACCCTGGGTTCCCTGTGTTGCAGTCTGGGCTTGGCAGACTGTCTCCCTGCTTGATTGAAACAGATCTGTTCTGAAATTCTTGTAAGGTATCTTCTAGAAATGTATTGAACTCCAAATATTTGTGAGTTCTGTTGCTTCAAAAACAATTTAAAGGCTTATGCTGCAGTTGGTTTGAGAGAAAGGTCAGAGGATTCACAGAAAGTCATGTCTGCTCTCCATCTTCCTGACTCTACTTCCAGCATCTTAACATTTGTTTTTATTCTAATTCTAGATGAACATTGAATCTTATGGTGAGTTATGGCTTTACAAAGTCTTTCACTATGCATTAAGAATTATATTCAATCAGACACTTTTTCTTTTTCCTTTTCTCTTCCTCTAAACTTAACCACACCTTAATTCTTATAGTAACAAGTAGATAGCAACAATAATTATAATGAATCATTCTAAGATATCAACTCTGCCACCTTAACAACCCTGTTCTTGGGGGTGTAGAGATTGAGTTAGGATATTGAGATGGATTCATATGTTGGTTCTAGGGCTTATCAAGGACATTGGCCCTATTTCTCTTGTCCTTTTATACTGGGAGAAATTAATTTACAGATAGAAACCAACCTGGATTTCTCTGGTCTGAACTCAGATCACATAGGACTTTAATCATTGAATAAAGGTTCGTTTGTTCGAATAATTGGTTGGTAGTCACCTGAATTTTATCCATATATGTGATATTTGCATTTTATCAGAAGATACTGAAGGATACATATTTTTTTCCCTAATAGTTGACTTCCTAGAAGTTTGGTAAGAAGGTGGGTTATGGGAACATCCTTCAAATTATAAGCAATATGCCTATTCTACTTCTAAGTCTCAAATATAAAATGCACTTTGTTATTTAAAACTCTTCATAAGCTGATGCTTTCCTGCCTATCCAATCTTCTTGCACCTTAATACCTGCATTCTATGAACTAGCTATAGTGACTTTAATTCCCTCTGGTCTGGAATATATTTTCACATATATTATGCATCAGATACTAGTTCTCAACTTACCCAGTGGCTATCTTGCATTTCTGTAATGATATCCCATCTTAAATCTATCTTCTCTTTCCTCTGAAGCCCATTGAAACAGATATAATCTAAAAAAAATAAGAGTTCTACAAGAGTTCACTTTTGGTCTTCTCCTACATCTATGCCATTGGTAGTGGCTTTCCTCTGAATCTACCTTCTGTTTATGAAATATATGTCTTAGATGTACCATAGGCATTTGCATATTGTCTCTCACAAATAGAACTTACTTTTCTTGAGAGAAAAAAAATCTTTTTTTTTTTTTTTTTTTTGCCTTTCTTTGTATCTCTAGGGTTCAATACTGGCACATTCTAAACACTTAATAAATATTTGTTAACTGTCATACTATGTGATGACCGCATTAGCACCCTGGATACCTTAGAATCAGCTGGAGTCAGGATAGGCAAAAATCTTTATTTTTGGTCTTTAGGGGTAGGATTGAATTGGATGGAAGCAGAATCTCTGCAACCTTCCTTCTTCATCTCCTGCCCAGAGAGTGACCCTGACTAGTCTTACTCCACCCTTTAGTCCCTCCTACAGTTCTCTGTATATACCACTTATCAAGCCAGCACAGGATAGTGGGAAGGGCCATTCCCCAAGCACATGACCATAGATTATTGTCCAATCAGTAATTAGCCCTAAGTGCTTGAACTGACCACAGTGCAATGACTCAAGAGGTTCAGCCCTCTACAATATTATACCATGTCATTTTGACTTAATCATGTGTTGTAACCAGCAACCATTGCAAAATTGGCATAAGGCTGCTTAGATGACATTTTGTCTTATTCCCCCTCGTAATTTATGTTACCTTATTTATTACTTCCATGATACTCTGAGAAGAATAAATTACACCTCTGTAAAGCAGAGTAGGAACTTTCCCATTGGGAAGCCAACTAGAACTGGCCAGTTGGCAACACAGTTCTTCCTTTATTTCTGTGCATTCTTCTTTCCTTTCACTTCCTGTCATCTTAGGATATCATTCTCTCCCCTTCTGCCCAAAGATATATACATTTGGTTCACCAAAACCCTTAAAGATACCTTGAAGTTTAAGAGATAGGACCATATCTTAAACTTAAATTTCTCTGGCTGTCATGGATTGACAAAGGTCCCAGGCTAAACCTCATTTGATCATTGTTGGAGTCTGATTGCTTTGGGGTGAATATAAATAGCAACTGTTTCTGTGTTGACCAGAAATCCAGAGGGTCTTCCCCTTCACACACACACACACACACATGCACACACACACAGAGGTATGTATGTATACAAAAATCTACATGCACACACATGTGCATTTGAAGGAAGGTTATTTTCTACTTCATTTCTTACCTACCCTTAATCAAAGATTGGTCATTGCCTTAGACTTATTAAAGACCCATAAAAAAAAAAAGTCTCCCATTGCATCCAGCAATATTTCCAGCCTTTAATATCTCTATCTTGCCACTGGAACCAAATTACTTCAGTGGAAAAAGTGAAATTGGTAACTTCACATAGGCCTCCCACACTTAAATCTTATCCATTTGCATGTCATGGCATTACCTCCCTGATGATATGGTCTTCTTTGAGAACAAAGTCCAAACAATAAGAAACAACAAACTCATTTGTAAAATTAAAATGAATTAGATAAATTCTAAGGTTACCTTCAGGTATAGCATTATATGATTATATCCTATGTTAGTAGTTTTCCCTTACAAAGCTATAGAGAGTAAAATGTTGTGTACATAAAACAAATTATCAATATTATATATGATTTACCTGAATGGACAAGACAATCAGTTGAAATGAAAAGAGGTATTTTGTGGCAAATGTTGGTTGTAGTAAAGATCTTATGCTCTCCTGTAAAAGTAACCTATTTGAAAACAGTATCTATTGGGAATAAAAGTCTTGGTTTCCATGCTCATTTTTCTTGTTTTTTTTTTGTTTTTTGTTTTTTTTTTTAACTCTTGTTTATTGTGAATAAGCATAATCCTTTCTTTAGTGAATAATAATTATTTCTACAAAATCCAATTTCAACATCAACTCCTGATAATGAATAAATAGCTTGACCTGATGAGACATTAAGAAAGGGTACTGGATTTTATTCAACTGCCATTTGAGAAAGAAGAGAACTCTCCCCCACCCCAGAAAAAAAAAACTGAAGTATAATAAAACATCTGAAATGCATTTTTCCATCAAGTGCTCCTGAAAGGCAGATCAAGATTTATATGAATAGTATTTAAAGTATTTTCAATTATGAAATATTCTTTGTTTCATTCAGGTTTTAAAAGTCAATGTTAAAAAAAATTATACAAACACATACCACCAATATTTAACATTCTATATGGAAGTTCAAAGTTGGATAAATTGTACCATTCATTATTCACTAGTGAGCTATTTGGAGCTTATTATAAATACCCAGAGAGTATATTTAATAAAATGCTTTGTTTTCCTTATTTCCTATCTTTCACAACACAATGATGTTTGCATAAACATTTATAGGCTATGAGTAGAAATTATTTCTGACTCTAGAGTGCTCTATCGACATTCAGGTTAGAGTTGATATTAAAACTGAAGGTTAGCTACAAGGAACAATGAATTTAAATATTGGTATCAGATCTACCTCTCTAGTGAAGACTTAGAATCTTAATCATATATATGATATTTAAATTTGATGCTTGCATAAAACTATTATTTTATTAAACCTTCATTGAACTTGAGAACTTTAAGGGATGGACTGTCTTCCTTTTGTTTTTGTCTGCTCAGAACCCTTAACAGTATCTTACAAATAGGAGTTTTTGAATTGAGCCCAATTGTTTTTGTTTTTGTTTTTACTATTTAACATTATACTAAGTGCTTTTCACATCAGTGATTACATCTATTTATTTTCTCAAATTATTGAAATGTAATATGGAAGTATTTTCAAGTGAATCATTTATTCATTTTAATTCTGGTCAAGAATTTAAGCACTAAATATCTGTTTTTAGTTTTACTCCCAAGCTTCTATTAAATACATCTTGGAATAGAAAGATAAGGGATGCGAAGGAAGTAGATATTTCCATTTTAGACTCAAATTTTGAAAATGACTAGCTTATAAAACTGAAACCAGGTGAGTAAAATTCTAATCATATCATTTATTCATTATAAAACTATTAATTTCCTCATTTCATTGATCTAAAGATATATTAATTCATTCAAAAAGTATTTTTAGTACCACTTATCCAATCAATTATGGAATCTTGTCAATTTTATCTTTGTAATATTTCTCATAAAAACCATTTTTCATCACTAACAATATCAATACCCCTCATCGAGTCCCTCATTCTCTCAAGCCTAGATTACCATAACAGCTTGCTTGTTGATTTCCTTGTTTCAAGTCTCTTTCAACTTTTGTTTATCCTTCATTCACTTTTCAAACTGATCATCCTAAAGCACAACTGCTCATGTCACACCCAAATTCAGTAAACTATATTGACTCTCTGTTACTTTAAGAAAAAAAAAGTAAAGAATCCTCTAGAATCCAGAGATCTTGCCTTCCTAGATATTCTTCACTCAAAATCACCCAGCCACTGACTCCATGGTTCTATTGAATGTCTGGAACTTTTTTCTATCCTTGTGCCTATCTCTCTGATTCTCAATTTCCTTCAAGTCTGAAATACAGTTCCTGCAGATAAAAATGAACTAGATGGTCATTTAGCACCACACCATTAACTTTTCTGAACATATATGTACTTCATTATGTCTTTTAAACTATTTCTTACAATTAAAGTTAATATACTCTTCTTTTAAACTATTTCTTACAATTATTTTAAAGTTAATATACTCTGATTATATATTTTTCATTTATTCACTACCATCCAATACTTTGTGAACTCATGGACTATACTGTCCATGGAATTTTCTTGACAGAGTAACTGAACTGATTCATCATTTTCTTCTCCAGTAAATTAGGGCAAACATCCAGGGATAAAACAGATAGTAAATGTCAAGGATTGGATTTGAACTCAGATCTCTGTGACTTTGGGGTGAATTTTCTAACCACTCAGCTGCCTACTCTGCCTAATCTGTCTAATCTGGCTGCCTAAATATATAGTAAATAATTAATGGATGCTTATTGACTCAGCTTGTTCCACTACTTGCTTGGTGATGTGTTAGACGTATTTATTAATAAGAAATGGCTCCTACCTTCAAAGTCTTTAGAATCTATTTGGGGAGATAAAATATACTCATTAAATAAGTAAAGTATAATCATTGATAAGATTGACAAAAAAAAATGAAACAAAAAAAAACAAACAAAATGTTTTTCAGCAATTCAAAGAGGGGAAGAAAAAAGTATTTCTAATTCTACTAATCCTTTCATGGATGAAGTCTTTATGAATTGAGTAGTATTTCCAAAGCTAGGGTGAATAATAACATGAACAGAACCAATGAAAAAGGAATTTAAACTGTTCAGAGAATATTAAGTAAAATGCATAATAGGAAATAGTGTAACATTTGAAAAATCTTGAAAAGCCAACTGAACAGAAATTTAACATGGAATTAAGTCAGAGCAAAAGGAATGTGGATTTTGCTCAAAAGACAAGGATGTGTGAAAAGGGAGTGGTGTTGGGCATAAAAAAGTTTAAATTGGACATATTGTATAGGATGGATGAAAGGAACGATGGTCTAGAGTAAAGACATGGTATAGAAAACCACTGAAGTAAGGACACTAACTAGGGTGATAGCAGTAAAAATGGAAAGGACCTAACATAAGGGATATTATAATTATAGAATTGATAGGGCTTGTTTATTCTTGAAATCTCCAGAAAGAGGAGTGAACATATTTCTTGCTAACTGTTGATTCTTCTACATCACACATTATCAGAATAAGCAAAGATTTTGGCATAATGTATAAACAAACAAACAAAAAAAAGAAGTTAAGTGATTTTAACAAATTTGAGACTTTAAGACAGGCATTGTTAACCTTTTGGTGACATAGCTCTTTTTGGCAATCTGGTATGTTGTTATAGAAATTATGTTTTAAATATATAAAATAAAACATGTTTTATACAAAGGAAATAAATTATACTGAAAGTTATTAAAATATATCTTTTAAAAATCAAGTTTAAAAATGCCAGTATAAGAAATCCTGCTTTAAAGAAAGGAATAGTATCATTTTTGACTCAAGATTGAAATCTGGGAGTGATCTTGGATTCCTCTATAGCTCTCACCACAACAGCTTTCCCTACCACCATATTCAAACTGTTGTCAAGGAATGCTGATTTTATTTTGCCAAATTCTCTCCAATATGCCCCCCTCTCTTCTTTGACAATGCCACCCACCAATCTGGTGCAGGTCTTTATCATCTGATATCTTGACTATTGCAAGAGCCTGATGGTGGGTCTGCTTGCCTCAAGTCTTTACCTAATTCAACCCATCCTCTATTCTGGCACTAAAGTGATACTCCTAAAAAAAAATTGTGATCAAGTCATCACAAATACCTACACACACCCTACTCAATGAACACCAGTAATTTTCTGTGGCCTCCAAGTACAAATTCAAAAGGCTTTCTTCAGCATCCAAAGACCTCCAAAACACTTGCCCCTTTCCATTTTTTGTCTTCTTACACCTTACTCTCCCAACATTTGCTTTATAATCTAATAAAACTGGCCTCCTAGCTATTCCATGAACAAGATATTTCATCTCTGGGCTCTAGACATTTTCTCTGACTAATCATGTGTAACATTCCCTCTTTTTCATTGCAATTACTGATCTCTTTTCTTCATTTAAGACCACGAAAAAAAAAATCTGCCTTCTGCAGTAAACCTTCATTCTCTCTTAATTACAGTGTTTTCCCTCTTTTAATGGTTTCCTATTGTTTCTGTACATAACTATATATATATATTGGCAAATGGTTTTCTCCATTAAATTGTAAACTCCATGAGGACAGAAATTTAAGTTTCCCAGATTACCAGAAGAGGAAATAAATTACTGAAAGAGTCCCATTTTAGAAAAAGAAATTGAACAAGCCATTAATGAGCTCCATGAGAAAAATTCTCTAGGGCCACAAGGATTTACAGAAGAATTCTAACAAACATTTAAAGAACAATTAGGAAGCAGAAGCTGATGAAAGAAAATAGGAAAGTCTTTGCCTGAGCTCTTCCTGGCTTCCCTCAGATCAATACCAGAAGAAACCTCTGAAATGGGAGTGATTTGGAAACAGCAAATATTTGGAGTGTAACAAATTGCCAGCAGAAGATTTAGAAAATGTTTGTTTAAATCTAAGAATTACTGGAGTACCTGAAAACCAAGATGAAAAAAAAATATTCTAGACACATCTTTCAAGAAATTGTCAAGGAAAACTATCCTGATGTACTAGAATTAGATGATTACAGTATTAATTGAAATAATTTACCAGACACCTCCTAAAACAGAGTCCAAATGAAAACTCCAAGGATTATCATAGCTAAATCTCATAATTATCAGTTCAAGGAGAAAATATTGCAAGCAGCCAAAACAGGAACAATTGAAATATAGAGGGGCCACAATCAGGATGACCCATGATTTAGTAGATTTCACTTTAAAAGATAAAAGGACCTGAAATATGATATTTTGAAAGGCAAAGGACTTTGAATTACAGCTAAGAATAAACTATCCAACAAAATTTTAAATTATTATTCAGAGAAAATGATGTACCTTCAATAAAATAGGTAAGTAGCATTTATGTTTGATGAAAAGAGCTAAACAACAAATTTGATATACAAATACTGAACTCAAGAAAAACATAAAAAGTGAAAAAAAGGAAAAACTTTTTTTTTAAGTTAAAAAGTTTATAATGCTATATGGGAAGAAGATAGTTTAACTCTTGAGAACTATATCTCTGTTAGAAGTATATTTATAGGGTGCAGGCATAATTTGACTTTATTGTGATAATACAAAACAGAACATAGAGGTGGAAATGGGATTATATAGTATGAAGAGAAAAGGAAAGATAAATGGAATAAATTACATCTCATCAAGACACAAAAAGACCTATTACGATTGAAGGAAAGAAAGGAGGGTGATGAGAATTGTTTAAATTTTAATCTCATTGGATTTGGCTCAAAGAGAGTATATTATACATATTTAGAATAATATAGAAACATGTCTCAAGTTATAGGGAAGTAGGAAAGGAAAGGGGAAAGAAAAGAGGGAGGCTAATAGAAGGGAGAACAGGAGAAGTAAAAAGAAAAAAGAAAGAGGCAGTGGCTGTAATAGAGGAGGTTTGAGGGAAGTGATGGTCAGAAGCAAAATGCTAATGAGGGAAAGGTGGAAAGTAATGAGAAAAGTATAACTTGGGGAAAATAAAATGGTGAGAAATACAGAGTTGGTAATTTTACTTCAGAATGTGAATGGAATGAATTATCCCATAAAAGGGAAATTGACAGCTGATTGGGTTAAAAGTCAGAATCGTATATATTGTTTACAAGAAATATATTTAAAGGAGCTAGATAAATACAGAGTAAAGGTAAAAGGCTGGGGCAGAAAGTATTATGCTTCAGCTGAGGTTAAAAAAAAAAAAAGCAGTGATAGGGATCCTGATCTGAGATCACCCTAAAACAATAATAGGTCCAATTAAGAGATAAGGATGGAAACTACATCTTGCTAAAGGGTACCATAAATAATGCAGTAATATCTATATAAAACATATAAAACATACCAAATAGTGTAGCATCCAGATTTCTAGAGGAGAAGTTAAGAGCACTGAAGAATTAGATAGCAGACCTCCTAAGATATGAACATGGGAAGACAGGGCACCTTTTGGCAAGGGACTTCCAGAGAGACTTGTCAATGCTTTCAATGTGGTAATGTAGGGCATCTGAAAGCTCAATGTTGGCATAGAAATAGAGTGGGAAAATAGGGTGGGAGAACAAGACCCCAAACCCCATGTCCAAAGTGCAGCAGAGGCTTCCATTGGCCTTCAGAATGTAGATTGATTCAGGGAAACAGGATGAGGGGCCTAGCCCCAGAATCCAAGGCAAAAAATACTTGGGACATGATGGCAGCCAATGCTATAGCCAGAGAGCCTTTAGAAGTTCAATACCCAGACATGATCAATCAGCCAGGAAGCAATCTGATGGGAGAAAGGGATTGCAATTGGGGAGAATAGAGTTACATGCAGCTGAGACAACTGAGACACCCCCTTGCCTCCAGGCACGGTAGGCTTGACCAGTTCACTGCCAGAGTATACTTACAAAACTGTTCATCCATACACTGATGTGGGAAATTGGGGAATGTGTAGATAATATCCCAGTCACTGATACAGGTAGACAATCAACCGGGAGAAGTAATAGCATCATGTTTACTGATACAAACCCCTAATAGGTAATCTAGTGATAATTGCCTAGATTTTGATTCCAAGCAACACAATCCAGGAATATTTTGGACTGCAGCAGTTACAGCTGACCATCCTATGCTCACTATCTATATAAATGGAATACCATTAGAAGGATTGGTAGACATATGTTCCATCATACAGTCATTAGAAGTGCCAACTGGCCCAGTCACTGGCCAAAGATTAAGGCAAACACCTATATGCCTGGCATAGAAGCATCAATAGCAGCTGAAGTTAGTGCTATTCCTTTGAGATGGACTTTTGAAGGTGAAACATGAGTTTTTGCTCCTTTTATAGTTGAAAAAATTCCCATCAATCCGTGGGGAAGAGACATTTTAAAACAATTAAGATTACAAATGAATACTTTGGTTTTTTAGGTTGTTGAAGGCCTGGAACACTTCCATCTGTCCCTATTCAATGGAAAACTGATATACCAGTGGCTCTTAGTTAGCAATAGAATTTAGACCTTATTAGATAGTACAGGAGCAACTTGACCAACGACACCTACAACCTCCTCTAAGTCCTTGAAATTCCCCAGTATTTGCTGTAAAAAACAAATCTGGAAAGTGGAGGATGTTGACTGATTTAAGAAAAGTAAATGAACAGATGGAAATTATGGAAACTCTTCAGCCTGGCCTTCCATCTTCTACTCAGTTACCTAGATAATGGCCTCTTTGTGTTATAGATATTAATGATTGTTTCTATTCTATCCCTCTACATAAGGAGAATATGAAAAAAATTTGTCTTTTCAGTGCCCAGTGATAACTTAGCTGAGCCTTATAAAAGATATGAATGGACAGTTTTACCCCGGGAATAAAAAACAGCCCTACTATGTGTCAAATGTATGTTGCTGCTGCTCTTAGTCCAGCAAGAAAAGCATTTCCAAAAGTAATATTGTTATATTACATGGATGATATATTGGAATGTGCAACTAAGGAGCAAATGTTAGAAGCATATCTACAAAAGACCATAGAAACACTAAGGAACTACAAATTGCATATAGCTCCAGAAAATATTCAAGAAATGGTCCTTTTCAATATTTAGGATATGAAGTATTCCCTATGGTACTCACAGTATAAAAGCTTTTCTTAAGAACAGAGAAGCTGAACTCCTTAAATGATTTTCAGAAATTGATAGGAGATATCTGATGGATGTGTCCAGTGTTAGGCTTGACTACCTATCAATTACAACCATTATACGACATTTTAAGGGGAGATAGTGCTTTAAACTCACCATGTCAGCTTACAAAAGATGCTCAAGAGGCTTTGAGTGAAGTTGGACTGGCTTTATCCAATGTGGTTGAAAGAGTCACTCAAAAACCTTTGGAAATATCAGTTTTTGCTACAATAGAGGCACCCTCAGCAGTCCTTCATCAAAGAGACAATGTGATAGAGTGGGTGAACCTCCCAGCACAACCAGAACAAAGCTATACTCCTTACCCTGTGCTTGTGGCTAGAATTTTATTAAAGGCCATTGAGCAAGCAGTACAATTATCTGGGATAAGACCTCACAAGATACACACCTTTCATATCAAGACACAAATTAATATATGATGTGAAACCATCCAGGAGTGGCAAATTTTGTTGGCCACCGCTCCAAATTTTACGCACAGGTCTCCATTAAAGATAACCATACTATTACATAATTGGTGGTGGATTTTTGAAGAAAATGTTTCTAAAGTTCCTCTTAAAGGAACAACCATCTTTACAGATGCATCCAAACATAATATATGTGCAATATACTCTTGTGACTTAACTATAAAGAGAGGAGTCAGAACTCCTTTTCAGTCCACTCAGCAGCATGAAATGTATGCAATCATTCTAGCTCTTACTTGTTATCCAGGAAATATAAATATAATATCTTATTTGGCCTATTCGGCAGGTGTGGTACAAAGAATTGCCACAGCCCAAATAAAATTTGTAGCTTCCAATATATATTAGCTCTTTAAGGAACTTTAAGAGCAAGTGAGAAAGCATCCAGGTAAGATTTATATCTTTCATTTCCACTCTCATAGTGGACTTCCAGGTCCTATTTTTGATGGAAATCCAAAGGCAGATAGCCTTCTAACTATGTTGGCCAATATTCCTTTATTTCAATATCCCAAGAATCTCATTTTAAATATCATCAGGCTGCTTGAGCTTTACATTTGTAATTTGGAATAACAAGAGAGGAAGCTAGGAGCATACTAAAAGCCTGTACAGCTTGCCTTCCTTTCCACACTCCTACATTGCCTCCAGAGAAGAACCCTCTTTGTTTGAGACCCAATGAAATCTGGCAAATGGATGTGACCCATCATAAATCTTTTGGTCATCTGTCTTTTATCCACGTTGTGGTAGACACCTTTTCAGGATTCACTTTTGCAATACCAGCAGCAAAAGAGACAGCCCGAGTGGTCACTGAATTCCTCACACAAGCATTTGCCATTATGGGTGTGCCACAAGCAATAAAAACAGACAATGGTCCTGTATATACTTCCAAACATTTTGCACACTTTTGTGCACAGTATAAAATTTTACACACCACTGGCATACTTTTAATCATCAAAGAGAGGCAACAGCAAAGAGGAGAAACGGAGACACTAAGACACTCCCCCAAAAACCAAAAAAAGGGGAAGCCACAGGTAACCCTAGAGAACTTCTAAATTTAGCTCTTTAGACTATTAACTTCTTGATTTTTGACAAAGATGTACTGGCACCCGCAGACAAGTTTTATAATCCGCCAGAAGTGCAGAGTCCAGTGCGAGCAGCTCCACTATATCTTAGATAATTGCCAGGTGATGTGGAGAGATCCAGAAAGTGATGAATGGAAGGAGCCAGATAAGTTAACTGCTTGGGGGAGTGGGTTTGCTTGTATCTCTACAAATGGAGAAGGAATCATATGGGTGCCAATGAGCCATATTCTCCTTGTACATTGGAGAAAGATGGAGCAGACCCTTAAAATGAATGAGAAGACCCAAGAAACATCAAGTGATTCCATGGCTGACTGTGCCCACCAGTGAAAGAGCATAGCAGTTATGGCGATTGACTCATGGACATCAAAAATTGTTGATGAGACTGATCCAGGACTTCAAAATCCTCAGGAATCATTGGATTCTGTGAGACATGATAAGACTGTTGTAGGACTTGAAAACCCTCAGGAATCATTAGATTCTCTGAATCATGATAAGAGTGTTGCAAGACTTCAAAATATGCAGGAATCATTGGATTGCCTAACACATAAAAAGACTGTTGCAGGATTTCAAAAACTTGCAGGGATCATTGGATTCCCTGACACTGAAGTAATAGACAATAGACAATGGACTATCTCTTGGTTGCTGAAGGAGGCATATGCATGATTATTATTTACATACTCTCCTTCTAGGACTTCTGGAAATCTTTTGCAACACCATGTTGATTTATATTGTTTGTTATATCACTACTTGCATGTACTGTACCGGCTGTGGGGAGAGTTATCACTGCTAGCCTGTGCTTTATTCCTATGTGCTTGTGAAATATTCCCATGCTGATGGATTTGTGCATATCTGTATCTGGTAAAGCCCAGAAACCCACTGACAATATCAGGTTTGATTCCCCACTTCCCTTTGGTGCTTTTCATCTCTCTGAGAAGTCAGGGTGGGTGTGAACACCTCTTTTTTGGGGTTCTCACCTCCCTGAAAAGTCAGAGATGGCATGACCACCTGTGTTTTAAAACAAAAGAAAGCAGGAGATGTAAAGGGCTGAAACTCTTAAAAGGTGTGCTGGAATCAGACAACTGAGCACTTAAAGCTAATTACCTATTCAACAATGACTCTATTCGCATATGTTTGGAAAAATGGCCCCTCTCACCATTGGTGCTTACTCAATGTTTGGTGAATACAGTAATCGTAGGCAAGGATTATAATGTGGGGTGAAACAAGCCAGACTTCACTTGGCCACAGGACAAGGAGGGGAGAGGTTGGTGACTTTGGAGTTGAGAATCCAGGAGCCCTGTGACAGTTTTGTCTGTCTCCTTCACGTCTCCCCATAAAGACCAAGGACTTTAATTTATCCTGACACACCTATTCCTGAGACCTCCAGGGAGCTAGCCTGGACTTTACATACCAGGTTGGGTTTTCTATGACCTTTGAGATTGGACTCTCAGCCTCTCTCTGTGTAAAGTATGGGCCTAGGGGAGACACTCAGATACAATCAGAATCACAAGTCTCCAAAATAGATGAACCCCGAGGGTAAGAGTGAGTCAGGTAACTTATACATGTGTAATCCATAGGGGCACTGTCTATAATGTGTCCTTGGGCTGTCTTTAGGCAGCAATGAGTCCTGGGATCATCAAGGTTTGATGAGCTAGTGATGAGTTTGATAAGGAGTGACCCAGGAAGGAAGTTCTGTTAAAGACATAGGACAGGGGCACACTGTGGATGGCCAGGTAATTACATCTGAGCTTGATCGTTCAAGTCGAGAAGTTGGCTCTGCACATTTCAGGAGGTCAAGCTATAAGACTGGATGCTTTGAAGAGAGGGAGCAGTCCAATTCAAATCTTTGGAGGAAAAAAAAAGTGCACTTGATGGGATACATCTCTTGTGTGTGGGGAAGGGATGGTCCTCTCTCATGTAATTTTTGTCTATGTTTGTGTCTTTGTACACAATGTCTTTTTCATATCTGTTCTGTGAGCTAGAATTATTCAAAAGAGCAAAAGGCCTGACTTTCCTATAGACTCCAACTCTGACCAAAGTAGGAGTTCTGCAGGAAAAGTTAGGTAATTTTTCATACTAATGATTTGGGAATTTGCCAATTGGTCATTTCAAGATTCCAAAGTGCTTAGCATAAAGCAAATGTTCTAAGAGTATTAACTTCTTCATTGAATTTAATTGCTTCATACTTGCTATCTTTGTGTGGGTTTTTAGATATGACCAACATACTAATGTTACGATAAATGAATTTTACATGTGTGTGTGTAAGGTAGTTTGGAAGCAATTCAATTAAATTGGTGCCTTCTGGAGGAGGATAGTGCATAAAGCAAAGAGAGTCCCGTTTTCTTCCCCCTTCTCTCATTCCCTGACTATAAGAGGGAAATGTGGGATAAGAGGTCACATATTTGTATCCCCCTAATTAGATAGTGTGTTGCCTTTTAAAGTATATATTACATAATTTGTAAAATTCATGAGGTCCAAAGTTATTTAATTGTGAATTTTAAGTTTAAAAGGAAAAAAAAAAGGATGTGATTTAATGTCAAAGGACAAGAAAGACTGATTTGCAAAAGCAATTAATAATTTGAATGGAGCACCTAGTTAGAAGGGTTATTGGTTTGGGAGCATATTAGAGAGAAGGAGAGAGTATGTTGGAGAAGCAAAAATTATATTGGAATTGGGAGGAAAGAGAGATGGGATGTGTTTTGGGGGAGAGATGATGCGAGAGAGAAAAAGAAGAAAGAGAGAGGGAAATGACATGTTGGAAATAGGGGAAGACAGAGAGAGAAAAGCACAGCATGTTGGAAAAGGAGAGAAGAGTTAAGTTGGACAAAAAGGAGTAAGCTCCTAGTGGAACTTGCCATTTGTCAAGGGAAAGGAGACAACCCATGAGGTTGGGGCATGACTTTGGCTGGCAAACTGGATCCTGGAGAGACTTGGTACTTTAAAAAAAGAGTTAGCTGTGAGAAATAGGATGAGGAAGCAAGTTGGACTTGGGAGGGCTGCCATGTGGAGTGAGAGAAGAGGTAAGAGCAAGGGATAATGTTGTAAAAAATTACCCTGGCATGGGTTCTGTCAATAAAAAGTTATTTAAAAAAAGGAATCAAGCCATTCCCCAAATGATAAATTGTCAAAGGCTATGAACATACAATTCTCAGACAAAGAAATTGAAACTATTTCTAACCATATGAAAAGATGTTCCAAGTCATTTTTATTCAGAGAAATGCAAATTAAGACAACTCTTAGATACCACTACACACCTGTCAGATTGGCTAGAATGACAGGGAAAAATAATGCGGAATGTTGGTGGGGATGTGGGAAAACAGGGACACTGATACATTGTTGGTGGAATTGTGAATACATCCAGTGGAGAGCAATTTGGAACTATGCTCAAAAAGTTATCAAACTGTGCATATCCTTTGATCCAGCAGTGCTACTTCAGGGCTTATATCCCAAAGAGACTTTAAAGAAGGGAAAAAAGTCCTGTTTGTGCAAGAATGTTTGTGGCAGCCCTCTTTGTAGTGGCCAGAAACTGGAAACTGAGTGGATGTCCATCAACTGGAGAATGGCTGAATAAACTGTGGTATATGCATATTATGGAATATTATTGTTCTGTAAGAAATGACCAACAGGGTGATTTCAGAAAGGCCTGAAGAGACTTACATGAACTAATGCTGAGTGAAATGAGCAGACCAGGAGATCATTATATACTTCAACAACAATATTATATGATGATCCATTCTGATGATTGTGGCCATCTTCAGCAATGAGATGAACCAAATCTGTTCCAATAGAGCAGTAATGAATTGAACTAGTTACACCCAGCGAAAGAACTCTGGGAGACGACTATGAACTACTACATAGATTTCCCAATGCCTATATTTTTGTCCACCTGCATTTTTGATTTCCTTCACAAGCTAATTGTACACTATTTCAAAGTCCATTTTTTTTTGTACAACAAAATAACTGTTTGGACATGTATCTTTATATTGTATTTAATTTCTATTTTAACATATTTAACATGTATTGATCAACCTGCCATCTGGAGTAGGGGCTGGGGAGAAGGAGGAGGAAAATTGGAACAAAAGGTTTGGCAATTGTCAATTCTGTAAAATTACCCATGCATATAACTTGTAAATAAAAAGGTATAATAAAATAATAATAATAATAAAAGAATCTACAGATCACCTCCTGAAAAAAAGACTCCAAAATGGAAACTGCAACTAATACCAGAGCTAAATTTCAGAATTATCAGATCATGGAGAAAATATTGCATGCAGCTAGAAAGAAACAATTCAAATATTCTGTTACCACAACCAGTATTACCCATATGCTAACATCTTCCACTTTAAAGGATCAAAGTTTATGGAACCTGAGAGACCAAACAGCAAAAGAACTTGGATTGCAGCCACAAATCAACTATTTAGCAAAATCAAGCATTATTGTCCAGGGGAAAAATGGACATTCAAATGAAATAATTGAACTTCATTAATTTCTGATGCAAAGGTCAGAGCTGAATGGAAAATTTGACCTTTATTACAGAAATTAAAAGAAGCATAAAATGTTAAAAAGAAAAGAAACAGAAACAACTTTTTCTTTTAAAAGCTAAAAAGATTACATCGCAATATGGGAAGATGACATGTTTAATACTTGAGAACTGTATCTCTGTTATGGGTACACTTAGAGAGTATACGTATAATTTGATCTATTTGTGATAATATAAAAAAGAAGTAGAATGTTATTGGGAGTTCTGAGGGTGGAGGCAAGATGAAGTAGCAAAGTCAGGAAGTTGCTCAAATTCTCCCAGTTTCCCTCCAAAACCACATGAAACCAAGTCTTTGGACAGAATCTGATAGAACAAAACCACTCTTTAGCTCAAGATAGACAGAAAAAAACCCACTAAAGGTCAATCTAACTAGGGTAAAAAGGGTATTCAGTCTATGTTAGATAGATTCTGGGAAAGTTGGTTAAAAAAATTAAAATTAAATACCAAATTACAAATTTTGAAACCTAAAGGAAAGATTAATAAAATAGAAAGTAAGAAAACTATTGATCTGGTAAATAAAATTTAGAGGTGATTTTATGAAAAAACTAAGAAAACATAATATTTTGCTTAATTTGATCAGAAAAAGGAAAGAAAAATGAAATAACTGGCAGAAAAATGAATATGGGCAATTTACCACCAATTAAAAAGAAATTTAAAAAATAACTAGAATATTTTGTCCAACTCTATGGCAAGTAGGACAATCTTACTGAAATGGATAAATATTTACAAAAATATAAAATGCCCAAGTTAACAAAAGAAATAAGATACTTAAATAGTCCCATTTTAGAAAAAGAAATTTAACAAGTAATCAGTACATTACCTAAGAAATAATCTACAGGGCAAAAGATGGATTCACAAGTGAATTCTACAATATATTTAAAGAACCATTAATTCCAGTACTATGTAAATTATTTGGAAAAATAAATAAAGAATGAGTACTGACAAATTCCTTCTATGACACAAATATGGTATTGATACTTAAATCCAGGAAAGACCAAAACAGAGAACCAAAATTACAGACCAAATTTGTTGGAATCCTTACAAACTGATAACTAATTAGATTTGATCTAATCCTACAAGATCTTTTGGGCAGAACCTGAAACAAGGTACTAAGTAGAACTAATTAATACAAGGCTTGTGTTCACACCTTTACTCATTGGAGTTCACAAGTATGCCAGCTTCACAAAGTAAACTTTGTAACTTTGAGTTCACACCTCCCTTGAAACTCTTAGGGCCAGAGAGCACTATGGGAGAAAACCCATAATCCCTCTCTCTCATATCCCACAATTCCTCCCTCTTGCATAAAAGAAACAGACAGAGGCTCTTGGAGTGATTTCACCGGAATGACACAAAGAGTGGAGCTGGCTGGAGGCTGAAGAAAGCAGAGGCAGAGGCTGAAGGACAAAACCTTTGGATTTGGTGACATTCAGAGAGAGCTCTTGGAACCAAGCAGAGAGATAGGCCTCTAAGCTAACCGGGCTATATTGGAGATAATAAAAGATCTGAACTTTTATCACCTGGCTGCATTTGGGAAGAAGATCACCAACACAAATTCTCTAATCAATACTGATGCATAAATTTTAAATAAAATATTAGCAAAGAAATTACAGTAACATATCAGCAGCATACTACACTATGAGAAAGTAGGATTTATATCAGTAATGCAGGGCTGGTTCAATATCAGGAAACTATTACCCTAATCAACCATATCAATAACAAAACCAACAGAAATCATATGATAATCTCAATAGATGCAAAAAAGGATTTTGATAAGATGCAGTACCCATTCTTGTTAAAAACACAAGAGATCATAAGGTTAAAGGGAGCTACCCAGATAATAATAAACAGCATCCAAAAAACTACAGCAACCACCATTTGTAATGGAGAGATGCTGGAGGCTTACTAATAAGAATAAGGCTGAGAAAAGGATGTCCATTATCCTCACTATTATTTAACATTGTACTAGAAATGTGGGCTATAACAAAAGGAAAAGAAAAAGAATTTAAAGCAATTAGAATAGGCAATGAGGAAATAAAATGATCACTCTTTGCTGACGATATGATGATATACTTAGAGAATCCCAGAAAATCATTCAAAAATTTACTGAAAACAATTCACAGCTTTAGCAAATTTCCAGGATATAAAATAAACCCACACAAATAATAGCATTTCTATATATTACTGACAAAGTCCATCATAAAGAGATAGAATGAGAAATTCCATTAAAAATTATTGTCCACAAAATAAAATACCGGCAGGTGTACAGGCTAAGACAAACCCAAGAACTATATGAATGCAATTACAAAACACTTTTCACAGAAATAAAATCATATCTAAACAATTGGGAAAATATAATTGTTCATGGGTAGTCTTAGCTAATGTAATAAAAATAGTGATTCTGCTTAAATTGTTCTACTTGTTCAGTGCCAAAACATTATTTTATAGAAGTAGGAAAAATAATAACAAATAATAAAAATAATAACAAAATTCATCTAGAAGAACAAAAGGTCAAGGATATCAAGGGAATTTATGAAAAAAAGAAATATACAAAGATTATGGCTTAGCAGTACCAAACTTAAAACTATATTATAAAGCAGCAGTCATCAAAACTTACTGCTACTGGCTAAGAAATAGAAGGGTTAATCAGTGGAATAGATTAGATACACATGACATAATAAGGAAAGCATACAGCAATCTGTATCATAAATCTGTATCATTTGGAGGTTTCATAAACCTCCAAATTCCAGTTTCTCAATTAAGAACTCACTATTTGACAAAAATTGCTGGGAAATTTGGAAAAGAATATATCAGAAACTTGGCATAAACTTACATCTCATATCCAATATCAAAATAAAGTCAAAATGGATACATGATTTTGGCATAAAGGCTGATACCATAAACAAAGTAGGAGAACAAGGGATAATTGACCTATAAGATTTTTGACCAAAGAAGAAATAGAGAACATTATAAAAGGCAAACTGGACAGCTTTGATTATATTAAATTAAAAAGGTTTTGCACACACACATACACACACACACACACACACAAAACCAAAGAGTAATAGGGAAGTACAAAGCTGGGAGAAATCCTTAGAGCCAGTATTTCTGATAAAGGTCTCATTTCTAACATACATAAATAATTGTGTCAAATTTATAAAAATACAAGACATTCTTCAATTGATAAGTTGTCTAAGGAAATAAACAGACAATTTTCAGATGTTAAAATTTAAGTCATTTATAGATATGTGAAAAAATGTTCTAAATCCCTATGATTAGTGAAATATTCAAATTAAAATATCAATTCTGAGATACCACATCACACTTCTCAGATTGGGTAATTTCACAGGAAAAGATAATAATACATGTTGGAAGGGATGTGGTAAAATTGGGACACTATTATTTTGTTGGTAGATTTGTAAAAGATAGAACCACTCTGGGAAGCTATCTGAAAATATACACAAAGGGCTATAAAACTATACATACCCTTTGAAACAGCAGTACTATTACTGGGGCTGTATCTAAAGCAAATCATAGAGGGAAAAAGACCAATGTATGCAAAATTGTCTTTAGCAGCCCTTTTTGTAATTACAAAGACTGGAAAAAGAATGGATGCCCATCAACTGAAGAATGACTCAAAAAGATGAGGTGCATGAAGGTAATAGAATATTATTCCTCTATAAAAAAAAAGATGAAAAAGCTAATTACAGAAAGTCCTGGAAAGATTTATATTAACTAATGCTGAGCAAAACAAGCAGAACCAGAAATATATTGCACATAATAACAGCAAGAATGTGCAATTATCAACTATGATAATTTTGGTTCTTCTCAATAACTCACTGATCCAAAGGAATCCCAATAGACTTTGGACAGAAAATGTCATTTACAACTACAGAAAGAACAAAGGAGACTGAATGTAAATCAACACATGCTATGTTTTTTTTTTTTTAAATCTCTCCTATAGGTTTTTTTTTTCCAATTCATCTGACTTTTCTCTCCCAACATAATTCATAAAACAATGTGTATTAAAAAATAGACTCCTGTTATCTGATTTCAAATAAAAAAAGAAAAACTAGTGGTAGAAAGAGGATTGTACTGGAAGAGGAGAAAAATGAAGGTAAAGTAGAATAAATTACATCTCATGCAGAGACCCATTACAAAGGAGGGAAAGAAGGGAAAGGGATGCACATTGTGTAAATCTTACTATCATCACATTTGGCTCAAAGAGCGAATATTACATATATTTAGGTTCACAGAGAACCACATAGAGAAGTAGGAGGGAAAAGGGGTTGTAGGGGAAAGGAATAAGAAAGGGTATGGGCTGTAAAAAGGGAGGAGATGGTCAGAAGCAAAATACTGGGGAGAACAGAAAGGGGGAAATGAAAGAGAAAGGTATAACTTGGGAAAAATAAGAAGGCAGGAAATAGAAAGTTAGTAATTTTTTAACCATGAATGTAAATTGGATGAACAATCTTTTATGAACTATAGCAGACTGAATATAAAAAAACAAAAAAACAAAACAGAAACTTATAATATATTGCTTATAAGAAACACATTTAAAGCAGAGTGATACATACTGATTAAAGGTAAAATGTTGGAGCAAAATCTATTATGCTTCAGCTGAAGTAAAAAAAAAAAAAAAAAAAAAAAAAAAAAGCAGGGATACAAACCTGACCTCAGTTCAAGCAAAAGCAAAAATAGATCAATAGATCTAATTAAAGCACATAACGATGTAAACTACCTTTTACTAAAAAGAACCATAGATAATGAAGTAATATCAATACTAAACATATATGCATCAAGTAGTATAGCATCCAGATTCCTAGAGGAAGAGTTAAGAGAGCTTCAAGAAGAATTAGATAGCAAAACTATACTAGTGGGGTATCTTAACCCTTGCCCTCTCAGAATTAGATAAATCAAACCACAAAATAAATAAGAAAGAAATTAAGGAGGTAAATAGAATTTTAGAAAAATTAGGCATGAAAAACCTTTGGAGAAAATTGAATGGAGGCATAAAAAAAAGTACTTTTTTTTTCTCAGCAGTTCATGCAAACTACACAAAAATTAACCATGCATTAGGACAAACTTCAAGATCAAATGTAGAAAGGCTGAAATAGTAAATAATCCTTTTTCAGATTATGATGAAATAAAAATTACATGTCATAAAGGCCAGAGAAAAATAAACTAAAGTGGTCCAAGAATGAGTAGGCCAAACAAAATACAGATATAATTACTAGTTCCATGCAAGATAATGACAATAATGAGACAACATACCAAAATTTATGGCATGCAGCCAAAACAGTTCTCAAGGAAAGTTTTATATCTCTAAATACTTAAATTGCATAAAATAGAGAAAGATCAATGAACTGGATATAGCAAAGATGCTATAAAAATAACATTAGAAACCTCTAATTAAAAGCCAACTTTGAAATTCTGAAAATAACAAGGGAAATTAATAAAATTAAAAGTTAAAAAAAAAACTCCACCAACAATGCATCAGTGTCCCTGTTTTCCCGCATCCCCTCCAAAATTCATCATTATTTTTTCCTGTCATCTTAGCCAATCTGACAGGTATGTAGTGCTATATCAAAGGAAAATAAAAAAGTCTTAATAAAAATATAAATAAAATTTTAATTTCTCCAAAAAGAAAAAAAAAATTCAAATGAAGGTGGCCTAGTTGTACAAAAACTAAATTTATGTAATAAATCAGAGGTTTATTTAGTCCTTATTAAGAAATAGAGTAGTTGATCAGTGGAATAAGTTAGGTTCACAAGACATAATAGTCAATAACTATAATAATGTAGTATTTGATCAACTCAAAGACCATAGCTTCTGAGATAAGAACTGACTTTTATCAAAAATCACTGGGAAAATTTGAAATTATTAAGGCAAAACCTAGACAGTCATCCACACCAAATACCATCAAAAAAGATAACATCAAAAGCAGTTCATGATTTAGACATAAATCATGATATTATAAGCAAATTAGAAGAAGGAATAGTCTACCTCTAAGATCTATAGTGAAGAAAAGAAGGGGAAAAAAAGACCAAAGAAGAACTGCAGTACATTATGAAATGCAAAATGGATAATTTTGATTATAATAAGTTAATGAATAAATATACTTCTATTTGTCATTTAAAGCATTTAAAAACCAAATATAAACATTTTGGAAGCCTATGCATTAAATTTTGGATACTTTAGAATTCATCAAATTGACTTTATCCTTCTTCACAGAAGATATACTTTTTTCTATGCCTGTGCCTTTTCCTTGGTTATTTCCAATATCTGGGAGGAAAAAAAAAGCTCATTCTCCTCACTAATGTCTCTGATCATCCTTGACTCCCATTAAGATTCAGCTTAAGCATCATCTTCTATCTGCCTAGCATTACAAAAAGACTTTTTTTGTTGGGTGTAGCTGGTTCTTTTCATTGAACAAATGGAACTGGGTTGGTTCATCTCATTGTTAAAGAGAGCCACGTCCATCAGAATTGATCATCATATAGTATTGTTATTGAAGTATATAATGATCTCTTGATCCCGCTCATTTCACTCAGTATCAGTTCATGTAAGTCTCTCCAGACCTTTCTGAAATCGGCCTGCTGATTATTTCATGCAGAACAATAATATTCCATAATATTCATAAACCACAATTTATTTAGCCATTCTCCAATTGATGGGCATCCACTCAGTTTCAAGTTTCTAGCCACTACAAAGAAGGCTGCCAAAAACATTTTGGCACATGCAGGTCCGTTTTCCTTCTTTAAGATCTCTTTGGGATATAAGCCCAGTAGAAACAATGCTGGATCAAAGGCTATGCACAGTTTGATGACTTTTTGAGCATAGTTCCAAATTGCTCTCCAGAATGGCTGGATATATTCACAATTCCACCAACAATGTATCAGTGTCCCAGCTTTCCTACATCCCTCCAACATTCAGCATTATCTTTTCCTGTTATCCTAGCCAATCTCGGAGGTGTGTAGTGGTAGCTCAGAGTTGTCTTAATTTGCATTTCTCTGATTAATAATGACTTGGAGCATCTTTTCATATGTTTCAATTTCTTAGTCTGAAAATTGTCTGTTCATACCCTTTGACCATTTATCAATTGGAGAATGGCTTGATTTCTTATTAATTAGAGTCAATTGTCTATGTATTTTGGAAATGTGGCCTTTATCAGAACTTTTGACTGTAAAAATGTTTTCCCAGTTTATTATTTCCCTTCTAAATTTGTCTGCATTAGTTTTGTTTGTATAAAAGTTTTCAATTTGATATAATCAAAATTTTCTATTTTGTGATCAATAATGATCTTTAGTTCTTCTTTCATGACAAACTCCTTCCTCTTCCTCAGGTCTGAGAGATAACATATCCTATGTTCATCTAATTTATTTATAATCTCATTCTTTATGCGAAGAACATGAACCCATGTTGACCTTATCTTGGTGTACGGTGTTAAATGTGGGTCGATGCCTAGTTTCTGTCATAGTGATTTTCAATTTTCCCAGAAGTTTTTGTCAAACAGTGAATTCTTATCCCCAAAGCTGGGGTCTTTGGGTTGGTCAAACAGTAGATTATTAATATTATTGACTATTTTGTCCTTTGACCCTAACTTATTCCATTGATCAACCAGTCTATTTCTTAGCCAATACCAAATGATTTTGGTAACTGCTGCTTTATAATATAGTTTTAGATCTGTTATAGCTAGGCCACCTTCATTTGATTGTTTTTTTTTTTCCATTAGTTCCCTTGAAAGACTTAACCTTTTGTTCTTCCAGATGAATTTTCTTGTTATTTTTTTCTAGTTGATCAAGTTTTTCTTTATGTGAATTGTATGCCTTTTCAATACTCTGTTGTAGAGTTTCTTTTTCCTTTCCCCATTTTGCTTCTAGCTCTCTTAAAATATTTTATAATTTCTTCCAGGAGAGCCTTGTGTGATGGGGACCAAGTTATATCCCATTTTGGGGTTTTGTCTGGAAACTATCTGTTATTAGTCTCCTTGGGGTTGAAAACTTACTCTCTGTATAGAAGCTGTGGGTGGCCAGCGTTTTCTTGGCTTTTTTACTCTTTTTTTTTTTTTTTTTTAAGGCCTTAGGGTCTGTCTTCAGAGTAAGGAGGTCCCCAGCTTCCTCTCCAGAGCAGGGATAGATATATGGACAGTTGCTGTCCTGCAAACGGGCTGCTAAGAGACATCTAGCTGTAGGAGTGCTCTGGAAAGAGCCCCACACCAGAAGTGTTTCTGCCCTGAGAAGCACAGCTGAGAGCCCTGGGAAGAGCCTGGAACTGGAAGTGTCTCTGCCCTGGGAATTGTCACCATGCTGCAGAAGTTCTATTGCCCCAGGCAGAGGCCCCCTGCCATGCAGAAGTGTGACTGCCCCAGGCAAAAGCCCCAGTGCTGCAGAATGTGGTTGCACAGCTGTGTTGTAATCTGTGCTGAGTCACTCACTTCCAGTGTTGGTTGGGTGTAACCAGATCCTGTTAGATTTTTTGGAGTACACTGCAGCTTTTGTATTTTACATATATATTTGACTCCCATGTGTTTCTAAATATAAATGCAAAGATATAGTCTTTACCTCTAGATAGTGAGTGCTACAGCTCATACATCACAAATACATATGCACATGTATGTTTGGGTATCATTGCTTTTTTTTATTTGATTCAATCAGCATCAATTACTCTTTATGATTGATAATAACCATTGCAATATCACTAGTTATAATTTATAGACAACATTAACACTTTGAGGAATGAAATATAGTGAACCATAACTAATGTATACTGCCATACTAAAGTAAATATGTAGGACATTTAATTTATTTACAAGAACAGCGCTTATCAACAAGCTTAAGCAAAGGAGGAAAAAGATTGCATATGAATAGGAAAAATTTGTGCTATCTTTATAGTGTGATTTCCCCCCCTTTGTGCCCAAATTGATTATATTTTTAAAAATTCATTTTCTGTGCAGTACTAATTAATTTAAAATCAATTAAGTTCATTTTGCAAACTATAAGCAAAAATTTTCAACATAAAATTGCTGATCTTAGTATGTGCTAATGACTTACACAATGAAGATATATGGTCTCCTTTATTTGGATATACACCTCAATTATCTTGGAAAGGATAACAAACATGATGGATGTAATCTTCCAAAAACAATGTTTCATATTATTTCATTAAAAAGAATAATCATCATTGTCATATTAATACCATTAGTCATGTGATCTTATAAAATATAAAGTTTTTGAAATAAAATGATTTGTCTTAATAATCTAATAAAGCTAGGCTGGTTCTCAGAAATAATTCTCTTAAAATATGCAAATATTAAGTCTTATTTTCTCAAGAAAATTCTTTAATTTTACCATTCTTTTTCTATAATCTTGTTTTTTCTATTTCTTTTCACTAGCCACTGATTTAACAAAAAACAATTAGAAAGATATTCAAGTCAAATTGTGATATATATTGATACATTTTCCAGATTTTTAAAATGAATTTTTCCACATGACATCTTGTCCTCATATTACAATTAAAAAGACAGAAACTGCAAAATCAATAATTTATGTCTGCCTAGGTAACTAATTTTTATATAGAAGAAGGTTGTGCTATGAAAGATGATGATTTTCAAATGTAAGTTACAAGACAATAAAGTAAAATCAAGTAGTTTAGAATAAAAGAAAAAAGAAGTCGGCAAGAAATTAGTTCTCTCTCTCTCTCCCTGCCTCCCCCCTTCTCTCTCTATCTTTCTCTCCCTTTGTCTCACTCTGTGTATTTCTTTTTTTGTGTGTCTTTCTGTGTCTTACTTTCTGTCTCTTTGTCTGTCTTTCTCTCCTTTGTCTTTCTCAAACACACACACACACACACACACACACACACACACACATGCACAAGAAGACACTATACACTAAGAATGAGAATTAGAGAATATAAGGAAAAAAAGAAATAAAGATATAACCACAGTATTTAAGATGAAATCTAGATAATAGGATATTTTCAAAAGAAATTAATTATATTATATTAAAAATTTGAATCAGGTAACAGTGATAGTGAGTAGGATAAATATCAATATTCTATCATTCATATAAATGAGTTTTCAATGTGAATGAAAACCTGTGTTCATTTTTAAAAAATGTGTTTGATTGTAAATATTATTATTTTAATAGTTCTGATTTTCCTTGAGAATATGAAAAAAAGTATCTTTGATACAAATCTGTGCTCTCTCAAAACTCTTTTCCCCCCCACAAAAAATGGCTTCTTTAGGAACTTATACATTTCTTTTCCAAGGCCATAAATATGTTAAATAAAAAACACCCAGATGTTTGGGACCTACGTTATGATCCATCAATGACTTCTTATCTAACTAGCCTTTTCTTCATTTTTTCCTCCTTTAACTTTCCTATGTACTTTTTTTAAAATAGTTCATATAGCATTGGGGTTAATTGTTCTTTAAATGTTTGGTAGAATTCACTTGTAAATCCTTTTGGTCCTGGAGATTTTTTTTAAAGAGTTAATTAATAGCTTGTTCCCAATTTCTTTTTTCTGTTTTGACCCTAACTGATTAACGGATCAGCACTATATTTGGGTCATAAAAGGAATTTGTGAAACTCCTTTCCTTATTTTCCCAAATAGTTTGCATACTATTGGAATGAACTGTTCTTTAGATGTTTGGTAGAATTCACTTGTAAATCCTTTTGGTCCTGGAGATTTTTTTTAAAGAGTTAATTAATAGCTTGTTCCCAATTTCTTTTTTTCTTAAATGGGACTATTTAACTAATTTATTCCCTCCTCTGTTAATCTGGGAAGCCTATATTTTCGAAAGTAATCATCCATTTTACTTAGTTTATCAAATCTATTGGCATAAAATTGAGCAAAGTAACACCTAGTTATTGCTTTAATTTCCTCTTTATTGATGGAAAGTTCTCCCCTTTCATTTGTAAGACTAACAATTTGATTTTTCTCTTTCCTTTTTCTAATCAAAGGTTTGTATATTTTATTGTTTTTTCATAAAACCAACTGTTAGTTTTATTTATTAATTCAATTATTTTTTACTTCAAATTTTATCAATTTCTCCTTTCAATTTTAGATTTTTATGTTTAGTATTTGATTTGGGGTTTTTAATTTGGTCTTTTTCTAGCTTTTTAAGTTGCTAGCCCAATTCATTGAACTTCTCTTTCTTTATTTTACTCAAGTAAGCCTGTAAAGATATAAAATTTCTCCTTATAACTGCTTTGGCTGTATCCCACACATTTTGGTATGTTGTCTCATTGTTGTCATTCTCTTAGGTGAAATTATTAATTGTGTCTATGATTTGCTGTTTCACCCAATCTTTCTTTAAGATGAGATTATTTAGTTTCCAGTTATTTTTTGGTCCTTTTACCCCTAGCTTTTTGTTGAATGTATTTCTCATTGCATCATGGCCTGAAAAAAATGAATTTCCTATTTCTGCCTTTCTGCATTAAGTTTTGAGGTCTTTATGGCCTAATATATGGCCAGTTTTTGTATAGGTTCCATGAACTGCTGAGAAGAAAGTGTACTTCTTTCTGTCTCCATTTAGTTTTGCCCAAAGGTGTATCATACCTAACTTTTCTACTATTCTATTTACCTCCTTCACTTTTTTTCTTATGTGTTTTGTGGTTTGATTTATCTAATTCTGAGAGTGCAAGATTGAGATCTCCCAGTATTATAATTTTGTTGTCTATTTCTTCTTGCAACACTCTTAATTTCTCCTTTAGGAAGTTAGATGTTATACCACTTGATGCATATATTTAGTATTAAGATAGCTTGATTGTCTATGCTAACCTTTAGCAAGATAGAGTTTTAATTAGATCAATTTTTGCTTTTACTTCATCTGAGATAAGGATGGCTACCCATGATTTTTTGGATTTCACCTGAAGCATAATAAATTCTGCTCCAGCCTTTTACGTTTACTCTTTACATATCTTCCTGCTTTAAATGTGTTTCCTATAAACAACATATTGTAAGATTCTGGTTTTTGATCCAGTCTGTTATCCACCTTGGCTTTATGGGAGAGTTCATCCCATTCATATTTATGGTTCAAATTACTAATTTGTATTTCCTGCCATCCCATTATCCCCAGATTATACTTTTCTTTTCTTTTCTTTTCTTTTCTTTTCTTTTCTTTTCTTTTCTTTTCTTTTCTTTTCTTTTCTTTTCTTTTCTTTTCTTTTCTTTTCTTTTCTTTTCTTTTCTTTTCTTTTCTTTTCTTTTCTTTTCTTTTCTTTTCTTTTCTTTTCTTTTCTTTTCTTTTCTTTTCTTTTCTTTTCTTTTCTTTTCTTTTCTTTTCTTTTCTTTTCTTTTCTTTTCTTTTCTTTTCTTTTCTTTTCTTTTCTTTTCTTTTCTTTTCTTTTCTTTTCTTTTCTTTTCTTTTCTTTTCTTTTCTTTTCTTTTCTTTTCTTTTCTTTTCTTTTCTTTTCTTTTCTTTTCTTATTGTCAAAGCTAACATTTCTAATACAATATTAAACATTAATTGTCACAGGGGACAATTTGTTTTACCCCTCTTCTTACTGGGAATGATTCTAGTTTAATCACATTACATATGATGCTTGGGGATCATTTTAGATATATGCTACTGATCATTATAAGGAAAACTAAGTATATTCCTAATCTTTCTATAGTTTTTTTTTTTTTTGCTGCATGGCCAATTCATAGATCTTCTTTTTCTCTATTCCATTCAAATAAGTATTTAGAAGTGAAATGTACTTCATATAAAGTAATAGCATATAATAAAGTGATCTGCTATGAATGACTGGTATCTTTAGCAATACAAAGATCCATTTAAGACAACTCTGAAGGAGTCATGATGAAAAATGCTATCCATACTCAGAGAAAGAAATACTTATGACTGATACAGATTGAAGCATATTATTCAAACTTTATTTTTCTTGAAGTTTTCTTTTTTTTTTAACATAACTTTGATTACTCATTATGCCTTCTGAATGGATTGAATAGGGTAGGATTATAGGGAAAGGAAGGGAAAGAGTTTGAAACTCAAAGTTTTAAAAATAAATATTAAAAAAATTGTTTTACAGGTAACTAGGGAACAATAAAATATATATAAAAAAGAAATTAGCAACACTTTTCCCAGGATACCATATAATTTTCTCTTGGCACTGCTCACTTCATGTTCAAATCTTCAAGTACTTTTTTATTATATTGACTTTATAACATAAATTGTTCTTTGGGTATGTTTGCTTTAATATGTATCATTTCATAAAATCATTTCTTTGTCTTTTTGAAATAACTTTTATTCCCTCATTTCTTAACACCAATATTCACACAATAATTTGTTCCACTATTCTCCAATTGATAGGCATTTCTTTAGTTTCCTGCTGTTATTGTTTGCAACCACAAAAATAATTGCTACAAATATTTTATTCATATATGCATTTTCTTCTTCAATCTCTTTAGGGTGCAAACCTATATTTGGTATATCTCAGCCAAAGAACATACATTGTTTAGCAAAGTTTTGTTTATAATCTCAACCTGCTTTTTAGAATAGTTAGATCTAGCCAGGGCTTCACCAATAATACACCAATGGACCCACCTTCATTTATCTTTATAAATATGAATGTTATTTTTTATCCTTGACAATTTGACAGATATAAGGTAGAACTTCAAATTTTATCAATTTCTCCTTTCAATTTTAGATTTTTATGTTTAGTATTTGATTTGGGGTTTTTAATTTGGTCTTTTTCTAGCTTTTTAAGTTGCTAGCCCAATTCATTGAACTTCTCTTTCTTTATTTTACTCAAGTAAGCCTGTAAAGATATAAAATTTCTCCTTATAACTGCTTTGGCTGTATCCCACACATTTTGGTATGTTGTCTCATTGTTGTCATTCTCTTAGGTGAAATTATTAATTGTGTCTATGATTTGCTGTTTCACCCAATCTTTCTTTAAGATGAGATTATTTAGTTTCCAGTTATTTTTTGGTCCTTTTACCCCTAGCTTTTTGTTGAATGTATTTCTCATTGCATCATGGCCTGAAAAAAATGAATTTCCTATTTCTGCCTTTCTGCATTAAGTTTTGAGGTCTTTATGGCCTAATATATGGCCAGTTTTTGTATAGGTTCCATGAACTGCTGAGAAGAAAGTGTACTTCTTTCTGTCTCCATTTAGTTTTGCCCAAAGGTGTATCATACCTAACTTTTCTACTATTCTATTTACCTCCTTCACTTTTTTTCTTATGTGTTTTGTGGTTTGATTTATCTAATTCTGAGAGTGCAAGATTGAGATCTCCCAGTATTATAATTTTGTTGTCTATTTCTTCTTGCAACACTCTTAATTTCTCCTTTAGGAAGTTAGATGTTATACCACTTGATGCATATATTTAGTATTAAGATAGCTTGATTGTCTATGCTAACCTTTAGCAAGATAGAGTTTTAATTAGATCAATTTTTGCTTTTACTTCATCTGAGATAAGGATGGCTACCCATGATTTTTTGGATTTCACCTGAAGCATAATAAATTCTGCTCCAGCCTTTTACGTTTACTCTTTACATATCTTCCTGCTTTAAATGTGTTTCCTATAAACAACATATTGTAAGATTCTGGTTTTTGATCCAGTCTGTTATCCACCTTGGCTTTATGGGAGAGTTCATCCCATTCATATTTATGGTTCAAATTACTAATTTGTATTTCCTGCCATCCCATTATCCCCAGATTATACTTTTCTTTTCTTTTTTTTTAACATAACTTTGATTACTCATTATGCCTTCTGAATGGATTGAATAGGGTAGGATTATAGGGAAAGGAAGGGAAAGAGTTTGAAACTCAAAGTTTTAAAAATAAATATTAAAAAAATTGTTTTACAGGTAACTAGGGAACAATAAAATATATATAAAAAAGAAATTAGCAACACTTTTCCCAGGATACCATATAATTTTCTCTTGGCTCTGCTCACTTCATGTTCAAATCTTCAAGTACTTTTTTATTATATTGACTTTATAACATAAATTGTTCTTTGGGTATGTTTGCTTTAATATGCATCATTTCATAAAATCATTTGTCTTTTTGAAATAACTTTCATTCCCTCATTTATTAACACCAATATTCACACAATAATTTGTTCCACTATTCTCCAATTGATAGGCATTTCTTTAGTTTCCTGCTGTTATTGTTTGCAACCACAAAAATAATTGCTACAAATATTTTATTCATATATGCATTTTCTTCTTCAATCTCTTTAGGGTGCAAACCTATATTTGGTATATCTCAGCCAAAGAACATACATTGTTTAGCAAAGTTTTGTTTATAATCTCAACCTGCTTTTTAGAATAGTTAGATCTAGCCAGGGCTTCACCAATAATACACCAATGGACCCACCTTCATTTATCTTTATAAATATGAAATGTTATTTTTTATCCTTGACAATTTGACAGATATAAGGTAGAACTTCAAATTTTAAATTCATTAATTTCTTCGGTGAAGAAAATTATTTCTGTGGATCCAGAGAGGCAATTTTGACTCTTGATGGAATATTCCACTAATGACTAGATAGGCTGAATAAGAAGTCAAAGTTTGATAAGAATTCTAGAAGTGGATCAGAAATCATATTAATAGGATCAAAGAAAGGCTATAAAGTAAGTAGTTGCCAAAGTTAATCAGTTAAATATGAAGACAATAGAGTAAACTTTTGTAGCATGGTTAATTGCTAAAAAGGATTTTAGGCTTTTTAAATTTATATCCAAGGTCAAGAGAATACATGTTCTAATGGATTCAAACAATCTGTCCCATCCCTAATTGTTCAGTAAAGAGCTCAGAATTCAACAGAGAGTACTTATGGATATAGATACTGTATTTAATTGAATATTTTTCCTCCTCTCTTTGGTTGAAATCAGAAGATTATTAATCTCACAAATTATTTTAAAGTAGTCTAAAAGCACCTTAATTTTATTTTTAAAATTAATAAACATAAGTAAATATTAATAAGACATTGATCAATGACTTTCTCAAGAATTATTTTCCAATATGTAATGGAACTTCTGTGGAAATGCTAAAGGTTAAGTTAAAAATACTCATGATAAACACCAATCTAGTGTGATGAATGAATGGGAAAATATATTTTAAAACAATGGACCAAATATTGTATTAAGCCCTGGTAGCACAAAATAAAATCAAAAAGATAACCTTGCTCTCAAGGAAATTATATCCTAAGGGGAAGGTAATATATATATAATGGGGTTATGAACAGAGGAGTAGCTTATTCTTGAATCTAAGTTAATTAGTTACATTATAGAATTTGCAAATGCATTAATCACAGACACCCTATAACGTAAGTGGTAGTTATTTAGGGAATATGTTCAGTTTCTGAATCTACATTTTAGAAAACACATTAATAAGCTGGAGAATATCCACAGGTCAATCATGTTAAAAAGAATATGAGTATATGCCATATTCAAACAAAATGGGAATGTTAAGACTAGAATAGACAAGATATAGAGAAGCATGGAATGACTCCCCCTGCCACACATCTCCAGAGGATGAAAGGCTATCATTTGAAACCGAGATTGAAATCATTTGGATTGGCTCTCAAAGGCAGAACCAAGAGTAATGTGTCAAAGTTGCAGACAAATTTATGCCTCTTATAACAGTTAGAACTGCCATAAAAGGCCATAAACTTTTGTGAAATTGTGGATTCTTCAAATGACTAGAGATTTTTAGCTAGAGAATGCATAAATATCTGTTGGGAAACTTAAAAAGAGATGACAGATCAAGTAGCATTTGTACAATATGCTCTCTGAGTCACTTAAAGAGATTCTGTGACTTTAATCAAATTATTATCATCCCCAATCAAAAGATAAGGGAATTAAGATCCCAAGAAGACATTTGTTCACTTTTTGAAAAAAAAAAAAAAAAACAAAGAAAAAACTAATGTTTTATACCTAGTACTTTTTCTATAACTGTACCATCCTGCTTTTCTAGATCTTGAGGCATTTAAAGATTTAAATGATGAAATTATAATTTCTAACAATTCACATGTGTATAATATTGAGTAATTTCATGGCACGTTTACCACAATGATTTGGTATGATAAGTTATCATCTACACTTTACAGATGAGACAGCAATTTTAAGAAATTTTTCAAAGTTCATCTAGATAGTGAAATGTACTTGAAGGATCTAAACCCAGCTTCTCTGTCAGATATTTGCAATTCTGTTTCTGTTTTCTAATGTTTTCTTTCCCTGTGTGTGAATTCTAAGAGGTAAGGAGAAGGAAATCTATTACATAATCAGGGTATAATGCAGTAAAAGAATACCTGATAAAACAACATGTTTGTGAAAAGAAGAAATAGGGAAAATATTTCAAAAATAAACTACTTTGGTCACAATTTTATCTAGACTAATCTTGGAACTACATCTGAAATTGACTTTTTATGTTTTCAGTAGAACAAGTTTCCATAAAATCAGAGTTTAATGGACTGCTATCATAGTAATCTTCAAAGAAACTTGTATGGAATAGAGTCAATTTTTTCACAGTGACTATTTTCAGGTTAAGACTATAATATTCTGCAAATTCTTTGGAAACTCATTATATAACTGTTCTAAATTCACTTAAAATTAAGGGCCAGTGTCAGAGGAAGATCTCTAATGGAGGTTATCCAGATAGATGTCCAAATTGTTTGGTTGTTCATCATTTCTATACAGTGCATGAAGACATAGGTGGCAAGCTCATATTTCATTTGCCACAGAATAAATAAATTTTCATTTCCTAAAAAGGACTTCAATAAGTGGCAAACACCAATTCCCTTAAAATAAATTTTCTTTGAATTATCCTTTTAAGGCATTTTTAATTCACTCCATTTATTTCAATCCTAATCAGAAAATTACTTTTGAATACAACTTTATGTTTTCCCCAAATTTAAGTAGTGAGAAGCATTGTGAAAAAAATACAGAATTCATAACAAAAACCTTATTTCAAATCCTAAAAGTGGTATTTCCAAAAAATGTGAATATGAAGAAGTATCATCTTTTTTGAACTTTAGTATTCTCATTTGCAGAATCACAGGATAGCGAACTTTGTTTAATGATCTCACAAGCTTGTTTGGACAATTATGCCTTTTAACAATTCTTTGAGTTTTTTCTCTTGCTTTGCTTATTCTTACAAAAATGCTAGGGATACATGCTTCCAGGAAAACATCAAAGATATGGTATTGCAATGTTACACATGTGTCTTCACCAGGACTCTTAATGCCAATGAGGATGAGAGATATCTTTCTAAAAAGTGCTGGTATCATATGCTCACTTCCTCTCAATAAAAGGTGATTAGAAAGGTGACAATACTTCCCATACCAGTTCTCTGGAACTTTCTACTCATTGCTTTCTGTCTTCATGAAAGAGAGAGAGAGAGAGAGAGAGAGAGAGAGAGAGAGAGAGAGAGAGAGAGAGAGAGGCAACATTCTTTTTTTCCCCTTTTAGTAGATTATTTTTTCCAATTACATGTAAACATAATTAATAAAACTAAGAATTGGTTTTATTAAAAAATCAACAAAATACATAACTATTTGGTTAATTTTATTAGAAAAAGAAAAGAAAAAAATAAATCACCACCATCAAAAATGAAAAGGGTGTACTTACCAGCAATGAAAAATAAAATAAAATAATAATTAGGAGCTATTTTGGCCAACTGTCTGTCACCAAATCTGACACTAAGTTAAAGGAATAAATATTTACAAAAATATATATTGCCCAGATTAACAGATGAGGAAATAAGTTCCTTAAATAGTTCCATTAAAAAAAAAAAAGAAATTGAGCAAGTCATTAAGTATAGAGGGCCACAGATAGTAGCAGATATCTGGATGAGGTATAAGACCCTTCAGCCCAGAGGCAACCTGCTAACAATGTCTGGTTCCACTCTTCATCTCTCCTAAGGGCTCTCGGCTTTCCTGAGAAGTCAGGAGGCAATGAACAACCTGTGTTTTAGTTGAAACAGAATGATAACAGGTGCAATCTACATACAATAGCAAGTTGTTTATGTGCTCTTACAGTATATACTTAATACATGAGCAGTGTTGCTTTGGTTATATAGGGGTATGAGAGTATATAAGGTTGAAAGAACTTGGAATGACTCCATATTTCCACTATCTTTGAGAGCCTCATCTCATCACTCCTACACTAAGATGATATAGTTTAACCACACCAGCATGGAGGCTCTAGAAAGAATGTTATGTTTTGCTACCCCAACTTGGGGGTTCTAGAAAGCACAGCACATTTTTTCACCCCAACTTGGGGGCTCTAGAAAGCACACAACAAACTGGCATGGGAGCTCTATAAAGCACAGTACATTTTGTCACCACAACCTGGGAGTTCTAAGAAGCAGGACACAACAATTAGTAAACTCCTTAAAAAAAATCTCAAAGGGGAGGTAAAGCCAAGATGGCAGAGAAGGCACACACAGTTTTCTAAGCTCCTCTCATAACCTCACAACCAATTATTAAAGTCAGCCTCAAAAATGGCGCTTGACTGGTAAAACCCATGCAGATTAGAAGCACAACAATTTACCAGCCAAAGATAATCTAGAAGATCGCTAGGAAAAGTTAATCCTGAGGGGAGGGAAAAGGCCAGTGCAGGCAGGGATAGAACTAGAGGCTAGCAAATTGAGCAGACCTGGTGGATGTGGCCTCTATAGTTAGAAAATTACAGAGGGGACTCTGGCATAGGCTGATTTGTTCTATGTTGATTGCAAAACAGCAGATCAACAGAGAAAGTAAAGCCGAGGGCAGAAAGTATGCTTTAAAAAAAATGCCAGAACTTAACAGGATCTAGCTATACCCACCCAAAACCGGAAGTGAGTTGTTGGAGTTCAAAGGATGGAGTTCTTGTTCTTCTCAAAACACAGCCGTTTTAGTTTAGAGCCCTCCAAATATCTTCAAATCCAAAGGTCCTTCAGCCTCTGCCTCTGCTTTCTTCTGCCTCCAACCAGCACAAAGATGTAATGAATCTCTTGTTTCCTTCACTTGGGGCTCGGCTAGCTTTCTGGTGAGTCTTTCAGACCAGCTTGGTCTCAGTGGGGGGTGTGCAGGAGCCCAGCCACCTACCACAGTGATGTGAGATGAAGATGAATCTGGTTGTCCACTGAACTCTCAACTCGTAGCTTCTTCCTCTGAAAACTCTTCTTCTGCCACCAGCCAGCCAAGTGGAAAATATTCTGCCTTGCCTCAGAGAGAGGGCTTCTGGTGTAATTCCGCTGAAATCTGTCAAAGTGCTCTCTGTCTGCACCAGAGTTGCTCCTCTCCAGTCCAGCTGAACTCTCCTCTGCGACCAGCCAGCCAAGTGGAAAATATATTCTCGAATAGCTCTCTCTTCATTGGCCTTATATGTGAATCTTCTGAGAGAATGGGATTATGGGTTTTCTCCCATAGTGCTCTCTGGCCCAAAGAGCTTTAAGGGAGGTGTGAACACAAAGGTGTAAACACAAGCATTGTACTAATTAGTTCTACTTTGTACCTTGTTTCAGGTTCTGGCCAAAATCTTCTTGTAAGATTAGATCAACTCTAATTAGTTAGAAGTTTGTAAGGATTCCAACAGTGAGTGACCCAGCGCAGACCATAAAACAGCTCAGCAGCTACATCCTGCAGTACAGGGCTTGCTTGGGGCAGTTACAAATCTGCAGGCAAGGGAGCACACCTCAGTGCAGCCTCTAATGTGCACAGTGCGGGGCTTGGCCTGGGGCAATAACTTCCACAGCAGGTTTGTGCTTCCCTGGGCAGAAACACTTCTGGTCCAATCCATGCGGGGCTATTTGCTGGTCAACTGCTAATGCCCACAGTCCCCCTTCCCCCATCATTGCTCAGTCTCTAGCCTCAGGGCAGTTGCTAATACACACAGCTAATTTTTAATCACTGGCCACTTCCACAGCTCAGCCCATGCTAGCCAGGTCTGAATCACTTCTGGGGAGAGAGGGGGAGCTTTTCCCCAGAGCATTCCCATACCTTGCTGCTCTTTGCAGCCCGTTTAAACTAATCCCTGCTTTACAGAGGAAACTGGTAACCTCCTCGTCCTGAAGGCAGACCCTACAGGCTTTAAAAATGAGTAAAATAATCAAAAGGAAGATCAATAGCTTTGATACAGAAAGAGAGCACGTTTGCAACCCCAAGGAGAATTATAGCAAACAGTCTCCAGACAATATCCCTAAGGGGAATGTTACCTGGCCCCCATTACATAATGCTCTCCTAGAAGAGACCATTAAAAGTCTTAAAAGAGAGTTAGAAGAAAAATGGGGAGAGGAAAGAGAAGCTATGCAAGAAAGTAACAACTTCCTGAAATGTGAATTGGAAAAGGTAAAGAATTCCCAGCAAGTGCAGGGAAACAGAATTTGTGAATTGGAAAAGATAAAAAAAAAATGCCAGGAAAGTAGGATTTGTGAATTGGAAAGGATAAAGAATTCTCAAGAAAGTAGGATTTGTGAACTGGAAAAAAAAAATAACTCATTGAAAAAAATTAGTGAAATGGAAAAAAATTCCATAGAGCAAAACAACTCATTTAAAAACTCAATTAGATATATACAAAAAGAAGTAAAAAAAAAAAAAAGCTAACGAAGAAAATAACTCATTAAAAATAAGAACTTAACAAATAGAAACCATTTAGATTCATTGAGACATCAAGAATCAGTCAAGCAAAAGCAAAAAAAAAAATACAAAATACAAAAAACAAAAATTAAAAAATATATATATTAAATATCTAATTGGAAAAATGACAGACCTGGAAAATAGATCTAGGAGAGATAATCTGAGGATTATTGGACTTTCTGAAAATTATGATGAAAGAAAAGAGCCTAGATACTATTTTACAAGTAATCATCAAAGAGAACTGTCCAGATGTAATAGAATCAGAAGGTAAAATAGTCATTGAAAGAATTTATTGAACACCTTCAGAAAAAGACCCTAAAATAAAAACTACAAGGAATATTGTGGCCAAAATTCAGCACTATCAGATTAAGGAAAAAATATTACAAGCAGCCAGAAAAAGACAATTCAAATACTGAGGTGCCACAATAAGGATCACCCAAGATCTGGCTGAACTTGCAAAACCAAAAAAAGAAACAATATAAAAAATGTCAAAGACCTTCTTGGGAAAACAACAGACCTGGAAAATAGATCTAGGAGAGACAATCTGATAATTATTGGACTCCCAGAAAAATATGATGAAAAAAAGAGCCTGGACACTATTTTCCAGGAAATTATCAAAGTGAACTGCCCAGAAGTCATAGAAACAGAGAGTAAAATAGACATTGAAAGAATTTATCAATCCCCTACTAAAAGGGATCCTAAAATCAAAACACCAAGAAACATAGTGGCCAAATGTCAGAAAGTTCAGACGAAGGAAAAAATACTGCAAGTGGCTAGAAAAGCCCAATTCAAATATAGAGGAACCACAATAAGGATTACCCAGTATCTAGCAGCATCCACATTAAAGGATTGAAGGGCCTGGAATATGATATTCCAAAAGGCAAAGGAACTCGGTATGCAACCAAAAATAATTTACCCAGCCAGAATGAGCATCTTTTTCCAGGGAAGAAGATGGACATTCAACAAAATAAGCAAATTTCATCTATTTTTGATGAAAAAAAAACAGAACTTAACAAAAAGTTTGATCTACAAATATACAACTCAAGAGAAACCTAAAAGGTAAAAAGAAATCTTGGGAATTATATTTCTGCTATAAATATGTATAAAGAATACATGTATACCTTGTTTTAGAAATTAGAGGTGAAAAGAAAAAGGGTAAAGTGGGGGTATTACATCTCACAAAGAGGCAAAGGAAAACTTTTATATCTGAGAGAAAGAATGGAGGGGGATGAATACAGTGTATTTTATTGCCATCAGAATTGGCTTTAAGAGAAAAATTTTAGACATATTCAATTTATGATGAAACTTCTCCCACCTCATTGAAAAGTGGGAAGGGAAAAGTGAAAAGGGAAGGAATAGGCTAAGCTGAAGGGAATACGGAAACTGGGAGGGAAAGGAGTAGGATAGGGGGAGGAACTCTAAGACAGGGGGAGGGATACTAAAAAGTGAGGGCTGTGAGAAGCAAGTAGTGCTCACAAGTTTAATACTGGGGAGGGAGGCAAGGGGGAAAGAAGGGAGAAAAGCATAAACAGGGGTTACAAGACAGCAAGTAATACAGAATTGGTAATTTTAACCATAAATGTGAATGGGGTAAACTCCCCCATAAAGAGGAAGTGGTTAGCAGAATGCATTAAAAGCCAGAAACCTACAATATGTTGTTTACAGGAAACCTGTAAACAGAGTTTACCTGAACCCTGAAGCAGGGAGATATATATACAGAGTAAAGGTAAAAGGTTGGAGCAGAATCTACTATGCTTCAGATGAAGTCAAAAAAGCAGGGGTAGCCATCCTGATCTCAGATCAAGCTAAAGCAAAAATTGATCTAATTAAAAGAGATAAGGAAGGGCACTATGTCTTGCTAAAGGGTAGCATAGATAATGAAGCAATATCAATATTAAACATATATGCAACAAGTGATGTAGCATCTAAATTCTTAAAAGAGAAATTAAGAGAGCTGCAAGAAGAAATAGACAGCAAAACTATAATAGTGGGAGATCTCAACCTTACACTCTCAGAATTGGATAAATCAAACCACAAAATAAATAAGAAAGAAGTCAAAGAAGTAAATAGAATAGAAAAGTTAGATATGATAGATCTTTGGAGAAAACTAAATGGAAACAGAAAGGAGTACACTTTCTTCTCAGCAATTCATGGAATCTATACAAAAATTGACCATATATTAGGACATAAAAACCTCAAACTCAAATGTAATAAGGCAGAAAGAGTAAATGCATCCTTTTCAGACCATGATGCAATGAAAATTACTTTCAAAAAAAAGCCAGGGGAAAATAGACCAAAAAATAATTGGAAACTAAATAATCTCATCCTAAAGAATGATTGGTTAAATAGCAAATCATAGACACAATTAATAACTTCATCCAAGAAAATGACAATAATGAGACGTCATACCAAAATGTGTGGGATGCAGCCAAAGCGATAATAAGGGGAAATTTCTTATTTGTGGAGGGCTATTTGTATAAAATAAAGAAAAAGAAAGTCAATGAATTGGGCTTGCAACTAAAAATGCTAGAAAAGGAACCAGTCAAACACTAAATTTGAAATTCTAAAAATAAAAGGAGAGATCAATAAAATTGAAAGTAAAAAATCTATTGAATTAATTAATAAAACTAAGAGTTGGTTCTATGAAAAAACCAACAAAAGAGAAAAACCCTTAGTAAATCTGATTAAAAAAGGAAAGAGGAAAATCAAATTGTTAGTCTTAAAAATAAAAAGAGAGAACTCGCCACTAATGAAGAGGAAATTAGAGCAATAATTATGAGTTATTTTGCCCAACTTTATGTCAATAAATTTGACAACTTAAATGAAATGGAACAATACCTTCAAAAATATAGCTTGTGAAGATTAACAGAGGAAGAAGTAAATATACTAAACAGTCCCATTTTAGAAAAAAGAAATAAAACAAACTATTAACCAACTCCCTAAAAAAAATCCCCAGGACCAGATGGATTTACAAGTGAATTCTACCAAATAGTTAAAGAACAATTAACTCCAATGCTATATAAATTATTTGAAAAAATAAGTATTGAAGGAGTCCTACCAAACTCCTTTTATGACACAGATATGGTACTGATACCAAAACCAGGTAGGTTGAAAACAGAGAAAGGAAATTATAGAACAATCTCCCTAATGAATATTGATGCTAAAATCATAAATAAAATATTACCAAAAAGACTACAGAAAATCATCCCAGGATAATACACTATGACCAAGTAGGATTCATACCAGGAATGCAGGACTAGTTCAATATTAGGAAAACTATTAGCATAACTGACTATATCAATAACCAAACAAACAAAAAACATATGATCATCTCAGTAGATGCAGAAAAAGCATTTGATAAAATCCAACATCCATTCCTAATAAAAACACTTGAGAGCATAGGAATAAATGGACTTTTCCTTATAATAGTCAGGAGCATATATTCATAACCATCAGTAAGCATCATATGCAATGGGGAAAAACTGGAACCTTTCCCACTAAGATCTGGAGAGAAGCAAGTTTTCCCACTATCATCATTATTATTCAATATTGTGTTAGAAACACTAGCCTTGGCACTAAGAGTCGAGAAAGAGATTAAAGGAATTAGAGTAGGCAATGAGGAAACCAAACTATCACTCTTTGCAGATGACATGATGGCATATATAGAGAACCCCAGAGATTCTACTAAAAAGCTATTAGAAATAATTCATAACTTTAGCAAAGTTGCAGGATACAAAATAAATTCCCATAAATACTCAGCGTTTTTATACATCACCAACAAAATCCAATAGCAAGAGATATAAAGAGAAATTCCATTCAAAATAACTGTCGACAGTTATTTGGGAATCTATCTATCAAAGGATAATCAGGAATTATATGAGTAAAATTACAAGAAAAACTTTCCACACAAATAAAGTCAGACTTAAATAATTGGAAAAATATTAAGTTCTCTTGGATAGGCCAAGCGAATATAATAAAGATGACAATACTTCCTAAACTAATTTATTTGTTTAGTGCTATACCAATCAGACTTCCAAGAAAATATTTCAATGATTTAGAAAAAATAACAACAATATTCATATGGAAGAACAAAAAATCGAGAATCTCAAGGGAATTAATGAAAAAAAAATCAAATGAAGGTGGCCTAGCTGTACCTGATCTAAGACTCTATTATAAAGTAGCAGTCACCAAAACCATTTGGTATTGACTAAGAAATAGATTAGTTCATCAGTGGAATAGGTTAGGTTCACAAGACAAAATAGTCCACTATAGCAATCTAGTGTTTGACAAACCCAAAGAGCCTAACTTTTGGGATAAGAATTCATTATTTGATAAAAACTGCTGGGATAACTGGAAATTAGTATGGCAGAAATTAGGCATGGACACAGACTTAACACCGTATACCAAGATAAGATCAAAATGGGTCCATGATTTAGGCATAAAGAGCGAGATTATAAATAAATTAGAGGAACATAGGATAGTTTATCTCTCAGACTTGTGGAGGAGGAAGAAATTTATGACAAAAGAGGAACTAGAGACCATTATTGATCGCGAAATAGAAAATTTTGATTACATCAAATTAAAAAGCCTTTGTACAAACAAAACTAATGCAAACACAATTTGAAGGGAAGCAACAAACTGGGGAAACATCTTCACAGTTAAAGGTTCTGATAGAGGACTTATTTCCAAAATATATAAAGAATTGACTCTAATTTATAAGAAATCAAGCCATTCTCCAATTGATAAATGGTCAAAGGATATGAACAGACAATTCTCAGACGAAGAAATTAAAACTATTTATATCCATATGAAAATATGCTCCAAATCATTATTAATCAGAGAAATGCAAATTAAGACAACTCTGAGATACCGCTACACACCTGTCAGATTGGCTAGAATGACAGGGAAATATAATGCGGAATGTTGGAGGGGATGTGGGAAAACAGGAACACTAATATATTGTTGGTGGAATTGTGAACACATCCAGCCATTCTGGAGAGCAATTTGGAATGATGCTCAAAAAGTTATCAAACTGTGCATACCCTTTCTTTGATCCAGCAGTGTTTCTACTGGGCTTAAACCCCAAAGAGCTACTAAAGAAGGGAAAGGGACCTGCATGTGCCAAAATGTTTGTGGTAGCCCTGTTTTTAGTGGCTAGAAACTGGAAAATGAATGGATGCCAATCAATTGGAGAATGGTTGGATAAATTGTGGTACATGAATGTTATGGAATATTATTGTTCTGTAAGAAATGACCAGCAGGATGAATACAGAAAGGCTTGGAGTGACTTACATGAACTGATGCTAAGTGAAATGAGCAGAAGCAAGAGATCATTATATACTTCAACAATGATACTGTATGAGGATGTGTTGTGATGGAAGTAGATTTCTTTGACAAAGGGATCTAACTCAGTTTCAATTGATCAATGATGGACAGAAGCAGCTACACACTGGGAAATGAATGTAAACTGTTTGCAGTTTTGTTTTTCTTCCCGGGTTATTTTTAGCTTCTGAATCCAATTTTCACAAGAACAAGAGAACTGTTCAGTTCTGCACACATATATTGTATCTAGGATATAGTGTGGCATATTTAACGTGTATGGGACTGCTTGCCATCTGGGGGAGGGGGTGGAGGAAGGGAGGGGAAAAATCGGAACAGAAATTAGTGCAAGGGATAATGTTGTAAAAAATTACCCTGGCATGGGTTCTGTCAATAAAAAGTTTTTTTTTAAAGAAATTAAGCAAAAACAAAAAACAAAAAACAACAAAACAAAACAAAACAAAAAAACAAAAAAAAAACTATTGAACTAATAAATAAAACAACAAATTAATTTTATGAAAAAAAAACAATAATATAGACAAACCTTTGACAAATCTAATTAGAAAAAGGAGAGAGGAAAATCAAATTAGTAGTCTTAAAAATGAAAAGGGAAAACTTTGCACCAATGAAGAGGAAATTAGAGAAATAATAGGGAGTTACTTTGCCCAATTTTACGCCAACAAATTTGATAACCTAAGTGAAATGGCTGACTACCTCCAAAAATATAGGTTTCCCAGATTAACAGAGGAGGAAGTAAATTGCTTAAATTGTCCCATTCATTTCAGAAAAAGAAATAGAAGAAGCTATTAATCACCTCCCTAAGAAAAAAATCCCCAGGACCAGATGGATTTACATGCCACTTTTCACAAGACAATTTCCCAATATTACCTGCACTGCAAACTTTTAAAAATATCTAAGGATCATTATGAAATATTTTGTGAATTCTTAATTGTTATCAACACATAATGATATTTAAATCTATTCATAGACCTCAACTATAATATCTTAATTAAGAGTCAGAATCCTCATGGGTGGAGTAAATCACTTGAAGTCTTTGAATTAGTTTGTCATCAATAGCCCTTGAAAGTGACTCCATATCTACTAACATTTCTAAACTCCTACTCCATAGAGTATCCTTCACTAACTGCTTAAATCTAATTAAATGGAAATATACTAATGTACTTTTCATCTCCCTAGCTATCTGTTTGTTTGTTTGTTTTTTGTGTATTTTCCTTGAATAAGCACAGGGTAAAATAAAAAGCTTTTATATATACACACATACATACATATATATACATATATATATATATTATACATACATATATACATATACATATACATATATATATATATATATATTTAACCTCAGTAAACTCTTTTCTTTATTTCTCCTCAATCCAAAGATATTTGCACATGCACACACTAAAATTTTAGTTTTTTAAATAATAAATCCCCGAAAGCTGAATTGCAATGCAATTTCCCACTATCACAATATCACAGCTCAAACTAAAATATATTCATTTTGAAAGTTCTAAAAGCAGATTTATGAAAACATTTCTCAGTTTTGCCATTCATATATTCATATATATATATATATATATATATATATATATATATATATATATATATATATATATTCTGTTTCAGCACCTCCCATTTGTGTTCAGGTCCATGTAGATGGATAAAAGAAACATACCTTCAAAATGTATGTTGATTAAAAATGAAACAATTCATTCTTTTCTTTCTTATGGTATTATTGAATCTTATATCCAGGGTGAATGTCTTTGATGTTTTGGGAGAGCTAATAGTGCAGATGGGGATGTCTGCATTAATATAAGCCTCTTGAGAATCAATTTTATTTTGTGCTTATAGACCTTTGTCTTTAAACATTTCATAATTTCATTGATGTATTTATAGAATTCTCCATCTGTCAAGTTCCCAATTTGTGTTTTCCAAAGTTAAAGAATGTATTTCCATGCATCAGTTGTCAACAGCCCTCTTATGATGATTTGTAGAGACTTGACCAGAATGTGTTATTTGATCAACAATCTTGCTCATTAGCTCTATTCCTCTTTTAATGCATTGCATTCTATTATCAATTTCTTAAAGCGTGATTAGCCATAGTATGAGTTTTCATCTCCTCAATTTTTTGATTTGGTCCCTTTTTCTTTCTATACTATATTTCAGTTATTTTGTCCCCAGTTTCCTCTGTAGTCCAACAAACGTCCATTAATGCTATGGCTTGAGAAGGAAGGGAACAGAATGCATGTACACGTGCTTATGAGTGTTCAACAGGGATAAATTAAAAGTGCAAATAACCAAAAAAAAACTATTGAACTAATAAATAAAACAACAAATTAATTTTATGAAAAAAAAACAATAATATAGACAAACCTTTGACAAATCTAATTAGAAAAAGGAGAGAGGAAAATCAAATTAGTAGTCTTAAAAATGAAAAGGGAAAACTTTGCACCAATGAAGAGGAAATTAGAGAAATAATAGGGAGTTACTTTGCCCAATTTTACGCCAACAAATTTGATAACCTAAGTGAAATGGCTGACTACCTCCAAAAATATAGGTTTCCCAGATTAACAGAGGAGGAAGTAAATTGCTTAAATTGTCCCATTCATTTCAGAAAAAGAAATAGAAGAAGCTATTAATCACCTCCCTAAGAAAAAAATCCCCAGGACCAGATGGATTTACATGCCACTTTTCACAAGACAATTTCCCAATATTACCTGCACTGCAAACTTTTAAAAATATCTAAGGATCATTATGAAATATTTTGTGAATTCTTAATTGTTATCAACACATAATGATATTTAAATCTATTCATAGACCTCAACTATAATATCTTAATTAAGAGTCAGAATCCTCATGGGTGGAGTAAATCACTTGAAGTCTTTGAATTAGTTTGTCATCAATAGCCCTTGAAAGTGACTCCATATCTACTAACATTTCTAAACTCCTACTCCATAGAGTATCCTTCACTAACTGCTTAAATCTAATTAAATGGAAATATACTAATGTACTTTTCATCTCCCTAGCTATCTGTTTGTTTGTTTGTTTTTTGTGTATTTTCCTTGAATAAGCACAGGGTAAAATAAAAAGCTTTTATATATACACACATACATACATATATATACATATATATATATATATTATACATACATATATACATATACATATACATATATATATATATATATATTTAACCTCAGTAAACTCTTTTCTTTATTTCTCCTCAATCCAAAGATATTTGCACATGCACACACTAAAATTTTAGTTTTTTAAATAATAAATCCCCGAAAGCTGAATTGCAATGCAATTTCCCACTATCACAATATCACAGCTCAAACTAAAATATATTCATTTTGAAAGTTCTAAAAGCAGATTTATGAAAACATTTCTCAGTTTTGCCATTCATATATTCATATATATATATATATATATATATATATATATATATATATATATATATATATATATTCTGTTTCAGCACCTCCCATTTGTGTTCAGGTCCATGTAGATGGATAAAAGAAACATACCTTCAAAATGTATGTTGATTAAAAATGAAACAATTCATTCTTTTCTTTCTTATGGTATTATTGAATCTTATATCCAGGGTGAATGTCTTTGATGTTTTGGGAGAGCTAATAGTGCAGATGGGGATGTCTGCATTAATATAAGCCTCTTGAGAATCAATTTTATTTTGTGCTTATAGACCTTTGTCTTTAAACATTTCATAATTTCATTGATGTATTTATAGAATTCTCCATCTGTCAAGTTCCCAATTTGTGTTTTCCAAAGTTAAAGAATGTATTTCCATGCATCAGTTGTCAACAGCCCTCTTATGATGATTTGTAGAGACTTGACCAGAATGTGTTATTTGATCAACAATCTTGCTCATTAGCTCTATTCCTCTTTTAATGCATTGCATTCTATTATCAATTTCTTAAAGCGTGATTAGCCATAGTATGAGTTTTCATCTCCTCAATTTTTTGATTTGGTCCCTTTTTCTTTCTATACTATATTTCAGTTATTTTGTCCCCAGTTTCCTCTGTAGTCCAACAAACGTCCATTAATGCTATGGCTTGAGAAGGAAGGGAACAGAATGCATGTACACGTGCTTATGAGTGTTCAACAGGGATAAATTAAAAGTGCAAATAACCAGAAAAAAACTAATACATTTCATTGAACTATATACTTCATATCTTTTTTCGGCAAAAAAAAAAAAGAGGGTGAAATGGGATGTTAAATTAGTGAAATGGTCTAATCTTGTTTTTAATATCAAATTAAATTCATTTATGTGAAGTATTACATGGAAGATAAAATGCTGATGAATGTCTATCTATCATATATATATATATATAAACACACAAAAAAATACACAGACATATATATACATATATATATATATATATATATATACATATATATATATATATATTTCCAATTTGATCGGTATGAAAGTATGTTTTGTTGGAACATCATTCACATTTGATATTATGAAGGCTTATTTTATTTTATTTTGATTGGGGTGAGTAGTGAGTAGAACAAAGAATAATTGCTAAAATTAATCAAAATTTAGAGGTTTGAATTAAATGCTTTTTGAGATCCTTGCAAGCTTGGAAAATGTTATTATTCAGAAATTCAAATATCTCTGCGTACCTTCAGAGGCAAATTTTCATTGCAATTTTCAGGGGAAGCATTTTTGCAGTAGCAGTAGAAACAATTGTAAACAAAAGTGACATGTTCCATGTACAGCTTGTCTTTGGAATCTGACTTTGTTGTTTCATAGATTTTCTTCTGTCTTATTCAGTATCATAAAGAAATATAAAATCCAATTATGCCTTTGGAAATGTTTATGTTTTGAAATAAATAATTATGTTTTCAGTACGTATAATGTATACAATCTACTTAAAACTGCTAGAAGAATTTATTCCAGTTGTGGGAACCCCCCCCCCAAAAAAAAAAAAACCTAAGAAAAATCACTGCTGTGATTTTATAAGCCTGGATCAAGAATTAGGAGACATGACAATAAAGTGACAAACAAATGTTATTCACAACTTGTCATTCATAACTTATAGACCCAGGAGAAAATACTGATTACTTCATACTACTCATCCACTTATGTATTTACTCTAATGATGTGCAAAACATGTTTGGAATGCTTTTCATTCCCTTTATAAGCTATAGAAGTAAAAAGTTGAAATTGTGATAGACACACCTAGTTTGTGAATTAAAAACCTCAATGCTCAGTTTTATCAGCCACTTCATTCACCAGTTTTCACCCAGATATTTAGATAGTTGAACATAGATACATACAGACACACATAGACACAGACATACACCACACACACACACACACACACACACACACACACACCCCACACAGGGATGTTTTGCCACTATTATGTTCAATAGAATGTTATATGGTCCTTATAAAAAAAAACTTAAAACAAGAGTTGAAGTTTTTTGAGAAATGACATGATAAAAATAAATTTAGATATTAGATTGAAAGTTGAGCAAGATAACACTTTGAGATGTATTGTCATTTGTTATAAAGTAAACAGCCTCATTACTTTCAAGCCAATAATACTAGTTTCATAAAATATTTGAAATTTAAGTAATTCTAGTGTTTTTTTTTTTCCTCCCTCTACTTTGGCAAAAATGCTAATATGGCTTAGAAAGAGTATGGAATTTGAAACCAGGAGTATAGATTCAAATTTTACCTTGTCTTTAACATATTATAAATTACTGAATTACATGTTTTTAGTTGTCACTTGGCCTCTATGTAAAGTTATTAATAAGATCAAAGTAAGATCTGTATTATTTATTTTAAACTTAGATCTAAATCTAGGTTTACCTATATTATTCATCTATATCTTTAGAAATGAAAATCTAGCTATATATAAAAATGAGATAATGTATAACAAAACATAAAAAAGTATATATAAAAGAACAGTTTATTTTCCATATATAACAATATACTTAAGTTAATATTTTTGTAGTAGGAAAATAGTTGGAAACAAATTATGGTACATAGTTACCATTTCAATAGATAGCTCAACATATATCCAATTCAGTCTCTTTAAGCTGAACACTCTTCATCTATATGAGAATTCTTTTCATTCTGTTTATTGAATTTTGTTTTTTGACAGCTCCCCATTGCTCTTGAACCAAACTTTCCTTAAAAAAAAAATCAGACTATTCTCTGTCTTTCCTCTGAACAGTTTGAAAATTTTTTCTCTCAAATATGTCAGATTACCTAATCCCCCTTGGCACACACATATCTCTTTCTCCTCTTATAATGAAAGTCATGGTGTGATGGCTACAGAATTATGATGAGGTAAAATTCTGTCATTTTACTTCAGGAAAATTATTTTTCTTGTCAATCAGAATCAACACAAAATCAAAGTTTTCTTTGATGTTTCATCCATAATTTGAGGAGAAATTAAAAATTAATTAAGTTCTAAATTTATTAGCTGTTCTTTTTTGGTCAAGAGAGGACAGGAGGTATATCTGGATATCTGAGTCCTCTATTAATAAAATAGCAAATATGTATGCCAGCTTTGTATTTACTTTCCTAATTTCATCATTCTCCCTCTATTCAAATGGCCTAAGTTTATTCTCAAAATGACACCTGGCATATTCATACCATGAAGGTTATAGCACTCTCCAAAACATATAAAAATATAAGTTGGGTGGGAATAGGATAAGGTGGAGTATACAAAGGTGTATAGATTCACTGTTGTGGGACAAGTTATGTGGATTAATGGGAAGGAAATAAAGAGGGAGGGAAATGGTGTTATAGCATAGGTGGAGAACAGTAGAGTCTTTAGATTAAAGGACAAGATCTGTAGATAAATAGGAATGAGATAAAGAGGAGGGAAAAGGTGAGTGGAGAAGATAAGGGGAGGATCCATATGTGAAGGGAGGTTAAATAATAGTAAAGCAAGTTAAGGTGTAGAATTAAAGTAGAAGCTTTAGCAAGGATAAAAAATAAGACATACATAAACACTATAAAAAGGATTATTAGTAGAAATCATCAGAAAAAAGAATTAGGAATAGTAACCTTTGATTTCATAGAAAGTCAAACAAACATTTAATCAAAAGAAAAATTTACATTATATATCAGCCATATTAATATCATTTTAGATGTATGACTACATATGTATAAATGTATATGTATGTATACATATATGTAAGTGTATATATGTGCATATGTATATATATGTTTAAATGAGTATGTATATATATAAGTGTACATAGGTATATTAATGTGTGTGTGACTGTATAAATATATGTAAAGATAAATATACGTGTGCTGTACTGTAGCTGTGTGGAGAATGTGAGGGGGATGAAAGGAGAAAAAAGAATAAAGTAAAACGTGTACAGTAAAGAACCAAAGAATAACCTACAAGGGACCAAAGAAAAAGGTAGACAGTCATGGATATATAATCATCACTGTTATTCTACATTATTTCTTGAAATGGAAATATTATTTTGACATATTTTGAATCTTCCCTCATATTCGGCTGGGCACATGACAATGCTTATTATTTCCTGTGTGCTTTGTTTTGTTTTGTTTTGTTTTTCTTTATTTTTTTTTTCTATTTTTCTTATTTTATTTAATTTTGAATAAATAAAAAAGGTAAAAATTACAATAGTTCTGCTCTATTGAAATTTATAAATATAAATATATTTCATGGACTTTGTCACATTAGCATAACTTTGAAATATACAGTGCTATTTCAATGTATTCTAGACAAATAACTGGAATATTATATTTATTTTTGGGCCCCAATATTTTAGATGAGATATAATAAGTTTATTGAAAGGTAACCAGAAGGACAAGGGGACTCAGATCATGACATATGAGAATGACTTCAAAGATGACCATGTTTAATGTGAAGAAGGAAACATAAGAGTAGTTTGATTACTCTCTCCATTCATTTAAATGGCTGTCCCATACAATGTGCATTAGAGTTTTTATTTTTATCTTATGAGGGATAAGTAGAAATACTGCATAGATGTTTTATAGCCTCAACACCAAAGTAAATATTTTTAAAAGGGTTTCCCAGAATGGCCTACCAAAATAAATGGCAGGAAACAGTGAACTTCTCTTATATTATGTGGTGCTTAAAGCTAGATGATCATATTTTGGAGGTGTAATGTTATGCAGGGGACCCTTTGTGAGATATAAAATAGACAGCCTCTAAATCCTCCTAGGATTCTGAAATATTTGATTCAATGATTCCACTTTTTAATCAAAATGTAATTTATTATTCAAAAAAGGTAACGTGCTCAAGGGCCTATCCCATCTAATCAATATGAATAACTCACTTCCAAAGCCTGATTAATATACAGTCCTTTGCCTATGCAAGGGAAAGCCTGGAAAAAGGGTTTAGAGAGTATTATGGGAAATTATCATTAGTCATGAACTAATAGTATCATAAATACTTCAATGACAGTCTAACTTAATGGTATCATGAGTAAAAAGTAATTTTTACAGATGAATGAAGATTTTGTACATCGCTTTATTGACACAACTTTCTTCAGAATTTCTTTTCTTTCCCAACTTCTAGTATGTTAAGATTGACATTTTTATCTTTAATAGATAGATAGATGGATGTGTATCTATGTGTGTCTATAAGTGTGTAAATTTATATGTATATCTATATTTATCTATCTCTATCTGTGCCTTTGAGTTTTATATAGTTTTCTGTGCCTTTAAGTTCAGTTTTATTGCACCTTTTCCAATCTCTGTACAGAGAATAAATTTTGCAAACTGTACAGGTAGACCCTTGTGTCTCCATTTGTATTAACTGTCATATTATAATTTATGCTGTCACTACTGATCTTTATTAGCAGTTGTGTTAACTGTATAATACAATGACTTGATTCTTTAATCTTTCTAATGCAATCAATGACAATTGCAATAATGCAATGTCATCATGGAGCATCTTGAGCAATTAAGAAGAAAATTCTGCTGAGCGTAACTTTGAACTATTAAGATGAGTTGTAAGTATTGTAACAGTTTATATAATAAGACTAAACCACCAAGAGAATTCATTTCCCTGAATACTAATGTTGTCACACTGTATTCTTCTTATATTTCCTAAAGATTTTTATTACTACTGATGATGTTAATGATAATATATAAACTGGAGGAAATGAACATTAACAAGTCCTATCATTTCTAATACTACCCCCAAACTTAATACGTGTTAAATAATGGTATTGACTACATATTTATAGTTCCTCACTCATCATCTTTTTTTAGTAATCTACTGATAGTATTTAAGTGATATTAGTTACAATCTTCTTAATTAAATGAATAATGAAACCATTGTATTGTCATTACAAGTGAATTTCTCCCAATGACATACTATAAATCTATTATTAGAAATGGAAGTTTAGCAGTTACACACACACACACACACACACATACACACACACACACACACACACGCATTTCTGCTGTATTTGAATCCACACAAATTTGGAAAATAGAAATCATACTCTAGAAATCAATGATCTAGAAGTGGACAGCTTTTGCTTATAATAAACATGATTCTATTTATTCCTAAATCATATATCCAGTATTTGGCAAAACCTTGCTTTTCTGCTTTCTGGAATCAATATACTTTTTTTTTTTTAATGACTCTTCACATCCATGAAAACAACAATAGCTCTACTCCAAATATTTCTTTTGTTTCATTTTACTTGTTCCTTATACAATACGATTTTAAGTATCTGACCTTCTATAATTGAGAATTCAATAAAGTAAATAATATTAGGCAAATATGTGTGGCAGCAAAACATTCTATACTTTTCAAAATTCTTTTTATACAATTATATTTCTTCTAATATATATATATATATATATATATACACATATATGTGTGTATGTGTACGTGTGTGTGTGTGTGTGTGGGACAACTAGTTTTTGCAGGTGAAAACATGCAAACTCAAAGAGATGAATTGGTATGTCTAATTTTAACACAGATAATTTCATATCTAGGACTAATATACAGATATTCTGATTTTCTAGTCCACAAATTTGTCTTCTCAGAGCATTTTTTAGTTTCAAAGTCACTGCCTTCCAACATAGCCAATTTACTGTCCTTGTTTCCAAAATAGATTTATTCTTGCAGTAAGAGTGAACAATCATGCATAGATAAAGTTTCATGACTATGAGAAAGGTTAAAAATGGGGATAAAGGCTAGATTTTATTAATTTTATTTTACTTTTTTATTTTATTTTATTATTTACACTTCATACTAGTAATTTTAAATCACTATTATCCATATCTTATTCTAAATGAAAGACAGAATAATTTTGATTCTCTATGTATTAGAAAGATATTTGTCTATCACAACATAGATGTGAGTTGCTTTTATGGGAAGGGCTTCTTTGATACAAAGAGCAAAATGGGATGTTTCACTATGGATTTTAAATGTTTCTGAACACGATAATATCTGCCTTTACACAATAATGTAATTCAGGCACAATAAATCAATAAGTATTTTTATTAAGCATATCAATATTTCAAGTTTTGGCCAACATCCTTGGCATAAATATAAAAAATTAAATAATTCCTATCCTTAAAAATGGCAAATGGGTCAGTAGAGAGAACACCAGGCCTACAGTCAAGAAGACCTAAGCTTAAATCCAGTGGTAAACAAGTACTAGTTGTATGAGAGTGAACAAGTCACTTAACTCTATTTGCCTCAGTTATTCATATTTCAAATTAGTTAGAGAAAGAAATGGAAGATCATTACAGTATCTTTGCCAAAAATAAAAACCTAAATTGATTCATTACAAGTTCAACAGAGTTTGGGGTGGGGTGGGCAGAGCCAAGATGGCAGAGATGGCACACATTTCTCTCTGATCTTCTTTACAATCCTCACAAAAATTATGAAATCCACTCTCTGAATTAAACCTGGACAGGCAGAACCCACAAGTAGAGCAACAAATTATCAGCAGAAAATAATTTCAAAGATCACCAAAAAAGGTCTGTTTCAATTGGAAATGCAAGGGAGGAGTACAAACTCCAGCACAGAATTTGCAGGAGGAAACAGACCAGAAAAGATCTGTTTCAATCAGAAGTGGGAGAGAGACAGCAAAGCACAAACAGCTGAGCATAAACCCCAAAGAAGACAGAACAGGGCCCCAGGGCAGAATAGTCTCAGTGGGTTGGTATGAATTCCATGGGGCAGAGAGTTTGCAGGAGGAAGCAAACCCAAGAAGGTCTGCTTCAATAAGAAGTGGGAGAGATAGCAAGCCATAGGCAGTTGACCACAAATACCAGCACAGACAGGTCAGAGTCTGGTAGCAGTCAGTCTCAGAGTGCCTGAGCAATTTCTGACCACAAACACCAGGGCAGACAGCAAAGAGCCCTGAAGCATTGCTAACAACACCACATGGCAGAGCCAGCATTAGGAGTGAATCAGCATTGACTCAGCACAGCTGTCATTGCTTGGAAAACCTCTCCCACCCTAAAGGCAAACCTTAACTTAATTTTTAAAAAATGAGTAAAAAAGTAAAGAGAACTCTAACAATTGACAGCTTTTTTGGTGAAAGGGAAGAACAGATTTCAAAACACGAAGAGACTAAAGGCAGATTGTCTCCAGACGAAGCTGCAAGGGATGAAATAACCTGGTCCCCATCACACATCTCCTAGGAGAACTTAGAAAATTCTTAAAAGAGAGCTAGAGGAAAAATGGGGAAAGGAAAGGAAACCCTTGCAAGAGAGTCTGGAAAAGGCAACATAAAATAGACATAGTGATATGGAAAAAAGTATATTATTCATTAAAAGATACATTTGATAAACTGAAAAAAAGAAAACAATTCCCAGAAAAACAGAAAATAACTTCTTAAAAAACACAATTTGTGAAATGGAAAAAGAAAATAACTCCCTATAAAACAGAATTTGAGAAATGAAAAAAAAAAATTCCACAGAACAAAACAACTCATTCAAAAATTCAATTGGAGAAATACAAAAAAGAAGCAAAAAATAAATAAATGAAGAAAATAACACACTAAAATTCAGAATTGAAAAAAAAAGGAAATGAATGACTCGATAAGGCAACAAGAATCAGTCAAGCAAAACAAAAAACAAAAAAAAAGAAAAAATATAAAATGTCTAATGGGGAAAATAACCAACCTGGAAAATAGATCTAGGAGAGAATCTAAGAATTATTGGACTCCCTGAAATACATGATGAAAAAAAGAGTATACTATTTTTCAGGAAATCATCAAGAATTCCCAGATGTCATAGAAACAGAAGGTAAAGTAGACTTTGAAAGAATTCATTAATCACCTACAGAAAGAGATCCCAAAATTAAAACTCCAAGAAATATTGTGGCTAAATTCCAGAATTATCAGACTAAGGAAAAAAATACAACAAACAGCCAGAAAAACAAGAAACATTCAGGATCTAGCAGCTTCCACATTAAAGAAGCAAAGGGCCTAGAATCTGATATTCCAAAAGTCAAAGGAACTTGGTATGTAGCCAAAAATAAACTACCATGCTAAACTGAGCAGGGAAGAAAATGGAAATTCAATGAAATAGATGAATTACATATATTTCTGATTAAAAAAAAAAAAAACAGAGCCAAACCTCTAAATATATTTCTCAAGAGAAGCATAAAAAGGTAAAAAGAATTCTTGAGAACTGAATTTCTGCTATTGATATACATAAAGAGCACATGTATAATTTGATTAACTGTTATAATATAAAAAATAATCTAGAGGTATAAAGGAAATTGTACCAAAAAGAGGGAAAAGTGGAGATAAAAAGAGGGAAACTACATCTCACAAAGAGGCAAAGGAAACCTATTATATCTAAGGTAAAGAAAGGAAGGGAGTGATCATAGTATGAATCTTGGTCTCATCAGAATTGGATCAAAGAGAAATTATTAGACCTATTTGGTTTACAGAGAAACTTCTTCCAACTCATTGAAAAGTGGGAGGGGAAAAGTAAAAAGGGAAGGTGTAGGATAAATAGAAGGGAATATAGAAGTTAAAAGGGAAAAGGGGAGGGACTCCAAAGGGAGAAAAGGATCTTAAAGAGGGAGAGCTGTGTGAGGCAAGTGGTGCTTATAAATTTAATACTGTGGAGGGGATAAGGGGAAAAGGAAAGAGAAAAATATAATCTGGGGTTAACAAGATGACAGGAAATGCAGATTTAGTAATCTTAACCATAAAATATGAATGGGGTAAACTCCCCTTTAAAGGGGAGGCAGATAGCAGACTGGATTAAAAGCCAGAATTCTACAATATGTTGTTTATAGGAAATACACTTTTGAAGCAGGGCAGTACATACAAAATAAAGGTAAAATGTTGGGGCAGAACTTATTATGCTTCAGGTGAAGTCAAAAAAACAAAAATTGTTCTAATTAAAAGAGATAAGGAAGGGCACTATATCTTGCTAAAGGGCAGCATAGATAATGAAGCAATAACAATACTAAACATATATGCACCAAGTGGTATAGCATCTAAATTTCTAAACGAGAAGTTAAGAGAACTGCAAAAAGAAATAGAGAGCAAAACTGTAATAGTGGGAGATCTCAACCTTGCAGTTTTGGAAGTAGATAAATCAAACCACAAAATAAATAAGAAAGAAGTTAAAGAGGCAAATAGAACACTAGAAAAATTAGGTATGCTAGATCTTTGGAGAAAACTAAATGGAGGACTTCCGGTTAAGATGGCGGAGAGGAGGCACACTGCTGCATAAGCTCCATGCTTTCTCTTACTATCCACTTCATTACAAGCCTCTGAATTAATGCTTGACTGAAAAAAACCCACATATAGTTACCAAGAGAAGCCATCCTTGAGATCCGCCAAGAAAGGTCTGTCTTTACTGGAGGGCTGGGACGGTTTTAGATTGGGCGCAGGCTGAGGGCAGCGGCAGTGAGAGCACGGGAGCAGACTGGAGAGGGGGTGGGGAGTGATCGCAGCCGTCTCTTCGGGGAGAGCTTCGCTACAGGTTTGGATACTTTGCTCCGGCAGCAAGTCAGTAGCGCAGCAGAGAAGCTAAAAACACCGGGGCTGAAGAATACAACTCCAAACAGCTGGAGTGTCCCAGGACCTGGCCGCCCCCCCGCTTCCTCCCCCCACAGTGACTCAGCACGCTCTGGGATCTCAGACCGCAGGCGCACACAGTCCTGCTAGTGCCTCACTGCTGCCCCCTGCAGTCTGTAGAGGAAGCTCGATAACATATCCAGCCCCTCCCCCAAAGAAAGACTCCAGTTTTTTTCTGTTTTTCTTTGGTAGTTTGACTCTGATTATTAGACAGAATGAGCAAGAAGCTGAAGAAGACTTTAACCCTTGACAGCTTCTATACAGATAGAGAGCAGACTCTAAATCCTGAGGAGACTAAAAACAGACAGTCCCCAGGTGAATCCCCAAAGGAGGAGATCATCTGTTCCTCAGCACAGATGAATCTCATGGAGGAAATTAAAAAGGCTCTCACAAGGGAGCTAGAAGAAAAATGGGAAAAGCAGAGTGGGGCTTGGCAAAAGGAGAGGGAAGCTTGGCAAAAGAGCCTGGAGAAGTCATCCCACTCAGTTAAAGAGAGACTGGATAAAGAAATAAAATCATTGAAAAATAGGATTGGTGAACTGGAAACAGAAAACAGCTCTCTAAAAAACAAAATTGGCTAAATGGAAAAAAATTCCACAGAACAAAAGAACTCAATGGGACAATTAGAAAAAAGATTTTAAAAGAGTGAGTGAAGAAAATACTTCACTGAAAATCAGAATCGAACAATTGGAATTGAATGACTCGAGGAGGCAAGAAGAATCAGTCAAGCAAATCCAAAAAAATCAAACAATAGAAAAGAATGTGAAATACCTTCTGGAGAAGACAACAGACCTGGAAAACAGATCCAGGAGAGACAATCTGAGAATCATTGGACTCCCATAAAAGCATAATGAAAAAAAGAGCCTGGACAGTATTTTCCAGGAAATTATCAAAGAGAACTGCCCAGAAGTCATAGGAACAGAGGAAAAAATAAACATTGAAAGGATTCATCGATCACCCACTGAAAGAGATCCTAAAATCAAAACACCAAGGAATATAGTGACCAAATGTCAGAACCCTCAGATGAAGGAAAAAATATTGCAAGTGGCTAGAAAAACTCAATTCAAGTATCAAGGAGCCACAATAAGGATCACCCAGGATCTGGCAGCATCCACATTAAAAGATCGAAGGGCCTGGAATATGATATTCCGAAAGACTAAGGAACTTGGTATGCAACCAAAAATAACTTACCCAGCGAGAATGAGCATCTTTTTCCAGGGAAGAAGATGGACATTCAACGAAGTAAGCAAATTTCATCTATTTCTGATGAAAAAACCAGAACTTAACAAAAAGTTTGATCTACAAATATAGAACTCAAGAGAAATCTAAAAAGGTAAAGATTAATCTTGGGAACTATATTTTGACTATATAGATGTATAAAGAATACATGTATACCTTGTTCTAGAAATTGATGTGGAAAGGACATTGTATCAGAAAAAGGGGAAAGTGGGGGTAGTACATCTCATGAAGAGGCATAGGAAACCTATTATATCTGAGAGAAAGAATGGAGAGGGATGAATATAGTGGGTATCTTACTGCCTTCAGAATTGGCTTTAAGTGAAAAATCTTAAGACATATTCAATCTATGGTGAAACTTCTCCCACCTCATTGAAAAGTGAGAAGGGAAAAGTGAAAAGGGAAGGAATAAGCTAAGCGGAAGGGAATACGGGAACTGGGAGGGAAAGGGGTAAGATAGGGGGAGGAACTCTAAGGCGGGGGGAGGGATACTAAAAAGGGAGGGCTGTGAGAAGCAAGTGGTGCTCACAAGCTTAATACTGGGAAGGGGGGAAAGGGGAAAGAAGGGAGAAAAGCATAAACCGGGGTTAACAAGATGGCAAGTAATACAGAATTGGTCATTCTAACCATAAACGTGAACGGGGTAAACTCCCCCATAAAGAGGAAGCGGTTAGCAGAATGGATTAAAAGCCAGAATCCTACAATATGTTGTTTACAGGAAACACATCTGAAGCGGGGAGATACATGCAGGTTAAAGGTAAAAGGTTGGAGCAAAATCTACTATGCTTCAGGTGAAGTCAAAAAAGCAGGGGTAGCCATCCTGATCTCAGATCAAGCTAAAGCAAAAATTGATCTAATTAAAAGAGATAAGGAAGGGCACTATATCTTGCTAAAGGGTGCCATAGATAACGAAGCACTATATATATTAAACATATATGCACTAAGTGGGGTAGCATCTAAATTCTTAAAAGAGAAACTAAGAGAGCTGCAAGAAGAAATAGACAGTAAAACTATAATAGTGGGAGATCTTAACCTTGCACTCTCAGAATTAGATAAATCAAACCACAAAATAAATAAGAAAGAAGTCAAAGAGGTAAATAGAATACTAGAAAAGTTAGATATGATAGATCTCTGGAGAAAATGTAATGGGGACAGAAAGGAATACACCTTCTTTTCAGCAGTTCATGGAACTTATACAAAAATTGACCATATATTAGGACATAAAAACCTCAAACTCAAATGCAGTAAGGCAGAAATAGTAAATGCATCCTTTTCAGACCACGATGCAATGAAAATTACATTCAACAAAAAGCCAGGGGAAAGTAGACCAAAAAATAATTGGAAACTAAATAATCTCATACTAAAGAATGATTGGGTGAAACAGCAAATCATAGACATAATTAATAACTTCACCCAAGAAAACGATAATAATGAGACATCATACCAAAATGTATGGGATGCAGCCAAAGCAGTAATAAGCGGAAATTTCATATCTCTAGAGGCCTATTTGTATAAAATAGAGAAAGAGAAGGTCAATGAATTGGGCTTGCAACTAAAAATGCTAGAAAAGGAACAAATTAAAAACCCCCAGTCAAACACTAAACTTGAAATTCTAAAAATAAAAGGTGAGATCAATAAAATTGAAAGTAAAAAAAGTATTGGATTAATAAAACTAAGAGTTGGTTCTATGAAAAAACCAACAAAATAGACAAACCCTTAGTAAATCTGATTAAAAAAAGGAGAGAGGAAAATCAAATTGTTCGTCTTAAAAATGAAAAGGGAGAACTCACCACTAACGAAGAGGAAATTAGAGCAATAATTAGGAGTTACTTTGCCCAACTTTATGCCAATAAATTCGACAACTTAAATGAAATAGAAAAATACCTCCAAAAATATAGCTTGCCCAAACTAACAGAGGAAGAAGTAAATATCCTAAACAGTCCCATCTCAGAAAAAGAAATAGAACAAACTATCAATCAACTCCCTAAGAAAAAATCCCCAGGACCAGATGGATTTACATGTGAATTCTACCAAACATTTAAAGAACAATTAATTCCAATGTTATATAAACTATTTGAAAAAATAGGGATTGAAGGAGTCCTACCAAACTCCTTTTATGACACAGACATGGTACTGATACCTAAACCAGGTAGGCTGAAAACAGAGAAAGAAAATTATAGACCAATCTCCCTAATGAATATTGATGCTAAAATCTTAAATAAAATATTAGCAAAAAGTTTACAGAAAATCGTCACCAGGATAATACACTATGACCAAGTAGGATTTATACCAGGAATGCAGGGCTGGTTCAATATTAGGAAAACTATTAGCATAATTGACTATATCAATAACTAAACAAACAAAAACCATATGATCATCTCAATAGATGCAGAAAAAGCATTTGATAAAATCCAACATCCATTCCTAATAAAAACACTTGAGAGCATAGGAATAATTGGACTTTTCCTTAAAATAGTCAGGAGCATATATTTAAAACCATCAGTAAGCATCATATGCAATGGGGAAAAACTGGAACCTTTCCCAGTAAGATCTGGAGTGAAGCAAGGTTGCCCACTATCACCATTATTATTTAATATCGTATTAGAAACACTAGCCTCGGCAATAAGAGTCGAGAAAGATATTAAAGGAATTAGAGTAGGCAATGAGGAAACCAAACTATCACTCTTTGCAGATGATATGATGGTATACCTAGAGAACCCCAGAGATTCTACTAAAAAGCTATTGGAAATAATTCATAATTTTAGCAAAGTAGCTGGCTACAAAATAAATCCCCATAAATCCTCAGCATTTTTATACATCACCAACAAAACCCAACAGCAAGAGATACAAAGAGAAATTCCATTCAGAATAACTGTTGATACCATAAAATATTTCGGAGTCTATCTACCAAAGGAAAGTCAGGAATTATATGAGCAAAATTATAAAAAAGTCCCCACACAAATTTAGTCAGACTTAAATAATTGGAAAAATATTAAGTGCTCTTGGATCAGCCGAGCAAACATAATAAAGATGACAATACTCCCTAAACTAATCTATTTATTTAGTGCTATGCCAATCAGACTTCCAAGAAAATATTTTATTGATCTAGAAAAAATAACAACAAAATTTATATGGAACAATAAAAAGTCGAGAATCTCAAGGGAATTAATGAAAAAAAAAATCAAATGAAGGTGGCCTAGCTGTACCTGATCTAAAATTATATTATAAAGCAGCAGTCACCAAAACCATTGGTATTGGCTAAGAAATAGATTAGTGGATCAGTGGAAAAGGCTAGGTTCACAAGACAGAATAGTCAACTATAGCAATCTAGTGTTTGACAAACCCAAAGCCCCTAACTTCTGGGAAAAGAATTCATTATTTGATAAAAACTGCTGGGATAATTGGAAATTAGTATGGCAGAAATTAGGCATGGACCCACACTCAACACCATATACCAAGATAAGATCAAAATGGGTCTATGACCTAGGCATAAAGAATGAGATTATAAATAAATTAGAGGAACATAGGATAGTTTATCTCTCAGACTTGTGGAGGAGAAAGAAATTTGTGACCAAAGATGAACTAGAGACCATTACTGATCACAAAATACAAAATTTTGATTATATCAAATTAAAAAGCCTTTGTACAAATAAAACTAATGCAAACAAGATTAAAAGGGAAGCAACAAACTGGGAAAACATTTTCACAGTTAAAGGTTCTGATAAAGGCCTCATTTCCAAAATATATAGAGAACTGACTCAAATTTATAAGAAATCAAGCCATTCTCCAATTGATAAATGGTCAAAGGATATGAACAGACATTTTTCAGAGGATGAAATTGAAACTATTACCACTCATATGAAAGAATGTTCCAAATCATTATTGATCAGAGAAATGCAAATTAAGACAACTCTGAGATACCACTACACACCTGTGAGATTGGCTAAGATGACAGGAAAAAATAATGATGAATGTTGGAGGGGATGCGGGAAAACTGGGACACTAATGCATTGTTGGTGGAGTTGTGAACGAATCCAACCATTCTGGAGAGCAATCTGGAAATATGCCCAAAAAATTATCAAATTGTGCATACCTTTTTATCCAGCAGTGTTTCTATTGGGCTTCTATCCCAAAGAAATACTAAAGAAGGGAAAGGGACCTTTATGTGCCAAAATGTTTGTAGCAGCCCTGTTTGTAGTGGCTAGAAACTGGAAAATGAATGGATACCCATCAATTGGAGAATGGCTGGGTAAATTGTGGTATATGAATGTTATGGAATATTATTGTTCTGTAAGAAATGACCAGAAGAATGAATACAGAGAGGACTGGCAAGACTTACATGAACTGCTGCTAAGTGAAATGAGCAGAACCAGGAGATCATTATACACTTCGACAATGATATTGTATGAGGACATATTTTGATGGAAGTGGATTTCTTTGACAAAGAGACCTGAGTTTCAATTGATAAATGACAGACAAAAGCAGCTACTCCCAAAGAAAGAACACTGGGAAACGAATGTGAAGTATCTGCATTTTTGTTTTTCTTCCCGGGTTATTTATAGCTTCTGAATCCAATTCTCCCTATGCAACAAGAGAACTGTTCAGTTCTGCAAACATATATTGTATCTAGGATATACTGTAACATATCCAACATATAAAGGACTGCTTGCCATCTAGGGAAGGGAGCGGAGGGAGGGAGGGAGGGAAAAAAAAATCGGAACAGAAACGAGTGTCAATATAAAGTAATTATTAAATAAAAATTAAATTAAAAAAAAAGAAAAAGAAAATAAAAAAAATAAAAATAAATAAAAAAAATAAAATTAAACAAAAAATAAGATTTAGCAGTTAAAAGATCTGTGATAACTTTGGAGAGAGCAGAATCCACAATTTTTGCAAATTTGAAGAGCTTTGCAGTTTGTCCAATTGGAAGAACAACTTGCAATTGCAAGAATGTAAAACTTTTTTCCCCTCAGTATTCAATTAAATTTTTCTGTGACTTAAGAGAGCAATAAAAAAGTAGTTTTGTCCAGCAGGAGAACGTTGAAGACCAAATGAGTAGAAGCTAGTCAATAAATGGTTTTATAGAGTACAGATTATTCCTAAAGATACAAAAGACATCAAGACCTCCAGGCCAGCTGCCTAGGGCATACCAATCTTTGAACCATGTGCCTCCTTGCTAAATTTCTGTATCTGTTCATTCTCCCTCATGGACACTGTGTGCATTGATGTGACAGATGTAAGAGTGGGATATTATAAATCATGATAATTTCTACTATGGTATTCTAATAAATAAACATAATCATTCTTCCTTTAAAAAAAAAAAAGAGAAAACTAAATGGAGACAGAAAGGAATATACTTTCTTCTCAGCAGTCCATGGAACCTATATAAAATTTAGCCATATATTAGGACATAAGACCTCAAATTCAAATGCAAAAAGGCAGACATAGAAAATGCATTCTCTTCAGATCATGATGCAATAAAAATTACATTCAATAAAAAGCCAGGGGAAAATACACCAAAAAGTAATTGGAAACTAAATAATCTCATCCTAAAGAATGATTGGGTGAAATAGCAAACCATAGACACGATTAATAATTTCACCCAAGAGAATGACAATAATGAGACAACATACCAAAATATGTGGGATGCAGCCAAAGTAGCAATAAGGAGAAATTTTATATCTCTAAAGGGCTACTTACATGAAATGGAGAAAGAGAAAATCAATGAATTAGGCTTGCAACTAAAAAAGCAAGGAAAAGAGCAAATTAAAAACTCCCAAACACTAAACCTGAAATTCTAAAAATAAAAGGAGGGATTAAAAAAATTGAAAGTAAGAAAAATTGAATTAATAAATAAAGCTAAGAGTTAGTTCTATGAAAAAAAAAACTAACAAAATAGATAAACACTTTTTAAATTGATTATAAAAAGGAAAGAGGAAAATCAAATTGTTCATCTTAAAAATGTAAAGGGAGAACTTGCCACTAATGAAGAAGAAATTACAGCAATGATTAGGAAATTACTTTGCCCAACTTTATGCCAATAAATTTGATACTTTAAATGAAATGGAAGAATACCTTCAAAAATATAGGTTGCCCAGATTAACAAAGGAAGAAGTAAATTGGTTAAATAGTCCCATTTTAGAAAAAGAAATAAAACAAGCTATTAAACAACTCCCTAAGAAAAAATCCCCAGGATCAGATGGATTTACAGGTGAATTCTACCAAATATTTAAAGAACAATGGACTCTAATGCTATATAAATTATTTGAAAAAACAGGGATTGAAGGAGACCTATCAGATTCCTTTTATGATACAGACATGATACTGATACCTAAACTAGGTAGCAAAAAAAACAGAAAAAAGAAAATTATGGACCAATCTCCCTAATGAATAGTGATGCAAAAATCTGAAATAAAATATTAGCAACAAGATTACAGAAAATCATCCCCAGGATAATACATCATGACCAAGTAGGATTTATACCTGGAATGAAGGGCTGGTTCGATATTAGGAAAACTATTGACATAATTGACTATATCAATAACCAAATTAACAATAACCATAAGATCATCTCAGTAGATGCAGAAAAAGCCTTTGATAAAATCCAACACTCATTCCTATTCAAAACATTAGAGAGTATAGGAATAAATGACCTTTCCTTAAAATAGTCAGTAGCATCTGTTTAAAACCATCAGTAAGCATCATTTGTAATGGTGATAAATTGGAACCACTCCTAGTAAAATCAGGAATGAAACAAGGTTGCTCACTATCACTATTACTTTTCAATATTGTATTAGAAAAATCTAGATTTGGCAATAACAGTTGAGAAAGAGATTAAAGGAATTAGAGTAGATAATGAGAAAACCAAATTATCACTTTTTGTAGACAATATGATGATATATTTAGAGAACCCCAGAGACTCTACTAAAAAGCTATTAAAAATAATCTACAACTTTAGCAAAATTGCAGGATACAAAATAAATCCACATAAATCAACAACATTTTTACACCTCACTAACAAAATCCAACAACAAGAGATACAAAGAGAAATTCCATTTAAAATAGAAATTAAATTTTGGCCATTTAAAATAGTCAATAGTATAAACTATTTGGGAATCTATATTCCAAGGGAAAGTCATGAACTATATGAGCAAAACTACAAAACGCTTTCTACAAAATAAAGTCAGAGCTAAACAATTGGGGAAAAAGTGCTCTTGGATAGGTTGAGCGAATATAATAAAAATGACAATACTTCCTAAACTAACCTATTTATTTACTGCTATACCAATCAGACTCCCAAAAAACTATTTTAATGACCTAGAAAAAAAATAACAACAAAATTCACCTGGAAACCAAAAGGTTAAGAATTTCAAGGGAACTAATTAAAAAAATCAACCTGATCTAAAATTATATTATAAAGCAGCAGTCACCAAAACCATTTGTTATTGGCTAAGAAATAGACTAATTGATCAGTAGAATAAGTTAGATTCACAGGACAAAATAGTCAATAATTATAGCAATCGAAGTCTTTGACAAATCCAAACACCCCAATTTTGGGCATAAGAATGCACAATTTGACAAAAACTGCTGGGAAAATTGGAAATTAGTATGGCAGAAATGAGGCATTGACCTACACTTAAACTGTACACCAAGATAAGATCAAAATGGGTTCATGATCTAGGCAAAAAGAATGAGATTATAAATAAATTAGAAGAATATAGGATAGTTTACCCTCAGACCTATGTAGGAGGAAGGAATTTATGATAAAAAATAACTAGAGCTAATTATTGATCACAAAATAGAAAATTTTGATTATATCAAATTAAAAGGCTTTTATACAAACAAAACCAATGAAGACAAAATTAGAAGGGAGCAACAAACTGGGGAAACATATTTACATTTAAAGGTTCTGATAAATGCCTCATCTCCAAAATATATAGAGAATTGCCTCTGATTTATAAGAAATCAAGCCATTCTCCAGTTGATAAATGGTCAAAGGATATTAACAGACAATTTTCAGATGATGAAATTGAAATTATTTCTACCCAGATGAAAAGGTGTTCCAAATAATTATTGATCAGAGAAATGCAAATTAAGACAACTCCGACATACAACTACACACCTGTCAGATTGGCTAAGATGACAGGAAAAGATAGTGACAAATGCTGGGGGGAATGTGGGGAAACTGTGACAATGATGCATCATTGGTGGAGTTGTGAACAGATCCAACCATTCTGGTGAGCAATTTGGAACTATGCTCAAAAAGCTGTCAAATTGTGCATATCCTTTGATCCAGCAGTGTTACTACTGGGCTTATATCCCAATTGTATGTGTAAAAATATTTGTGGCAGCCCTTTTTGTAGTGGCTAGAAACTGGAAATTGAATGGATGCCCATCAACTGGAGAATGACTGAGTAAATGGTGGTATATGAATGTTATGGAATATTATTGTTCTGTAAGAAATGACCAGCAGGATGAAGACAGAGAGGCTTGGAGAGACTTACATGAATTGATGCTACATGAATGAACAGAACCAGGAGATCATTATACACTTCAACAACAATAACATATGTGGATCTATTCTGATGGATGTGGCTATCTTCAACAATCAGAAGATCCAATTCAGGTCCAATTGATCAGTAATGAACAGAACTAGCTATACCCAGTGAAAGAACACTATTTAATGAGTGTAGATCACAACATAGCATTTCTACTCTTTCTGTTATTGTTTCCTTGCATTTTTGTTTTTCTTCCCAGGTTATTTTTACCTTCTTTTAAATCGATTTTTCTTGTGTAGCAAGACAACTGTATACATATGTATACATATATTGTATTTAACATATACTTTAACATATTTAACATGTATGGGGCTACTTGCATCTAGGGGAAGAATGGAGGGAAGGAGAGGAAAAGTTGGAACAGAAGTTTTTTCAGTGGTTAATGTTGAAAAATTTCCCATGCATATGTTTTGTCAATAAAAAAAACTATAAAAAAAGAAAAGAAAAATGAATTAAAAAGTATCACATATGTGTATATAGATAGATAATGCATCTTTCCTCAATTAAATACAACCTTTGTTTAATTTATACTAGGCTCAAAATACTCTACAATAAAACATTTTTTCAGTATGACCTAACTAAGAATCATCATCATTATAACCACACACACATATATTGCACACTATGTGCTGGGACTATGTTAGGTGCTTTATAAAATATTTTCTCTTTTGATGTTCATAATAACCTTTTGATATAGGTGCTATTTCTATTATACACTTCAGGTAATTGAGGCAAATAGAGGTTGAAATTTGCCTAAAATCTCACAGTTACTAAAATTTTAAGGTTAGAATTGAGTTCAAGTTTTCCTAAATTTGAATCCATATTTTTGTTCTGTCTACCATCTAGTTGTTTCTAAAGAAAAAAGAAAGGCATCCAATGTTCTATTAAAAAAAATAAAATATGGAAATATATACACTTGTAACTAAATGGAGTAGTGGTATAGCTAGTACCCTCATAACAGATTTACCAGTTTTTAGAAAAAAAAAACTTTTAATTAAATTAATTTAGGAGACTTCCAGCCAAGATGGCGGAGAGGAAATACACTTCTGTGTAATCTCCGTGTTTTTCTCTCACTATTCATTTCATTTCATGCCTCTGAATTAATGCTCGACTGAAAAAAAAACCATACAATTACTTACCAAGAGAAACCATCCTTGAGACTCGTCAAGAAAGGTCTGTTTTTGCGCGAGGGCGGGGACGGTATTTGGAAGCAGTCTGCGGGCAGCAGCTGCAACCAGAGCACAGATAGCAGCTCAGAACCGGGTAGAGCGGAGAGGGGGTAGGACGCGATCGCAGCCGTCTCTGCGGTGAGAGCTTTGCTATAGGAGCAAGTCAGCAGCCCAGCAGAGAAGCTAAAAACACCGGGGGTGAAGAATACAATCCCAAACAGCTGGAGTCTCTCGGGACCTGGCCACCCCTCCCCCACAGTGTCTTAGCCCGCTCGGATCTCAGAGCGCTCGGATCTCAGCGCGCAGGCGCCATAGCACAGTAGGACCCGCGCCTCACGAATACCCTGCCCCTCCCCCAAAGAAAGCAGCCTCCATTCAAGGGGTTTTTTTCCTTCTGATAAATAGACAGAATGAGCAAGAAACTGAAAAAGAATTTAACCCTGGACAGCTTTTATACAGATAAAGAGCAGACTCCAAACCCTGAGGAGACTAAAAACAAACAGTCCCCAGGTGAATCCCCGAAGGAGGAGACCTTATGTCCCTCAGCACAGATGAATCTCATGGAGGAAATTAAAAAGGCTCTCACAAGGGAGCTAGAAGAAAAATGGGAAAAGGAGAGGGAGGCTTGGCAAAAGAGCCTGGAGAAGTCAGTTAAAGAGAGAGTGGATAAAGAAACCAAATCCTTGAAAAATAGGATTAGTGAACTGGAAACAGAAAACAGCTCTCTAAAAAACAAAATTGGCGAAATGGAAAAAAATTCCACAGAACAAAAGAACTCAATTGGACAATTAGAAAAAGATCTTAAAAAAGTGAGTGAAGAAAATACCTCACTGAAAATCAGGGTCGAACAATTGGAATTGAATGACTCGAGGAGACAAGAAGAATCAGTCAAGCAAATCCAAAAAAATCAAACAATGGAAAAGGATGTGAAATACCTTCTGGGGAAGACAACAGACCTGGAAAACAGATCCAGGAGAGACAACCTGAGAATCATCGGACTTCCAGAAAAGTATGATGAAAAAAAAAGCCTGGACACTGTCTTCCAGGAAATTATCAAAGAGAACTGCCCAGAAGTCATAGAAACAGAAGGTAAAATAGACATTGAAAGAATTCATCGATCCCCTACTGAAAGGGATCCTAAAATCAAAACACCAAGGAATATAGTGGCCAAATGCCAGAACCCTCAGGCAAAGGAAAAAATACTGCAAGCGGCTAGAAAAACCCAATTCAAGTATCAAGGAGCCACAATAAGGATCACCCAGGATCTGGCAGCATCCACATTAAAGGATCGAAGGGCCTGGAATATGATATTCCGAAAGGCTAAGGAACTTGGTATGCAACCAAAAATAACTTACCCAGCGAGATTGAGCATCTTTTTCCAGGAAGAAGATGGACATTCAACGAAATAAGCGAATTTCATCTATTTCTGATGAAAAAGCCAGAACTTAACAAAAAATTTGATCTACAAGCACAGAACTCAAGAGAAATCGAAAAAGGTAAAGATTAATCTTGGGAACTATATTTCGGCTGTAAAGATGTATAAAGAATACATGTATACCTTGTTCTAGAAACTAGTTGTGGAAAGGACATTGTACTAGAAAAAAGGGAAAGTGGGGGTACTACATTTCATGAAGAGGCAAAGAAAACCTAGTATATCTGAGAGAAAGAATGGAGAGGAATGAAAATAGTGAGTATTTTACTGCTTTCAGAATTGGCATTAAGAGAAGAATTTTAGACATATTCAATCTATGGTGAAACTTCTCCCACCTCATTGAAAAGTGAGAAGGGAAAAGTGAAAAAGGAAGGAATAAGCTAAGTGGAAGGGAATACGGTAACTGGGAGGGAAAGGGGCAAGTTTAGGGGGGGAACTCTAAGGGGGGGGAGGGATACTGAAAAAGGGAGGGCTGTGAGAAGCAAGGGGAGCTCACAAGCTTAATACTGGGAAGGGGGGTAAGGGAGGGGGTAAGGGAGTAAGAAGGGAGAAAAGCATAAACCGGGGTTAACAAGATGGCAAGTAAAACAGAATTGGTCATTTTAACCATAAATGTGAACGGGGTAAACTCCTCTATAAAGAGGAAGCGGTTAGCAGAATGGATTAAAAGCCAGAATCCTACAATATGTTGTATACAGGAAACACACCTGAAGCGGGGTGATACATGCAGGTTAAAGGTAAAAGGTTGAGCAAAATCTACTATGCTTCAGGTGAAGCCAAAAAAGCAGGGGTAGCCATCCTGATCTCAGATCAAGCTAAAGCAAAAATTGATCTAATCAAAAGAGATAAGGAAGGGCACTATATCTTGCTAAAGGGTAGAATGAATAATGAAGAAGTATCTATATTAAATATATATGCACCAAGTAGTGTAGCATCTAAATTCCTAAAAGAGAAATTAAGAGAGCTGCAAGAAGAAATAGACAGTAAAACTATAATAGTGGGAGATCTCAACCTTGCACTCTCAGAATTAGATAAATCAAACCACAAAATAAATAAGAAAGAAGTCAAAGAGATAAATAGAATACTAGAAAAATTAGATATGATAGATCTCTGGAGAAAATGTAATGGGGACAGAAAGGAGTACACCTTCTTTTCAGCAGTTCATGGAACTTATACAAAAATTGATCATATATTAGGACATAAAAACCTCAAACTCAAATGCAGTAAGGCAGAAATAGTGAATGCATCCTTTTCAGACCATGATGCATTGAAAATTACATTCAATAAAAAGCCACAGGAAAGTAGACCAAAAAATAATTGGAAACTAAATAATCTCATACTAAAGAATGATTGGGTGAAACAGCAAATTATAGACATAATTAATAACTTCATCCAAGAAAACGATAATAATGAGACATCATACCAAAATGTATGGGATGCAGCCAAAGCGGTAATAAGGGGAAATCTCATATCTCTAGAGGCCTATTTGTATAAAATAGAGAAAGAGAAGGTCAATGAATTGGGCTTGCAACTAAAAATGCTAGAAAAGGAACAAATTAAAAACCCCCAATCAAACACTAAACTTGAAATTCAAAAAATAAAAGGAGAGATCAATAAAATTGAAAGTAAAAAAACTATTGAATTGATTAATAAAACTAAGAGTTGGTTCTATGAAAAAACCAACAAAATAGACAAACCCTTAGTAAATCTGATTAAAAAAAGGAAAGAGGAAAATCAAATTGTTAGTCTTAAAAATGAAAAGGGAGAACTCACCACTAACGAAGAGGAAATTAGAGCAATAATTAGGAGTTACTTTGCCCAACTTTACGCCAATAAATTCGACAACTTAAATGAAATAGAAGAATACCTCCAAAAATATAGCTTACCTAAACTAACAGAGGAAGAAGTAAATATCCTAAACACTCCTATCTCAGAAAAAGAAATAGAACAAACTATCAATCAACTCCCTAAGAAAAAAACCCCAGGACCAGATGGATTTACATCTGAATTCTATCAAACATTTAAAGATCAATTAACTCCAATGCTAAATAAACTATTTGAAGAAGTAGGGATTGAAGGAGTCCTACCAAACTCCTTTTATGACACAGATATGGTACTGATACCTAAACCAGGTAGGCTGAAAACAGAGAAAGAAAATTATAGACCAATCTCCCTAATGAATATTGATGCTAAAATCTTAAATAAAATATTAGCAAAAAGATTACAGAAAATCATCCCCAGGATAATACACTATGACCAAGTAGGATTTATACCAGGAATGCAGGGCTGGTTCAATATTAGGAAAACTATTAACATAATTGACTATATCAACAACCAACCAAACAAAAACCATATGATCATTTCAATAGATGCAGAAAAAGCATTTGATAAAATCCAACAGCCATTCCTAATAAAAACACTTGAGAGCATAGGAATAAAAGGACTTTTCCTTAAAATAGTTAGGAGCATATATTTTAAACCTTCAGTAAGCATCATATGCAATGGGGAAAAACTGGAACCTTTCCCGGTAAGATCTGGAGTGAAGCAAGGTTGCCCACTATCACCATTATTATTCAATATTGTATTAGAAACACTGGCCTCTGCAATAAGAGTCGAGAAAGAGATTAAAGGAATTAGAGTAGGCAATGAGGAAACCAAACTATCACTCTTTGCAGATGATATGATGGTATACCTAGAAAACCCCAGAGATTCTACTAAAAAGCTATTAGAAATAATTCATAATTTTAGCAAAGTAGCAGGATACAAAATAAATCCCCATAAATCCTCAGCATTCTTATACACCACCAACAAAATCCAAGAGCAAGAGATACAAAGAGACATTCCATTCAAAATAACTGTTGATAGCATAAAATATTTGGGAATCTACCTACCAAAGGAAAGTCAGGAATTATATGAGCAAAATTACAAAAAAGTTTTCACACAAATAAAGTCAGACTTAAATAATTGGAAAAATATTAAGTGCTCTTGGATAGGCCGAGCAAATATAATAAAGATGACAATACTCCCTAAACTAATCTATTTATTTAGTGCTATACCAATCAGACTTCCAAGAAAATATTTTAATGATTTAGAAAAAATAACAACAAAATTCATATGGAACAATAAAAAGTCGAGAATCTCAAGGGAATTAATGAAAAAAAAATCAAATGAAGGTGGTCTAGCTGTACCTGATCTAAAATTATATTATAAAGCAGCAGTCACCAAAACCATCTGGTATTGGCTTAGAAATAGATTAGTTGATCAGTGGAAAAGGTTAGGTTCACAAGACAGAATAGTCAACTATAGCAATCTAGTGTTTGACAAACCCAAAGATTCTAAATTTTGGGATAAGATTTCATTATTTGATAAAAACTGCTGGGATAACTGGAAATTAGTATGGCAGAAATTAGGCAAGGACCCACACTTAACACCACATACCAAGATAAGATCAAAATGGGTCCATGACCTAGGCATAAAGAACGAGATTATAAATAAATTAGAGGAACATAGGATAGTTTATCTCTCAGACTTGTGGAGGAGAAAGAAATTTGTGACCAAAGATGAACTAGAGACCATTACCAATCACAAAATAGAAAATTTTGATTATATCAAATTAAAAAGCCTTTGTACAAACAGAACGAATGCAAACAAGATTAGTAGGGAAGTAACAAACTGGGAAAACATCTTTACAATTAAAGGTTCTGATAAAGGCCTCATTTCCAAAATATATAGAGAACTGACTCAAATTTATAAAAAATCAAGCCATTCTCCAATTGATAAATGGTCAAAGGATATGAACAGACAATTTTCAGATGAAGAAATTGAAACTATTACCACTCACATGAAAGAGTGTTCCAAATCACTATTGATCAGAGAAATGCAAATTAAGACAACTCTGAGATATCACTACACTCCTGTCAGATTGGCTAAGATGACAGGAAAAAACAATGATGAATGTTGGAGGGGATGCGGGAAAACGGGGACATTGATGCATTGTTGGTGGAGTTGTGAACGAATCCAGCCATTCTGGAGAGCGATCTGGAATTATGCCCAAAAAGTTATCAAACTGTGCATACCCTTTGATCCAGCAGTGTTTCTATTGGGCTTATACCCCAAAGAGATACTAAAAAAGGGAAGGGGACCTGTATGTGCCAAAATGTTTGTAGCAGCCCTGTTTGTAGTGGCTAGAAACTGGAAAATGAATGGATGCCCATCAATTGGAGAATGGCTGGGTAAATTGTGGTATATGAATGTTATGGAATATTATTGCTCTGTAAGGAATGACCAGCAGGATGAATACAGAGAGGCTTGGAGAGACCTACATGGACTGATGCTAAGTGAGATGAGCAGAACCAGGAGATCATTATACACTTCGACAACGATATTGTATGAGGATGTATTCTGATGGAAGTGGATTTCTCTGACAAAGAGACTTAACTGAGTTTCATTGGAGAAATGATGGACAGAAACAGCTACACCCAAAGAAGGAATACTGGGAAATGAATGTGAACTATTTGCATTTTTGATTTTCTTCCCGAGTTATTTTTACCTTCTGAATCCAATTCTCCCTGTGCAACAAGAGAACTGTTTGGTTCTGCAAATATGTATTGTATCTAGGATATACTGCAACATGTTTAGCATATATAGGATTGCTTGCCATCCTGGGGGGGGGGAGGAGGGAGGGAGGGGAAAAAACGAAACATAAGTGATTGCAAGGGATAATGTCGTGTAGAAATTATCCTGGCATGGATTCTGTCAATGCGAAGTTATTATTAAATAAAATAAAATTTATTATAAAAAAAAAAAAAAAAAAAAGAGTAAATGTTGAAAACCACCTTTGCATGTATTTTGAAAATAAAAAAAAACTATTATTAAAAAAGCAAAAAGAAAAATATGTTGCCCAAACTCTTTTGGGAAAAAAAAAACAAAAAAAAAAATTAAATTAATTTAATTAGATATGACACCACACTCCTACAAACTTAAAGAAACCAAAAGCAGAGTTCTCATGCTTGTGACAACCATGCTAGCTCCCAGGATACCTCAGAATCAGCCGGAGTCAGGATAAATCTAGTCTTTATTCTTGGTCTTTAAATACAGAATTGAACAGGATGCAAGCAGAATCTCGGCAACTGCCTTCTCCCTCATCTACCACCAAAGTGTGACTCTGGCTCCTCTTACTCCACCCCCTAGTCCCTCCTACAATCCTTTGTTTACACCAATCATTGAGCCAGCACAGGATAGTGGGAAGGAACATTTTCTGAGCATATGTCCATAGAGTATTGCCCAATCAGTAATTAGCCCTAAGTGCTTGAACCAATCTCAGTGCAATGACTCAACAGTTTTAGCCCTCTACATATGCTAATGATGAATACGTTATCTTTAGCAAGATTAGCCAGATCCTGCCAGTTTGGCAAACATCATAATATAATGGCATACAGAAGTCAAGGGACTTGATTTCAAATTACTAGTTCTGTCATGATGGAAATCTTATCTCAATTCTCAATCCTCAATTTTCTCAGTTGTAAAATGAGAATAATATTGCTTATACTGCCTATTTTATTAAGTTTTTTACATTAAAGTGCTATATCAATGTGAGCAAGAATTTTACCATATCATGATGGGAAATGATTCATGTAAAGTGTGCTTCTATTGGCATTTCCCTTGGTAGAGACACTGAAGAGCTTACTTCTAGAAGAAAAGCCATAATATGGCTTATCTGAATAACTGTTACCTTTTTGTGGTCAACTTACAAGCTAATGAAGAAGATATTTGCTGCAGAGACACAAGAAGACTCCTAGAAGCCTTGGTCTAGCTACTTTTAGCCATTTTCTTCAACTGCACTCTTGGGGGAAGCTTTTTGACCCCTTGTTCTCAGAATCTCATGAGAAACAATTAACTTTGTTAAGGAAAGAGATTATCAAGACTCTGAAACTATTTTGTATTATAAAAAGACCCACAGTTCTTGCCCTCTGCATTTGCCTTTTCTGTTTTAACTAAAAGTTAGGAATCTTAGACCTTGTGAATGTCAAAACAGAGAAAGTACAAAGGCATTTTCAGAGACTGGGTTTTTCTGTAAGAAATTCACTATTTGATCATTGAACTATCAATGGTTTCTGTAAGAAAAGCATTGATAGTTCAATGATCAAATAGTGAATTTCATGACCCAGTCCAGGATTGCTGAGAGGGTTCTTCAGGAAATCATCTTGCACTGGGACATGAATATAATTGATCCAATGATTAAAAAAAAAAAAAAAAACTGTACAAAATGACCTGATCTCCTTAGAGTTTGAGAGTGTATATGGAAGTATCTCCTGAGGTGTGAATGTAGGGAAATAGGATGGCAATTTTATTCATTTTTTGTACTAATACTTTAAAGTAGATATTTCTTTGTAAATGTTCATTGAATCTAAGCAGTTTATGAAAATCGTATGCTAGCCACTACCACCTAATTGATAGGTGGAGAGGTAACACATTCTGTGAAAGCTCAATCAGAGGGCAGTAGAAGGGAAACCCTCAAGTCTTTTAGAGCATATTAGAAGCCTGAGGAAAAGATATCACAGCATGGCTCTAGGAGAGGGAGCTAGAATTATGCTCACTATACTTTGTGATATTTTTCAAAGGTTTATCCCCTATCCAATAGGGGATTCTTAGAACTTTAGGACATCATGTGGGAGGCAAGGTTTCCTAGGAAATTTGGGAATTGCACCACATTGTAAGATGCTCTTATTACCTTTGTAGAGAAATATTTAGAATAAAAGGCTACCACTGTTGTTCTACAGTATCTATAAGCTGGGTTACCAAATAGAAGTTAGGTTCAATTGAAAGCCTCATCTATAAGAGACTATAAAAGACACTGTTCTCTTTATAAACAACTTTATAACTTATTTAATATATTATTTTGCATTTGAAATAAAAAGTGCTTATCTCACAGAAAACATGTCTCCACAGTAAAGGAACTAATACCTAACTGAGAATCAGAAAATGCATTTCTCTGCAGACAGTATGACCTTGGTCAAATTACTATGGTTGTGTTAGCAGTTTTCTGGGTGTCTTCATTTATAAAAACAAAGGTATTGGAATAGATGCTATCAAAATTCCCTTTCACCTCCAACAGTTTCTGTTTTTATGACTTAAGATGCATGCTTGCTCCTTAGAGAAGCATGAGAACTATCACAAAGTATATATATTTTTTATTTTGTACATATTGATTTACTTCTTCTCATGAGGAAGAAAAAAATATTTAGACTTTTTATTCCAAACCTGACCCATACACTAAATTCTCTGATAAATGGTAGGGGAGTGGGTTTGAGAAAACTTAAAAACTTGGGGTTTGAATAGAAATGCTGACAAAGCCATAATTACTGCGGTACCAGCAGTGGCTGCTGCAAAACACTATATATTTCTTCTCCCTGAAGATATTAATTTACTTTTTGAAATGTTCATTGCATAGATTAAGATTGGATTTTTGAAATGTGTTCACAGAGAATTTATGCAGGAACAAAATATATATTCTTCCCTAAAGAGCAGAATACTAATTTGAAAATGATCTATTTTCTATCATGATCATACATTCTATTTGCCTACTAAAAATTTAAGATCTTTGTGATTGAGGATGTTTTCCCTTTTCATATCTTGCATAAGAATTTTTTGTTATTGCATTACAATTCAATGATATTAGATGAAACATTCAAAATTTATCAAAAGTCTTTCTTTTGAATCACAAAAAAAATTAATCTGTAGGAAAATAACACAATAGAGCACTGCAGAAAAAAGTTTCAATGATTTTAAATCAATATACAAACACAATAGCTATAACAGTTGGCATTATGAAATTTAGATGCATTATCCTTTTTGCTTATTAGAATTGCATAGAGAATCACATGTAGGATTTTCTAGAGAAACTGAAGTTCATGTTATTAAATGACTTGGTAAGGATCATATAGACTACAAATATGAGAGGAAGATTTAAAAACTTATCTTGTTTCAGAATAAATCCATTATGCAATACTTTTTCACTTCATTTAAAAAAAAATTTACATTTTGACAGAGGATGGAAATAGCATGTCAACCAAGACTGAGAATAATGAATAGAGAAGTGTACTGACTCCATCTCAGAGTCAAGGAAGATGCTGTTCAAGTCCTACCTCTCAAACATGCTGCTGATATGACCACAAGTCAGTCACTGGATGCAAGGCAAGTAACTAAGATAACAACTTCAAGATACATTGTTAATTTATAACAGTGAAGGCAGAAAATCCAAATATTTATAAAGTCCAGGTCTCGAGTGAAAACCACCATCCCCCCAAAAGGAAAAAAAAAAAAAACTGATACTACTTTAAAGCATATGTAGTTTAGGCCACATTTTCTCCCTACCTTCCTTATCAATAACTTTTCATTATCATTCCCTGTGTCAAATGAGAATAAATATGCTTTTTCTGGCTACTTTATGTTGTTGTTGTGAATATCAAAGGGATGATTCATGTGAAAAATCTTTGAATATCATAAAGCACTACACAATTTAAAGATATTGTTACTATAATAAAATATGCAACAAATATGTGGGACTTTAGTCATATTAATAGCAATTTGCTCCTAAATAGAGAATGATATAATAAAAAACTTTGGACTAGGAGTCAGGCTGTTTATACTCAAATCTAATATATGATGCAATCAGTATACATGATCAAGTTACTTCATCTCTAAGTAAGTTTCTTTTTCTCAACTATGGATATGAGAGGATCAAAATTATAGAACAAGATAAGATTATTATAATTTATTCACTGTGAAAATGAGAACACTTAAGTTTCTAAAGGTTAATTAACTTGTATAGGGTCTCAAAGACAGTAAGCAGAGCTGAGCACTAAAACTAGGTTTTCTTAACTGAAATCCAATGTCTTTTCTGATACATCATTATGATCATAACTTTTGCAATATTTACAATACAAATTTACAATAGAAGTTGCACCCTTTATAATAAAAGTAAAGTTTAAAGTATTATCGGATTATGGGATATTATTATTACTAGCATAATTACTGACACCATTCAATTCATCCATAATGCTTGTAGTCACTCACAAACCATAGCACAAGTCAGGAGAATACTGATCACACTGCTACTTACATCATAAAATATTGGAAAAACTGAAGCCAAATATCTACACTGTTGTTTCCATTCCTGATTATTTCCTTTGGGTGGTTTTGCTTGTTTTTAGTGTTTTTTTTTCCTTCCTGTGGGTTTGAGCCCCCTCCTAAGGTATTGATTCCTAAACTTTATTCTATACTATTGTTTTCCATGTATATTCCTAAAATACTCTGTTCAAACCAACAGATGGTAATTTTTTTTTCATTGATGAATGTATTTAACTTTTTTTACTTTCTACAATTCTTCTTCCTGAAGTTCTGCTTGGCTCTTGGTTCAATCAACCTCAGATGTTCTACTCTATTCATGTCTGAATTACTTTGTATAGCAGATGGCAATTTCATCTTTTATTGCCAACCAAAAGGTCTACTGTTGTTAGAAATTCTACTGTTCTCTATGTTTGACAGAAGACTATTGTTCCTTTCTTTCCTGAGCCAAGAGGAAGAGGAAACAGGAATAACTTTCTAAGATTAAACAATACTAAGCAAACTCTCCATGTATTTATATTCCTTTAAGAAGAATGATAGATAGATACATATACACATACACAGAAATAATGTGTATGTATATGTATGCATGGATTCTTGCATAGATTTATCCATTTATCCTTTCTTTATTCTTAACTCTTCTTTGACAAATGAAATCCATAGTCCTAGTTAGGCCTATATATGACCTCCTGTACTATACAGGATTGTGCAAATTTGTTACCATTTTTTCTTTCTTCTCCAATGACTATGCAGCATATCTTTCATTTGTGTAACCATTTCCTATCAATCTAAGGATTCATAAAAAGTAAGCCTTTTTCATTAGAATGTTCCTCTGCCCATAAACTTCATTTTGGGAAATTGGACAAAGTTATTAAAAATATACAAGGCTGCTATCCAAAACATCTAGAAAAGGGAATGGAATTGAAATCAGGGGTAAGAAATCATTCATAGTTCTTCACAACAAGAGGAGGAGAAGTTTGTAGAATAAAATTTATAATATTATTGAATCTCTACTTTCCTACTCTGCAGAGGCCACCATGCTTGGAAAATACTTACAACTGCCTCTGATCTCCCAGTAATATGTTTAATGTTGGAAAATATCCAATAGCTGAGAGAATTTCCAACATGACTTATCTCTTCTATAATCACCTTGATTCTTGGCAGGAAAAAAGGTGAATATCTCTTATGCCTCAATGTTATGTTATTATAAAGGAATACAAATGGTTTCAACATTATTTCATTATGCTTTCTTTCCCTTCTGGGAATATGATTTTAAGTGTTGCTTTCTTCTAGAAGTCTTTTCCAGTTACCCCAACTATAACATTATGTCTCTGATTCTGTTTTTACTTATTTCTTTATAACTCTCCCTCTCATTATACACCAAGTTGCTTGAGATTGTCTTTGTTACCTTTGTTACCTGCAAAAGCTTAGGTTATTACCTTAATAAGAGGAACTTTTTAAAACATTTTTTTTTAAATTTTAGTCAGAAAGATCTGTGAGATGGATGGTAGGTAGGTTGGTTTGCAGCTCAAATATATGAAACATCAATGGTGAAGCTAGGTGGTAACAACAGAAGTAGTGGCAGATTTAGGAGCTCTGGAGTGAGAGACAGTAATGGGACCCATTATTTGGTGAGAAAGTATTTGATGAGAAAGATGTTCTTGGACTCTGTTTGGAAACTCTTGGAAACTCATGCAGACAGACATATATATGTATGTCTGGGAAATATTACAAGGCAGAGAGGAACACTTTTGGTCAAGAAACAGTAGGAACCCTGAAAGACTACTAATTAGAAACTCCATTGCCTATAACCACTTGGTTATGGTTCAAGAGAAAAGAAGTATATGTTTTATCCAGAAGGAGTGGTAGCCCTGAGGCACAGTGTCACTTCTGCTCTCAAAGGATCAGAGATTGTGAGGAACATTTCCGGTACCAAGAGAGGAAAGGACCTAAAGAGAAGTTAGGATTACAATCTAAAGAATCAGAAATCCTTTTGGAGTAAGGAACATATTCATATCAAAAGAACAGTGACCATAACTATACAAAGCCAAACACCTGAAAAGCCACAAAATCTTTAAATGTACCCTTAATGATTTCTGAAAACAACAGAGTTGAAAAGTATAAAAACTGAGACAAAGTCCCTTTACTTACTTGCCCAACAGTAATTTTTTTTTTTATAAAATTGACTAACTAGTTAATATATTTTAGGCTATACATGTACATTCATTAAAAAAAAATCCTTATTAATCATGTTGGGAGAGAAAAATCAACACAAAAATTAAAAAAAAATCATGAGAGAAAAATATAACAGAAAAAAAGAAAAAGGTGAATATAGCATGTTTTAATGCCATTCAATCTCTATAATTCTCTCTCTGGATTTGGATGATGTTTTCCCTCCAAAGTTTATTGGAACTGCCTTGGAACACTAAACTGTTGAAAAGAACCAAGTCTGTCACAGTTAATCATTGCACATTCTTGCTGTTACTGTGTACAATGTAGTCCTAGTTCTGCTTGTTTCACTCAGCATCAGTTTATTTAAATCTTTTTGGACCTTTCTTTAAAAAAAGTTTGTTGTTTATCATATTTCTACAGAATAATATCTCATTACTTTAATGTACCATAACTTACTCAGATATTCCCTAATTTGGGCATCCATTCATTTTCCAATTCTTTCTATCACAGAAAAGCTACTTCATTTTTGCATATGTAGGTCCTTTTCCATTTTTTAAGATTTCTTTGGGATATAGACTCAATAATGACATTGCTAGTTTAAAGGGTATGCATAGTTTGATAGCCCTTTGGGCACCATTCCAAATTACTCATCAGAATAGTTGGATCATTTCACAACTCCATCAACAATTCATTAGTGTTCCAGTTTTCCCACATCTCCTCCAACATTTATCATTATCTTTTCCTGTCATCTAAGCCAATCTAAGAGCTATGAAATGGTTTGTTTTAATTTGTTGTTTTTGAATTTGTTTTAATTTGTATTTCTTTAATCAATAGTGATTTAGAATATTTTTTCATATGACTATAGATTGATTTAATTTCTCTATCTAAATACTGCTCTTCATATCCCTTGCCATTTATCATTTAATCAGTAACTTAGATTCATATAAATTCACCTAATATAAAGTTTTAAATGAAGAAATAGAGTAAGAAAAGAGAAAATACCATCATCACTGTCACCAACAGTATTAGCAGCAAAACCACAAAGACCAGTAAAAACTGAGCATTAAAAGCTATTATGGTGACACAAATCAGAAAAGATCAAGATCAAGGTAAATTTAAAAAGGCAATAAATTCAAAACACCTAAAGTAAAGCCTCAAAGTAAAAGAATTGTGAATGGGACACAAGCTTAACAAGAATATCCAAAAAAAAAAAAAAAGAGTTATTTTCAAAATTAAATTGGTAGAGGAAAAATATGTAAAGAAATCAAAGCAAAAGGAAATAATTAGGAAGACATTTAATTTTTATGAGAGGCACAAAAATACTGAAAAACATACCTCTAAAAATCCTGATTTAGTTTAATGGAGGAAAAGTAACAAAAACTAGATTAAGGAAATAATTTCAAAAAAAATAGGGTAGGGGACTTCCGGCCAAGATGGCGGAAAGGAGGCACATAGCTGTGTAAGCTCCGCATTTTCTCTCATTATCCCTTTCATTACAAGCCTCTGAATAAATGCTTGACTGAAAAAAAAAAAAAAAACCCACAAATAGTTACCAAGAGAAGACATCCTTGAAATTTGCCAGGAAAAGTCTGTTTTTGCTCAAGGGCAGGGACGGTTTTAGATCGGGCTCAGGCAGAGGGCAGACAGCAGCAGCTCACAGCTGAGCAGACCAGAGAGGGGGTGGGGTGTGATCTTAGCCATCTCTGTGGGGGGAGCTTTGCTACAGGATTGGATACTTTGCCCTGGCAGAAAGCCAGCAGCCCAGCAGAGAAGCTAAAAACATTGGGGGTGAAGAATACAACCCCAAACAGCTGGAGTCTCTCGGGACCTGGCCACCCCTCCCCGCCCCAGTGTCTCAGCACGCTCTTGGAGTTTCAGAGCGCAGGCACAGCACAGTCCTGTTAGTGCCTTGCTGCTGCCCCCATAATCTGTAGAGGAAGCTCGGTAACACCATCCAGCCCCTCCCCGCAAAAAAGCAGACCCCATTTAGGGATTTTTCTTTTTTTCTTTTTGCTGGTTTGTCTTTGATTCTTTTCTGACAAAATGAGCAGAAAATTGAAGAGAACTTCAACCCTTGACAGCTTCTATACAGATAGAGAGCAGACTCTAAACCCTGAGAAGACTAAAAATAGACTGTCTCCAGGTGAATCCCCGAAGGAGGAGATCATCTGTTCATCAGCACAGATGAACCTCATAGAAGAAATTAAAAAGGCTCTCACAAGGGAGTTAGAAGAAATATGGGAAAAGGAGAGGGAGGCTTGGCAAAAGAGTCTGGAGAAGTCATCCCACTCATGTAAAGACAGAGTGGACAAAGAAATAAAATCCTTGAAAAATAGGATTAGTGAACTGGAAACAGAAAATAGCTCTCTAAAAAACAAAACTGGTGAAATGGAAAAAAAATTCCATAGAACAAAAGAACTCAATTGGACAATTAGAAAAAGATTTTTAAAAAGTGAGTGAAGAAAATACTTCATTGAAAATCAGGTTCGAACAAATAGAATTGAATGACTTGAGGAGACAAGAAGAATCAGTCAAGCAAATCAAAAAAACAAACAATAGAAAAGAATGTGAAATACCTTCTGGGGAAAACAACAGACCTGGAAAACAGATCCAGGAGAGACAATCTGAGAATCATTGGACTCCCAGAAAAGCATGATGAAAAAAAGAACCTGGATACTATTTTCCAGGAAATTATCAAAGAGAACAGCCCAGAAGTCATAGAAACAGAGGGTAAAATAGACATTGAAAGAATTCATTGATCACCTACTGAAAGGGATCCTAAAATCAAAACACCAAGAAATATAGTGGCCAAATGCCAGAACCCTCAGATGAAGGAAAAAATACTGCAAGCGGCTAGAAAAACCCAATTCAAGTATCGAGGAGCCACAATAAGGATCACCCAGAAACTAGCAGCATCCATATTAAAGGATCGAAGGGCCTGGAATATGATATTCCGAAAGGCTAAGGATGTTGGTATGCAACTTACCCAGTTAGAATGAGCATCTTTTTCCAGGGAAGAAGATGGACATTCAACGAAGTAAGTGAATTTCACCTATTTTTGATGAAAAAGCCAGAACTTAACAAAAAGTTTGATCTACAAATATTGAACTCAAAAGAATTCTAAAAAGGTAAAGATTAATCTTGGGAACTATATTTCAGCTATAAAGATGTATAAAGAATACATGTATACCTTGTTCTAGAAACTAGATGTGGAAAGGACATTGTACCAAAAAAAAAAAAAAAAGGGTAAAATAGGGGTACTACATCTCATGAAGAGGCAAAGGAAACCTATTATATCTGAGAGAAAGAATGGAGGGGGATGAATATAGTGGGTATCTTACTGCCTTCAGAATTGGCTTTAAGAGAAAAATTTTGGACATATTAAATCTATGGTGAAACTTCTCCCACCTCATTGAAAAGTGAGAAGGGAAAAGTGAAAAGGGAAGGAATAAGCTAAGTGGAAGGGAATAAGGAAACTGGGAAAGAAAGGGGTAAGATAGGGGGAGGAACTCTAAGGCAGGGGGAGGGATACTAAAAAGGGAGGGCTGTGAGAAGCAAGTGGTGCTCACAAGCTTAATACTGGGAAGGGGGATAAGGGGAAAAGAAGGGAGAAAAGCATAAACTGGGGTTAACAAGATGGCAAGGAATACAGAATTGGTCATTTTAACCATAAATGTGAAAGGGGTAAACTCCCCCATAAAGAGGAAGCAGTTAGCAGAATGGATTAAAAGCCAGAATCCTACAATATGTTCTTTACAGGAAACACACCCGAAGCGGGGAGATACATGCAGGTTAAAGGTAAAAGGTTGGAGCAAAATTTACTATGCTTCAGGTGAAGTAAAAAAAAAGCAGGGGTACCCATCCTGATCTCAGATCAAGCTAAAGCAAAAATTGATCTAATTAAAAGAGATAAGGAAGGGCACTATATCTTGCTAAAGGGTAGCATGGATAATGAAGCAATATCAATATTAAACATATATTTACCAAGTGGTATAGCATCAAAATTCTTAAAAGAGAAATTAAGAGAGCTGCAAGAAGAAATAGACAGCAAAAGTATAATAGAGGGAGATCTCAACTTTGCACTCTCAGAATTAGATAAATCAAACCACAAAATAAATAAGAAAGAATTCAAAGAGGTAAATAGAATACTAGAAAAATTAGATATGATACATCTCTGGAGAAAATGTAATGGAGACAAAAAGGAGTACACTTTCTTTTCAGCAGTTCATGGAACCTATCCAAAATTTACCATATATTAGGACATAAAAACCTCAAACTCAAATGCAATAAGGCAGAAATAATAAATGCATCCTTTTCAGACCACGATGCAATGAAAATTACATTCAACAAAAAGCCAGGGGAAAGTAGACCAAAAAATAATTGGAAACTAAATAATCTCATACTTAAGAATGATTGAGTGAAACAGCAAATGATAGACATAATTAATAACTTCACCCAAGAAATGATAATAATGAGACATCATACCAAAATGTATAGGATGCAGCCAAAGCGGTAATAAGGGGAAATCTCATATTTCTAGAGCCCTATTTGTATAAAATAGAGAAAGAGAAAGTCAATGAATTGGGCTTGCAACTAAAAATGCTAGAAAAGGAACAAATTAAAAAACCCCAGTCAAACACTAAACTTGAAATTCTAAAAATAAAAGGAAAGATCAATAAAATTGAAAGTAAAAAAAAAAAACTATTGAATTAATTGATAAAGCTAAGAGTTGGTTCTATGAAAAAAATCAACAAAATGGACAAACCCTTAGTAAATCTGATTAAAAAAAGGAAAGAGGAAAATCAAATTGTTAGTCTTAAAAATGAAAAGGGAGAACTCGCCCCTAACGAAGAGGAAATTAGAGCAATAATTAGGAGTTACTTTGCCCAACTTCATGCCAATAAATTCGACAACTTAAATGAAATAGAAGAATACCTCCAAAAATATAGCTTGCCCAAACTAACAGAGGAAGAAGTAAATATCCTAAACAGTGCTTCTCAGAAAAAGAAATAGAACAAATTATCAACCAACTCCCTAAGAAAAAATCCCCAGGACCAGATGGATTTAAATGTGAATTCTATCAAACATTTAAAGAACAATTAATTCCAATGTTATATAAACTATTTGAAAATATAGGGATTGAAAGTGTCCTGTCAAACTCCTTTTAATGACACAGACATGGTACTGATACCTAAACCAGATAGGCTGAAAACAGGGAAAGAAAATTATAGACCAATCTCCCTAATGAATATTGATGCTAAAATCTTAAATAAAATATTAGCAAAAAGATTACAGAAAATCATCCCCAGGATAATACACTATGACCAAGTAGGACTTATACCAGGAATGCAGGGCTGGTTCAATATTGGGAAAACTATTAGCATAATTGGCTATATCAATAACCAAACAAACAAAAAACACATGATCATCTCAGTAGATGCAGAAAAATCATTTGATAAAATCCAACATCCATTCCTAATAAAAACACTTGAGAGCATAGGAATAAATGGACTTTTCCTTATAATAGTCAGGAGCATATATTTAAAACCTTCAGTAAGCATCATATGCAATGAGGAAAAACTGGAACCTTTCCCACTAAGATCTGGAGAGAAGCAAGGTTGCCCACTATCACCATTATTACTCAATATTGTATTAGAAACACTAACCTCTGAAATAAGAGTCGAGAAAGAGATTAAAGGAATTAGAGTAGGCAATGAGGAAACCAAACTATCACTCTTTGCAGATGATATGATGGTATAGCTAGAGAACCCCAGAGATTCTACTAAAAAGCTATTAGAAATAATTCATAATTTTAGCAAAGTAGCAGTATACAAAATAAATCCCCATAAGTCCTCAGCATTTTTATACATCACCAACAAAATCCAAATAGTAAGAGATACAAAGAGAAATTCCATTCAAAATAACTGTGGATAGCATAAAATATTTGGGAATCTATCTACCAAAGGAAAGTCAAGAATTATATGAGCAAAATTATAAAAAGGTTTCCACACAAATAAAGTCAGACTTAAATAATTGGAAAAAAATATTAAGTGCTCTTGGATAGACTGAATGAATATAATAAAGATGGCAATACTCTCTAAACTAATCTATTTATTTAGTGTTATACCCATCAGACTTCCAAGAAAATATTTTAATGATCTAGAAAAAATAACAACAAAATTCATATGGACCAATAAAAAGTCGAGAATCTCAAGGGAATTAATGAAAAAAAAAATCAAATGAAGGTGGCCTAGCTGTACCTGATCTAAAATTATATTATAAAGCAGCAGTCACCAACACCATTTGGTATTGGCTAAGAAATAGATTAGTGGATCAGTGGAAAAGGTTAGGTTCACAAGTCAGAATAGTCAATTACAGCAATCTAGTGTTGATAAACCCAAAAATCCTAACTTTTGGGATAAGAATTCATTATTTGATAAAAACTGCTGGGATAACTGGAAATTAGCATGGCAGAAATTTGGCATGGATTCACATTTAACACCATATATGAAGATAAGATCAAAATGGGTCCATGACCTAGGCATAAAGAATGACATTATAAATTAGAGGGATATAAGATAGTTTATCTCTCAGACTTGTGGAGGAGAAAGAAATTTGTGACCAAAGATGAACTAGAGACTATTACTGATCACAAAATAGAAAATTTTGATTATTTCAAATTAAAAAGCCTTTGTACAAACAAAACTAATGCAAACAAGATTAGAAGGGAAGCAACAAACTGGGAAAACATCTTCACAGTTAAAGGTTCTGATAAAGGACTCATTTCCAAAATATATAGAGAACTGACTCAAATTTATAAGAAATCAAGCCATTCTCCAATTGATACATGGTCAAAGTATATGAACAGACAATTTTCAGATGATAAAATTGAAACTATTACCACTCATATGAAAGAGTGTTCCAAATCATTATTGATCAGAGAAATGCAAATTAAGACAACTCTGAGATACCACTACACACCTGTCAGATTGGCTAAGATGACAGGAAAAAATAATGAATGTTGGAAGGGATGCGGGAAAACTGGGACACTGATGCATTGTTGGTGGAGTTGTGAACGAATCCAACCATTCTGGAGATCAATCTGGAATTATGCCCCAAAAGTTATCAAATTGTGCATACCCTTTGATCCAGCAGTGCTACTACTGGGCTTATACCCCAAAGAGATAACTAAAGAAGGGAAAGGGACCTGTATGTGCCAAAATGTTTGTGGCAGCCCTGTTTGTAGTGGCTAGAAACTGGAAATTGAATGGATGCCCATCAATTAGAGAATGGTTGGATAAATTGTGGTATATGAATATTATGGAATATTATTGTTCTGTAAGGAATGACCAGCAGGATGAATACAGAGAGACTTGGAGAGACTTACATGAACTGATGTTAAGTGAAACAAGCAGAATCAGGAGATCATTATACACTTCGACAACAATATTGTATGAGGATGTATTCTGATGGAAGTGGATTTCTCTGACAAAGAGACTTAACTGAGTTTCAATTGATAAATAATGGACTGAAGCAGCTACACCCAAAGAAAGAACATTGGGAAACGAATGTGAACTATTTGCATTTTTGTTTTTCTTTCTGGGTTATTTTTACCTTCTGAATCCAATTCTCCCTGAGCAACAAGAGAACTGTTCAGTTCTGCAAACATATATATTGTATCTATGATATATTGCAACATATCTAACATATATAGGACTGCTTGCCATCTAGGGGAGGGGATGGAGGGAGGGAGGGGAAAAACCGGAAAAGAAGCGAGTGCAAGGGATAATGTTGTAAAAAAAATTACCCTGGCATGGATTCTGTCAATATAAAATTATTATTAAATAAAATTTAAAAATAAATAAATAAATAAATAAATAAATAAATAAATAAAATAAAATAAAATAGGGTAGGGTAAATGGAAGCTAACAACACCTTCAGAAATGAAGGAAAAATAAAATAAAATTTCAAAAGAATGAAACAAATGAAGAGTATGTGAAATGTCTCATTGGAAAAACAACATGGAGAAAGATCTAAAAGAATCATAAGAGGAAATGATTTATTTATATAAACTATTTATAGTATCTTTTTGTGGTGACACATTTATATGTTTCTGTGCATATATGCCTTGCATATCCATATGCATATATATGAATAGGGAATGTATAAACATATAACTAGACAGATTTAGGTATATATTTGTATATGCTTGTTTACATGTGTATATGTATATATATGCATGTATCTATATTGATATATTTACATATATGTGTATCATATATTAAAATGTGTTTTACATATGTATGTATATGTCATATGTTTATATAGCATATTTGCCTGTATATACACATGGACATATATATATTAAACATGTATCTAATATACATTTGTATATATGGATGGATGTATAGTCTTTTTATTATTTCCAAATTTTCATGTGTCCCTCTTTCCCACTAGCTATTATTGTTAGAAATGTCAAACTCTTGTAAACTGATGGTAAAAGATCAAAATATCGTCTTATTTGCATTTCAGGTGGAAATAAAATTCTTTTTAATTTTTCTTCATGGAAGGATCTTTTTTCCTCCAACACTGCTACTATGAACTCGAAGTTTATCAAATTTATAACTGGGACTTGAAAAGGGCTGCAAATCATTCAGAATTGTGGTAAGCTCTGACAAAAGATAGTAGATATTGGATATGGAGGCAATCATTTAAGGCAAGAGCTTAAAACTCATTTTAGAAGGGTTATTCGATTACATTGTAGCCTACTGTAAGTCATTTGATTTTTCTGGACTTCAGTTACAGTCACACTTAATTACCAAAATGACTAAAGAGGGCTTCTCCAGAAACCATGTGTTAAATATTTATTGAATTTTCTTGGGCTAAATAAATGGTAAATCAGAGTATATAATCACTTTCCCAGAAGCAAGAGGCTGACCTCTGGGGGAAATATCTAAGAACAAGGTGAAAATCATAAATTCACTATGCAATTGTAACCTTTATGGAGATGATATGAAAAAGAAGGTCATTTAAAACATGGTGAGCCCCAAATCAGTAATAATTCTTTGATTTTCTGTTACAATACTGCTATCTTTGATTTCTCTTAAAATTAAAAAAAAAATGCTAGATTTTATTTAGATTGCATTACCTTTATTTGTGGAGGAATAGTGATGATGGCTTCCTTCGGAATTTTCTACAGATGTTTAAGGGCTGGGAAAATCTAATATTTTTAATAAGCTTCAGTTATTTATTTATTTTTTCTATACATATTTCCACATTTGTTATGCTACGTAAGAACAATCAGATCAAAAAGGGAAAAAAAAATTGAGAAAAATGTAAAGCAAGCAAACAAGAATAAAAAAGGCAAAAATACTATGTTGTGATGCAATTCTCTCCATAATCCTTTTTGTAGATGCAGATGGCTCTCTCCATTACAAATCTATTAGAATTGAAATGAATCACCTCATTGTTGAAAAGAGCCACAACCATCAAAGTAGATGACAGCATAATTTCACTGCTGCTGTGTACAGTGTTCTGTTGGTTTTAATCACTTCATTTAGCATTAATTTACATAAGTGTCTCTTGGCCTTTCTGAAATCACAGGACAATCTAATAGTAAAGAATATTCAGAATCTTGGATCTCAACTTTTTCATCTATAACTTGAAGAAGAAAAATGTTCTCGCCAGGGATTCTAAGTTTCCTTGTAACACTAAATTTATAATATTATGAATGTAATGTGCAGTGTTCTTCTTTTCTAGAATATAATTATTCTCTGGGAGCAGATTTCTTGGTGAGCTTCTGGAGGCATTCTTAGTTTCAGTTCCAAGTAATAATCACCTCAAATGCAACCAGTTGTTAAAGTTTCAAATCCTTTATTGTCTCCTTCAAAATATCTTGATTAGTTTTCTTAGAGGCCTATCTCTCTGCTCAGTTCCAAGAGCTCTTGTTGCTTGTCCTTTGTATTTTCCAGCTTCAGCTTCAGCCTCCAGCTTCCTCTGAATTTCCAGTTCTGCCTGACTGCCATCTCTAGCTTCTCAATCTCCTCAATTGACTCCTCCAGTGACTCCTTGCTGAGGCTCCAAGAGTTTCTTTATATATGATTTCTTAAAGGTGTGAATCCACCCTCTGAGAGTGGGATTGTGGGAGGTATAACTTGTGAATCTCCCGGACTTATAAACTCTAACGTGTAAGTTAATGTGTGAATAAGCATTGTTTTTATCAATTCCAGTGAGTTAACACTTTGTAAGGATTCTAACAGTAATGTAACATTATGAATATTATATTAGATTGTGGTTCCAATATATATGAAGAGTTTTATTTGTAAAGGATTATACATATTGATAATATATTTTATGATAATATAAATTTTTGTAACAAAATTCAATATTTAATCATTAATTATACAATATAACCATCAAACCTAAAAAAGCATATGAAAATATATTTTGCCTTCTCAAGAAGAGACAAATGGAGAGATAATACCTGGAACTCAAAAAAAAATTTTTTTTAAGAATATTAAAAACCTCTCAGAATGGCTAATGTTATGTGAAAAGATAATAATGTTAGAAGGGAAATGGGAAAACTGGGACATTAGTGCATTGTTGGTGGAGTTGTGAAATGATCCAACACTTCTGGAGAACAATTTGGAACTATACACAAAGGGCTATAAAATTGTGTACACCATTTGATCCAGTAGTGTTATTATTGGATCTATATCTCAAAGAAATAATAAAGGAGAGAAAAGTATCTATCTCTCTATCTATCTATCTATCTATATGATTGCAGCAGCTCTTTTGGGATAGCAAAGAAATGAACAAATACCCATGAATTCAGGAATAACTCAATAAGTTGTGGTATATGAAGGCGATGGAATATTATTGTTATATAAAAATATTGAACAAACTGATTTTAGAAAGGCCTGGAAAGATTTACATGAACTGATGCTGACTGGAACAAGTAGAACCAGAACTACATTGTACACAGTAACAGCAAGAATTGTGTGATGATCAACTATGAAAGACTTGATTCTTTCAGTGGTTAAATGATCCAAGGCAACCCCAATAGCGTTTGGGTAGAAAATACCATCTGAATTCAGAAAAAGAACTATAGAGATTGAATATAAATTAACACATGCTATATTATCTTCTTTGTTCTATTGGTGTTTTTTCCTCTCTTATGTTTTTCCCCCTTTTTATTCTTATTTTCTCTCTCAACATGATTCATAAAGAAATGTATATTTAAAACATTAATATACATGTATAACCAGAAAAAAATGAAAGAATGTTAAAATGTTTTAGATGTAATTGGGAAAAACTAATAAATTAGAAATTTTCTTTAAAATGTATATACATGAAAATTTAATGAAGAAAAAGAATGCCAAAATACAGACTCAAAAGAGTTTTAGGGTACACAATTGGACCAGTTCTAATATGCTCTTTTCAACAATGAGGTGATTCATTTCAGTTCTAATAGACTCATAATGGAAAGAGCCATCTTCATTCACAAAGAAGATTGTGGGGAGAATGTGCATCACAACATATTATTTTTACCTTTTTTTGTTTTTGTTTGCTTGCTTTTTATTTTTTCTCATTTTTTTCCTTTTTGATCTGATCTTTCTTATGTATTTTTCTATTGTTATAATTATAAATTTTGATACATAATACAAAAATTAATTTTTTTCAGTGTGGAAATAAAAACAAAATTCATCCAGTTCAGCTGAAATGATCTGATAACATCAGAAGACTGGTATTTAATGATAATGTAATTTAATATAAAAACTGAAAGCTAAGAACATCTTATAATTTGTTAAGAAAAATTGAGGGTCCTGGGATGGTTCTGATGTACCTCATCTTAGTTTTGTGTCAATTCAGTTTTGGAAACCATATTTTAGCAAATATGCTGACAAACCAAAAGTATGCTGAGAAGATAAACTATCAAAGAGACTTAATATCATCTTCTGTTAGGGTCAGTTGAAGATTCTGGATTTGTAGACTGTAAATTAAAACAAAATATGTGGGTAGATTTTGGGAGGTAAAACACAAGCTTCACTATAATCTACAAGTATAATACTTTGTCTAATTAGCATTAGAAGGAACACTAAGAATAATGGAGGTACCAACAAGCATATTTAGGCTTGATTTAAGGGAAAAAAAAAAACACTTCTTAATAGAGCTGTCCAAAAGTTGAGTTCATATTAGTCAGCAGTTTATGTTCTGAATGTAATTCTTCCAAAGATAGATGATCACTTATAATTAAGGAAATGATTTTTATATTTACATAGATTACATATTAAGTATTCTTAGGTAACTTCCAAATATAGACTTGATAAAAATGGTGATAGCTTTATTTTTGGAGTATAAATAGAAAATGTAAGAATTCTAGCTTTTAGAAATTATATAACATAGTTAGAAAATGGAAAAATATAGCTTGTGTTAAAATACAAAACTATATAGAACTATATAAGACTAAAAGGATTTTTTTTTAATTCAGAGAGGAAGAATAAAAAGATGTTTTGTTTTGTTTTGTTTCGTTTGCTTTAGGATAAGGTAGGATGCAAACTGGACAATTATGTGGTGCAATGGATAAAGTTCCAGGCCTGGAATGAAAAAAGAATCATCTCCGTGAATGTAAACCTTTTCTTCTGATACTTTCTTGCTATGTGACTCTGGGTGAGTCACATAACCCCGTTTGTCTCAGTTTCTGTATGTGGAAAATGAGCTGGAGAAAGAAATGGCAAACCATTCCAGTATCTTTGCTAAAAACTAACCCAAATGGGTTCATGAAGAATCAGACATTATTGAAATAACTAAATGACACATGTATATAAACTGCTTGAAGTAATCAAAGGATAAATATATTGGCAATACAAAAATACTGCAGTTCAGAGAATTTTTGTACATAATTTAGAAAAAGATAATATTAAAACACCCTGCATCATGACTGGCTAAGTAGAAAATGGAGAGAGTTCCAGCTTGGAGTTAGCAAGATTTATCTTTCTGAAGTCAAATCTGGTCTCAGACATTTATTAGCTCTATGACCCCGGGCAAGTCCCTTAAATATTGTTTGCCTTCCTTTCCTCATCTGCAAAATAAGATGGAGAAAGAAATAGTACCCACACAGTTTTGAGAGAAGTTATTTTGGCAAACAACAACAAAAATAAAAACTTATATAAAATCATAGAATGTTGTGTTCAAAAAAATTAAACCATGAAAGATATTCTAGTTAAAGTTGTTCAAACCTAATTTTATTAATGAAAAGCTAAAAGCCCCAAAGGTTAAATTTTGTTTCCAATTTTACATATATAGTAGCAGCAGATGGAATTTGAATCCAAGAGCTCTGACTCCAAATCTATCATTCTTTTCTCAGAACTATACTTCTTTTACAAGTGCAATTCAACCTTAATATATTATCTTTTCAGCCAGAAGTGAAGTCTATCTGTGATTTTTTTTCCTTTGTATTCTTTCTTTCTTTTTAAATTTTTTTATTATAATAGCTTTTCATTTTTCAAAATACATGCAAAGATAGTCCTCAACATTCACCCTTGGGTTCCAAAATTTTCTCCCTCCTTCTCTTCCTCCTGGAGACAACAAACAATTCAATATAGGTTAAATATGTGCAATTCTTCTAAACATTTCCACATTAATCATGCTGCACAAAAAAAATCAGATCAAAGGATAAAAAAAAAATGACAGCAAAAAAGTAAACAACAGCAACAACAAAGGTAAAAATACTGTGCTGTTGTCTAAATTCAGTCCCCATAATTCTTTCTCTGGATGCAGATGGCTCTCTCCATCACAAGTCTCTTAGAATTGTTCTTGTTGAAAAAAGCCATGTATATTAGAATTGTTCATTGTATACTCTCACTGTTGCTGGGGACAATGTTCTCTTGGTTCTACTCCTTTCACTTGGCATAAGTTCATGTAAATCTCTCCAGGGCTTCCTGAAATCAGTGTGGTTATGATCATTTCATATATTCATATATATATATATATATATATATGTATGTATACACACACACACATATATATATATATATATATATAATTTTCAAAACACATATAAAGATAGTCTTCAACATTCATCTTTGCAAAATCTCATTTTCCAAACATTTTTCCTTCCTTCCTTTCTTCTACCCTTCCTCAGATGTCAAATAATCCCATCTATTTTAAACATGTGTAATTCTTCTACACCTATTTCCATGGTTATCATGCTACACAAGAAAACTCAGAATAAAAAGAAAAAAATGAGAAAGAAAACAAAATGCAAGCAAACAATAAGAAATAAAGTGAAAATACTGTGTTGTAGGGGTGGAATCAAGATGGTGGAGAGCAGACAGCTCTTTATCTGAGCTCTTCCTTACATCCTTCCGATCACCACCAAATCAAACCTCTGAATTGGTTTTGGAGTGCCAGAACACACAAATATTTGGAGTGTAAAAATTTTCCAGTAGAAACTATTTTGAAAGAACTTCAGAAAAAAATCTGTTTCAATTGGGGACTGGGGGGCTATGTGGCTGTGTGCAGGCACAATGCAGAGGTAGTGTCTGTGAGCTGGGAAACCTATTGGGAGGCTCTTAGCCAAAATACAGCAGTGTTTGATACTTTGCCTGGTTATAAAACAGTAGATAAGCACAGTAACTGGGAAATATCCAACCCAAATATAAAAGGCCAATAGTGAGCCTCTGAAATCTAGAATAACCTAAGACTTGGCCACACCCATTAAGCCCCAGAAGTCAGGAGCACTGATCCAGGGTCCATGGCACCTGTAGAGGAAGCTTAAGACACTCTCCTGTTTGCTCAAAGAGCATATCTCAACTTTTTTTTTTTTTTTTATGTAGAAAGAAAGCAGTACTCAGACCCTGAGAACACTAAAAAGAAATTGTCTCTAGATGAAAACCCAAAAAGTGATATGACTTGGTTCTCATCTCACAAGGCTCTCTTGGAAGAACTCAAAAAGAATATTAAAAGAGAGTTAGAAGAAAAATGGGGAAAAAAGAAATGAGAAAATTGCAGGAGAATTTGAAAAAGGAAACAGAAATTATCTAAAGAAAATTCCTTACCAAATAGCTTTGATGAAATGGAAAAAGTATATAACTCCTTACAAAATAGATCTGACAAAATGGGAAAAGAAAATAACTTCTTGAAAAACAGAATTTGTGAAATGGAAAAAAAATTGAACAAAACAATTCATTTAAAAATTCAGTTGACTGTAATGTTCTTCTCTAAAATATAATATTCTCTGGGAGCAGGTTTCTTGGTGGGCTTTTGGGAGAAGCCTTAATTTCAGTTCAGAGTGATAATCACCTCAAATGCAGCCAGGAGTTAAAGTCCAGATCCTTTATTTTCTCTTTCCAAGTATTATCTCCTTCCAGAGCCCCAGTTAGCTTTCTTAGAGGCCTATCTCTCTCCTTGGTTCCAAGAGCTTTTGCCATTAGTCCTTTGTCTCTGCCAGATTCTGCTTCTGAATGTCTCCAGCCAGCACAAAGTTGAAAGTTGGAATGAATCGGAGTCCGCCTCTGAGAGTGGGCTTGTGTGTTTGTGGGCTTGTTCTTTAGTGGATTCCTTCTTATATATGCTCTCTCAAAGGAGTGAATCTTGTGGAACTCCAATAAGTACTAAGTACATCTACAGAACTGTTAAACACCCTTCTAAATAACCATTGTCTCTATCATTTCCATTGACTTAACACCTTGTAAGAATTCTAACAGGTGACCAAATTGCAAAATGAGCTAAAAATGCAACTGAAGAAAATAATTCACTAAAAATTAGAAATGAACAAATGGAAATGAATGACTCAATGAGTCATCAAGAAAGAGTTAAACAAAACCAATAAAAAGTGAAAAAAATAGAAGAAAATGTAAAGTACTTCATTGGAAAAATAATTGACCTGGAAAACATTAAGACAATCTAAGGATTAGTGGACTTCCTAAATACTATGATGAAAAAAAGAGCCTATGTAATGGGCTGAGGCTTGAGTTGATGCACTGAGGTCCCAAGCATGTGAGACTAAATAGTAATTGGACCATACTCTATGAATATATATGCTTGGAGAAAGAATGGCCCCCGCCCATTCTTTGTGCAAGTCCTAATGTATTGTATAGGAAATGACGTTTTTGGTGGGTGGAGGCAAGGGAGTGGAAAGGGAAGTGGAAGGAGGGACTGCTGGCTGGCATCTTGACACAGCTGCTCGCATTGTCATTGTGACAGCCCTTCATCTCTAATCTCCCTCTGCTAGCTGGCTTCCTGTCCCAGCTGCCCATATTGCTACCGCAATCCTACTTGCCCATATTGCTATCGCAACCCCCCCTCACCTCTACTGAGAATAAAGATTGAAGATTTTTCCCTTAAGCTAAATTCCTGACTCCAGCTGATTTTCAATACGCAGTCATCACGTGCCTACACATCACCTTTCAGGAAATCATCCAGGAAAACTGCCCTGATGTCCTAGACCAGACGGTAGAATAGTCACTGAAAGGATTAACCAGTCACCTCCTGAAAGAGACTCAAAAATGAAAAATCCAAAGAATATTGTAGCTAAATTTCAGAATTATGGAACCAGTAAGAAAATATTGCAAACAGACAAAAAGAAACAATTAAAATATCAAGGGACCACAATTCTTGATTACCCAGGACTGAGCAGCTTCCTTATTAAAGGATTAAAAGACCTTATATCTGATATTCCAAAAGGCAAAGGAATATGGATTGCGGCCAAGAAACAACTATCCAGCAAAACTGAGCACATATTTCAAAAAAGTTCAACATTCAATGATACCGGAGAATTTTATTAATTTCTTATGAAAAGACAAAAGTTGAACAGAAAATTTGATCTCCAAATAAGGAACTCAAGAAATGAATAAAAAGGTAAAAGGGAAAGAACTCTTGTGAACAGTATCTCTGTTTGGGGTATATTTAGAGGTGCAAGTATAATTTCATTATATTGTGATGATATAAAAAAGAAACTAGAGGTGGAAAGAGGATTGTACTGGAAGAGGAAATTGGACTTAAAATATGGTAAATTATGTTTCATGAAGAGAAAAAAAAAAGACCTAATATTATTGAGAAAAAAGGGAGAGGGATGAACATTGTGTGAATCTTACTCTCACAAGATTTTGCTCAAAGAGAGAATATAAGATATGATTAGATTCACAGAGAAACTTGTCTCAATCTATAGGGAAGTAGAAGGGGAAAGGAGAAAGGAAAGTTGAGGGCTAATAGAAGGGAAAACAGGAGTATTAGGGGAAAGGTATAAGAAAATGGCAGGATCTGTAAAGGGAAAGGCTGCTTAAGGAAAGTGTTGGTGAGAAACAAAATACTGGGGATGAAGCAAGGGGGAAATAAAAGAGAAAAATATAACTTGGGTAAAAATAAGATAGTGGGAAATACACAATAAATAACTGTAACTGTGATTGTGAATGGGATGAACTCTTCCATAAAAAGGAAGAGGGGAGCAGACTGCTTTAATCCTGGAATACTTTGTTCATAAGTAACAAATATAAAGCAGAGTAAATACAGAGTAAATATAAAAGGCTGAAGAAGAATCTATTATGCTTCATCTGAAGTTAAAAAAAAAAACATAAATAAATTAAAAGCAAGAGTAGCATTCCTAATCATAGATCAAGCAAAAGGAAAAAAAAATATATATATATATATATGTATAATTAAAAGAGATAAGGAAGGAAACCACATCCTACTTAAAGCTATCATACATAATGAATTAATACTAAAACTAAACATATATGCACCACCATGTATAGCATCCACATTCCTAGACGAGAAATTGAGAGCTGCAACAAGAAATAGACAGCAAAACTAGACTAGTGGGGTATCTCAATCTTGCTCTCTCAAAACTAGATAAATGAAACCACAAAATAAATAAGAAAGAAGTTAAGGAGATAAATAGAATTATAGAAAAGTTAGATATGATAGATCTTTGGAGAAAATTGAATGGAGACAGAAAGGAGTATCCTTTTTTCTAAGAGGTTCATGGAACCTACACAAAAATTTACCATGTATTAGGGAATAAAAATTTCAAAATCAAATATGGAAAGGAAGAAAAAGTGAATGCATTTTTTTTCAGATTATGATGCAATATAAATTACATCCAATAAACAAACAGTGGAAAATATACCAAAAATTAAACGGAAATTAAATAATCTGATCCTAAAGAATGGGTAGATGAAACAAATCATAGACACAATTGATAATGTCATACAAGAAAATGAAAATAAAGAGAAAATAGACTAAAATTTATGGGATGCAGCCAAAGAAGTTTTTCAGGGACATTGTATATCTCTACATGTGTACTTGCATAAAATAGAGAAAGAGAAGATCAATGAATTGGGCTTACAACTAAAAATGCTAGAAAAAGAACAAATCACAATCCCCAAATTAAATATAATTTATTGAAAATAAAAGAGGAAGTTAATAAAATTGAAAGTAAGATAACTATTGAATTAATAAATTAGCTGGTTATATAAAAAAAATAAAATTGATAAGCCCTTAATTTGATTAGAAAAAGGAAAAAGGAAAAAAAAATAGTACGAAAAATGAAAAGGGGCAACTTTCCATCGATGAAGAAGAAATTAGAGCAATAATTAGGAGTTATTTTTCTCAACTGTATGCCAATAAATTCAATAATCTAAGTGAAAAGGATAATTAGAAAAACATAGATTTCCCAGATTAACAAAGGAGAAAATAAATTATTTATATAATCTCATTTTAGAAAAAGGAATTGAAGATGGTATTCATCAATTCCCTAAGAAAAATCTTCAGGACCAGATAGATTTACATGTGAATTCTATTAAATATTTAAACAATAGTTAATTTCAATATTATGCAAACTACTTGGAAAAATAGGCAAAGACGAGATGCTACCAAATTCTTTTTAGATGCTGATAACTAAACCAGGTAGGGCCAAAACAAAGAAAGAAATTATAAAGCAGTTTCCTTCATTAATATTGATGCAAAAAATATTAAATAAAATATTAGCAAAGTGATTACACCAATTGATCCCCAGAATAATATGCCATGACCAAGTAGGATTTATAGTAGAAATGCTGGTTCAATATTAAAGTATTAGCATAATTAACTGTATCAATAATTAAGCTAACAAAAATCATATGATAATTTCAACAGATGTACAAAAAGCATCTGACCAAATTCAACACTCATTTCTATTAAAAACTCTAGAGAGTATAGGAGTAAATTGAGTTTTCCTTAAAATGATCAACCATCATTTTAAAGGTATCAGCAAGAGTCACTAGGGATAAATTAGAACCATTTCTAATAAGATCAGAGGTAGTTGCCCACTACCACCATTACTATTTTATATTGTACTAGAAATGTTAATTTTGGCAATAAGAGAAGAAAAAGAAATTAAAGGAATTAGAATAAGTAATGAGGAAATCCAATTATCACTATCTACAGATAATATGATGCTATAATTATAGAATTCCAGAGAATCAACTAAAACATTAGTAGGCCCAATCCACAACTTTAGCAAAATTGCAGGATACAAAATAAATCCACACAAATCATCAGAATTTTTATATATTAACAATAACATTCAGCCACAAGAGATACAAAGAGAAGTTATATTTAAAATAACTGCAGATAATATAAAATATTTGGGAGTCTATCTGCCAATGCAAAGTTAGGAACTATATGAAAACAACTACAACACATTTTCCAAACAAATAAAGTCAGATGAAATCAGATGGAAATATATCAAATGTTCATGGGTAGGTCAGCTTATATAATAAAAATGACAGTACTACCAAAATTAATCTACTTATTTAGTGCCATATGAATCAAAGTACCAAGAAATTATTTTACAGACTTAGAAATAATAATAATAAAGTTTATCTGGAGGGAAAAAAGGGTCAAGAACTTCAAGGGAATTAATGAAAAAAAAATGCCAATGATGATGGCCTATTTGTACCATTTCTAACATTTCATAATGCAGCAGTCATCAAAAACCTTTGGTATTGCCTAAGAAATAGAGTACCTGATCTATGGAATACATTAGGTCACAGGACAAAATAGTCAATGACTATAGCAATCTAGTATTTAACAAACTCAAAGATGCTATTTTGGGGATCAGAACTCACTAATTGAGAAACACTGCTGGAAAAATTGGAAACTAGTATGGCAGAAACTAGGCATTGACCCATACTTAAGACCCTATACCAAGTTAAGGTCAAGATGGCTTCATGATTTAGACATAAAGAGTGATATTATATTATAATATTAGAAGAGTAAAGGATTGTTTACCTCTCAGAAATGTGGAGAAATGAGAAATTTGTGGCCAAAGAAGGATCACAGTACATTATTGAATACAAAACATATAATTTTGATTATATTAAGTTAAAAAAAATTGTACAACCATAACCAATGCAGAAAAGAATAGATGGGAAGCAATAATCTGGGAAAATTTTATTTTCAAGCATTCTCATAAAGGCCTCGTTTAAAAAATATATAGAAAATTAATTGAAATATATAACATTTCAAACCATTTTCCAATTGCTAAATCATCAAAGGATATGAACATACAATTTTCAAATGAAACTATTAATAGTCATATGAAAAGATGCTCTAAATTACTATTGATCAGAGAAATGCAAATTAAAATAACTCTGAGGCACTACTGCATGCCTCTCAGATTGGGTAAGGTAAAAGGAAAAAAAATGATGAATGTTGGAGGAGATGTGGGAAAACTGGGACCTTAACACATTGTTGGCAAAGCTGTGAATTTTTTTCCAAAGATTCTGGAGAGTAATATGGAACTATGTCCAAAAGACTATCAAATTGTCCATATGTTCTGATCAAGCAGTGTCTCTATTGGTCTTGTATATCTTAAAAAAGCAAAACAGAAAAGTACCCACATATACAAAAATGTTTGTAGCGGCACTATTTGTAGTGGCAAGAAACTGGAAACTGTGTGCATGCCCATCAGTTGGAGAATGGCTGAATAAGTTATGGTATAAGAATGTTAAGGAATATTATTGTTCTACCAAAAACAATCAGCAGGATGATTTCAGAGAGGCCTGGAGAGACTTACATAAACTGATATGAAGTGAAGTAAGTATAACTAATAGAACACTGTGCATATGAGAAACAAGATTATATGTTGATCAATTCTGACATACATGGCTTCTTTCAATGACAAGATGATTCAGGCCAGTTCCGATGGTTTTGTGATGAAAAGAGCCATCTCCACTCAGAGAAAAGACTATGTGAACTAAATATGGATCACAACATAGTATTTTCACAGTTTGTTGTTTGTTTGAATTTTTTTTCTCATTTTTTTCCCTTTTTGATCTGATTTTTGTTGTGCAGCACTATAATTGTAGAAATATATATATAAGAATTGTACAGGTTTAATATATATTAGATTATCTGGCATCTAGTGAAGAAGGTGGGGGGAAGAGGGAGAAAATTTGTAATACAAGTTTTTACAAGGATCAATATTGAAAAATTATCCATGCATGTGTTATGAAAATTAAAAAAAAAGCTTTAATAAAAATGAAAAAGTGAAATAAGGTCTTTATCAGAACTGTTGAGTTGAAAGTAAATTTTTCCTAGTTTACCGCATTCTTTCTAATCCTGATTACATTGATATTGTTTGTACAAAACCTTTTAAACTTAATATAATCAAAATTATCCATTTTGCTTTCCATAATGTACTCCATTTCTTCTTTGGCCACAAATTCCTTCCTTCTCCACATATTTGAAAGGTAGACTATCCTTGTCTTCAACTGTTAATTCCTTATAGAACAATAATATCCCATTATATTTATGTGTCATAACTTATTCAGCTGTTTTACAGCAGAAAGGCATCCACTCAATTTCTACTTTTTTGCTACTACATAAAGGGCTTCTACAGACATTTTTCTACATTGATTATCTTTTTTATTTTTTGATATTTTTAGGATAAAAACTCATTAGAGAGATTACTGAATCAAATACAATGCATAAATTGATAGCCCTTTGGCCAAAGATTCAACTTGTTTTCCATAACGGTTTGATCAGTTCACAACTCCACTATTAATGCATTTGTATACCAATATTTCCATGCTACCTCCAATATTTATAATAGTCCTTTCCTGTCATCCTAGCCAATCTGAAAGGTGGGTAATGGTATCTCAAGGATTCTTAATTTTCATTTCTCTAAGACTAGAAATGACTTTAATTTCTTCATCATATCTTTTAAAAATTTATCAATTGGAGAATGGTTTGATTTATTAATTATTTGAGTCAATTCTCTACATATTTTAGAAATAACTTCTTCATCAGAATCCTTGATTGTATTTTTTCCCAAAATTTTGGCTTCCTTTCTAATAATTGGTGCATTGGTTTTGTTTGTTCAATACTTTTTTTTAAATTTAATATAATAAAAATTACCCATTTTGCATTTCATTATGTTTTCTAGATCTTTGTTGGTCATAAATTACTTTCTTCTTCACAGATTGGAGAGGTAAACTATCCCTTGTTTTTTTTTGATTTGCTTATAATATCCTCATTCATGTTTAAATCATGAGCCTATTTCAATGTTACCTTAGTATAAGATATTAAGGTAAAGTTGAAATAAAATTGAAAAAAGTTTTGGTCAATACATAGTTTCTGCCATACTGTTTTCCAATTTTCCCAGAAATTTTTGTCAAATAATTAGTTCTTATCCTAGAATCTGGAGAATTTGGACCTATCAAAAAAGCAGATTACTATAATCATTGACTACTGTATCTTGTGAACCTAACCTATGTCATTGATCTACTACTCTATTTCTTAGTCAGTACCAAATGTTTTTGATGACCACTGCTTTATAATATAGTTGTAGTTCTGGCACAGCTAATGCCCCTTTCTTTGCATTTTTTCATTAATCTCTTTGAAATTCTTGACCTTTTGTTCTTTTAGATGAATTTTTTTTTATTTTTTTCTAAGTCTAAAAATAATTTCTTTGCAGTTTGATTGATATGGCATTGAATAAGTAGATTATGTAGAACTGACATTTTAATTATAGTAGCTTGGCCTATCCTTGAGCACTTGATATACTTGCAATTGTTCAGATCTATTTTTATCTGTGTGATAAGTGTTTGGTAATTATGTTCATATAGTTCCTGGTTTTGTCTTGGCAGATAAATGTCAAAATATTTTACATTGCCTACAGTTATTTTAAAGGGAATATCTCTTTGTATCTCTTGATGCTAGACTTTGATGGTAACATGGAAATGCCGATAATTTATGGATATATTTTAGATTCTGCAATTTTGTTAAAACTGTTGTTTCTAGTAGTTTTTTTTTTTAGTTGATTCTTCAGGATTCTCCAAGTATGTCATGGGCAAAGAGCAATAATTTTGTTTCCTCATTATCAAGTCTAATTCCTCCCCTTTCTTTTTTTCTCTTATTATTAAAGCTAGCATTTCTAATACAATATTGAATAGTAATGGTGTTAATGCATAACCTTGTTTCACTGCTGTTCTTACTAGAAATCCTTCTAGTTTATTCCCATTTTATTTAATGTTTACTAATGGTTTTAGATAGATTCTACATATTATCTTAAGGAAAATTATATGTTATTCTATATACTGTTTTTTTTTAATTCCCTAAAACATTTTGGATTAGAGAACATGATAATGCCATTTTCTTTTCTTTTTTTTTTTGAAAAATTCAATTGTTACTCTAATTTTCTTTTTTTAGTTTACAATTCTCTTTTTTATTATAGCTTTTTATTTACAAGATATATGCATAGGTAATTTTTCAGCATTGACAGTTGCAAAATCTTTTGTTCCAATTTTTCCCATCCTTCCCCCCACCAACTCCCGCAGATGGCAAGTAGACCAATACATGTTAAATATGTTAAAGTATATGTTAAATACAATATATGTATACATGTCTGTATAGTTATTTTGCTGCACAAAAAGAATCAGACTTTGAAATAGTATACAATTAACCTGTGAAGGAAATCAAAAATGCAGGCAGGCAAAAATAGAGAGATTGGGAATTCTATATAGTAGTTCAGACTCATTTCCCTGACTTCTTTCGCTGGGTGTAGCTGGTTCAATTCATTACACTTCTATTGGAGCAGATTTGTTTCATCTCATTGTTGAAAAGGGCCACATTCATCAGAATTCATCATCATATAGTGTTGTTGTTGAATCATATAATGCTCTCCTGGTCCTGCTCATTCCACTCAACATCAGTTCATGTAAGTCTCTCCAGGCCTTTCTGAAATCATTCTTCTGGTGATTTCTTACAGAATATCAATATTCCATATTCATATACCCAATTTATTCACCCATTAGCCAATTGAGGGGCATTCAGTCAGTTTCCAGTTTCTGGACATTACAAAGAGGGCTGCCACAAATATTTTTGCACAGAGAGGTCCCTTTCCCTTCTTTAAAATCTCTTTGTGATATAAGCCCAGTAGTAACACTGCTGCATCAAAAGGTATGCATAGTTTGATAACTTTTTGAGCATAGTTCCAAATCACTCTGAATGTATTCACAACTCCACCAACAATGTATCAGTGTCCCAGTTTTCCCACATCCCCCCCAACATTCTGCATCATGTTACCCTGTTATTCTAGCCAATCTGACAGGTGTGTAATGGTATCTAAGAGTTGTCTTAATTTGCATTTCTCTGATTAACAATGACTTGGAGCATCTTTTCATATGGCTAGAAATAGTTTCAATTTCTTCATTTGAGAACTGTCTGTTCATATCCTTTGACCATTTATCAATTAGAGAATGGCATGATTTCTTATAAATTAGAGTCAATTCTCTATATATTTTGGAAATGAAGCCTTAATCAGAACTTTTGACTGTAAAAATGTTTTCCCAGTTCATTGCTTCCCTTCTAATCTTGTCTGCATTAGTTTTATTTGTGCAAAAACTTTTCAATTTGATATAATTTAAATTTTCTATTTTGTGATCAGTAATGATCTCTAGTTCTTCTTTGGTCATAAATTCCTTCCTCTTCCACAGGTCTGAGAGATAAACTATCCTATGTTTCTCTAATTTATTTATAATCTTATTCTTTATGCCTAGGTCATGAACCCATATTGACCTTATATTGATGAATGGTGTTAAATGTGGGTCAATGCTTAGTTTCTGCCATACTAATTTCCAAATTTCCCAGCAGTTTTTGTCAAACAGGGAATTCTTATCCCAAAAGCTGGGGTCTTTAGGTTTGTCAAACACTCGATTATTAAGTTATTGACTATTTTGTAATTTGAACCTAACCTATTCTACTGATTACAATTCTTAGCCAATGCCAAATGGTTTTGGTAACTGCTGCTTTATAATATCATTTAACATCTGGTACAACTAGGCCACCTTCATTTGATCTTTTTTCTTAGTTCCCTTGAAATTCTTGACTTTTGTTTTTCCATATGAACTTTATTGTTATTTTTTCTAGGTCATTAAAATAGTTTTTTTTTTTTTTTTGGGAGTCTGATTTGTATAGTGCTAAATAAATAGATTAGTTTAGATAGTCTTGTCATCTTTATTATATTTGCTTGCCCTATCTAAGAGCATTTAATATTTTCCCAATTGGTTAGATCTGACGTTATTTGTGTGGAAAATGTTTTGTAGTTTTGCTCATATAGTTCCTGATTTTACCTTGGCAGATAGATTCCCAAATATTTTATACTACGGGTAGTTAATTTAAATGGAATTTTTCTTAGTAACTCTTAACTGTTGGATTTTGTTAGTGATATATAAGAATGCTGATGACTTATGTGGGTTTATTTTGTATCCTGCAACTTTGCTAAAGGTGTGGATTATTTCTAATAGCTTTTTAGCTATACCATCTCTAAGTATATTATCATATCATCAGTGAAGAGTGATACTTTGGTGTCCTCATTACCTACTCTAACTTCTTTAATCTCTTTCTCAACTCTTATTGCCAAAGCGAGCATTTCTAATATAATATTGAATAGTAATGGTGATAGTGGGCAACCTTGTTTCATTTTTTGGGAATGGTTGTAGTTTATCCCCATTACATATGATACTTACTAATGGTTACAAATAAATGATACTGATTATTTTAAGGAAAAGGCCATTTATTTCTATACTCTCAAGTGTTTTTTAATAGGAATGGATGTTGGATTTTATCAAATGTTTTTTTTCTGCATCTATTGAGATAATCATTTTTTTTGGGGTTAATTTGGTTATCGATATGGTCAATTATGCTAATGTTTTCCTAATATTGAACCAACCCTGTATTCCTGGTATAAATGCAACTGGGTCATGGTGTATTATCCTGAGGATGATTTTCTATAGTATTTTAATAATATCTTATTAAGATTTTAGCATCAATAGTCATTAGGGAAAGCGATCTAAAATTTTCTTTCTCTGTTTTCAATCTACCTTGTTTAAGTATCAGTACCATGTCTGTGTCATAAAAGGAATTTGGTAGCACTCCTTCATTCCCTATTTTTTCAAATAGTTATATAGCATCAGGTCTAATTGTTCGTTAAATGTTTGGTAGAATTCCCATGCAATTCCATCCAGTCTTGGGGATTTTTTCTTATGGAGTTGATTAACAGTGGGTTCTATTTCTTTTTAGAAATGGGACTATTTAAGCAATTTACTTCCTCCTCTGTTAATTTGTGAAACCTATATTTTTGGAGAAAGTCATCCATTTCACTCAGGTTATCAAATTTATTGGCAAAAATTTGAGCAAAAGTAACTCCTTATTATTGCACTAATTTTCTCTTCATTGATGGAAAGTTCTCCCTTTTCATTTTTAATACTAACAATTTTATTTTCCTCTTTCCTTTTTCTAATGATATTTACCAAAGGTTTATCTATTTTATTGGTTTTTTCATAAAACCAACTCTTAATTTTATTTATTAATTCAATAGTTTTTTTTTTTTAGTTTCAATAAAATAAATTTCTCCTTTTAATTTTAGAATTTTAAATTTAATATTTGATTGAGAGTTTTTAATTTGGTCTTTTTCTAGCTTTTTAAGTTGTGAGCCCAATTCATTGATCTTCTCTTTCTCTATTTTATTCAAGTAATCATCTAAAGATATAAAATTTCCCCTTATTAGCACTTTGGCTGCATCCCACAAATTTTGGTATGATGTCTCATTGTTGTCATTTTCTTGGGTGAAATTATTAATTGTGTCTATAATTTTTCACCCAATCATTCTTTAAGATGAGATTATTTAGTTTCCAATTATCTTTGGTCTATTTATCCATAGCTTTTTCTTAAATGTAGTTTCAACAAAATGTGTGAATGTAGATTCACAATGCAATAAGCATTGTGTTCTGAAAGAATGCATTTATTATTTCTGCCTTCCTGCATTTAATTTTGAGGTCTTTAGGTCCTAATATATGGTTAATTTTTGTATAGGTTCCATTAACTGCTGAGAAGAAAGTATATTCCTTTCTGTCTCCATTCAGTTTTCTCCAAAGATCAATCATACCTATTTTTTTCTAATAATCTATTTACCTCTTTAATTTTTTTATTATTTGTTTTGTGGTTTGATTTATCTAATTCTGAAAGTACAAGGTTGAGATCTCCCACTATTATAGTGTTGCTGTCTATTTCTTCTTGCAACTCTCTTAACTTCTCCTTTAGGAAGTTAGTTGCTATACCACTTAGTGCATATGTATTTAATACTGATATTGCTTCATCATTTAGCTACTCTTTAGTTTCCTTCCTTATTTCTTTTAATTAAATCAAATTTTGCTTTTGCTTGATCTGAGATAAGCATGGCTACCCCTACTTTTTTGACTTCACCTGAAGCATAATAGATTCTGCTCTAGCCTTTTTACCTTTACTCTGTATGTATCTCCCTGCTTTAAATGTGTTTCCTGTAAACAACATATTGCAGAGTTCTGGCTTTTGATCCAGTCTGCTATCCACCTCTGCTTTATGGGAGAGTTCATCTCATTCACATTTACAGTTAAACTTACTAATTCTGTATTTCCTGCCATCATAATATCCCCAGATGGTGCTTTTCTTTTTCTTACTCCTTCTTATCTTCTTCCCTAATATTAAACTTATGAGCCCCACTAGCATCATGCAGCTCTCCCTCTTTAGGATCCTTCCCTCCTCCCTTTGAATCTTTTCCCTTTTTTTGTACCTTTCCTTTATTACTCTTTTTCCTTTTCCCTTTTCCTCTCCCACTTTTTAATAAGGTGAGAGAAGATTCTCTGTAAAACAAATATGTCAATTATTTTCTCTTTGCACCAACTCTGATGAGAGTAAGATTCATACAATGTTCCTCTCTAATTTCCTTCAGATATGACAGGTTTCCTTTGCCTCTTCATGGGATGGAGTTTCCCTCTTTGTATCCCCCCTTTACCCTTTTCCTGGCACTATCCCCTTTCCATTTCTACTTCTCTTTTTATGTTATATCAGTAAAATCAAATTATACATGTTGTCTTTAGGTATATCCACCAGAGAAATACAGTTCTCAAGAGTTGCTTTTGTCTTTTTCTGCTTCTCTTGAGTGTTATGGTTGGAGATCAATTTTTTTGTTTAGTTCTTTTTTTTATTTTTTTTTTCCTTAGAAACACATGGAATTCATCTGTTTCATTAATTATCCATCTTCTTCCCTGGAAGAAAATGCTCAGCTTGGCTGGGTAGTTTATTTTTGGCTGCATTCCAAGTTCTTTTGCATTTTGGAATAACAGATTTCAGGGGTTTTGATCATTTAATGTGGAAGGAGTTAGATCTTGAGTGATCCTTATTGTGGCTCCTCAAAATTTGAATTATTTTTCTGGCTGCTTGTAGTATTTTTCCTTAGCCTGATAGTTCTGAAATTTAGCCACAATTTTCTTTGGAGTTTTTATTTCAGGATTTTTTTCAGGTGTTTGATAACTTCTTTCAATGCCCAATTTACTTTCTGATTCTATTACATCTGGGCAGTTCTCTTTGATGATTTCCTGTAAAATAATATTTAAGGTTTTTCTTTTTTCATCATAATGTTCAGGAAGTCCAATAATCCTCAGATTATCTCTCCTAGATCTATTTTCCTGATCTGTTGTTTTTCCAAGAAGATATTTAACTTTTTTTTTTTTTTTGGTTCTGCTGGACTGATTCTTGATGCCTCAAAAAATCATTTCTAATTGTTCTGTTCTGATTTTAATCACTTATTTTCTTCATTCGCTTTTTTAAACTTCTTTTTGTATGTCCAATTGAATTTTTAAATGAGTTGTTTTGTTCTATGGAATTTTTTATCCCATTTCACTATTTTTTTTAAACATTGTGTGAATCTAACTCTTACTCAGATTTGGTTCAAAGATAAAATAATTGACATATTTGGTTTTCAGAGAAACTTCTCTCACCTCATTAAAAAGTGGGAGAGGAAAAGGGAAACTTTAACTATTTTCTTTTTCCAGTTCACAAATCCTACTTTCTTGGGAGTTCTTTATCTTTCCAATTCACAAATCCTACTTTCCTTGGAGTTTTTTACCTTTTCCAATTCAAAAATTATCTTTTCCTGTACTTCCTGGGAGTTCTTTATCTTTTCCAGTTCACATTTCAAGAAGTTGTTACTCTCTTGCATAGATTCTCTCTTTCTCCCTATTTTTTCTAGCTCTCTTTTAAGATTTTTTTATAATTTCTTCTAGGGGAGCCTTGTGTGATGGGGATCAGATTATATCCCCCTTTGGGGTTTTGTTGCGACACTGTCTACTATTAGTCTCTGTGGTTTAAAATCTGCTCTCTTTCTGTATAGAAGCTATTGATGGTCCTTTTCACTTTTTTACTCATTTTTTTAAAGCCCTTATGATTTGCCTTCAGGGCAAGAAGGTTACCTGCTTCCTCTGCAGAGCAGGGATAGGTATCTGGACAGTAGCTGTCCTGAAAAAGGACTGCAAAGAGAGACTGAGCTGCAGAAGTGCCATGGGAAAAGCTCCACACCAAAAGTGTCTCTGGCCTGGGTTGCAAGAACTGAGTTGGGTTGGTGCCCAACAGTGCAGATTAGTGACTGCCATGAGGCTAGAGGCTAAGTAATGAAAGTCACTATCCCAGGCAGAACCAGCAGTGGAGATTAGCAATTGCCTTGGGAAGATCCCCGTACCAGACTGGAAGTGTCTCTGCCCCGAGCAGGGCAGTCTCACTGCAGAAGTTCTATTGTCCCAGGCTGCGCTGCCCACTATGCAGATTAAGGGCTGCCCTGGACTAAGCCTCTCTTCAGTCCAGATTTGTGACTGCCCCAAGCAAAAGCCCTGTGCTACAGAATGAGGTTGTACAACTGTGCTGTGGTCTGTGCTGAACCACTCACTTCCAGGGCTGTGTGAATGTAGCCAGATTCTGTTAGATTCTGGTGTTTTTTGGGAGTACACTATACCTTTGGTTTTAACTTCACTGCTGGTATACTGCTTTGCAACCAAAGCAGAACAGCCAACTTATGGTAGAGTCCTCCATGTAAATTTTCCAGCCACAGAGATCACCCACACCCAGGTCTGCTCTGTATGTTAGCCTCTGATTCTATTCCTTGCTTGCTCTGGCATGCTCTCACTGTTCAGGGCAAACCTTTTCTGGTGATCTTCCAGATTATCTTCAGCTGGTAAATTGTTGTACTTCCAATCTTCATGAATTTTACCAGTCAAGCACTATTTTTGAGGCTGAATTTGGTAATTAGTAGTGAGAGTATGAGAGGAGTTTAGAATGTCACATTTGTCTTCTCCACCATCTTAGCTCTGCCTTCTAATGCCATTTTCTTTAAAGAGTAACTCTCTACACACATAAACAGACATATACATATATACGTATTTCTATATATCTGTTTGTTCAGATAGCATAGCATGATAGAGAGATAAAGATACAAATACAAAGTAGATTTAGCATCATAAAACTGAGGAGATCTGAGGAAATAAATTAGGATATGAAATGGTTTGGGATCAGTTGAAGACAAAGATGAAGACTCATAAGTCACAAATTTTTATTATAAGCAAACAAGTAACTTTCAAGAGGTGACCCTGACCCCCTTCTCCTCCATTTTTTTTCCTTTAAGACTTTATATTAAATCAAACTTCGATCAGATTTATTGACAAAAATTTACTAAATATTCGAATATTTATGGCTAAATGTTGAAGACTGTATATAACAAATTAAGCAAACACAGATATTGATGTTCAGTGTTTTGAATAAAATTCAAGTTCCACCTAAGAAAATTTATCAAGAAATTTCTCCAATAGTCTGGGCAAGCCTATTAAGCTTCCAAATATGTTTCTTCACCCATAAAATGTAGATAATTATAGGAAGTCCTTATCTCACAATGTTGTTGTTAGAATCAAATGATATCATGTGTGTAAAGCACTTAGCAAATATTAAAACAATATGAAAGTAAAGTCAATAAATGAGTCTTTAAAATAAAAATCTCCAACATGGCTTAATTTAATTATTCAATATTTCTAGATTAGTGTTGTCATTAATGGCATAGTCAGCAGATTTCAGAGAAGTCATGAATGAGAGCCATTTGGAGATGCAAGTTGTTATAAAAGAACTCCAATATTTTACAATGGTAAGATTTCTTTTATACAAAGCACAGATTTAGAAGATATGCCAGACTTTGTGCTGAAAGGGATTGACTGTTTATCCTCTTTTCTCTGCACAGAGTCTTACAAGGTAATCCTTGCCAGGAAACCTAAGGCAAAGGCAGCTGAAGAAGTACTGAATTTTTCTCTGCATGGCTTTGCTATTGCCAATCTTCACATAGCCCTATTGTACTGATGCTTTGCTTTATTTTATCCATCACTTCAGCTATTGAAGTGATATGACATAATGCTGAGACAATAGCCCTGACAGGTCACAAAGCTATTATGTTGTGGTCTGAGTTAAAAGTTACTTCTTTGTGAATTTTCCAGGTCACAATACCATGATTTCATAGGTACTCAGAAACTGGCAGGATCTTTAAGATCACCTGATTCAAGCACTCATCTGAAAGATTTTAAAAATGAAACTCAGTAATTTCAAATAATTCTGGTCTAGTTTTAATGGATAGTAGCAATTAGATGGCCATGTAAGTAGAGAGGAAGCATCTGATTTAATGGGATTTTTACAAGTGCCTAGAATGTCTCTTTTTACATATTAAGCGGTTGTTGTTTTTATGTATTCTTTCAGAAGCATCTTAGTTTGTTATTTCTCCTGGAACTTATGATTATAAAATATTACTTTACATGGAACCCAGTACATTTCTTTTCATGAGATGGGTAAATTATGTTATTGGTAGTATATATATGTATACCAAGTTTTATGCATTTTTTATTATCAAATTTTTAGTATAAGCAAACAAGCAACTTAACATGAGGTGACACTGACACAACTTTCCTCTGTTTCTTTTTTAAAGACTTTATCTTAAATCAAGCTTTCATTAGACTTATTGACAAGCAGATACAAACATTTACTTACGGTTAAAGTTGAAAACTGCATATATCAAAATGAGCAAGCTCAATCCTGATGTCCTGTACATTATGAATTAACTTCCTTCCACAAGCCAGAAAGAATTGACAAGGATATTATGCTTGGCTCCCAGATTGATGACAAATAGTTCAGGTAGAATGGTAGTGTGGATTTTAAGTTATCAAGCCTTTGCAACAGATGCAACAATTATACTTTCTATTGTAGCAGAACCATGGGGATCATTACTCTTGGGGTATATAATGCATCAACACGTGGCTTTTAAAGTTGGTGACATCTTCTTTGAGCATTCTGACAGAAAATCTATGATTTAGAGCATAAGAAATATAATTTGCCTCTGCAACTTATACTCATTGACATTTAAAGTCCCAGAATACAATTCCAATCAATTCCTCTTCCATATGAAAATATTTCAAATCACTCTAGACATCAAGTTTTCTCCTCTCAGGATACTGAGGGCTTCTCAATCATGTTTTCTTTGTTCAATTACTTTTTCTAACCAAGATTTATTCTTTTCTCCTAATCTAGACAGATTGTCAATATCATCTTTAAAAACATGACTAAGTAGTTTTTTTTTTTTCCAAAAAGAATGCCCATCTTTTGTAACATTCACAGTTGATGCACATCAAGAACCATATTATCATAACAAGAGTCAAAGAGAGTCAAATTACATTATCCACTATGGACTGATTCTTTAGTTATTAGTAACAATTTACTGAAACATCAGGGGCTTCTATTTTATTTAGGACAGGAATGGGCAAACAATAGCCAACTATTCTAGAGCTTTAGGTATTTATTCAGAATATTATTTTTCCTCCTGTAATCGCTAAGTTTATTTTCTCCTACATATTCTCTGGAAACTCTTTCCCTTTTGGTATCTACTTGGGTAATTTCTAATTTTCTTCTTTTTTTCAGATGATGCCCTAAAGGGGTATAATTGTTAAAAACTGGAAAAAAAGAACAAATAGTACCAATTTAGTTAGAAAATGGGGAATGAGGGGATTTTTTTTTACTAAATGTATGCAGCAACATTGCAGGAACATACTCATTTGTGTGGAAGGATACGTGTGGATGTGGGTGTTATGACTATATCTTAGTACTATGGAGTGGTGTTCACAACTAACTAGGGGAAAAGAGAGAAAATTTAATTTTGAATATTGCATAATGCTTTCAACCCACAGTTCTTTTCACTTCAATATCCATCTGGTTGATGTAATAAGGCTAGAAACTATGAAAAAGTGTGATTTCAGAAGAATATTTGCAAATGATCCAAAGGAGAGATGAAAAAGTCACAATAGGTATGAGTAAATTGTTGTACAATTCTCCCAAAAGTTTGGTATGAGATATAGTACTAAATATATGATCATGAAAACATTTTGATCAGAAAAGGAGGCACTTTGACCACCTAGAAAAATTAAAATTTCTCATCCATTGAGGAGGAAAGAGAAGTTATTGGAAGACATAACAATCACACTCAAAAAAATCCAGATGGATATAAAAAAGGTACTCTACAGTCTGTACTGGTTGGAATATTAATTAACCAGTTTGAACTTGCTCTAGCATATTGCTCTCTTAAGGCTAGATAATAAAGATGCCAAAAAAGGGCTTCAATTTAAACTTTTGATTCTACTTCACTAGACAGAACTATTTTCTTTTTTTTTCCTGCTAAAATGATGATTGCATAGAAAATATATATTATGTGGGGCTGTCTTGTTAGATATTTGTTGGGAGAATACCAGTGAGAAATTTTAATTAGTCATCAGATAATGGAAAATCAAACAGTTGATTAACTTTCATAAATAATTTTGCTATTAGAAATAGCAGAACCAGAAGTTTATTATACATGTCAACAGCAAGCTTACAAGATGATCAGTTCTGATAGACGTGGCTCTCTTCAAAAATGAAATGATTTAGGTCAGTTCCAATCATCTTGTGATGGGAGCCATCTGCCACCAGAGAAAGGACTGTGGGAACTGAATGTAGATCACAACATGGTATTTTTACTCTTTTGTTGTTGTTTGCTTGCATGTGGTTTTTTCTTATTTTTTTTCCTTTTTGATCTGATTTTTCTTATGCAACACATTTGTAGAAATAGATATAAAAGAATCTCAAATGTTTAATGTCTAGGAGAAGGGATGGGGGAAAGGGAGGGAAAAGTTTCGAATGCAAAGTTTTTCAAGAGTAAATGTTGAAAATTATCCATTCATATGTTTTGAAAATATGTCTTCCAAGAACTTCTCTTTTCTCCTCAATGGATGAGAGATTTTTATTTTAAATAAATTTAATTTAGATTTAATTTAGACTAGTAGCATCTATTTGAAACCATCAGCAAGCACCATATATAATGGGGACAAACTCGAGCCATTCCCAATAAGATCGGGGTAAAACAAAATTGCCCACTCTAGCCATTACAATTCAGTATTGTTTTAAATATATTAGCTTTGATAATAAGAAGAAAAAAAGAGATAAAAGGAATTAGAGTAGGTAATAAGGAAACCAAATTATCACTCTCTGCAGATGATAAGATGGAATACTTAGATAAGCCTAGAAAATCAATCAAAAAACTAAGAGACAATACACAACTTTAGTAAAAAGTTGCAGGATACAAAATTAATCCATAGAAATCATCAGCATTTATTTATATATCAGCAACAAAATCCCACAGCAAGAGATACAAAGAGAAATTTTATTTAAAATAAGTGTCAATAGAATCTACCTGTAATATTCTCTCTAAAATGTAATATTCTCTATTGAGGTTTTCTTGGGGGTCTCTGGGAGCAGCCTTCATTTCCGTTCAGTAATCACCCCAAATGCAGCCAGGTGTTAAAGTCCAAATGCTTTATTATCTCTTTCAAAGTTTTGTCTCCTTTCCTGGAGCCTGGTTAGCTTTCTTATAGTACAAATCCTTTATTATTTCCTCTCTGGGGCTGGGCAGCTTTCTGGAAAGCCTTTTAGTCTGGCCTTGGTTCCGAGAGCTTGAGCTCCTACCTTCTCTGGCTTCTGACTCTCCCTGACTGAATCCTGGCTGAGGCTCTGAGAGCTTCTAGTGTGCTTGTTTTTCTGGCCCTGAGAGCTTCTTGCTTACATGCCCCACACTGAGTATACACTGATCAGTATATCGTTAGGAAACCATTATTTGTTGTAGGATGAAATCAATGCTAAACTAGATTTAACCATTGGCTCCTCAATTCCACTTAGTACTTTGTTTCAGGTTCTGGCCCATAACATCTCCTTGTAGGATTAAATCAATCATACTGAACTATGCTAAATTAGATAATAATTGTCTCTATCAATTCCACTGACTTCATGCCTTGTAAAAATCCTTTGTTTCAAGTTCAGAGTTCTGTCCAGACTAAGTCAGGGACTAAATTAACACAACTACAAAACAATTTTAACATAAAGTCAGATCTAATCAATTTGAAAAATATCAAGTGTTCATTGGTAGGCCAAGCTAATATAACCAAAATGAATCTGATACCTCAATTCATCTACTTATTCAGTGTCATACCAATCAAATGCCCAAGAAATTATTTTACAGACATAGAAAAACTAATAACAAATTTCATCTGGAAGAAAAAAAAGATCAATGATTTCAAAAGAATTAGTGAAAAAAATTGCAAATGAACATGAGCATTTCTTAGCTGTGCCAGATCCAAAATTATATTACAAAGCAGTAGTCATAAAAACATTTAGTACCGACTAAGAAATAGAATACTTAATCAATGGAATATGTTGTTCACAGGACAAAAACATCAATGACTACAGTAATGTAGTGTTATACAAAACCAAAAACCTCAGCTTTGGAAATGAAAACTCAATATTTGACAAAAATTGCTGGGAAAATTGGAAACTAGCATGGCAGAAACTAGATATTGAACCACACCCAACACCCTATACCAAGATAAGGTCAAAATGGGTTCATGACATAGACATAAAGAGTGATATTATAAAGAAATTAGAAGAAGAAAATATAGTTTGTCTGTCAGATCTGTGGAGAAGGAATGCATTTATAGTCAAAGAAGAATTAGAAATCATTTGAACAAAAAATAGATAATTTTGATTATATTGTTAGAAAGCTTTTGTACAAACAAAACTAATGCAGATGAGATTAGAAGGAAAACAATAAATTGGGAAAAATTACATTCAAAGAGATTAATAAAGGCCTCATTTATAAAATATATAAAGAATTGACTCAAACCATTCTCTAATTGGTAAATGATTAAAGGTTATGAACAGAAAATTTTCAGTTGAAATTATAAGTATTTCTACTCATAGGATAAAGTGTTCTAAATCACTATTCATCAGAGAAATGCAAATCAGGACAAAATTAGGTGTGCTATTACACACCTCTCAGATTGGCTAACATGACACGGAAAGGAAAATATTGGGGGGGATGTGGGAAAAGTAGGAAATTAATATATTGTTGGTGGAGTGTAAACTGATCCAACCAGTCTGGAGAGCAATTTGGAACTATGCATAAAGAGCTATTAAACTCTGCATACCCTTTGATCCAGCAGTGTTTCTACTGGACTTATATCCCCAAAATATTTTAAAGGAGGTAAGGGAGTCACATGTATAAAACTCTTTGTGATATCCCTTTTTGTAGTGGCAAGAAACTGGAAACTGAGTGTATGCCCACCACTTGGAGAATGGCTGAAAAAGTTACAGTATGTGAATGTTATGGAACATTATTGTTTTATAAGAAATGATGATCAGGATGATTTCAGAGAGGCCTGGAAAGACTTACATGAATTGATTCTAAGTGAAATGTGCAGAACTAGAAGATCATTGTACACAGCAACAGCAAAATTATACCATGATCAATTCTGATGGACATAGCATGTCTCACAATGAGATAATTCAGACCAGTTTCAATTACTTTGTGATGAAAAGAGTCATCTACACCCAGAGAGAGAACTGTGACAACTGAGTTTTGGTTACCACATAAGCAGGGGTAGTAATCCTGATCTCAGATCAAGTAAAAGCAAAGATCTAATTAAAAGAGATAAGGAAGGAAACTACATTTTACTAAAGCATACCATAGATAATGAAGCAATATCAATACCAAACATATATGTAATATCAATATTAGCATATATGCATCAAGTGGTATACTATCCAAGTTACTAGAGGAGAAGTTAAGAGAGATACAAGAAGAAAAAAAACAGCAAAACTATACTATTTGGTGATGTCAGTCTTACAACAGATAGATTTAAAACCAGCGGCAAGCATCATATGTAATGGGGACAAACTAGAACCATTTCCAATAAGATCAGGAATAAAACAAAGTCACTATTACCATTACTATTCAACCTTGTATTCGAAAATTTATTTTTGGCAATAAAAGAAGAAAAAGAGATTAAAGGATTTAGAATAGTTGATGAGGAAATCAAATTATCACTCTTTGCAGATAATATGATGGTATACTTAGAGAACCCTAAAGAATCAACTCAAACACTACTAGAAATAATTGACAACTTTAGTAAAGTTGTAGGATACAAAATAAATCCATATAAATCATCAGCATTTTTATATATTACCAACAAAATTCAGCAGCAAGAAATACAAAGTGAAATTCCATTAAAAATTACTATTGATAATAGAAAATATTGGGGAATCTATCTGCCAAAGGAAAGTCAGGAACTATATGAACATAACAACAAAACACTTTCCACACAAACAAAGTTTGATCTAATCAGCTGGAAAAATATCAAATGTGCATGGGTAAGGCAGAATGAATATAACAAAAATGACAATAGGATTTAAATTAATCTACTTATTTTGGACCATTCCATTCAAACTCCCAAGAAATTATTTTACAGCATAGGAAAAATAATTACAAATTTCATCTGGAAGAACAAAAGCTCAACAATTGAATTAATGGAAATTAATTGATTAATTGAAAATTTTGATCACTTTGGGAATTAATGAAAAAAAATGCCAATAAAGTGGCCTATCTGTGCCAAGCCTAAAACTATATTATAGAGTAGTAGTTATCAAAACCAGATGGTACTGACTAAGAAATATAGTAATTGATTAATGAAAAAAGTTAGGATTACAGGACAAAATAACAATAACTATAGCAATTTATTGTTTGACAAAACCCAAAGACCCCAGGTTTTGGGATAAGAACTCACTATTTGAAAAAGAAACTTGTAAAATTGGACACTAGTATGGAAAGAACTAGGCACTGACCCACATCTAACACCAAATAACAACATAAGTCAAAATAGGTTCATGATTTAGACATAAAGAATTGTATTATTAGCAAATTAGAATGTAGTCTAGTTTACCTCTCAGATCTGTGGGGAAGGAAGAAATTTGTGTCCAAAGAAGACCTGGAATTCCTAATTGAAGACAAATATATAATTTTGATTATATTAAGCTAAAAAGTTTTTGTACAAACAAAACTAATGTAGATAAGTTTAGGTAGGAAGCAACAAACTGGGAAAGCATTTTTACATTTAAGGGTTCTGATAAAGGCCTCATTTCTAAAATATATAGAGAACTGCCTCAGATTTATAAGAAATCAAGCTATTCTACTATTGATAAATGGTCAATGGATATGAACAGATAATTTTCAGATGAAAATATTAAAACCATTTCTAATCACATGAAAAGATGCTCTAAATCACCATTGATTAGAGAATTGCAAATTAAGATAACTCTGACAAACCACTACACACTTTCACATTGGCTAAAATCACAGGAAAAGATAATGATGAATATTGGAAGAGATTTGGAAAATCAAGAGAATAATACATTGTTGGTGAAACAGTGAATGGATGCAGCCATTTTGGAGAGCAATTTGGAACTATGCTCAAAAAGTTATCCAACTGTGCATACCCATTGATCCATCAGTGTTTTCCAAAGAGATCTTCAAGGAAGGAAAGTGCCCACATGTGCAAAAATGTTTGTGACAGCCCTTTTCATGATGTCAAGAAACTGGAAACTGAATGGATGCCCATCAGTTGGAGAATGGCTGAATAAGTTATAGTATATGAATGTTATGCAATATTATTGTTCTATAAGAAACAATAAGGAGGATGATTTTAAAGAGGCCTGGAGAAATTTATATGAACTGATGCTAATTGAAATGAGCAGAACCAGATCACTGTACTCAGCAACATAAAGCTTATAGGATGATCAATTATGATTAACATGACTTTTTTCCAACAATGAGATGATTCAGACCAGTTCCAATGATCTTGTAATAAAGAGAGCTGTCTACACCCAGAGAGAGAGAGAGCTGTGAGACTGAGTAGTGAACAGAATAGAACATTCTCATGCTTTTTATTGTTATTTGCTTGCATTTTATTTTTTTCTAATCTCTTTTTCCTTTTTGATTTGACTTTTCTTGTCCAGCAAGAGAATGGTATAAATAAGCTTACACAAATTGGATTTAATTTATATTTTACCATCTATAACATATAATGAATTGCTTGCCATCATGGGGAAGGAGTGGGGGAAGAGAGGAAAATATGAAGCACAAGGTTCTGAAAAGATCAATGTTGAAAAATTATTCAGGCATATGTTTTGAAAAGAAAAAAACTTTAAAAATAAAAAAAAAAGAAGCTGCAAAAAAAGAAAAATTTAAAGCTTTAGTAAACAAGAATTTTGCTAATATAGCATATCATTTTTCATTCAACAGTCATTACATTTATCAGCAGGCTATAGGCATGAAAGTCAGCTGAATGTTTATTTTTTGCTTAAATTATTGTTTGCCTCTTAGACTTATAGTTGGTTATAGCCCAGTAGAATGACAAATAATTAGATATCCATAACAATATTAAAAAAAATTGACTTACCACGGAGTCACAGATGACAGGATCATATATTTAGACAAAGGAAGCACTCAGAAGTCACCAAATGTCTGATTTTACTGATGAGAAAAGTTATATTTAAGAAGATTGTGAACCACATGGAATAACATAGCTAGAACATAAATTTCAGGTCATTTTGACTCCACATTCCTTATTCTTAGATTACAAGAACTTCCTAGGATCTCAAAATCATTCTATAACTCCCTCCATTTAAGAAGAGAATACTAAGGCACAAAAATTGTCTTTGATTTGAATTGCTCAGTATTGCACAGGAAATTCATGAAATAGCTAAAGTACAATTCTGGACCCAAATGTTTTCTGTTGTTTGTTTTGTTTTTGTTTTTGTACTATACTGTGACTTTTGGCTTAGCTAAACTTGTTTTGATTTTTTCTCATCTATAAGGAAGGGATACTAATACTTCTCAATATTACAAGTCTATCTTGAAGAATAAATGATGTTGATAGAAATTATTTTTTAAGTAGAAGCAAAAAAGAGAGATGGAAGGGAAGAGAGAAGAGGAAAAGAGATGGATTTTATTGTTGTTCAATCATGTCTTAATCTTTTCAACTCTGTGGACCATCATTCATTAGGTACTTCTATCCTCTGTTCTCCACTATCTCCAGATATCTATCCAAGGCTATGCTTATTGTTTCCATGATACTATTTATTCATCTCATCTTCTTCTATTACTTTTTCCTTTTGATTTCAGCAGAAGAATGTTTTCTAATGAATCTTATGTTCTCATTATGTGGCCAAAGTATTTAAGCTTCAGCTTCATAATTTGTTCTTCCAATGAATGTCAGAGTTAATTTAATTAAATACCGATTGATTTGATCTCCTTGCTTTCCAAGGAACTCTCAAAAGTCTTCTCCAGCACCTAAATTCAAAAATGTTGATTTTGCAACACTGAGCTTTCATTAAAGTCCAACCTTCACAGCCATATGTAAGGACTAACAGGGGGATTTCTTTTTCAGTGTTCCATCCATATTTGCTGTAGCTTTCTTTCCAACAAGATAGAAATGTACTAGGTCTTATTCTGAATTTGATAAGACAATTGGAACCAGGACAGTAAATAGCAGGATATTGAAAGGTAAAACAAGGAGGATTCAAACTAACTTTCCAGAACAAAAGGAAACTCAGGTACACACCCCCTACCCTAACATGGCAAAAAACAATGATAAAATACCTTCATAATTAACTTTACTATTCTTATGTGATTAAAAATGTTATCAAGTCCTTTTAAAGTAAAGCACTAATGCAAATATGTTTCATTTTGGTAGTAATCCTGGGGTCTCAAGGACAATACAAATATAGTACATTCTTTGGCAGGCCCTACCAAAGTGGAAATATTTTTAATTTGGCCTGATTAATAAACTGATGGCTGACTTTTAATGATAAGCGTGGCAAAGTGCAAAGAAGCTAATCACAAGAAGTATTACTATTTGACTTTCTTTCTCCTTTCCTCCTTCCATGCCTCCCTCTCTTCCTCTTTCTTCTCTTCCTCCCTCACTCCTTTCCTCCTTCCTTCCTTCCTTTCTTCCTTCCTTCCTTCCTTTACCTGGTATCAAGTAATTACCATAATTAGTATTTGACCAGTAATCATTTGAAGGAGAAATTTCCTTTGTCTCCACAGGACACAACTATGTGAACTGGGTCAGTTCTTCAGAGACAAAAATTTAGGCTAGATAAAAGGAAAAGAAAAACCCAAATAGTTTAAAAAATATTCAAAAAATACAGACTACTTAAAAAAAAAGTGTGGGTTCCTCAATGGAAATTTCCCAGGAAGACTAAATCATGACTTCTATAATAGGATGTAGAGGGGATTCATTTTCAGGCTAGACTAAACACCCTTTCCAGGCTTTTCAAACTCTGAATTCGGTAACTTTCATGTTGAAATTGCTATGTAGCAGTAGCTTTTTCAACATCATTTGTACTGCTTATGTTTAAATTTAAATTAGATGTTATCTGCTTATAGATTATTAATCAAACAGAAAAATTCAACTGAAGTTTTCCCTTCTAATTAAACTTTCACTTTGCATAATATGCCATTTATACTTAATCTAGCAGCTGCAATTTTTACTGTGTAAAAGAAATGTCAGCTTCAAAGTTGCCATCAATTAGAAATGATAAATTCAAATTTGTGGATTATAGTTAAGAGTAGCATAGTTTTAGAATAATTAAATTGGAATGATCCATGTTTTGGATGCAAATAAGTAGATAATTTTTATAAAGATGCTCAAGAAAGAATAGATTTTCTGAAATATTTGCATTTTTCAGATACAATTGAAATCAACTGAAACATTTAATATTGATTAATATGTAAATAGAATCATGAAAAGTATGTTCATAAAGAAGATTTATATTTCATGTTGCAATCATTATTAGATTCCTTTTGAGTCATGATTTATGATTTTTTTAAAATAATGAAATACATTAAAATTTAACATTGTTTGGGGGAAGGAAATAAACTCACTAGCCATTCTCTCTCTCTTTATTCTTTATTATATAATTTATTATAATATTATGTTATATTCTATTTTCAAGAAACTTAAAATATAGGTGAGGAGACATGGTGTGAATGTAATGTAGCATTTAAGAGATCCCATCACATGTGCATATCAGATAAGTATCATATATTAAGGAAATGAAATCATAATTATATTGCATAAACCCTCTATCAATATGTTTATTTTTGTAGTACAACCCAATTATATAATAATTCAAAACAAAAGCAATTTAATCAATAATTATGAAAAAGTAAATGATGAATAAGTTGCTTCCAGAGACCTAGGAGTATACTCTGTTGCAGTTTACCAAGCCGTCAGTGGGGGAAAAGAAACATAATATGTATGACCAAAGAATAATATGAAAAGTTCATGGTAGTTAATGATTAAGTGTGAGCAATAAAGTTACTAAGCACCATGAATAATTTAGGATAGAATGTTTTTCAGATTATTAGCAAATTCTCTCTTCTCCTATAGTCATCTTTAAAGATTGGGATTGACATTGCCTTTTCCTGAATTAATTCACCTAAAACTATAGTAATTAGGGAAGTTATCACAAAAAATGTAACATCTTTAAATTTGAAGAATCAGTAGGAAATGTACAATATAATAAAAAGGGAACAGACTTGCAGAGGAGCAGAAATTTCAATATGAATTCACAATTAAGTTGTTAGTTAAGGAAGTGTGTATTAGCTAAAAACTGGGAAATTTTGTTTTGAGAACTCAATTACATTGATATGTTAGGTTCAATGAACAGATGGAAGACATTCTTCCATAATTAATAGTATCTTTACTAGGTGGGAGTTTAAAAGTGGGGTAACAGGGATTTTCGAATTATTTATTAATATAAGTATTATACTTATTATGATTGCTAAACTGTTGTGCTACCCATTTGGTAGGAAGAGGAGCAGAGAAGAATACCCATCTTCTACTGCTCTCCAAGATGGATGGATAGATGAAGAAGAAGAAATTATATGTGCCTAGAATATTCAATTCAATTCAAATTCAGCAAAATGCATTGGCTAACAAGTGAAAACTAATTGGAAAATAAAAATACAACATGAGAATCACATTTTACAAAGACTATTTTTTTTCTGATATAATGTAGGGAGTGTAAACAATAAATCATGAAAAAACAACCATAACACATGGAATTGATGGTGGAGATAGATACAGCACAAGAAAAAATACATTTCTAGGCAAAATACTTAAGAAAAGACAAAAATGGAAAAGTAAATGTTTTTATATGACAAACAAACAAACAAAAAAGATGTTATGAATGAAATGGCCCTTTTGGGATTCTTTAGAGGTGAAGTGAAGGAGGTGAAAGACAAAAATGAATACAGAGTGCTTTTCATGAATAACAGTCCAAACTAAAAACAAATGCATAGATAAGTGATGGCACCTCATGTATTCCAATATTATAGACAAGAAGAATGCATCATCAAAGAGATTAATGTTAAGTAAGCCTATAAATGTAAATTAGAACTATATTGTGTTAGCTTTTAAAAATGAGGTTAAAGTGTTTTTCTTTGATCTTTGGGGAAATATGGAATGACTAATAGTTTACAGTGAAATTATGTTGTCTGCCCTTTAACTTTAATGGATCATATATCTTAGTGAAACATTTATGGATTTGTGATGTCAATTGTATGTTATGCCTTGCCATAGAAGAATAACATAAATTCTCTTAGTCTTTTTGTCATATAGCATTCAAAGACACTTGCTCTTCAGATCAAAAATGTTGAATATATTGAGATGATATAAAACAATAAAAAATATTATTATCGGTCCTTTGTGATATACACTAACATAGATGTCTATAACAGTCAATAAAATTATATTAAAATATAAATATCAGATATAGAATTATTTCCTAGTTCATTATACTATAGCACTTCATATGATCAGATAATTGCTTTTTTAAAATTTTATTATAGCTTCTTGTTTATAAAACATATGCTTGGGTAATTTTTCAACATTGACCCTTGAAAAACTTTCTGTTCCAATTTTTCCCCTCCTTTCCTCCAACCCCTCCCCCAGATGGCAGGTAATCTAATATATGTTAAATATGTTAAAGTATATGCTAAATCATATATATATATATGTATGTTGTTATCTTGGTGTGCAAGAAAAATTGGATCTAGAAAGAAAAAAAAAAACTTGAAAAAGAAAACAAACAACAAAAGAAAGAGTGGAAATGCTATGTTGTGGTCCACACTCGTTTTCCATAGTTCGTTCTCTGGGTGTAGCTGATACTCTTCTTTACTAAACAATTGGAACTGGTTAGAATCATCTCAATGTTGAAGAATGTCACATCTGTCCTTATATGATGTTGATCATCATATAATCCTGTTGTTGTCATATAATGATGTCCTGGTTCTGCTTATTTCATTTAGCATCAATTCATGTAAGTCTCTCCAAGCCTGTCTGTATTCTTCCTGTTGGTCATTTCTTACAGAACAGTAATATTCCATAATATTCATATACCATAATTGATTCAGCCATTCTCCAACTGATGGGCATCCATTTAATTTCCATGTTCTAGCCGCTATAAAAATGGCTGTCACAAACAGTTTTGCACATGTGGGTCCTTTCTCCTGCTTTAAGATCCTTTTGGGATATAAGCCCAGTAGTCACATTGCTGGCTCAAAGGGTATGCACAATTTGACAACTTTTTGAATACAATTCCAAATTGCTCTTCAGAATGGCTGGATTCATTCACAATTCTACCAACAATGTACCAGTATCCTAGTTTTTCCACATCCCTGCCAACATTCCTCATTATTTTTTTTTGCAATCTTAGCCATTACAGGTGTGTAATGGTATCTCAGAGTCGCCTTAATTTGCATTTCTCTGATTAATAGTGAATTGGAACACCCTTTCATCCTCTGAAAATTATCTATTCATATCCTTTGACCATTTATCAATTGGAGAATAGCTTGATTTCTTATAAATTAGAGTCAATTCTCTATATATTTTGGAAATGAGGCCTTTATCAGAACCTTTAACTGTAAAAATGTTTTCCCAGTTGATTGCATCACTCCTAGTGTTGTTTGCATTAGTTTTGTTTTACAAAAGCTTTTTAACTTGATATAAACAAAATTTCTATTTTGTGATTATAATGATCTCTAGTTCTTCTTTCATCACAAATTTCTTCCTCCTCCACAAGTCTGAGAGGCAAACTATCCTATGTTCTTCTAATTTATTTATAATCTTATTCTTTATGCCTAAATCATGAACACATTTTGATCTTATCTTGGTGTACAGTGTTAAGTGTGTGTCCATGCCTAGTGTCTGCCATATTAATTTCCAGTTTTCCCAGCAGTTTTTGTCAAATATTGAATTCGTATCCCCAAAGTTGGGATCTTTGGGTTTGTTGAACAATGGATTGTTATATTATTTTGTCTTGTGAACCTAACCTTTTCCACTGATCAACTACTCTATTCCTTAGCCAATACCAAATGGTTTTGGTGACCATTGCTTTATAATATAGTTTTAGATCAGGTACAGCTAAGCCACCTTCATTTGATTTTTTTTTTCATAAGTTCCCTTGAAATTCTTGACCTTTTGTTCTTTCATATGAATTTTGTTGTTACTTTTTCTAGGTCATTAAAATAGTTTCTTGGGAGTCTGATTGATGTAGCACTAAACAGATAGATTACTTTAGGTAGTATTGTCATCTTTATTATATTTGCTTGGCCTATCCAAGAGCAGTTAATATTTTTCTAATTGTTTAAATCTGACTTTATTTGTGTGAAAGTGTTTTGTAGTTTTGCTCTTATAGTTCCTGACTTTCCCTTGACACATAGATTCCCAAATAGTTTATACTATCGGTAGTTATTTTAAATGGAATTTCTCATTGTATCTCCTGCTGTTGGATTTTGTTGGTAATGTAAAAAATGCTGAGGATTTATATGCATTTATTTTGTATCCTCTGACTTTACTAAAGTTGTGGATCATTTCCAATAGCTTTTTAGTAGAATCTTTAGAATTCTCTAAGAATATCATCATATCATTAGCAAAGAGTGATAATTTGGTTTCCTCCTTACATACTCTAATTCCTTTGATCTCTTTCTCAACTCTTATTGCTGAAGCTAGCATTTCTAATACAATATTGAATAGTAACGGTGATAGTGGGCAACCATGTTTCACTCCTGATCTTATTAGGTATGGTTCCAATCTATCCCCATCACACATGATGCTTAATGAAGGTTTTAAATATATATTCCTGATTATTTTAAGGAAAAGCCTATTGATTCCTATACTCTCAAGTGTTTTTAATAGGAATGGATGTTGAATTTTATCAAATGCTTTTTATGCATCTATTGAGATGATCATATGGTTTTTGTCAATTATATAGTCAATTATGCTAATATTTTTCTTAATATTGAAGTAGCCCTGCATTTCTGGTATAAATCCTACTTGGTCATGGTGTATTATCTTCAGGATGATTTTCTGTAATCTTTTTGCTAACATTTTATTAAAGATTTTTGCATCAATATTCATTAGGACAATTGTTTTATAATTTGCTTTCTCTGTTTTCATCCTACTTGGTTAGGTATAAGTATCATGTCTGGTGTCATAAAACGAATTTGGTAGGACTCCTTCAATCCCTTTTTTTTTTTTCAAATAGTTTATATAGCATTGGAGTTAATTGTTTTTTAAATGTTTGGTACAATTCACACGTAAATCTATCGGGTGCTGGGGGTTTTTTGTAGGGAGTTGATTAATAGCTTATTCTATTTCTTTTCTAAAATGGGACTGCTTAACCAATTTATTTCTTCTGTTAATTGGAACAACCTATATATTTGAAGCTATTCATCCCTTTCATTTAAGTTTTCAAATTTATTGGCATAAAATTGGGCAAAGTAACTCCTAATTATTGCTCCAATTTCCTCTTCATTAGCAGTAAGTTCTCCCTTTTCATTTTTAAGAAAAACAATTTGATTTTCCTCTTTCCTTTTTTTAATCAAATTTACAAAAGGTTTATCTATTTTGTTGGTTTTTCAATAGAAACGACTCTTAATTTTATTTATTAATTCAATAGTTTTTTTTTAACTTTCAATTTTATTAATTGCTCCTTTTATTTTTAGAATTTCAAGTTTAGTGTTTGACTGGGGTTTTTTAATTTGCTACTTATCTAGCTTTTTTAGTTGCAAGCACAATTCATTGACCTCTTTCTCAATTTTATGCAAGTAAACCTCTAGAGATATACAATTTCTCCTTATTACTGTTTTGGCTGCATCTCACACATTTTGGTTAGTTGTCTCATTTCTTGGGTGAAATTATTAATTGTGGTCTATAATTTGCTGTTTCACCCAATCATTCTTTAAGATGAGATTATTTAGTTTCCAATTATTTTTTGGTCTATTTTCCCCTGGCTTTTTATTGATTGTAATTTTCTTTGTATTGTGATCTGAAAAGGATGCATTTATTATTTCTGCCTTTCTGCATTTGAATGTGAGGTTTTTATGTCTTAATATATGGTCAATTTTTGTATAGGTTTCATGAACTGCCAAAAAAAAGTGCACTCCTTTCTGTCTCCATTTACTTTTCTCCAAAGATCTATGAAACCTAACTTTTCTAGTATTCTATTTACCTCCTTAACTTCTTTCTTATTCATTTTGCGGTTTGATTTATCTAATTCTGAGAGTGCAAGATTGAGATCTCCCACAATTACAGTTTTGCTGCCTATTTCTTGTTGTAGCTCTCTTAACTTCTCCTTTAAGAATTTAGATGCTAAACCACTTGGTGCATATATGTTTAATACTAATATTGCTTCATTATCTATGCTACCCTTTAGCAAGATGTAATGCCCTTCCTTATCTCTTTTAATTAGATTAATTTTTGCTTTTGCTTGATCTCAGATAAGGATGGCTGTCCTTCTTTTTTGACTTCACCTAAAGCATAATAGATTCTGCTCCAGCTTTTTACCTTTACTCTGTATGTATCTCCCTGTTTTAAGTGTGTTTCCTATAAACAACATATTGTAGGATTCTGGCTTTTAACCCAGTCTCCTATCTGCCTCTGCTTTTTGGCAGAGTTTACCCCATTCACATTTATGGTTAAAATGACTAATTCTGTATTTCCTGCCATCTTGTTAACCCCAGATTATGCTTTTCTCATTTCATTACCCCTTACCCTCCTACCCAGCATTAAACTTGTCCACACCACTTTCCTCATGCAGCCCTTGCTCTTTAGGATCCTTCCCTCAATCTTAGAGTCCCTCTTCTTTTCTTAATTCTTTCCCTCACAATTTCTGAATTCCTTTCTATTTAGCTTACTCCTTCCCTTTTCACTTTTCCCCTCCCACTTTTCAATGAGGTGGAAAAAGTTTCTCTGTAAATCAAATATGTCTAATATTTTTCTCTTTAAGCCAATTCTGATGAGAGTAAGATACACACTATGTTCCTCCCCCTTCCATCTTTCCCTCAGACATAATAGGTTTCTTTTGCTTCTTTGTGAGACATAGTACCTCCACTTTTACCTTTTTTGGTACAATTTCCTTTCCACTTCTAGCTTCTTTTTTATATTATAACTATAAAACCAAATTATATATGCATTATTTATGTATACTCATAATAGAAATGTATTTCCAGAAATGTCTTTGTACCTTTTAATGTTTCTCTTGACTCTTGTATTTGGAGATCAAACTTTTTGTTTGTGCTGTTTTCTTTTTCTTTTCTTTTTTTCATCAGAATAGATGGATTTCACTTATTTCATTGAATGTCCAACTTCTTCCCTGGGGAAAAAAGGCTCATTTTGCCTGGGTAAATTATTCTTGTCTGCAAATCAAGTTCCTTAGTCTTTTGGAATATCAGATTCCATGCCCTTCGATCCTTTAATTTGGATACTGCTAGATCCTGAGTAATCTTATTATTGCTCCTCTGTATTTGATTTTTTTTGAGCTACTTGTAGTATTTTTATATTGGTCTGATAGTTCTGGAATTTAGCCACAAAATTTTTTAGAGTTTTGATTTTGGGTTCACTTTCAGTAAGTGATTGATGAATTCTTTCAATGCCTATTTTACCCTCTGTTTCTATAACATCTGGGACATTCTCATTGATGATTTCCTGAAAAAATAGTGTCAAGGCTCTTTCTTTCATCATAATTTTCAGGAAGTGCAATAATTCTCAGATTTTCTCTGCTAGACCTATTTTCCAGGTCTGTTGTTTTCCCAAGTAGGTATTTAACATTTTTTTCAATATTTTCTTTTTTTTTTTTTTTTTTCTTTTCTTTTTTTTGTTTTCTTTTTTGGTCTGGTTTTGCTTGACTGATTCTTGGTGTCTCCTCGAGTCATTCATTTCCACTTCTTCAATGCTAACTTTTAATGAATTATTTTCTTCATTTACTTTTTTAAAAATTTCTTTTTGTGATTGTGCAGTTGAGCTTTTCAATAAGTTGTTTTGTTCTATGGATTTTTTTTTTTTTTTTACATTTCACTAATTTTGTTTTTTTTAGAGAGCTATTTTCTTTTTCCAATTCACTAATTCAACAGGCAGTTGATTTATTTATCCATTGTATCTTTTAATGAGTAGGATGATGTATCCAGACCCTCTTGCCAAGCTTCCCTTCCCTTTCCCCATTTTTCTGCTAGCTTTCTTGTAAGAGCCTTTTAAATTTCTTCTATGAGAGCCTTTGTGGTGGAGACCAGATCGTATCCCCTTTTGGGGTTTCATCTAGAACAATCTGGTTTTTGTCTCCTTAGGGTTTGAAGTCTGATCTCTATCAGTATCTATAGTTAGAACCTGTTTTAATTTTTTACTCATTTTGACAAAAAAGAAACAAAGAAAAGAACAACAACAACAACAACAACAAACAACAACAAACTGCAGTCTGCTATTGGGGCAGTATGGTATTACCAAGTTTTCTCTACCGACAACAGGAAGTAGCAGTGAAGCAGCAATGGGACAGCAATGGCTGAGCTGTATCTGCATAGCAGTTGCACTCCTGAGAGTGTGCTGAGTTGCTCTAGATGTTGGTGAGTGTGTCCAGGTCCTGAGAGACTCTAGTGTTTTGGGGTTATAGTCTTTACCTCCTGTGTTTATAGCTTCTCTGATGATCTACTGGCTTACTGCCAGAATAAAGCAGTTCACACTGTGGTAATACTCCCTGCAAATTTTCCGTGGGCTGAGACAACACCCCGCCACCTCAGGTCTGCTCAGCATGAGCTGCTGTTAGTGCTCTCACTGCCAACTTGCCTGATAGCTGTGCCTGGTCAAATTGTCCCTGCCCTCTACTAAAAACAACCTTTTCTGGCAAATTTCAAGGATATCTTTTGTTGATAAAATGTTGTACTCCCCATATTCATGGGTTTTTTTTCAATCAAGTACTTATTCCAAGGGCATTGCATAAAAGAAGTCTGAGGACAAGACAGAGTTTAGATAGACACATGTGTCCTTTCTGCCTGTTGTATCCACCCCACCTCCCCTTTTACTCATTAAAAAAAAAAAAAAGTTGGCATCTTCTGTTGGGGCAAAGAGGTTCCAAGATTTGTCTACAGACCAGGAAGCAACAGTGGCTGCACTGGGATCAGGCTGAGTTACTCTTGGTGCTGAGTAGGTATGGCCAAGTCCAACGATACTCAGGGATTTGGGGATACACTTTTTACCTTTTTGCATTTTTGTTAGATGTTTTATAATTTCTCTGCTGATCTACTGGCTTGCAACCAGGGCAGAGTAGTCAACATTTTGTAGAGTCTTCCTGGTAGATTCTTCACCATGTGGAGACTACATCCCATCTCTGTTCTGCTCAGCATGTATTGGCCTCCATGTTCTGCTTCCCTGCCTGTGCCTGGCCACCTCCTGCGCTCACACCCAATCAAAACAGACCTTTTCTGGCAATCTTTGAAATTATCATCTCCTGGTAATTTGCTGCACTCCCAATATGTGTAGATTATACCAATTGAGCATTATTTCAGAGGTTGAATTTCATAATTAATGTGAGGGTAGTAGGAGAGCTCAGAAAGAAGTGTGTGTTCTCTCTATTATCTTGGTTTTGCCCCTACTGTTTTTTTTTTTTTTTTTATTAAGTATAATGGACAAGTCAAAGACCAGATACAGAATATATAAAATAAGGAAGAAAAATTCTATATTGAAAAGTAATTGGAAAAATATAAATGCAAAGGGAAATAAAACTTGATTTTAGAAAATTTATTTAAAGTAAGCTAAAATGAACCCAGAGGCAATAATGAGTTCACTTTAATAGAGACTAATATAGTAACAAGTGGTAGTTAAAATATGTGAAAAATATCATTATTTTTATGATTAATGTGATATAATAGAAAATACACTAACTGTGAAGTATGTAAAGAAAAAAAAATATGAACAAATTCATAAATTTTTGAGCAAACCAGCCTTTAGAAATCTCAATTTGAAAAGGTAGATATAATGAGTCACTTAGCTCACAGGGTTATTATTCAAAATCAAATAATATAATGTATATTAATTTCTTTGAAAACAAAACAATATATATTTGCCAAAATGGCAAGAATTAGACTTAAAATCGTGAAGATTTAATTTCAATTATCTTTTTTGACATTGTGACGCTTAGGAAGTCACTTTTTCTCAGTGTTCTTGATAAGTCCCTAAATATGTAACAGAGAAGTATTATATTTGTAAATGGAGTTTGCTCTCCTAGGAATTCCTTATAATAATGACATCACAGTTGTAGTCCTTGTTCCTATACTTGTAACTATTATTCTTAATGATAGTACCTCATACATGTACCAGTTAGACATATAATTATTGATGATGTGGTGGTGATGATGTGGTTAATAACAATTGTTCACATTTAATGTATCCCACTTAAGCCCCTTAAATATATCATTTTAAATGCTCAAAATAAGCCTAACAACATTTGCAGTATGATCATCTGCATTTTATATATAGATAGTTCTGTGTTCAGAAAGAATTAACACAGAATGAGAGCACCATGGTACTTTGCACTGGTCAAGCTGCATATGACTAATTGCTTTCTGTCCAGAATACCACATTTTAGTAATGAAGTGGACATGAGTGTACATCAAAAATAAGATTTTTAAAGCATAGTAATGGGTCTAAAAATTATTACATATGAGGAACAGTAGAAAGAATTGGGAATAATTATATTGGATAAGGAAATATTGAAGAAAACCTGGACAGCTTCTTTCAAATATATGAGGGGCCACTTTATAGTAGTTCTATATTACTCAAGTTGGGAATATATGGAACATTAAATAGAAAATAAAGGGAAACATTGAATTTAATTAAAGGCACAATCTATAATAATTAGAATGGTTTAAAGCTGGATCAGGTTTGCCCAATAGGGATATTAAATTCTCAATAGAAACATTTCACTAGATCTTCGATAATCATACATCAAGGTGATCCTTGCATGTCCTAAGGACTGTGGGCTGTATTCAATACCTTCTCAGTTCTCTGACTCTCTAGTTTGTCTTTTTAGTTTACATCAAATATTCCTGAATTTACAGCATGTTATTTTTCTGAACTTTCTTGATAATCCTTCAATATTTGATAATAGTTGAAATCTGAATTCCCATTAATTAGTGTAGATACACAATCCATGAGCATATATCAATCAATACACCCAACAAGTTGCAATCTTTTCAACTTTTTTATCACAACCCAGAGACCTCTTCATCCTGTAAGATTACATCAATGCTGGTAACCATATTTTGGCAGTACCCTCTGTACCTAATGTTTCTTTGCTTGGAGGATGAAGCTAAAAATTCTCCTCTAAAACTTCATATAAGGAGGGTGTCAAATATCTTTGCCTTTCCCACTCAGATATTCTTTGACTTCCCTATCATGCCCTGTTATATATTAAGTTGTCTTCCCAACTTAGATGGTAAACTCTTTGAGGGACAAGTTTCTGATAACTTTCTCATATTTTTATCTCCAGCATTTAATAAAGAGCTTGGCACATAGAAAGTATTTAAATATTTATTGACTGACTGACACTTTCCACATTTTTTGACTCTGCTTATGTCATGTCATAAATCTACTTATATATGTACTTATATATACTACATATATCTACTTATAAAATGAACCATATCTACCTATCTTTTAAATATTAGGTTTTATTGATCAGAGAAATGCAAATTAAGAACTCTGAGGTACCATCACATACCTCTCAGGTTGCCTAAAATAAGATAAAGGCAAATGTTGGATGAAATGGGAGAAAAATGGGGCACTAATACAGTGTTGGTGGAGTTGTGAACTGAATTCAACCATTCAGGAGAGTAATTTGGAACTATGCACAAACATGCATATATTTTGATCCAATAGGGTTTCTACTGGGCTTGTATCCTAAAGATATCATAAAGGAGAGAAAGGGACCCAATTTTCCAAAAATGTTTATGGCAAGAAAATGGAAACTGAGTGTAAGCTCATAAACTGGAGAATGGCTGAACAATTTATAGTATATGAATGTTATGGAATATTATTGTTCTTTAAGAAATGATCAGCAGAATGCTTTCAAAGAGGTCTGAAGAAACTTGCATGAACTGCAAGTCTCCTGCAAAGCAGGAGTTCACTATACACAGCAACATTAAGATTATATGATGATCAATTCTGATGGACATGACGCTCATCAACAAGAAAGTGATTCAGAGCAGTTCCAATGGTCTTGTGATGAAAAGAGCCATCTACACCCAGGAAGGGAACTGTGGAAACTGAGTATTGATAACAAAATAGCATTTTCACTCTTTTTGTTGTTGTTTGCTTGCATTTTAATTCTTTCTCATTTTTTCTTCTTTGAACTGATTTTTCTTTTGCTGCATATTTGTGGAAATATATACAGAAAAATTAAACATGCCCAACATATATTGGATCATTTGCAAAGTGGGAGAGGGAGTGAGGGGAAGGGATGGAAAAAATTAGAACACAGGATTTGTAGAGATGAATGTCAAAAATTATCCATGTATATATTTTGAAAATAAAAAGCTTTAATTGAAAAAAAAAGTTAGATTTCAAAATGTGTATATTTTATAGTACACTTCAATAGTGCCTAAATTTTCCATCAGAAACACTAATATTGAACCTTTCTATATTTCTTTCCCACTGCTCTCAAAATTCTCTCATTTTCAGGAATAATTTAACTTGTTTGTTAATGGAAGATAAATTCTCTTAAATAAACATGTTTTGTTATTGTTGTTATTGCTTTGTTGTTTTTTTTTTCTTTTTATTATTTTTCTTTTGGTTTTTGGTTTTTGTTCAAGAGAAAAACTGAGAAGTGTTTAATGTGCACTTGGTATCATACAGAGTTTGGGGAAAAACATTCATTAGAAACAAATACATTTAAAAATGACACCTAGATTTGAGGAATGTAATTTTAAGTATATTTCTGATGATACAAAACCATAATTAAATTTTGAAAATGTTTGAACTAAATGTGTACCATCTAATTAAATTCCTACATTCACATCTAAGCACTCTCAATAAATTTCCACAAAAATATTAGGAAAAGTGAAGCACAGTAGTTCAATTTGAGAGTGAAGGGTAAAAATATATTGGACCTTTGAATATATTCATGTCTTCCTATTACTCCCAGCCTGGTTATATTACATTTAGTTATTTTGTTTCTTTTTAGAACTCACTCCTCACCAATCACTGAACAGGTATAGGTACATATTCATCCTACCTGTATGACACTTTTTAGAGGCTCAGCTTCCCTTATGTAATGCTCTAAATCACTACTGATTAGATAAATACAAATTAAAAGAATTCTGATGTACCATCTTTCAGGTTGCCAACATGGCAGAAAAGGAAAATGGCAAAAGATGGAACTGATCTGGAAAAATTAGGACACTTCATTGGTAAACTGAATTGTGAACTGATCCAACCATTTTGGGGAGACAATTTCGAATTATGCCCAAAGAACTATAAAATTGTGCATACCCTGTTGCCCAGCAATACTATAATTAGATCTAAAAAGAAAGGAAAAGAACTTATATGTACAAAATTAGCACTTTTTATGGTGGCAAAAAGTTGGAACTTGAGGGTATGTCCATCAATTGGGGAATGGATGAAGAAGATGTGGTTTATGATTGTGAGGAAATATTATTATACTGTAAGAAAGGAGAAGGATGATTTCAGAAAAAAAAAACTGGAAATATGTATATAAAGTATATATACACTTATACACAAAATATATACACACTAAAAAAATAAAGTATATAAAGCATATAAAAAAAATTCACTGGAAAGTGAAATGAACAGAACCAGGAAATATTGTGCGATGATCAACTACAGGTTTATTTTTTCATGTTTTTGTCTGTTTTCTTTCACAACATGACTAATGTGAAAATATCTTACCTGACTATATGTGAATAATTACCTATATAAAATTCCCTGCCTTCTCATTGAGGGAGGTGAGGAAGAAAGTATGAAGATAATTTAGAACTCATTTTTTTTTTCATTGTATTTATGCCATTGCCAAAATATTTATTTATTTAATTAAAAAAAAAATCCTCTAAAGCTTTAATCTGGATTTGACCCTGAAGAATGATTTTCCTAAAATTTCTTATTTCTCTTTAAAACTTCCCTCAAAGGTTTTTCTTCCAGTTGGGTCATATGTGAAGAAAACCTGCTTTATCTGACCAATTCTATAATAGTTGTAAGAAATTAGGAAAGGAGGTATTGTTCTTAAGTGGGTCATAAGACTAATTCTCATGCTATGCCTAATTACCACCTTTAATGCAATGCCAGCATCTTAGTTTATTGATCTGTTACAATTTTTAAAAGTAAATGAATGAATAGAAATGGCAAATAGATTTAAGAGAAGGGAGAAGAGTAGGTAATTATTTCTCTAAAAATTTAGTAGCTACTAATGAAGTATTCTTCCCTCAGATAACTCTAGAAAGGACATTAAAGAAATATATTTCATATTTTGAAATATAAAGAAATATTTCATATGAAACATATTTCATAGTTGTACTAACTAAAAAGAGTATTTAAATAGCCAGAATGCTGTCCATTGTTCTCTATAAAAAAACTTTAGCTTTGATTGAAGTATCAAATCTATTCACTACATTAATTAGTTTCTTTGTTTTGTGACAATGATAAATAGCATTCCTTTTTCTAACAGCTACTTTTTATTTGGAGGTTAGTGGGCAAAAGATGAAATATTTCACCTATCCAAAAAGTTAGATAGTGACTTGTTAGTTAATGAAAATATTTGGGAAAAAGAAAAAGTAAAGTGGGGAACATTCTTATGATGCTGTGTTTGAGAAGGTATATCAATTCATTTTAGTCTTTACAGTGATAATAAAGGAGTGCAAAAGTACTAGACACTGTTCAGTGAAATAGACTTCCAGAGATAGTAAAATATTCCTTCTTAAAATTTAAGCACAAATACTAAAACTAAATGAGAGTTTAGAAAATATCTAATTTTCTGAAGTATTAACTTTGCAAAGAAAAATATTAAATGCAGTCATTTCCATTGTGTAGTATGTAATATTTATCAGATTGTATTTTCAATAGCTAAGTAGTACATTTGGTAATTAAGAGTAAAATCCTATTCTAAATTTTGCAAGTTGAAAATATATTTTAGCTTGGTGCAGCCACTGTGCATATTTTCATGACCTTGTCAGTTATTGTAGTTAATTCTTCAAATTTTAACATCTTCCAAGATTCATAACCTCAGAAATATGACTAAGAAAACATATTAAATGATGAATTTGGAACAAAAGAACAGATTAAGATTGTAGAAAAGAGAAACAAATTTTCAAATACAATACAGGCTACCTTTTTCTACTACCCAATTGGTAAGACGAACACACTGATTATGTGTTAAGTTTTTTTCCTCCCAAAACCATTAAAAATTAAAACCCCATAAATATTAACTTTTATGTAGAAATCTAAGCACTTGAAGCTTGAAACACTTGACATTTACTATCTCATTTATTCCTAACAAAATCTGCAAGGTATTTGATTGCTTAGTGGATAGAAGTAAGTTGATGTCAGGAAAAAAATGGTTCAAAACCACCCTCTGACATAACTTATGTAACCAAAGTCTTCCATTTCATATAAATGTCATCTTTATTTATCTTGATCTGTAATTTTTTACTGGATCCAGATGGCTCTGGAGGGGAAAATGAGGCAGGTGACCTTGCACAACCCTTCCTCACTTAAATCCAATCCACTTGCATGTCATGGCAAAGTTGTGAAGATAAAATGACATAATACGCGTGAAATATGTTGAAAGCCTTAAAATGCTATAAAAATATGCTTTATTGTGATTATCATTTTATTAATATGAGAAACATATGCACATATTTATGCACAAACATATATATTTTAATATATTTGTAAATATGTATATATTGTAGACTATGTATTTATGCATAGTATGTTGAAATACATTTATGTATACATGTGATATATACATATATGCACACAAAGACACACTAACTGTGGTTCACTAATCTTCAAACTTTTTGGATGTATATATCTATAAGTAAATTTTCATTCCTTTATTTAATCTCTTTCCATTCACCCTGAGGATGGTGTTGCATGTAGGTTATTTTTCTAGCAGTACCTATGTAATTACTGTGGTCAGAATCAGGTTTGGAAAAGTAAAGTTGACCACTTGAACAGATACAGTTCAGAGAAAGCCTGAAAAATGTTGTACTTTAATTTATGAAGGTAATTATAAGTGTGTAGCATATAAACCCAAGTTTGACTATCTCATGGAGGATAGGATCTTACCTTTTTTACACCTTTTCTATTGATTTATTCTCCTGATATAAAATCATAGATAACATTAGTGTCATAACTCAAACAATTGACTTCTATCTTCAATTTAAATTATCTCAGTGATTTAATGACCTTTCTTGGATTTAACATCAACTCTATCCAGATTATTACCAATTCTTTTTTCAAGCCCTAGTGTCTACCATAAATTCCAGTTTGAATTACCAAGTGCCTTTTGGATATCTGGAATTGAATATTATATTATATGAGCATTTCAAAGTTGACGTGGTCATAAGAAAACTCAATATCCTCCCCCTAAAAAAAATCCTCACTGCTTCTATTTGCCTCACTAAGCATAGAGGACAGTTCTGTATTGTATTAATCTTAGATGTCAATTTTAACCTTGATCTTAATTACTCAAGCCTCTCCCCTATAAATCCAGTCCATTGTGAAATCTTATTTCTTCATATTGTTTCCTCTACTTTATATTTCTTGCCACAAAACCATTCACACTTCCTATATAAATTAATGCAATTATATTATAATTATTCTCTCTGTGTTATGCCTTTTCTCTTTGCACTCCATCTTCTCTACTCATCTATCTTTCTAAAATACTGATCCTACCATGCCCACCTTCCCTCTTGCCACCTTCCCTCTTTCCCTGTTCAATGCCTTCATTTACTGGAAATCAGCCTCAATTATTCTTAATTCTAATGTGTTTACTCTCTTAATTGTATCCTATCCATCGTGTGTGTGTGTGTGTGTATGTGTGTGTGTGTGTGTGTGTGTCTTAATTTATATCAATTGATTACTCATTGAGCTTCTGAAGTTCCCTATTCCCACCAAAATAAAATGTAATCTTTATTTTTTCATTTTTAAAACTTCTTAATGAAGTCCCTTTCCATGCAATCTTCATTTCCACATTTCACCCTTTTTGACAATAGTGGCCTTCTTGTAGTTTAGTTCCTTAAACACGATGCTCCATGTCCCATTGTCATGACATCCCAGCAGCTATTTTCCAATCTTTGAGCTCTTTATCTCTTTTTTTTTTCTGTATATACAAAATTGTTTACTTCTTGTGTTTCCCAATAGAATAAAATTATTTTAAGAAAATATTATTTTTGCCATTTTTCTTTTAACATGGAATCCTTACCACCATGTTAGAACTCAATAGATATTTGTTGACATGGCTTGGAAATAATTGTTTTACTCTGTGGATCTAATCTCTTTCAAGTAATTTGGAATTTCATTATGGAGAATGTATAATAAGAAACTGAAAGATGATTTGAAGTGATCCAAGTATCCTTTGGAATATAGATTTTTTATTTTCCCTCTGCTTTATCTGTCTATCTCTCAGATATAACAGTTAAATTTGTATCATAAAAAGAATAACAAAATCTCTTTTTCAATTTTTGAATAATGTGTAATATAGTATTTGTTCACTGAATGCTGGCATTGTGATTAATTCTAATTATTTTTAAAATTGCAAGTTACTTGTTATTTCCTTTCTCTCTTTTTTTTTTTTGAAGTATCAAGAAGTCTTTCCCAATCCTTATATCTGCCTTCTCATTATTTCCTCATACTGTTCATATAGTTTATTTGTATAAATTTATTTTGTCTTTTTACATCTCCACTGATTATCACATTGCTAATAAGATCTAGAAGATATATTCTATGTGAGTTAACTTATGGCTTTTAAATTTCTTTTTCTAAGACTTGGTTGTTTATATTCTTTACTTTTGTTTATCTAGTTTTCTGTTTTAAAATATTTATCAAATATGTTATCAGTTTTATTGGAATGTATTTGGGAAAAAAATAGTTTCTAAAACATATCTTTTTTTCTTAATTTGTTATGAATCTTCTGTTTACTTCATTTAATTAAATAACTCTAAAACCAGGAAAGAGCATTATATATAAAGAGGATAAATTGAAATCCTTTCCAATTAAATGAGTGGTGAAATAGTAGTATTTATTATTTCTACTATTTCCATTTAGTATGGTAATAAAAATGTTAGCAATGATCATAAAAGAAGAAAAGTGAAAAAAAATAATATAAGTAAAAAAGAAAAAAAAATGTTTTGTGTGATGACCGCATATTTAAAATCAGCTGGAGTCAGGAATTCAGGTTAAGGGAAAAATCTTCAATCTTTATTCTCAGTAGATGTGAAGAAGGATTGCAATAGCAATATGGGCAGCTGCGACAGGAAGCCAGCTAGCAGAGAGGGATCAGAGGTGAAGGGCGGTCCCAATAGCAATGTGAGCAGATGTATCAAGAGGCCAGCCAGCAGTCTCTCTTTTTGCTTCCCTTTCCACTCCTCTGCCTCCACCCACCAAAAACGTCATTTCCTATACAACACATCAGGACTTGCACAAAGAGTGGGTGGGGGCCATTCTTTCTCCAAGCGCGCATATATATATATATATATATATATATATATATAAAGAGAGAGAGAGAGAGAGAGAGAGAGAGAGAGAGAGAGAGAGAGAGAGAGAGAGAGAGAGAGGATGGTCCAATTACTATTTAGTCTCACGTGCTTGGGACCTCAGTGCATCAACTCAAGCCTCAGCCCATTACAGTTTTGGATTTGACATGTTAAAGTACTTTACAAAGCCTAGTGAGTCAACTAAAATAAATTCAAATGATAACTTCTGAAAATTTTCAGGATATAAAACAAATTTAAAAAAAAACAGAAATTTTATATAGGGCTACAAAAACATAATAGGAAAATATAAAAAAAAATTCTCTTAGAAATAATTTCAAAATATATAAAGTACTTGGTAGTTTACCTAACAAGATAATAATAGGAAATATTAAAATGTCAATATGTAATATTATTTACAAAGATAAAGATAGAAATAGATCATTGGAGAAATATTTATTGCTTATTTGTAAACAATACAATACTGTTCATCTCATTACAGAGAAATAATGGAATGATATGCAGAGTAAGATTCATTTTGGATATTGTAAGAATTTTTTGAATTATTGCTATCAAAAAAGTGATAAAAGGGGTTTTTGTTCTTTTTTTCCATTTTTCTTTCAATCAATGAAGACATGAGGAAAAGGAAAAAAAATGGATGTTTGAACATTGAAATCTTTTTTTTTTCTCATACTGTTAGACATTGTGCCTGTGATTACAAGTGCTAAAAATAAAATGATAGCAACTATACAGGTAAAATAGACAATGACTCATGTAATGTCATGTAAGAATTTTAGGAAGGCTATATTGACCTTCTCCCCTAAATCTCTTGTATTGGACTTTTAAAATGTGAATATTCTACCATCAGAGTTTGAAATTTTTTTGGGGGGGAATGGTTTATTTTCAAATGTCCCTTTTTGAGGATGAAATATCCCTAAGTGTAATAACATGTTAAACCATTTGCTGTCAAGTTGTGATATTATACATATATAATAAAGCATGATTAAAATTATGAAGTGCATAATATGTTCAATCAAAGCAAAGTGTTCAAAAATCCAACCAAAAAAACTTATTTCCAATTAGGAGAATCAGGGAAGCCTTCAGGGGGGAAATGACATTTAGGTGTGACTTTAAAGAAGAGTTAGAAAATTAATAGGTATGTATGTGAGTACTTGTGTGTGCATACTTGCATTTGTGTGTGTCTGTGTGGGTGGGTGTGTAGGTGTGTGGGTGTGTGTATTGTTCTATGGTTAGGGAATGAGAAAAAGTGTTGAGATTAGAAAATGTGAGATGCATACAGGAGGCAGGATGAGTGGGAGTTGAATAGATTTAGCAAACTGATGATAAGAAGATCAAAATATGGCTGAATAGGTTGCATGTTAGGAGGAGTCATCTGAACCTCACTCAGCAGATATTAGGAATCCACTATAAGGTTCTGAAGAAAAGAGACATTACATAGTAAATATTCTTTTTTCATGAAATTAATGATCTCAAAAAACAACAAACAAAAATCCCCCACATCTCTGTGCATTAGAAATCAACTCACAAACAAGCATAGTATAGTCTGACATAGATGAATATGTGTGTATATATGTGTACATTATTATAGATATTTATGCATATGTATATATGTGTGTACATGTATATATGTATGTGTATTTGCACATATGTATATATTAGTGAATGTATGTACATACAAATATACATATATCAGTTTATGTTAAATAGATACACATTTGTAAATTTATATGTTTTTAATTGTAAGCTTTTGGGGGGATGGATAAAATTAAAATTCAGTAGAGAACAAAAGAAAACCTATGAGGTAGAAAAGAAATGATGGACAGCTCTGAAGATAGTATACAGTATTTATTATATAGGATTACTTGAAATGGAACTTTGTTGCTTTGTATTTTGAATTCTTTTGTGTTCTGCTGGATACCTGGCATTTTTTTCTTTAATATTTTGTATTTTAATTTAAAACTTAAAAAAAAACTGTTAAAAACTCTTTGTTTCATAAAAAAAAACCAATTTAATGTAAAAAAAATCAATATTGATCTTTGATAGAGCAGAATTAATAATCATTGTTGAAATAGTAGTATTGTCCCCTTTATTATGTATTTGAACTAGAACTTCTAAAATAAAAGTTCATAATCTGGCTAAAACCACTCTAATCCTTGGAAAATATTTTCTGATCATTTCCTTATTTTCTTTATTTTGTTGATGTAGAAATTCTGTGTCTGAAGAAATTAGTTTCTTACTGACATGAATGACCAATAACATTTTGATTCTGTATTAATGGCCGACATTATCTAAGTGAAATATTTCAAATATAGAAGTATTTTAATCATTAGTCCACATATTAGGTATTTTTTAAAAATAATCATCATTTCTTAATTTAAAAGCAGAAATTAAGAGGGCAGAGCATAGGATCTGGAGTCAAGAAAAAAGTTTAAATTCAACCATAAAGACATTACTTATGTGATGCAGGGAAAATGCTTTACCTTCTTTCATTTGCATACATGATAAAATTTTGTGAACAATAGATTTATCTCATAAAGTTATTGTAAAGACCAAGAGAGAAAATATTTACTTTTTGTTTTTCCTTAGGCAATTGGGGTTAAATGTCTTGACCAGGGTTACAGAGCTAGTAAGTATTATATATCTGAGGCTGAATTTGAACTCAGGTCCTCATGACTTCAGAGATGGTATTCTATCTGCTTTGTCAATTAGCTGTCCTAAGAAAATATTTCTAAAGTAGCACATGTGTATCCGCACTTTCCCACATTCTCTACAATATTTATCATTTTTCTTTTGGGAGATATTAGCCAATCTGATTGTCATGAGATGGTATCTCAGAGTTGTATAAATTTGCATTTTTCTAGTCAACAGTGATTTAGAACACTTATTCATAAGCCTATAGATAGCTTTAATTTCATCTTAAATCTATCTATTTATGTCCTTTGAATATTTATCAATTGGGGAATGCCTTCTATTCTCAGTTACTTAATTCTCTTTAAATTGGAAAAATGAGATCTTTAATAGAGACATTTGCCATAAATTATTGGGGGGATGGTGCCAAGATGGCCAAGATGGCAGAGAGCAGACATGACTTTCTGTGACCTCATCTGAACTTCTCTCAAAACCCCCCCAGCAGATTAAGCCTACAAACTACTTTTTGAGTCAAAGAATTGACAAATATTTAAAGTACAACATTTTCCCAGAAGTAGATAGCTTGGAAGAGCTGGGAGAGGGAGACAGAATGTTGCAGCTTCTATGCATCTGGCAATCTTCTATGTGCCTCTTAGGCTACTTTGTCCTAGTTGTAAGCAGGTTTTTGGCAGATTTGCTACAGAAGATAAATTGCAAACCATTGAGCCCTGGAAGAACTCTGGATTAGGCATCATTACCCAGCACTGGAAATCAATCAGCAGAACTGCCCCAGAGCAAATTAAAGCAACTGTTACACCTTTACATTGAGCACACCTTAAGTCTTAAAAAATGAATTTAAGAAAACAAAAAGATCTTTCACTATAAACAACTTTTATGTAAAAAGAGAACAGACCTCAAATCTTGAGGTTCCTAAAGGCAAAGCTACTCCAGATGACACTCCAACATGTGTCATGAGCTGGTCTCCATTTCACAAGGCTTTTTTTTTTTTTTTGATGATAGCATAAACAATCTAATCTTAAAGAATGAGTGAGTGAAACAGCAAATCACAGACACAATCACTAATCTTTTCCAAGAGAATGACCATAATGAGACAACTTATCAACATTTTGGAATGCAGCCAGAGAAGTCATACGATGAAATTTTATATCTCTAGATGCTTACTTGCATAAAATAAAGAAAGAGGCAATAAATGATTTGGGCTTGCAACTAAAAAAAGCTAGAAAAAGAACAAATTAAAAACTCCCAATTAAATATCAAATTTGAATATCTGAAAATGAAATGAGAAGTTAATAAAATGGAAAATAATTAAAAAAAACTATTGAATTAATAAATAAAACTAAGATTTGGTTGTATGAAAAAACCAACAAAATAGATAACCTTTAGTTAATTGATTAGAAAAAGAAAAGAAAAAAAATCAAATTTTGTCTCAAAAATTAAAAGGGAGAACTTTTCACCAATGAAGAATAAATTAGAGCAATAATTAGGATTTATTTTGCCCAACTATATGCCAATAAATTTGATAATCTTAATCTACAAAAATATAAATTGCTCAGGTTAACAGAAGAGGAAATAAATTATTTAAATAGAGCCATTTTAGGAAAAAAAAAGATATGGAACAAGCTATTAATCAAATCCCTAAGAAAAAAATCTCCAGGGCCAGATGGATTTACATGTAAATTCTACCAAACATTCAAAAAACAATTACTTCCAATATTGTATAAACTATTTGAAAAAATTAGGTAAAGAAGGTGTCCTATCAAATTCCTTTTATGACACATATATGGTGCTGATGGCTAAACCAGGTATGGTGAAAACACAGAAAGAAAACTATAGACCATTTTCTCTGATGAATATTAATGCAAAAATCTTAAATGAAATATTAGCAACAAAATTATAGAAAATCATCCCCAGGATAATATCCTATGACCAAGTAGAATTTATATCAGGAATGCAGGGTTTTGGAATCTTTACAAACTGCTAACTAATTAGAGTTGATCTGATCTTACAAGAAGATGTTTTGGGCCAGAACCTGAAACAAGGTACTAAGTAGAACTAATTAGTACAATGCTTGTGTTTACACCTTTACTCATTGGAGTTCACAAGTATGCCAGCTTCACAAAGTAAACTTTGTAACTTTGTGAATTCACACCTCCCTTAAAGCTCTTAGGGCCAGAGAGCACTATGGGAGAAAACCCATAATCCCATTCTCTCAGAAGAGTCAGATATAAGGCCAGTGAAGAGAGATCTATTCCAGAATATTTTCCACTTGGCTGGCTGGTGGCGGAAGAGAGTTCAGCTGGATTGGAGAGGAGCACTCTGGTGTAGACACAGAGCACTTTGGGAGATTTCAGCAGAATTAGGCCAGAAGCCCTCTCTCTGAGGCAAGGCAGAATATTTTCCACTTGGCTGGCTGGTGGCAGAAGAAGAGTTTTCAGAGGAAGAAGCTAAAGGCTCTCTCAGAGGCAAGACAGATTCAACTTGGTACTGGCTCTGGAGGCTAAAGAAAACAGAGGCAGAGGCTGAAGGACAAAACCTTTGGATTTGGAGACATTTGGAGGGCTCTAAGCTAACCGGGCTATATTAGAGACAATAAAAGATCTGAACTTTTATCATCTGGCTGCGTTTTGAGGTGATTATTACTTTCAACTGATACTAAAGCTGCCTCCAAGAAAACCTCCCCCGAGAAACCTTTTGTTCTGGCTGCTTATAGTATTTTTCCTTGGTCCAATAGTTCTAAAATTAACCATGATCTTCCTTGGAGTTTTAATTTTGGAATCTCTTTCAATAGGTTATTGGTGAATTCTTTCCATGGCTATTTTACCTCCTGAATCTATGACATCCAAGCAGTTCTATTTGATGATTTCCTGAAAAATAGTATTTGGGCTCTTTTTTTCATCATGGTTTTCAGTGAGTCCAATAATCTTTAGTATGTCTCTCCCAGATCTATTTTCCAGGTCAGTTGTTTTACCAATTAGGTATTTAGCTTTTTTTTTTCTATTTTTCTCTTCTTTTCTTTGTTTCTTTCTTTCTTGCTTTCTTGCTTTCTTTTCTTTTCTTTTCTTTTTTTTTTTTTTTTTTGGTTGTGCTTGACTGATTATTGTTGTGTCATTGAGTGATTTATTTCCATTTGTTCTGTTTTGATTTTTAGTAAATTATTTTCTCCATTTACTTTTTAAAATTTTTTTTTGTATTTGTCCTATTGAATTTTTAAATGGGTTGTTTTGTTCTATGGATTTTTTTCCCCATTTCACATATTCTGTTTTTTAAGAAGTTATTTTATTTTTCTACTTCACAAATTTGTTTTTTGGGGAGTTGTTTTCTTTTTTCCATTTTGTGAAATCTATCTTTTAATGAGTGATATGCTTTTTTCATTTCACTAAGTCTATTTTGTATTACATTTTCCAACCCCTCCTCCAAAGTTTTCATTTCTTTTCCTCATTTTTCTTCTAGCTCTCTTTTAAGATGCTTTTTAATTTTTCCTAGGAAAGCCTAGTGTAGTGAGCATCAAATTTTATCACCTTTGGAGGCTTCATGTGTAGATGATCTGCTTTTAGTCTCATCAGTGTTTGAAATATGTTCTTCTCTTTCACCATAAAACTATCTATAGTTAGAATTCTTTTTGCTTTTTTATTCATTTGTTTTTTTAAAAAAGTTGACATCTGTTTTTAGGGCTGGATGGAGTTGTCCAAGCTTCCTCTACAAGCAGCAACAGCTGTGCTTGGTCAGTGGTGGCTGCACAGAGTCAGTGTTTACTGACTACTGGTGCTAGGTAAGTATGGCCAGGTCCCATATTCTGGTGTTTTGGGTTCACTCTTTACCTTTTGTGTTTTTTGGATGTTTCATAACTTTTCTGCTGGCTTGCAAATAGGACAGAGTAGCCAACACTAATAGTAGTAGAAAAAGTTAAATTCTTTGTTGTAGATTCTCCAGTGCCTGGAGCCCACACTGCCCCAGGACTGTAGGGTGCCTGCACTAGGTTTATGCTCAGCCTGCTTGTGCTTGGACCACTTCTCTCCATTCCTGATTGAAACAGAAATTTTCTTTTGATCTTTGAAATTATCTTCTGCAGGTAATTTGTTACACCCCCAATATTCATTGGTTCTACCAGTCCAGAAATAATTCAGAGACTGGATTTGCTAACTTGATTGAGGCTTGTGAGAGAAGATCAGAAAGAAGTGTGTGTCCTCTCTGCTATCTTGGTTCTGCCCCTGTGATTATTATTTCAAAAGACATGAGTATTTGATAGGGTACCTGACATATTTGTTTTCTTATAGATTTGAAATTTTCTCTCTTTGAGGAAATGTTTTTAATTAGTAAAGGTTTCTCCTTAAAAGGTTACAACTTCTATGCTTATATGTATGTGTGTATACATACACACACACACACACATATATATATATATATATATGCATATATATGTAACATATATATGATATTTTACTATGGAATAAATGCAGAGAAAAATTCAAATAAAGTCTTTAAAATATGATTTTCTTCATAAGTATGATATTGCAAAAGACTGGCCAATTAAGATATATGTGAATTTTCTTCCCTTATTCAGCCTTTCTATCCTAAGCATGCCAGATAATTGCACCACCTTCTATCTTATATCTGCAGATATAGTCTCATAAGCTGATTTATTATCCATTTTCAATTAACTGACATTTATGGCTATCAGAGTACAGAAAGACAAGAACATAGTGCCATAATATATAGTTTACCCATTATCTCTCTCCATGAATAAATATCCCTTTGGAATTCTATCTTTCAAAAGCAAGAAGAAACAGTTCATATAAACTTTTTTTTTTTTTTTTTTACCAAATATAATTCTTAAAATGTCAGTGTCATCTGTGCTCAACTAAAATAATTTTAATTTCAACCGTGATTTTGCACATGTACATTTATTTTAAGCTTTTATCTTCTCACATCCTGAGATAAAATATTAGAAAAACTCAAAGAGCAATATATGCAAACTGTTTAAACTTGATTTAGTAGCTACATAACTGTCAAAATAGATATTTCTAACAAGTCTCTTCCCCTGAAAAAATAGATTATGAAATCTTGACATGAACAATATTCTATAATTCCTGAAGAAACCATGACAACTTGTTTTAGTCTATATGGATCCTTTGTTATGCCCTAGAAACCTGAAACAATGACTGTTCAGAGAAAATTGAATCATAAGGGTAGTTGGACTTTAGAGTTAGAAAGTCACACATTTATTCTAACTTTACATATTATATAATTTCTGGCCTAATACAACATTAAAGATATTTTGATTTGATATTGATATGATTGTATTGAACATAAATTCTTTAGTATCTGTTAACACATTTTCTTCTGTTCATTGGCTTTCCTTGAAGAGAATATAGTAGAAAGATAGAGGATTTTTATATTAACTTGTTTGGAGTGAATTGCATAATATCACATAATGGGGCCAAAATATCAGATCAGAAACCTGGAAAAGTAAGATAGACTAATTGGAAATCAAATGATCTAATTCTAAATAATGACTGAGTCAAACAACAAATCACAACAACAATACAAAATGAAACTCAAGAGAATAAAAATGAGACAACATACCAAAAGCTTTGAGACACAGCCAAAGCAGTTCTCAGGGGAAACTTTATATCTCTAAATAGCTTATATAGCTATTATAAGTAAAATAGAGAAAAAGGAGATCAATGAATTAAGCATGCAACTAAAAAAGCTAGAAAAATACAAATCAAAAACTCCTAATTAAATACCAAATTAGAAATTTTGAAACTCAAAGGAGAGATTAATAAAATTGAAACCAAGAGAAAAATTGAACTAATAAAATTGAGTTAATTTTATGAAAAAAACACATCAAAATAGATAAACCTTTGGGTAATTTAATAAGAAATAGAAAAACAAAACAAATTATCATCATCAAAAATGAAAGTGGTAAATTTACTCTCAATGAAAAAGAAATTAAAGAAATAATTTGGGGAAAGGAGTGAGGCCAAGATGTCAGAAAGATAAGTGTCTATGTGACTTCTTCCAAGCTTCCCCCAAATTAACAGCAGATGAAGCCTCTGAACCGATTTTCGAGTGACAGAACCCACAAATATTTGGAATAAAATAAATTTCTAGAAGAAGTTACTTTGGAAGAACTTCAGAAAAGGTCTATTTGAATTCAGCAGAGGGAGAGGCTGCTGAGTTCATACAGCAATGAAGGGAGCTGGGGCAGGGAACCAGAGTGTTGTAGTGTTATAGATTGGGGAATCAGCTACAAGGCTCTTGGGCTATTCTGTCCTGCAAGCTCATAGTTAAGCATATTTGCTGTAAGACACCCAAAAGCAAATACAAAAGAAAATTGTAAGCCACTGAGCCCAGAACAACACTGAAGTTGGCCATACTTATCCAGCTCTGAAAGTCAGTCAGCAGAACGGCCCCGGAACAAATTAAAGTGTGAGATGTCCCTTTGGTTAAAGAGCAAATTTCAGCCTTTAAAAAGATGAGCAAAAAAGCAAAAAGAACTCTTTCCAGAGATAGTTTTTATGGAGAAAGAGAAGAAAAGACCTCACACAATGAGGATCCTAAAAGCAAATCAATTCCAGATCAGGTCCCAAAAGGTGAAATAAATTGGTTCACACTTCACAAGGATCTCTTGGAAGAATTCAAAAAGGATCTTAAAAGATAGTTACAAGAAAAAAAATGGAGAAAGGAAATGATATCTTTGCAAGAGGGTATGGAAAGGGAAAATGAGAAATTATCTGAAGAAAACTCCTTTAAAATAGACTTGATTAAATGGGAAAAGTATATAACTCCTTAGAAAATTGATATGGCAAAGAAGCCAATTCATTGAAAAACAAAATCTGTGAAATGGGAAAAATGCAATGGACAAAATGATTTATATAAAAGTTCAATTGGCCAAATGCCAAAGGAAATAAAAAAGCTAACTGAAGAAAATAATTCACTAAAAATAGAATTGAACAAATGGAAGTGAATGAATCAATGAGGCTTCAAGAATCAAACAACCCCACCCCCCCCGCTAAAAATGGAAAAAAAAAAAAAAATATATATATATATATGTAAAATATCTCATTGGAAAAACAACTGACTTGGAAAATAGAACTTAGAGAGACAATCTAATGATGATTGGACTTCCTGAAAACCATAAAGAAAAAATGTCTGGACATTGTCTTTCAGGAAATTATCAAGGAAAACTGCCCAGATATTCTAAAATCAGAGAGTAAAATAGCCATTGAAAGAATTCATTGATCACCTCCTAAAAAAGACTCCAAAATGAAAACTCCAAGGAAGAGCATAACTAAATTTCAGAATTATCAAATCAAGGGAAAAATATTACAAGCAGCCAGAATGAATTAATACAAATAATGAGAAGCCACAGTGAAAATTGCCCAGGACCTAGCAGCTTCCACTTTAAAAGATTAAAGGGCAAGGAATCTGATATTCTGACAGGCAAAGGAACTTGGATTGCAACCAAGAATCAATTATCCAGAAAAAAATTGAGCATCATCTTTCAGGGAACAAGATAAACATTCAATGAAACAATTGAATTTCATCTATTTCTGATGAAAAGACCAGAGCTGAATAGAAAATTTGATCTTCAAATACAGAACTAAAGAGAAGCATAAAAAATGAAAAGGAAAGAAAAAAAATCATTTTCTTTTAAAAGTTGAAAAGCTTATATCCCTATATGCAAAGATGATATGTTTAACTCTTGATATCTGTGTCACTGTTATGGGTATACTTAGAGGTACAGTTATAATTTGATTTTATTGTGATCGTTTTTTAAAAAAAATTAGAGGAGGAAGGGTGATTCTACTAGAACAGGAAAATAGAGTTAAAATGTGGTAAAGTACATCTCATAAGGAAGCAAAAAAAAAAAAAAAAAACTATTGAAATTGAGGGAAAGAGGGGAGGGGAATGAGTATTGTATGAATCGTGCTCTCATCAAATTTAGCTTAAAGAAAATATCAGACATATTTAGCTTCACATAGAAGCTTGTTTCATCCTATAAGAAAGCAGGAGGGAAAGAAGGAAAGGAAGGGGGAAAGCTAATAAAAGGAAGAATAGAAGTAGTAGGGGAAAAGTATAAGGAAGGAGGATTAAAAAGGGAGGGCTGTTTGAAAGAGGGGGTGATCAGTGACAAAATACTGGGGAGGAGGGAAAGGGAGAAAGGGAAAAGAAAAATATAACTGGGGATAAAAATGATGGCAGAAAATAAAGAGATAATAATTTTATTTGTTAATGTGAATGTGATAAACTCTTCCATAAAACGGAAATGGATAGCAGACTGGATTAAAAGCCAGAATCCTACACAAGAAACTCATTGAAAACACAGTGATACATTTAGAGTAAACAACAACAACAACAATAACAACAACAAAACAGGAGTAACAATCCTGATCTCAGATCAAGCAAAAGCAAAAATAGATCTAATTAAAAGGGATAAGGAAAGATACTACACCCTTCTTAAAGGTACCATAGATAATGAAGTAATATCAGTACTAAACATATATGCACTAAATGGTATAGCATCCACATTTTTCAACAAGAACAGCAAAAACAATTAGACAGCAAAGCTCTACTACCTGGGGATCTCAACCTTTCTCTTTCAGAACTAGATAAGTCAAACCACAAAATAAATAAGAAAGAAAATAAGAAGATAAATAGAATCCTAGAAAAGTTAGGGATACTAGACCTTTAGAGAAAATTGAATAGAGAAAGAAAGAAATGTATCTTTTTCTGGGCAGTACATAGAACCTATAAAAATACTGACTGTATTAGGGCATAAAAATCTCAATATCAAATTCAGAAATAATAAATGCACTTTTCCAGATCATGATAGAATAAAAATTAAAAGGCCAGGGGAAAACAGACCAAAAATTAATTAAAAACTAAATAATCTAATCCTAAAAAAAAAAGAATGGGTGAAACAACAAATCATAGACACAATCAATAATTTCATCCAAGAGAATGACAATAAAGAAAAAAACATACTAAAATTTGTGGGATGCAGTCAAAGTGGTTATTAGGGGAAATTTTATATCTCTGGATGCTTACTTTCATAATATTGAGAAAGAGAAAATCAATGAATTGGACTTGCAAATAAAAAAGCTAGAAAATGAACAAATCAGAAAACACCCAATTAAATACCATATTTAAAATTTTGAAAATAAAAGGAGAGATTAAAAATTAAAAGGAAGAAAACTATTGAATTAATAAATAAAAATAAGTTGTTTTATGAAAAAACAATAAAAATAGATAAAACTTTAATTTAATTAAAAAAAGAAAGAAAAAATGAAATTGTTAGTCTCAAAAATGAAAAGGGAAAACTTTCTACCAATGAAGAGGAAATTATAGCAATAATTAGGAGCTATTTTATCCAACTATGTTAAAATAAATTTGATAATCTAAGTAAAATGGAGGAATACCTACAAATATATAGATTCCTCAAGTTAACTGAAGATGAAATAAATTACTTAAATAGTCCCATTTTAGAAAAAGAAATAGAACAAACTATTAATCAACTCCCTAAAAAAATATGTCCACCATCCAATGGATTTACATGTGAATTCTACCAAACATTTAAAAAACAATTATTTCTAATACTATGCAATCTATTTGAAAAAAATATATAGAAAGAATGAGTCCTACCAAATTTCTTTTATGATACAGATATGGTGCTTATATCTAAATCAGGTAGAGTGAAAATAGAGAAAGAAAATTATGAATCAATTTCCCTAATGAATATTAAAGCAAAAATCTTAATAAAATATTAGCAAAGAGATTACAGAAAATCACCCCCAGGATAATATACTATGACCAAGTAGAATTTATACCAGGAATGCAGAGCTGATTCAATATTAGAAAAACTATTATCATAATTGACTTTATCAATAATCAAATTAACAAAAACATGATTATCTCAATAGATGCAGAAAAAGCATTTGATAAAATCCAACACCATTATAGATAGTAAATAAGCAACAGTGGAAAAACACTTGGATTAATAGGAATTCAGTTACATTTCCTGTAGATCAAATTTTACCTGGGATATAAAGAACATGAGGAAAATCAGGAAGAATAGAAGGCCATTAGGTGGGGAACATCCAGAGAAAATGCCCAGAATCTAGAAATGAATTGACTTTTTTGAGGAATATCAAAGAGATCAATATCATTAATTCAAGAGCATGGGAAAAAAGTTATGAAGGATGAGTGGAACAGTTTGTGTGCCATTGGGATGCAAAAAGTTTTAAGTTATGAAGTTTTAAAAATATCAAACAGAGGAATTTTATTTGATCCCAGGGGTGGTAGAAAACCATTGATATTCATTGAGAAACATGGGTATGGCAGGAAGGTAGGAAAATTATTATTTTTAATATAATGAAGATGGACTACAGTGAAGAAAGATATGTAGCAAGCAAACTCAATAACAGGTTATTGGAATAATTCAAATATGAGGTGGTGAGAGATTATTCTCTATAGTGATAATATCAAAAGAGAGAAGGTCAGATATTCAAGATATGTTGCAAAGTAGAAATCATTAGGTCTTGGTAATAGATTAGATATGGAGGATAAGAAATAATAAAGTTTTGAATATGACATGTTATAAGCCTGGGGCATGGGAGGATGATTATATTCTTAATGATAGGGAAATCTGGAGATAGAGAAGCCTTGGGACAAAGAAAGTGAGTTCCACTTCAAACATTTTGAGTTTAAAATGTGCATTAGATATTAAATTCAAGATAGCCAAAAGGAAGTTGAATGTGTCAGACTAGAGATAAGAAGAGAAGTTGGGTCTTGATTAAAAAAAAAATTAGAATCATCAACTTAGTGATAATAATTAAATCAATGGAAACGGCTGAGATCCCTAACTGAAATATTATAGAAAGAGAAGAGAAGAGAGCTTAGGACAGATCTTTATGGTACATTCATAAATAGTGGTCACAACCTGAATGAAGAACTCAGAAGGACCGTTCAGATATGTAAAAGGAGAATCAGAAGAGAGAGGTTTCCCAACCAAAAAAGAAAAAAAAATAACCAAAAGAAGGAATTATCAAGAAGAAAAGGATGACTGACAGTGACATAAGCTATAGACACATTATGAAGCATGAGGAGTGAGGAAAGACCTATGAATTTGTCAAAGGAAATCATTGGTAGCATTTAAAAAAGTGATTCATTTGTTTGTTGAGATTAGAAGCAAAATTTGATGCAGTTAAGAAGAAAGTAAGAGGAAAGGAAATTTAGAAACATGTTATGACATAGCTTTCTTAAAGAGTTTAGCCGTAATGGGAAGAAGATATATAGACCCATAGTGAGGCTAAAAGAAATGAGTTTTTTGATGATGGAGAAGACATTGGGATATTTCTGGGACAAATGAAAGGACTCAGTAGATAAGAAAATATTGAAGATAAATATTTTAGTGTGGATGACAGAGGGAACTATCCATTAAAGGAGATAGGATAGACTGATATGGCTTGTGAGGGTAGAAAAGTTTGTCTTAGAAGGCATTGGAGTGATATGAGATGAGGAGGAAAAGAAAAGAGTGAGTTCCTGGTAAATAGTCTCAATTTTTTGAGTAAAATATGATGCAAGCTTTTCAACAGAGACAAGGGGAACAATAGGAAAAATGTAGTTTTGAGAGAGTCACCATGATGAATGTGATTGTGAGTTAATAAGGAAAATATAGAATATTTAACTAATAAAAATGAGGACCCAATTGGAATATATAACTATAAGAGGAGTAGTAGAAATGGTCAGAAGAGTTACATTATATAACTGAACATGGAGATGAGGATGTATGGATAATTATTAGATCAAGGATCTTTGTTGATGGCTGAAGTGGAGTGGAAGAGTAGATGATCATAACTAAGAGCACTAAGGAATAAGGCAGTGACTATTTGAAAGAATATAAATACATATGATTATGTCTACAAGAAAGAAGGCAAGATATTGAGAAAAGAAGAAAGATTTTGAGCCAGGTACTCAATATTTTGAGAAAGGAAAGATATTGTCCACAGAAGATCCAAGTTTATAACTGAATCAAAGTGAATAGCATAGATCTAAAAGAAGGAGAGTATTTTTCTTTTGATTAAAGAAATGTTTTGTCCTTCCAATCCTAGTACCTCACACACTGACTTGTGCCAGCATATTCATTTAAGAAGTACTTCTAAAAGTATTATATTGAAATTTATTAACTAAGTGATGTTTCCAAAGAGAGTAAAGATGGTAAGATGATAAAACAGATGCAGGAAGGAAGGGCATTGTGACAGCTAGAAAATAGTGAATTATAACGATAAAGTGAGTAAATTGCCCTAACCGGATGTATTGGGAAATGATAGATAGCAAATAGTAGTTGTTGAAATAGTAATATTATTAGTTTCTATTGAAACAATGCTATTATAATAAAACTTATTTGGGGAGGATAGGAAGAATGACTCTTTAGAGAGTCTTTAGAGAGAAAAATTCTCTTTAAATAATTTTTTATCGATAGAACCCATGCCAGGGTAATTTTTTACAGCATTATCCCTTGCATTCACTTCTGTTCCGATTTTTCCCCTCCCTCCCTCCATCCTCACCCCTAGATGGCAAGCAGTCCTTTACATGTTGAATAGGTTACAGTATATCCTAGATACAATATATGTGTGCAGAACCGAACAGTTCTCTTGTTGCACAGGGAGAATTGGATTCAGAAGGTATAAATAACCCAGGAAGAAAAACAAAAATGCAAGCAGTTTATATTCATTTCCCAGTGTTTTTTCTTTGGGTGTAGCTGCTTCTGTCCATCTTTGATCAATTAAAGCTCTCTTTATTGAAGAGATCCACTTCCATCAGGATACATCCTCAAACAGTATCGTTGTTGAGGTATATAATGATCTCCTGGTTCTGCTCGTTTCACTTAGCATCAGTTCATGTAAGTCTCGCCAGTCCTCTCTGTATTCATTCTGCTGGTCATTCCTTACAGAACAATAATATTCCCTAACATTCATATACCACAATTTACTCAATCATTCTCCAATTGATGGGCATCCTTTCATTTTCCAGCTTCTTGCCACTACAAACAGGGCTGCTACAAACATTTTGGCACATACAGGTCCCTTTCCTTTCTTTAGTATCTCTTTGGGGTATAAGCCCAGTAGAAACACTGCTGGATCAAAGGGTATGCACAGTTTGATAACTTTTTGAGCATTGTTCCAAATTGCTCTCCAGAATGACTGGATGTGTTCACAATTCCACCAACAATGTATCAGTGTCCCTGTTTTCCCACATCCCCTCCAACATTCCACATTATCTTTCCCTGTCATTCTAGCCAATCTGACAGGTGTGTAGTGGTATCTCAGAGTTGTATTAATTTGCATTTCTCTGATTACTAATGATTTGGAGTATATTTTCATATGTCTATAAATAGTTTCAATTTCTTCATCTGAGAATTGTCTGTTCATATCCTTTGACCATTTATCAATTGGAGAATGGTTTGATTTCTTATAAATTAGAGCCAATTATCTATATAATTTGGAAATGAGGCCTTTATCAGAACATTTGATTGTAAAAATGTTTTCCCAGTTTATTGTTTCCCTTCTAATCTTGTCTGCATTTGTTTTGTTTGTACAAAAACTTTACAATTTGATATAATCAAAATTTTCTATTTTGTGGTCAATAGTGATCTCTAGTTCTTCTTTGGTCATAAATTCCTCCCTCTTCCACAAGTCTGCGAGGTAAACTATCCTATGCTCTTCCAATTTATTTATAATCTCATTCTTTATGCCTAGGTCATGAACTCATTTTGATCTTATCTTGGTGTACGGTGTTAAGTGTGGGTCAACGCCTAGTTTCTGCCATACTAATTTCCAATTTTCCCAGTAATTTTTGTCAAATAATGCATTCTTATCCCAGAAACTGGTTTCTTTGGGTTTGTCAAACACTATATTATTAAAGTTATTGGCTCTTTTGTCCTTTGAACCTAACCTATTCCATTGATCAACTAGTCTATTTCTTAGCCAATACCAGATGGTTTTAGTAACTGCTGCTTTATAATATAATTTTAGATCTGATACAACTAGGCCACCTTCATTTGATTTTTTTTTTTCATTAATTCCCTTGAAATTCTTGACCTTTTGTTTTTCCATATGAACTTTGTTGTTATTTGTTCTAGTTCATCAAAGTAGTTTTTGGGGAGTCTGATTGGCATAGTGCTAAATAAATAGATTAATTTAGGTAGTATTGTCATCTTTATTATATTTGCTTGCCCAATCCAAGAGCATTTAATATTTTTCCAGTTGGTTAGATCAGACTTAATTTGTGTGGAAAGTGTTTTGTAGTTTTGCTCATAAAGTTTCTGATTTTCACTTGGCAGATAGATTCCTAAATATTTTATACAATCAGTAGTTACTTTAAATGGAATTTCTTTTTGTAACTCTAACTGTTGTGTTTTGTTAGTGATATATAAGAATGCTGATGACTTATGTGGGTTTATTTTGATCCTGCAACTTTGCTAAAGGTGTGGATTATTTCTAATAGCTTTTTGGTAGAGTCTCTGGGTAGATTGGCTACTTCTCCATTGCCCATAATTTTAGAGAATGCTCTAGAACCTTGAGAGATTAAACAGTAGCTTGTTCAGATTTACAAACCCTATTACATGTCAGTGATTAGAAGCATATCCAAGTCTTCCTGCTTCCACAGCCAAAAATGCATCATCCTATGACTTTTTCTCTTAAAGTTTAAAGTAATTTACATTTTAAAAATAACACTTACTTCACGTATCATTTCATGATTTAAATAAGATCACGTGTAATATGTAATTTAATTTTAGAAACAAAATTGTGATACAAAGAAGGCACATATTGTCCTTCTTTTATAGATCAGAAAAAAAAAGACATATGGAGTTATAATCTAATTTGCCCAAACATTCAGAAAATAGCAGATCCTAAATCTTTTGTTAGAATAGGATGGATTTAGAAGTTGAGTGTTTTGCAGTCAAGAATAATAAAAAATAATTTTAATCCAACCTCAGATTTTACTAGGTATGAGAACTTAGACCAGTCACAACTGAGTTTCATTTTAGAAATCTGGAAAATGTGGAGACTGGACTTAATATCATACAAGTTTCCTTTAGGCTCTAGATCTAAAATTTTATGATTATCAGTCCTGTAAATGTTCTTTTTTTTTTCATGTCTGGTACAAATCAGAAGTGTCAGTTCTTAGAAATTTTGTGCTCTATTTTCAATTTCAATTCTAATAAACTTGATTAAATTATTAGGCAAATTTATTCAACTTGTGAGATGTTAGTGAAAACAATATGATGGAATTTGATATTTGTAAATTGCTAACTACCTCCAGCTAACAGTTTTTTAAGAATGTCAGTTATTGCCTCTTCTCGAAAATTTAAACTGTTATTGCTACGTTTCTGTGAGTTTATTGTGGCAACCTGGGAAACTATGGTGTTATATGACAACCTTAGTTCTAGGGAATGAGGCCTCTTATCAGGCTTATTATACATGAGCTTTATATTAAAAGCCCTTAGAAAACTTTAAAATTATTTGCACTCTTCCTCTAATATGATAGAATATGAAGAATCACTAGCTTCAGACACTTAATCATTTTTTGATGTTGTGCAAGTCACTTAACCCTGTTTGCTTCAGTTTCCTCATCTATAAAAATGAGCACTGGACAAAATGAGCACTGGACAAAATGCTTTAGTATTTTTGCCAAGAAAATCTAAAATGATGCTACAAAGATTTGGGCATGACTTAAAAAAATGAACAACAATATTGAAGAATTACCAGGATACTTTTTTAAATTAATGATTTAATTGACATTTTCAGTCATCCTAGGAGGAAGAAACCATAGTTTCTCCATTCTTGGAAATTAATCATTAAAGAGAAAACAACAACAACAACAACAAAAAAAAAACCTTTAGGATATAAGGCCATTAGTGTATGAATAGACTATAGCTGCAATAATATATAAGGAATGGGTACATATGAAAAAAATCATGAATTATGATCATAAATTAATAAAACAATCATTGGAATTTCTCATGAAAAGTATAATAGTATTTTAATATTTGAACACAGCTATCATACCACACATTATCCCTCTTCCCAGCTCCATTTTTTGAACAATTTTTCATGTGACATTGATCCATTCTGTGATCATCCTAGTTATCCTTCTCTGTGTGCTATTCAAGTTACAAATTATTTTTTAAAAATAGGATAAATGAGATGTTTCAGATATTGTCTAATCCAGAGAGATTAAAGAGGAATTATTGATAGGAGCTCTATTAATGCATTCTAAGATCACATTATTATCTGATAGCCATCTCATATGTACACATTCATATCCATATATAACACACACATACATACACATATATATGTTTATATATTGCACATGTATATTAGATAGTATATATGTATGTTTTGTATGTTTGTATAGACAGGCACTACTCACTATGATTAATTTCCTTTATGGATTTTATGTATTCAAGAGATTTTAAATATTTTTTAAAATTATCTATTCTCAATTTTTGGCAAATGGCCTCAATAAGATATGAAAAAGTAAGATTATATTATTGTTCTAAAAAATGACAAACAAGTTAATTTTAGAAAAGCCTGGAAAGATTTACATGAACTGATGTTGAGTGAAACAAGCAGAACAAAGAAACTGTACATAGTAACAGCAGTATTGTACAATGATCTATGATAGACTTTGTTCTTCTCAGTGGTTTAGTGTCCAAGGCAATCCCAATAAACTGTGGGTGGAAAATATCATTTGATTCAGAGAGAACTAGAGAACTATGGAAACTGAATATAAATCAACATATGCTATATTCACTTTTTTCTTCTGTTTTTTTTTCTCATAGTTGTTTTTCCCCTTTGTTCTGAGTTTTCTCTCTGAATATGATTTATATGAAAATATGTGATGATTGCACATGCATAGTAACCAAAAAATATTTTACATGTAACTGGGAAAAACAAAAAGAAAAATAATTTAAAATTAAAATGTATAAATTCTAGTTTTTTTTTTTTTCTGAAGAGTTCCATAGATTTCATCAGACTATCCAAGTTATCTATGAAAAATTAAATGTCAACAATTAATACCCTGTATCCTTTCTAGGTGCACATACCAATTTGTTGAAAATGAGTGAAAAAGATATATTCCTTTCTATTAAAATTTAGCTGCTTAGAGCCAAGATATTGTCCTAGCTTATTATGATCTTACTCTTTCTAAGTCTCCAATTTAGTGACATTCCAACATTGATTTAGTCCAAATGCTTTATTTTCAATAAGAAAAATGATGAGATGATGTGATGTATTGGAAACAAAATTGACATGGGAGTAAGAAATAATAGTTTCAAGTCAGGGAGCCAAGAAAGGAATAGATCATTTTATCACTATTCCTTATCCTGGAAAGAAGCAAAATACATTCTGTTTTGTTCATTCTACAAGTGACCTGCATGAACATCATCCCCATTGAGGTATTAACATTCAACCTACACACTGTTTGCCTACCACCATGAAAGATCTTCATTTTAAGGGTGAACCCACAGGAATGTTACTAACATATCTTCTTCAAACATGATAAGTGCTTAATCATTTCTTGTGGATTCAGTTACTTAATTCAAATATTTTAAAAATTATAGTAGATTAAAATGAATATTTTTTAAAATAGGAGACACTAAGGTTGCATGTGTTTGTATTATGGGGAGGAGGAAAAGACTGGGAAAGAATGTCAGTGCAGAAAAAGAAATTTTAAGTAATAAATTTTGTTCAGAAGCTAACATTCTACCCTAAGATGAACAGTTCAAGATTTCTCTTCTTTGAAAAAAAAATTATAAGATATAAGAATAAACAATCATGTTTGAAAGGTGTGACCTTTTTTTTTAAATTTTTGAAGAGGCTAAACCTAAAAATGTCTCCAAAAACAAAGATAATGAATACAAGTAAGAAAAGATTTACCTTTAGTTGTAATGATAGATAACCTTCAGCATAGATTCTGAAAAGACACTGATTTGAGATGATTCTGCTTCTAAAGATCAAAACTCAGGACATTATGGTACGGTAGATAGTCAGGAAGTCCTGGAAGACTTAACTTAATGACTTGCTAAAAATTACTTAACTTCTGTCTGTCTTAGTTTTACCAACAATAACAGAGATAATAATACTCTCTATATTCCAGGATTTTGTGAAATGAAATGAGATTAATATTTATGAAGTGCTTAGTAAAATGTCTGGAACATAGTGAGTATTTAATAAATGTTTCCGTCATTCCTTCAAGATTGCATGAATAGTTGATATTTGACAGAAAAATGAGAACAAAATTGTGGATGGTATACAAAACTAGTGCCTGATGAGTTTATGGCAAGAACATCAGAATATTATCATGTTTTAATAAATAATACATTGAAGGTTTAGGTATTAAGTTGGTATTCTAGTCTAATGACATTAATAAGCTGAAAGCCTACACTGATTAGCAAATGCATGGCAAGTCGCTAAGATTTAAGAAAACCATCACTTCACTCCACAAAATTTGAAACTTAGAAGGAATTTCAGAAGCGATATGTTCTAATTCTAATCTAAACAAGAATAATCCTGTCTCTGCAAAATAGTTACTTTAAAACATTCTATGACATAAAATAGACCTGCACTTCTTTTTGAGTCCATTATATTTTTTGATAACTGTCAAAGATTTTTTTTTCTCTACATCTAACTTTTATATGAGGCAGAATGACATAGTAAATTGAATACTGAATTCAATGTCAAAGAATATGAGTTGAAGGCATGGCTTTACCATTTGTGTGAATATAAGCAAATAACTTCTGTCATTCAAAATTTCCTCAATAGTAAAATGTGGGGGTTATGCTAGATGACCTTTAACATTTCCTTCAGTTCTAATATTATACTACTTTGATCACTGGAATTTGATTCTTCATAATTTCTAATTACCATTGCAGCGAGGGTTCTTTCTTTTATGAGTAAATAAATCAAAGCTATTTCCTCTGTGACAGTCATTCTAATACTCAGACAAATACTATCTTACCTACCTTCCACCCCAAAAATCTTCTACAGGGTAAATAAGCCAGCTTATTTAAAGAGTTCCTCATTTGAAATGAATTTAATACCTTTCATCAGTCTTGATCATCTTATTCAACTTCTTTGGATTTTCTCTAGTTTCTCTATGTTTTTCTAAGATGTGGAATGCAGAACTGAAAACAACACATTTGATTTCCTCTTTTAATCAGATTAGCTAATGGTTAATCAATTATTAATCACAAAAATAATCTTTTATTATTTTCTTATAATTTCCAAATTGTCCTTATATTACAAAATTAGTATTTATTATTGTGTTTGAGAATTATTACAGTTGTACTTGTTAAATTACAATCATAATTCATTAATGTTCACTATTTTTTCCTCTTTTGTTTAGATAGGAACAATAGAAAATAATTTCTTTTCAAAAAATCACTTTAATTTTATTCCATACATATTCATGTATTATCTAATTTATATTTATTTTCTTTTTTATTGATATTATGAGCTGGAATTTTAAAACCATATTTAAGATTTTAGTTTTCATTCTATTTATACATTTTATTTTTTCTTAATATTTGTGTGTGTGTCTGTGTATTTGACAAACGTCTTTACCTACCAGAATATGAAGTTTTTCATCTCACTCCAAGATTATTTAACACATTAAACTATTAAGAGCAACAATATTTATCAACATGGCCTCTGTATATATGCCAGGGAGAAAGGGGAATGTCATAAAGATGCTGTGAAAGAAGTCAACTAGATAGGAATTTTTCTTTATTTATCTCTTTTCACTGCCAAAAAACAAACTAGGTTCACTACAAAACATTTGTAACAATTTGATAAAAGTACAGGGAAAAGTTTAATTCTGTATATTTTTCAAATACTAATTTGATAATATATAGCTTTTTGAAGAAATAATAACATATGGATTTTCCATGTATTGAAATGACAGCTTGAAAGTAGATGTGCTTCTTTCCATGAGATTTTAACAGATAAATTTTAGTTTTACTGCAGATGATTTAATGGTTGCACAAAACCCACTGTCTGTCAAAATATTTGAATTCTGACCATTTTGTGCTGATAAATCCCCTACCATTATTTTAGTTATTTCTGTTGAAGGGGGAAGGGAGGAGAATCTTTGTATATATGGTTACAAACAGTCTGGAAAATTGAGATCAGGCTTTTAGAATGAAATGATTTTCAATTTCTCAAAATTTCAGCCTCTGCAGATGTAAAGAAAATGGTCACAATAATTAAATCAAAAATAATTTTATAGAACCAACATTCCACCTTTCTTTATCTCATCTAGAATTCTAAGATTAACATTTGCTTTCACCAACAGTCAATATACCAATGACTTTGCTTTCTAATACTGAAGGAATTGCTGAATCTCCATAAGCTAGCATTTTTAAGAACTCAGAAGAAAGGCAATTTTAAAGACTATAAATAGATTTTTTTTGAGCAGTGATAGGCCATATTACCATCTTGAAGAGCAATAGAAATTATTTGGGCTTTTTTTTTTCAATCAACCACTTCTAAGTAGACAAGAAGTCTATGAGGAAGAATTGAAAAGGCAGGGCAAAACTATATAACTTTCTTTTTAAGTCCACATATAGGAATGTCTGTATATCTCTCATTTGTGTGTGTGTGATATTTACATACTGAATAGACAAAGTTAGAAATATAATCTTTCTTATCTAACAAATGTGATATAATACACCCCTCTTAGACTAAAGTATTATAGTAAGAACAGACTTCCATTGCTTTATGATTTTTAGATTAGGAGAGTTTAGCTTAAGCTATCTTTGTGTTCATAGAGTTTGATTTTCTTTTCACCAAATTAAACAATAGACAAAAAAAAATCTTTCCTTTTTCTATCCCCCCTAATTTTACAGAGCAGAAATGAAACTGCAAAAAAGAACAGATGTGACTTATGATTGCTAAGTGGTTTGTGATTAGAAGAGACATTGTAGCATGATCATGAAACTTGTTATTTAATTCCTAAATGATCATACAGAAGATGATCACTCTCCAAAATTAACAAAAATTATTAAAACATTCTTCCTAATAAAGTAATATATTGCAAAAGATCATCCTCCATATTGCTATTCACTTTCAAAAGATTAAATACATAAGTCTCATATAACTTATTTTGATTCTCATTCTTGTCATATTATCTTTTTCAGTAACTATTTTAAGATTTATTTATTTTAAATTTAAATACCAAATAGGAAAAGAGAAAAAAAGAACATTGTCATATGCACAGCAAAACATGAGAGGATTCAAAATATAAAACAATAAATTTTCATTTCTAGAAAGCCTGTATAATAAATGCTATATATATATATATATAATATATGCTAGACATTTCAGAGCTGTTTATCTTTTCTGTGCTTCCCTATGGCTTTTCTTTTATTTGCTGCTGTGCACTTTTAACTTTATTTTTGTCCCTTCCTCACTCTATCTCCCAAGAAGACTATAATTAAATGTTAATAAATATACATACATATTCACATATAACTACATATACATACATAGATATCTATAATCGTATATACATATAAGACCATACTATATTTTTTTGTTGTCTCTTTCTCTGAAGGTAGATAACATCTTCTTTCATAGGACCAAGTGTATTTTCTATATCCACCAGTTTATCATTTCATACACCACAGCAATATTCAAATCTTATACTATATAATTATTTTAAATATTCTAAAACAATATTGATTAATATGCTCTGCATGTAATACAATTTTCCTATGTTTCCCTTTTCATTAAATTTATTTTAGCTTTAACTTTGTCTGAGATAATGATTATTATTTTTTTACATAATAAATTCTTCTCATGATTTTTATTTTATGTTTGTCTCTTATTTTTTTAATCTCTTCTGACTCTTCTGCTTTACTTCTACCCATTACCTTGCTCTCCTATTACTTAACCCTCCTTTATTCTCTCCTTCTACACTTTTGTTTTGCCCTTTTATCTCTATCTGAATATAGACTTTTATAGTTTCCCAGATATATATATATATGTGTGTGTGTGTGTGTGTGTGTGTATGTGTATGTATATATACTATTTTTATCCCATTTCTGTTAAAATGAATACCCTTCTATATCTCCCTTATCCTATTTCCTCTTCTTCTGATGTTTTTATAAATGTTTTACTCCCTCCTACATGTTTGTATTGTTCTCTTTTTTAATGCAGATCTGATGTTACTAGATTTCTCTTTAAAAATCCTCCCATATCCACTGCCTCTCTCTAATGCCATAACTTTTTATATGTATGTATGTATATATGTATCTATGTGTATATATGTATGTATGTGTTGTGTGCCCTTTCTAGCCCAGTCCTGATTAGAGTAGGGTTTACAATTACCAGCTCTCTTCCCTATCTAATTCATCTGTTTCTTTCTCTTGCTTTCATTTGTATAAGTTACTCTATTTTTTTTAACTTTTTCCTATATGGTTTTGTTTTTAGAACCACATCATACCCAGCTCTGCCATGATCCTTTTTTGTACTACAGAATTATTAATGAAAAATTTAAACATATGGTGTCCATTTTCATGTATAAAACATTTATACTTTGCTCTTATTGAATCCCTTGCAATTAGTCTTTGCTGTTTGCCTTTTTTTTTTGTATCTTAAGTAAAATGTTCTATTAATTTTAAGCATTTTTGCAATAAAATCTTGAGAGTTTAGTAATTCATTAAATGCCCCCTTTTTATTCGATATTATGCTAAACTTTGCTGGATATGATATTTTCATTTGTAACTTCAGTTCATTTGCTCATTGATTATATATATCATATATAAGATATATATGAATATATATAAGATATATATGAATATATATAAGATATATATGAATATATATAATACAAATATGTATATATAGTGTTTTAAGAGCTGAAGTTCTTTTAGTGCAGCCACTGCTAGATCTTATATGATTCTAATTGGTCCCATCATATTTGAATTTTTTTTTTTATTTTGCTTGTTGCCCCTAATATTTTCTTCTTGAACTGGCCATTTCAGATTTTGGCTATGTTATACCCATAGGCTTTATTCATAAAATCTCTTACAGGTAGATTTTTTTTCTATTTCTAACTTCCCCTCTTTTTCTAGAACTTCAGGGCAACTTAGTAATTTAATGAATTACAGTATCAAGATTTATTTTTCTTATTATAGCTTTCAGCTCAGATTATTCTTATGTTTTCTCTTCTTTTTGGTCCTCCCCCCATTTATTTATTATTTTATTTTTCCACAGTTAAACATGTAAAAATAATTTTTGGCATTCATTTTTAAAACTTTGAGTTACAGATTCTCTCCCTCATTTTCTCAGTACCCACACTCATTAAGAAGGCAAGCATTTTGATATATGATATATAAGTGTAGTGATATAAAACATTTCCATAATGGCTATATTGTGGGAAAAAAATATAAATCCAAAAAAAAATAATAATAAACCTTAAGAAAATAAAAAAGTGTCTTTAAAAAGTACAAGCTGTATCCAAATACCATCTGTTCTTTCTCAAGGGGTAGATTGGATAGATAGTATTTTTCATCATAAGTTCTTCAGAGTTGTCTTGGATCATTGTATTTCTGAGAATAGATACATCATTCAGAACAGATCATCTTGAAATATTGCTATTACTCCAAAAACAATACATTTCAATTTGCTTCAACTCATGGAAACTTTTACTGGTTTTTCTGAGAGCATCCTGTTCATCTTTAACACCATAATTTGTTCAGTTATTTCCCAATTTCTCAATTTCCAATTTTTTGTCTCCTGAACAGAATTGCTCTAAATGTTTTATATATATATACACACACACATATATATATATACACACACATAGGTTCTTCTTTTTTTTTTTTTAATCTTCTGGGGTACAGACTTAGTGGTAGTATTGCTTGCTCAAAGGGCATGGATAATTTTATACCCCATTTAGGCATGATTTCAAATTACTCTGCAGAATTTTTGATTCAGCTTATAGCGCTCCCAACAGTCCAGTAATGTCTCATTTTTCTCATTCACTCTCTAACATCTGTCATTTCCCTTTTCTGTCCTATTAGCTAATCTAATATCTATTAGGAAGTATTTCAGAATTGTTTTGATTTGCATTTCTCCAAACAATAGTGAGTTAGAGCACTTTTCAAATGGATAAAGACAGCTTTTATTTATTCACCTGAAAACTGTTCTTATCTTTTAATCATTTATCAATTGTGAAATGACTCATATTTTTTATGTATAAATTTTGCTCAGTTCTCAATATATGTTTGAAAAAGAAGGCCTTTATTGGAGAAACTTGCTTCATTTTTTTTTTTTTTTGTAGAATTACTATCGGTAAATGAATTTCCACTCATCCTCACACCAGTTTATTCTATTTCTTTTCTTTTTTCATGTTCTATCTCCTCAAAAGTGCTTTGCTTCTAGCTATACTCTGTTTCTAGTACATCAGGACATTTTTCCCTGATAATTTCTTGGAAAATGATGTCTAGGTCCTTTTGATTATCATGCCTTTCAGGTAGCCCCAAAATGTTTAATTATGTCAAGTTTCCAGGTGAGTTTTTTTTTTCCCAAGTAAATGTCTCTCATTGTTTTCTTTTTCTTTCTTTTCCTTTTTCTATTTTTTTTTTGTTTGGTTTAGTTTTATTGTGTCATGGTGTGTCATAGATTTATTAGATTCTTTAGCTTCCACTTTCCCAGTTATAACTTTTTAGAAGTTATTTTCTTCAGTGAGCTTCCTTTCATATTTGGTTAATTCTATTATGCTCATAGCAAAGTATAGGATCTTCTCTTACAAGGACATGCTGTTCTGGGCAGTTTTAAGCCAGTGTTTTCCTTATCATACAATCAATTCCAAAGTTTTTATTATCTTATTTTTTTTTATTTAACTAAATACATGAGGAATATATGTGTGTGTATTTACATACACATTCACATTCACATGCAGACCCATACAAATATATATATATATATATATATATATATATATATATATATATATATATATATATATCTATATGCACATGTACATAGACCTATAACATACATGCATGTACATCTACTCACATGTAAATATACATCTAAAACAACATTAATATGGCTTTAATATAATGTAGATTTCTCTCTTGATTGATCGTTAAGTTTGACTTTGGAGGAATGATGCTAGTCCTACTTTTTTTTTCCCTAACATAATCTATTCCTGATCCTTGTAGTCTTTGTGTGTATCTCTCTTTTTTTGTTTAATAACTTCTTATTGATAGAACTCATGCCAGGGTAATTTTTTACAACATTATCCCTTGCATTCACTTCTGTTCCAATTTTTCCCCTCCCTCCCTCCACCCCCTCCCCCTGATGGCAAGCATTTACATGTTGAATAGGTTACAGTATATCCTGGATACAATATTCATGTGCAGAACCGAACAGTTTTCTTGTTGCACAGGGAGAATTGAATTCAGAAAGTATAAATAATCCAGGAAGAAAAAACAAGAATGCAAGCAGTTTATATTCATCTCCCAGTGTTCTTTGGGTGTAGCTGCTTCTGCTCATCTTTGATCAATTGAAACTGAATTAGCTCTCTTTATCGAAGAAATCCACTTCCATCAGAATACATCCTCAAACAGTATCATTGTTGAGGTATATAATGATCTCCTGGTTCTGCTCATTTCACTTAGCATCAGTTCATGTAAGTCTCGCCAGTCCTCTCTGTATTCATCCTGCTGGTCATTCCTTACAGAACAATAATATTCCATAATGTTCATATACCACAATTTACTCAACCATTCTCCAATTGATGGGCATTGTGTGTATCTCTTATTCCCTATCCCTGCCAACTCTTCTACTTTAATTTTACTATTTGACTTAAGTTACTATTTTTAATCTCCCCTTACCCATGCACCCATCCTTTATCTTCTTCCCTTGCCCTTTCCTTCCCTCTATATAATTCCCATTACTCTATATACCTTATCTCACTTCAGTTAATCTAAATTCCCTTACTTATCTTTTTTCCTATTAACCCACATAACTTATCCCATTGCCATAAATCTTCATGTTATATGCATGTATACATATATACACATGCACATGCATGTGTGTGTGCACTTGCTCACCTTGGAAATGAGTTAAATAGGGAATAATACTTATGTGTGTGTGTGTGTGTGTGTGTGTGTGTCATTCACTATTTAACCCATTCCCAATGTGAGTAAATTTTTAGAACTACCACCCCTCCCCTTCCCTTTAATGCCCCTATAGTGACATATATATATATATATATATATATATATATATATATATATATTATATATATATATATATGTATGTATGTATGTATGTATAATTACAGACCTGCAGTCTTCAATGACTTTCAGGTAGACCAATGGTAGACCAATTGTTTTTAAATTATTTATTTTGTTTTTATTTTCCAGATCAGTTGTTTTCCAATGGGATATATAACCTTTTTTTCTAATGTTTCATTTTCAAATTTTGTTTTATTGCATCTTGATTTCTCATAAAGTCATTTGCTACCATTTGCTCAATTCTAATCTTTAAGGAATTATTTTCCTCAATGAGCTATTGTATCTTTCCCAATTGGCCAATTTTGCTTTTTAAGGCATTCTTTTTCTCATTAGCTTTTTGTATTTGCTTTTGTACCTCTCAGTTCTCTTTCCAATTTTTTTCTCTATATTGCTTACTTGATTTTCAAAATCCCTTTTGGGCTCTTCTATGCCCTAAACTCAACTTTTTTTTTTTTTCCTTGGAGACTGGATGTAGTAAATGGGTATGTTATATTAGTGTAGATTGGAAATAGCAAATTGAAAAACATGGGATAGAAGATATAGGGGCCATGTGTAAGAACAATATACTGGCTCTATTGATGTATTCATGAAAGCACATAATAAGTTTTAAAAAAAAGGACAGAAACAAGTTGTAAAGATTCTCAATGTCAAATATAGGAATGTGCATTGAACCCTACAAATAATAAGTAATCACTCTGAATTAGCAAGAGGAATAACTTATTCAAAATTAAGTTCTTATGTTGGTATAGAAGACTGAAATGGTAAAGATACTTGTGGCAGGCAGGCAAATTGTCAGATCACTGGAATGCTAATCAAGTGAGGGGTTAAAAGAGATCCATGTGAAAGAGTCTGTCATGTTTAATTTTGTTATATGGCTTGAATTTTTGAACTGAAATTTCACTTAAATTCTCATATATTCATGTGTTTTTTTTCTCTGAAAAGAAAAGGAATCGTCTTTTATACCTCAATACCTCAGAGCTTGAATATAGTGGATTGAACATAGAATTTGTTTGATCATAGTTGAAGATCAACTGACAGAAAAGGAGACAGATTTTCCATAACTCTATATTCCTCTAGAATACCTAGTATAGGACTCTAGACATACTCGATACTCTAATATTTGTAAAACAGGAATCCTCACTGCACATTTCAGGCAACCTTATTCTCCCATGTACCAATTTTTTTTTCTTTTTTCTTTTTTAAATAATTATAACATTTTATTGACAGAATCCATACCTGGGTAACTTTTTACATTATCCCTTGCACTCACATCTATTCTGACTTTTCCCCTCCCTTCCCCCATTCCCTCCCCCAGATGGCAAGCAGTCTTATGCATGTTAAATATATTATAGTATATCCTAGATACAATACATGTGTGCAGAAGTGAACAGTTCTCTTGTTGAACAGGAAGAATTGGATTCAGAAGGTAAAAATAACCCAGTGGAAAAAAAATGCAAGCAGTTTACATTTGTTTCCCAGTGTTCTATCTTTGGGCATAGCTGATTTTGTCCATCCTTGATCAATTGAAACTGAGTTTGATCTTCTTTTTGTCGAAGAAATCCAATTCCTTCAGAATACATTCCCTTATAGTATTGTTGTTGAAGTATATAATGATCTCCTGATTCTGCTCATTTCACTTAGCATCAGTTCATATAAGTCTCCCCAAGCCTCTCTGTATTCATCCTGCTGGTCATTTCTTACAAAACAATATATTCCCATAACATCCATATGCCACAATTTACCCAACAATTCTCCAATTGATGGGCATCCATTCCTTTTCCAGTTATTAGCCACTACAAACAGGGTTGCCACAAATATTTTGGCACATACAGGTCCCTTTCCCTTCTTTAGTATCTCTTTGGGGTATAAGCCCAGGAGTAGCACAGTTTGATAATTTTGGGAGCATAATTCCAGATTCCTCTCCAGAATGGCTGGATTCATTCACAACTTCACCAGCAATGCATCAGTGTCCCAGTTTTTCTGCATCCCATGTACCAAATTTACAAGTGGTGGCATCTGAGACAATAAATGATGGAGCATAAATGGGACACAAATAATGACAATTCAAAACAAGAAATTTGTTTCTCTTGTCACCATTTGCTTCCTAATATAAATAATACATGTCTACAATGGTTGCTCCTGTGATTTTCAGTCAGTTTTTTTCATATGACAAATTTTTAGCAGCTTTGACCTATTTTCTTACCCCAATTGTTATCAAGTGTAATAGCAAAATAATTGGCTATACAGAATAAAAGCTGCAAAGAAAAGATACCTTAGTAATAAGACATCTTAAGTCACCATATGGTTTTAGAGCAGCTATTTTTTTTTTTTTTTTACTATACACAAGACACAGTAGTTTATTTTATGGCATGATTTTTTTGTACATGTATTTGTTTGTATGTGCAAATATGCAATTTGGAATAACTTCTGGCAGAAATTTTCCTTCTTCCCTCATCTACCGCCCTGGCATTAAAATGCAAACAAATTGGAGTTAGGTACATGCATCAATATATCAAAGACCTGTGCTTTCTTGAGAATGGAATTTTCTTCCTTTCATGCATATTGCATTCTGTCTTAAAAAGTAAAATGTGGGGGGGCAGAGCCAAGATGGGGGAGAAGGCAAATGTTACTTTCTAAGGTCTCTCATACCCTCATGACCAATTATTAAATTCACCCTCAAAAATAGTGCTTGACTGATAAAATACATGAAAATTAGAAGTACAACAACTTACCAGCCAAAGTTAATCTGGAATTTCTTTAGAAAAGGTTTGTCCTGAGGGGCTGGGAACAGACCAGGGCAGGAAGGTAGGGAGAGAACTAGAGGCTAGCATATTGTGCAGACTGGGCAGGAGTGGTCTCTGTGGTTAGAAAAATTACAGAGATGACACTGGCATAGACTGATTGCTCTGCCCTGATTGCAAAACAGTAGATCAGCAGAGAAATCAAAGCCACTCTAAAAAATGCCAGAACCTAACAGGATCTGGCTATACCCACCTCAAACCAGAAGTGACTCAGCACAGATCACAGCACAACTGTGCAACCCCAACCTGCACTATGGGGCTTTTCCTTGGGGCAATTACAAACCTGAAGGGCACAGCTGGGGGCAGCTTCTAATCTGCACAGTGGGGGGCTCTGCCTGGTGCAATATAATGTCCACAGCGTGATGTGCTTCCAGGGCAGAGACACTTCTGGTCTGTGCGGGACTATTCGATGGTCAGCTGCTAATATCTACAGCCCCACTGAGGGCTTTGGCCTGGGGTAGTGACACTTTAACTGCTTAGTCTCCAACCTGAGGGCAGTTGCTAAGCCACATAGCAGGGTTTCTCCACTGGGTACTTCCATAGTTCAGCCAGTACTGAATCACTTCCACTTGGGGTGGGGTGGGGACTTTTTCCCAGAGCGCTCCCATCCCTGCTCTTAGCATTCTGTTTATATATACCTTTCCCTGCTTTGCAGAGGAAGCTGGTAACCTCCTTGCCTTAAAGGCAGACCCTAAAGCCTTTTAAAAATGAGTAAAAAAAATCAAAAGATCAATCAATAGCTTCTATACAGAAAAAAGAGCAGATTTGAAACCCCAAGGAAACTAATTGCAAAAAGTCTTTAAACAATACCATAAAGGGGAATGTTACCTGACCCCCTTCACATAATGCTCTCCTAGAAGAGATGATTAAATGTCTCAAAAGAGAGTTAAAATAAAAAATGAGGGAAAGAAAGAGAAGCTATGCAAGAAAGTAACAACCTCCTGAAATATGAATTGGAAAAGGTAAAAAATTCCCAGGAAGTGCAGGGAAACAGAATCTGTGAATTGGAAAAGATAAAAAAGTCCCAGGAAAGAAGGATTTGTGAATTAGAAAAGAGAAATAATTTGTAAGAAAGTAGGATTTGTGAATTGGAAAAGAGAAGGAATTCACAATAAAGTAGGATTTGTGAATGGAAAAAAGAAAGTGATTCACTAAAAAAAAAAAAAAAAAAATAGTGAAATGGAAAAAAAAAATCCATAGAGCAAAACAACTCATTTGAAAACTCAATTGGACATATACAAAAAGAAGTAAAAATAGCTAAAGAAGAAAATAACTCATTAAAAATCAGAACTGAATAAATAGAAATGAATGATTCATTGAGACATCAAGAATAAGGCAAACAAGACCAAAAAAATGAAAAATTAGAGAAAAGCATCAAATATCTAGTTGGAAAAATTTCAGACCTGGAAAATAGATCTAGGAGAAATAATATGAGTATTATTGGACTTTCTGAAAATTATAATGAAAAAAGAGCCTAGATACTATTTTACAGCAAACCATCAAAGAGAATTGTCCAGATGTAATAGAATCAGAAGGTAAAAGATGCATTGAAAGAATTCATCAAACACCTTCTGAAAAAGACCCTAAATAAAAATGCCAAGGAATATTGTGGCCAAATTTCAGAACTATCAGATTAAAGAAAAAAGCATTATAAGTAGCCAGAAAAAAATAATTCAAATAACAAGGTGCCACAATAAGGCTCACCCAAGATCTGGCTGTCTCCACATTAAAAAGATAGAAAGGCCTGGAATATGATATTTCAAAAGGCAAAAGAACTTGGAATTCTGCCAAGAATAAACTAACCAGCCAACCTAAGCATTTTCTTCTAGGGAAGAAGATGGACATTTAATGAAACAGATGAATTCCATTTGTTTCTAAGGAAAAAAAAAAAAAACAGAGCTAAACAAAAAATTTGATCTCCAACCCTAGGACTCAAGAGAAGCAGAAAAAGGTAAAAGGACCTCTTGAGAACTCTATTTCTCTTGTAGATATACATCAAAACCACATGTATAATTTAATTTTACTGATATAACATAAAAAAGGGAAATAGAAATGGAAGAAGATAGTATCAGAAAAAGGGAAAAGGAGAGGAAATAAAGAGGAAAACGACATCCTACAATGAGGCAAAGGAAACTTATCATATCCAAGGGAACTCAGAGAGGGGGAGGAACGTTGTGTAAATCTTCCTCTCATCAGAGTAGGCTCAAATAGAAAATAATTGACATATTTGTTTTACAGAGAATCTTCTCTCACCTCATTAAAAAGTGGGAGAGGAAGAGGGAAAAGGGAAAAGTGTAATAAGAGAAGGGTACAAGAAAGGGGAAGAGATTTAAAGGGAAGAGGGAGGGATCCTAAAGAGGGAGAGCTGTGTGACACAAGTGGGACCCATAAGTTTAATACAAAGAAAGGGGGTAAGTGGGGGCAAGAAAAAGAAAAGCATAATCTGGGGAAAATAAGATGGCAGGAAATACAGGATTATTTTAATTGTAAATGGGAATGGGATGAACTCTCCCATTAAGTGGAGGTGGATAGCAGAATGGATCAAAAGGTAGAACCCTACAATATGTTGTTTACAGGCAACACATTTAAAGCAGGGAGATACATACAGAGTAAAGGTAAAAGGCTGGATCAGAATCTATTATGCTTCAGGTGAAACAAAAAAAATCAAGGGTAGCCATCCTTATCTCAGATGAAGCAAAAGCAAAAATTGATCTAATTAAAAGAGATAAGAAAGGAAACTATGTCTTCCTAAAGGGTAGCATTGACAATGAAGCAATATTAATACTAAACATATGCACCAAGTGGTATAACATCTAACTTCCGAAAGGAGAAGTTAAGAGAACTGCAAGAAGGAATAAACAGTAAAACTGTAATAGTGGGAGATCTCAACCTTGAACTCTCAGAATTAAAAAAAAAAATCAAACCACAAAACAAATAAGAAAGAAATTAAAGAGGTAAACAGAATATGACAGATCTTTGGAGAAAACAGAATGGGAGATAGAAAGGGTTATACTTTCTTTTCAGCAGTTCATGGAACTTATACAAAAATTGACCACATATTAGGACATAAAGACCTCAAAATTAAATGCAGAAAGTCAGAAATAGTAAATGCTTTCTTTTCAGATAATGATGCAATAAAAACTACATTCAACAAAAAGTTAGGGGTAAATAGACCAAAAAGTAATTGGAAACTAAATAATCTCATCTTAAAGAATGATTGGGTGAAACAGCAAATTATAGACACAATTAATAATTTCACTCAAGATAATGACAACGATGAGACATCATACCAAAATTTGTGGATACAGCCAAAGCGATAATAAGGGGAAATTTTATATCCTTAGAGGCTTATTTGAATAAAACAGAGAAAGAGAAGATCAATGAATTGGGTTTGCAATTTAAAAAGCTAGAAAAAGACCAAATTAAAAATCTCAATCAAATACTAAACTTGAAATTCTAAAATTAAAAGGAGAAATTGATAATATGGAAAGTAAAAACACTATTGAACTAATAAATAAAACTGAGTTGGTTTTATGAAAAAAAAACAATAAAATAAGTAAACCTTTGGTAATTGATTAGAAAAAGGAGAGAGAAAAATCAAATTAGTAGTCTTAAAAATGAAAAGGGAGAACTTTCCACCAATGAAGAGGAAATTAAAGAAATAATAAGGAGTAACTTTGCCCAACTTTATGACAACAAATTTAATAACCTAAGTGAAATAGATGATTACCTCCAAAAATATAGGCTTCCCAAATTAACAGAAAAGAAAGCAAATAGCTTAAATAGTCCCATTTCAGAAAAAGAAATAGAACAAGCTATTAATCCACTCCCTAAGAAAAAATCCCCAGGACCAGATGGATTTACATGTGAATTTTACCAAACCTTTAAAGAACAATTAGCCCCAATGTTATATAAAGTATTGTAAAAATAGGGAATGAAGGAGTCCTACCAAACTCCCTTTATCACACAGACATGGTACTGATACCTAAATCAGGTAGGTTGAAAACAAAGAAAGAAAATTACAGACCAATCTCCTTAATGAATATTGATGCTAAAATCTTAAATAAGATATTAGCAAAAAGACTACAGAAAAGTATCCCCAGGATAATACACCATGATCAAGTAGGATTTATACCAGGAATGCAGGGCTGATTCAATATTAGGAAAACTATCAGTATAATTGGCCATATTGATAACCAAATTAACAAAAAACATATGATTATTTCAATAGATGCAGAAAAAAATTATTTGATAAAATCCAACATCCATTACTATTAAAAACACTCAAGAGTATAGGAATAAATGGACTTTTGCTTAAAATAATCAGTAGCATCTATTTAAAACCAACAGTAAGTGTCATACGCAATGGGACCAAACTGCACCTATTCCCAATAAAATCAAGAGGTGAAACAAGGTTGCCGACTATCACTATTACTATTCAATATTGTATTAGAAATGCTAACTTTGGTGATTAGAGTTGAGAAAGAGATTAAAAGAATTAGAGTACGTAATGAAGAAACCAAATTATCACTCTTTGCTGATGATATGATGGTGTACTTACAGAACCCCAGAGATTCTACTAAAAAGTTATTAGAAATAATCCATACCTTTAGCAAAGTTGCAGGATACAAAATAAACACACATAAGTCATCAGCATTCCTATATATCACTAACAAAGTCCAATATAGAGTTACAAAGAGAAATTCCATTTAAAGTAACTACTGATAGTATAAAATATTTAGGAATCTATCTGCCAAGGGAAAATCAGAAATTTTATGAGCAAAACTACAAAACACTTTCCACACAAATGAAGTCTGATCTAACCAACTGGAAAAATATTAAATGGTCTTGGATAGGGCAAACAAATATAATAAAAATGACAATATTACCAAACTAATCTATTTATTTAGCACTATACCAATCAGACTCCCAAAAATATTTTTAATGACCTAGAAAAAATAACAACAAAGTTCATACAGACAAACCAAAGGTCAAGAATTTCAAGGGAATTAATGAAAAAAAAAATCAAATGAATGCGGCCTAGCAGTACCTGATCTAAAATTATATTATAAAGCAACAGTTACCAAAACCATTTGGTATTGGCTAAGAATAGACTAGTTGATCAGTGGAATAGGTTAGATTCAAACGATAAAACAGTCAATAACTTTAAAACTCCAGTGTTTGACAAACCCAAAGACCCCAGCTTTTGGGATAAGAACTCACTGTTTGACAAAAATTGCTGGGAAAATTGCAAACTAGTATGACAGAAACTAGGCATTGACCCACACTTAACACTCCACATCAAAATAAAGTCAAAATGGGTTCATGACCTATACATAAAGAATGAGATTATAAATAAATTGGAAGAGCATAGGATAGTTTACCTCTCAGACCTGTGGAAGAGGAAGGAATTTATGACCAAAGAAGAACTAGAAATCATTACTGATCACAAAATAGAAAATTTTGATTATATGAAATTGAAAAGTTTTTATACAAACAAAACTAATGCAGAAAGATTAGAAGGGAAACAATAAACTGGGAAAACATTATTACAGTCAAAGGATAAAGGCCTCATTTCCAAAATATATAGAGAATTGACTCTAATTTATAAGAAATCAAGCCATTCTCCAATTGATAAATGGTCAAAAGATATGAACAGACAATTCTCAGATGAAGAAATTGAGATTATTTCTAGCCATATGAAAAGATACTCCAAATCATTATTTAGCAGAGGAATATAAATTAAGACAACTCTGAGATACCACTACACACCTGTCAGATTGGCTAGAATGACAGGGAAAGATAATGCGGAAATTTGGAGGGGATGTGGGAAAACAGGGACACTGATACATTGTTGGTGGAATTGTGAATACATCCAGCCATTCTGGAGAACAATTTGGAATTATGCTCAAAAAGTTATCAAACTGTGCATACCCTTTGATCCAGCAGGGTTATTACTGGGCTTATATTCCAAAGAAATTTTAAAGAAGGGAAAGGGCCCTGTATGTCAAGAATGTTTGTGGCAGCCCTCTTTGTAGTGGCCAGAAATTGGAAACTGAGCGGATTACCTTCAATTGGAGAATGGCTGAATAAATTGTGGTATATAAATATTATGGAATATTATTGTTTGGTAAGAAATGACCAATAGGATGATTTCAGAAAGGCCTGGAGAGACTTACATGGACTGATGGTGAATTAAATGAGCAGGACCAGGAGATCATTATATACTTCAGCAACAATACTATATGATGATCAATTCTGATGGACCTTGCCATCTGCAGCAATGAGATGAACTAAATCAGTTCCAATGGAGCAGGAATTAATTGAACCAGCTACACACAGCGAAAGAACTCTGGGAGATGACTTAGAATCTTTACATAGAATTCCCAATACCTCCATTTTTGTCCACCTGAATTTTTGATTCCCTTCACAGGCTAATTGTCCACTATTTCAGAGTCCAATTCTTTTTGTACAGCAAAATAACTGTTTGGACATGTATACTTATTTTTTATTTAATTTATACTTTAACATATTTGACATGCATTGGTCAACCTACCATCTGGGGGAGAGGGTGGTATAAGGAGGGGAAAAATTGGAACAAAAGGTTTGGCAATTGTCAATGCCATAAAATTACCTATGCATATAACTTCTAAATAAAAAGGTATAATAAAAAAAGAAATTATGACAATAAAAACAAGTAAAATGAGGCTTAGTGATATTAAATGACTTGCACATGATCACACAGTAAATATTACAGAAAAAAATTTGAGCATTGGCCTTCCTCACAACAAATTTGAGCATTTACCTGTTAAATTTCTTAGGGATATATCTTTAGAAAATACATGTACATTAATGCCCTAAATATTAAATAAAGCAAAATATGTCCAAATATAATTTGAGGCGCTAAAGCTGCATATCATTTATCACAGCACTGTAACACCATTGAGGGAAATTAAGAAAACATACTACTTGAAATTTTAGATTAAAAACCTTACAAAAGAGGCAGCTAGATGGCAGCTAGATAGAATACCAGCCCTGGTGTCAGAAGGACCTGAATTCAAATCTGATCTCAGACACTTAACACTTATCAGCTGTGTAGCCCTAGGGAAGTCATTTAACCACAATTGCAATTCAAAATAAACAGAAACAAAAAAAAGTACCAAAAAAAGACATAATAGGTTATACTAACATGAATATGCTGGGAAGGTCAAAGTGGGATATGCTAGTGTTACTGTAAATACCAACTGTATTTTATTTAATAACTCCTTTAATCAATGCCCTGATACAATTAGAACCCATTATTCTTGTAGTAAGGAGCATATGAGAATATAATAATCAATAATCATAAAATTTTATGCTTATTTAACATGTCACTTACCCATTCTCAGTTAAAATGAAAACCCACAATCATATATTCCTAAGGAAATGTAGTAAGCTCTGGAAATGATAATATTTATGATTAGTCAATTACTTCACATTAATATTCTTATTAATCTCAAATACTTAATGATACTTCCCATTTGAGTTTTTGGTTTCCACCAGCTTCAGCTTTCCATTATTCAATGATTTATTAAGAATAGGCTAAATATAATTAAATTATTAAAAGCATTGGGAAAATCAGATAATTTTAACTTATATGTATTGGGCTAATAGAGTTAATAATATGTTTGACATCCATATGAATTATGGAAGAATGTCTCAAAATATTGAGACACCCATATAAGCTTGTCTGGATTGCTTCTACCGTGGTAAGTTCCTTTTAAGCCTTCTTTACCTCAAATGAATAAAAATGAATGACTAGAGAAACATACCCTTGTGGAGGAATGTACTTAAAACGCTTCATCAGAATATTTGACCTCTGCCAGTCAGATATACTGTGAGTATATCACTTTGACTCTTTGAAGTTTCATTTCTTCACATGCAATAATAATAATGATGATGAAGATGATAATGATAATAGCAATGCTTCTCTTTTAAATTAAAATGCTTATAGGAATTAAATAAAATAGTGATTGTGAGACACATTTTAGTTAAGCACTAAACAGAGGTGAAGAGGATTTTTTTTTTTGGTTTGGTTTTCATTTTCCTCATAATGACCAAGTTGTTTACACTACCTAATCCATCATAAGTCTCATCATAAGTCCTTAAGGATGAAATCCTCAAAATTAAAGGTTCAAATTTACAAACATATAATGAGTACATCTTACTGATACGCATTGTCCCAAAGGTTAAGAAGCATGAAAACATAATGAGGGACAGACTATATCACCTAAAAGCCATTGTCAGCTTTATTATTAGTGTGTGAAAAAATATATATATATATACATATATATGTGTATATATATATACTCTCATATATATTAAGTAATATATATATGTATATATATATACACTCATATATATTATAACTATAGCTTGCTTCTGTAGAGTGTAATTCAACTTAAAGAGAACATTATTTGTAATATGTCATCTAGTCATCATAACATTATAAAGTAGGGAAGACTGCTATTATGATCTCTATTGTGTTGTTGGAGAAACTGAGTCAATAATTAAATAACAGCTAAATTTTATATATCAATTTAAGATTTACAAAGCATTTACAAATATTATTCTCAAAGATAAATGTTTCAGGAGTAATTTAGCAATGACATAAAGGATTCATAGGAGAAGGGGATTATTTCAGTGAGCATACTGATGGAAGTTTCATGGTAATGAAGCAGGTGAATCAAGAAGTGAGTTTTGGAAGGTTAGAACTAGCACAAGGAAAAATGTGGATTGCTTGCCCATATTCTTTTTCAAAATTGAGGTTTGAGGAAGACTGGAATTACCAGTTATTAATTGATAATAATTCAATTTTAAAAGAATGAATTAGTAGAAAAAAGATTTCAAGATTTTTGAGTATATGAGAAATTATATATATATATAAATATACACACACATATATATATAACATATATATATATGTATTTTTTCTTTCACATGAATTTTTTATGTAAGTGAGACTTTCTTATTAATTGGACACTTATTTTTCCATTTTTGAAATGAGAGGTTTGGACTATTTATAAAAATCCTTCTAGATAATGATTGGGTGAAACTATGAATAACTCAGAAGTTTTTATTTCAAGTCTCGTCCTTTTCCCATTATACCAAGATGCCTCATAACTTTCTTATAGAATAGGGTATGATGAGTGATTAGAGAACTACAAGGTATTTGAGTATCTAAAGGAGGAAAAAAAGTCATACTTTCACACATTGAGAATAAATAAAAAGAAAATGAAAAAGTCAGCATTTGAGACAGATCTTGAAAGACAATTATGTTTCAATAGACAGAAAATATGATGGGATCATATTCTAGGTAGAAGTTAATAGTCTAGTCTAGCAGAAGGTTGAATAGCTGTATAGAATTAAAATAGACAGAATAAAGGTAAAGATGAATAGAGATCATTGGTACAGAGAACTCCCTGGTCAGATATCTCCCATAACCGCTGTAGATCTCTATCTTTTCTACAATCAATATACTAGGAAAACCATGCCTAAAGCTCTGTGAGGTTGTGTGACCTGCTTTGTTTTGCACACAGTATGTGTCAGATGAAAAACTTCAACAGGTTTCCCCATCTTTGAGGCTATCTATGTACTAACTATACTTTTAGGACAGTGACTGAAGATATAACTAAAAAAAAAAAAAAAAAAAAAAAAAAAAGAAAGTAACAGCCAAATTGTTGTATTCCTTAAAGAATGCTATCATTAGAAGTTGAAATGCTATTTGGTAAGTAGTGGGGAATACTAAAGGTTTTTGATTAGAGTAACAATATTTCACAGCTGTATTTTAGAGATATTAATCTGGTAATGGTAATTTTTTTTTTATGTGAACAACTAATGGGACCTCTTTAGTCATAAGTGATTTCCTATCTTGACTCTGCTAACTCAATAAACTTCACTATCAAACTTCCTTTACTTTCCCATTGTGAGATTTTCCTCCATTACATATAGCCTCCTTATTCTTGATTCTCCCCCTGCCACTTTCACTAGTCAGGGCTCATACAGCAAATAAGCATCAGAAGTGGAGTAGATAGATCCCCATCTCTCTCACTCTGACCCCACCAGTAAATTAATAAATCATTTTTCCTTAGGTGTTTATTAGTCTATCTTCTTTATCCTAATATGATTAATTATGCTCTTCATCATGTATTACTTTTTATATGTATTTGAAATTATTTCTGGGTTTGCTGTCTTAGTCTATTTTTATCTGTCCATCCATCCATCCATCCATCCATCCATCTATTCTTTAATATGTAAGTATGCCTCTATGGCTTTAATCACAAAGTTTATTTAACTATTGCTTTGTAAGAAGTTTAAATGATCATAAGACAAGTTATTGAAGAGAATCTTGTTTTAGGAACAGATTGAAACAGATGACTTTTAAGTTCTTTTCCAAGTCTTAAGTTTTGATTCATTAAAATGGTGCATTACACAGCTTTCTTTGGTAAGTCCAAGAATGTGAGTTAATTGTTTCTCCTACTTTATAAATATTACACAAATAGAATGCAAATCATCCTAGGCCACAAAATTCCATTGGAAAGCCCAAACCAGCTGCAACCCCATATTTAGCTTTTTCACATCCCTTTAAATAAAAATTTAAGTTGATTTTCATTTCAATTGAGAACTTGAGAAAGAAAATAGGTCACAGCCTAAGCAGATGGCTGTTAACTGCATGCAGCACTTGAATGATGGGGTCAAATTCTTCAGGGAAAAATGCTTAGCTTGAAAAAGTAAGTGAATTTTTCTATTAGGAAACCAATCAGAGTCCTTGTGACAATCTTCTTTAGTTTCTATTTCAATCAATCTATTATGCTTGATGAATATGCTCTTGGACTTATATTCTGTAATTAATTTTCATAGAGAGAGTGTAGTGAGTAGAGTACTGGACTTAGAGTCAGGAAGACCTGTTTAAAATCCCAATTTTATCACGTTTAATTGTATAAACATTGACACATATGTTGTAATTCTCTGTCTATAAATTATATACACTTGAGCTTTGAGCTGATGACAGAAATTTTTTTTATCAGTGAAATATTAAAAAAAAAATCTTGACCTGTTGACATAATTACTAAGTACCTCATATTAACCATATATTGTAGTTTTTTTTTGTTTGTTTGTTTTAAAAGTACAAAAGCAAGGATGATGATAAAAGGAATTGGTATCTATCACACATTTTGGAACTTGACCACAAACTAATTTTTTTTTCTAATTGTTTTGAATGTAACAGCCTTGAAAACAAAATAAAAACAAAACAAAACTTGAAGATGATATGATATCTGTAATCAAATATATAAAGGTATCTCATCTAGAAGGGAAATTAGAAATATTTTTTCCTATGGTCCCCATAGGAAAAGCAAGAAACATTTTATAAGTGTTGCAATAAAGTAAACTCAGACTTTCTTTATGCTCAAATTGAAATCAAGTTAACCCGAATTCCATCTCAGAAGTAAGTTGTGTGAATATGAGTGCATCATCTAAATTCTTTGAGTCAGTTTTCTCATTTGTAAAATTGACTTATGAATATCAAATGAGATAATGTATGTTAAGTACTTTGAAAAAATAAGTCCATATGCAAAACTGCTATTATTCTTGCTATTATTATATACTCTTATTATATAGTACTAAAAATCATAATACACTGCTATGGCCATAGTAGCATAATAGACTTTCTTAGGGGGTATTTGGCGGTTTGGGATGAAGTCTAAATCCAAATCTGTCAATTTTGTGGTAGAGCTAATTCTTCATCTGGTTAGCATTAAGTCTAAAAAGTAACAAATTTTCCCAGCCAACTCTGAGATCCTGTGATTTTTGCCTCATGATAAGATGAAAGACATTTTAATTATTTGTTTTGTGCTCTCTATTAATCCTGTTATAATATCTGACTCTTGGTAGCTGCCAAACACAAAACAGGTTGAATTCAAGAGAATGAACTCCATCTTTTATAGCTTAATATTGTTCCAATTTATTGACTTTGTTTTGCTGTTGTTTTCAATTCTTTATGAAGCAATTAACATTTGCAAATAGATAGAAAGACATATAAGACATAGCGCCTGATCTTAAGATTTCTGAAATAATATTTATTCATAAAGAACACAAAGCAATACATTCCACAAATGCATTTAATACGTGTGGCATTTAATGCCATAAGAGTTTCAAGGAGGGGAAAAATTTCTTATTAGGGTAAAAAGGAAGGATATATGGAAGATATGGCATTTGGATTGAGTCTTGAGTATCATCAGGATTTTCCTAAAGCACAAAAGTGAGTGTGAATTTCAAGTAGAAGGAATTACAAGAGTGACTGTAGTTTAGTTTAAGTGAAATATTTGCCTATGATAAGAGGTCAATTTATTTGGATTATAAAAGATTAGGGGAATATAAATAAATAACATTTAAAAGGAAATGTGAAGCTCTATTATGGAAGATCAAGAGAACTTATAGATCATTTTAATATCAATTAATAAGTCCTAGAAAATTTTCAGCATTGGGGTTATTAAAATTTATTGGGAAATTAAAATAATAATAATATGTTGGATATGTGTATTAATACACATATGTGATATATTATTTTATATAGATCTATACAAATGGAAAATACATGTATTTATATATTTATATTTCTATACAGTATGTGTGTCAATGTATTTATGTGTGTTTGTGTTTGTGTGTGTATGTTTGCACATATATGTAGAAATGGAGAGGCTAACTGTGGGGAGATCAGTTAAATGAGTTAAGCCATTTGTATTCAAGTCAAAGAGTAAAATAACATTTTGAATGTTTGAATGGTAACAATGGAAAAGAAAGACTAGATGGGAAAGATGTGGAAAAAAAGAGGAATGATATGATTTGCAGACAAATGTAGGAGATAAGAAAGAAATTGAAGAAAAGTCTGAGGCTATGAGTATAGATGACAGAATGAGAACATAATTGTAATTAAAATAATTATGAAAATAAAGGGAAGCATCCAGTTTGGGGATATAAGTAATTTTACATATAGTGACATTTCTGGATAATTATATATATATATGTCAGTAAGGACCTTATTAAATATCTAAATTAATACATTTAATTTATATGAAAGATATGCTTCAAAACATAATTCATATACTTTTCCCAATAGCCGTGTAAGTTAGACGGAGCAAATATAATGCAAAGGGTAGATTTTGTTTTTGGACAAAGAGGTAATGAAATAATCTTATACAGAGTAGTCTTTATGTCTTATCACATTTGTTGTTTTAGTTATATTCATACAAAACATAAAACTTTATTTTTTAAAATGCCACAGCTGGTTATAGTAAGGAGGAATACAAAGAACAAACAATATACTTTAGGAAACTCATTTATCTAACAGTTCCAGAAATAATGGCCAGATTTCAGCATTTCATGGTCAAAGAAAAAACATGAGAAGCAGTGAGAAAGTACCATTCAAATTTCAAAAAAGCATAGTCAGGACCAAACAACATCTAGCAGTTACCACCTTAAAGGAGTGGATGGCTTAGAATATGATATTCTGGAAGGCAAAAGATCTAGGATTACAACCAAGAATATCATATAGAGCAAAGCTGAGAATAATCCTTCCCCCGCCAAAAAAAAAACAAAAAAACAAAAAAAAAAAACAAAAAAACTGGATATTTAATTAGAGTGACCTTTTAAGCATAACTGATGAAAATACCAAAACAGAATCGAAGAATCGAAAATTGGACTTTCTCAGACAAGATTTAAAAGAAAAATCAAAAATTAAATATGAAAAAGGAAACAAGGGACTCAATAAAGTTAAAATGCATTATTAATAGAATAATTAAAAGGATTCTATGCAGAAAGAGGATATAGCATAGAATAAAATATCCTAGGAGGATGTAAAAAAATGAATAGGTGAAAAATAGGCAATACAGGGAGAAGAAAGAGAAAGAAAGAGAAAAAAAAATTACTTTAAATAAAAGAAGTGGAAAAAGACTTCTGTCCAAGATGGCAGAGAGGAGGCACACAGCTGTGTAAGCTCCATGTTTTCTCTCAGAATTCATTACATTACAAGCCTCTGAATCAATTCAAGACTGAAAAAATCCCCACAAATAGTTACCAAGAGAAGACATCCTTGAAATTAGCCAGGAAAGGGCTATTTTTGCTTCAGGGCAGAGAAGGTTTTAGATAGGTGCAGGTTGAGTGCAGGCAGCAACAGTGGGAGAAGAGCAGGCAGCTCACAGCAGAGCAAACTAGAGGGAGGTGGGGTGTGATCTCAGTCCTCTTTGATAATTTCCTGGAATATAGTATCCAGGCTCTTTTTTTTCATCAGGCTTTTCTGGGAGTCTGATGATTCTCAGATTGTCTCTCCTGGATCTGTTTTCCAGGTCTGTTGTCTTCTCCAGAAGGTATTTCACATTATTTTCCATTGTTTGATTTTTTTGGATTTGCTTGACTGATTCTTCTTGTCTCCTCGAGTCATTCAATTCCATTTGTTCGACCCTGATTTTCAGTGAAGTATTTTCTTCACTCACTTTTTAAAAATCTTTTTCTAATTGTCCAATTGAGTTCTTTTGTTCTATGGAATTTTTTTCCATTTTGCCAATTTTGTTTTTTAGAGAGCTATTTTCTGTTTCCAGTTCACTAATCCTATTTTTCAAGGATTTGATTTCTTTATCCACTCTCTCTTTAAATGAGTGGGATGACTTCTCCAGACTCTTTTGCCAAGCATCCCTCTCCTTTTCCCATTTTTCTTCAAGCTCTCTTGTGAGAGCCTTTTTAATTTCTTCTATGAGCTTCATCTGTGCTGAGGAACAGATGATCTCCTCCTTTGGGGATTCACCTGGAGACTGTCTGTTTTTAGTCTCCTCAGGATTTAAAGTCTGCTCTCTATCTGTATAGAAGCTGTCAAGGGTTAAAGTCCTCTTCAATTTCTTGCTCATTCTGTCTAATAATCAAAGACAAACTAGCCAAGAAACAGAAGAAAAAAACCCTTGAATGGAGGCTGCTTTCTTTGGGAGGGGGGAGGGGTTGGGTGATGTTACCAAGCTTCCTCTACAGACTGCGGGGGAAGCAGTGAGGCCCTAACAGGACAGTGATGGCTGTGCTGTGCCTGCGCTCTGAGATCCGAGAGTGTGCTGAGACACTGTAAGGGAGGGGTGGCCAGGTCCCGAGAGACTCCAGCTGTTCGGGGTTGTATTCTTCACTCCCCCAGTGTTTTTAGCTTCTCTGCTGGGCTGCTGGCTTGCTGCCGGAGCAAAGTATCCAATCCTGTAGCAAAGCTCTCCCCGCAGAGACTGCTGCGATCACACCCCACCCCCTCTTCACTCTGCTTGGCTCTGAGCTGCCTCCCGTGCTCTCACTGCCACTGCTGCCTACAGCCTGCTTCCGATCTAAAACCGTCCCCACCCTCGAGCAAAAACAGCTTGACAAGTATAAAGGATGGCTGCTCTTGGTAACTATTTGTAGTTTTTTTTTTTTTTCTTCAGTCAAGCATTAATTCAGAGGTTTATAATGAGATGGAGGGTGAGAGAAAAACACAGAGTTTACACAGCTATGTGCCTCCTCTCCACCATCTTGGCCGGAAGTCCAGCATCTAAATTCTTAAAAGAGAAATTAAGAGAGCTGCAAGAAGAAATAGACAGCAAAACTATAATAGTGGGAGATCTCAACCTTGAATTATCAGAATTAGATAAATCAAACCACAAAATAAATAAGGAAGAAGTCAAAGAGGTAAATAGAATACCAGAAAAAGTGAGATATGATAGATCTCTGGAGAAAACAAAATGGAGACAGAAAGGAGTACACTTTCTTTTCAGTAATTCATGGAATCTATACAAAAATTGACCATATATTAGTACATAAAAACTTCAAACTCAAATGCAGGAAGGCAAAAATAGACCACAATGCAATGAAAATTACATTCAACAAAAAGCCAAGGAAAAGTATACCAAAAAATAATTGGAAACTAAAGAATCTCATACTAAAGAATGATTGCGTGAAACAGCAAATCATAGACATTACTAATAACTTCACCTAAGAAAATGACAATAATAAGACATCATACCAAAATGTATGGGATGCAGCCAAAACAGTAATAAGGGGAAATTTCATATCTCTAGAGGCCTACTTGCATAAAATAGAGAAAGAGAAGGTCAATGAATTGGGCTTACAACTAAAAATGCTAGGAAAAGGAACAAATTAAAAACCCCCTGTCAAACACTAAGCTTGAAATTCTAAAAATAAAAGGAGAGATCAATAAAATTGAAAGTAAAAAAAAAAAAAAAAACTATTGAATTAATTAATAAAACTAAGAGATAAACAAACCTTAGTAAATCTGATTAAAAAAAGGAAAAAGGAAAATCAAATTGTTAGTCTTAAAAATGAAAAAGGAGAACTCGCCCCTAAGGAAGAGGAAATTAGAGTAATAATTAGGAGTTACTTTGCCTGACTTTATGCCAATAAAGTCAACAATTTAAATGAAGTGGAAGAATACCTTCAAAAATATAGCTTGCCTAGACTAACAGAGGAAGAAGTAAATATCCTAAACACTCCCATCTCAGAAAAAGAAATAGAACAAGCTATTAAGCACTCCCTAAGAAAAATCCCCAGGACTAGATGGATTTACATGCATATTCTACCAAACTTTTAAAGAACAATTAACTCCAATGCTATATAAACTATTTGAAAAAAATAGGGATTGAAGGAGTCCTACCAAAATCCATTTACGACACAGACATGGTACTGATACCTAAACCAGGTAGGCTGAAAACAGAGAAAGAAAATTATAGACCAATCTCCCTAATGAATATTGATGCTAAAATCTTAAATAAAATATTAGCAAAAAGATTACAGAAAATCATCCCCAGGATAATATACTATGACCAAGTAGGATTTATACCAGAAATGTAGGGCTGGTTCAATATTAGGAAAACTATTAGCATAATCAACTATATCAATAACCAAACAAACAAAAACCATTTGATCATCTCAATAGATGCAGAAAAAGCATTTCATAAAATCCAACATCGATTCCCAATAAAAACACTTGAGAGTATAGGAATAAATGGACTTTTCCTTAAAATAGTCAGGAGCATATATTTAAAACCTTCAGTAAGCCTCATATGCAATGGGGAAAAACTGGAACCTTTCCCAGTAAGATCTGGAGTGAAGTACGGTTGCCCACTATCACCATTATTATTCAATATTGTATTAGAAACACTAGCCTCTGCAATAAGAGTCAAGAAAGAGATTAAAGGAATTAGAGTAGGTAATGAGAAAACCAAACTATCATTTCTTGCAGGTGATATGATGGTATACCTAGAGAAGCCCAGAGATTCTACTAAAAAGCTATTAGAAATAATTCATAACTTTAGCAAAGTTTCAGGTTACAAAATAAATCCCCACCTCAGCATTTTTATACATCACCAACAAAATCCAACAGCAAGAGATACAAAGAGAAATTCCATTCAAAATAACTGTCGATAGCATAAAATATTTGGGAATTTATCTACCAAAGGAAAGTCAGGAATTATGTGAGCAAAATTACAAAAAGGTTTCCACACAAATAAAATCAGACTTAAATAATTGGAAAAATATTAAGTGTTCTTGGATAGGCTGAGCGAATATAATAAAGATGACAATACTCCCTAAACTAATCTATTTATTTAATGCTATACCAATCAGACTTCCAAGAAAATATTTCAATGATTTAGAAAAAATAACAACAAAATTCATATGGAACAATAAAAGGTCAAGAATCTCAAGGGAATTAATGAAAAAAAAAATCAAGTGAAGGTGGCCTAGCTGTACCTGATCTAAAACTATATTATAAAGCAGCAGTCACCAAAACCATTTAGTATTAGCTAAGAAATAGATTAGTTGATCAGTGGAATAGGTTAGGTTCACAAGACAGAATAGTCAACTATAGCAATCTAATGTTTGACAAACCCAAACATCCCTAACTTTTGGGATAAGAATTTATTATTTGATAAAAACTGCTGGGAAAACTGGAAATTAGTATGGCAGAAATTAGGCATGGACCCACACTTAACACCGTATACCAAGATAAGATCAAAATGGGTCCATGATTTAGGCATAACGAATGAGATTATAAATAAATTAGAGGAACATAGGGTAGTTTACCTCTCAGACTTGTGCAGGAGGAAGGAATTTGTGACCAAAGATGAACTAGAGACCATTACTGATCACAAAATAGAAATTTTTGATTATTTCAAATTAAAAAGCCTTTGTACAAATAAAACTAATGCAAACAAGCTTAAAAGGGAAGCAACAAACTGGGAAAACAGCTTTACAGTTAAAGGTTCTGATAAAGGCCTCATTTCCAAAATATAGAGAGTATTGACTCAAATTTATAAGAAATGATGCCATTCTCCAATTGATAAGTGGTCAATGGATATGAACAGACATTTTTCAGATGATGAAATTGAAACTATTACCACTCATATGAAAGAGTGTTCCAAATCAGTATTGATCAGAGAAATGCAAATTCAGACAACTCTGAGATACCACTACACACCTGTCAGATTGGCTAAGATGATAGGAAAAAATAATGCTGAATGTTGGAGGGAATGTGGGAAAACTGGAACACTGTGCATTGTTGGTAGAGTTGCGAATGAATCCAACCATTCTGGAGAGCAATCTGGAATTATGCCCACAAAGTTATCAAACTGCACATACCCTTTGATCCAGTAGTGTTACTTCTGGGCTTATATCCCAAAGAAATACTATAGAAGGGAAAGAGGCCTGTATGTGCCAAAATGTTTGTGGTAGCCCTGTTTGTAGTGGCTAGAAACTGGAAATTGAATGGATGCCCATCAAGGAGAATGGTTGGGTAAATTGTGGTATATGAATGTTATGGAATATTATTGTTCTGTAAGAAATGAACAGCAGGATGAATACACAGAAGCTTGGAGAGACTTACATGAACTGATGCTAAGTGAAATGAGCAGAACCAGGAGATCATTATATACTTCAGTAGCAGTACTGTATGAAGATGTATTCTGATGGAAGTGGATTTCTTTGACAAAGAGACCTTACTCAGTTTCAATTGATCAATCATGGACAGAAGCAACTACACCCAAAGAAAGCACACTGGGAAATGAATGTAAAGTATTTGCATTTTTGTTTTTCTTCCCAGGTTATTTTTACCTTCTGAATCCAATTCTCCCTGTGCAACAAGAGAACTGTTCGGTTCTGCATACATATATTTTATTTAGGATATACTGCAACATATTTAACATATATATGGACTGCTTGCCATCTAAGAGCGGGGTGGAGGGAGGGAAGGGAAAAATCCGAACAGAAGTGAGTGCAAGGGATAATGTAAAAAATTACCCTGGCATGGGTTATGTCAATAAAAAGTTATTGTAAAATTAAAAAATAAAATAAAATAAAATAAGTGTACAAGTAGATGAAGAAAAGTTTGAAAGGTAGCAAGTAATGTCTGAAACTCATATCTAAATTAGTTCAGAAGGAAATATACAAACACACATACACACACAGACACACACACACACAGACACACACACACACACACACACACACACACACACACACACACACATGCTCAATTAGCTATACAAATCTACAAATGTATCTTATCTAAAAGGGAAATAAAAGCACAGGGTTTTTTTTTTGTTGTTGTTGTCATTGAGTTTTTTTTTTTTTTTTTTTTTTTTTTTTTTTTTTTTTTTTTAAGGATAGTTTGATAGAAAGGAAAATAGATTTTAAAATGGTACTGGTCAGAAGTAAAGCTGATATTAAAGGCGAGACAGGATAGCAAAAAGAGAAAGAAGGATAAAACTAAGAAAATAAAATGGAGGGAAATGAAGAGCTAATAATTCTAATTGTGAAAATAATGTGCTTGATTGGAATCTATTATGTTATAATTGAATTCAAAAGGGCAAGAATAGCAATCATAATCTCAGAAAAAGCAAATAGACAAATCAAAGTAGACTGAATCAAAACAGATAAAAAGGGAAACTATACAATGAGAAACTGCATGTTGATAAAAGGAACCATAGACAATAAAGTAATATGAGTACTAATTTTATTTGCATTAAATGAGATATGATCCAAATTTTAAAAGGCAAAACTACCTAAATTAAAAGAGGAAATTAACAGGGATGTTATTCCAATGTTGAAGCTCAACTTTTCTCTGTCAGACTTAGATAAATCTAACAAAACTAAGTAAGAAAAAAATTTTAGGATGAAAAGAATTTTAAAACATTTAGATATAATAAACCTCTAGAGAAAATTGAAGGAAAATAAAAAGGAGCATACTTTTTTTTTTTCTCAGATGTTCATGGAACCTTCCCAAACATTGACCGTGTATTAAGAAACAAATACCTCCCAACCAAGTCCAGAAAAGCAGAATGTACCCTTTTCACACCATAAGAGGTTGGAGTAATGAAGCTCTCCAAAATTCTCCACCAAACATCTAAAAAACTGACTGTGATCTAGGAACAGGGAAACAGCTTACTAGTTCAGCAGCAAAGGTTTGTTTCCCTTGGGTGAAAGTAAAGTGAGATCCAAAAGCAGTAGCAGCAGTCAGCCTTATAGCAGAGACCCAGTAGCAAGACTAGTGCAGAAAGTTGAAGAGAGTGCAAAATCAGAGTCTAACTCTCATATTAAAATCCTAAGTCAAGAAAAAAAAAAGCAGAAAAAAGAGCAAAAACAAAACAAAAGATCTTAAGTATAGAAAGGATCAAAGAGTAAACTTAGAAGAAGACAGTGTTATTCAAATTGCTAAATGTGAAGTCTCAAAGAAAGATGTCATGTGCTTGCAGGCCCAAAAAGAATTCCAGCAAGAGTTTAAAGATGATTTTAACAGCAAATTAGAGAAGTAGGAAAAAAAAGGAAGGAAATGACAGTATTAGAAGAGAATCTTAAAATGGGAATCAATAGCTTGGAAAAGATATGCAAAAATTTATTAAGGAAAAAATTCCCTCATGGGAGGGTAAAATCAGCAAGTTCCTTAAGTTCTCCCAGTTTCTCTCAAAAACAAAACAAAACAAACACAAAAACAAACAAACAAAAAACAAATAAACAAACAATAAAACCTGATAATAAGACTGAACAGAGTCTGGAGTAACAGTGCCTACAAAAAGATGAAATGAAACAATTGTTCAGCTCAAGTTAGCTTTGAAAAACTTAAGTAAAGGTCAATCTCACTTGAATATAAGGAGAACACAGTCCAACTCAGACATGCCCAGGCAAGTCAATGGGATGGTGTTAAGCACAGCATGAATCAGAAACTGAGACCCCACAGAACTGGCAAATAAAATAGTAGCAGAACAGACTAATGGGGCAGCCTCCAATTCTACTGCATAAGGCAAATTTCCAGCCCAGGAAACCTTGATTTTAAAAATCAAAAAGAAAAAAAGAAAGAAAATTATAAAGAAAAAGTACCTTGACCATAGAAATTTACTATGACCTAGAAAAGGACAAAATGCGTACATAAAAACCTCAAAGGGGATATGAATTGGTCACAAGCGCAAAGAGCCTTGCTGGAAGAGCTCATTAAAGAATTTTTAAAATCAAATAAGAGACTTAGAAGAAAAATTGGAAAAAAGAAATAATAGATATTCAAAAGAGTCATCAGCTTAACAATGAAAGGACAAAATTTGACAGAAAAAAATACTTAAAAATATAATTATCAGAATAGATTTAAAAAATCATTGAAGAAAGCTACCTTTAAAAGTAGAATTGTCAAATAGAAAAGGAGGCACAAAAGCTAACTTTAAAACATCAAACAGTAAAAATTAAAACTGGAAAAATGATAATTAATGGCCCTATAAGACATCAAGAATCAGTCAAACAAAATGAAAATAATGTAAAAATAGAAGGAAATATGAAACACCTTATTATGGGAAAAAAACAATCTAGAAAATAGATGGATAAGAGACAATGTAAGAATAATTGCAAAACCTGAAAGACACAACTCCTCCCAAAAAAAGAATGAGCAACTTTTTAAAAGAAATCATAAAGAAAACTGCCCTGATATGCTAGAACAAGAAAGCAAAATAGTCATTGAATGAATCCATCAATCACTTTGTCAAAGAGATCCATCACAGAAAACTCCAAGAAATATTGTAGCCAAATTCCAGAATACGAAGGTTAAAAAAAAATACTACGAGTTACAAGAAGGAGGCAATTTAAAAGTTGAGAAGTTACAGTCAGTATTACCCAAGATTTGGAAGCTTCTACAATAAAGAATCAAAGGGTCTGGAATACTATATTCCCGAGACCAATGTAGCTTGGATTACTACCACTAATTACATAGCAAGATTGAATATAATTTGTCAAGAGGTGATTGATTTTCAATGAATTACTTGACTTTCAATCATTTCTGATGACAAAACCAGAACTAAACAGAAAATTTGTTTGTAAAGTACGAGTCTCAAGCATAAAAGCATAAAAAGATAGGAAAAAAAAACTATGTGGATATTTATATTCACACATGAGAAAATGACACTTGTATGCCTTGAATATTGTATCTTTTATTAGGGCTCTTAAAAGGGATATACATAGAGAGTGTGGGTATAACAACTCTGATGTGAAGGTATTTTTAAAAGGCATTAAAGGGAGAAAAAAGGATTATACTAGGAAAGGAGGTAAAATAATTTAAAATTTGGAGTAAATTAGATTATATGAAGAGGCACAATGGACCTAAAGTAAAGAGAAGGTAAAGAGAAAGAAGGCAGAGGGATAAACATTGTTTGAAGCTTAAACCTCATTGGGCTCAAAGAGGGAATGATATACATACTCAGGTGTATAGAATAGAGAGATAAAGTGAAAAACTTACAGTAATGTATGAATTCTTTTTCTGTATTTTATTTTCATTATTTCTGTATTTCCCCTATGACCTGTATAATATGTACAGGCCCATATTCACTTGAGCCTTGGCCACACTATAATCATATTTACTTAACCTGAGCTGATGAAATTTATCAATATTTGACATATCAATAAATGTTTATTAGCTTGACCACTGTCTTTTTAATTACCTGAACCTTGAAGGTCTGATTTTCTCTTTCCTAGAAATCAGGTGATTGCAGAGAAACAGAAACCGTCCATTCCAATCTCTCCAGATAGCAACAACTAATAAGTGCCTTTCCCTTCCCTTCTCAATGCCCCCAACTTATGGTGTAATCCTTTGTAACAGAACCTATAAAAGCTGTATATCTTTACTAATTATTTAGCCCTCCTATCATGAGCTTTCCTTACTTCTCTCCTGATGCAACAGCTCATCCTCCAGAGATATAATAAACAACCTTTCTTCTTTCTACTGAGTAATCTCTGAGTAGTCATTTTGGGTAAGGTCTTCTCTATCCCTCACACAGGGGAGTATAAAAAGTTATCTTATCTTATAAAGAACTAGAAGGAATAAAAAGGAAAAGTTTTAGGAGAAGGGAGAACAGAAATAGTAGGAAAAAATGACAACAGAAAAGAGGAGGGATAATAGAAGTGAAGGCAGGATGAGGGAGGTGGTGATCAGAAATAAAACACTGGTGGGAAGGGACAAGGTTGAAAGAGAAAAAAAAATTAAACAGGAAAAATAGCACAGAGGGAAATATACAGCTAGTAATCATATGTTATAAAATTCGGTTGGTTTTCTGGAGGTCTCTGGACTGCCTTTGTTTCAGTTGAATAATCACCATGAGAATAAAGTCGAAATTATTTATTGTCTCCTTGTCTGGAACTCAGCTAGCTTTCTTATAGTATTTCACTGGGCCTTGGTCTCAGTGGCGGGAACAGGAGGACAAACCAGCCACCATAAGGCTGATGAAGATGGAATGAATGTCTCTCTTTGACTCCAAGAATTTGAGCTCCCACCTCCAGTCCTCTTGTCTTCTCGAAGTCTGTCTCTGAGCCCCTCAGTCCCCCAGGAGAGCTATCAGAAACCTGAACAAAGATGGAATGAATCTGTCTCTCAGTTGGCTGAATTTGTCCCAGTTTATATGTTCTATTATAATTAGATCATTTACAGTATACTGAGTATAAACCAATCATTATATCACTAGGAAACCATTATTTGTTGTAAGATTAAATCAATTATACTGAACTAGAGAACTATTAATCACCATGCTAAACTAGATAACCATTGTCTTATCAATTCCACTGACAATACCTTGTAAGAATCCTTGTTTCAAGTATAGAGTTCTGACCCATAACAATATGTGTATGTGAATGAGATGAACTCTCCCATAAAATGGAAGTGGACAGCATATTGGATTAAAAAAAAAAGATAATCTTACAATGTGTTGTTTACAAGATTCATATTTGAAACAGAAAAACACACACAGACAAAGGTAGAAGGCTGCAGAAAAATATATTATGCTTCAGCTAAAGGAAAAAAGAAATAACAACAGGGTAGTAATTCTGATCTCAGATAATTTAAAATCAAAAATAGATCTAATAAAAGAGAAAAGGGATGAAGCTACATCTTGGTAAAATACTAAATATATATCCATTAAGCAGTACATCATCCACATATCCAAATTGTATGATGGTTAGCTACGACAGACTTGGTTCTTCCTAGCAATTGAGTGATCCAAGGCAATTCCAATAAACTTTGGATAGAAAAAAATTGCCATTTATAACCAGAAAGAGAACTATAGAGACCATATACAGACCAAAGCATTCTATTTTCATTATTTTTTATTTTTTTCTTATTTTTTTCACATCATGACTCACATCGAAATAAGTGTGCATATATAATGTATATCAGGTTATTTGCTATCATGGGGAAAGGGTAGATAGTAAGACTGGAATGGAGAAAACAAATGGAACTCGAGCTCATAGAAAAATGAAAGCTGAAAATCATCTTTAAATGTAATATGAAAAAAAGATAGATATAGATATATAGATACACACACATATAGTTAAAATAGGAAATATAATCTTGAAAAAAATAGAATTAACCAAATTGAAAAGGAAATACAAAAACTCACTGAAAAAATTCCTCCTGAGTTAGAACCAAAATGGTGGAATAAAAGCAAAGCCTTGCCAATTTTCTTCCCCAAACCCTCAGATTTCTTTACATAATTATAGTAAGTAAACTTCAGTCTCAAAACACACAAAAAAGTGGAGTGGAAAATTTTCTAGTAGAAGAAAACTTAGAATGTCAGCAGGAATGTCTGTAGCACAAGGATGGAAGTCTAGCAGGAAGTCCCGACATAGGTTGCACCAGGGCAGCCCCATACCCAGACCCAGTCCAGGCCCCAGTTCTCAACAAAGTAGAAACAAGACGTCAGGCCTCTGAATCAGCAGTGCCATTGGCAGTTTCTAGACCTCTCAACTCAGAGACATTAAAGGAAACTTGGAAGATCAGCAGGAAAAGTCTGTCAGTATGCTGAGAGATCCTTGGGAAACTAGCAAATCAGGAGTAGTCATGGGTGGTGTGGTGAGGGCAGGTTCTAGAGGCCTCAACTCACAGGATAGCTCTTTACTACCAGTGAAGAAGAGCTCTGTTACTTTAGCACAGTACAAATATACTTAATATGTAAATATTTATATTTATATATACATGCCTTATATATACATATATATAATTTTTATATTTATTTATATATAACTTAATACCTTATATACCTTAATAACCTCAATTATTATACTTTATATAACCACAGTAGAGTGGCATAACCCTAAAAATTCTAGGGCAGAAAAGAATACTTGTAGGCAGGTCCTTAGAAGGATCTCTAAAAACAGCCTGGGACAATGCATCTTCCTCCCTGGAAAAAAAGCCCTAAAGATATCAGAAAAAAGATTCTGACCATAGAAAGTTACTATGGTAATAAGAAAGCTGAAAACACACACTCAGAAGACAACAAAGTCAAAATTCCAACATCCAAAGTCTCCAAGAAAAATAAGAAATGGGCTTAGATCATGGAAAAGCTCTAAAGAGATTTTGAAAATCAATTAAGACTGATAGAGGAAAAATTGGGAAGAGAATTGAGAGTGGTGCAAAAAGAATTAGAAAAATTTCATGAGGAGAGGAATGCTTTAAGAAGGAAAATTGGCCAAAGGGAAAAGGAGGTACAAAAGATCACAGAGGACTATCACCAATTAAGAAATTGTTCTAATTTCTATCAGTTTGACCTAGTTTTCTTTATGTTTGAGAAATAATATCTTTATCAGAGAAACTTACTGCAATTTTTTTCACAGTAATGATTATCAACTATGTATTTTCTGCTATTCAATTTTCACCATCTATCCTGAACCCTCTCTGTCTCCTTATTCTCTATATATTTTATACAATGTTTTGATTCTGATTTTGGCTCTCTCAAACTGGTCTTCCTTCATCAGTCACTCCCTGCCCCCTGCCTCTGTTACGATTATTCTGACATAATGCTTTAATATAGTACTTTCCTTTCTACTTTCCTGTAGAGGAAAATACATTTCTTCACCCAAATTAGTGTATATATTATTCCCTTTTGAGCCAATTCTAATGAGATTAAGGTTCATGTGCTCCTCTCCCTACTTTCCCCATTTCTTCCTCCACTGAAAATATTTTTCAATCTTCTTTTATATCAGATAATTTATACCACTCTACCTTTCCCTTTCTCAGTGTATTCCCAGTGAATTCTTCTTTATCATTTTTTAAAAAAAGATAATTGTAACACCACGTTCAGCATATACTTTTACTTATTGTCTATGTATATTTCTGACTGTCCTAATAATGAGACTTTTATGAGTTGTAAGTGTCATTTTCCCACTTAGAAATATAAAAAATTTAATCTTAAAGCCTCTTATGATTTCTTTTTTTTCCTATTTAGCTTTTTATACTTCTTTTGCATCTTACCTTTGAAAGTCAATTTTTTTATCAGCTCTAGTCTTTTCATCAGGAATACTTAAAAGCCCTTTCTTTTACAAAATGTCCATTTCCCCCTCAAGGATTATATTCAGTTTTGCTGGGTAGTGCATTTTTGTTTGTAATCCTAATTCCATTTTCCTCTGAACTGCCATATTCTGAACTCTCTATTCCTTTAAGGTAAAAGTTGCTAAATCTGTCATTATTTTGAATATGGTTCTTTTATACTTTAATTGTTTCTTTTTGACTGCTTACAATATTTTTTCCTTCATCTTTGAGGTGTAGAATTTAGCTGTAATATTCCTGGGAGTTTCCATTTTGAGATCTCTTTCAGAAAATATTTGGTGGATTTTTTTCATTTCTTTTTCCCTATGATTTTAGATTATCAGAGCAAATTTCATTGATAATTTCTTGAAAGATAATGTCTGGACAGTTTTTTTTAATGTCTTTTAGGTAATTTAATTTTGAAGTTATTTCTCCTGGATCTATTTTCCAGGTCAATTTTCTTTTCCCCAATGAGAGCTTTCTCATTGCTTTCTATTTTTCATTCTTTTGCTTTTGTTCGATTGTTTCTTTTTTTTTCCCTAAGTGTAAAATACCTTTAATTTTAATGAAATAAAATCTGACTCTAAGTCAAAATCATTTTTTTTTAATTAAACAAGAGTTGTAATATTATACCTGTAGAGTGATTAGTTCTATCATTGTCATTAGAAAATATGCAAAATATTTATTAAGGGCTTTGAGAGGCTCAACATAAACAGAAGCAATTCTTTTGTCATATAGTGTACATATTTGATTGTTTCTTGATTTTTCATAAAGTTATTAGTTTTCACTTGCCCATTTCTAACTTTTAAGGAATTTCTTCAGTGACCTTTTTATTTCTTTTTCCATTTTACTAATTCTGCTTTTCAAGGCATTCTTCTCCTCATTGGATTATTGTGATTCATTTACTATTTGACCTATTCCATTTTTAAGCTACTACTTAAAAAGCTGTTGACTAATTTTTCCTGATTTTCTTGCATTACTCTAATTTCTCTTTTCAGTTTTTGTTCTATCTCTATTAAATGATTTTTTAAAAAAATCATTTTTGACTCTTCCAAGGCTTTAGACCAAATCATTTTTTTTTCTTCCAGGCTTTGGAAGCAGAGAATTTTATTTTGTTGTTTTCTTTGCAGAGTATGTTTTCTTCCTTGTAACTATAGTAACTTTCTATGATCAGAATTTATTTTCTGTTGTTCCTCATTTTAAGGCATATTTCTTGATTTTTAATTACATAATAAACTGAGACCCTGCTTACCAAGTTAGGAGGCTCTTTCCTATTATTCAAGTTTTTGTGCAGCTGTTTTCAGAAGTAATTGTGAGAGCTTTTGGCTCTTCCAAAATGATATAAAGTAGGGAGAAGTAGGTTTACTACTCTCCCGCACTGTGCACTGGTTTGTAAGTAATCACAAGTTCTCTTTTCAGATCTGTTAACTGTGACCAGGGTTTCTGCTCCACAGTGACAAAAAATCCCCTTGTATTAATACTAATTCCTCCTGAGATGAAGACCCAGGATAAGAACCCAACACTAAGTAAAGATAAAGCAACAGAGTCCTGCCTCTGATGCCAACAAAGGCACCTTTGTAAATCTACTTCTGCCCCATTGTTTTGCCCAATTGTGTAACTGTTGATATTGCTACTGAAAACTGCCATTGCTGTCACTAATTCAGTCACCCTAAGGTCTACTCATAGTTTTCTGGGTACTAATCTGCATTGGCACAGATTGCACTAAATAGTATTCTACTTTCATCATCTTTCAACAGACTTTTCCTACCAACACTATAATTAGTCTTGGGCTGGAAAGTTGTTTCACTCTGTCTTTCTATTGCTTTTACCAATCTAGAATTTGTTTAACATTCATTATTTAAAGTATTTGGAGGAGAGTTCAAATGAACCTTTGCCTTTACTCTGTCATCTTTGCTCTTTCTCCCCATAACTTGAAAATTTATTTTTTGCTTGTGTGTGTGTGTGTGTGTGTGTGTATGTGTGTGTGTGAGAAAGAGAAAGAGAGAGAGAGAAAGAGAGAGAGAGAGAGAGAGAGAGAGAGAGAGAGAATGTGTGTTGGTTTGTTTTCTTTTTCAATGTGGGTAATATGGACAAATATACAAGTCTTTGCTTTTATTTATATTATACTGAGGAAAACACATATTTAATAATTATAGTGAAATAAATGAGCTTCGCTAAAAGAGTTCATAGGGATGACAAAAGAAACCAAACTGTTAGACACATTCATTATTTTTTATATTTATTTTATGATGGCTTCTTAAACAATGAGTAGAAAGGGAAAGAAAGCAGAGTTTTTGTTGGAATCTTTACAAACTGCTAACTCATTAGAATTGCTAGATTATTGATCTGATCTTACAAAAAGATGTTTTGGGCCAGAACCTGAAACAAGGTACAAGTATGGGAGATTCACAAAGTAAACTTTGTAACTTTGTGAATTCACACCTCCCTTGAAACTCTTAGGGCTAGAGAGCATTATGGGAGAAAATCCACAATCCCTCTCTCTCGTATCCCACAATTCCTCTCTCTCATATATAAGAGACATCAGAGGCTCTCGGTCAGATTTCAGCGGAATTACATGAAGAGTGGAGCTGGATTGAAGGCTGAAGAAAGCAGAGGCAGAAGCAAAGGACAAAACTGCAAGAGCTCTTAGAACCAAGGAGAGAGAGAGGCCTCTAAGAATCTAGCTATCTGGGCCCAAGGAAAGAGACAAGACTTGGAAGCAGAAATAAACATTTGTATTTTTACCGGCTGGCTCATTTGGGGTAATTATTGATCTGAACTGAAACTAAGGCTGCCTCCAGAAAACCTCCCCCAGAAACTTGCTCTTTCTTCCAGAGAGAACTATCTTATGAAAAAGAACACCACAAGTTACGAATATGGTAGCAAGACAAATAAATAGAAGACTATTAGAAGTTGGTTCTAGAGGTCAGGTTGACAGCTGCATTATAAAATCCTTATTGATATCCATTCAAATATAAAAAAGAATAATAAAATTATCCACATTATTATAAGTCTGACAAGCCATGGTACTAGAAATACCTTTATAAGGAAAACAGAGACAATTTGGACCTTCACCAAATTGGTAATCAATTTAACTTTTCTATGAAATATTTTATTCTATTTTTTTGGGGGAGGGAACTATTTTAACCCCCTAACACTGACTTCTCTTGGATGATTGAGAGGAACTAAATCATAAGTTCCTCTTATGAGGACTACATGAACATAAATCACATCCAAGTCAACTCTTCTGGACTGATAACCAAATGTTGAGATAAATTCCCCTTATTAAAAGGATCATTTTTATAGGGTTTGATGATTCTTCTTTGTTTTCTTTTTATATAACTTTGCCCATAATCTTTGCAATGATCAGAATGCCTTTGCTTTCTTAAATTTTAAAGATTGCTAGAGGTTTGAGATTGTGTTCAATGGGGGTGGAACCAAGATGATGGAGAGCAGATATGACTTTCTGTAACCTCCTCTGACCTTCTCTCAAACTAACTGTAGATTAAGCCTCTGGTTTTGGAGTGATAGAACCCCAAAATATCTGAAGTACAACACATTTCCCGAATAAGATACCTGGGAAGAATTTCAGAATAGGTCTGTTTCAAACAGGTAGGGGGACAGTCTACCGAGTCCAAACCACAGTACAGGGAGACTGGGGACTAGAGCTAGGGAGGGAGCAAAAGCCCTGCAGCTTTCATGCACTGGGAAATCCTCTGTGAGCTTCTTAGGCTATTTTGTCCTGGTTGCAAGGAGATGTTAGTAAATTTGCTGTAAAAATTACCTAAAAGCAATTACAAAAGGAAAATTGTAAGCTTCTGGGGCCAGAAGAACTCGGCATCTGGAAGGGATCATCCAACACTGGAAGTCAATCAGAAATGCTGGCTTCAGGGAAAACTAAAGCAGCTGTTGGCCCTTTTGCCTTAAGAGCAGATCTCAGACCATAGACAATTTAATGGACAGAGAGAACATACCTCAAACTCTGAGGTTTCTAAAAACCTATCTACTCCAGATGAAATCACAAAAGAAGAAAAAAAGATTTCACAAGACTTACTTGGAAGATTTCAAAAAGGATCATTGTGATGACCACATTAGCACCCTGGATACTTTAGAATCAGCCAGAGTCAGGATAAGCAAAAGTCCTCAGTCTTTATTCTTGGTCTTTAGGTAGGATTGAATTGGATGGACACAATCTCCACAACTTCCTTCTTCCTCCTCTACCACTAAAGTGACCCTGGCTAGTCTTACTCCACTCCCCAGTCCCTCCTATAATTCTCTGTATACACCAGTTATTGAGCCAGTACAGGTAGTGGGAAGGGCCATTTTCCAAATATATGCTTATAGAGTATTGTCCAATTGGTAATTAGCCTTAAGTACTCGGTTGTCTGGACCTCGGTGCATAAACTCAAGAGTTTCAGCTCTCTACAGATCTTTAAAAAAAGTTAGAAGAAAAATGTGGAAAGGAAATGAGATCTTTATAAGAGGATATGGAAAAGGAAAAAATGATTCGAAGATATTATCTGAAATCATCTGAAGAAAATACCTTTAAAATAGATTTGGTGAAATGGGAAAACATATAACTCTTTATAAAATGGATATTAAAACTGAATTCTGAAAAACAGAATTTGCAAAATGGAAAAAAAATGCAATGAACAAAACAATTCAATTGGCCAAATACAAAAAAGGCTTAAAAAGATAACTGAAGAAAATAATACACTAAAACTTATAATTGACCAAATGGAAGTGAATAACTCAAAAATACTTCAAGATTAGTCAAACCAAACAAAAAATAGCAGAAAATATGAAATGCTTCCTAGGAAAATATATCTAGAAGAGATAATCTAAGAATTATTGAATTTCCTGAAAGCAATGATGAAAAAAAAAAAAGAATCTAGACATTATCTTACAGGAAATCATAAAGGAAAACTCCACTGATGTCTTAGAATCAGAAGGTAAAATAGCCATTAAAAGAATTCACTGAACACCATTCCAAAAGGATTATCATGGCTAAATTTCAGAACTATCAGACCAAAGAAAAAAATATTGCAAAAATCCAGAAACAATTTAAATACTTAAGAGACATATCAGTATTATGCAGAATCTAGGAGCTTCCACCTTAAATAATCAAAGGGTCTGGAATCTGATATTCCAAAGGGCAAATTAAGTTGAATTACAGTCAAGAATGAGCTATCCAACTAAAATGAGAAGAAGGACATTCAGTGATATAGGTGAATTTCCCCTGTTTCTAATCCAAAGACCAGAGCTGAACAAAAATAATTGATCTCTAAACACAGAACAAAAGGGAAACATAAAAAGGTAAAAAGGAAAGAACTCTTGAGAGCTCTAATTCTGTCATGGGTATATTTAGAGAGTACAGGTATAATTTCATTTTATTATGATAATATGAGAAATAAACTGAGGTGGAAAGGGGATGATACTGGAAAGAGAGAAAAAAGGAGATAAATGAGGCAAATTACATCACACAAAAAGACAAAGAAGATCTATTATAATTGAGAGAAAGAAAGGAGGGGTATGGGAATTGTGTGAATCTTACTCTTACCAGATTGGGCTAAGAGTTAATATCAGACATATTTGGTTTCACAGAGAAACTTGTCTCATCTTATAGGAAAGTAGGATGAGAAAGATAAAAAGAAAGGGAAAGACTAATAGAAAAAAAGGAAAACAGAAATAGTGGAGGAAAGGTATAAAAAAGGGCAAGGGGCTCTAAAGGGGGCGGGCTGTTTGAGAGAGGAAGTTATCAGAAGCAACATACTGTGGAGAAGGGAAGGAAGAAAGGGGGAAAAAAGCATAATTTGGAAAAAAAAATAAGATGGCAGGAAATATAGAATGAGTTATTTTAACTGTGAATGTTAATGGGATGAACTCTCCCATAAAAAGGGCAAATAGCCAGAATCCTACAATATGTTGTTTACAAGAAACACATTTAAAGTGGAGTGAGACACACAGAATATATGTAAAAGACTGGAGCAGAATCTATTATGCTTCAGGTGAAATAAAAAAAATAACAGAGATAGTGATTCTGATCTCAGATCAAGTAAAAGCAAAGATTGATCTAATTAAATGAGATAAGGAAGGAAATTATATCTTGCTAAAGGATACCTGTTAGAGTTCAAATGTTGGAGTTTGTTCTTCTCAAAGCACAGCCGATTTAGAGGCTTAGAGCCCTTCGGATGTCTCCAAATCCAAAGGTTCTGTCCTTCAGCCTCTGCCTCTGCTTTCTTCTACCTCCAATCAAGACAGAGATGGAAGGTCTCTCTTATCTCCTTCTGGGGAGCCCAGCCACCAACTTGCCGCAGAGAGAGGGCTTCTGGCGTAGCTCCACTGAAATCCGTCAAAGTGTTCTCTGCACCAGAGTTGTTCCTCTCGAGTCCAGCGCGATCAGCCAGCCAAGAGGAAAAAATGTATTCTGCCATAGATCCCTCATCGCTGGCCTTTTATCTGCCTCTTCTGAGAGAATGGGATTATGGGTTTTCTCCCATAGTGCTCTCTGGCCCAATGAGTTTTAAGGGAGGCGTGGACTCCCTTGAAGTTAGAAAGTGTACTTTGTGAAGCTAGCATACTTGTGGACTCCAATGAGTAAAGGTGTGAACACAAGCCTTGTATTGATTAGTTCTACTTAGTACCTTGTTTCAGGTTCTGGCCAAAACATCTTCTTGTAAGATTAGATCAACTCTAATTAGTTAGCAGTTAGTAAGGATTCCAACAGATACCATAGATAATGAAGCAATGTCAGTACTAAACACATATGCACCAAGTGGTATAACATCCAAATTCCTAGAAAAGTTAAGAGAACTGCTAAAAGAAATATACAGCAAGACTACACTAGTGGGAGATCTCAACCTTGCTCTCACAGAACTAGATAAAACAAAACACAAAATAAATAAGAAAGAAGTTAAGGAAGTAAACAGATATTAGGAAGTTAGGTGTGATAGACCTTTGGAGAAAACTGAATGAAGACAGAAAGGGGTACAATTTCTTCTTGGCAGTTCATGGAACCTATACAAAAATTGACCATATATTAGGACTTAAAGACTTCAAAAATCAAATGCACAAAGGCAGAAATAGTAAATGAATTTTTTTTTCAGATCACAATGCAATAAAAATTACATTCAATAGAAGGCCAGGGGAAAAAAGACCAAAAAGTAATTAGAACCCATATAATCTCATCCTAAAAAATGAATGGGTGAAACAGCAAATCATAGACACAATCAATAACTTATTACCAGAGAATGACAATAATGAGACAACATACCAAAATTTGTGGATTGCAGCCAAGGCAGTTATTAGGAGAAATTTTATATTTCTTGATGCTTACTTGTATAAAACAGAGAAAGAAAAGATCTATGAATTAGCTTACAACTAAAAAAGCTAGAAAAAGAACAAATTAAACCACCCCAATCAAATACCAAACTTGAAATTCTAAAAATAAAAGGAGAAATTATTAAAATTGAAAGCAACAAAAACTATTGAATTAATAAATAAAACTAAGAGTTGGTTTTATGAAAAAAAAACAACAAAATAGATAACCCTTAGCTAATTTTATTAGAAAAATTAAAGAAGAAAATCAAATTGTTAGTTTCAAAAAAAAAGAAAAAGGAGAACTTTCTACCAATGAAGAGGAAATTAGTGATGTATTGACCTGAATATGTTTGGCCTTGTTTGGTATTAAAAGTTAATCTGAGCTAAGCTATGTCAGTAGTTGTACTTGGCCAGGGAGTCCCTAACAATAACATATCTGTCTTCCATAAATGTATCTTTCACTAGATTTTTAAGCCCTCCAAAAAAGTTCCTCTCTTGAGGGGAGGAAAACACTTTGGAGAATCACTGGATGAACATTTTAATTTTGTTATAGTTTGAATTCTACATAAATAAAAAAGTAACCCTATACATTTACATTCTTGAATGTATTTTTACATTTTTGCCTGCTTTTGTTAAGCAAGTACTTACTTAACCTAAAATCTATTTATAAATATAAGAAGATGTAACTAGGGCATAGGGGTAAAAATGAGGTCAAATAAAAACTAGTTGAATAATGAGCAGAACATGATTCAGAAATAGTACAATGCCAAAATCATGCCTATATATTAGGGACCTAATTTTGTACATAATTTTGCCATCTGCAACAAAGAAAAAAAATTTACTAATTCTCTCAGGCTAATGGCATTACTATTCTATAAGATCTATTTTATATCCTTCAATTCAACAGGAAGCATTTAATTTTCTTTACTTTCCCTCTTTTTCTATTATTATAATTCATTAAATAAATAACCAATACTTCAGTTTTCAGTTTTTTAATTACCAGGAAAACCTGTCACAGGTTTTAAATCAAAATAGTTACTGATTCAGGTGCCTTGAAAAGAGACAGTCCTGTTTCAAAATATATGATCCTATTGGCTACTCTGATAGTCAACACTGGATATCAGCAGTGATTAAAGTGAAAATATAATAGTTATTTAAAGGAAAAAGAGATAATTTTTAGCTAAGATGATAATGTTACCTTCATCAAGAAAATTGTGTTTATATAAAACAAAAAATAATAATTAATAATGTATTTTGAAACAGGACTGCCCATCTTCCAAGCACTTGAATCAATAGTTATTTTGATTTAAAATCTGTGACAGATTTTCTATGGAATTTTTTAAGTTTCTGGAACTGCTTTACTTCCTAGTCAAAGGGTTCTGAGCCCCTTAATATATGAAGTAGGAAATAATGAAATATTGACTTATCACTCATTTAATGATTTGATGAAATGGTAAGGATGGGAGGAGCATTGCAATTTGTAAGAGATAATACTCCTTTGTTTGACATCAGAAATTATTGAAATTTCTTGTATTTTTTTTCTTATTTTGGTTTTGTAAAATATTAAGAAGACATGTTTTATATTATGAGATAGATATTAGGACATATGAGAATGGTCTGGGAAAGAATTCATAAAATCTGGTTTATATTTCCAATTCTATGCCCTTGGTCATTTCACTTAAATAATCCTGTTTACAATTTATTTATAAAAAATTAAGGGATGTGAACATTTTACTCTATGCTTTCCTTCTAATTCTATTATTTAGAAAATAATTGCCTGACTAAGCCAGTTTATTGAGAGTACTTTGAGGTACAAAGAAAGCAGCCAGGATGGTGGTCTCTTCCTTTACTCAATTCCTAAGTTAAATTGTTTAGTTTAGTTTCCTAGATACTATTCACTTTTTGCAAGTTTCAGAAGGGTAAAAGCAAGATGTTGACAAGATTGAAACTTTCACTCTCCTTAAAAGAGAAGGCATATACTGCAAGATGAAAGGGTCAATTCACTAAGACAAATCATTTGTAAACTGCTTTAAAATACTCTTGCTATAGCATTAAGGTTTAAATTAGGAAGAAAAAAATATGACCTCATTCTATTAAAATATAGACCTTAAGTCATTTTCATTACTATGATTTTATTTTTCTTACTACATAATTATATATTGTCTTTCTTCAAAACATTGCCTTACTTTTGTTTAAATAATTAAGGAGGTCAATACAAAACAAGTTAATGTTTGAATTGGTAAATATACTAATGTACAATGTTTGAGTATAATCTTGTTGTTAGTGAAATAAATGAAACAAAAGAGTCAATAAGTAAAAGCTCTGATTAAGAATATATTATTATTGCCATGCTTGAGGTACTTAGAAACTACCACTTAAACAGCTATATTTGTTTGTTTGTTTTGCTTTGCTTTTTTAATATATGGCATTTGATTTTACACTACAGAATTTCTAAAAATATACCACACATGAACACACAGAGAGATCATACCTTTGTTACAAAGAACAACAGGAAAAACCAAGCATCAAAGCAAGCAACAGAGTGACCATGACTGAAAATATATAAAGTGCTATATTCATTGATAGTCCTCCCTACCTTTATAACCTCAACCCCAACTTTCCAAAAAAAAAAAAAAAAGAGGAAGTGGATTGTCTCCTCTCTTCTTGAGATAAAACAAACAAACAAACAAAAAAAATGATCATTTCAAGAACATTTCTGATGTCATTTTAGCACCCATTTCACTTACATTATTATAAATTGTTTTTCTGCTTCTTGAGCTGCTCAGGTAAATGGAACAGTGAATAAACTTCCTGGCTTAAAGTCAGGAAGACTCATCTTCCTGAGTTCAAATCTGACCTGAGGCAATTACCAGCTTTGTGATCCTGGGCAACTCACTAAATTCTGCTTCTTATCTCAGTTTCCTCATTTATACTATGAGATGGAGAAGGTAGTAGTACAACATTCCAGTACTTTGTCAAGAAAACTCCAAATGGGGTCATGAAAAGTTAGACATTGACTCGTGTTTTGTTTTGTTTTTGTCTTGTCTTGTCTTTATTTATTTTAATATACATTGTTTATGAATCTTATGATTTATGCTTTATGAATCAGAACAAAAGGGAAAAACCATGGGAGAGGAAAAAAAAAACAGAAAAAAGTGAACATATTATGTGTTGATTTACATTCAATCTCCATAGTTCTTTTTTCTGGATGCAGTTGGAATTTTCTATCCAAAGTCTATTGGAATTGGTTTGGATCACTGAACCACTGAGAAGAACCAAGTCTTTCATAGTTGATCATTGCACATTCTTGCTGTTATTATCTACGATGTATTCATGGTTTTGCTTGTTACATACAGCATCAGTTCATGTAACTTTTTCCATGTCTCTATAAAATCAGTGTATTCATCACTTATTATAGAATAATAATATTCCATTATCTTCATAAAGCACTAGCTATTCAACCCTTTCCCATTTGAGGGACAGCTACTCATTTTTCAATTCTTCGCTACGACAAAAGGAGGTGCTATAAACATTTTTGCAAATGTCAGTATTTTTCTGTCCCTTATGATTTCCATGGGATACAGACCCAGTAGTGACCCTGTTAAATCAAAAGATATGAACAGATTTTTTTTATTATTATTATAGCTTTTTATTGACAAAGCATACGCATGGGTAATTTTTCAGCATATACATTTGCAAAAACTTCCATTCCAACTTTTCCAATCCTTCCCTCCACTCCCTCCCCTAGATGGAAAATAGTCCCATACATGTTAAATATGTTAAAGTTTATGTTAAATATGATGTATATATATATATATATATGTATTTATACAGTTGTCTTGCTATACACAAGAAAAATTGGATTTAGAAAGAAAGTAAAAATAACCTGGGAAGAAAAACAAAAATGCAAGCAAACAATAACAGAAAGAGTATAAATACTATGTTGTGGTCCACACTTATTTCCCAGTGTTTTTTCACTGGGTGTAGCTGGTTCAGTTTATTACTGATCAATTGAAATTGATTTGGATCCTCTCATTGTTGAAGACAGCCACTTCCATTAGAATTTATGATCATATAGTATTGTTGTTGAAATGTATAGTGATCTCCTGGTTCTGCTCATTTCATTTAGCATCAGTTCATGTAAGTATCTCCAAGATTCTCTGTATTCATCCTGCTGGTCCTTTCTTACAGAACAATAATATTCCATAACATTCATTCACTACAATTTACCCAGCCATTCTCTAATCGAAGGACATCCATTCAATTTCCAGGTTCTGGACACTACAAAAAGGGTTGCCACAAACATTTTGGTACATACAGGTTCCCTTTTCCTTCCTTAATATCTCTTTGGGATATAAGTCCAGTAGTAGATCAAAAGGTATGCACAATTTGATAACTTTTTGAGCATAGTTCCAAATTGCTCTCCAGAATGGTTGTATCCATCACAATCCATTACAGTGCATCAGAGTCCCAGTTTCCCCTCCAACATTGGTCACTGTCTTTTCCTGTTATCTTAGCTAATCTCACAGGTGTGTAATGGTATCTCAGAGTTGTCTTAATTTGCATTTCTCTGATCAGTAATGATTTGAAACACTTTTTCATATGGGTAGAAATAGATTCAATCGCATCATCTAAAAATTGTCTGTTCATATCATTTGACCATTTATAATTTGGAGAAGGTCTCAGTTTCTTATAAATCTGAGTCAAATCTTTATATATTCTGGAAATGAGGCCTTTATAATCTCATTCTTTTTTTTAAATAACTTTTTATTGACAGAACCCATGCCAGGGTAAATTTTTAGAGCATTATCCCTTGCACTCACTTCTGTTCTGATTTTTCCCCTCCATTCCTCCACCCCCTCCCCCAGATGGCAAGCAGTCATTTACATGTTAAATAGGTTACAGTATATCCTAGATACAATACATGTGTGCAGAACTGAACAGTTTTCTTGTTGCACAGGGAAAATGGGATTCCAAAGGTATAAATAACCCAGGAAGAAAAACAAAAATGCAAACAGTTTATATTCATTTCCCAGTGTTCTTTCTTTGGGTGTAGCTGCTTCTGTCCATCCTTGATCAATTGAAACTGAATTAGCTCTTTTTATTGAAGAGTTCCATTTCCATCAGAACACATCCTCAAACAGTATTGTTGTTGAGGTATATAATGATCTCCTGGTTCTGCTCATTTCACTTAGCATCAGTTCATGTAAGTCTCACCAATCCTCTCTGTATTCATCCTATTGGTCATTTCTTACAAAACAATAATATTCCATAATGTTCATATACCACAATTTACTCAACCATTCTCCAATTGATGGGCATCCAATTCATTTTCCAGCTTCTAGCCACTATAAACAAGGCTGCCACAAACATTTTGGCACATACAGGTTTCTTTCCCTTCTTTACTATTTCTTTGGGGTATAAACCCAATAGGAACACTGCTGGATCAAAGGGTATGCACAGTTTGATAACTTTTTGACCATAGTTCCAAATTGCTCTCCAGAATGGCTGGATGTGCCCACAATTCCACCAACAATGTATCAGTGTCCCTGTTTTCCCACGTCCCCTCCAACATTCCACATTATCTTTCCCTGTGGTGTGTAGTGGTATCTCAGAGTTGTCTTAATTCACATTTCTCTGATTAATAATGATTTGGAACATATTTTCATATGTCTATAAATAGTTTCAATTTCTTCATCTAAGAATTGTCTATTCATATCCTTTGACCATTTATCAATTGGAGAATGGCTTAATTTCTTATAAATTAGAATCAATTCTGTATATATTTTGTAAATGAGGCCTTAATCAGAACCTTTGACTGTAAAAATGTTTCCCCAGTTTATTGTTTCCCTTCTAATCTTATCTGCATTTGTTTTGTTTGTACAAAAACTTTTCAATTTGATATAATCAAAATTTTCTATTTTGTGGTCAATAGTGATCTCTAGTTCTTCTTTGGTCCGAGAGGTAAACTATCCTATGCTCTTCCAATTTATTTATAATCTCATTCTTTATGCCTAGGTCATGAACCCATTTTGATCTTATCTTAGTGTATGGTGTTAAGTGTGGGTCAATGCCTAGTTTCTGCCACACTAATTTCCAATTTTCCCAGAAATTTTTATCAAACAAAGAGTTCTTATCCCAAAAGCTGGGGTCTTTTGGTTTGTCAAACAGTAGATTATTAAAGTTATTGACTATTTTGTCCTTTGAACCTAACCTATTCCACTAATCAACTAGTGTATTTCTTAGCCAATACCAGATGGTTTTGGTAACCACTGCTTTTTAATATAATATTAGATCTGGTACAGCTAGGCCACCTTCATTTGATTTTTTTTTCATTAATTCCCTTGAAATTCTTGACCCTTTTGTTTTTCCATATGAACTTTGTTGTTATTTTTTCTAGGTCATCAAAGTAGTTTTTTGAAAGTCTGATTGGTATAGTGCTAAATAAATAGATTAGTTTAGTTAGTATTGTCATCTTTATTATCTTTGCTCGCCCAATCCAAGAGCATTTAATATTTTTCCAATTGGTTAGATCAGACTTAATTTGTGTGTAAAGTGTTTTGTAGTTTTGCTCATAAAGTTTCTGATTTTCCCTTGGCAGATAGATTCCTAAGTATTTTATACAATCAGTAGTTACTTTAAATGGAATTTCTCTTTATGACTCTAACTGTTGGGTTTTGTTAGTGATATATAAGAATGCTGATGACTTATGTGGGTTTATTTTGTATCCTGCAACTTTGTTAAAGGTGTAGATTGTTTCTAATAACTTTTTAGTAAATTCTCTGGGGTTCTCTAAGTATACCATCATATCATCAGCAAAGAGTGATAATTTGGTTTCCTCATTGCCTATTCTTATTCCTTGAATCTCTTTCTCAACTCTTATTGCCAAAGCTACCATTTCTAACACAATATTAAATAGTAACAGTGATAGTGGGCAACCTTGTTTCATTCCTGATCTTATAGTGAATGGTTGCAGTTTGTCCCCGTTACATATGATGCTTACTGCTGGTTTTAAATAGATGCTACTGTATAATCTCCTTCTTTATGACTAAATCATAAACCAATTTTGATCTTATCTTGGTGTACAATGTTGTGTGGGTCAATGCCTAGTCTCTGCCATACTAATTTCCAATTTCCCCAACAGTTTTTATCAAATAGTGCATTCTTATACCAAAAGTTGGGATCTTTGAGTTTGTCAAACACTAGATTGCTATAGTTGTTGACTATTTTGTCCTGGGAATCTAACCTATTACACTGATCAACTAGCCTATTTCTTAGCCATTACCAAATATTTTGGTGACCTCTACTTTATATTACAGTTTTAGATCAAGTACAGCTAAACAACCTGCATTTGATTTTTTTTCATTAGTTCCCTTGAAATTCTTGACCTTTGTTCTTCCAGATGATTTTTTTTTGTTATTTTATATAGGCAGTAAAATAGTTTTTTGGGAGTCTGGTTGGCATAGCACTAAATAAATGGATTAGTTTAGGTAGTACTGTCATCTTTATTATATTCACTTGACTTATCCAAGAGCACTTAATATTTGTCCAGTTGTTTAGATCTGATTTTATTTGTATGGAAAGTTCCTGACTTTATCTTGGCAAATAGATTCCCAAACATTTTATACTATTGACAGTTATTTTTACTTGAATTTCTCTTTGTATCTCTTATTGTTGGATTTTCTTAGTGATATATAAAAATGCTGATTATTTATGTGGATTTATTTTGTATCCTGTAACTTTGCTAATCTTGTGAATTATTTATAATATCTTTTTAGAAGAATCTCTGGGGTTCTTTAAGTATACCATTATATCATGTGCAAAGAGTGATAATTTGGTTTTCTCATTACCTATTTTAATTCCTTTAATCTCTCTTTCATCTCTTATTGCCAAAGCTAGCATTTCTAAGACAATATTGAATAGTAATGGTGATAGTGGCAACCTTGTTTCACTCCTGATTTTACTGCGGATGGTTCTAGTTTATCACCATTACATATGATGCTTACTGGTGGTTTTAAATAGATGCTACTTGTTATGAGCAAGAACTTGAAACATGGTGTTAAGTCACTAGAGTTGATAGAAACAATGCTTCTGCACTTGGCTCACACCTTTAGAGTTCACACCTTCAAGAGATCATATATAAGGAGCTCCCACAAGCCAACTAGAGACTTTGGGAGATTTCATAAGTCCAGGAGATTCAAGACTTCAGGAGATTCACAAGTCAGGATTCAGTCAAGGATATTCACAAGTCAGAAAGACAACCCCATTAGAGGGGAAGCCTACTAGAGGAGGAGCCCACTCTTGGAGGCAAAATGGATTCATTCCAACTTCAACCTTTGTGCTGGCTGGAGACATTTGAAAGAAGAGAGGCTGAAGCTGGAAGAGGCAGAGAACTAGCAACAGGAGCTCTTGGAACCAAAGAGAGAGATAGGCCTCTAAGAAAGCTACCTAGGGTATTTTTTTTTTTTAGAGAATTTATTTTTTTTTGTTTTTTGTTTTTTGGTTTTTTAATTTTGAAAACAATTTCTTTACAACAGTATCTCTTGCATTCACTTCTGTTCTGACTTTTTCTCTCCCTCCCTCCACCCCCTCTCCGAGATGGCAAGCAGTCTTATACATGTTAAATATGTCACAGTATATCCTAGATACAATATATGTGTGCAGAAGCAAACGGTTCTCTTGTTGCACAGGAAAAATTGGATTCAGAAGGTAAAAATAACCCAGGAAGAAAAACAAAAATGCAAACAGTTTATATTCATTTCCCCATGTTCTTTCTTTGGGTGTAGCTACTCCTGTTCATCTTTGATCAATTGAAACTGAATTAGATCTTCTCTTTGTTGAAGAAATCCACTTCTGTTAGAATACATCCTCATACAGTATCGTTATTGAAATATATTATGATCTCCTGGTTCTGCTCATTTCACTTAGCATCAGTTCATGTAAGTCTCTCCAAGCCTCTCTGGATTCATCCTGCTGGTCATTTCTTACAGAACAATAATATTCCATAACATTCACATACCACAATTTACCCAACCATTGTCTAATTGATGGGTATCCATTCCTTTTCCAGTTTCTAGCCACTACAAACAGGGCTGCCACAAACATTTTGGCACATACAGGTTCCTTTCCCTTCTTCAGTATCTCTTTAGAGTATAAGATTAGTGGTAGAACTGCTGGATCAAAGGGTATGCACAGTTGATAACTGTGCATAATTTGGGGGATAATTCCAGATTGCTCTCCAGAATGATTGGATTCATTCAAAACTCCACCAACAATGCATCAGTGTCCCTAGCTGGGCTATTTTGAAGGAGACAATAAAGGATTTGGATTTTAACTCCTGGCTGCATTTGAGGTGATTATTACTTTGAACTGAAACTAAGGCTGCCTCCAGAACCTCCCAAGAAATCTGCTCCCAGAGAATGATTAAAATTAGTTAAGAGAAGAACATTACAGCTACTGACTATTTGTAGGAAATGTCCATTTATTCCTATACTCTCTAGTGTTTTTAATAGAAATGGGTGTTGGATTTTATCAAATGCTTTTTCTTCATCTACTGAAATGATGATATGGTATTTACAGTTTTAAAGCCCTTTGGGCATAGTTCCAAATTGCTCTCCAGAATGGTTGGATCAGTTCACAATTCTACCAAAAATGCATTAGTGTGCAAGTTTTCCCACATTTCCTCCGCCATTTGCCATTATTTTTTCCTGTCATTGCAGCTAATTTAAGAGATGTGAAGTGCTACTTCAAAGTTATTTTAATTTGCATTTCTTTAATCAATAGTGAAATAGAGAATTTCTTTTCTTTTGATTTTAAGTGCCTTGTCTGAAAATTGCCAGTTCATATCTTTTGACCATTTATCAATTGGGGAATAATTTGTACTCATAAAATTGACAGAGTCTTTATATATTTTAGAAATAAGATCTTTCTCAGAAACACTAACTGTAAATTTTTTTTCTCAGCTTTGTAGTTCCCTTTTATTCCTGTTTCTATTGGTTTTGTTTCTGCAAATACTTTTTAATTTACAGCAATTAAAGTTGTACATTTTTTTCATAATGTTTCCTAGCTCTTCTTTGGTCATAAATTCTCCCATCTTCAAATATGTGATAAATAAAATTTACCCTGCTCTCCTAATTTGTTTATGGCAGCATCATTTATTCCCAAATTATGTACCCATTTTTACCTTATTTTGGTATGGGGTATCAGATGTAGGTCTATGGATGTATGCTGAGTTTATTTTTAAATAAAGATTTTTGTTTTCAAAACATAGGCAAGGGTAATTTTCAACATCAACACCGCAAAATTTTGTTTTCCAATTTTTTCTCCCTCCCTTTCTCCTCTCCAGATGGCAAGGATTCCAATATATGTAAATCCATATGTGTAAATTAATTGTATGTTTATATATATATATATATATATATATATATATATATATATATATATATATATATGTATGTGTGTGTGTGTGCGTGTGTGTGTGTATGTGCATGTGTGTGTTTCCACAATTATAATGATGCACAAGAAAAATCAAATCAAAATGGAAAAACAAGAGAAAAAATTCAAGAAAATAACCAAAAAAAGTGAAAATAAAATGTTGTGACCTAGTCCCCACAGCCCTCTCTCTGGATTCAGATGACTCTCTTCATCCCAAGACCACTGGAACTGGCCCAAATTGCTTGATTGCCAAAAAGAGCCATATTCATCAGAATTGATCATCATATCATCTTGTATTACAATGCTGTATTACAGTGTTCTGATGGTTCTATTCACTTTATTCAGGATGAGTTCATTTAAGTCTCTCCAGATTTCTCTGAAATGATCCTGCTCTTCATTTCTTATACAAAAATAATATTCCATAACATTCGTGTACACACAAATTGTTCAGCAACTCTCCAACTGATGAGCATCCACTGAACCATTCATTTCAGTAAGATTGTCAGATCTGGTGCCATACACTTGGGCAAAAATGTTCCTAAATATTCCTTTAATTTATTTTTCATTGGTGGTATGTTCATTTTTCATTTTTCATAAGGGTGATTTTTTTTAATTAAAAATTTAAATATTTTTTAAGCAAAGGTTTATCTTTTTTTTTTTTCAGAAACCAACTCTTAAATATCCAACAGGATGATTTCAGAGAGCCCTGGAGAGACTTACATGAATTGATGCTAAGTGAAATAAGCAGAAACAGGAGACCATTATATATGGCAACAAGAAGACTATAAGATGATCAATTCTGATGGACATGGTTGTCTTCAACAACAAGATGATTCAAACCAGTACCAATTATTCAGTAATGAAGAGAGTCATCTACACCCAGGGAGAGGTCTATGTAAAATAAATGTAGACTACAACATAGCATTTTCATTCTTTCTGTTATTGTTTGCTTGCATTTTTGCTTTCCTTCTCAAATTTTTTTTATTTCTTTCTTTTTAGAGCCAATTTTTCTTATGCAGCAAGATAACTGTATAAATATGTATACATATATTGTATTTAACATATGCATTAACATATTTAACATGTATTGGACTACCTGCCATCTGTGGGATGGGGCAAGAGGAAAGAGGTGAAAATTTGGAACAGAAGGTTTTGCAAGGCTCAGTGTTGAAAAATTACCTCTGCCTATGTTTTGTAAATAAAAAGCTATAAAATATCTTAATTTTATTAGTTTGCTATTTTTCTTAGTTTTAATATTATCAATCTCTCCTTTGAGTTTCAGAATTTGTAATTTGGTCTTTGGGGGATTTTAATTTGTTCTTTTTTTAGCTTTTTTAGTTGCATGCCCAATTCATTGACCTCCTCATTCTCTATTTTATTCTTATGTATACAATTAGAGAGATAAAATTTCCCCTAAGAACTGCTTTGGCTATGTCCTATAGGTTTTGGTTTGTTGTCTCATTACTGTCATTTTCTTGGATGAAATTAGGGGTTATTTGTATGATTTGTTATTTGACCCACTCATTTCTTAGAATTAGATTACTTCATTTCAAATTGATTTTTAATCTATCTTTCCTTGGTCATTTATTGAATATAATTTTTATAATATCATGTCCTGAAAAGGAGACATTTACTAATTTCCACCTTTCTGCATTTGATTGTGAGGATTTTATGCCCAAATACTTGGCCATTTTTTTTTGGGTGTGTGTGTATAGTTTCCATGTACTGCCAAGAAAAGGTGTATATTCCTTTCTGTCCCTATTCCATTTTGTCCAGATGCATATCATATTTATGTTTTTTAGGATTCTATTACCCTACCTAGTTTCTTGTTTATTTTGTGGTTAGATTTGTCTGATTCTGAGAAGAGAATATTAAGGACCCTTACTAATATAATTTTGCTCTCTATTTCTTCCTGTAAGTGGCTTAAAATCTTCTCTAAGAATCTGGTTGCTGTACCATTTGGCTCATATATATTTAGTATCATTTATAGATGAAGTATCATTACTTCATTGTTTATGGTATCTGTTTTCAAGATGTACTTTCCTTTCTTATCTCTTTTGAATAGCTCTACTTTTACTTTTTGCTCTATGTGAGATTAGAATTGCTAGGCCTGCTTTTTGTCCTGCTCCAGTCTTTAATCTGTTTTCTGCATGTATTGCTCTGTTTCTAATGTGTTTCTTGTAAAGAACACATTGTAGGATTCTGTTTTTTAATCCCTTCTGTTATTCACTTTAATTTTTTGGGGGGAGAGTTCATCCCATTCACATTCATATTTATGATTATCAGCTCTGTAATTTCCTGCATCCTATTTTTTCCCCATATATACTTTTTTTTCTCTCTTTACACTCTGCCCCTTCTTAATAGTGTTTTGTTTTTAATATACTCTACCCACTACCTGCCCTATCTTCTATCACCTCTCCCCTTTCCCTTTCCTTTTTCTCCTAGTGTTTCTGCCCTCCCTTCTATCCAAACCCTTTCTTTTCTTTTCTTTTTCTCCTTCTACTTCTTTATAGAGTTAGATATATTTCTATATCCAACTGCATAATTAAGTTATTGTCTGTTTGAGCCAAAATTTATGATATCAGGCTTCAGATAATGCTCATCCTCCTCTCTTCTTTCCCTTGATTGCTCTAGTTTTTTTGTGCCTCTTCATGTGATCTCCCCTTTTCTCTTCTTCCATTACAGTTCTTTTTCTATCCCTTAATGTCTTTTTCTGTGATATCATCACATCAGAGTGCATTTACAATCACATCCGCCATCCATGTGATGCCCTGCCTCGCTTTGCTTCAGTAAATGTTATAGTACTCAAGTATCACAGATATCCTTTTCCCATCTAGGGAAATAAATTGTTTAATCTTTAAATAATATATTGTTGCATTGTTTACTTTTCTATGCCTTTTTGAGTGCTGTGTTTGAAGATTTAATGTGCTGTTTAGTTCTGTTTTTTTTTTTTTTCAATAGGAATGATTTAAAGTCTCTTGCTTCATTGAAGATTCATCACCTCCCCTGAAAGATGATGCTCAGTTTCACTGGGTCACTGACTTTTTGACTACTAAAATTGATTGGGAAAAAAAAATTCCAAGGCAGATGTGTATGTGTGTGTATGTATATGAATCTTTGAAGTTTTAAATAATTCTATCATGACTACTCTATTGTATATTATTCCTTTGCTGTTAAAAATTGTAAATAAAATATCTGACCAGTTAGTAGCAGAATTTATTTTTTTATAAGATTTAGTGAATAAAGAACAAATATTATGAGATTTTTATGGCAAGCTTTAGATTTAACATTTAACAATGTTACTAACATTTCCTTTTCTGATTTTCTGATATAGTGTGTTTTTTTTTGTGGAGAATGTCTCTGCTTCTAAAACCATTCAAGCTTAGTGTTGAAAGGAATTTTATTTAGTTCAACCTTCCAACCATGGAAGAACGTCCTGAGGAAGATCTTTGACAGGTGAGCACACTCCTCAATATGTTTTTTCCACTCTAGATGCATATCTATTTGTCAATGTCCCTTTTAAAATGAAACCCCAGAACTGAACACAACATTCAAGTTTTTATTAATCAGGTAAGAAAAATGTGGTGCTATTATTTTCTGTGTACTCTTTTTGCACTGTAATATTATGTCAGCTTTCTGAGGAAAGTTCTAAAACATCATATGGTATATATTAAACTTATGGACAAATAAATGCCAAGTTTTTTTTTTTTTTTCCAAGCAAACTGCTGCCACATCTTACCCATCTTCTATTTTTCTATTTTATTTAGCCTAAATAAAGGGTGTCATATTTATCATCTGTATCTAATTTATCATCTGTATCTACTAATTTAGACCAGTAAAATATTAATTCTGCCAGATCAAATTGTATTATTTTTCCCAGCCTTACACCATTTAAGATCAGTTTTTACTCAAATCATTGATGAAAATCTGGAACAAGGCAAGAACAAACACAGGCTTGCATCTCACTACTAATTAATCACTGATCACATTTACCAGTTCTTTCAGTACTTTCATCAGATTGAAGTGATCTCATCAAGAAGACTGAAGTATTCTTTTATCATCTTATATTTTCTATTATATTTCAGCCCCTTTTTAGTCATACTCTGAACACTTTGGATAGAAAATGATGCCTATGTCTCTCCAAAATCACTGGTTTTGTCAGTCTGACTAATATGAAAAAACTTGATTCCTGATCTCAATGACCTCTTATCTTAGAGAAGTCCAATTAATGATCCTATTCCTTTATCAGGGATCCTCAAACTTTTGAAGTAGAGGGCCAGTTCACTGTCCCTCAGACTGTTGAAGGGCCGGACTATAGCAAAAAACAAACTTTGTTTTGTGGGCCTTTAAACAAAGAAACTTCATAGCTTTGGGTGAGGGGGATAAATGTCCTCAGCTGCTGCATCTGGCTCGTGGGCCATAGTTTGAGGATCCCTGCAGCTTAGATTCTTGGGTAAAAAAGATAGTTTGTCAGAATTAGTAGTTATCTGGGTTAAAGACTGAAAATGAACATCAAAGGGAGTTGCAAATTAGATCACAAAGCAAGAATGGCAAACAGAACTTAAATGATTTTGTGGTCACAGAATATATTCATTGTTATGATCAGTTCTCTTGTGAATCCTTTATTCCCTTAAGGGGGCTTTAGGAACCAGTGTGTAGTACATCTTTTTTTCTCCTTTGTGGTCATAGCAAAGTATACACTTTTATTTACAACTAAAGTCTTAGCTTTGAAAACCCTCCTTCCCTTTCATTTTCCTTCAGTCTGTAGCATCAAAAAGAAAATTATCATCTTTGGAATCAATTAAGCCTTAGTAAGCTTTAATAGATTAATTTTACCTGTTGACAACCATGTCAGTTCTAAATGTTTTCTATTTCACTCACTAATATGTACTACATGATATTTCATTAATAGTAATATTGGTTAATAAATATCCTTAATAAATGTTGAATGAGCAGATGAATGAATATAAACTCTTGAAAAAAAAAGATTCAAATAAAAATCATTAAATTCTGATTCAAAATCTTGTCTAACTACCAAAGGTTTTCCATTTACGATAGTCACAAATGAGTTGCAATGTTTATTACTTCAACACTTTTGCCTTCTTCCTTTCTTTTTTAGGAAGGATTCTGAGATCATCTGCTTCTGTGACATCCTAATGATGAAAATCCATCCCACAAAGGAATTTAAGAACCCATCTGTCATTAACAATCTTAGTGACTATGGGATAAGCATAGAGACATCTGTACTTTAAGTGACTTGACTATGATACAGAGTTTGTGTATTTTAGAAGTAGGACACGTTTTCAGTTGTACTTGACTCAAGCACCTGCTCTCTATCTACCTGTACTGCCTTATAATTTAGCTTTTCAATTACAATAGCAGGACCACAGATATAGAACAGGAAGGGATTTCAGAAGCTGTTTAATACAATTCCATTATTTTAGCACTGGGTGAACTGAGATCTATGAATGTTAACTGATTTCCACATAGAAACTTAATTCGTAAGCATGAGGGGTACAATGTCACATGCAAGCAATAATTGGAGCACATTGCATGAGGCACATTTGTATAGAGTTAGCAGGAGCAAGGGAAATAGGACATAAATGCCTCAGGAGAAAAGAATTTGTTTAAGTCATGTTAGGGTGAGCTATGTTTCTGAATCTGGGAATCTAGAAGGATGCTATTGATTGAAATCTTCCTAGATTCTCATGAACATTCTGCTATTACCACCTGAGGAAAGACAAAGTGAATGAAACTTAACAGTGTGGAATATTTCAATGATCCCAGAGACTTTCAAATATGTGTTTGTAATTGTAAGGTATTCAAGTATTAAGAGCCAGAATTTAATTAGATAATTCACTAGAGAGGAGGTACTTTTTAATGCAATGATGCATTCGATATTCATTTTATAGAGATTACTTCTTAGCTACAATGGATATTTATCATAAAAATGGTCTTTTCTATGATGCTAAAGACAAATCAGATACAAACAGAAATAAATGGATCCAACTTTGATGCTATTTTATAGAGCATCAAGTTTAGAGAGCAGACACCAAAACAGCAGATGTAACACATATATAATAGATATGTTCATTCCATTAGGCATGATTTAAATGATTCATTCAATTATTACTTTTGCATTTAAAGATGGCTTATTCTCATGCAGATTAATGTGCCTTTGTGCATAATGGACATTTCTAATTATGCCGAACCAATAGTAAATTTAATTAAAGTCTCTAATAACAAACATACAGCATTAACAATGTTTATAGAATAAAATAGTCAACTTATTCATTTCGCATTTTTCTTAAATCATTGGATTTTTCCATTTAAGACAGTCACAAATGAGTTGCATTGTTCATTACTTTAATATCTTTGCCTTCTTCCTCTCTTTTTCAGGCAGGATTGTGAGATCATCTGCTTCTATGTTATCCCATCAATGAAAATCCATCCCACAAAGGAGTTTAAGAACCTATCTGTCATTAACAATCTTAGAGACTAAAGGAAAAGTGTAGAGAAACCTGTATTTTAAGTGACTTGACTATAATTACATTATGTGCCTCTTTTTTATTAGAAAGTTAAGCTGGGTGACAGAGTCAATGCCAAGCCTAGAGTCAGAAAGAACTGAATTCAAATCTGTCTTTAGACATTACCAACTATGTACACAAATAATCACTTAATGCTGGTTGCCTCAGTTTCTCATTTGTAAAATGAGTTGGAGCAGGAAAGAAAAAAAAAAATTAGTATCTTTACCAAGAAAAAAACAAATGGGATCGTGAATAGTCAGACACTACTAAAACAACTGAGCAACATTCTGTCAGAAACTGGGAAAAGATAAAGATAAAGCATCATTTTCTCCTCAAGAATTTTAAAATTTAATACTGGAGATGAGGCATACAGAGATAAATCAAATGTACAACAGTTCATGAAAATGGTGAATTTATACTTGGAAAGAATTTTAGCTCCCATGTAGTCCAAACTCCTTATTTTACAAAAGAAGGAACTTAAGCCCAGAAAAGTTAATTAATTTGACAAGGTCACACAGATATTATGTAACAATGGTGAAATGTGAACTTTTTTCTTTGACACCAAAGGCTAAATAGGCAATCCCTATTACCTAGAACATTTTATACTATTACCTAATTATTTTTATTTAATTGGATGCAATCCAAGTTTACTCTTCCAATTGATAACATAGGGCCTAATAACTCTGATTTCAATAAACATGAAAGTAACTATTTCAGAATTAATTTTAAAATTATATAATAGTATATGATATTTTCACATACTAATTTTGGAAAAGGTAGGCGGAGAGAAAGAGAAGATACACTGAACTTTTTAACATTCACTGGTTAATTTAAAATTTATATCTACATCTTCTGTATTGATGTGCATGTACACATATTACATATATAGTGCATACATGTATATGTATTTATGTTATATACTTATATATACACATATAGATTGTATGTAAATGTATATATGTGTATAGTTCTTTGAATTTCAATGTCTAGCAATCTACATACAAAGGTTAAACTTCTCACAAGTTCAGCTGTCCAGAAAATAATATCTTCTTGTTATTGGTCTAATACTTCCCTACACTTCTAGTCAAATGCAAACTAAATTTAGTAAAACATAAATTAATTCCAAAACTAAAGTATGTGTACCATGAAAATACTAGATATACAAAAAAGAAACATTACACCACAGAAAACTAAGTAAAATAAAACAATATAGTGAAAAATATCATGTTCACATGTCCTTTCTTTCTAAAAAGAGACAGTGTCAAATTTTTAGCCCCATCTCTCAAATTAGATAGGGTACACAATTAAAATTAAGAGGGCCACACATTAAGGAAAGGTAGCTGGCAGTGGAAGACAGAAATCAAATAACAAGAAAAAGAGCAATTTAAAACTATTTAGTATGGAGACACATTAATCTGGTAAATATTTAACAAACTGGCTGGTAGTGAGAATGTACTCATAATCTTTTCTTCATCACTTTTTTAAGGCTCAGTCACAAGCACAATGAATCAAACCCTCATTTGTAGCATTTACTGATTTCAGAGATGTAAATACTCATACTGAAAATATGGCAATGGGCCTTTGCTGCTCAGTTTAATAAGTTTCTGGATATCAGTCATCATAATTATCATCACTGTCATTATCATAATCATTTTCTTCTTCTCTTTCTTGTTCTTGTTCTTGTTCTTGTTCTTTTTTTTCTTTCCTCCTCCTCCTCCTTCTCCTCCACTACCTCCTCCTTTTCTTCCTCCTCCTCCTTCTTCTTCTTCCTCCTTTCTTCTTTTTTTACAGTCTGCAGATATTTCTATAGCTACAGTGATGTTGGCAATTATTTATACCAGATAAAACAGGCACTGGCAAATCTGGTTAACCAGTGAAATAATGATCATTATGGTACTGTGAGTCTCATATGTGGGAGAGCCAGGCAATTTCAGGTTTCAGGTTTTGAGGCTCCAAAGGCCAGTTTTACTGGTATTGCTATACCTTTACAATGAGCCCTATTCTTTCTTTCTTTTTGTATCAGAGATATATAGTCTTTTTAAAGAGTAACAATAGCTATGGCATAACTCTTAGAAAGGAAGAAGTATGAAGGGTCTGGTTTCATGTCATTTTTTAACTCTCATCAGCACTGAAACTCTTATTACATACTAATACAGCATCTGGTATAGAGTTGGAGTCATGTACTTGACTCCATATACCTCTATCACAGCAAAAAATAACTAAAACAACCAACTGAACAAGCAGACAATAACTAAAAAAACATCCAAACTTAATGATAAAATTTATGGTTTAAAAATAGAACTCACTTCAACAGAAATCATGAAAAGTTTCTGAAATGATGAAGAAAGCTGCTTCCTTAATCAAAGTCTCTTAATTATGCTAAATATCTGCATTCTAATTTACTGTTATTCTACCCCTAATATCAATTCCTATACTTAGAGGAATAATACATGTTAACTCTTGTGTCTATATTCATCCATTTCTAATCACATCCTATTAGTTATGCATCTTGATGTTGAAATATCAATAGTTATATCATTCCTGTTACTTTCTTCCAAAGGCCTCCTATCATGACTACTTTTATCCCTCATCAACCCCAGTTTCTCTAGGCCCACCTATATGCCTCATGTCAACAGCTAGCAATTGTCTATGGTCAATCCTGATAATGAAAAAGAAAAAGAGAAAAGGAGATAAAATTGAAATCCATGTATTTGCTTCTCATCATTAGTTCAGGCCATATTTTTTTTTAATTTTTTGAAAGAAATTATTGAAACTTTTAGTCAAAGCGAAAATTAGAGCTGATTCAGGAATTTTGTTTCCCCATTCTTTGCGTGTTTCCCATTATTAATTAAGTAATTAAGTAATTGAGAATTGAGAGAAAGACATGATATGTACAAGCAGGGACATTAAGAAAAAATAAAAGAAGAATAAGAGGAGAAGAATAAGTTTTATCATATTTTGGATGACAAAATAGTGTCCTTTTATAAATATAAATATAGGTATGCTATAAAAAAATCATGATAACTGAAAAAAGCTTATATTAACATTCAATGAAGAAGAACAGAGATTGAACCAAAGTGATTATTGTTATCCATGACAGCAGGCATTTACCCTAAAAGAAACTTAAAAATTCTCATGTTTAATTTTCTATGACCAACTCATGAGTGAAGCATTCAAAATTGTTAGACATAACACTCTTTGATTCAGTCAATATAAGATTTCATTGTCCTATAAAATTTATGGGATACTAAATCTCTCAGTATAAGTTTCCTGGAAATCCACTATGTGAACCTATGACTTTACCTTTTCACCTTTCTACATTGTCAAAAATATGGAATAAAGATATCAGTGAGACAGAGGGATACTCATTTTCTACAAATGCACACAATATTTCATTTGCTAAAAAGAAAATCATATTTTTATGTGAATATATACACACCATTAAAGTGTATTGTACACACATGTGTGCACATGTGTATATATATATACATGCATTAAATAGATGATACATAGATAATTTGCATATGAAAACTGTTAAAAATTCAACTATTGGCATAAGGAATAGTTTACTATTTTAATTTGTCCTTAAATTACATTTTTTTTGGGATTAGAATAATACTCTAATTATAAAAAAACAAAAAAACAAAAACTCTATTTCACATATGCTGCTAATATCCACCAAATGACAAACATCTAGGAATCAACACAAAAATTGTTAGATAATGCCTACACTGCTAATAGTATTTGTCACTTAATGTTCTTACATAATTAATTTTAATTCACATTCCCTCCCAAATAACATTTGTTTTATTATAGCTTGCTAATGTATGTTTTAATTAGTACATAAATGTTCATGTGTGTATGTGGAGAGAACATACATCAGTAAACACTGATAAAGTATCAACTCTTGATATAATCTAAGGTCCTTTCTTTAGAAAAATCTGGACCTTATATCTATATAAGAGAAAGAAAAGATAGAAGCATTAGAGAGACCCAGATACACCAAATAAACCATGCTCGGTTTCAATATTTATGATTTATATTGAATGAATGAGACATTTCTGGAAATACCCGAATTTAATCATGACATCATTTAACAAAACACAATTAAAAATAGATTTAAAAGCAGTTACTTTGCCTAAGAACACATATCATAGAATTTTACCAGTCTAAACTGTGCTTATATAATATAGACAAAGATCATTATGCAAAGGATAAAAATAAGAGGCGAGACTATTGACGATTGAGTTCTCCTAGATCATGAAAGACTTTACTGTACTTGATGAAAGATACAGAAATTGGATGCAGTATATGACTAATAGGGACTTTTTAAAATGTAGAATTATTAAAGTATGAAATTTATATAAAAAAGTAGAACTATATTAGCTCTATTTTTGCAGTTCATAAATTACATCCAGGAGTGCTTTAAGTGCTAAGAATAATTTACTCTTTCACTGTTATAGAACTTACTTCTATTCTTTCACTTACTGTTATAGAACATTTTAAACACATAGAAGCAGAAAAATACTTTATGTATTCATTAAACAAAGATATTTACTATGACTATGTACAATCTGAATACATTCCAAAATGATACACTAATAGATACTAATAGATAATAGATACTGAAGAAATTGAAGAAATGATAAAATCCCAGTATATTACTCAATTATAGAATGTTCAGTTTGACTTCATGAACTCACTCAATTTGCTTCTGTGACTGTCAGGCTAATTTAAAAATGATTACTGAAAAAAAAGTAATAAATCAAATCTCCCTCATTTCCCTTTCCTACCATTTTTTTTTCTTTTAAAGGGCTCTCCTTAAATTTCTATATAAATAACTTGATTTAATACGTAAGTTATACTATTTCATCAATCTTCAAACTATTCTAAAATATTCACACAAAAGAATAGTAGAAAAAATTCAAAAGGGATTTGGAAAAATTCTGAATTGAACTTGATTGAAAATTTAATCTTTTGCCATAAAGCAATGCATTACTCCTCTGACTTTATATTTCTATTGACCATATAACTTGATTTTTCCTCTCAAATAGGTTCTGAAATAAAAAGTTCAGACTTCTTAGAAATTTAGATTTCCATTATATTCTACTTTAAGATAAGAACAAGTACAACATATTCCTCTTCCTTAATTCCCTTCCCATCTTTTCCTTCTTTTTATTTCCTTTCTATTATCAGACACTTAATTTATTGTCACTAAAGAAATTGTTCCTTTCTAATACATTTCAAAAGTTACAAATTAATTTCAAATACCAATTTTATCATATTAAATGATTGATAAAAATCTCTCATTGATTCATTAATTTACTTACTATAAGTATTTAAAAGTATATAAAGTTGATGATAAATAGTATTACTCTATGGCATATTCCTCATAAAAGAATAGACAAAGAAGCATGAGAGAGAGGTGAATACATAGATATGATATCTATTTAGCATTTACAAAGGGACAACCACTGAATTTAGCTGTTGGGATAAAAATTCAAGCATATCCTCAGATCTAGTTAAAAGATGGTTGCTTTGATTATTCTGTACTTACATTATACTCACATTCTAATTTGAAAAAGCAACACATGAGCTTTATCCTCATAGAAACACTGAATGGAAAAGACCAGTATAGGATATGAGGTCTGATTACTGACAAGCTATGAAACCGTACCTATCAGAGCTGGAAGATGAAAGGAGAAGAGTATTATCAGGACATGAGCTTACAGTGGAGTGGAAGTCTAATTTCCATCACAATAATGTGAAAGTTCATCTTTAGAGCTTAGGAAGTCAAGGCAAAGTACAATATTGCAGAAAGAGGGTGATGACAATAATGGCCAAAAAAGTAGGTAGCATGTTGATGATGGTCAAGAAATAATGAATATGGGGGCAGAGCCAAGATGGTGGAGAGGACACATTTTTTTTCCCTGATCTCTTCCCACATACCTCAGACTGTCTAGCAAATGCAACCTTTGAATTAGTTCTTACTGGCAGAACCCACAAATATTGGGAGTGCAACAAATTACCAGAAGACAATTTCAAAGGTCTTCATAAAAGGTTTGTTTCAATTGGATATGGAGAGAAGTGGTCCCAAAAAGTCTGAGTACAGATGCCAGTACAGATAGTACACATTCCCGGGGCAGTGTGGGCTGCACATGTTAGAGAATCTACGGGAAGGAATCTACACCAGTGTTGATTGCTCTGCTTTCATTGGAAGCTAGTATATGAGCAGAGAAGTTAGAAAACATCCAACACAAACACAAAAGGTAAATAGTGAATCCCAATTTCAAGAGACATGGCAATGTTCACCCAATACTGGAAGTCAGTCAGCACTGATCCAGCAAAGCCAACATTGACTCAGTGCAGTTGCTGCTGCTGCTTGTAGAGGAAGCTTGGACAATCTTTATTGCCCTAAAAGCACATCTCAACTTTAAAAAATGAATAAAAAAGCAAAAAGAACTCTGACCATAGATAGTTTTTATGGTAAAAGAGAAGAACATATTTCAAACCCTTTGGAGACTAAAAGCAAATTGTCTACAGATGAAGTCTCAAAGGGTGATATAAATGAGTCCCCATCACACAAGACTGTCCTAAAAGAAAGTAAAAGTGATATTAAAAGAGATTTAGAAGAAAAATGGGGAAAGGAAATGAGAACTTTGCAAGAAGATTTAGAAAAGCAAACATAAATTATCTGAAGAAAATTCATCACAAAATAGACTTAGTGAAATGGAAAAAGTATATAGCTCCTTAAAAATAGATTTGACAAAATGCAAAAAGAAAACACCCTAAAAAATAGAATTTGTGAAATGGAAAGAGAAAACAACTCCTTAAAAAACAAACTTTGTGAAATGAAAAAAAAAAGACACATAGAACAAAACAATTCATTTAAAAATTCAATTGGGCAAACACAAAAAGAACTAAAAAAAGTAAATGAAGAAAACAATTCACTAAAAATCAGAACTGAACAAATGGAAATGAATGACAATGAATCACGCAAGCAAAACCAAAAAAAAGAAAAAAAATAGAAAAAAAATGTGAAATGTCTAATTGGGAAAACAACTGACCTAGAAAATAGACTTGGGGAGACAATCTAAGGATTTTTGGATTCCCTGAAAGCCATGATAAAAAAAAAAAAAGCCTAGACACTATTTTTCAGGAAATCATCAGAGAGAACTGCCCAGATGTCAAAGAATCAGAAAATAAAATAACCATTGAAAGAATTCACTAAAGACTTCCTGAAAGAGACTCCAAGATTAAAAGCCCAAGGAATATCAGAGCTAAATTTCAAAACCATTGAATAACCAAGGAAAAAATATTGCAAGCAGATAGAAAGAAAGAATTTCAAATACCAAAGGGTCACAAAAAAATTACCCAGCACCTAGCAGCTTCCAGTTTAAAGGATCAAAGGGCCTAGAATCTGATATTCCCAAAAGGCAAAGGAATTTGGAATACAGCCAAGAATAAACTACCCCACTAAAGAACATTTTCTTTCAGAGAAGAAGATGGACATTCAACAAAACAGGCAAATTCCATTTCCTTCAGATGAAAACACCAGAGCTGAACACAAATTTTGACCTCCAAATATAAAATTCAAAAAAAGTATAAAAAGGAAAAAAAGAAAAGAACTCTTGAGAACAGTATAGCGGTTATGAGTATACATTGAGAGTGCACGTATAATTTAATTTTACTGTTATGATGTTAAAAAAAAGGAATTAGAGGTGGAAAGGGGAAAGAAATTAGAGGTGGAAAGGGGATTGTATTGAAAAAAGAGGAAAGTGGATGAGACTAAATACATATCATGAAGAAGCAAAGAAAACCTATTAAAATTGAGGGAAAGAAGGAGGGGGGTGGATATTGTGTGAATCTTACTTGCATCAGATTTAGCTCAAAGAGAGAATATTAGACATATTTGGTTTCACAGAAAAACTTCTCTCACCTTATAGGAAAGTGGGGGGGGAAAGGGGAAAAAGGAAGTGGTAAGCTAATATAAGGGAAAACAGAAATAGTAGAGGGAAGGTGTAAGAAAAGGTGAGTGGCACTAAAGGGGGAGGGCTACTTGAGGCAAGTGGTGGTCATAAGTAAAATACTGGGGAGCAGTGAAAGAGGAAAAGGAAAGACAAAAGTATAATTTGGGGTAAATAGGATTGGGGGGAATACAGAATTAATAGTTTTAACTGCAAATGTAAATGGGTTGAACTCTCCCATAAAGCAGACATGGATAGCAGACTGGAAAAAAAGCCAGACTCCTACAATATGTTGTTTACAAGAAATATTTAAAGCAGAGTGAGACACACAGAGTAAAGGTAAAAGGCTGGAACAGAATCTATTATGCTTCAGATGAAATTTTAAAAAAATAGCAGAGATAGTGATTCTGATCCCAAATCAAGTAAAAGCAAAAATTGATCTAATTAAAAGATATAAGGAAGGAAACTATATCTTGCTAAAGGATACCATAGATAATGAAGCAATATCATTACTAAACACATATACATCAAGTGGTATAGCATCCAAATTCCTAGAGAAGTTAAGAGCTGCGAAACGAAATATACAGCAAGATTATACTACTGGGAGATTTCAACCTTGCTCTCTCAGAACTAGATAAAATCAAGCACAAAATAAATAAGAAAAAATTTATGAAAGTAAACAGAATGTTAGAAAAGTTAGGTATCATAGACCTTTGGAAAAACTTGAATGGAGACAGAAAGGAGTATACTTTCTTCTCAGCAGTTAATGGAACCAATATAAAAATTGGTCATATGTTAGGACATAAATATCTCAAAATCAAATGCAGAAAGGCAGAAATAATAAATGCATTTTTTCAGATCACAATGCAATAAAAATTACCTTCACTAGAAGTCAGGGGAAAATAGACCAAAAAGTAATTGGATACTAAATAATTTCACCCTAAAGAATGAATGGGTAAAACAGCAAATCATAGACACAATTAATAATTTCATCCAATAGAATGACAATAATGAAACTCGTGGGATGTAGCCAAAGTGGTAATGAGGGGATTTTTTTTTAATCTCTAGAGGCTTACTTGCATAAAATAGAGAAAGAGAAGATCAGTGAATTAGGTTTGCAAATAAAAAAGCTAGAAAAAGAGCAAATTAACACCCCAATCAAATGCCAGAAATTCTAAAAATAAAAGGAGAGATTAATAAAATTGAAAGTAACAAAATATAATGAATCAATAAATAAAAAAGAGTTGTTTTTATGAAAAAAATAGATAAACCTTTAGTTAATTTGATTAGAAAAAGGAAAGAGGAAATTTAAATTGTTATCCTCAAAAATAAAAAGAGAGAACTTTCTACAAATGAACAGGAAATTAGAGCAATGTTTAGGAGTTATTTTGCCCAACTTTATGCCAATAAATTTGATAACCTTAATGAAATGGAAAAATACCTATGAAATATATATATATATATATATAGCCCAGATTAACAGAAGAGGGAATAAATTACTTAAATATTCCCATTTTATAAAAATAAATAGAACAAGCTATTAATCAACACCCTAAGAAAAAATCTCCAGGGCCAGATGGACTAACATGTGAATTCTACCAAATATTTAAAGAACAATTAACTCCAATACTATATAAACTATTTGAAAAAATAGGGAAAGGACTCCTACCAAATTCCTTTTATGACCCAGATGTCGTACTGATACTTAAACTAGGTAGGATGAAAACAGAGAAAGAAAATTACAGATCAATTTCCCTAATGAATATTGATGCAGAAATCTCAAATAAAATATTAACAAAGAGATTATAGAAAGTCATCCCCTGGAATACACCAGGACCCAGTAGGATCTATACCAGGAATGCTGGGCTGCTTTAATATTAGGAAAGCTATTAGCACAATAGACTATATTAATAACCAAACTAACAAAAACCGTATGATTATCTCAATAAATGCAGAAAAAGCATTTGATGAAATCCAACATCCATTGCTATTAAAAACACTAGAGAGTATAGGAATAAATGGACTTTTCCTTAAAATATTCAGTAGCATCTATTTAAAACCATCGGTTAGCATCATATGTAATGGGGATAAACTGGAACTATTCCCAATAAGATCGGGGTGAACAAGGTGGCCCACTGTTACCATTACTATTCAATATTGTGTTAGAAATGTTAGTTTTGACAATCAGAGAAGAAAAAGAGAATAAAGGAATTAGAGTAAGTAATGAGAAAACCTGTCATTCTTTGCAGATGATATGATGGTTTATATAGAAAACCTTAGAGAAGCAACTAAAATACTATTAGAAATAATACACAATTTTAACAAAGTTTCAGGATACAAAATAAATCTACATAAATCATCAGAATTTTTATACATCTCTAACAAAATCCAACAGCAAGAATTACAAAGAGAAATTCAATTTAAAATAATTGTTGATAGTATAAAACATTTGATAATCTATCTGCCAAGGGAAAGTCAAGAACTATATGAGCAAAAGTACAAAACAATTTCCACACAAATAAAGTCAGATCTAAACAATTGGAAAAATATCAAGTGCTCTTGGATAGGTCAAGTAAATAATATAAAGATCGTAACACTACCTAAACAAATCTATGTATTTAGTGCTATACCAACCAAACTCCCAAGAAACTATTTTACTGATCTAGAAAAAATAGCAGCAAAATTCATCTGGAAGAACAAAAGGTCAAAAAAGACCTGGAAAAGAAAAACAAAACAAAACAAAACAAATGAAAGTGGCCTACCTGTACCAAATCTAAGACTATATTATAAACCAGCATAGAATAATTGATCAGTGGAATAGATTAGGTTCACAAGACAAAATAGTCAATGACTATAGTAATCTAGTGTTTGACAAACCTAAAGACTCCTGCTTTTGGAATAAGAATTAACTACTTGACTAAAAGTGGGAAAACTGGAAACTAGTGTGGCAGAAATTAGGTATTGACCCACACTTAATGTATACAAAGATAAGGTCAAAATGGGTATATATAGAAACTCATATTATAAACAAATTAAAAGAACATAGGATAATTTAGCTCTCAGATCTGTGAAGGAGGAAGGGATTTATGACCAAAGAAGTACTAGAGATTATTACTGATCACAAAATAGATAATTTTGATTATATTAAGTTAAAAAGGTCATACAATCAATTCTAATGGATGTGGCTCTCTTCAACGATGAGATGATTCAAACCTTTTGCAATTGTTGAGTGATGAAGAGATTCATCTACACCCAGAGAGAGGACTGTGGGAACTGAGTATGTTTCACAACATAGCATTTTCACTCTTTTGTTGTTTTTTTCTTGCATTTTATTTTGTTTTTCTTTTTTAATGGTTTGATTTGATTTTTCTTGTGTGGCATGATATTTGCATAAATATGTATGCATATATTGGATTTAACATATATTTCTACCATGTTTATCATGTATTGGACTACTTGCAATCTAAGTGAGGGTGGGATGAAAGTTGGGGGGTGGATTAGAACACAAGATTTTGCAAGGACTAATGTTGAAGTATTTTTCATGTATATGTTTTGAAGAATAAAAAGCTTTAATAAAGAAAGAAAAGATGCAATGGATAACTAATCATTTCCAACTTGTTGAAGAAGATTAGTAAAAGAAGGAAAAGATGCAATGTAAAAACAAAGAAAAATATTTTGTAGAAGCAGTATGGGACCTGTTAGGAATTTGGAGGTATTCATGTTAGATGGGTTTTTTAAAATTCTTTCAGATTTAGATTTGTATAACTATGATAATTTATTACTATGAAAGAGTAATAAAATTGTTCTAAAACTGATAGGACTGAAAAACTCAAGAAGGAAAAAAGCAATAAATCCCATAGTTAGCTTTCCTTCTAAGAATATGCAAAGTGGATTGTGTTGTGATATGGCTTCTGGAAGTCTAACTCAGACCTGTAGAATGGATCTCTTCATGTGAGTGGATGATGATGATGATGATGATGATGATGATGATGATGATACAAGGAGACTGAGAGGCAGTTGCATTGTCTGTCCTCCCTACTGAGAGGCCCTTGTGTTGTCTGCCCTTTCTTCTCTTCTTTCTGTCTCCAATTTATTTCATTCCCAGTCCACAAGCAACACCTGTGTCAGTAAAGGCTGCTTTAGAATTCCTTCAGATGTTATGATCCACAGCTGTGGAGGCTTCCAGAGAATTGACCTGCCCCTTCACTTAGGCATGGTCCTCAATAGGATTGGAAATCCTAAGAAAACACAAAATGATCTACAAAACCTGATGAATTTGTGATAAAAATTAATATTATTGATAGTTAATAGTTTGAGTCCTATGATTAAAATGCAGTTGTGATAGTTATTCAAAAGAATGGGATAGGTAAAGGAAGCAGGGTTAAGAGATATTGTGGCAAGGTTTAGAGAGCATTGGTTATTAACAAGTTGAGAACAAGTGTGAAATCCAGTAAGAAGGAAAAGTATGATAGAAAGTATTTGCAGGGAAGAAAGAGGAATCATAATATCATTTGAGTAAACTAGTTGACATAAAGTAGATATGTAGATAGATTGACACAAAGATGAAAAAGATGAGATTTTTAGAATAATATGGGAAAAGTTCTGATGTTGAATTTAATTTTTCAGACATCTGCTGTATATCTTATTCGACCTGATAAAAAAACAAGTACCAATTTCTTGACTTATTTTGTAATGTTAGAAAGCTCACTATTCAACTGCTCTTTTGCCTTTGAATATGGAGAGTGCCTTGAGGGATTAGACAAAGCAACTGAAAAAATGTAAGAAGAAGCCTGAGTTTGAAGGAGAAAAGACATACAAATAATATCAGTGACTCCAGGACATCTGCATGTATTTCCCAAAGTAAAGATGTGAGACTTTTCTTATAATCTGCAATTCCCAAACTGGTGATATTAAGTTAAAAAAAATATAGAAGCTCCAGTGGTGCAATCAGAGTGTGATACTTACATTTAAAAATAATATAAATTATAATTGATATTCATACAGTACTTTAGACTATCTCATTTGGTCCTCATAAGAATTAATGAGAGGATTTCTATTTGGAATCTGTTTCTCTTAACAAATACCTGTAATGACTGCGTATTTAAAATCAGCCGGAGTCAGGAATTCAGGTTAAGGGGAAAATCTTCAATATTTATTAAGGTGAAGAGGTGAATAAAGATTGCGATAGCAATATGGGCAGCTGCGACAGGAAGCCAGCTAACAGAGAGCGATCTGAGCTGAGCCAACCGTCGCCATAGCAATCCCAAAAGTCTCTCCTTTCCCTTCCTTTTCCACTCCCCTGCCTCCACCCACCAAAATCGTCATTTACTATACAACACATCAGGACTTGCACAGAGTGGGAGGGGGCCATTCTTTCTCCAAGCTTATATATTAATAGAGTATGGTCCAATTACTATTTAGCCTCATGTGCTTGGGACCTCAGTGCATCAACTCAAGCCTCAGCCCATTACAAATACCAATTATTTAATTGAGGAAAGATGATCTAAATTTGGAAATTTTCTCTACTAATGATAATCAGAAATTCTTTTGAGAAGCATACATTTAAAATATTGCCTGAAGAAACTGATAGGTTGTAGGATCAGAAATTTAATTCTGACTTTAAAGATCACCTGATGTAGCCTTTTCATTTTATAGATGAGAAAAGTGAACATTGATTTAAACCTAAGCTTTTGACTTCCAAATATAGCATAATTTTTCAGAAGTCATAGTCTGACATTAAAGTCAAATGGTTTGCTAGATGCTGATCAAGGTGAACATAGCCAGAAGAACATTGTACATGGTAAATGCAAGATTATGTGATGATCAAGTATGAAAGACTTGGTTTTTCTCAGCAGTGCAGTGATCCAAGACAATTCACATAGACTTGAGATGGAGAATGTCATTTACATTTAGAGAGAGAACTGTCGGGATTGAATGTAGCTCAAAGTAGAGTATTTTCCTATTATGTTTTCTATTTTGTCTTGGCTCAACAACTAATAAATGGTATTAAAAATAGTATGGACTTGATGAATATTTGTTGAATTGAATAGTTGCAGAATTATATCTTGAAATACTCAGAGTATTGAAAGATGAGATTGACCAGTTGTTACTAACTTCTGAAAGATTATGGTACAAAGTAATGTTAGAGATCAAATGTGGATATTTCTGAAAATGGAATTCTCCCATAAATTAGTATATTATATTTAACATAACACTCAATAGGTGAAACATATGGAAATATTAAAAATATATGCTGACTTCTTCTTTGAAATCCCCTATTATGCCTAAATGTGATATAGATATGACTTTAGGTTTATACAAGTTTATCAATTGAAAGCAAGTATCTAAAAGCTGGAAAGGCTGCAATTAATTAGTCAAATCAAGTTCTAAAATGTCCAAAAATGCCACTGAATTATTTTGTTTCAATTAAAAACACCAGAAAACACATATTAAGTCATGAAGCTTCTCTAAGAATCTATAAAACATAGATTATTATTGATTTTTATTTTTTTCTTTTGTAAATGCTTTTGCAGTCTGAAGAAGCCTATGCACTCCAAAAATAATATTTAAATAATTAAAAGCATTGTCCATTTTTTAGATGTTAATAAAAATAGAAATGCATTGTAAAATTCACCAACCCACTAAATTCTATACACACGCAATCTAATTTTTGTACATGTGATAAAGAATGCTTGCTACAAATAAGAGAAATAATAGAAGTGGTTAACTATGTATCCTGTAATTACATCAGATAAATTAATGAAGGAAGGAATGATGATATGTATCCCTCAAATATTATCTGCATGGGAAGAAACCTTTTTATAATATAAAATAGAAATATATATATATGTAATATTAAATTGATCTCTGAATTTACCCCAAAGAACTATAAACCTCAACATAAGTACCAGAAGACCAGTTTATCTTAGATATATCAGTAAATGTTCTAAGTATACTTTGTATAAATGTATTTGTTTTATAACAAATTAGTCTAAAATTTGTAATTTTTCATTCTTCCATCAAAGACAAATTTAAGTTATCAAGTACACTTCAAAATAGGTTGAAAAATAACTGTTCAGTGAAGAAATAGATGGGGATCCCTTAATGAGGCTCTCAGGGAGAAACAATAGCATTTTTCCCAATCATTAAGTCAACTTCACAGAAGCCCAGTGATACAAATTCTTTTCTAGGTCATAAAAAGCAGTGTACTACCAAGTTGAATGTTTCAGATTGCCATCAAGTATGCTATCAAATGCCATGGAAAAACAGGGCAAAAAAATGTGTCTGACAGTCTAGTTCTCTTTCTTCCCATTTTAACTAAAGATATTTAATTAACTTTAGAGTTTTGGAAAAAAAATACCAAAAAACCCCTAGAAAATATATATGAAAATACATTTTTTATTATACTGTAATGATAAGTGACAATTCTGAGGTACAACAGATATGAAAAGTTTACAGACATCTATCCTCATTCAGACAAAAAGCAAATAAAAACAAATTGTTCCCAAACTATTTTAAAAGAGATTAGTTATTTAGTTTTATCCCTTTATCTAATTTTAGAAACTGATGAATCATTAAGGTTAAAATTTGATATATTACTTCAACTACCTGATAGATTCATTAAGGTAGTTCATCTTTGGCAACATTTTTTCTAAGGTTGAAGAAGTTATGAATATCAAAATAAAATATAAGAATAAAGTACTCTTATTTTTGAAAAGCAGAGCAAACTTCATGTTTAGTCATATCATTTGATTTTCTTACTAGTTAATATAACTGATTCAATCAAATAAGCAGACATTCAAACAAATTCCCTTCTTATAACAGTTTTTTTTTTTTTAATTTATCTTCCCAAAGAGTTGAATACATTCAAAATACATTCAAATACAATGGAAATGTATTTCATGAAATTTTGCATTGTCAACAAAAGCATAACTTTGGGCTTTCTTTTATCCACTTCTTTTCTCTTTTTTCACACTTTTTAACCATTTTACAACTAGAATATCACTTAGAAATAACCCTTATTTGCCAAATTTTACAACCTCTCTTATCCAGGTCCTCAACCCTTGTTCTCTATACTATACCTGCAATTTACAAAAATTAGATCTCCTATTTCCAGGCTCTACAGCCAAAATGACGATTAAGTATTCCACCAGCAAGTAATTAACAACCAATTACATCACTTCCATCCTAAGAAACAAGAGTTATTGCTTCTTCATTGCAATCTCTTCACAGTTAAAATAAGTGATATGCCTTACCTGTTTCACATCATAAGCCAGAAGAACAAATCTTAAGTCTGGTGAAACAGAGTGTCTTGATGCTTTAAAGGTTACCTAAGGAAAAATGAGAAAATGCTGACTACTTAACAAAATGAAATATTGATTTGAATTTTCAAGCATTAATATCAATAAGAAAACAATTGATATTCATCCTCCCTCCCTCCTTCTCTCCTTTTCTGTCTCTTTCTTTCTCCTTCCTTTCCTCTTTTCTTCCTCTCCCTCCCTTTTCTTCCTCTCCCTCCCTTTTCTTCCTCTTCCTCCCTCCCTCCTCTCTCTCTCTCTCTCTCTCTTTCTCCTTCTCCACCTCTCTGTTTTGCATTCCCCCAAGTGATGAAAAGGAAAAAAAGTAATACATTTAAGGTCAAGATAATCTGAATTTAAATTCTTCCCTCAAACAAATTGTATAACTGTAGTCAAGTATTATAATCTCTTTTAATTTTACTTTTCTTATTAGAAAAGTATGATAATTGCACCTAGTTCATAGTTTTTTTTTTAAATAAGCATCCAAGAAGATAACATTTACAGCAGGTTGCAAAATGTTTTACAAATAATAATTATGAGAAAACTACCATCATTTCCAATCCAAAAAAATTCCTTGTATTTCATTATATCCTAAAATTAATCATTCTGCAAAAAGATATCAATACAGAAATTTACACCTCCTCCAATTATTTCTCACCTAGCTTCATTATTTCATCATGCCTAGATATAGAATGACTTCTCCCTACTTTTAAATCTTTGCATTTTTGTTTTTCCTCATTAGATCATGATTTCTTTGAGGGCAGGGGCTTTCTCATAACTTTTTTTTTTGGTATACCTTGTGCTTACCAGAATGTCTAGAACACAGTAAATTCTTAATGATTAACTCAAACTTTTTCTAAGAATATCTCTAGAACATAGGATTAATATTTTAAATTATCAGAAAAAAGTCAAAGCATCCTTTCTATTACTCAACAGACTTTTGCCGGGAGGATTCATAGGTTAGTGGATTGATTTGAAGAACAACAACAACAACAATAAAAAGATTGGCCCCTTTGTGGCCGTATGGTTTTTAAGTTTTTCTTTTTTACCTTTTTATTTTGTGAAAATAAATCTCTCTTTAAAAGTCATAAGTTTTCTGATAAAAATAAGGTTTGCAACATGCTGTAATTAATAATCACAAGATATAGAGGAAGAAAATAAGAAGACCCCAAATCCAAGAGTTCAATTATTACTCCCTTACAAAATCTGATGTTACAAAACAAGGCCCTACATATCCCATAAAATAATGATGGCAGCCAGAACCTCTACAAGAAAGTGGCTGAAAGCTTCCAAACAGTAAAAAAATTTAAAAAGATTAATGACAGTGGTTTTTTATTAAGTGAACTCCAAAGCAAATTTTATAAGAAATCAGAATGGACAGCAGTTAAGAAGCTTTAAATACCAAATAAAATCAGATTTTGTCTGGGTAGACAACTGTGTGATAAACAAAATAAAAGCATATTAAAAATATATCACATAAGACAAGTAAAGCAGGTATAGAGATGTTAGCAGAAATTTATAGAATCTTTGGATCAATGATTCACAACTACATTTCAATTAATCCAAAGGCCTTAATTTATAAACCTGAAAATTAAGGCTCAAAAAGATATAATCCTGTGGTCAGAAGTAGAAAAACTGTGATTTAGCATTGGGTCCTACACTTCCCTTTTAGTATTATTTCCACTGTAAATTGATATCTTAAGTTACAAAAAAGAAAGAAAAATAGGCAAAACTCTGATAAGATAAAAAGTAAGCAATTAAAAAACCCCGTTGGGGCAGGTAGAAGCACAAGGACACATTCACCTGAAGTAGTGTTTTTTTTTAAGGGCACTCACAGATTAAATAACTTAGATTTCATTCTGTATATAAAGCCAAATTTACTATGCCTTCCCTAGGGGAACAGAAAATTTGACTACCACAGAATTTGCACTTTCTCCAAAGTCATAAGAAGTCATCATCAAATAAAACCCAGGAGAAGACTGCTTCCTAGATACTGCTTTTTCTCACCAGTTAAAATTAGTACAGAGCTAAGTTTTGATAATATAAAGGAAATCTCACCTCTCCCCCATACTTCTCCATGTGATGTTCCTAATATGTATTAACTTCACACTTTCACAGGTATTTGTATCCCTTGGTAACAACATTTTGGTATCTTTTACAGCTCCTGCAATTATCTAGTCTGACACTTTATTAATTATCACTACACTGCCTTAAGCTTATGAAATGTACGACCTGGGAAACTTTCCAAATTCTTTTTTAGAGAAGTGAGTGTCAGAACATTCCCTGAAATTCAAGAGATAGAAACGGGTCACTGATTTGTAATCATAGATTTATAAGTTATATACCTGGTAACTAACATGGGAGAGTCTAGAATTTTCAGACAAAATTCTTGAGTAACTCCCACATTATTCCATTCATATTTGTTAAGAACTTATGTGAAATTAAAAAAAAAAAATTGAAGCATTTTAAAATAAACATGAGGCAGTTAAGTGATACAACAGAGAGATTTTTTTTTTAATATCTCGCAGTCCCATTTTTCCCATCTGTGAAATTGAGTTACTTTGAAGGCATCTAATGTCCCTTTTAGCTCAGATTCTATGATGCTAAAAATATTTTATTAAGTATTTATCACATTAAGGATGCAAAAATGAAAAAAAAAAGAATATATCAACTCACTTCAGGTGATTATAATTTACAGAAAAGATATCACATGTATTCAAAAATGTTTACATCTTCTAAGATCATAGAATCAAGGTCATGCATGCTGTGCACACAAAAAAGGAATTAAACCAAAAGCAGTTTACATCTGCACAAGCAAATACACAGGTACATATTACTAAGAAGTAACCTAGAAAATAGAAGGGGAGATATATATGTCTCTTTGGAAACTTGCAAATTTTGGTCTATCTCAAAGTTTTATTCAAAAAACTATTATTTCATATTTATCTAAATATAAAATTCCCTTATATGCAGGTATTATCTTTTAAATATCTCTTTCATAGAAGAGACAAATATATAAGTATACAGAGAATAATGGAGATTTATGGTGAGTCTAGGCCTGTAATTTTACTATTCTAGGAAACTCCATCTAAGATAGCGCTTTCTGGACTTCCGGCCAAGATGGCGGAGAGGAAATACACTTCTGTGTAACCTCCGTGTTTTTCTCTCACTATTCATTTCATTTCATGCCTCTGAATTAATGCTCGACTGAAAAAAAAAAACATACAATTACTTACCAAGAGAAACCATCCTTGAGACTCGTCAAGAAAGGTCTGTTTTTGCGCGAGGGTGGGGACGGTATTTGGAAGCAGTCTGCGGGCAGCAGCTGCAACCAGAGCACAGATAGCAGCTCAGAACCGGGTAGAGCGGAGAGGGGGTGGGGCGCGATCGCAGCCGTCTCTGCGGGGAGAGCTTTGCTACAGGAGCAAGTCAGCAGCCCAGCAGAGAAGCTAAAAACACCAGGGGTGAAGAATACAACCCCAAACAGCTGGAGTCTTTGGGGACCTGGCCGCCCCTCCCCCACAGTGTCTCAGCCCGCTCGGATCTCAGAGCGCTCTGATCTCAGCGCGCAGGCGCCATAGCACAGTAGGACCCGTGCCTCATGAATACCCTGCCCCTCCCCCAAAGAAAGCAGCCTCCATTCAAGGGGTTTTTTTCCTTCTGTTTCTTTGATAGTTTGTCTTTGATAAATAGACAGAATGAGCAAGAAACTGAAAAAGAATTTAACCCTGGACAGCTTTTATACAGATAAAGAGCAGACTCCAAATCCTGAGGAGACTAAAAACAAACAGTCCCCAGGTGAATCCCCAAAGGAGGAGAACATATGTTCCTCAGCACAGATGAATCTCATGGAGGAAATTAAAAAGGCTCTCACAAGGGAGCTAGAAGAAAAATGGGAAAAGGAGAGGGAGGCTCTGCAAAAGGGGAAGGAAGCTTGGCAAAAGGAGAAGGAGGCTTTGCAAAAGGAGAGGGAGACTTGGCAAAAGGAGAGGGAGGCTCTGCAAAAGGAGAGGGAGGCTTGGCAAAAGAGCCTGGAGAAGTCAGTTAAAGAGAGAATGGATAAAGAAACCAAATCCTTGAAAAATAGGATTGGTGAACTGGAAAACAAAATTGGCGAAATGGAAAAAAATTCCACAGAACAAAAGAACTCAATTGGACAATTAGAAAAAGATCTTAAAAAAGTGAGTGAAGAAAATACCTCACTGAAAATCAGGGTCGAGCAATTGGAATTGAATGACTCGAGGAGACAAGAAGAATCAGTCAAGCAAATCCAAAAAAATCAAACAATGGAAAAGAATGTGAAATACCTTCTGGGGAAGACAACAGACCTGGAAAACAGATCCAGGAGAGACAACCTGAGAATCATCGGACTTCCAGAAAAGTATGATGAAAAAAAGAGCCTGGACACTATTTTCCAGGAAATTATCAAAGAGAACTGCCCAGAAGTCATAGAAACAGAAGGTAAAATAGACATTGAAAGAATTCATCGATCCCCTACTGAAAGGGATCCTAAAATCAAAACACCAAGGAATATAGTGGCCAAATGCCAGAACCCTCAGGCAAAGGAAAAAATACTGCAAGCGGCTAGAAAAACCCAATTCAAGTATCAAGGAGCCACAATAAGCATCACCCAGGATCTGGCAGCATCCACATTAAAGGATCGAAGGGCCTGGAATATGATATTCCGAAAGGCTAAGGAACTTGGTATGCAACCAAAAATAACTTACCCAGCGAGATTGAGCATCTTTTTCCAGGGAAGAAGATGGACATTCAACGAAATAAGCGAATTTCATCTATTTCTGATGAAAAAGCCAGAACTTAACAAAAAATTTGATCTACAAGCACAGAACTCAAGAGAAATCTAAAAAGGTAAAGATTAATCTTGGGAACTATATTTCGGCTATAAAGATGTATAAAGAATACATGTATACCTTGTTCTAGAAACTAGATGTGGAAAGGACATTGTACCAGAAAAAAGGGAAAGTGGGGGTACTACATTTCATGAAGAGGCAAAGAAAACCTAGTATATCTGAGAGAAAGAATGGAGAGGGATGAATATAAAGCAGTACTCTATCCACTGCACCACTTAGCTGCCATCAGAAGAAAAAAAACCAGGAACACAGAGGATTCAGATTAAGTGACATCTCTCTTATAACACATGGAAAAGGAATTAGATTTTTAAAGAACCAAAAAGAAGGTATAGATGCTTCAAAGAAGAGAATTTAGCCTTGATGAAAGGAGGGGTGAAAAACACCTTCTTAACAATTAGGGTTATCCAATAATATAAAGAGAACAGTTGGGTGGCATAGTAGCTAAAAGAAGGCTCATCTTCCTGAGGTCAAATCTGTCTTCAGACACTTACTAATTGTGTGATGTAGACAAGTCAAGTTACTTTGTTTGCTTCAGTTTTTTCCTCTGTAAAATGATCTAAAGAAGAAAATGGCAAACCATTCTAATATCTTTACCAAGAAAACCCCAAATGGGGTCACAATTGAAAACAACAAGAATATAAAGAGCTGTATCTGAAGTAATGACTGATATCTCTCATTGAACTATCTTTAAATATAAACTGGCTGAAAACCTGTTGGTTGGTATTCCTTTCAAGTTTTAGGTTGGAATAAAACATTTAAATTATAAAATTCTGTGGTTCTGAAAGAAGCAGAATCCATGTTATTTTATTCCAAATCCAGGGCTCTTTTCACTAAAATAAATAAATAACAAATTAAATCACTAAAAAAAAATAATAAGATAGCGCTTTCTACTTATACAGATCAGAAACTTCTCTGCAATATATAGCCTTAAAGAGTTGCTTGGGGTACAAAGTAGTTAAGTAGTTTAGCTAGAGACACATAGACAGAATGTATTAAAGATAACATTTGAATCTTTGTCTTCCTGAATCTGAGACCATGATGTTATTGTTCTATCCTGATGACCCTCACATATTTATTATATTAAATACTCATTCACTAGAAAATTATTTTTAAAAACTTTTTATCAAATTGAAATGATATTTTATTCACTGTTTTCATTATTTCATTCAAATTATCTCACTTTAATTGTTGGCTTGTTTTAGCTATGTATTGAATTTATATTGTATCTCTCATGATTATCACAGTACCAAGCATGAAATAAGTGCTTTATAAATCTTTGTTGAGTGAATGACTGATGTCAGATTTTAGGACTTAAGTTGATTGCTATAGTCTGATCCATATAGTTTTAAAAAAAACAAGCCTCTCTATTTCTATCTTACATTGAATACCATAAGACATTTAAATTAATCTGCAGTTATTTCATTCTACATATTTCCAAGTTAATATTTCCTAGGTGGAATTAAAACATTTCCATGTTGTCTTATCCCTTCAGTGATCATATCATCACACTCAATTAATTTTTATTTATTTTGTCTTAACTAAGTCCACCAATTATAGTTAACTTAGAGAAACAGGGAAGAATGATCTTCAGGTGATCAAGTTTACCTTCAAAAATACAGAATGCATATTCATAAAGAAATTCAAAGTCTCTCAAATAGAAGGAGAAAAATGCCTATTTGAGATAATGACTTACATATAAGCCAAGTACAATGAAGATGATAGGTTTGAATTCCAGATCTGCCACAAACTCACTATCTTACTTGGAGAAAGTCTACTGCTTTCCTAAGCTTCTTTCCTCAGTTTATTGAGTAAAGTACTTGAACTAAATAATGCCAAATGTTTTTTAATCTGAAATATTATCTGCTTTTGTGAAGTATAATAGTTAATTGATTAGGGTACCAGACTTGTAGTCAGGAGAAACTGAGGTAAAATCCTGACTCATATATTTACTAGTTATGTAACTCTGGGCAAGTCAATTAAGTTATGTTCCTCATTGCCTTTATAAAATAAGAGGGCTGGGCTTAGTTAATAATATCTAAGTTCAAAATCTATGGTGCTTTTATTCTATAGTCAATGAAACAATGAATGTGGCAGTACCTACCTATTAGAAAGCAATAGATGAGATGATTACTATCCTGCTGCCTTGTTTATATACTTATGTTAACACTGTTTTAATGTCAGGAATGTTCTCCTTAACTTTCTATGTCTTGCCAAACTCTGTGTAACCTTTAAGATCCAGAACAAATGACGTTTTCTCTATGAAGCTCTGATTATAGCAATATGAAATGATCTCTCATTCACCTGAACTCATAACAATTATCATCTGTACAACTGATTTTACTATTAATCTTGTTCTACCTTGTCACAGCTGTTCTATAGTAGTCTTAAACAATAACTTAAATGTTTTATTGTTACCATAATATCTCTATTATGAACCATGTGGATAATCCTAATGAAATATTGCTTAGGTAAAACTTTAACAATCAAGGACAGAAGTAATATTGGAAGCAATATATTCAAATACAAGTGCAATGTACAAATTCATTCATCCAACAAAAGTAAATAGGATGCAAGTGCAGAAAAGAAAAGAAAAAGACAAGATTAAGCTATGTGTATTAGGATTGCAAAACAAAGTGCTAAGTAACTTTTGAAGGACAAAGTTTTAGCAAGAGTAAGATAGAAGAAATGTTTTTAGTTCTGTCTGCATGAAGCTCCTAACCTATATGGGAGAATAAGACATAGCCATCATACATGGTATGGGAAGTTAAATTAATAATTTAAAAGACACATGATTTCACCAGTAAAGGGAATCCCTTAACCCCAGGTGTATAATATTGTTCTTGAATCTCTTGAATTGCCATTGTGAAAACACAGAAAAATCTGCAATGCTAAAAATACCTAAATACTAATGAAAATAATGTAATTACTGCCACAAATCTAAATTATCTCATGACTCTAGGTACATGAGAAATAGCATGTTGTGCTATATAAAATATATGTAGTTGAAAAAGCTAGCATAATCTACACTTCTCCTGCTCAGGAAGATGTATTGTTTATTTTGGGGTAACAGAATAAAATATAGGAAGCCAAGAAGAATTTCATAAGTCTTCTGTTGCAAGTTCCTCATTTTAAATATTAAGGAAAATGAAGACCAAAAAGGGAAAAAAAAAACCATTTAGAGACCCATAAGTAAGAGAAACTTTTTTTTTTGTTTTTGTAGTAGAAATTTTATGTAGAAAAATACAAGAAAAAGAAAAAGAAACACGCTTCAATCTGCAGGCAGTCTATAAGTTCTTTATCCATAGGTGGATAACATTTTTCATCAATATTTCTTTGAAATTTTTAAGTTTTTAAATATTTCACATTAAAGTATCATTATAATCTTGCAATCACTATGCAGATAGTATTGTTGGATTTGCTTATTTCATTTTGCATCAGCTTTTTTTTCCAATAGATTTTATTTTCTAGAACCATTCCTTCATCATTTCTATAGTAAAATTATATTCTGTCATAATGATATACCACAACTTGTTCAACTATTCCCCAACTGATGAACATCCTATCAGGTTCCAATTCTGCGCCATCGTAAATAAAAAAGCTACTATAAACATTTTTCAACATATTCTTTATTTTTTATTTTTCCTACTTCTTGATCCTTTGGTGGTACAGACATAATAGCAGTACTTCTAACTTGTAAGGTACAGTTCTATATTCTTTTAGACAGGGCTACAAATTGTTTCCTAGAATGGTTGCACCAGCTGACAGGTATACAAACAGGTACCTATTTTTCTACTATCAAATAATGAATTCTTGATAAACCTGTGAGGTTATCAAACACAGTTATATGTGAATATATGTATATATACATGCATATGCCTATATATATACACATGTTTGAATATGTATAAATAGACACATATATAGAAAATAAGCAATGTTAACAGAACATATTTGTATATTATGTGTATGTCTATTCAATAAAATACTGGTAAAATTAAAAAATATATGTATATATATAGATATATATAAGAGACAGAAAGAGAGAGAGAGAGAGAGAGAGAGAGAGAGAGAGAGAGAGAGAGAGAGAGAGAGAGAGAGAGAGAGAGAGAATGAATTTGGACTTGGCATTTATTTTGAAACAAAATATTCCTAATATATAAAATAATGACATGAGAACCTTTAATGAAACTGGACAGGCACCTATTAAAAGTACTTCTGTGCTTTTCAAACGTTTCTAAGTAAATGTTAATAGGAAAATAATGTTCTATTGAATTATACTATAAAATTTTCTATAAACTTTTAAAATTATGGTTTTATTAGATAAACATTATTAAATAAAAGTAAATAAATATTATGATAAGGGTTAATTAATGTTATTTATATGACTATTACAATAAATCTATTTCCTTATCCCCTTAAAAAAGAGTTCAGGAATGGATAATAGCTTTAAATAAATGATAAATTATATATATATATATATGCATAATAAAAATATTAAAAAAATAAATTAAATTAAAAGCCAACTACTTTAGTAAATCAAAAGACTTTCCCTTAAGAATGGTAGATGACACTGAACAATATATATTTGTGCAAATTTTTCTTCTTCCAAAATGCATTTTGCTGTGGTCAATTCTGTCTTCATATATTGGATGAATAAATTCTGCTAATGAATTTGTGTTATTAATTTTTCCTGAATGGTACTAGTTACCTAAATTTTCAACTAGTAGTTCACCACAAGTAGTATTGGAAAGCTATGAAAATGATGGAAAAGATAACACTTTGGAAGTTTGAGGTGCATCTCTTTGCTATTAGAAATAAACTATATGACAAAACTCTTTAGTCAGTTAACATATACACAGTATTAGATCAGTGAAGGCAAGAGAACAGATAAATATAGCAAAACATAATGAAGTATTCTACTGCCTTATTTGACAAAATCAGTAATGTCTCATTTCTAAAGCAAACACACCCTCTTTATTTTTCACTAATATAAAAGTTGATTCAATTCATATGTGGTATATACAAATTGATGCCAATAATATATCCATATTCATATATATATATAATTATATTTGTATCCTATTTGTATGAAGTTTCTCTTCTTTAAGCATCATACCTTTTCTTTCCTTGGCAGAAAAATGAAGCTTAGTAATATATTTCATAACATTTAACAAATATGCCAAAGGAGAAAATCAATTACCAGCACCATATTAAAGGAAAACACAAAGAACCAATCAAAAAACCTTTTTATGCTAGGTAGTCTACAATGTCAGACCATCTTTCAAAAGGAGATCAAAATATACAGCAACAGTAAAGCTTTCCAATAATCAAGAGGACTCAACATTTTTTGTTGAACTGTATAATACCTATCTAAATCATGTATGGTATCATTACCTCAATATTATCATTTAACAGTTCCAAGGAATAATGAAGAACGTGTGCAAGGTAACCACAAAGAAAACTCTTTGATACAGGTTTGCCATTCCTCAAACTTGATTCTCAAATCTCAATTTTCTTTTTCTTCCAGTTACCTGTTGGTTTGTAGTGAATTGATTATGTTGGTATTATACTGAGTTCCTCAATACAATTCTGGTCATTATTTTTTCATATGAAATGAAATGAAACTATTGTTGTTAATTAATTGCAAAAACTAGTAACTTCTCTATGAAGCTCAGTTTCTTCTTCTGTAATAATCAAAGATTGAATTAAAGCTTTTTAAGGTCTCTTCTATCTCCGAGATTCTATGAGTCTTTTTCAAATGAATTTACTTGTTGCTTTCATCTAAATAGCCATGAAGGAATTTTCCATGGTTGGTCATTAATTTTTTGCTGATATTAATTTGAACACAGTAGCATGCACAAGGGTTAAGAGAGTATGAACTACTGTGACTCTTCTCAAGCTAATCTATCCATTTACTCAAAAATAATATTCCTGCATTTTAAATATTCAAAAAATATTATATTCATTTAACTAAATAGGTGTATACTAGCTTGGATTTATTATTCTAGCAACTAGGTGGAATAGTGTGTGAGTGTTGGACTAGCTTTCAAAAGACCTGAGTTCAAACCCTACATCTCTAACACTAACCAACTGTGTGAGTGATGGGCAAGTTATTTAACATCTCTAAACCTCAATGATTTTAGCTGTGAAATGGGAATAATAACAGAATCTATGTCACAGAATAGCTGTAAGGATCAAATGAAATGAAGCACAGAAAATTATTTACAAATACTAAAGACACTATACAAATTCTAGCTAAAATCATTAACTTGAAAATTATAGTCTTTGAGACCACTATTGAGAAGTGATATGATGCATTGAATTATCTTCTCTAAACCTAAGATAATTTAAAAAACTCCTCCTCTAAGGTAGGTGTGCATGTGTATGTTTATGCATACATGCATACATGCACATACAAATGTACATATGTGTATAAATATATTTTACATACATGTGTCAGTATATGTGTTTATTCCAGTATTGATATGAAATATAAAGGATCATATCACTCAAGATATGTCAGCTAGTATATATTGAAGCTTAACTTCTGAATTGCAGGGTAGCAATTACATTCATGCCATATCACTTTCTCTCTTAAAGCAGCCAATATTCTCCTTATCATTAATCACTTTTTCAGTGTCCTGAAATGGCCACATTTTTCCTACCCTATCTTCCCTCTATTATTAAAAATCTTTTGATTTGGAATAGATCAAACAGAACATAACTTGTGTGCTTTACCCTCAGTTTGAAAATTTAATCTTCCTCTCAAAGATAAAAAGAATCTTCAATTTATGAAAGGTAATTTAAGCTTATAGTAAGTTGGAAATTTTGAGATTTATCACATGAATTTATCATATGATTTCATATCATAAAATAAATACATATTTGTCATTAAGAATTATATTTTCTGGCCCAAAATGCAGATGCCACACATGGATAAAAAGTAATATTATCTCCCATTGTATTATCTTAGATGTATTTAGCTTCAAGTGGCCTTGCTTCCTTTAGTTAATCATAGTTCTAACACTGTTTCACAGCCAAACAAAAACTTATAATGTTCCCTTCTCTTCTATTTGATATTTTTAATGAATCATCATTTAGAAATTGTACTTCAGATATAGGTTACTGAGATTTATCAAATAAATTACAATGGTGCTATTGCTGCAATGCTTGCAAAATATTTACAACATATCTGCGTTACTTAACCATAAACAGTTATAACAAATATTTAATACTTTATGATTATATAATGCTCTTAATATGTTAACTATTTGTATCTTTTTAGTCTAATACAATAATAAAAAATAAAAAAAAACATGTGAATGATTATTAGAATTGCACACATGCTTCTCAATGAGGAGATATTAATCACAGCAAGGAGCTATGTATTGCGAATAACATCAAAAATGAGATGAAAAAATGAGTTGAAATTAAGTGGGAGTATGAAGTAACTCAGAGTTCTTCAAAAATATTAGCATATTCATTGTGATACATTCCTCTTTTAGACTGATACAATGATTTTCAGCTTTAGGCCTCTAACCTTTTTTAACTTGTTCATAGTCAGATTCCCACTGAGCTTGATCAAGACACATAATCACAAATTTATTCTACTTTTCCTGCTCACTTAACAGAATCCTCTTATTAGGCAGTGATACCAGAAATGACAATTCCCTGGAAACCCTCAAGCCATCAGAAGATGAAAAGAGACTTCAGTGGCAATGGGATATATATATATATATATATATATATATATATATATATATACACACATACATACACATACACACCCAGACATCTTCTAAGACAATTGCTATTCTGCTAAGCAAAAAATCAAGTGCTTTTGTTAGGACTGATAAATGAATTCATAAGCTAAAAAGTTATCACTAACAGCAGCTAAGACTATTGGAGACCATGCTAATGTTTTCTATTTTAGATCCTGCTTCCCTACCATTCACCTATCCTACATCCATAAGCATCCTAAGTTAGAAAAGGAATTTACTTTCTCATGCTCAAAAATCCAGACTTGAGCATTCACTGAAATTTTCTTATTCATAATTAGATTCTATAGTTGAGTTACATATTCTTCAAATACTCCAGAAAAAGCATAACTTCAGTTTACAAATTTACTTCAGATTTAAGGAATAATCTAACTCTCCATTTTCAGAAAATCTGTTCACCCAGAACATTATGACCCCATCTCATTTCATTCTCTAATTTTAGTACTTTTCATAGCTTATTACATCTATTCATAATAAATTGGAATAGGGAAAAAATGAAATTAGAATTTATGTATATGTGTGCATATGCATGAGTATTTGTGAGTTTTTAAGTGTTTTCTAGACAAAGTTGAAACATTTTTTTCCTAGAAGCTGATATTCAAATTGAATATGTAATTCTAATTTCCATGACCTTTTTAAAATAAAAATGGGTTACCTTCTTATATATGTGAAAGATACCAAAAAAGGTAATATTTAGATTCTGAGAAGGAAAAGATGAATATCCATTCATAAATTATTAGTATTTCAGAAAGTAGGCTTAGATCAAAAGTTTTGCAGTCAAAAAAAATAATAAAACAAGCTTGGCCTTTTTCTCTTATTTTAAACTGTAAACTTTTGCAAGTTTAGAGAAAGAAAGAATCTTTAGAGAAAAAAAGTGAATCTTTCTCTTTGCATTAAAGTTCTGCTCATAAGAAGATTCCTAAAACTATATACTGACTAATTCTCCCAAGTATATGCCATTATCACATACCCAGACTGGACAAAAGTGAGAAAGCTATGACCTGGCATAGTATGGCATGGACACATGACTCTTGCTTCACAACAATAAGTTATTTCTCTCTCTCTCTCTCTCTCTCTCTCTCTCTCTCTCTCTCTCTATATATATATATATATATATATATATATACATACACACACACACACACACACATCAAGAAAAATGGAGATCATTATGAGGAGATAAAGAGTAAAGAGACAAAGTTTTGAGTTTGTGCTGTAAGGAAAGAAGCTAAAATCAATAAAATGATGAATTTCTAAGTTCTGTTCCTTTTCTTCCTTCTTTTATTTTTCTCAGTCCTATATATTCTTCCTGATTATAAAATTACCAAATTTAGTCCTTTAATCTCCTATGAGTTATTGTTCTTCAGGCTCTTAGTCATGGCTAACTCTTTGTGATCTAATTTTGAATTTACTTGGCAAAAAGATACTGGAGTAGTTTGCCATTTCCTTCTCCAGCTCATTTTACAGATAACAAAACCAAGGCAAATAGGGTTAAGTGACTTCCTAGGAAGACATACATGGTAAATATCTGAGGTTAGGTTTGAACTCAGGAAAAAGAATCTTTTTCCAGGCTCAGAATCTTATTCACCTTATAACCTAATTGTCTGATCCCCTAGAAGACTGTAAGTGAATAGAAGTATGAGTATATTACACCATATATATATATATATATATATATATATATATATACTATATAATACTATAAATGCCAAATGATATCCAAGAGGAGATTAATTCTGTTGAGTTCTCTTCTGATATTCTTCTGCTATTCACATTTAAAGTATTCAATGTTTGCCATAGCACATTTACCCAACAATACTATGATATAGCTAGTTAATATATTAGATTTCTTGTTTTATAGAAAATGAAAGGTGGTCCATGGATGATTTGAATACAATGACATGGATATTAGGTAAAAATAAAATGTTGTGTTGTAAAAAGGTCATTGACTCTAGAGCCAGAGAATTATGGTTTAAATCCTGTTTTCGATGCCTATTCCCTTTTGACTGTTTTGAGCAAATCCCTTCATATCTCTGAGCCTTAGTTCTATTGTAAAACAGAGTAGTGTAGCTAAACAGCCTCTGAAGTACCTTTTAACTTTCAATTTATGATCCAATGATTGACCATCTCCCAAATTACAAATTTAAGGCTCTTTCTATTATGATGATGGATGGCATTGACAATGACAGCATCAGCCCTGAAGAAAATACAGTCTAATATGCACATATTCAATCTAAGTCAGAAAACATCTATTAATTGTCTGGTGGAAGCTGGACATCATGTCATTTATGAATAAAATATGGCTTCTCATCTTGAAGAGCAGAAGTCTAATAAGGGGAATCAGATACATTTATAAAGAACTAGAATAAAAAAAAAATTGAAAAGGAATGAAAGTACAACTTTACAGAAGTCCACAGGAGTAAAGTATAGATTACTTTTAAATATTAGAAGACTTGTGTCTACTTGGAAAAAATATAGCATTTCAGGAGAAATTTGACTTGAAAGGATGAGTATTATTTCAGTCTGCAGAGATGTACTTGGAAAAGCATATCTGGCAGGATGAATGATTCTTTAACGAGAGAGAGAGAGAGAGAGAGAGAGAGAGAGAGAGAGAGAGAGAGAGAGAGAGAAAGAGAGAGAAGATATCATGAGGCCCAATCTTAAGGTTAGCTAAGTGAGCAAAATGAAAATAGACAGGAAGCCAAAGGGGCAAATGGAAACAAAATCTAAAATGCCAGAGGTTTTTGTGAGGAATTGGAGGTTTTTCTATCCTATGGGATAATGCAGAAAATCAGAGAGGAAAAAAAAATTGGTGATTGTAGGAGGCATAAAGGCTATTAATTCAAAAATGTTATTGTCTCAAGAAGAGAAATATGAATTTAAAACCCTAGTTGATTCATTCAAATATTGAATTCTCAGTGAAAAATCAGCTACGATCTTGACACCTTTTAAAACATTCTTGTGCTTCTTCATCCCTAAATCAATAAATAAAAACCCTGAAATAAAGTATCTACACAGGACTAGGTTATGTACAGGAACAGAAAGTGTTTGATTTAGAAAATAGCAAAAAAAAGATTCAACCATCTGCTTTTTTACTGAGTTGTAGCCAGATAAATTGAACAGAAAATATACTTAATACTTAAGAGAAATGAGGCTGTGTAAGAGGAAAGAATAAATAAATAAATAAATATATGTGTGTATATATATATATATATATATATATATATATATATATATATATATATAATGAGAAATTAAAGCAATAGTTAATTCTTAAGATTTTTCACTTAAAGCCAATTCTGAAGGCAGTAAGATACCCACTATATTCATCCCCCTCCATTCTTTCTCTCAGATATAATAGGTTTCCTATGCCTCTTCATGAGATGTACTACCCCCACTTTACCCTTTTTCTGGTACAATGTCCTTTCCACATCAATTTCTAGAACAAGGTATACATGTATTCTTTATACATCTATATAGTCAAAATATAGTTCCCAAGATTAATCTTTACCTTTTTAGATTTCTCTTGAGTTCTATATTTGTAGATCAAACTTTTTGTTAAGTTCTGGTTTTTTCATCAGAAATAGATGAAATTCGCTTACTTCGTTGAATGTCCATCTTCTTCCCTGGAAAAAGATGCTCATTCTCGCTGGGTAAGTTATTTTTGGTTGCATACCAAGTTCCTTAGCCTTTCGGAATATCATATTCCAGGCCCTTCGATCTTTTAATGTGGATGCTGCCAGATCCTGGGTGATCCTTATTGTGGCTCCTTGATACTTGAATTGGGTTTTTCTGGCCGCTTGCAATATTTTTTCTTTCATCTGAGGGTTCTGGCATTTGGCCACTATATTCCTTGGTGTTTTGATTTTGGGATCCCTTTCAGTGGGTGATCGATGAATCCTTTCAATGTTTATTTTTTCCTCTGTTCCTATGACTTCTGGGCAGTTCTCTTTGATAATTTCCTGGAAGATAGTGTCCAGGCTCTTTTTTTCATCATGTTTTTCTGGGAGTCCAATGATTCTCAGATTGTCTCTCCTGGATCTGTTTTCCAGGTCTGTTGTCTTCCCCAGAAGGTATTTCACATTTTTCTCCATTGTTTGATTTTTTTGGATTTGCTTGACTGATTCTTCTTGTCTCCTCGAGTCATTCAATTCCACTTGTTCAATTCTGATTTTCAGTGAAGTATTCTCTTCACTCACTTTTTTAAAATCTTTTTCTAATTGTCCAATTGAGTTCTTTTGTTCTGTGGAATTTTTTTCCATTTCGCCAATTTTGTTTTTTAGAGAGCTGTTTTCTGTTTCCAGTTCACTAATCCTATTTTTCAAGGATTTTACTTCTTTATCCACTCTCTCTTTAACTGACTTCTCCAGGCTCTTTTCCCATTTTTCTTCTAGCTCCCTTGTGAGAGCCTTTTTAATCACTTCTATGAGGTTCATCTGTGCTGAGGAACAGACGATCTCCTCCTTTGGGGATTCACCTGGGGACTGCCTGTTTTTAGTCTCCTCAGGATTTAGAGTCTGCTCTCTATCTGTATAGAAGCTGTCAAGGGTTAAAGTCCTCTTCAGCTTCTTGCTCATTCTGTCTATTAATCAGAGACAAACTACCAAAGAAAAACAGAAAAAACTGGAGTCTTTCTTTGGGGGGGGGGCTGGGTGTGTTATCGAGCTTCCTCTACAGACTGCAGGGGGCAGCAGTGAGGCACTAGCAGGACTGTGCTGCGCCTGCGCTCTGAGATCCCAAAGCGTGCTGAGTCACTGAGGGGGGGGAAGGGGGGGGCGGCCAGGTCCTGAGAGACTCCAGCTGTTTGCGGTTGTATTCTTCAGCCCCGGTGTTTTTAGCTTCTCTGCTGGGCTGTTGACTTGCTGCTGGAGCAAAGTATCCAAAGCTGTAGCGAAGCTCTCCCCGCAGAGACGGCTACGATCACTCTCCACCCCCTCTCCAGTCTGCTCCTGTGCCCTCACTGCCGCTGCCCACCGCCTGCGCCCGATCTAAAACCGCCCCAGCCCTCCAGTAAAGACAGACCTTTCTTGGCGGATCTCAAGGATGGCTTCTCTTGGTAACTATTTGTGGGTTTTTTTCAGTCAAGCATTGATTCAGAGGCTTGTAATGAAATGGATAGTGAGAGAAAGCATGGAGCTTATGCAGCTGTGAGCCTCCTCTCCGCCATCTTAACCGGAAGAATAGTTAATTCTTATACAAAATCTAGGTATTGCATTATTTCATTAGAATTCTGATGACAGTAAAAATAATAAAATATTTTTATTTTGAGTTCCAAAATATTTTTTCTCTTTCAACTCATCCTTTATCTATATATTCTATTAAGCAATTACTTTACCCAATGAGAAAACAAGACATTATATTGATTACAAATATGAAGTCAGGAAAAGTTCATTTTTGCATTAGTGGTGTTTGCTCACCTACCTTCCCACCCCCGCAAAAAAGCAAGAAAAATAAAGATATATAAAGATTAATCTTGGGAACTATATTTCAGCTAGAAAGATGTATAAAGAATACATGTATACTTTGTTCTAGAAATTAGATGTGGAAAGGACATTGTACCAGAAAAAGGGTAATGTGGGGGTACTACATCTCATGAAAAGGAAAAGGAAACCTATTATATCTGAGAGAAAGAACAGAGGGGGATGAATATAGTAGGTATCTTACTACCTTCAGAATTGGCTTTAAGAGAAAAATTTTAGACATATTCAATCTATGGTGAAACTTCTCCCACCTCATTGAAAAGTGAGAAGGGAAAAGTGAAAACCGAAGGAATAAACTAAACAGAAGGGAATACGGAAACTGTGAGATAAAAGAGTAAGATAGGGGGAGGAACTCTAAGGTGAGGGGAGTAATACTAAAAAGGGAGGGCTGTGAGAAGCAAGTGGTGCTCACAAGCTTAATACTGGGAAGGGGGGGAATGGGGGAAAGAAGGGAGAAAAGCATAAACAGGGGTTAACAAGATGGCAAGTAATACAGAATTGGTCATTTTAACCATAAATGTGAACGGGATAAACTCCCCCATAAAGAGGAAGCAGTTAGCAGAATGGATTAAAAGCCAGAATCCTACAATATGTTGTTTACAGGAAACACACCTAAAGCGGGGAGATACATGCAGGTTAAAGGTAAAAGGTTGGAGCAAAATCTACTATGCTTCAGGTGAAGTCAAAAAAGCGGGGGTAGCCATCCTGATCTCAGATCAAGCTAAAGCAAAAATTGGTCTAATTAAAAGAGATAAGGAAGGGCACTATATCTTGCTAAAGGGTGGCATGGATAATGAAGCAATATTTATATTAAATATATATACAGCAAGTGGTGTAGCATGAAATTCTTAAAAGAAAAATTAAGAGAGCTGCAAGAAGAAATAGACAGCAAAATTATAATAGTGGGAGATCTCAATCTTGCACTCTCAGAATTAGATAAATCAAACCACAAAATAAATAAGAAAGAAGTCAAAGAGGTAAATAGAATACTAGAAAAATTAGATATGATAGATCTATGGAGAAAATGTAATGGAGACAGAAAGGAGTAAACTTTCTTTTCAGCAGTTCATGGAACCTATACAAAAATTGACCATATATTAGGACATAAAAACCTCAAACTTAAATGCAGTAAGGCAGAAATAGTAAATGCATCCTTTTCAGACCACAATGCAATGAAAATTACATTCGACAAAAAGCCAGGGGAAAGTAGACCAAAAAATAATTGGAAACTAAATAATCTCATACTAAAGAATGATAGAGTGAAACACCAAATCATAGACATAATTAATAACTTCACCCAAGAAAACGATAATAATGAGACATCATACCAAAATGTATGGGATGCAGCCAAAGCGGTAATAAGGGGAAATTTCATATCTCTAGAGCCCTATTTGTATAAAATAGAGAAAGAGAAGGTCAATGATTGGGCTTGCAACTAAAAATGCTAGAAAAGGAACAAATTAAAAACCCGCAGTCAAACACTAAACTTGAAATTCTAAAAATAAAAGGAGAGATCAATAAAATTGAAAGTAAAAAAAAACTATTGAATTAATTAATAAAACTAAGAGTTGGTTCTATGAAAAAACCAACAAAATAGACAAACCCTTAGTAAATCTGATTAAAAAAAGGAAAGAGGAAAATCAAGTTGTTAGTCTTAAAAATGAAAAGGGAGAACTCGCCCCTAACGAAGAGGAAATTAGAGCAATAATTAGGGGTTACTTTGCCCAAGTTTATGCCAATAAATTCAACAATTTAAATGAAATAGAAAAATACCTCCAAAAATATAGCTTACCCAAACTGAGAGGAAGAAGTAAATATCCTAAACAGTCCCATCTCAGAAAAAGAAATAGAACAAACTATCAATCAACTCGCTAAGAAAAAATCCCCAGGACCAGATGGATTTACACGTGAATTCTATCAAACATTTAAAGAACAATTAACTCCAATGCTAAATAAACTATTTGAAAAAATAGGGACTGAAGGAGTCCTACCAAACTCCTTTTATGACACAGACATGGTACTGCTACCTAAACCAGGTAGGCTAAAAACAGAGAAAGAAAATTATAGACCAATCTCCCTAATGAATATTGATGCTAAAATCTTAAATGAAATATTAGCAAAAAGATTGCAGAAAATCAGCCCCAGGATAATACACTATGACCAAGTAGGATTTATACCAGGAATGCAGGGCTGGTTCAATATTAGGAAAACTATTAGCATAATTGACTATATCAATAATCAAACAAACAAAAATCATATGATCATCTCAATAGATGCAGAAAAAGCATTTGATAAAATCCAACACCCATTCCTAATAAAATACTTGAGAGCATAGGAATAAATGGAATTTTCCTTAAAATAGTCAGGAGCATATATTTAAAACCTTCAGTAAGCATCATATGCAATGGGGAAAAACTGGAACCTTTCCCAGTAAGATATGGAGTGAAGCAAGGTTGCCCACTATCACCATTATTATTCAATATTGTATTAGAAACACTAGCCTCTGCAATAAGAGTTGAGAAAGAGATTAAAGGAATTAGAGTAGGCAATGAGGAAACCAAACTATCACTCTTTGCAGATGATATGATGGTATACCTAGAGAACCCCAGAGATTCTACCAAAAAGCTATTGGAAATAATTCATAATTTTAGCAAAGTAGCTGGCTACAAAATAAATCCCCATAAATCCTCAGCATTTTTATACATCACCAACAAAACCCAACAGCAAGAGATACAAAGAGAAATTCCATTCAGAATAACTGTTGATACCATAAAATATTTGGGAATCTATCTACCAAAGGAAAGTCAGGAATTATATGAGCAAAATTATAAAAAAGTCTCCACACAAATAAAGTCAGACTTAAATAATTGGAAAAATATTAAGTGCTCTTGGATCGGCCGAGCGAACATAATAAAGATGACAATACTCCCTAAACTAATCTATTTATTTAGTGCTATACCAATCAGACTTCCAAGAAAATATTTTAATGATCTAGAAAAAATAACAACAAAATTCATATGGAACAATAAAAAGTCGAGAATCTCAAGGGAATTAATGAAAAAAAAAAAATCAAATGAAGGTGGCCTAGCTGTACCTGATCTAAAATTATATTATAAAGCAGCAGTCACCAAAACCATTTGGTATTGGCTAAGAAATAGATTAGTGGATCAGTGGAAAAGGCTAGGCTCACAAGACAGAATAGTCAATTATAGCAATCTAGTGTTTGACAAACCCAAAGCCCCTAACTTCTGGGAAAAGAATTCATTATTTGATAAAAACTGCTGGGATAATTGGAAATTAGTATGGCAGAAATTAGGCATGGACCCACACTTAACACCATATACCAAGATAAGATCAAAATGGGTCTATGACCTAGGCATAAAGAACGAGACTATAAATAAATTAGAGGAACATAGAATAGTTTATCTCTCAGACTTGTGGAGGAGAAAGAAATTTGTGACCAAAGATGAACTAGAGACCATTACTGATCACAGAATAGAAAATTTCGATTACATCAAATTAAAAAGCTTTTGTACAAATAAAACTAATGCAAACAAGATTAGAAGGGAAGCAACAAACTGGGAAAACATTTTCACAGTTAAAGGTTCTGATAAAGGCCTCATTTCCAAAATATATAGAGAACTGACTCAAATTTATAAGAAATCAAGCCATTCTCCAATTGATAAATGGTCAAAGGATATGAACAGACAATTTTCAGAGGATGAGATTGAAACTATTACCACTCATATGAAAGAGTGTTCCAAATCATTATTGATCAGAGAAATGCAAATTAAGACAACTCTGAGATACCACTACACACCTGTCAGATTGGCTAAGATGACAGGAAAAAATAATGATGAATGTTGGAGGGGATGCGGGAAAACTGGGACACTAATGCTTTGTTGGTGGAGTTGTGAACGAATCCAACCATTCTGGAGAGCAATCTGGAATTATGCCCAAAAAATTATCAAATTGTGCATCCCTTTTGATCCAGCAGTGTTTCTATTGGGCTTATATCCCAAAGAAATACTAAAGAAGGGAAAGGGACCTGTATGTGCCAAAATGTTTGTAGCAGCCCTGTTTGTAGTGGCTAGAAACTGGAAAATGAATGGATGCCCATCAATTGGAGAATGGCTGGGTAAATTGTGGTATATGAATGTTATGGAATATTATTGTTCTGTAAGAAATGACCAGCAGGATGAATACAGAGAGGACTGGCGAGACTTACATGAACTGATGCTAAGTGAAATGAGCAGAACCAGGAGATCATTATACACTTCGACAACGATATTGCATGAGGACATATTTTGATGGAAGTGGATTTCTTTGACATAGAGACCTGAGTTTCAATTGATAAATGACGGACAAAAGCAGCTACACCCAAAGAAAGAACACTGGGAAACGAATGTAAACTATCTGCATTTTTGTTTTTCTTCCCGGATTATTTATACCTTCTGAATCCAATTCTCCCTACACAACAAGAGAACTGTTCGGTTCTGCAAACATATATTGTATCTAGGATATACTGCAACATATCCAACATATAAAGGACTGCTTGCCATCTAGGGGAGGGGGTGGAGGGAGGGAGGGGGAAAAAATCGGAACAGAAACGAGTGTCAATATAATGTAATTATTAAATAAAAAATTAAAAAAAAAAAAGAGAAATTCCATTCAAAATAACTGTTGATAGCATAAAATATTTGGGAATCTATCTACCAAAGGAAAGTCAGGAATTATATGAGCAAAATTACAAAATAGTTTCCACACAAGTAAAGTCAGACTTAAATAACTGGAAAAAATATTAAGTGCTCTTGGACAGGCTGAGCAAATATAATAAAGATGACAATACTCCCTAAATTAATCTATTTATTTAGTGCTATACCAATCTGACTTCCAAGAAAATATTTTAATGATCTAGAAAAAAATAACAACACAATTCATATGGAACAATAAATATTCGAGAATCTCAAGGGAATTAATGAAAAAAAAAATCAAATGAAGGTGGCCTAGCTGTACCTGATCTAAAATTATATTATAAAGCAGCAGTCACCAAAACCATTTGGTATTGGCTAAGAAATAGATTAGTGGATTAGTGGAAAAGGATAGGTTCACAAGACAGAATAGTCAACTATAGCAATCTAGTGTTTGACAAACCCAAAGAACCTAACTTTTGGGATAAGAATTCATTATTTGACAAAAACTGCTGGGATAACTGGAAATTAGTATGGCAGAAATTTGGCATGGACCCACACTTAATACCATATACCAAGATAAGATCAAAATGGGTCCATGACTTAGGCATAAAGAATGAGATTACAAATAAATTAGAGGAACATAGGATAGTTTATCTCTCAGACTTGTGGAGGAGAAAGAAATTTGTGACCAAAGATGAACTAGAGACCATTACTGATCACAAAATAGAAAATTTTGATTATATCAAATTAAAAAGCCTTTGTACAAACAAAACTAATGCAAACAAGATTAGAAGGGAAGCGACAAACTGGGAAAACATCTTTACAGTTAAAGGTTCTGATAAAGGCCTCATTTCCAAAATATATAGAGAACTGACCCTAATTTATAAGAAACCAAGCCATTCTCCAAATGATAAATGGTCAAAGGATATGAATAGACAATTTTCAGATGATGAAATTGAAACTATTACCACTCATATGAAAGAGTGTTCCAAATCACTATTGATCAGAGAAATGCAAATTAAGACATTTCTGAGATACCACTACACACCTGTCACATTGGCTAAGATGACAGAAAAAAATAATGATGAATGTTGGAAGGGATGCGGGAAAACTGGGACATTGATGCATTGTTGGTGGAGTTGTGAACGAATCCAACCATTCTGGAGAGCAATCTGGAATTATGCCCAAAAAGTTATCAAATTGTGCATACCCTTTGACCCAGCAGTGCTACTACTGGACTTATACCCCAAAGAGATACTAAAGAAGGGAAAGGGACCTGTATGTGCCAAAATGTTTGTGGCAGCCCTGTTTGTAGGGGCTAGAAACTGGAAATTGGATGGGTGCCCATCAATTGGAGAATGGCTGGGTAAATTGTGGTATATGAATGTTATGGAATATTATTGTTTTGTAAGGAATGACCATCAGGATGAATACAGAGAGGCTTGGAGAGACTTACATGAACTGTTGCTAAGTGAAATGAGCAGAACCAGGAGATCACTTTACACTTTGACAACGATATTGTATGAGGATATATTCTGATGGAAGTGGATTTCTTTGACAAAGACTCAGTTTCAATTGATAAATGATGGACAGAAGCAGCTACACCCAAAGAAAGAACACTGGGAAACAAATATGAACTATTTGCATTTTTGTTTTTCTTCCTGGGTTATTTTTACCTTCTGAATCAAATTCTCCCTGTGCAACAAGAGAACTGTTTGGTTCTGAAAACATTTATTGTATCTAAGATATACTGCAACATATCTGTCATATATAGGACTGCTTGCCATCTAGGGGAGGGGGTGGAGAGAGGGAAAAAATCAGAACAGAAGCAAGTGTAAGGGATAATGTTGTAAAAAAAAAAATTACCCTGGCATGGATTCTGTCAATATAAAGTTATTATTAATTAAAATAAAATAAAATATTAAAAAAAAGAAAAATAAAGAAATGGAAAATATATGTTTGAATATGCATTGAGTTTATCAGTTATCTATCTGAAGATAGTATTTTTCATCATGATCCATTGGAATTCCATTGGAATAGTTATGGATCATTATATAGATTTGCTGTTTTTTAGTTCAATAGTCCTCTGCTTCTGCACATAACAATTCCAATAAAATTTGTCCTTGACTTGGAAATGGGTTCATTATTTCAAATTCTTTTGAGACACCCTCAGACACTGGTCTGCAATCCCAAGCTTTTTTGCTCTCCTTCTGAACCCCAATAATATCATCTCCAAAAAAATGCTGTTTTTTCCTGCCATTTTCTATGCTTATTCCCTAATATATTTTTCCTCTCATTTGTATGGCTAGAAGTACTACGAAAATATTGAATAAAAAAAAGTTGAATGATAATAATGAACATGCTTGCTTAGCCTGTGATCTTACTGAAATGGCTTCTATTCTATCCTCATTTTAGATTATTCTTGCTCTTTTATTCTTTTCACCTCTCAGACCATGTTGGGTATTGTGTGTCTGAGTCAAAGAAAATTTAGGAAACTTCTGCTGATAAGGAACATCAGAACCAGTCATTTTGCTGAGAAGTATTGCTGGGTGAGAATGAACAAGCACAGGCCTGCTTGGGTAATACACTAGTAGAAGGGCACAGATCCTTCTGGCTGCAGGGACTTACAAGAGGGTCAGAGTTCCTGTTTTTTGTGTCTAAGCTAGAAGGGAGAATTGAAGGAGACTGTGAGGACACATGAACTATCTCTTATTCCCCATGAAAAGATGTTATCAAAAATCTGATATAATTTTCTTTAAGTGAATAGGCAAAGGAATAAGAACCCAAACCAAAAAAAAAAAAAAGTTACTATGAGAATAAGGAAGAAAGGGTCATTTTTAGATTAAGAAAAATAGCATATATGAAGAACAGAAGAGAAAAACATGAAAATAATTGGATTATCTGAAAGCTATGAACAAAAAAAGAACCTTGATACAGTAATACAAGAAATAATTAAAAGAAAATTGTCCTGAAGTGATAGAATAAGAGGAAAAAGTAGAAATACAAAAATCAAATGATTACTACCTGAAAGAAACAGTACAAAGTAAACATCATAGCCAAATTCTGAAACCATAAGATCAAAGAGAAAATATTATGAACAACAAGGGGGAAAAAAACAATTCAAATACAGCAGTGTCACAATTAGAATCACACAACACCTAATAGCAGTTACTATATGAAAATGAAAAATAAAACACATTGAATGAAATGTCAGAGTTTTAGGATTTTGTTGCAAAAAGACCTGAATTTAAAAGAAACTTCCACATATAAGATCTAAGAGAAAAATAAGGTAAACTAATTTCAAGGGACGCAATAAGAACAAATGGTTTGTACTTTATATATGGAAATGTAAGCAATATGTCTAAGATTGTTATTAATAATTGAGTAGTTTGAAAGAAAGATTAGGGCAGAACCCAAGTATGATATAGTTCTAAAGAGAAAAGCTGAGTTTAAAAAAGTATTTATATTACATAAATGAGGTGCAAGAGAAAGAAGTGACATAGCATAGGTCTGGCAGTGCTGGAACACCAAACAGGAATGGGTTAAAGATGGAACAATGCACATATATCTAGCAGCAAATAAAGTCTTCTAAATTTATAAATTAAGTGGGGAAATGGGATAAGAATGGGATAAAACTTGTGTAGATTAAGAGGAAAAGGATAAAGAGTATAGATTAATGAGAATGGGATAAAAGAGGAAGAGAAAGTGTGGACAGTGATCCTTGAAGGCCCATGTAAGGTGGCAACTAGAAGTAAAGTGGAAAAGTCAGCAGATCTAGAAAATAATAATAGATACACACAATTCTAGTAATAATGATCAGGAGAAATAAGACAGGGGAAGCAATCTTTAAAGTAATTGATGAAAATTAAAGCTAAAATAAATCTAATCAAGACAAAATAGGAAAACTATACTACATATCAGCCATATAAATAAATATTATTTTAGACTATTTAAAATAACTAGAAGGAATAAAGTTGAAGTATTGGTGGACTATAGGAAATGAGGAATTGTTAAGGGTTGGATCAATTCTCCTAGAGCATTCACAGCTGTAGATCATAACATCTGAAGGAGTTGCAGGGCAGCCTTTGCTGACACAGATGTTGCAGACTAGGAATGAGCTCAATTGGAGGCAGAGGGAAGAGGAGAGAGATCAGACCTGTCAGTCAGAGAGATCAGAGATCACCAACTGCCTTTCAATTTCCTTGTGTCATCCTTTCACAAGATGAGATCCATTCTGGGTTGGATCTCCAGTAGTCACTGTCATGTGGCTTCCATGTATTCCAACAGTTCTCCCATGTATTTTGGTGGAGTTAGAAAAATATGAAAAGCCTAGGATGTATGAAAAGTTCTATAACTAAAACTAGAAATTCCTGACATCATAGAATCATTAGATTCCATTTGCCCATTTTAGTTTTTAATATGTGATTTTCTTCAGTTAGTTTTTATGTCCTTTTTTTTCCATTTGATTACTTTTAGTTTTCAAAGTGTTGTTTTCTTCAGTGGTTTTGTTTTGTTTTGTGCATTTGGCCACTTGAATTACCTTCTTTTTCCAGGCTGTTGACTCTCTCTTGCATACCTTTAATGTCTTTTCTCATTTTTACTTCTACCTCTCTTATTTTCTTTTTAAAGGTTTTTTTTTTCCCTTGAGGCAATTGGGCTTAAGTGACTTGCTCAGGGTCACATAGCTCATAAAGCCTTTTTTAAACACTTCCAAGAAGCCTGTTTGAGTTAATGAATATCACTCTTTGATATTTCCTCTGTAGATACTATCTTTGTCTGAGTTTATGTTTTGTTCTGTCCTGCCACCATAATAGCTTTCCCTGATGAAAGTTCTTTTCTATTTCTTGTTCATTTTCTTTTCTTTTCTTTTTGTATTTCCTCTTTTCTTTTCACTTTTGTGATCTATCTCTGCTCCTGGGGTAAATGGGGAACTTTCCCAAACTACTCATGCAGCTCTGAGTCTTGGCTTTGAGCACCTTTGTGGCTTTGTGTTTGCAGAGGTAGCATTGCCTGTTCTTTCCAGGAAATAGTCTGGTTTCCAAGAATTTACCTTCTAAGCTCAATAGGCTGCCCTATTGGTTTGCTCCACTACTAAGCCAGAACCAAGGGTCTCAATTGCTGATCTGCTGTAATTAAGACCATCTCAATGGCTTTCTCAGACTCTGTCTGAACATCGCTTTTCATCCCAGTGAGATTAACCTTTCTTGAAGTTTTTCCAAACAATCTTGAGCTGAAGGCAGATTCATTCCATCAGACCCTGCTGAGATGCTTGGTTTCATGTGGTTTTCAAGGGAAACTGTGACAGCTCAAGCAGCTTCCTGGCTTCACTCTGCCATCTTGGTTCCACCCCCAGAAGTCCATAACACAGGAAATTATTGATAAGGTTGTAATTTTGTAAAATTGTAAAACAGACCACAGTTTTATGCATTGTTCTTTAGCACTCTATTTTGGATCTAAATATTGTAAAAGCATTAAAATAAGATTTTAATGATAATTACATTCCAATACATTATTCCTAATTATATCATGTTGTTTTATATCATGTTATATGATGTCAAATTATAATTAAACATAAGAGAAAAAATTGCTTAGCTGAATTCCAACATCAATCAACTTTATGTCCAGTTCTATTTTATAAGGAAACTATCTTGGTGTACATGGATCAAAAAAAAAAAATGAAGCAAGGATCTCTTTGTATATTTAATTGTGTAATTATTCCTATGTGATTTCTATGTGTTAATTAATGTATGTTCCTTTGACTTAAACCTATTCTTTCTTTCTTTTTTTTTAATTTTTTTTTATAAATCCTATTCTTATGCTCAATTAATCATTAATAATTGAGGTAGTAGGCATTATGTTAATTGCTGAGGATACAAAGAAAAAATAAAGTTGTCCCTTTTCTCAAGATACTTACATTAAATTGATGAAGCAATACAGACAAAATAACAATCAAGATAATTTTGAAATGATAGGAAAAGTATCAGATGTGAAAATGGAGTGAATCCCTAATACCAGGGAGACAGGGAAAAATCATATAGATGGGTCATGTAATGCTATGTGAGAAATAATTATGGTAGAAGGATTTAAAAATGACGAAACTGTAAAGATATGTTGGAAACTGGCTGGCAAGGACTTTAAATAACAAATAGAAGCTTTACATGACACCTAAGGGGATAATATTAGGTGTTGGAATGTATTCCTTAGAGAGTTATATGGTCGGATTTGATCCAGCTTTGACAGAGATTTAAAATCATTACAATCCTTCTCATCCTTTTAAGGACAAGAAGTGAATTTGGAATCATGTGTCTTCTATCTATAAGTGGAAGTAAAATAAACATAACAGCTTTTCTTTTTTAAGCTCTAGCCAACTCTGCCTGTCACATATCACCAGAGAATTTAATTTTGACCAAAGAGGAGAGTTTTCTGCAAATACTTAGAGTGTCAATTACAATTTTTGGAATAGTAAGTCCAGAACCAGATTGTTCAATTCTACTTGAAAGGCATTTATTAAGTGTCTACTATGTCTTAGGCACTGTGGAACACAGCACTGAGGAGAAAAGAAACAAAAATGAAAACTTTACTTAGCTTTATAGAACAAAAATTTCATTGGAATAATTTGTGTATAGGTAAACAAATCAAAAATATATGAGGGAGAAAAGAAGGAAAATAGAGAGAGACAGAGAGACAAACATAGACACAGAGATAAACAGAGAAACACAGAGAAACACAGAAACACAGACACAGAGAGACAGAGAAAGACAGAGACAAAGACAGAAACAGAGAGGAACAAAGACAGAGAGAGAGAAAGAGAGAGAAAGAGAGAGAAAGAGAGAGAGAGAGAGAGAGAAGAAGAAGGAGAAGGAGAAGAAGAAGAAGAGGAGGAGGAGGAGAAAGTAGAAGAAGAAGAGGAAGAAGAAGAGGAAAAAGAGGAGGAGGAAGAAGAAGAAGAAGAAGAAGAAGAAGAAGAAGAAGAAGAAGAGAAGAAGAAGAAGAAGAGAAGAAGAAGAAGAAGAAGAAGAAGAAGAAGAAGAAAAGAAGAAGAAGAAGAAGAAGGAGAAGGAGAAGGAGAAGAAGAAAAAGAAAAAAAGGAGGAAGAGGAGGAGAAAGAGTTGGGAGATGAGAGATGGAGTGGTAGATAGTAGTATACTGGAGACAAATAAGTGAATCAATTGATAAAGAGAAGAAAGACGTAAAAAGAAGTAGAGATTTCAAATAATTAAAATAAGAGGGAGATTACTATACATATGAAAACAATCTATGTAATAACATAGAAAACTATTATCCCAGTCTTTGAAACAGTAAAGTGTGTTGAAGTCAGTGAGCTGGGGGAAGTAGGGGAGGAGGAATAAGAAAGCATGATCAGATTCACATGACAAAAATTAGGGGAAAGACATCAAAAGTTCAGAGGAAATGGGGACATAGAGTTCAAAAGATAGTAGGCTTTACAACACTAAAGTCTACTTAGTCTCCACAAAAGCCTAATGAGTGAGAAAAGGGATAATTCATTTTTAGCAAACCAACATAGCTGCACATAGAGATCTTTAATGAGTTTACATTTTAAAAGAACACATAGAAAAGTTGGAAATAAGGTCATATTACCAAGGAAGTATTATAAAGAATGGCTCAGAACTCTTAAGAAATGCATCAAAAAGGACAAAGCTCCGAATAAGCTGGGACCAAGGGAAAATACTTAGAACAACAATAAAAAAAAATGTTGGTATTCTCTGAATAAAGAAGGGATAGGTCACTTGAAGAAAATTCCTTGAAATTAATAGATACTGAATCCTGAAGTACTCATCTCTTTTCTATCTTTTTCTTAAGGGAAAAAATCTTCAAAATGAGTAACTATAAAATAAATGACAAATAAAAAAAATTAAAGCTCAAGTCAAGTTATCAAGTAATATCTAAGCAGAGGTTGTAGTACAGTAAAAAAGATAATAGACTTATGTGATGATAAGATCAGCTTCTATTTATACCACCCTCTAAATGTATTATACTGAGCAAATTTTTTAACCTATCTATGCCTTAGTTTGCTCATCTGTAAAATATCTCCATTGCCCATGTGACGAGGATTTTAGTAACAATAATATAAGAAGTTGCTTATGAAATCATTCAGAAAACTACTATTCTCTGCAAATATATTATATTTTTATATAACATTTTGAACTTGGTGTCCCTTAAGACAAAAATAAATTATGTTCTAAGGGCCTCAAAGTATTTGTAAATGAGGTCTCAGAGTCATTACATCAATACTACATCAATATTTAAGAAATTAGGGAAAATGAAATAGATGAATTGTAATTAAAAGGAAATAAATAATGTTTTAATTTTTAAAAAATGGAGAAATCATAAATTTGTAAAAGTCTTAGATAAACTCAATTGCCAATTAATAGAAAAATATGGAATGAAGGTCTATCAAGAGCAAGGTTATGTACTCTAAGAATTTGTATGAATTAAATAAGAGTACAATGTACTAAACAGCTGTACAGGTAAATAGCAGCATTTTATTTTCTGATAGCATTACAGAATAGTAGATTACAAGAATATTACACACATTGTGCATCTTGAAATCTGTCTAATATTTAGCAGTTTTTTGTGACAGCCTAATGACCAAACCAAAAAAAAAAAATTAAGGTTGACTATCAGCTTAAGCAGGGGGATTCCCAGCTATGAGCAGTGGTGTTCAGAGTGCTGATCGTTGAATGTGTTTATAACAAAATCACTGAGGTAGGGAGGTTATAGAGAGAGAAGATAAAGTGTAAAAAAACTGTCTTTAAGTACAAAAGAAACAAACAAAATAGGATCACAGACAACAAGATTGAACCACTAATCCAAACTTCACAAATTTTATAGATAAGCATCCTGAGACCCAATAATGTCAAGTAACTTAACAATATTACATTTAGAACATAGGTTCTCTGAAGTCAAATGTAGGTTTGTCTTCCTCATGCCATGCTACCTTATTTATCATATGGTAGATGTGGTTTGGGAATGAGGTTAATTAGATTGACAGTAATTCATATGCAAAAACATAGGAAATTTTTTAACTAAAATTTCAACATAAGTCAACAATGTCAAGAGATTGCTAAAAAACAAAGCAACAAATAACAAACAAAAATTACATAAATCTTATGTGATAGTAATAAAAATATAGATTGTGTGTGTATACATCATGAAAGTTGCTTAGATCTTATTGGAATACAGTATTTGACACTTTATGCTGTACTTCAAAAATTATATCAACAAACTAAGATTATATCAACAAACTAAGACAGTGAGCAGGATAGTGAATTGAGGAGTTGATAAGGAGTAGTTTAAGGGGAAAAAAATAGATGTAGGGAGGAAAAGTAGGGAGAGAAATGAAAGTCTTTAAATATTCAAGGGAATATGAGATAGAAAATTAATAAGGCTTTGCCTTTGTAACATTGTAGGAATAATGGATACATGTTAAAGGGATATATATTTTGTTTCAAAATAAAGAAGAATTATGTTATTTTGAGCTATGTGAAAATGAATTAGGCATCCCTATTAAGTTGTGTTTACCTGTAACTTGAGCTATTAAAAAAGAGACTAAATAACCATTCACTCTCCCACACCACTCCAACTGGCAATGATGGAGAAAAAATATTGCAATGAGATGTTAATAATAACAAATGATCTCTTCTAATTCTAGGATTTTGTTCCCATACATTCCCACATTATCATATAAGCATTCTGCACTGTAATTAGTAAGGAGTGTAATAAAATAGAAAACATATTTGTGCTAGAACAATTTAGTCAAATATCAACTCATACTCACAATATGAGAGTGAGAAAGTTATTCAGTCTGCATGAATATTAAATGATTCCTCAATCATTTAACATACATTTATAAAGTATCAATCATGTAACAGGAGCTTTGCTAAGAACAAGGGATAGAAAAAACAAGATAAAAGATAAGCTTTGTTCTCAGGAAATACATAGTCTATAAAAGGAGAACACATTAAAAACAACTATGTATAAATAAGTTTTATTCACATGAGATGGGAAATAATCAACAGAGGCAACACAATAGAAATAATTGGATATGGGAAAAAATTCTGGTTCAAAAATGAGATTTTAGCTAGAACTGGAAGGAAATCAGGGAAGGTAGGGAGATGTGATGAAGGAAAACTTCTGAAGTACTGAAGATGGCAAGTTAAAAGATAGAGTAAGGCAAAATAGCCTTTTTAGATTTAAAGCAATATATCATCTGTGAAACATAAATATAATCCTTTAAAAATAGAATTACTAAAATACTTTCATGTTATTTCTTTTCACAAGCTCTATACCCAATGATTGGCTATAATCATTTGAATAAAATTAATCATTACTTTTTAAATATTAACAAATTACTCTATATTATTTTAAGATATCAATGAATATGAACTGATTTTTTTATTTACATTTTAAAGAATATCATCATTTGGCTTAAGTATTTTTGTTTCATTAATATTTATGGTACATTCAAGTAAGATATTGCAATGTTGGAGCCAGCTTTCTGGAGGTGCTTGGGATCAGCCCAAATCCTTGGTTTTAATGGAGAAGTGATGAAGGTAGGACAGCCACCATGAGATTGGTCTAGAGTCTTTATTGTCTCCTTCACAGTCTGTGTCTGTCATAGTCTGACCCAGTCTTTAGGGCAAGAAGCAGGAGAGCCAAAAGGAGGATGGTGAATGATAGAAGGTACATTTTCCAGTGCTTCTCAGCATTTATATACCTTAGTACAATTATATCATTATAGCATACTGAACTAGAAAAACTTGTGTCATCTATTCCCACACTTTTATTTAAAAGATGAAAAAAAAAAATACTCCAGAATGATTAACTTAGTTAAAGTCATCTCAGGAATAAGTTGGAAAGGTAGGATTTGAAATTGGTATTAGAAGGTGCAAACTCAGCACTCTTTAAACTGAACCATGCTACCACCATAGACAGTAATTGAAGAAATATTAAAGAGATGACAGAGAATTGAAAATTGAGTGTACATACAAATTATTAAACAACTATTGCTCATTATATCCTATTTGAGCACAAGTTCATATTAGATTTATTTTAAAAATGAGAAAGTTTTTTAGTATGGTCCAGAAAATTGACTGTACATTAATAAAAGATCCCAATTAGTAATGCCTTGTGAAGCTCATAATCAGAATATCTACCACCAAAGTGTAACTTGATTTTTTAAAAAAATCAAATCATGAAAATGGCTCACTAAGATGGAGGGTGTGATGTAAGTATTAATTAAGTATTAATTTAATAATAAATAATAATAATAAAATTAATTAAGGAATACTTAATTAATTCCTTCCTAATATGCCAAGCCACCCTGTGGCAAGTGCTTTAAAAATATAATCTCTTTTGATCCTATTAACTCTGTGACAGAGGTGCTAATTATTATATTCATTTAACAGTTGAGAAAACAAATAGGTTAAGTAACTTATTCAGGTTCACATAGCTAACAAGTACTTGAGAATGAATTAAAAATGATATGTTCCTGACTTAAAGTCTAGCAATCTAACCACTGAACCACCCCATTAATTCTTAGAGAAGTGTGAAGAGGTCAAAATCTTCATTGGTGGAGGAATTATCTTCATCAATAAAATCACAGAACCTTGAAGTCAACCTTCTTGAAAATCTACTGACTGATAAATTTAACCTTGTATAAGTGAATCAAAACACAGTTCATTGCTTAGAAGGTTTTGAATGTTAATTCAGTAAAAGAGGGAAGGATTGAGTAAATATCAAAAGAATATCTTCCATTCATTTTTTTATATTAAATTAAACATTTCAGTTCAATTACAAAATTATAGCATAAATTTACATTCTACTTTTTTTTCCCCTTCTTAAAGGTAAGGTAGATAGATTTACAGATCTGTTTATTCCATAAACAATTTCACCATCAATAGAGTAGCTGATCTGGTTGCCATTTTTGTCCTCATTTAAAATATCCAATAACATCCCTGAAAACATCATGCTAAGAAGCATGGATAGAAGCATCCTGCTTCACTCTTATGGTGAGTAAGAAATTCTCCATTAGCTACAGCCTATGCAATTATGCTGTAATGAAAGTGATATAGAATATCTATGAACTTCTCCAGGAAACCGAATTTTACCATGATTTTCTACAAACCCTCAAAACTGATAGTTTGTCAGATCAATGAACATCATATAAAGACTTCAGTCCACCTCTTAGTATTTTATTTGTAATTATAGAGTAGTGTAAACACCAGTTTAACTTCTGCTCCTTCTGAGGTTACATTGGGATTTGAATAGATGACTTTCAGATGAAAGATAAATGTATTAAAGAGGACTCTGGCAAGAATCATGTAGATAATGACTAAAATATCTGCAACCCACCTCCTAGCTGTACCATTACCAACATGGTGATTGTTATAGGACAACCTATTTTCTTTTACTTTATAGAAATAGACAATGAATTCATTTTTGAACTCCAAGGGGAATACCTCCTCTTACCAGATAACATGAAAAAGTTAAAAAGCTACCAGTCAAGGCAAAATCAGAGGGGGAGTTAAAAGAAAATATATATTGAAAGATAAGATAAAAATAGAGGCAGGAAGGCAAACAGAAAGTAACAGAATAAATGGAATTGCCCACTTAGTAAACATAACTACAAGTTTAAATTCAATATATATCACACACAAGAAACAAATTTGAAAAAGAGGACACACATAGAGATAAATTAAAGGGCTAGAGTAGATACGTTCAGTTCAGATGAAGTAAAAAAAGGTAGAAGTAGAAATCATGATTTCAATTAAAGTAAAAGCAAAGAAAAAAGTTAATTAAAAAGAGTTGGCAGGTAAACAACCTCTTTCTAAAAGGAACCACGGACAATGAAGGAATGTATATATTAAACAGATGCACCAAATTCCATAGTATCAAAAGCCTAAAGAAAATGTTAAGTAAATTATAAATTAATATATAGCAAATAAATGATAAAAATATATTGGTGTGATTCCTCAACTTCCCCCTCTCAGAACTAGATAAATCTAACCATAAAATAAAATAAATAATAAATAGGGTAATAAGAGCAATAGAATCTCAGGAAAATGTGCTTAACTTCTAGAGAAAATTTAATGGAAATAGAAAGCAATATATATTTTTTTCATATATGCATGATACATTTACAAAAATTCATCATGTGTTTTAGTATTAAAACCATACAAGCAGTTGCATAAAAGCAAAAATAATAAAGGTACCATTTTCAGAAAATCATACAAAAAATTATATTCAATAAAGGACCACAGCAAGGAAAGACTAAAATAAATACTTAGAAACAATCATTTAAGAACAAATTAAAGAAACATTAATTTTATTGGAGAGAATGAAAAGCAATGAGGCAGTATTTTAATATTTAGAATATTGGTATTTAGGAGAAATTCTCTATTTCTTAAAACCAAAATCAATAAAAGAAAGAAGATAATGCATTGAGCATAGCAAAATGGCTAGCATGGAAAACAAAACAAAAGAGTCACTATATTTTTTTAAGGAAAATAGAAGAATTAGCAGCAAAATCAAGTCAGAAAGATTAATTTCATTTTTTTCTTCCTAAAAATGTCTAGTTCTCTCAATCTATAGAGAAAAGAAAACAAAATAGAATAAAACAAGCAAAAAAAATGAATCCTGTCATCTTCTTATACTTCACAAATACTCTTAGAAAATCTTTCTATATTCCTTCTTTTCACTTTTTTCATTTTATGTTGATTTCTCAATCTTTTACAATTTGGCTTTCTATCCCATAACTATTCTCATTAGGGGAGTCAGAATAATTCAATTAAAATATTACATGAGTAAAGTTAATTTATTCTTGAAAATATTTTCTTTTGTTTCTCTAATATAAAGAATTTTTAGAATGATTTTTTCACTAAAATGTAGTCTTACATAAAGATACAGACAGTGAGTCATACACTCAGTGATTCTGGATCCAGAATTGATGGTAGGATGGATTCGTTATGAATTTCTGAGGGAGAAAAAAAGATCCCAAGGGGAAAAAAAGCTTCACTTTTGCTCATAATTTATTAGTGAGACTGTGTACTTTTTTATTTATTTCTAATTGGATAGCCACAATAGGGAGACAGCTAAATATAAAATATATCAGCTGAAAAGTGAAAGGCAAAAATAGCCTTCAGATGTTCAAGGGCATATTATTAAAGCATTGAATTGTCTAAAACGGACTGATACTCACTGAATATAATTTAGAATTCTGACCTCTTGAGATGCCAAATTCTAAAACAATTGTGATTAGTTATAATAAATCTGGCTGTCTGGAAACGGACCAACATCCTATATCACAAATAGCAAGGCAATGTAAACTTCTGGCACCATAGATACTAAATGAGACTTTGAAAGGAAGAAAAGGGATAAAATAATTTGATTAAGTTGATGGGAGCGTATTTTTTAAATTTATTTTTTAAAATTTTTTTATTTTTTTTTAATATTTTATTTTAGTTTATAATAACTTTATATTGACAGAACCCATGCCGGGGTAACTTTTTTTTTTACAACATTATCCCTTGCACTCTCTTCTGTTCCGATTTTTCCCCTCCCCTAGATGGCAAGCAGTCCTATATATGTTAAATATGTTGCAGTATATCCTAGATACAATATATGTTTGCAGAACCAAGCAGTTCTCTTGTTGCACAGGGAGAATTGGATTCAGAAGGTAGAAACAACTCGGAAAGAAAAACAAAAATGCAAATAGTTCACATTCGTTTCCCAGTGTTCTTTCTTTGGGTGTAGCTGCTTCTGTCCATCATTTATCAATTGAAACTGAGTCTTTGTCAAAGAAATCCACTTCCATCAGAATATATCCTCATACAATATCATTGTCAAAGTGTAAAGTGATCTCCTTGTTCTGCTCATTTCACTTAGCATCAGTTCATGTAAGTCTCTCCAAGCCTCTCTGTATTCATCCTGATGGTCATTTCTTACAGAACAATAATATTCCATAACATTCATATACGACAATTTACCCAGCCATTCTCCAATTGATGGGCATCCATTCAATTTCCAGTTTCTAGCCACTACAAACAGGGCTGCCACGAACATTTTAGCACATACAGGTCCCTTTCCCTTCTTTAATATTTCTTTGGGATATAAGCCCAATAGAAACACTGCTGGGTCAAAGGGTATGCACAATTTGATAACTTTTTGGGCATAATTACAGATTGCTCTCCAGAATGGTTGGATTCGTTCACAGTTCCACCAACAATGCATCAGTGTCCCAGTTTTCCCGCATCCCCTCCAGCATTCATCATTATTTTTTCCTGTCATCTTAGCCAATCTGACAGGTGTGTAGTGGTATCTCAGAGTTGTCTTAAATTGCATTTCTCTGATCAATAATGATTTGGAACACTCTTTCATATGAGTGGAAATAGTTTCAATTTCATCATCTGAAAATAGTCTGTTCATATCCTTTGACCATTTATTGATTGGAGAATGGCTTGATTTCTTATAAATTAGAGTCAATTCTCTATATATTTTGGAAATGAGGCCTTTATCAGAACCTTTAGCTGTGAAGATGTTTTCCCAGTTTGTCGTTTCCCTTCTAATCTTGTTTGCATTAGTTTTGTTTGGATAAAGGTTTTTTAATTTGAAATAATTAAAATTTTCTATTTTGTGATCAGTAATGGTCTCTAGTTCATCTTTGGTCACAAATTCCTTCCTCCTCCACAAGTCTGAGAGGTAAACTATCCTATGTTCCTCTAATTTATTTATAATCTCGTTCTTTATGGCTAAATCATAGAACCATTTTCATCTTATCTTGGTAAACAGTGTTAAGTGTGGATCCATGCCTAATTTCTGCCATACTGATTTCCAGTTATCCCAGCAGTTTTTGTCAAATAATGAATTCTTATCCCAAAAGTTAGGATCTTTGGGTCTGTCAAACACTAGATTGCTATAGTTGACTATTCTGTCGTGTGACCCTAAACTATTCCACTAATCAACTAATCTATTTCTTAGCTAATACCAAATGGTTTTGGTGACTGCTGCTTTATAATATAGTTTTAGATCAGGTACAGCTAGGCCACCTCCATTTGATTTTTTTTTACATTAATTCCCTTGAGATTTTTGATCTTTTATTGTTCCATATGAATTTTGTTGTTGTTTTTCTAGATCATTAAAATATTTTCTTGGAAGTCTGATTGGTATAGCACTAAATAAATAGGTTAGTTTAGGGAGTATTGTTATCTTTATTATATTCATTCGGCCTATTCAAGAGCAAGAGCACTTAATATTTTTCCAATTATTATTTAAATTTTACTTTATTTGTGTGGAAATTTTTTTTGTAATTTTGCTCATATAATTCCTGACTTTCCTTTGGTAGATAGATTCCCAAATATTTTATGTTGTTGACAGTTATTTTGAATGGAATTTCTCTTTGTATCTCTTGCTGTTGGATTTTGTTGGTAGTGTATAAAAATGCTGAGGATTTATGGGGATTCATTTTGTATCCTGCTACTTTGCTAAAGTTATGAATTATTTCTAATAGCTTTTTAGTAGAATCTCTGGGGTTCTCTAGGTATACCATCATATCTTCTGCAAAGAGTGATAGTTTGGTTTCCTCATTGCCTACTCTGATTCTTTTAATCTCTTTCTCAACTCTTATTGTAGAGGCTAGTGTTTCTAATACAATATAGAATAATAATGGTGATAGTGGGCAACCCTGCTTCACTCCAGATCTTACTGGGAAAGGTTTCAGTTTTTCCGTATTGCATATGATGCTTATTGATGGTTTTAAATATATGCTCCTGACTATTTTAAGGAAAAGTCCATTTATTCCTATTCTCTCAAGTGCTTTTATTAGAAATGAATGCTTTTTCTACATCTATTGAGATGCTCATATGGTTTTTGTTAGTTTGGTTATTGATATAATCAATTATGCTAATAGTTTTCCTATCATTGAATCAGCCCTGCATTCCTGGTATAAATCCAACTTTGTCATAGTGTATTATCCTGGGAATTATTTTCTGTAACCTTTTTTGCTAATATTTTATTTAAAATTTTAGCATTAAAATTCATTAGAGAGATTGGTCTATAATTTTCTTTCTCTGTTTTCGACCTGCCTGGTTTAAGTATCAGTACCATGTCTGTGTCGTAGAAGGAGTTTGGTAGGATTCCTTCAATCCCTATTTTTTCAAATAGTTTATATAGCATTGGAGTTAATTGTTCTTTAAATGTTTGGTAGAATATGCATGTAAATCCATCTAGTCCTGGGGATTTTTTTCTTAGGGAGTTGGGGAGTAATTCTATTTCTTTTTCTGAGATGGGACTGTTTAGGATATTTACTTCTTCCTTTGTTAGTCTGGGCAAGCTATATTTTTGAAGGTATTCTTCCATTTCATTTAAGTTGTCGAATTTATTGGCATAAAGTCAGGCAAAGTAACTCCTAATTATTGATCTAATTTCCTCTTTGTTAGTGGTGAGTTTTCCCTTTTCATTTTTAAGACTAACAATTTGATTTTTCTCCTTCCTTTTTTTAATCAGATTTACTAAGGGTTTGTCTATTTTGTTGGTTTTTTCATAGAACCAACTCTTAGCTTTATTAATTAATTCAATAGTTTTTTTTTTTTTTACTTTCAATTTTATTGATCTCTGCTTTTATTTTTAGAATTTCAAATTTAGTGTTTGACTGGGGGTTTTTAATTTGTTCCTTTTCTAGCATTTTTAGTTGCAAGCCCAATTCATTGATCTTATCTTTCTCAATTTTATGCAAATAGGCCTCTAGAGATATGAAATTTCCCCTTATTACCGCTTTGGCTGCATCCTACAGTTTGGTATGATGTCTCATTATTGTCATTTTCTTGGGTGAAGTTATTAATTATATCTATGATTTGCTGTTTCACCCAATCATTCTTTAGTATGAGATTCTTTAGTTTCCAATTATTTTTGGTCTACTTTCCCCTGGCTTTTTGTTGAATGTAATTTTCATTGCATCGTGGTCAGAAAAGGGTGCATTTACTATTTCTGCCTTACTGCATTTGAGTTTGAGGTTTTTATGTCCTAATATATGGTCAATTTTTGTATAGGTTCCATGAACTGCTAAAAAGATAGTTTACTCCTTTCTGTCTCCATTTCGTTTTCTCCATAGATCTATCATATCCAACTTTTCTAGTATTCTATTTACCTCTTTGACTTCTTTGTTATTTATTTTGTGGTTTGATTTATTTAATTCTGAGAGTGCCAGGGTGAGATCTCCCACTGTTATAGTTTTGCTGTCTATTTCGTCTTGCAGCTCTCTTAATTTCTCTTTTAAGAATTTAGATGCTACATCACTTTGTGTATATATATTTAATATAGATATTGCTTCATTATCCATGCTACCCTTTAGCATGATATAGTGCCCTTCCTTATCTTTTTTAATTAGACCAATTTTTGCTTTTGCTTGATCAGAGCTCATGATGGCTACCCCTGCTTTTTTGACTTCACCTGAAGCATAAGTAGATTTTGCTCCAATCTTTTACCTTTAACCTGCATGTATCTCCCCGCTTCAGGTGTGTTTCCAGTAAAGAACATATTGGAGGATTCTGGCTTTTAATCCATTCTGCTAACCACTTCCTCTTTATGGGGGAGTTTACCCCGTTCACATTTATGATTAAAATGACCAATTCTGTATTACTTGCCATCTTGTTAACCCCTGTTTATGCTTTTCTCCCTTCTTTTCCCTTCCCCCCCTTCCCAGTATTAATCTTGTGAGCACCACTTGCTTCTCACAGCCCTCCCTTTTTAGTATTACTCCTCTCACCTTAGAGTTCCTCCCCCTATCTTACTCTTTTATCTCACAGTTTCCGTATTCCCTTCTGTTTAGTTTATTCCTTCGGTTTTCACTTTTCCCTTCTCACTTTTCAATGAGGTGGGAGAAGTTTCACCATAAATTGAATATGTCTAAAATTTTTCTCTTAAAGCCAATTCTGATGGCAGTAAGATACCACTATATTCATCCCCCTCCATTCTTTCTCTCAGACATAATAGGTTTCCTTTGTCTCTTCGTGAGATGTAGTACCTCCACTTTACCCTTTTTCTGATACAATATCCTTTCCACCTCTAGTTTCTAGAACAAGGTATATGTGTATTCTTTATACATCTTTATAGCAGAAATATAGTTTCCAAGATTTCTTTTTATCTTTTTAGGTTTCTCTTGAGTTCTATATTTATAGATCAAACTTTTTGTTAAGTTCTGTTTTTTTTCATCAAAAAAAGGTCAAATTCTCTTATTTCATTTAATGACCATCTTCTTCCCTGGAAAAAGATGCTCATTCTGTCTGGGTAAGTTATTTTTGGTTGCATACCAAGTTCCTTAGCTTTTTGGAATTCCATATTCCAGGCCTTTCCATCTTTTAATGTGGATCCTGCTGGATCCTGGGTAATTCTTATTGTGGCTCCTCTACATTTGAACTGGGTTTTTCTAGCCACTTTTTCATGGGGAAAAATTTTGATTGGAAAAACAGTTTCAGAATAGAGAATGTCAGAACCATTGGACTATGTGAAAACCATAAGCAAAAGAGGTCCTAGACAACATGATCCAAGTAAATGTCAAGGAAAACTGCCCTGATGTCCTGTTACTAGCAGACAAGAAAGGCATTGAAAAAATACATTTTTAAATAAAAAAAATACATTTTAAAGAAAAAGAATCTACCTACAGCTTCAAGAAAGACATCCTAAAGGTAAACATATAAGAAACATAATAGCCAAATTCCAGCAATATCAGGCCAAGGAGGGGAGGGATACTACAAGAGGCCAAAAAGAAACAATTCAAATGAAGTACAATAATAATTATATAAGACTTGGCAGAAGCAACATCTAAAGACTAGAAGTCATGGAATATGATATTCTAGAAGACAAAGAAGCTAGGATTACAAATAAGGTTCACCTACACAGTGAAATTAAGCATAATACTTCAAGGAGAAAAAAAAAAGAGTAATTCAATGAAATAAAAGAATTTCAAGTTTTCATAAGGAAAAAAACAAAACTAAATTAAAAAATTAGGACTCCAATATCAAGACCATAAGAAGCATAAATAGGTAAAAAGGGGAAAAATTAAAGTGTTTGAAAGAGCTAAAATACATTCATATAGAGGAAAAATAATACTAATGATTTTTGATAATTTTATCACTCATAGTGCAAATAAAAAGTATTACACATAGATAGAGAAGGTGGATATAGGGTACATATTAGGGAATTACTTTAAAAATAATCTAAGTAATGATAAAGGGGAGTAGAGTGATTGTGAAAGGAAGGGAAAGGTAGAATGGTATGAATTATTTCACCTGAAGAAGCACAAAAGACTTCTTTCAGTGGAAGGGAGAATGTTTGAATGGGCAGTTGGCATTATTTGAATTTTTTTTTCACTATATTGGGTCCATGAAGGACTAATACACACAATCCATTAAATGTTGAAATTGATGTTTCTTGACAAAAAGTAGGAGGGCAAGAGATCAAGTAAAGGATAGAGTGGGGATTAATAGAAGTGATTGCACATCAGGAAAGGTGGTAGAAAGAAGCAAAACATCAGTGAGAAAAGGGAGAAGAGAAACAGGAGAAGAATAGGATAGAGGGAAAAATAATTCCCTCTTTATTTAGTAATCATATCTATAAGTGTGAATGGGATGAACGCTTTCAAAAAAAAAAAACAAAAAAACAGAAGCTGATAGCAAAGTGGAATAAAAACCTGAATTCTATGATATGTTGTTTATAAGAAACACAGTCAATGCACAGAGACACACAAAGAGGACTGGTGATGAAACTATCATACTTAGCTAAAGCAGAGAAAGTAGATCCTGATGTCAGACACAGCAAAAACAAAATAAGATCTAATTAAGAAAGATAAGGAAGGAAATTATATCTAGCTAAAAAGTTACGATAGAAAACAAAGCAATGTCAACACTAAACATATATGGACCAAGTGGTATACCAGCCAAATTCTTAAAGAAATAAGGAATTATAGATTCATGACCAAACAAGAGATAAAGAGCATTACAAAATGTAAAATACGTTATTTTAATTATATTGAATTAAGAGGCTTTTGTACAATGCCAATATAACCCAGTATAGAAGAAAAGCAGAAAGCTGATAAATTATCTTTACAGCAAATGTATCTTATAAAAGCTTCACTTCATAAATATGTTGAGAACTGAGTCAAATGTATGAGAATATAAGCCCCGTTTATAAATGACCAAAAGATATAAACAGGCAATTTTAAGATGAGAAATCAAAGTTATGAAAGATATATGACGAAGTGTTCTAAATCACTTTTGATTAAAATAAAGATAATTAAAATAACTCGGAGATACTAACTCATACCTGTCAGATTGATCAATCTGACACAAAAGAAAAGTGATAAATGTTAGAAAGCATGTGAAAAAATTGGAAAGTAATATACTATTGGTGAAATTGTGAATTAATCCAACCATCTGGAGAGCAATTTAGAACTATGCTAAACTGTGTGTACCCTTTGTTCCAGCAATACAACTACTGTTTCTGTATTTCAAAGAAATAATTTAAAAAGAGGAGAAAGTATCTATTTGTACAAAAATCTTTATAGCAGCCCTTTTTGTGGTGGCAAAATACTGGAAACTGAGGGGATGCCCATGTGGGAAATGGTGAATAAGCTGTGGCATATACATAAATATCATCCAATATTATGGAGTTCTAAGATATAATGAACAGGCAAATTTCAGAAAAACCTGGAAAGATTTGTATAAACTCATGTAAAATAACATGAACAGAACCAGAAAAACAATTTCCGCAATATCAGCAACATTGTGTGATAATCAACTATGAATGACCCAGTTCTTCTTAGCAATGCAATGTTCCAAAACAAATACAAAAGACTCACAAAGGGGAATGCTATCCATAACTGATGAACTAAGAATGGAGATTGAAATATATTTCTTTTCAGAACTTTAATCTTGTTTTTTTTTTTTTTTCCCCCACTTGATCTTTTTTTTTTTTTTCTTTTTCATGACTATGACTATTAGGGAAATATATTTTACTTGATGACACTTATAAATTATTTCAAACTGCTTACCCTCTTTGGAAGATGGGAAGGGATGGAGGAAGGGAGTACAATTTGGTATGGGGGAAAATAAAATTATATTTACAAAAAAAAATAAAAAGGACTTCTTGTTTCTGAACTGAAATGTTAAATTAATCTACCATGTATCTTGGAATTTGCAGCATTGATATTACTCTGAAGGTAATTTGTCTATTCTTTTAATTGGAATCTCATTCCTAAATTCTGAAGTTCTAAGCAATTTTCTTTGATCATTTATTTCATTATACTGTTTCTGTGTTTGTTTGTTTGTTTTTTTCTTGTCCTGTAATTATCTTCTGGGAAACCTATGATACTTAGGTCAGCTCTATATATTCTTTATTATTCATATGTTTTGCTCATATAATTAGCATGTTGTCTTTTAAAAGTTGTGAGGATCTTTGTTTCTAGCTTTTTAAATTGTCTTTTGCTTTTGTACATTTGCAATCCAAACACTTGTTCTCTCATTTTTTTAATTAGGATTGTTATTAAAGATTCATTTTTTTTTCTTATTCTGCTCACTAATTTTGCAATGTGGGATAATAATCTATATTCTCATAATTATAATTTCTTCTTTAAACAATCAAAGAACAGTTTATTGTGATTTCAATTTTTCCTTAACTCCTACAACTCTCTCTGTTTCAATGGTTGGATCATATTTTTTTTTTTCATCTTGAAGCTTTTAATCATAAATTAGTGACTAAACTTCCTTAGACCCAAAGGTCATTTTCCCCATAGTTTTTACTGCATTTTACTATGACTTTTTTGCTCATGTTCACGTTTTTTGAGTTTTCTTCTTCTTGGGATCTTTCCTACTTTTAATCTTTGTCTAATCCATCTCTACTCCTTTACTTATATATTGGTCAATTCTAATTCCATTTCTGATCATTAAGATTTCTTTGGGGGTTAGATAGAGTTACCCACAGCAGGAAATTCATAAATCATTTGCCTAAGTCTCTCTATCAACTGATTTCTGGATGTTCAGAACTGACCTCTCTGGCATTAGGGAATGTGTAAATGCATTGTGTTTTTAATACCAAACCTTATTTTATCATGCAATTTATTAATTTCATTCACCATGTTTACAATATGAATGTTGAGGATGAACAAGCTCAAAATGTAGCCAATGAAATTATCATAAAGATTTGATAAAAACCTGACAAACTTTTCCTTAATTGTTTTTATGTGATGAACTAGCTAAATGGAAATATGCATGAAATAAAAATCTAGTTTTTGCTTTGTCAGTTATTTAAAAGAACTTTAAAAATTTTAGCATTGAAAACTTTAAAAAAATACGAACATATTTTTGAAAGAAACTGATGAAATGATTTGATAATTGCAGGAATAGAAAAGGATGATCAAAGAAAGGAGGAAGAAACCAAATAAATATTTAATTTTTAAAAGAAGAGGAAATAAAAATTTAAGACACTTTTAAATATTTTCTAGATATCTTGCAGAGTTCTATCTGAAACTAAAAAGGAAGCCCTTTCTCTTCATATTTCTTTTTTTTTTTTTGAAGCTTTTTATTTTCAAAACATATGCAAGGATAATTTACAACACTGACATTTGCAAAACATTGGTACTAATACCTAAACCAGGTAGGTTGAAAACAGAGAAAGAAAATTATAGACCAATCTCCCTAATGAATATTGATGCTAAAATCTTAAATAAGATATTAGCAAAAAGGCTACAGAAAATCATCCCCAGGATAATACACCACAATCAAGTAGGATTTGTACCAGGAATTCAGGGCTGCTTCAATATTAGGAAAACTATCAGTATAATTGGCCATATTAATAATCAAATTAACAAAAAACATAAGATCATCTCCATAGATGCAGAAAAAGCATTTGATAAAATCCAACATCCATTCTTATTAAAACCTCTTGAGAGTATAGGAATAAATGGACTTTTCCTTAAAATAATCCATAGCATCTATTTAAAACCAGCAGTAAGCATCATATGTAACAGGGACAAACTGCAACCATTCCCAATAAGATCAGGAATGAAACAAGGTTCCCCACTATCACCGTTACTATTTAATATTGTATTAAAAATGCTACCTTTGGCAATAAGAGTTGAAAAAGAGATTAAAGGAATAAGAATAGACAATGAGGAAACCAAATTATCAATCTTTGCTGATGATATGATGGTATACTTAGAGAATCCCAGAGAGTTTACTAAAAAGTTATTAGAAACAATCCACACCTTTAGCAAAGTTGCAGGATGCAAAATAAAATTTAAAAAAAAATCAAATGAAGGTGGCCTAGCTGTACCAGATCTAAAATTATATTATAAACAGGGACACTGATACATTGTTGGTGAAATTGTGAACACATCCAGCAATTCTGGAGAGCAATTTGGAACTATGCTCAAAAAGTTATCAAACTGTGCATATCCTTTGATCCAGCAGTGTTTCTACTGGGCTTGTACCCCAAAGAGATACTAAAGAAGGGAAAGGGACCTGTATGTGCCAAAATGTTTGTGGCAGCCCTGTTTGTAGTGGCTAGAAGCTGGAAAATGAATGGATGCCCATCAATTGGAGAATGGTTGAGTAAATTGTGGTATATGAACATTATGGAATATTATTGTTCTGTAAGAAATGACCAGCAGGATGAATACAGAGAGGACTGATGAGACTGACATGAACTGATGCTAAATGAAATGAGCAGAACCAGGAGATCTTTATATACCTCAACAATGATACTATCTGAGGATATATTCTGATGGAAGTGGATTTCTTCGACAAAGAGATCTAACTCAGTTTCAATTGATCAAGGATGGACAGAAGCAGCTACATTCAAAGAAAGAACACTGGGAAATGAATATAAACTGCTTGCATTTTTGTTTTTCTTCCCGGGTTATTTATACCTTTTGAATCCAATTCTCCCTGTGCAACAAGAGAACTGTTTAGCTCTGCACACATATATTGTATCGGAATAGAAGTGAGTGCAAGGGATAATGTTGTAAAAAATTACCCTGGCATGGGTTCTGTCAATAAAAATTATTTCAAAATAAAATAAATAAATAAATAAATAAATAAATAAATAAATAAAGGAACAAGAGATTCTTTATGAGTTGAGATTCACTGCTAACCAGGTCTGAATCACTTCCGGAGTTGGGGGGTGTTTCTCAGGGAACTCTTGTACCTCACTGCTCTTTGCAGACCATTTGCAGGACAGCTACTTTCCATATACCTACCCTGTTCTGCAGAGGAAGCTGGTAACCACCTTGCCTTGAAGACAGACACTACAAACTTTAAAAAATGAGTAAAAAAATAAAAAGGACAATTGATAGTTTCTATACAGAAAGAGAGCAGGTTTTCAATCCCAAGAAGACTAAAAGCAAACAGGCTCCAGACAATACCCCAAAGGGGAATGTTGCCTGGCCCTCATCATTCACAAATCTCTCCTAGAAGAGTATATTAACAATCTTAAAAGAGAGCTGGAAGGAAAAAATGGGGAAAGGAAAGAAGCTATGCAAGAGAGTAAAAACTTCATAAAATATGAATTGGAAAAGGTAAAGAATTCCCAAGAAAGTAGGATTTATGAGTTGGAAAAATAAAATAACTCATTAAAAAAAAATGTGAAATGAAAAAAAAAAAATTCTATAGAGCAAAACTACTCATTTAAAAACTCAATTGGGTATATATAAAAGGAAGTATAAAAAAGCTAATAAAAAAAAATAACTCATTAAAAATCAAAACTGAACAAACAGAAATGAATGAGTCATTGAAACATCAAGAATAAGTCAAGCAAGACCAAAAAAATGAAAAATTAAAAAAAAAAACATTAAATATCTACTTGGAAAAACAACAGACCTGAAAAATAGATCTAGGAGAGATAATCTGATGATTATTGGACTTCCCGAAAATTATGATAAAAAAAATTCCTAGATATTATTTTACAGGAAATCATCAAAGAGAACTGCCCAAAAGTAATAGAATCAGAAGGTAAAATGGCATTGAAAGAATTCATCAAACACTTTCTGAAAAAGACCCTAAAAAATCCTCCAAGGAATATCGTGGCCGAATTTTAGAAATCTCAGACTAAGGAAACAATTTTACAAGCAGCCAGGAAAAAGCAATTCAAATACCAAGGTGCCACAATAAGCATCACTCAAAATCTGGCTGCCTCCACATTAAAGGATTGAAGGGCCTGGAATTGGATATTCCAAAAGGCAAAATAACTTGGAATCCAGCTAAGCTGAGCATTTTGTTCCATTAAAGAAGATGACCATTCAATGAAACAGATGAATTTCATTTATTTCTAAGGAAAAAACCAGATCTAAACAAAAGAAAATGATCTCCTAACATAGGACACAAGAGAAGCAGAAAAAGATAAAAGGAACTCTTGAGAACTGCATTTCTGTTGTGGATATACATAAAGACCACATATATAATCTGATTTTACTGTTATAACATAAAAAAAAGGAAGTAGAAATGGAAAGGGGATAATGTCAGAAAAAGGGGAAAGGGAAGACAAAAAGAAGGAAACTACATCCCATGAAGAGGCAAAGAAAACCTATCATATCTGAAGGAACTTAGAAGGAGGAGGAACATTGTGTGAATCTTACTATCATCAGAGTTGGCTGAAAGAGAAAATAATTGACATATCTGTTTTACAGAGAATCTTCTCTCACCTCATTAAACAGTGGGAGAGGAAAAGGAAAAAGGAAAAGAGTAATAAGGGAAAGGTACAAGAAAGGGGAAGGGATTCAAAGGGAGGAAGGAGGGAATCTAAAGAGGGAGAGCTGTGTGATGCAAGTGGGATCTATAAGTTTAATACTGGGAAAGGGGGTAAGTGGAGGCAAGAAAAAGAAAAGCATAATCTGGGGATAATAAGATGGCAGGAAATAAAGGATTAGTAATTTTAACTGTAAATGTGAATGGAATGAACTCTCCATAAAATGGAGAATAGCAGACTGGATCAAAAGTCAGAACTCTAAAATATGTTGTTTATAGGAAACACATTTAAAGCAGGGAGATACATACAGAGTAAAGGTAAAAGGCTGGAGGAGAATCTATTATGCTTCAGGTGAAGTCAAAAAAGCAGGGGTAGCCATCCTTATCTCAGATCAAGCAAAATCAAAAATTGATCTAATTAAAAGAGATAAAGAGGAAAATTATATCTTGCTAAAGGATAGCATAGACAATGAAGCAATATCAATATTAAACATATATGCACCAAGTGGTATAGCATCCAACTTCCTAAAGGAGAAGTTAAGAGAGTTGCAAGAAGAAATAGACAACAAAACTCTAATATTGGGCGATCTCAACTTTGCACTCTCAGAATTAGATAAATCAAACCACAAAACAAATAAGAAAGAAATTAAAGAGGTAAATAGAATATTAGAAAAATTAGGTATGATAAATCTTTGGAGAAACCTGAATGGTGACAAAAAGGAGTATATTTTCTTCTTAGCAGTTCATGGAACCTATACAAAAATTAACCACATATTAGGTTATATACACCACAAAATTAAATGCAGGAAGGCAGAAATAGTAAATGCTTTCTTTTCAGATCACAATGCAATAAAAACTACATTCAACAAAAAGTTAGGTGTAAATATACCAAAAAGTAATTGGAAACTAAATAATCTCATCTTAAGGAATGATTGGGTGAAACAGCAAATTATAGACACAATTAATAATTTCACTCAAGATAATGACAATGGTGAGACATCATATCAAAATTTATGGGATGCAGCCAAAGCAGTAATAAGGGGAAATTTTATATCTTTAGAGGCTTACTTGAATAAAATATAGAAAGAGAAGATCAATGAATTGGGCCTGCAACTTAAAAAGCTAGAAAAAGACCAAATTAAAAACCCCCAATCAATTACTAAACTTGAAATTCTAAAATTAAAAGGCAAAATTAATGAAATAGAAAGTAAAAAAAAAAAAAAAAAACTATTGAACTAATTAATAAAACTAAGAGTTGGTTTTTTGAAAAAAAAAACAATAAAATTGATAAACGTTTGGTAAATCTGATTAGAAAAAGGAGAGAGGAAAATCAAATTAGTAGTTGTGATGACTGTGTATTTAAAATCAGCCAGAGTCAGGAATTCAGGTTAAGGGAAAAATCTTCAATCTTCATTGAAGTGAAGAGGTGAAGAAGGATTGTGATAGCAAAATGGGCAGCTGCGATAGGAAGCCAGCTAGCATTCTCTCTTTCAGCTTCCCTTTCCACTCCTCTGCCTCTACCCAACAAAATCGTCATTTCCTATATAACATACCAGCCTTGCACAAAGATTGGGTGGGGGCCATTCTTTCTCCAAGCTTATATATTAATAGAGTATGGTCCAATTACTATTTAGCCTCACGTGCTTGGGACCTCAGTGCTTCAACGTGAGCCCATTACAAGTAGTCTTAAAAATGAAAAGGGAGAACTTTCCACCAATGAAGAGGAAATTAAAGAAATAATACAGGGTTACTTTGCCCAACTTTATGCCAATAAATTTGATAACCTAAGTGAAAAAGATGACTACTTCCAAAAATATAGGCTTCCCTAATTATCAGAGGAGGAAGGAAATTGTTTAAATAGTTCCATTTCAGAATAAAGAAATAGAACAAGCTATTAATCAACTTTGTAAGAAAAAAAATCCCCAAGACCAGGTGGATTTACATGTGAATTCTACCAAACATTTAAAGAACAATTAGCCCCAATGCTGTATAAACTATTTGAAAAAAAAAATAAGGAATGAAGGAATCCTACCAAATTCCTTTTATGACACAGACATGATACTGATATACCTAAACCAGATAGGTTGAAAACAGAAAGAAAATCATAGACCAATCTCCCTAATGAATATAGATGCTAAAATCTTAAATAAGCTATTAGCAAAAGGACTACAGAAAATCTTTCCCAGGATAATACACCATGATCAAGTAGGATTTATACCAGGAATGCAGGGCTGGTTCAATATTAGGAAAACTATTAGCATAATCAACTATATCAATAACCAAACAAACAAAATCTATATGATGATCTCAATAGATGCAGAAAAAGCATTTGATAAAATGCAACATCTATTCCTATTAAAAACACTTGAGAACATGGGAATAAATTGACTTTTCCTTAAAGCAATTAGTAGCATCTATTTAAAACCATCAGTAAGCATCATATGTAATGAGGATAAACTGGAAGCATTCCCAATAAGATCAGGAATGAAACAAGGTTGCCCACTATCACTATAACTACTCAATATTATATTAGAAATGTTAGCTTTGGCAATAAGAGTCGAGAAAGAGATTAAAGGAATTAGAGTAGAAAATAAGGAAATGAAATTATCACTCTTTGCTGATGATATGATGCTATACTTAGAGAACCCCATAGAGTTTACTAAAAAGTTATTTGAAATAATCCACACCTTTAGCAAAGTTGCAGGATACAAAATAAACCCACATAAGTCATCATCATTATTATATATCACTAACAAAATCCAACAGTTAAGTTTATAAAGAGAAATTCCATTTAAAGTAACTACCGATAGTATAAAATGTTTAGGAACTTATCTGCCAAGGGAAAATCAGGAACTATATGAGCAAAACTACAAAACACTTTACACACAAATTAAGTCAGCTCTAACTAATTGGAAAAATATTAAATGTCTTGGATAGGGTGAGCAAATATAATAAAGATGACATTACTACAATCTATTTATTTAGCATTATATCAATCAGACTCCCACAAAACTACTTTAATGACCTAGAAAAAATAACAACAAAGTTCATATGGAAAAACCAAATGTCAAGAATTTCAAGGGAATTAATGAAAAAAAAATATCAAATGAAGGTGGCCTAGCTGTACCAGATCTCCATTTGGTATTGGCTAAAAAATAGACTAGTCGATCAGTGGACTAGGTTAGGTTCAAAGGACAAAAATAGTCAATAATTTTAATAATCTATTGTTTGGCAAACCCAAAGACCCCAGCTTTTGGGATAAGAACTCATTGTTTGACAAAAATTGCTGGGAAAATTGGAAATTAATATGGCAGAAACTAGGCATTGACCCAGACTTAACAAACATACACCAAGATAAGATCAAAATAGGTTCATGACCTAGGCATAAAGAATGAGATTATAAATAAATTAGAGGAACATAGGATAGTTTACCTCTCAGACCTGTGGAAGAGAAAGAAATTTATGACCAAAGAAGAACTAGAGATCATTATTGATCACAAAATAGAAAACTTTGATTACATCAAATTGAAAAGTTTTTGTACAAACAAAAGTAATGCAGATAAGATTAGAAGGGAAGCAATAAACTGGCAAAACATTTTTATAGTCAAAGGTTCTAATAAAGGTCTCTCTGGAAAGCAATTTGGAACTATGCTCAAAAAGTTATCAAACTGTGAATACCCTTTGATCTAATAGTGTTACTACTAGGCTTGTATCTCAAAGAGATTTTAAAGAAGGGAAAGGGACCTGTATGTGCAAGAATGTTTGTGGCATCCCTCTTTGTAGTAGTCAGAAACTGGAAACTGAGTGAATGCCCACCAATTGGAGAATGGCTGAACAAATTGTAGTATATGAATATTATGGAATATTATTGTTTGGTAAGAAATAATCAGCAGGATGATTTCAGAAAGGCCTGGAGAGACTTGCATGAACTGATGCTAAGTGAAATGAGCAGACCAAGAGATCATTATATACTTCAACAATACTATATGATGATCAATTCTGATGGATGTGGCCATCTTCAACAATGAGATAAACCAAATCAGTTTCAATAGAGCAGTAATGAATTGAACCAGCTATACCCAGGGAAAGAATTCTGGGATATGATTATGAACCACTATATAGAATTCCCAATCCCTCTATTTTTGTCTGCCTGCACTTTTGATTTCCTTCACAGCTTAATTGTACAATATTTCAAAGTCTGATTTTTTTCTACAGTAAAATAACTGTTTAGACATGTATACATATATTATATTTAATTTATACTTTAACATATTTAACCTGTATTGGTCAACTTGTCATCTGAGGAAAGGGGTGAGGGGAAGGAAGGGAAAAGTTGGAACAAATGGTTTTGCAATTGTCAATGTTGAAAAGTTACCCATGCATTTATCTTATAAATAAAAAGCTTAAAAAAAAATAAAAATAAAAGGCAGAGTATAATAGAAATATTTTTTATTTTAAAATATAATTAGTGAGAAGATTATTCTATGATCGTTGAAAAATTCTACTTAAGGTATTTAAGGAACAAGCCAGTGGTTCTGTATTCACAGACAAATCATTCATTGGTCACATCACATGTGAACATAATTTCAAAAATCATTATTATGATTGTGAAAAATAATTGGCGATGTCTAGCTACAAACTTAAAAGAAAAAGACAGTGTTCCTGGATGACAATGATGATGAAGAAGATAAAGAAGAAGAATAACATAAAGATGATAATGAGAAAGAGGAAGAGGTGGAGGAAGACAAATCTTTTTACAGTGCTTAGTCTGTGTCAGGTGATGTGCTAAATTCTTTACAAGTATTATATCATTTGATCCTCATGACTGTGGCAGATAAATGTCCTTATCCTCATTTTGTCGATGAAGAAACTGAGGCAAACTGAGGTTGCCCAGGGTAACAGAACTCTATCATTTCAGACCGGATTTGAACTCAAGCCTTGCTGACTCCTGCCATGGCACTTTTTTCTGATACCTACTATTTTGACTAGAACAAAATGAATATAAAAACTACAATAAAAGCCGTAGTTAAAATAATTTTGATTCTGTAGAGATTAATTCTGTCTACCATATGGGGAAGTAATTAAAATATGGATTCACAGTCTCATCATGTCCCAATGTGAAAATGATTCAAACTTACTAACACATGCATTTTGTTACCTGACTTCATTATTTTTTCTTTCTTTTATATTACTTGTGCTTGTATACATTAGTCTATTCCTGAGAATACATAAAACTAACCGTATACATACATTAAATGCTCATGCATATGGAGAAACATGCATACACAATTTTTAATGTATACAATTTTTTTCTTATAGATATTTTATACTATTGAGACTATTAGCTGTTTTCAAATTACTGATAATTTCATAAGTACAATGAAAATAACTCTAGGGAAACACTTATTGCTATTTCACTCTGAATAGGCTTTGGTTTAAAATAAGAATGCCTAATTCTAGATATGATATTGATAATTATCTAAATATCATTAGGGCACTTCAAGAAGAAAACCTTTCTCTTGTGTAGTTTATCTTAAAACAGGAAGAAGGGTATAAGCTCTAATATACTCCTCTCCTAATGTTGAATCAGATGAAAGACATCTTTCATAAGACATATTTTAGTATAATTGTTAATCAAATTAACATAATTAATAATTAAAGAATACTGCTTTTCACCTTACATTTGACAGTCATGCCCCTTACTATTAGCATTTAAAAGAGTTTTTAGTTAATTCATCAACAGATGTTAGCCATGCTAAAGAAAGAAAATTACTAAAAAGGGTCACTCAAGAGAATAAGTAATTTGATTTTCTCTTACCCTTAAAAATAATAAATTTACTGATAATTGTGATCACAAAGTTAATGTCTTCATCAATATTTTGTCATCCTTATAATGTACATTTATTGAATATATATTAATTTTAATTTATATTTAATGTGGCTCCTAAGTTTTCAGTGAATTCCTGACAACTATTAAGATCCACATAAAAGATCCACTAGTAATCACTGAGCATAATAATTTAGTTTGTTTAAAATTATATCCTCATAAAATTTAGCAAGAGAGTTGGCCTAAAAAATTGTAACTTGAGGTACCTCTTAAACAAGAGCACACTCAGATACACAGCTGTCATTGAACTATATATTCTGAATTGGGTGGAAGTGCCACTGGAATTTGTTTGCAATTTCTAAGGATTAGTACTTGATTTAGTAGTCTTTTTTAAACACTTCAGTTTGCAGGTGTTGCTAGCTGAGGTTTAATAGCTTCACTCTCTAAAAAGCAAATTAGAGGAAGAAGTTCTCACTATTTAGGGAGCTCATATTGAGGAAAACAAATTTGATAAATGTTTCCATAGCAATTAACAATTGTAGCTAGCATAAGTATGAAAAGAAAGAGAACAAAAAAGGATTATGAATAATATAGAAAATTAAGTTTTAAAGTACCATATAGAAATACAAGATACAGAATATTAAAATTAAAACAAAATATCATGAAAGTAAGTGGGTATCATTTCCCCCAAATAAGTTTAAGTTGACAGGATGACAACTGCAGAAGAGTACTTCAATTAAAAAAAAATCTTTGGAAAACTGTATTAGTAATAGTAAGGGTTTCCTGATGACTAGGCACTCTTTCTCTCTTCTCTTTTCTCTTTCTCTCTCTCTCTCTCTCTCTCTCTCTCTCTCTCTCTCTCTCTCTCTCTCTCTCACACACACACACACACACACACACTCTCACTATCTTTCTCTCCCCCCTCACTCTCTCTCTCTCTCTGTGTATGTATGTATGTATACACATACATACATACTCTCATAAGTTTCTGAATATTTAATAAAGTCCTTCAAGTAATTAACGTTTTCATCAAGGTGGATATTTCTTCCAGTCATGTAGATTGGAATCCCTTGATTTCTTAGTGTTGGTGTTAGATATTACTGTGATAGAAAACAATATTGCTAATTGATGATATATTCCTAAATGAGTTAGAATGATCTTCAGAAAAGAGATATTCCCAATTCATACCAGAAATGTTAATTGATTGGGCAATAAAAGTATGGATTCTTTATACTAAAAATAATGAATTCAATATTTAGCTGATATGTGTATACATACATACATACATAATATATATATATATATATATATATATACATATATATATATGCACACACACATATATATATACACACACATATATATACATATATATATATATTCTTTTTTGAAACAGATTAATCACTCCAGAAAACTAAATAAGACAATATCCCCTTCAATAATAATATTTTGTATTAGTAGATTTTACTCTTTTAAATAAGTATTTATTATCATTAACCTGAAGTGATTTAGGGTGAAAATAAAATTTAATGACAACCAAAATGAATATTAATGAAATTGTCATTAAATTTTACTTTCACCCTAAATTACAGCAGTGTCATAATATCATGACATAATGTTGTGGTCTCAAAATACAAACTTAAATTTGATGATCAAAGGATGAGAAACAATGCTGATATGCATCCATTAGGCTATGCCTAAATAGTCTTGGTGTATTTCAGTATTATCAATAGAAACAAAGAACAAGAGCTACTCTGGAAAATATGATCAAGTAAGAATTAATATACATGAAGGTAAGCATACAGGAGAAAAAATACACAAAATTAATATATTACAATGACAATGATATTTAAAATCACATGATTCTGAAATTCTAAAACAAATTATATTTTCACTCAAAGAGAATATATGATGAAATTCTCTTTCCTATTCTCAGTAGAGATGATAGACTAAAAGTTACAAAAGTCAAAAACACAAACTTATAAAGTCACTCCATTGTTTTTCATTGTTACAAAGGAAAATTGAATTATAAGGGTATATGTGTATCAGAAGAGAAAAAAAAAAGAATTTGATATCCAAATAAAATTTAAGAAAAAAATATTATCACAATATTAGTTATAATGATGGAATAGATATATTCAAATAAAAAAAATTGCTGAATGGGGAAATTATAGGTGTTAATACATAACAAAAAGATTATGTGATATGTATGTACATATATTTATATGTGTGTATATATTTCAATATACATGTATAGATAACATATTTATGTGCACTTGTATATGCATATACATATATACTTTCACATATACATATGCATATAAAACATTTTCTCCATAAATGATAGAAGAAAATAAAGTTCAGGAAAGTTTCTCTTAGCCTTAAATCTTTATTAATTGAGAAAAAAATGTTTTTCCTTTTCTTGTAAAAGACAATCAGAACATGTAATATAAGGTCTATACAGATGCTTCTTGAGGCTACACTGCCAACTTTTCACCTGACATACTTAAACAATGTGTTATTACTAAAGCATGAAAATTACCATTATCTCAAGAGTTCTAAAAAATAAAATCAATGACACATAAATAAGTAAATTAATTATCCATTACTTACAAAAGTTGTGTTTTCCAATAATAATGTGGTGACATTTGTTTCTACATTCAGTTTAATGACATGTCCATTCCCGTTTTTATACACCACATCTGAATCTGCAACAACAAAGACATTAACATTTGACAATGACATTGACTAGTTAATATAATAACTGTAGAGGGAAAAAATATATATATTAAACATGCTTATTTAAATGGCATTGTTACTCTCTGATAACCTGAACTAATTCTGGTCCTGGAATCACATTAATCCCCTTGAATGGTTATGAGACAAAGCAAACATAATAGTTATTGTGAAGTGAGTAGGAGGGTTACTTAGAGGTCCACTCAGATTCCTGGTAGAACAAATAAGAATATGTTAAAAGAAAGGTTATCCCGTCAGAAAGAAAGTGTTCTGCTGGCCGCTATATGAGAGAGGAAGATGCAGAATGTCATCATTTGTCACTAAGAATTTCTGACTATACTATTAGTTTAGAGTTGCCTGTTTCTTAGGAAATAATTATATATGTTTGGAAATAATTCCCTTTTGCTTTGAACATGCTGAGTTTGAAATGTAAATGTTACTTCTAAGAAGATATATCCAACAAATAATTCAACATGTCCAACCATAGCTCTGGAGATCACTTGTCCTAAAAAGAATTTAGGGAGTCAATCATGACCTAATGGTAATAATTAAAAACAAGTTAGCTTGATGAAATTGTTAATCCCTATGCTTCATACACACACACACATACACACACACACACACACACACACACACACACACACACACACACATATATATATAAAAGAAAATAAGCCTCCTAACTTGGTTATTCTGCCCACAACCATAAAATACTTTTTTTTTCTTTAAAGAATGTTTTAATTTTTAAAAAAAAATAACTTTTTATTGACAGAACCCATGCCAGGGTAATTTTTTTACATAATCCCTTGCACTCACTTCTGTTCCAGTTTTTCCCTTCCTTCCTTCCACCCCCTCCACCAGATGTCAAGCAGTCCTATACATGTTAAATAGGTTACAGTATATATCCTAGATACAATATATGTGTGCAGAACCGAACAGTTCTCTTGTTGCACAGGGAGAATTGGATTCAGAAGGTATAAATAACCCGGAAAGAAAAGCAAAAATGCAAGCAGTTTATATCCATTTCCCAGTGTTCTTTCTTTGGGTGTAACTGCTTCTGTCCATCCTTGATCAATTGAAACTGAATTAGATGTTTTTATCGAAAAGATCCACTTCCATCAGAATACATCCTCACACAGTGTCATTGTTGAGGTATATAATGATCTGCTGGTTCTGCTTGTTTCACTTAGCATAAATTCATGTAAGTCTCACCAGTCCTCTCTGTATTCATCCTGCTGGTCATTTCTTACAAAACAATAATATTCTATAACGTTCAAATACCACAATTTACTCAACCATTCTCCAATTGATGGGCATCCATTCATTTTCCAGCTTCTAGCCACTACAAACAGGGCTGCCACAAACATTTTGGCACATACAGGTCCCTTTCCCTTCTTTAGTATCTCTTTGGGGTACAAGCCCAGTAGAAACACTGCTGGATCAAAGGATATGCACAGTTTGATAACTTTTTGAGCATAGTTCCAAATTGCTCTCCAGAATTGCTGGATGTGTTCACAATTTCACCAACAATGTATCAGTGTCCCTGTTTTCCCACATCCCCTCCAACATTCTGCATTATCTTTCCCTGTCATTCTAGCCAATCTGAGAGGTGTGTAGTGGTATCTCAGAGTTGTCTTAATTTGCATTTCTCTGATTAATAATGATTTGGACCATATTTTCATATGGCTATAAATAGTTTTAATTTCTTCATCTGAGAATTGTCTGTTCATATCCTTTGACTATTTATCAATTGCTTGATTTCTTATAAATTAGAGTGAATTCTCTATATATTTTGGAAATGAAGCCTTTATCAGAACCTTTGACTGTAAAAATGTTTTCCCAGTTTATTGTTTCCCTTCTAATCTTGTCTACATTAGTTTTGTTTGTACAAAAACTTTTCAATTTGATACAATCAAAATTTTCTATTTTGTGGTCAATAGTAATCTCTAGTTCTTCTTTGGTCATAAATTCCTCCCTCTTCCACAGGTCTGAGAGGTAAACTATCCTATGCTCTTCCAATTTATTTATAATCTCATTCTTTATGCCTAGGTCATGAACCCATTTTGACCTTATCTTGGTGTATGGTGTTAAGTGTGGGTCAAGGCCTAGTTTCTGCCATACTAATTTCCAATTTTCCCAGCAATTTTTGTCAAACAATGAGTTATATATTATAAAGCAGTAGTTACTAAAACCATCTAGTATTGGCTAAGAAATAGACTAGTTGATCAATGGAATAGATTAGGTTCAAAGGCCAAAACAGCCAATAACTTTAATAATCTAGTGTTTGACAAACCCAAAGACCCAAGTTTTGGGGATAAGAACTCATTATTTGACAAAATTTGCTGGGAAAATTGGAAATGATAACTTTTTCTTCAGTATATTTTAGTTTAATTATCTAAAGCTAAAAGTGTACTTTTTTTTTTAAACATAAGGAGCTAATAAATTTTGTTCTTTAAAAAAACTAGTTTGAGGCTTTGCTATTTATTGGTATTCAAATAATGACCACTTCATGACGAAGTAGACTATACAGTTCATGAGGTTTCCTGTCAAAGGCACTGGAGTGGTTTACCATTTCTTTTTCCAGGGGATTAAAACAAATAGTAAATTATTTGCCTAGGATCACAGAGCTAATAAATGGTTAGGCCTCACGTAGGCCCTGCTCTCTATTCACTGAGTCCTGTAGCTATCTCTTAGGCAAACAGGGGTTAAATGACTTGTATAAGGTCTCACAGCTAGTAAATTTCTAAGGTTGGATTTGAACTCATTTTTTTTTTTTGATTCTAAAACCAAAGTTGCCATCTATTGAGCCAACTAGGCTTGGTATTTAGAATGTAATATCATCCTTTAAAAAATAACTGATTATTCATGAATGGATATTTTCTGAGCTAAATTCTTTCAAGTAATAAGGAAACAGTAATATAAAAATATATAAACTATGATAGTAACCCTCCCTCCCCCAACATACACACATACACACCATGAAAGAAAAAGTAAGCACATTGAACTTAAAGTTTGCTCTCTTGTCAGGTGAAGAAAAAGAAACATCCAATGGACAGTTTTGTTTTTAAAGTACTCAGAACTTTTCTAAGCTGATGATGATCTGGCCCTCTGGTCTTAAAAATAGTTTATATTTTGAGTAAGAATATTGCTTCTTCCTTATTTTTTTTCTTGACTCATTCATATTGCTCTTCATCTTCCCTTAAAGGCAACATCTTACTCCAATAATCCTGTCTAGCTTGGCAATGTTATTTTAATTCCCTGTGTTTCTCAACTCATTTTTCATTTACTAATTTAGTTCCCTATATATTCACTCACAAAATGGTGACTAGACTTCTCTCTATTTTTTGCTTGTTTTTTCTTTTAAATGTTGTTGACCCCAAACCATATTTCTCCTTTGATCAACACTATTAAAAATACCTCTATAAAAAAGAACAGATGTTCTTTTTTCAGATCACTTTTAACAAAGTCTAATCTATGCCAAAAATAGAAAGGATTGTCCTCTACATTTCTCTTAACAAAAAAAGAATCATTTTCAGAGGGAACTAATTCAAAAATATTATTGATGTGCCATTTTATTATTATTATTATTATTATTATTATTATTAAAGCTTTTTATTTAAAAAGCATATACATGGGTAATTTTTATAACATTGACCCTTGCATAACCTTTTGTTCAAAAATTTCCTCTCCTTCCCCCGACCCTCTCTTCTAGCTTGCAGGTAGTCCAATACATATGTTGAAATATGAAATATGTTGAAAAACATGTTAGATGCAATATATGTATACATATTTATACAGTTATCTTATTGTACAAGAAAAATCAGATCAAGAAAGAAAAAAAAGAAAAATTGAGAAAGAAAACAAAATGCAAGCAAATAATAATATAGAGAATGAGAATGTTATGTTGTGTTCCACACTCTGTTCCCATGCTTCTCTCTCTGGGTGTAGATGGCTCTCTTCATCACTGGATGTACAACTTCTTTAAGAGGTTTGCTTATAAAAGAATATTGAATCTTTCTTAGAGAAATAGGCTACTTTATCATTTCTATAATCTCACTTTTAAGGATTAAACTAATTGTACAATACAACAATAAATGGAGGAGGAAGGCATAAATGTTATGAAAAGGAAAACAGTCTTATTCTTTCTTCTATAACCTAAATTAGCTATAAACTTTTATAAATAAATAAAATTGGCCTGGTAAGCGCCCAATGTCTCTAGAGGTTTAACTTTGAAATGACAAGTCTATTTGATTTACATTTTGCCACAGAAAAATGTTAGATTTTATTTAATGATAACCTTTATATTTGAATCACTAGGTCTCTAAAATAATCTCTCACTGCTGCAAATATGTAACATTTTAATCATATTATTTAATTTGTTATTGAATGAACTTATTGAAAAAGTTAAATAATATAATATATTCAGGTACCTAATGAGGTATATAATTACAATGATACATTTGATTCTTATTTTATATTTCAGTTATAATCTTCTATGTCATATATTCAACAATTTGTAATTAAAATCACTAGAAGACTATTGAGGTTTTGCAATTCTTTCTTTTGGAATAATAAAATTATATTATATAACTATATGTCAAGATTGCCAAGCTTATATTACACTTAATATTATGTAATGAAATCTGAGAAAATTGCATTAATGAATACAATGTATTAACAAAGGAAGATGAAAGAATGTTTATTAAACAAAAAAACTGATCTTCATGAAGTTTCACGTCGCACTTTTAACACTGTACTCTATCTTTTACATACCTATTTTTCTACATACATATTCCCTTCAAGCTCATCTTTTTTGAAATCTAAATAGGTATAATATTCTACAAATCCTTTTCATTGAAGTTCAAAAAAGTATTTTCTATTTACTATTTGTTGAAAATTAGTAGTATTATCTTTATTCCTAAATACTATATTTTTATTAGGATTCAATTAACATACACAAATATATGTACACACACAGAAATTGTTTTAGAAATATATATATATACATATATCTAATATATTTCAAATATATATGTATGAATGTATATGCTTTCATTTTAAATTTTTTCTTATGAAAATAGGATATGATTTTTCTTGAAACAAAATGAGAGAGCATCTTTGAACCTTGAGTATTCTGAGTCTGAATATTGTTTATGGATTGAGAAATAGAAATATGAAAGGTGAATTAAATTGAACAAAGTCATATGAGTAGTAAATAGTCTAATAGGAACTGAAACTAGGCCTTCTGGTTCCAAATTCATTTTTTCTTCCTTTGAACCAAAATTTATTTATATAAAGATATACTTTAAATAATATGAAAATGATCATTTAAAATATTAAACTCAAGTTTTTACTGCTTCAAAAATATTTTAAAATCATATTTAAAATTCTTCTCATAAGGATAAACAGTAAAAAGCTAACTTCTGCAAAGGTTTTATTGAGGTCAAAGGAGATGGAAATTTATAAATGAATTGATTTTTTTTTCTTTAATAATCTCATCAAAGTCAAAAATCTTCTTTTGTAATATGATTTTCATATAGTAATATGGAAAATATGAGACAATTTATGTGAGAAATATTTGAAATAAAAGGAAAGATTAGATTAGTTTTTCTCAGAAACAACTTGAAATCAAGTCTAAACAGATTCTGGATGGAAATAATCTACAAAGACATAGAGTAAAAGAATTTTTGAGCTTAAAATAGATTTGGAGGACTTCAGGAAAGTCTGTTTTACTTAGGTAAAAGGGAAGTGCAGCCCAGTGAAGATGGTTTCAGACTAGTCATTTGGTTAGTCATCTTTACAGCACAGATCAGCAACAAATACCCTGCAGTCCTGTCTCAATAGGATAATGGCATATCAGGCCCTAAGTGAGATCTCCAATTACAATACAAAAGGCAAATTGCCGATCTTGGAAACAAAGTAACAATAGAAATAACTAAGTCAGGTTTCCCTAGCTTGCTGAGTAAGCCACTAAGCATCGGAAACCCTAGATTTTAATGGTAGTGAATTTGCCTCTGTCCTCTAATTCAAAAGGCTTGGGACATGCTTTCTGTATACCTGGAGCAAAACTCAACTTTCAAAGCCAAGAAATATGAAAAAAAAAAAATAAGCATAAAACAAAAACAGAACCTTGACCATAGAAAGCTACTAAAGTAAGAAAGAAGATTAAAACAACATCTCAGAAGATGATAAATTTCTACATTTGAAATCTTAAAGGGGAATAGGAATTGGGTTCAAGTCCCAAAAGACTACTTGAAAGAATTCAAAAAGAATTATATATTTTTTTCTTTTCTTTGTTTTTTTTTTTAATTGTTTTATTTTTTCTGGTTATATATGTATGTTAACTTTTAACATCATATTGTTTTACAGAATATGTTGTATGGAATGGAAAGATGAAAAACTTACAGTAATTTGTGAATTCTTTTCTTTATTTTCATTATTCCTGTGTTTCCCTATGGCCTGCATAAGTATAATATGTGCAGGCCTATATTTACTTAAACCTTAGTTAATTACAGGCATATTTACTTAACCTAAGTTGATAACATCTGATAGATAAATTGTAACTTCCTCTCCTAATTTACTTATGGAATCACACTTTATGCTCAAATCACATACCCATTTTGACATTATTTTGGTATGGGGTGTGACATATACATCTATGTTTAATTTCTAAAATATATTTTTAGTTTTCCCAGCAATTTTTGGAAAATAGTGAGTTCTTTTCTCAAAAGCTATAGTTTAGGGATTAATCAATTACTAGATTACTATCTATAGTCATTGATTATTTTGTCATGTGTATATTACTTATTTCACTGACCCACCTCTCTATTTCTTAGCCAGTAACAAATGGTTTTGATAATTGCTGCTTTATGATAAAGTTTTAGATCTGGTACTGCTAGACCATCATCCTTTATATTTTGTTTCTCATTAATTCCCTTGATATTCTTGACCTTTGGTTCCATTAGATCATTTTTTGTTATTATTTTCTCTAGCTCTATACAATAAATTTTTTTTGGCAACTGCATTGGTATAGCATTGAAGAAGTAGACCAATTTAGGCAGAATTGTCATTTTTATTACCTGCCCATGACCAAACAATAATTCTCCAATTGTTTAAATCTGACGTTATTTGTGTTAGAAGTGTTTTGTAATTGTATATTCATATAGCTTTTGTGCTTGTCTTAGTAGATGGACTCCCAAATATTTTATTTTGCTAGTTATTTTAAATGGAATTCCTCTTTCTATCTCTTGCTGCTGGGATTTGTCAGTAATAAATGGAAATGCTGATGATCTGTGTGGTTTATTTTGCTAAAATTAGCTAAATCTGTTAATTGCTTCAAGTAGATTTTTGGATGAATTTCTAGGATTCTCTAAGTATATCATATCTTCAAAATGTGATAGTTTTATTTCCTCATTGTCTATTTCAATTGCTTTAATTTCTTTTTGTTTGTTTTGTTTTGTTTTGTTTTCTTATTATGAAAGCCAACATTTCTAGTACAATGTTAAATAATAATGGTGATAATAAGTATCCTTGTTTTACCTCTTATCTTATCGGAAATGCATCCAGTTTCCCTCCATTATAAATAATGCTTTCTGTAGGCTTTGAATGCTTCTTATTATTTTCAGGAAAGCTCCCTTTATGCTCACCATATGTTTTTTATGGTATGTTCACCATTTTTTTCCCATAGGAATGAGCACTTATTATGACAAAGTCTTTTTCTGCATCTACTGAGATTATTATTTGCTTTCTGTTGGTTTTGTGGTTGATACAGTTGATTGTGGTGAAAGTTTTCCTGATAATGAACCAGCCCTGCATTCTTGATATAAATCCCACTTGGTCATAGTATAGTATCCTGGTAATAAATTGCTGTAATCTCTTTGCTAATATTTTATTTGAAGTTTTTGCATCAATTTTCATGAAGGAGATTGGTCTGTCATTTTCTTTCTGTTTTGGCTCTTCCTGCTTTAGGTATAAGTACCATATTTGTGTCATAGGAATTTGGCAGGATTTCTTCGGTGCCTTTTTTTTCCCCAAATAGTTTATATAACATTGGAATTAAATGTTCTTCTCACTATTTGACAAAAAATTGCTGGGAAAATTGAAACTATTATGTCAGAAACTAGGCACTGACCCACACATAATACCATATAACAAGATAAGGTCAAAATGGGTTCATGATCTATACATAAAGAATGATATTATAAACAAATTAGAACATAGGATAGTTTAGCTCTCAGATCTGTTAAGGAGGGAGGAATTTGTCATCAAAGAAGAACTAGAGATCATTATTGATATATAATAGATAATTTTGATTATATTAAAAATTTTTATACAAACAAAACTAATGCAGACAAGAATAGAAAGGAAGCAATAAACTGGGAAAACATTTTTACATTCACAGGTTCTGATAAAGGCCTCATTTCTAAAATATATAGAGAATTGATCAAAATGTATAAGAGTTCAAACCATTCTCCAATTACTAAATGGTCAAAGGATATGAAGAGACAATTTTCAGATGAGGAAATTGGAACTATTTGTAGTCATATGAAAAGGTGCTCCAAATCACTATTGATCTGAGAAATTCAAATTAAGACAACTCTGAGATACCACTATATACCTCTCAAGTTGGCTCAGATGAGAGGAAAAGATAATGATGAATTTTGGATGGAATGTAAAAAAACTGGGACATGGATACATTTTGGTAGAATTGTGTACAGATCCAACCATTCTGAAGAGCAATTTGGAACGATGCTCAAAAAGTTATCAGACTGTGTATACCCTTTCACCCAGCAGTGTTTGTACTGGGATTATATCCCAAAGAGTTCTTAAAGGAGGGAAAAGGATCCACATGTGCAAGAATGTTTGTGGCAGCCCTTTTTGTGATGGCAAGAAATGGGGAAAATGAGTGAACAATTTATGGTAATTAAATGTTATGGAATATTATTGTTCTGTTAGAAACAACCAGCAGGATGATTTCAGAAAGACCTGGAGAAATTGACATGAATGGATGCTAAGTGAAATGAGCAAAACTAGGAGATCATTATGCATGGTAACAATAAGACTACATGAAGATCAATTGTGATAGACATGGCTCTCTTCAATAATGAGATAATTCAAAGCAATTCCAATTGTTCAGTGATAAAGAGCTCCATATACACTCAGAGAGAAGACTGTGGGAAACATTCTTAACTCTTTCTGTTGTCTGCTGGCATTTTGTTTCTTTTTCAGTTTTTTCTTTCTTCTTGATCTGATTTTTCTTGTGCAACAAGATAACTGTTTTAATATGTATACATATATTGGATTTAATATATAATTTAACATGTATTGGACTACCTGCCATCTAGGAGAGGAAGTGGAAGGAAAGAGGGGATAATTTGGAACAGAAGGCTTTGCAAATGTCAATGTTGAAAAATTGACAATAATGAGACCACATATCAAAATCTATAAGATGCAGCCAAAGCAGTGCTTATATGATATTTCATAACTCTAAATAGTTACATGAATAGAAAAAGAGGAGATCAATTAATTGTGCATGCAAATAAACAAGCTAGAAAAAGAACAAATTAAAAGCCTTCAGTTGAATGCCAAATTAGAAATTTTGAAACAAGGGAGAGAATAATAAAAATTAAAACTAAGAAAACTATTGAAGTAATTAATAAAATAAAGAATTAGTTTTATGAAAAAAACAACAAAAAATTGGTTAATTTTATTAGAAAAAGGAAAGAAAAAAGCCAAATTACCAGCATCAAAAATGCAGAGTAAATTGATCAATAATGAAAAAAAATTCAATAATAAAGAGCTATATTTCATAATTGTTTCCCAACAATTCTAATATTCTAATGTAAATGGATGAATATTTTCAAAAAGATAAATTGCCTAGATTAACAAATAAGGAAATAGATTACTTAAATAGTCCCATTCTAAAATAGAAATTGAATAAGTCATCAATGAACTCTCTAAGAAAAAATCTCCAGGGCCAAATAAATTCACAAGTGAACTCTACCAAACATTTAAAGAACCATTAATTCCTGTTTTTATTATTAATTGAAGCTTTTATTTACAAAACATTTGCATGGATAATTTTTCAAATCCAATAATAAATATATTTGACTGCAGTAGTTTGAAATCTAGGTAATTGTTAAATAGTTACCATGAGCAAAAGCAAATTAATTTTCATTAAAAGTACCATTATTGTAGTTTATCTTTAAAAGTTGTCATAATTGTGAATAATCACCATTAATTTATAGGAAGTGACAATCCATTCAGTGATACTTTATATGATGAAGAGTACTTTCCAGGCTAGATAATTTGGCAGGTGATAGATACTCAACAAAATAATGTTGTGGTTATTTTTATTATTATTTGTAGCTAAAATGTGAATATCAGCAATTTTTTCATGATCATTTCATTCTTTAGATTATTAAAAATAGTCACATAAAAAAAGGAAAATAATTTTTTCTTTTAATATTAGAAATGTCTTTGCTGTAGGCAGGTTGCTTGCAAAAAGCCAGCCTAAGTGTCAATTTCAACTGGTACCCTCTAGTAAAATCCTTACATTGTCACAGCAGCTTTACTAAAATCTTTTTTTTTTATAATTTTAGATCGTCAATTGTAACTATTTAAAATCAAAATAGTTTCATACAAACACTTACTTACAAATTCACTCTTGTACATGCACAAAAATGCTCATATAGATATAGGAATAAAAAATTGTTTTTTTCACACAAAAACCTCTTTTTACTCAAATAATAAGTAACATGTATAGAGTAAAAGATTTCTCAAAGAATGGAATAGGATTTAGAACAAAATATAGAATATGCTAGGCCTACAAAACCAACAATATGACAATATACAATTATAGTATCAATGCTTGTGTCACAAGTTCCTTTAATCTCTTTCAATGAGCAATTCATTGAAGTCAACTGGCAACTCATAATCACTTATAAAATTAACAACATATGCTTATATTATATTTTAGGGTTTTAGTCACAATGGCAGGATGAAAATAAAAGTATCATATTAACTTTGTGGATGAGGAAACTGATGTTCTAGATGACCATGCGATTTGCTTGTATTCATGTCATTATATAAATGCTAATGAAATTAAAACTGCACTGATTTCTATCTTTCTCCATCCTTACAATGTCCTTTACCACCATTCTCTTGGAGCATATGATAAATCTTTGTTGTGTCAAATTATCTACAAATTTATCATTATTGAATTTGGTCTATTATCTTCCCTTACAAATGCATGTTTTTTTTTAATTTCTTAATGAATAAATGAAAAAGTTTGAACAGAGGAAACTATCATTTCTTCCTGGACATTGTTCAAATCCTTACAAGCTGTTAAGTCATTACAATTGATAGAGACAATAATTATCTAATTTAGCATGGTTCAGTATGATTGATCTGATCTTACAAGGAGATGTTATGGGCCAGAACTTGAAACAAGGTACTAAGTGGAGCTGATAGAAACAATGCTTGTGTTCACACCTTTAGAGAGCTCATATAAGCAAGAAGCTCTTAGGGCCAAAGAGCACTCTGAGAGATACAGAAGCCCACACGCCCACTCTTGGAGGCAGAGTCAGATTCATTCCAACTTTCACCTTGGTGCTGGCTGGAGACATTTGGAAGAAGAGAAGCCGAAGCTGGCAGAGGCAAAAGATTAGTAGCAAGAGCTCTTGGAACCAAGGAGAGATAGGCCTCTAAGAAAGTTAACTGGGCCCCAGGAAGAAGATTCAGAAACTGGAGATAATAAATGATTTGAACTTTGAACATCTGGTTGTATTTGGAGAGATTATTACTCAGAGCTGAAACTAAGGCTGCCTCCAGAAAACCTCCTCAAGAAACCTGCTCCCAGAGAGAACCATTTTATATTATATAAAAGAAGAGAACACTACAGACATCTCCAATATTGATGACTGTATTTGATCCCCCATGTGCAATATGCCAAGGACTTGGGCTAGTACCAAGGTTTTCCAGAGAGCTAGTCCAGAAACAGCAAATGAAAGTTAAATGCTTTCCCTCTGGAGACTGAATCCACAATTTACTAATCAAGAGGCCCTATTGGCACTATTTGCATCAGGTTTTCTGTTTTCTGTATGTTTCAGGACTCTGAATTCTTGTGCTTTATCATATACTATCTTTATATCATTATTATAACTACCTCCCACATTTTTTCTGATCATATTACTTGATCTAAGTAGACTTTGGTCTAGAATTACATATCCAATTGTCTATACTGGCTTCTTTTTTAGGATCTCCTTCAATTGTTGCAAGAAGACTGTTGTTCTAAGCCAACTCCTATTAATTTTTAGCTGCTCTATGTTCATCCTGAGGCATAATTTTACCTTATTTATGGGGAAAATCTGGAGAGTTTGTAATATTCTGATGCACTCTCCAATCTTCCCAGAATCTTCCCTTCTACTTTCCTTTCTTTTTTTTTTTCCCCCTTTCTTTCTTTCTCCCTCCTGTTGGAATCCTTACAAAGTGTTAAGTCATTAGAGTTGATAGAGAAAATAATTATCTAATTTAGCATGATTCAGTATTATTGATCTGATTCTACAAGGAGATGTTATGGGGTAGAACTTGAAATAAGATACTAAATAGAACTGATAGAAACAATGCTTGTGTTCACACCTTTAGAGAGCTCATATAAGCAAGAAGCTCTAGGGCCAAAGAGCACTCTGGGAGGAAACCCATAATCCCACTCTTGGATCCCACAATCCCACTCTTGAAGAAGGAGCATAAATAGAGCTTCAGTGAGCCAATCAAATCAGTTCAGGAGAAGCCCTCTCTCGGGAGATGCAACCAGATTCATTCATCCCACCGTGGTGGCTGGCCTCCTGCACTTCCCCCACTGAGACCAAAGCTGGTCTGAAAGCTCTCCAGAAAGCTGCCCAGCCCCAGGCAAGGAGACAAGACTCTGATGAAGCACTCTGGGAGATTGAGAGCCAGAAGTCCCCTCTCAGAAGCAAAAAAGATTTATTCCATCTTCCACCTTTGTGCTGGCTAGAGGCTGAAGAAAGCAGAGGCAAAGGACAACAGCAAGAATTTTTGAAACCAAGCAGAAAGATAGGCTGCTAAGAAAAACTAACTGGGCTATTTTGGAGGAAGCAAAAAAAGATCTGAACTTTTCACACCTGGCTTCATTTGGGTGATTATTACTTTTAACTGAAACTAAGGCTGCCTCCAGAAAACCTCCCCAAGAAACCTGCTCCCAGAGAGAACAATTATATTGTATAAAAGAAGAGAACATCACACCTTCCTTTTTTCCTTCTTTCTTTTTTTTTCATATTCTTTATACAATGTTTTGGATATATAACTTTCTTCAGAGGCATCCTCCCAACACAAATGTGTCCAGGGTATAATTTGTAAGTCTTTCTTTTTATCTGGAATATTATCCAACTGAATTAGAAACTATTAATTTTACCATCTTCCACATTCCCCAATTATATATATTTCTTTTACAATCACTCAGATTCACAAAATATCAAAATACTTTTAAAAATAATTTTATCAAAGTATGTAGGAACTTGCTTCTAATTCAACAGAATCAATAACCTACTCCTTATCAACCTAATATTAAATTTTCTCCTCAAACCTATATAGTTCACAATACTTAAATGCATAAACTATTTGGAGTCTCAGCAAGAGAGAAAATGAAAGTTCACATCTGCACACTGGTGCTCTATGCCTTATTACTCTTGGGTTGGCAATTCCCCCTCCTATTTATCAAGATGAAAAAAGGTTCTAGTCATATAATTTGAGGGAGAGCCTGGGAACAAAATGAAGACAGACATTTTAAATGACAAGTGTGTGACTTAAGAGGTACACATACTCCCCCATCTGTCTTAATGTTGTTTTACCTCAACTGGTGAGGTATTGGGCAGTTGATATGAGGCTAGCAAAATATTCTAGACAAAGGTCTTTATGTGAGTATATTGACAGACAGTGTCAGAGACTAAAAGAATGTCCAGTGCCTTAAGAAGAGCAGAGGACCTCCTGCTAATCTGACTATTGAGTCCTCTATTGAGGATCTGGGCTTAAAAGAATCAGAAACTGAAAAAAAATAGACATAGTTCAAGTTGTTGTACACAGTATGGGAATATTTCTGCTTTCTAATTCCTCTTTTATTTTCTCTCTTCTTACCATATATATATCTTCCTAAAATGTATGTGATTTCTTGTTCAAATATTATTTTTGTTATTTAAAGTCTTTTTTTCCACTTTATATTATTAATAAAATTAACTCAATTTACATGAAATCTAAAGTGATACTAGTTATTTCTGAGATCAGAAAGAGATACTGTATTATGCCTTATGAGCGGGAAAACAATGTATCCCAGGGAAGATCTTGAAATGGGAGAATAGTAAAAACAAACAAAAGCAAAATAAAAACAGGAAGAAATATATTCTTTCCATCTTTACATTTTACCTTAAAAGGAACTAAGTAGCCAACCTAAATACATATTCATATATTCTAATAAAACATGATAATATATAACAATTTTATAAAATTGAATGTTTTGTAATCTATTCTTATATCTCTATTTCTAATCATCTACTATTAAACTGAAAATCTTACATCATTTGTGACATTTCTAGCACCTTTAATTTGGTTGATTCTTAACTTTGCTTTTTAGCATTAATATTATCATATCTTCTTCTCAGGAAAAAAAAAAGTGATTATCATTGGCAGTTTCAAAATCCAGTAATGTCTCTCATATTATATCACTCCAATTATTGTCTTCTCTTTGACAAAAGAAAGCATCATTCTGAACTTGAAATAAGGATTCTTACAAAATGCTAACTCAAAGTGGAATTGAAAAGACAATGATTATCTAGTTTAGCATGGTAATTAATATTTCTCTAAGTTCAGTATGACTGATTTAATCTTACAACAAATAATGGTTTCCTAGTGATATAATGATTGGTTTATACTCAGTGTAGAGCATATAAGCTGGGACAATATCAGCCAGAGACTGAGAGACTGATTCATTCCATCATCCCACCTTTGTGGTGGCTAAAGGCAGAAGTACAAGCCCTTAGACTCAGAGATTTCACTTCATCTCACACCACTGTGTGGCCTCCTGCACTTTCCCCACTGAGACCAAGGCCCATCTGAAAGGCTCTTCAGAAAGCTGCCCAGCCCCAGGCAAGGCGACAATAAAGAATTTGGACTTTATCCTTGACTATTCTCATAGTGCTTACTCTACTGAAAAGAAGGCTGCTCCAAGACCTACAGAAAACCAACAAGAACAATACACATCATGTTTTAGAAAGAGTATTGAGTGTGTTGTCTGAAGACTTGATTGTGAGTCACATCACAAAGATTTATTTAAGTGTTTTTTGTTTTTGTCTTTTTGGTAGTCATGGGAAAGTCATTTTATCTTTAAAAAGGTTAAAGGGAAATAATAACATTTGAACTCAATGTTACAGCCTTACTGTGTGGAAATAATTTTGTAAACATTAAAGCACAATGTAAATGTTGGGTATCCTTTGCTGTTAAGGATCATGACTAAGTGAAAGGGCAGGTCAGTTCTCTGAGAGCCTCCATGGTGGATGGAGTTGCAAAGCAGCCTTTGATGCAGATGTTCCTTGTGGATTGGTAATGAAATAAATTGGAGGCAAAAGGGAAGAGGAGAGAGGTCAGACAATGCAACTGCCTCTGAGTGGAAAGGTCAGAGAACAGCAACTGCCTCTTAGTCTTCTTTTATCATCATCATCTGCTCACATGAAGAGATCTGTTCCATAGATATGAGTTAGACCTCCAGCAGCTACTGGCAGGTGGCTCCCATATGACAATACTTTGCTACTATCAAACATACTTGCTCAGTTCTTTCCTCTTTCAACCACACAATTTTTCAGTATATATGCTCAAATGACCTAGATTCTAATTAAAAAAATAATAATCTAGTAAAACCTAGGAAGATTCATGTGAACTGATGCAAAATGAATTGGCAGAATGAGAACATCGTATGCAATAATAGCAATATTATAACAATGATCAACTGACAGGTTTAACTACTCTAATGAGTATAATGATCCAAAATAATTCCAAAGGACTCAAAAAGAAAAATGCTATTCAGAAGAGAACTAATGAATTCTGAGTGTAGAGTGCTGAATAATTTTTGTCACTTTCTTAATTTTTTTTTTTTGAGGGAAGGGCAACATGGCTAACATGGAGATGTTTTTGATCACTTTGCATGTATAACTGATATATTTTCTTAACTTCTCCATGAATGAGAAAGGGCTAAATGGAGGGAGAAATTTGGAATTCAAAAATCAAAAATTAAATGAATCCTAAAATAAAGCATAATTATTTTTTAAAGCACTCTGGAAAATTATTAAGATAAGAATTTTTTTCATTTAAATTTTTTATACATCTCAAGCTCAAAATCTAAAACATTATAAAAAAGAAGGGAAGGGGATACTAATAAGAAATGGAGAGATGAATTCAACAATTAGGAAATCATATGAGGAATCTACTTTTACCAGTGCAAGTAAATACCTTCTCTGAATTTGTAAATTAGCCTAAAGTACTAGAAAAGTATATGATTTTTCTATCCATAGAGATGGTGTATATAATATGGGCAGGACAAGAACTTAGATCTTCACTCTGAAACCAGCTATCTCTCTACTTGCTATATTGCTACCCAAACAACAAAAAAAAGACATAAGTCAAAATAAAGGTGTAGGACACATAAAGAAAAATGGAAATGTTTGAAATATATTTTAGAAAGAGGGCATTTTTGTTTCCAAGGAAGCACACAACATTCTGTTGTAGATTGAGCATGAAGGAATTATATGCCTGGCTGAAACTGTCATACATCTAAACAACAGATGCTATGACTCTTACAAATGCATAATGACATACCTTTGTTAAGTTTTGCACATTGCAATTAAGTCTCTAGAGATTAAAACTGATCAAAGGAGTCTGGAGTTGGAACATAAGGCACAATTTAATGGAAGAGAAAATATACTTGTGGAATAAATTGAGAGTATTCCATTGATTTAAAATGGTACTGTCATGATGGAAGTGACAAAAGGAAAACTTAACATCTATGGCTTTCAAAACAATTACAAGTTGCTGAGAGTAACAAATTATGAAAAGTGATGGGGTCCTGATAAAGAAAAAGTAAGTAATACAACCATTATGGAAAAGATTAGAGGAAAAAAAAGACAACTGAGTAAAAAACTTTTATTTATGAATTGAATGTAAATTGCTTCCAAAAGTGCTGTTTTCCCTAGAGAGCAGTTTTAGAGCAAGAATCTGGATAGTTCAGTCAGTTAGAATACACAGCTGAAGAAAAAACAGGTTCTGTCTTTGAGTGGGACAGCTAGTTTTCCTCTGTTGGATGGTTTTAGATTCCATTTCTATTTCAAAACTTTCATCTAAAAAAACAACCACATAAACAAACCAAAAAAAAAAAAATGTTTGTCTGGGTCCAGAATCAGGAAGATTTAATTTCAAAATAGTTTCAAACACATACCAGCTTTGTAACCTTGGAGAAGTCAATTATATACTTCACCTCTGTTTCCTTTAGTATTTTTTTCTGAAAAATAGGGGTAATAATTGCACATGACAAGTGTAAAGCACTTAGTACAGTGACTGTTATATAGTAAACACTCTATGAACATTAACTATTTTTAGCTATTATAGAGGGACTTATGATTCAGTTCCATTATGATAACTGGGAGTACAGAGATAAAAATACATAAACAAAAAGTACACTATATTTACAATGACTAATTTTCAAATAAAAAATTAATTCTTAACCAGATTTTTCTCAAACACAAATCTCAAAACTCTCTAGAATGGGATCCTGAAGGACAATCCTCAAGAGCACAACATTTATTTTTTGCTGTTATTTAAAATCCACATGCAGATTCTGTTGTTCAACATCAGTAGGATTGTGCCCATTAATCAGACAATGTTTTCCCTAGAGAAAAATGATTAAGGCCAAACTCTCATGACATTTGCTGTCCACTGGGAAAGCTTGCCAGGTGGCAGATATATGCTTGCCAAGTTGTGTAACCATATTTCAACTGTGGAAACAGAACACATACTAGAGATGGTTTCTCTGTCTTCAACTGAGTCAATCAGGAATTACTGAAGGTTTTGAGTCACTGGAGGATTTTCTCATTTCTGATCATTAACCAAGATGACAACAGATCAGTCAAGAAACATCCATGTCCTACAATGATGTTTCACAAACCACTGAATTCTGATAGAACATATAAAGGTTTAAGGGATGTGATTAACAATATCATTTAGTTTTTATAACCATGTCATCCAAAAAGTCATTTGTCAAAAATTTTCTTCATTTTTGCTTTGATAAATCCTACAATATTGCATGGTCCAGACTTGTCCATAACGGTCTTCCCAAGAAAACTAACAGAAATCCAATCTTCTTAGCTCCTATCATATATTCTGTCAATGCCATTTATTTTAACATTCATTGTTATAACTTCTTTATTATTATTAACTGTTTTTAGAATTTGCAGACATTTCCTATAAAATAATTTTGTTTTTTTAAGTAATGTACTAAATGGTATACAAACCTTCATTTTTATGCAAACTTTATATGTGAATCATGATATAAAAGCTAGGGAGATAAGTTTAGATATAACAAAGTTCCTACCCTCATGGAGGTTATAATATAATGGGAAGAGAAGTCACTAACTTATTCTATTTGGATTATTATATATTCCAAACACATAAAAGATTTGAATTAATTGATAGTGTGCAGCTTTTCAAGGGAATGTTTTTAAGTAAAAGATAAAGCTTTCATAAGGCAGTTGATATTTTTTTGGTAGGATCATTAAAAGATTTGTAAAAATTCAATAAATAAAAGTACCTTCACTGGTATCATTTTATACCTTTTCCTATAAGACACATCCCACTTCCAATTTGGGAATCAATTCAACCACAATTTTTTTCTGAATTGGTTTTCCTCCTTAAAACTATTATTGGCCAAATGTCTTTAGGCTGCTAATTACTTTCCTTTGTGTTATCTAATCCTATTAAAATGTAAGTTTTTAAAGAGAATTGTCTTTGTATTTTTATTTACAAAACTTAGCCTAGTATGTTGTACTCAAGAAACACTTTTTAATTCATTAAGTCTCTCATCTATTTCATATATTTTCAGTTATGAAGCAAAAAAATCCCTGCTTTTCAAATACATTTCATAAATGGTATGTATTAAAGAGAAATAACAATATGCAAAAGTACATATGCATACTTTTTATCATTATGAAAACTTTGTATGTTATTTTAGTTGACACTCATTGAAAATAGTAGTTTGAGGTTAATATTAAAATAGACACAAAGAGGTTAAATGCTTACTCAAAATCAAACAATGTGTAAGACTCAGAGATGAGCTCTCAATTCAGGGCCTGTTCTAACGCAAATGTATTTGTTTTTTTACTATATCAAATCATCTTTCCCATTTATTTTATCAGGAATCCAGATGGCTTTATTAAATAATGCATTTGTGAAAGTAAAATTGTGGAATCCATTAGCTACAGGAGCAAAAAGAAAGAGAAAAAAAAGGGGGGGTTTAGAAATCATTAAATTAAAATTTCACTGTTTATGGCTTCATTCAAAGAGATTAAAATGATTAACTAAAGTCAGTCATATATATAATCTATGACAAAGCTTGAGTCTCTTTCAAAGTTTCTTTAAACCCAACAAATCATCTTTCCATTAAATCAGAGATTCTTAGCATTATTCATTGGAAATGGGTTAACTTTTCTTTCTTTCTTTTTTTTTTTTTTAATGGAAATAGCATTTTTTCAATTATATGTAAAGATAATTTTCATCATTCATTTTTAATAAGATTTTTAGTTCCAAAATTTCCTTCCTCTTTCCTCTTCCTAGTCTCCAAGATCTGATATGGGTTATAGATATGCAATCATGTTAAATATATTTTCACAATAGCCATGTTGTGAAAAAGAAACAGAAAAAAAAAGGCTTAATTTCTTTTAAAGATATTTTGAAAAGAGTACTTCAATATAATTTATTTTCTTTATCACGATATGCATTTTGTTTTATCTAAAACAGTCCATAAACTTCATAAAAAGTCCATAGACTTCAGAATACCGCTGTTTTATGTGAGTTTATCTTACAACCAGCACCTTTGCTAAAGTTATCCCCTACTGCATACAGAGCCATCTCCCTCTGTCCTGATCTACATCTTGATATTGGATCCAAGTGGCTTCAGAGGAAAAAGTGAAGTCCATGACTTTCCATAGTCCTCCCTCACTGAAATGCAATTCAGTTGCATGTAATGGAATTACATCCTTGATGTCAAAGTTTTCTTTGAGAACAAAAGACAACAAACAAATAAACTATAGTAGCAGCAACAACAATAATTTTTTTTTCAAATAAAATTTTAGTTGATGCTCTAATATAGAAGGCTGAAACTATTGAGTCAATGCACCTGAGGTCTATACTGCCGAGCACTTGAGGCTAACTACTGATTGGGCAATAATCTATGGGCATATGCTTGGAAAATTGTCCTTTCTGCTATCTGTACTGGCTCAATGATTGGTGTATACAGAAGATTGTAGGAGGGACTGGGTGGGGAGTCAGACTATCCAGAATCACTTTTGGGCAGTAGAGGAGGGAGAAAGCGATTGCGGAGATTCTGCTTCCATCCTGTTCAATCCTGCATCTAAGACCAAGAATAAAAACTAAGGACTTTTGTTTATCCTGACTCTGGCTAATTCTGGGGTATCTGGTGTGCTAGTGTGGTCATCACACTCTAGGGTTCTCTGAATAAATTATCATTTCATCTTCAAAGAACAGTAGTTCTGTTTCCCCATTAGAATATTAGAATAGAATAGAATAGAATAGAATTGCCTATTCTAATTCCTTCATTTTTTTTTCTTCTCTTGATGCCATAACTAGCATATAGAAACTAATAGTGGTTATAATGAGCATCCTTGCTTCACCCCTGATCTTATTGGGAAAGCTATTCATCTCCATTGCACAAAATGATTGCTGATGGCTTTAAATGCTTTTCATTTTAAGAAATTATCCCTTTAATCCTATGCTCCCTAGTGTTTTTTTTTAAAGGAATGAGTCCTGTATTATGTTGAAAACTTTTTCAGCTTTTATTGAGAAAATAATATAATTTGTATTAATTTTGTTATTGTTATGTTCAATTATATTGATCCTTTTCCTAACATTGAACCAACATTGTATTCCTGATAAAAATCCCACTTGGAAATGGTATATAATCCTTGTGATATATTGCTGCAATTACTTTGCTAGTATTTTGTTATAATTTTTCAGTAATATTCATTAAGGAAATTGGTCTATAATTTTCATTCTCTGCTTTAGTTCTTCATGGTTTGGTTATCAACACCATATTAGGTCATAAAGGAATTTGTTAGAATTCTCTCTTCACCTATTTTCTCCCAATATTTTTTATAGTATTGAAATTTTTCTTTAAATGTTTGTAGAATTAACTCATGAATCCCTCTGGCCCGGGGGATTTTTTTTCCTCCCTAGGAAGTTCATAACTGACTTGCTTAATTTATTTTTCTAAAATGGGGTTATGTGATGACCACATATTTAAAATCAGCCAGAGTCAGGAATTCAGGTTAAGGGGAAAATCTTCAATCTTTATTCTCAGTAGAGGTGAAGAAAGCAATATGGGAAGCTGCAACAGGAAGCCAGCTAGCAGAGGGGGATAGGAGGTCAAGGGTGGTCATGATAGCAATGCAAGCAGCTGTGAAAAGACGCCAGCCAGCAGTCTCTCTTTCCACTTCCCTTTCAACTCCCCTGCCTCCACTCACCAAAATTGTCATTTCCTATACAACATATCAGGACTTGCACAAAGAGTGGGCAGGGGCCAGTCTTTCTCCAAGCTTATATATTAATAGAGTATGATCCAATTACTATTTAGCCTCATGTGTTTGGGACCTCAGTGCATCAACTCGAGCCTCAGCTTATTACAGGGTTATTTAGGCTTTCTGTTTTCTAATCTATTAATCTAGGAAATGGGATGAACTCCCTCATAAAATGAAAGCAGGTAGAAGAGTGAATAAAAAAAAAAAACAGAATCCTACAATATGTTATTTACAAGAAACACATTTGAAGAAGAGAGACACACAAAGAAAAGGATTAGAGCTGATCTATTATGTTTCAAATGAATTAAAAAGGTAAAAGGTAGCAACCCTAGTCTCAGACAAAGAAAAGCACAAACAGATCTAATTAAAAGAGATAAGGAAGGAAAATACATTTTACTAAAAGGAACTATACTATTAATATTAACCATGACACAAATAAGTTTAAGAACCCCTGTACTAGAATAAACTTCCTTTCCCCTCACTACCGAACATTCATCTACTTTATAGTTTCCTATTCAGCTATTCCTTCATTACCTTTATTTTAGTAATTAGTTACTCCACTGGAAATGTTTAACTTGTATAGAACAACCCATGAGACCCCAAAGAAAATATGGGACTTGTGAGAAGCAAATTTCATCTTTCTATAGAACTTGTCCTTTGGCTATTTATCTCTAATAAACATTAAACTAACTCACATGACTGGGATTGGGCAAGGTGCAACATAATTCATTAGATATTTAAAAAGAATGCAACATAAGATATTATTCTTTAAGAATGCTGCTAGGACAAACCTAGGGAAAGTTTATATAATGGTGACTTTCTAGTTTAAGGAATTTTCATGCTTTGTATTTGCTCACCAATTAAATTTTAAAATCATTTATCTGCCATTTGTTCATAGGGATGGTGATGACAGTGGAATAAGTATACCTCAAGCACCTATTTTGTGTCAGGTGGTTCAGTGATAGTGCATCAGGCTTGATGTCAGGAAGATATGAGTTCAAATCCAGTCTCAGATATTTATTTGTCACATCACCCTGGGCAAATCACTTAACTCTGTTTGCTCAATTTCCTCATTTGTAAAATGAACTGAAAAAGGAAATGGCAAATCATTCCAGTAACTCTAACAAGAAAAGTCCAAATAGGGTCATAGATGAGTCAACAGGACCTGAAATGAATGAACAACAACAAATGTGTAAGTATTTTGTTAAATGCTTTCCACTATTATCTCATTTGATCCTCATAAGAATATCAGGAGTTAATTACTATTATGTTCTACTTTCTAGAGTTGAAGAAGTAAAGGAAGAAGTTAAATGACTTCTCCAGAGTCACACAGATAGTAAGTGTCTGAGCTCTAGCTTTATATATGGAACATGTACTGGTGTGGGATCATCAAATTCTTTAATATTTATACTCTTAGGGAGCTGCCTAGAGCACTAAAGGGATACGTTATTTGCCCATAGTATGTAAGTGACAGGTAGGATTTGATCCGAACTCTTTTTGTCTTCAAGGTCAGCAATCTATCCACTCCACCATGTTTTCTCTTAATACAAATTAGAATTAGAGAATTCATTCCCTTTTTCATAAACACTGTGCTTGAGTCAAATAAGACTACTTTCTGCTCCGCAAAAATTGACAGGCCTTTACATTCTAAGAATTTTTCTTCAAATCATTTTCAATGTTTGGGATATGTTCCTTCCTGCTCTTTGTCTGTGGTATTTCTCTCTGTCTTTTCTAAGGCAATTCAGATGCAAAATATTCCATGACACCTTTCCTAATAACATATATTTGTAAACAATTTCTTTCTTCAGTATCAGATAGAATTCAGTTTTATGTGTATCTAATATTCTTATTACATGTTATAGCATATGATAGTTATAGAATATATATCTATAGCAAAAAATAGCTATTTGGTGACATATTCTCCCCCAAATAAACTATAATATATTATATACATAGTTCTTGTCCATCTGTTTTCTCACTAGGCTATATACTTAAGGGCAAGGTGTGTGTCTATGTAAATGATGTCTTTAATCCTAGCAACTAGTTCAGGGAATTGCCTCCTAATAAATCTTTATTGAACTGAATTGAATAACATTAAAATTTTCCACTCTTGTTAAAAATTTCCTGTATCCAGATATAACCCCATCTTCATATTTACCCCAAATGTGATTTCCCTAATATACCATAATATATTTATTCAATACTCCTGCATGTACAGTTTATGGCTTGTTCATTTACATGAGAGAAATTATAATCTTCTCCTGACATCCTTTTCATGAGAATAAAATGTCTTCACTTTGCTTCTATGTGCTTTAAAATTAGACCAAGTAGCAGAGAGAACAGATGCTAGGTAAGTCACTAAATGGGCATTTTATTTTGTTTTTTTTTTAAATTCTACTTCTTCATGAACTCTTAGAAAACATGGTACGAATTTTATTGCAGTAAACATTATGCTTTCATTTTAAAAAGGATGAACCTTCCTGTTACTCTTCATAACACACCACTTACTATACATACAATTAAGAAGACTGGAATGGCAATCTTCACACCCTGCTTCATCTCATCTACATTTTACATTCCTCATATTGGCTTTTGGACTCTGGTGAAAGCACAAATATTGATAATAGATGGGGATAATGATGTTCACAGTTACAGAGCCATATGATACATCAAGATAGGCTGGATTTTTGTTTTGTTTTGGTTTGTTTTGTTTAACGAAGATGTTGTTATGGTAGAAAAATGCCAAATAAATAATGAACCTAATGCTACAGCAGAACAATCAATTAAGAGGTATTTACAGAATAACTTCTCTGGGTCTAGGACTTCATTAGCTTCTTTGGGAGTTCAGGAAGTGAAGTCTAACCCTTGGGATTTGATGTTATTGGGACTTTTTCAAATGAAGCACTTAGGACAAAAAGATAAGACAGAATAAGCAATTTACAACTTAAGTTTTCCTAACTTACATCCTTCCTAACGTGTTTATGGCTCTGCTTCTGTTCCCTCTCTTTTTCCACCTACATGGCTGCTCCTTGGAACTTTAGACATCCCCTACTAAGCAGAATCTCCTCTGTCAATCACTCTTTAGATGATCATTATTATAGAAAGAACTTGTAGCAAAGTAAAAAATGGATTCAGGTGCAATTAATTTAAGGAAGTTGGACAGCAGAATATCAGAATAACTGAATGCTGACAATATAAAATGTAACAACTCACAAGTAGTCATCATCTGATGATCACCTGATGGCAAAATTAAAAACAAACAAAACTGTTTGTTTCTTATTAACTTTCTTTTTATTAACTCCCAAAGTCCTTCTACCCAGATCCAAATTTTACAGAACCTTAGCCTAGAGAGTTGGCTATGGAGGCCAACATCAGATGATGTATTTCTAATATCTCCTTTTTTTGAGGCTGTATGATGAAGTGACTTGACCCAATTTGAACACAAAATAAGTGGGACATTTAAGAATTAGACATACTACTCTGCTTCTACTTCTGACACTGTTGTATACCTCTGACCCAGAATTATGGAATTGCATAATGATAATCTGAAATTTCTAAATTTGGAGTTTTCCATGAGGCTTTGTTTGTTGCCTATGTAAGAACTTTACAAGTCTTACATTATTAAGATCTAAAGGAGTTAAGTGACACAGTGGATAGAAGAGTGGGCCTGAAGTCAGGAAACTCTGATTGCAAATATGGCCACAGCCACTCAATAGATGTGTGATTGAATACAGGCATATAATTTAAATTTATTTTGCTTCATTTTTCTAATCTATTGATTGGGACTAATAAGAGTACTACCTAACACAGTTGTGAACATCAAGTGAGAAAGTATTTATAAAACATTTCACATAGTGTTTTACATGCAAAAAAAAAAAATCACAAATGAATATTTCCTTCTCCTTTTCTTATCCAGGAATACTTTAATTAAGACTATTGAAACTGCCTAACCACAGGCCATGAAGGTTCCCATTTTCATCCCCAACAAGAAATGTCCATGGAATATCCTATAGATAGATCTTGTGAAAATATCTACTACAGAAATTTATCTCTCTGAAATATAACTGAATTTTATTTTATCGGTTTTGTGCACAAGGAGACAATCTAGACAGACAGAGAGAGAGAGAGAGAGAGAGAGAGAGAGAGAGAGGGAAAGAGAGAAAGAGAGAGAGAGAGAGAGCGAGAGAGAGAGAGAGAGAGAGAGAGAATGAGAGATGGGAGTGGGGAAAAATGGAGAGGATAAGAAAAGAAAAGTCTGAAAAGGGTTGAGAGGAATGGAAAAGAAGAGAAAGTAAAAAGAAGGGAAGGAAGGAGAGAATGAGAAAATTAGACTTTATTTCTTGTAGGTTTTTGCTGTTACATATAGTAAAAATTGGGAAAAAAATTAAAAACCTTAACCACAAAAAGGTTATTTATTTCAGAGAAATTTTTTTAGAGAAATTTGCATAAGACAGAAGCTACATATTCTAAGATTTAGTGAATTAAAATAATTTAAAGGTACTCCTTAAGGAATAAAAGATTCAGGGGGGCAGAGCCAAGATGAAGGAGAAGGCACACACGACTTTCTAAGCTCCTCTCATTCCCCTCATAACCAACTATTTAATTCAGCCTCAAAAATAGCTCTTCACTGCTTAAATTCATGAAGATTAGAAGCACTACAATTTACCAGCCGAAGTCAATCTGGAAGATCACCAGGAAAGGTTTGTCCTGAGGGGCCAGGAACAGACTAGCACAGGCAGCGAGAGACTAGTGTCCTGAGCAGACCAGTGGTGGGGATGATCTCTGTGGCTAGAGAAATTATAGAGACAACTCTGCTATAGGCTAACTGCTCTGCCTTGATTACAAAGGAGTAAACTGGCAGAGAAATTAAAGGTTAAAACAGAGGCTCCTCTAAAAAACACCAGAATCTAACGAGATCTGGCTGTAACCCCTCAAACCCAGAAGTGACTCAGGCAGATTTTATTGCAGCCCTGTAGCCACATCTTGCAGTTCAGGGGTTTGCAGGGGCAGTTACAAATCTGCACAGCAGGGGGGCACAGCCTGGGCAGCCTCTAATTGGCACAGTGTGGGGCTCAGCCTGGGGCAATAGAACTTCCCCAGCATAGTGTGTTTCCCGGCAGACACTTCCCATCCCTGCAAATCCACTTACTGCTCAACTGCTAATACCCACAGCCAGGGCAGGCTTTGGCTTAGAGTAGTGAAACTCTCACTGCTCAGCATCTAGCCCCAGGGCAGTCATTATCTCACAAGGGGTGGGGAGGGGTGTTCTTTGCAGGGAACTTTCCCAGGTCTGCAGGCCTGAGTTACTCCCAGGTGGGGAACTCTTTCCCAGAGCACTCCAGTACCTCCCTGCTTTTTGTAGCCGGCTGATAGGACAGCTACCAGTCCATATACCTTTCACTGCTCTGCAGAGGAAGCTGGTAACCTCCTGGCTCTGCAGGCAGACCCTACAGTCTTTAACAAAATGAGTAAAAAAATCAAAAGAACAATTGATAGTTTCTATACAGAAAGAGAACAGCTTTTCAACTCTGAAGAAACTAATAGCAGACAATCTCCAGACAATTGTTGGTCCCCAATACAAAAGGCTCTCCTAGAAGAGACCATTCAAAACCTTAAAAGAGAACTAGAAGAAAAACGGGGAAAAGAAAGAGAAGCTATGCAAGAAAGTACAGAAAAGGCATATAACTCACTAAAAAAAAAAAAATTGATAAAGTGGAAAAAGAAAACAACTTCCTGAAATGTGAATTGGAAAAGATAAAAAACTCCCAAGAAGTACAGAGAAACAGAATTTGTGAACTGGAAAAAGAAAATAACTCACTAAAAAAAAATAGTGAAATGGAAAAAAATTCCATAGAGCAAAACAACTCAATTGGACATATACAAAAAGAAGCAAAAAAAGCTATTGAAGAAAATAACTCACTAAAAATCAGAACTGAACCAATAGAAATGATTGATTGATTGAGACATCAAGAATCAGTCAAGCAAACCCCCCGAAAAGAAAGATTGGAAAAAAATGTCAAATGTTTACTTGGAAAAATGACAGACCTGGAAAATATATCTAGGAGAGATAACCTGAGGATTATTGGACTACCCAAAAATTATGATGAAAAAAACCAGCCTAGATACGATTTTACAGGAAATAATCAAAGAGAACTGCCCAGAAGTAATAGAACTGGAAGGTAAAATAGGTGTTGAAAGAATTCATCGAACACCTTCTGAAAAAGACCCTAAAATAAAGACTCTGAGGAATATTGTAGCCAAACTTCAGATTTTTGAGACTAAAGAAAAAAAATTTTACAAGCAGTCAGGAAACAACAGTTCAAATACTGAGGTGCCACAATAAGGGTCACACAAGATCTGGCTGCCTCAACATTAAAGGACTGAAGGACCTGGAATCAGATATTCCAAAAGGCAAAAGAGCTTGGAATGCAGCCAAGAATAAACTACCCAGCTAAGCTGAGTATTTGTTTCCATGGAAGAAGATGGACATTTAATGAAATAGAGGAATTCCATTTGTTTCTAAGGAAAAAAAAACAGACTTAAACAAAAAAAAAAAAATTGATCTCCAGCAATAGGACTCAAGCAAAGTAGAAAAAGGTAAAAGGAATTCTGGAGAACTGTATTTCTGTTATGGATATTCATAAAAACCATATGTATAATTTGATTTCACTGATATAACATAAAAAAGGGAAGTTGAAATGGAAAGGGGATAGTGTCAGAAAAAAGGGAAAAAAGGAGATAAAAAGAGGGAAACTACATGTGAAAATGAGGCAAAGGAAACCTATCTTATCTGAGGGAACTTAGAGATGAGAAGGAACATTGTGTGAATCCTACTCTCATCAGAGTTGACTCAAAGAGGAAATAATTGACATATTTGTTTTACAGAAAATCTTCTCTCACTCCATTAAAAGTGGGAGAGGAAAAAGGAAAAGGAAAAAGAGTAATAAGGGAAGGGCACAAGAAAGGGGAAGGGATTCAAAGGGAGGAGGGAAGGATACTAAAGAGGGAGAGCTGCATGATGCAAGTAGGACCAATAAGTTTAATACTAGGGAAGAAGGGAAGGAGGGCAAGAAAAAGAAAAGTATAATCTGGGGGTATTAGGATGGCAGGAAATACAGAATTAGTAATTTTAACCATTAATGTGAATGGGATGAACTCTCCCATAAAGAGGAGGCAGATAGCAGACTGGATCAAAAGTCAGAACCCTACAATATGGTGTTTACAGGAAACACATTTAAAACAAGGAGATACATACAGAGTAAAGGTAAAAGGCTGGAGCAGAATCTATTATGTTTCAGATGAAGTCAAAAAAGCAGGGGTAGCCATCCTTATCTCAGATCAAGCAAAAGCAAAAATGAATCTAATTAAAAGAGATAAGGAAGGAAACTATATCTTGCTAAAGGGTACTGTAGACAATGAAGCAATATCAGTATTAAACATATATGCACCAAGTGGTATAGCATCTAACTTCCCAAAGGAGAAGTTAAGAGAATTATAAGAAGAAATAGACAGCAAAACTATAATAGTGGGAGATCTCAATCGTGCACTCTCAGATTTAGATAAATCAAATCACGAAACAAATAAGAAAGAAATTAAAGAGGTAAATAGGATGTTAGAAAAATTAGGTATGAAAGATCTCTGGAGAAAACTGAATGGTGACAGAAAGGAGTATACTTTCTTCTCAGCAGGTCATGGAACCTACACAAAAATTGACCGTATATTAGGACATAAAGACCTCAAAATTAAATGCAGGAAGGCAGAAATAGTAAATGCTTTCTTTTCAGATCACAATGCAATAAAAACTACATTCAACAAAAAGTTAGGTGTAAAGAGGCCAAAAAGTAATTGGAAACTAAATAATCTCATCTTAAATAATGATTGGGCGAAACAGCAAAGTATAGACACAATTAATAATTTCACTCGAGACAATGACAATGGTGAGACATCATGCCAAAACTTATGGGATACAGGAAAAGTGGTAATAAGAGGAAATTTTATATCCTTAAAGGCTTACTTGAATAAAATAGAGAAAGAGAAGATCAATGAATTGGGCCTGCAACTTAAAAAGCTAGAAAAAGACCAAATTAAAAACCCCCAATCAATTACTAAACTTGAAATTCTAAAATTAAAAGGAGAAATTAATAATATAGAAAGTTAAAAAAAAACTATTGAACTAATAAATAAAACTAAGAGTTGGTTTTATGAAAAAACCAATAAAATTGATAAACCTTTGGTAAATCTGATTAAAAAAAGAAGAGAGGGAAATCAAATTAGTAGTCTTAAAAATTAAAAGGGAGAATTTTCCACCGATGAAGAGGAAATTAAAGAAATAATAAGGGATTAATTTGCCCAACTTTATGCCAATAAATTTGACAACCTAAGTGAAATGGATTATTTCCATTTATAAATGGAAAATATAGGCTTCCCAGATTATCAGAGGAGGAAGTAAATTGCTTAAATAGTCCCAATTCAGAAAAAGAAATAGAACAAGCTATTAATCGACTCCCTTAAATATATAAATATATAAATATATATATATATATATATATATATATATATATATATATATATATATATATATATATATATATATATATATATCCACACATATCCAGGACCAGATGGATTTACATGTGACTTCTACCAAACATTCAAAGAACAATTAGGCCCAATGTTTTATAAACTATTTGAAAAAATTGGGAATGAAGGAGTCCTTCCAAATTCTTTTTATGACACAGATATGATACTGATACCTAAACCAGGTAGGTTAAAAACAGAGAAAGAAAATTATAGACCAATCTCCCTAATGAATATTGATGCTAAAATTTTAAATAAGATACTAGCAAAAAGACTACGGAAAATCACCCCCAGGATAATACACCATGATCAAGTAGGATTTATACCAGGAATGCAGGGCTGCCTCAATATTAGGAAAACTATTAGTATAACTGGCCATATTAATAATCAAATTAAGAAAAACCATAAGATCATCTCAATAAGTGCAGAAAAAAGCATTTGATAAAATCCAACATCCATTCTTATTAAAAACTCTTGAGAGTATAGGAATAAATGGACTTTTCCTTAAAATAATCTGTAGCATCTATTTAAAACCAGCAGTAAGCATCATATGTAATGGGGACAAACTGCAACCATTCCCAATAAGATCAGGAGTGAAACAAGGTTGCCCACTATCACTGTTACTATTTAATATTGTATTAGAAATGCTAGCTTTGGCAATAAGAGTTGAGAAAGAGATTAAAGGAATAAGAATAGACAATGAGGAAACCAAATTATCACTCTTTGCTGATGATATGATGGTATACTTAGAGAACCCCAAGATTCTACTAAAAAGTTATTAGAAACAATCCACACCTTTAGCAAAGTTGCAGGATACAAAGTAAACCCACATAAGTCATCAGCATTCTTATATATCACTAACAAAACTCAACAGTTAGAGTTACAAAAAGAAATTCCATTTAAAGTAACTACTGATTGTATAAAATATTTAGGACTCTATCTGCCAAGGGAAAACCAGAAACTTTATGAGCAAAACTACAAAACACTTTCCACACAAATTATGTCTGATCTAACCAACTGGAAAAATATTAAATGCTCTTATATTGGGCAAGGAAATACAATAAAGATGATAATACTACCTAAACTAATTTATTTATTTAGCACTATACCAATCAGACTCCCAAAAAAACTATTTTTATGACCTAGAAAAAATAACAAAAAAGTTCATATGGAAAAACAAAAGGTCAAGAATTCAAGGGAATTAATTAAAAAAAAAATCAAATGAAGGTGGCCTAGCTGTACCAGATCTAAAATTATATTATAAAGCAGCAGTTACTAAAACAATCTGCTATTGGTTAAGAAATAGACTAGTTGATCAATGGAATAAGTTAGGTTCAAAGGACAAAACAGCCAATAACTTTAGTAATATAGTTTTTGACAAACCCAAAAACCCCAGTTTCTGGGATAAGAATGCATTATTTGACAAAAAATGCTGGGAAAATTGCATCTATTTTCAAGGTTGGTTGTTTTTTTGCAATGAGATATTTTACATTTTTTTCCACTTTTCATTCTTTTTAGTTTGTATTGTTGATTCTTGGTGTTTCATAGAGTCATTAGTTTTCATTTGCTCCATTCTAGTTTTAAATATGTTATTTTCTTCAGTTTTTTTTTTTTTTTGTATTTTTTGCATTTGATTAATTCTACTTTTGAAAGTGGTATTTTCTTTCTTTTTTTAAAAATAACTTTTTATTGATAGAACCCATGCCAGGGTAATTTTTTTACAGCATTATTCCTTACACTCACTTCTGTTCTGATTTTTCCCCTCCCTCCCTCCATCCCTGGAAATAGATCCCACAAGCAAAACGCCAAGGGATATTTTTGCAAAACTCCAGAACTACAATCTCTTTTTTTTTTTTTTTTTTTATAATAAATTTTATTTTATTTAATAATAACTTCGCATTGACAGAATCCATGCCAGGATAATTTCTACACGACATTATCCCTTGCAATCACTTATGTTTCGTTTTTTCCCCTCCCTCCCTCCTCCCCCCCCCCCCAGGATGGCAAGCAGTCCTATATATGCTAAACATGTTGCAGTATATCCTAGATACAATACATATTTGCAGAACCAAACATTTCTCTTGTTGCACGGGGAGAATTGGATTCAGAAGGTAAAATTAACTCGGGAAGAAAATCAAGAATGCAAATAGTTCACATTCATTTCCCAGTATTCCTTCTTTGGGTGTAGCTGTTTCTGTCCATCATTTCTCCAATGAAACTCAGTTAAGTCTCTTTGTCAGAGAAATCCACTTCCATCAGAATACATCCTCATACAATATCGTTGTCGAAGTGTATAATGATTTCCTGGTTCTGCTCATCTCACTTAGCATCAGTCCATGTAGGTCTCTCCAAGCCTCTCTGTATTCATCCTGCTGGTCATTCCTTACAGAGCAATAATATTCCATAACATTCATATACCACAATTTACCCAGCCATTCTCCAATTGATGGGCATCCATTCATTTTCCAGTTTCTAGCCACTACAAAAGGGCTGCTACAAACATTTTGGCACATACAGGTCCCCTTCCCTTTTTTAGTATCTCTTTGGGGTATAAGCCCAATAGAAACACTGTTGGATCAAAGGTATGCACAGTTTGATAACTTTTTGGGCATAATTCCAGATCGCTCTCCAGAATGGCTGGATTCGTTCACAACTCCACCAACAATGCATCAATGTCCCGTTTTCCCGCATCCCCTCCAACATTCATCATTGTTTTTTCCTGTCATCTTAGCCAATCTGACAGGAGTGTAGTGATATCTCAGAGTTGTCTTAATTTGCATTTCTCTGATCAATAGTGATTTGGAACACTCTTTCATGTGAGTGGTAATAGTTTCAATTTCTTCATCTGAAAATTGTCTGTTCATATCCTTTGACCATTTATCAATTGGAGAATGGCTTGATTTTTTATAAATTTGAGTCAGTTCTCTATATATTTTGGAAATGAGGCCTTTATCAGAACCTTTAATTGTAAAGATGTTTTCCCAGTTAGTTACTTCCCTACTAATCTTGTTTGCATTCGTTCTGTTTGTACAAAGGCTTTTTAATTTGATATAATCAAAATTTTCTATTTTGTGATTGGTAATGGTCTCTAGTTCATCTTTGGTCACAAATTTCTTTCTCCTCCACAAGTCTGAGAGATAAACTATCCTATGTTCCTCTAATTTATTTATAATCTCGTTCTTTATGCCTAGGTCATGGACCCATTTTGATCTTATCTTGGTATGTGGTGTTAAGTGTGGGTCCTTGCCTAATTTCTGCCATACTAATTTCCAGTTATCCCAGCAGTTTTTATCAAATAATGAAATCTTATCCCAAAATTTAGAATCTTTGGGTTTGTCAAACACTAGATTGCTATAGTTGACTATTCTGTCTTGTGAACCTAACCTTTTCCACTGATCAACTAATCTATTTCTAAGCCAATACCAGATGGTTTTGGTGACTGCTGCTTTATAATATAATTTTAGATCAGGTACAGCTAGACCACCTTCATTTGATTTTTTTTTCATTAATTCCCTTGAGATTCTCGACTTTTTATTGTTCCATATGAATTTTGTTGTTATTTTTTCTAAATCATTAAAATATTTTCTTGGAAGTCTGATTGGTATAGCACTAAATAAATAGATTAGTTTAGGGAGTATTGTCATCTTTATTATATTTGCTCGGCCTATCCAAGAGCACTTAATATTTTTCCAATTATTTAAGTCTGACTTTATTTGTGTGAAAACTTTTTTGTAATTTTGCTCATATAATTCCTGACTTTCCTTTGGTAGGTAGATTCCCAAATATTTTATGCTATCAACAGTTATTTTGAATGGAATTTCTCTTTGTATCTCTTGCTCTTGGATTTTGTTGGTGGTGTATAAGAATGCTGAGGATTTATGGGGATTTATTTTGTATCCTGCTACTTTGTTAAAATTATGAATTATTTCTAATAGCTTTTTAGTAGAATCTCTGGGGTTCAGAACTACAATCTCAAGGATAAAACACTTCAAGGTGCCAGACAAAAGCAATTCAAATATCAAGGAGCAAGAGTCAGGATTTCCCAGGATCTGGCTGCATCTACAATAAAGTATCAGAGGACCTGAAATAATGTATTTTGGAAGGCAAAGGACTTTAGGTTACAAGAAAGAATTAATTATTCAGCTAGACCGAATACTGTGTTTCAGTGAAGGCAAGAGATCTTCAAAGAAGTGAGACTTTCAATAATTTCTATTGAAAAACACAGAAGTAAAATTTGATCTTTAAACACAAGACTCAAATGAAGCATAGAAAGACAAGAGAAACATATATATTATATAAAAATTAAACTGTTTACATTCATAGATGGGAAAATGATATCTGTGACTCTTGGGAATTGTATCTGTTATTGGGAAAGTTAGAGGGGAGCATCACATGTACTGAGGCTGTGCCTGCAAGTGGACTCTGATGTGATGACATCAAAGAATAAGACATCAAAGGGTAGAAAAAAGTTCTTTACTGGAAAAAGCTAGAAAATGAACAAATTAAAAACCTCTAATTAAATACCAAATTAGAAATATTGACTCAAAGAGAGATTAATAACATAGAAAGTAAGAAAACTATTGAACTAATAAACAAATGTAGCAGTTTGTTGTATGAAAAAACTAACAAAATAGATGAAATGCTGGATTATTTGATCAGAAAAAGGAAAGGAAAAAAAAATAACCAGCATTAAAAATGAAAAAGGTGAATTTACCACCAATTAAAAATAAATTAAAGCAATAATTACCAGCTATTTTGCCCAAATCTTTGGCACAAAATATGACAATCAGTGAATATTTATAAAAATATAAATTGTCCACATTAATAGAAGATTAAAGTATTTGGTCACATTTTAGAAAAAGAAATTGAACAAGACATTAATGAACTCCCTAAGAAAAAATCTCTAGGGTCAGATGGATTTACCAGTGAATTCTACCAAATATTTAAATAAAATTAATTTCAAAACAATGTAAACTATTTGGAAAAATAGATAAATAAGGAGTTCTGCCAAATTATCTTTGACAAAAATATGGTACTGATAACTATACCAGAAAGAGGCAAAACAGAAAAATAAAATTACAGTCCAATCTCACTAATGAATATTGATGAAAAAATTACATAAAACATTAGTGAAGAGATTATAGCAAATTATCAGCTTTATGCCAGGAATGCAGAGCTTATTCACTATCAGAAAAAAAAAACTTACAATAATTGATAATATCAATAAAGAAGATCCAGAAAATATGATAATCTCAATGGATTCAGAAAAAGCTTGTGAGAAAATACAGAATCCATTCCTATTTTTAAAAAAATAGACAGCATGGGAACAATGAGAGTTTTCCTTAAAATAGAAAGCAGTATCTATCTAAAATCAACAGCAAGGATAATTTGTAATGGACAGAAGCTGGATGCATTCCCAATAAGATCAGGAGTGAAACAAGGATGCCTATTATCATCCCTATTATTTAATATTATACTAGAAATCTTGATTTTAACAATAAGAAAAAAGAATTAGAGGAAATAAAACTATCACTTTTTGCAGATATGATGATATCCATTGAGAATCTAGAAAATCATCCAAAATATTATTGGAAACAATTCACAATTTTTGCAAAGGTACAGGATATAAAATAAACCCACCCAAATTATCAGCATTTCCATATATTACTGACAAAACTCCTCAGCAATTGAAGAAAGAGAGATTCCATTGAAAATTACTATCTGCCAAGGCAAAGCCAAGTATTATATGAATATAATTACAAAACACTTCCAACACAAATAAAGTCAGATATAAATGATTGAAAAATATCAACTGCTCATGGGTAGATCAAGCTAATAAAATAAAAATGTCAATTCTGCTTAAATTGGTCTATTTGTTCAATGCCATACCAATCAAACTGCCAAAAATAATTTTATAGTACTTGAAAAATTAGAACAAAATTTATCTAGAGGAAAATAGTCAAGAATGTCAAGGGTTCAGAACTACAATCTCAAGGATAAAACACTTCAAGGTGCCAGACAAAAGCAATTCAAATATCAAGGAGCAAGAGTCAGGATTTCCCAGGATCTGGCTGCATCTACAATAAAGTATCAGAGGACCTGAAATAATGTATTTTGGAAGGCAAAGGACTTTAGGTTACAAGAAAGAATTAATTATTCAGCTAGACCGAATACTGTGTTTCAGTGAAGGCAAGAGATCTTCAAAGAAGTGAGACTTTCAATAATTTCTATTGAAAAACACAGAAGTAAAATTTGATCTTTAAACACAAGACTCAAATGAAGCATAGAAAGACAAGAGAAACATATATATTATATAAAAATTAAACTGTTTACATTCATAGATGGGAAAATGATATCTGTGACTCTTGGGAATTGTATCTGTTATTGGGAAAGTTAGAGGGGAGCATCACATGTACTGAGGCTGTGCCTGCAAGTGGACTCTGATGTGATGACATCAAAGAATAAGACATCAAAGGGTAGAAAAAAGTTCTTTACTGGAAAAAGCTAGAAAATGAACAAATTAAAAACCTCTAATTAAATACCAAATTAGAAATATTGACTCAAAGAGAGATTAATAACATAGAAAGTAAGAAAACTATTGAACTAATAAACAAATGTAGCAGTTTGTTGTATGAAAAAACTAACAAAATAGATGAAATGCTGGATTATTTGATCAGAAAAAGGAAAGGAAAAAAAAATAACCAGCATTAAAAATGAAAAAGGTGAATTTACCACCAATTAAAAATAAATTAAAGCAATAATTACCAGCTATTTTGCCCAAATCTTTGGCACAAAATATGACAATCAGTGAATATTTATAAAAATATAAATTGTCCACATTAATAGAAGATTAAAGTATTTGGTCACATTTTAGAAAAAGAAATTGAACAAGACATTAATGAACTCCCTAAGAAAAAATCTCTAGGGTCAGATGGATTTACCAGTGAATTCTACCAAATATTTAAATAAAATTAATTTCAAAACAATGTAAACTATTTGGAAAAATAGATAAATAAGGAGTTCTGCCAAATTATCTTTGACAAAAATATGGTACTGATAACTATACCAGAAAGAGGCAAAACAGAAAAATAAAATTACAGTCCAATCTCACTAATGAATATTGATGAAAAAATTACATAAAACATTAGTGAAGAGATTATAGCAAATTATCAGCTTTATGCCAGGAATGCAGAGCTTATTCACTATCAGAAAAAAAAAACTTACAATAATTGATAATATCAATAAAGAAGATCCAGAAAATATGATAATCTCAATGGATTCAGAAAAAGCTTGTGAGAAAATACAGAATCCATTCCTATTTTTAAAAAAATAGACAGCATGGGAACAATGAGAGTTTTCCTTAAAATAGAAAGCAGTATCTATCTAAAATCAACAGCAAGGATAATTTGTAATGGACAGAAGCTGGATGCATTCCCAATAAGATCAGGAGTGAAACAAGGATGCCTATTATCATCCCTATTATTTAATATTATACTAGAAATCTTGATTTTAACAATAAGAAAAAAGAATTAGAGGAAATAAAACTATCACTTTTTGCAGATATGATGATATCCATTGAGAATCTAGAAAATCATCCAAAATATTATTGGAAACAATTCACAATTTTTGCAAAGGTACAGGATATAAAATAAACCCACCCAAATTATCAGCATTTCCATATATTACTGACAAAACTCCTCAGCAATTGAAGAAAGAGAGATTCCATTGAAAATTACTATCTGCCAAGGCAAAGCCAAGTATTATATGAATATAATTACAAAACACTTCCAACACAAATAAAGTCAGATATAAATGATTGAAAAATATCAACTGCTCATGGGTAGATCAAGCTAATAAAATAAAAATGTCAATTCTGCTTAAATTGGTCTATTTGTTCAATGCCATACCAATCAAACTGCCAAAAATAATTTTATAGTACTTGAAAAATTAGAACAAAATTTATCTAGAGGAAAATAGTCAAGAATGTCAAGGGAATTGATTAAAAATATACAAAGGATGATGGCTTAGCAATACCAACTCTAAAAGTAAATTATAAAGCAGTAGTCATCAAAACCATTTGGTACTGACTAAGAAATAGAGTGGTGAATCAGCAAAATTGATTAGGTATACATGGCACAATAATCAAGTACTAGAGTAATCTAGTATTTGATAAACCCCCAAATTCCTGCTTCTGGCATAAGTACTAAATTTTTGACAAAAAATTCAGGGAAACCTGTAAAATAACATATTGGAAACTTGGTTTAGACCTATATGTCACACTGCATAACAAAATAAGGTCAAAATGCATACATATTTTGGGCACAAAGCAGGATACCATCAGTAAATTAGTAGAGCAAGAGATAATTTACCAGTCAGATCTTTGGAAAAAGGAGGAATTTATGACCAAAAAAGAACCAGAGAACTTTATGAAAGGCAAAACGGGAACTTTGATACATTAAATTAAAAAGTTTTAGCACAAACAAAACCACTAGAAACAAGATTAAAAACAAAGTACAATACAGGGTGAAAAATTTACATCCAATGTTTCTAAGAAATGTCTCGTTTCTAAAATATGTAAAGAACCATGTCAAGTTTATAAGAACACAAGTCATTCCTCAATTGATAAATGGTCAAAGGATATGGACAATTTTAAGATGATGAAATCAAAGCCACATATAGTCATATGAAAAAATGTTGTAAATCATTATTGATTAGAGAAATACAAATTAAAACAATTATGAGGTATGACCTCATAACTTTCAGATTGGGCTAAGAAGACAGGAAAAGATAATAATAAATACTGGAGGGATTGTGGGAAAACTTGGACACTAATGCATTGTTTGTGGAGTCCTGAAATGATCCAACCACTCTGGAGAGCAATTTAGAACTATGCCCAAAGTTCTATAAAACTGTTCATACCCTTTGACCCAGCATGTCCTTTGACTAGGTTGTATTCCAAGAAAATCCTAAAGGAGGGGAAAGGACCCACATGTGCAAAAATATTTTTTAGGAACTCTTTTTGTGATAGCAAAGATTTGAAAAATGAGTATATGCCCATCAATTGGGTAATGACTAAACAAACTGCCATATATGAAAAGCAAACAAGTTGCTTTTAGAAAGGCCTGGAAAGATTTACATAATCTGATGCTGAATGAAATAAGTAGGACCAGGAATACATTGAACATAATAATAGCAAAAATATGCCATGATTAACTATGAAAGACTTTGTCTCAGTGGTTCAATGATCCAAGGCAATCCCAATAGACTCTGTATAGAAAATGCCACATGCACCCGGGGGGCGGGGGGGGACTATAGAGATTGAATGTAAATCAACACATACTATGTTCACTTCCTTTTTTTTTTCTTTCCCATGCTTTTTTTCCTTTTGTTCCTATTTTTCTCTTTGAACATGATTCCTAAAGCAATATTTATTAAGATAAATAAATTAATTCATTAATACATTTATGAAAAGAAAATGAAGTTGACATATGCATTGCCAGGGCTAGATCAGTGTTTGGGAGGCTCTGATGGAAAGTATGGGAAAGTCCATTTCTAACTATAAAAGAAGTTTGAGACAATCATCACTGTGCCCTAGGAGCAAACCACAATCTTTAAAAATAAGCAAAACAGCAAAAAGAACCCTGATCATATAGAGCTATTGTAGAGACAAGGGAGAACAAACCTCAAATAGTGAGAATACTAAAGGTAAAAGTTCTTTATATGAAGCTTAAAAGAGTTATACGAACTGGTCTTCAACTCAAAAGTCTCTCTCAGAAGAATTTTTAAAATATCTTAAAACAGAATCAGAAAAAAATGGGGAAAGGAAACAAAAGCTTTGCAGGAGTGTTTAGAAAAGGAAACACAAACTGAAGAAAACAGCTCCTAAAGATGCATTTGAAAAAATGGAAAAAAAAAATAGACAGAGAGAGAGAGAGAGAGAGAGAGAATAAAGCCACTTCTTTTTGTTTTGTTTTTGTGGTTTTTTTCAAAAGCAATTGAAATTAAGTGAGTTGGCCAGCATCACACAGCTAGCAAGTACTAAATGTCTGAGGCCAGATTTGAACTCAGGATCTCCTGACTTTAGAGCTGGTACACTATCCACCGTGCCATCCAGCTACCCCAAGAAAAAAACTTCTTAAAAAATAGACTTGGCAAAATGGGAAAAGAAAACAACTTCTAAAAAATAAAATTGGTGAAATAAAAAAAGAGAACAACTCCTTAAAAACAGAATTGTTAAAAAAGGAAAAAGTAAACAACTCCTTAAAAAAAATTGGTGAAATGGGAATAAATATACAATGAACAAAACCATTCCTTTAAAAGTACAATTGGCCAATACAAAAAAGGTAAAAAGGCCAATTGAAGAAAATATTTCATTAAAAATTGTAATTGGACAAATGGAAGTGAATGATTTAATGAGAGATCAAGAATTAGTCAAATAAAATTCTCCCAAAATGAAAAAAAAAAATAGAAGATGATGTAAAATAATTCACAGGAAAAACAACTGATCTGGAAAATAGATCCAAGAGAGAAACAATCTAAGAACTATTAGATTCCATGAAAACCACAATGAAAAAAGAAGCTTCATCAACATCTTTCAAGAAATTGTCAAGGAAAACTGCCCTAATATGCTAAAGACAAAAGATAAAATGCCATTAAAGAATCCACCAATTGAAAGAGACCCCAAAATGAAAACTCCAAGGAATATTGTAGCTAATTCCAGAATTATCAGATCCAGCAGAAAATACTGCAATTAGACAGAAAGAAAAATATCAAACATTGAGGAGCCACAATTAGGATTACTCAGTAGCTAGAGCTTCCATTTAAAGAATCAAAGGGACTGGAATATGATATTTTGAAGGGCAAAGGGGCTTGGACTCAAGCCAAAATCCAACTAGCCCGCAAAAATAAGCATTATCTTTCAGGGGAAAAGAAGGACGTTCAACAAAATAGGGGATTTTCAATTATTTTTAATGAAAGGACCAGAGGTGAAGAGAGCATTTGGTCTTCAAATACAGAACTAAATAGAAGCATAAAAAGGTTTTTTTTAAAAAGGAAGGAAAAACTGTATTTTTAAAGGCTAGAATGTTTATTTCCCTACATGGAAAGATGATATTTGTAACAGGAACTGTATTCCTATTAGGGGTATGCCTAGAGGGTGTAGGTAGAAGCTGACTTTAATTTAATGATATTTTAAAAAATAAAACAGGAGTAAAAAAGGAATTGTACTGGAAGAAGATGAAAGGAGAGGAAAAATGTGATAACTTGCATCACATGAAGAGGCAGAAAAGACTTCAACTGAGAAGGAAAGGGGAGTAGGATAAGCATTGTTTGAATCTTAATATCATATGATTTGGCTCAAAGAAGGAATATCATAAATATTTAGTTTCATATAGAAACTTCTCTCACCCTATAGGGAAGTAGGAGGAGTAAGGGGAAAGGAAAGGGAAATGCTAATAAAAGGAAGGATACAAGTAAAAGGAGAAAGAAATAAAAAAGGGGACAGGTGATGAAAAAAGTTAAGACAGACTGAGGAAGAAGGTGCTCAGATGCAAAACATCTGAAGGTTTTGGTGAGTAGGGAAAAGAGGGAAGGAAAGGTAAAACTATAACAGGGGAAAATAGAATGGTAGGAACTATATTTGATAATTTTAATTATAATGTAAATGGGATAAATTCTCCCATAAAATAGAAGTGGCAGGAGATTGGATTAAAAACCATAATAAGATCATATGTTGTTTATAATAAACACATTTGAAGCAGAGAAATATATAAAGAGTAAGGGTAAAAGGCTGAATCAGAATCTATTATGCTTCACCTGAAATAATAATAATAAAAAAGCAAACAGCAATTTTGATCTCAGAAGTAAAAGCAAAAATAGACATAATTAAAGGAGATAAGGAAGAAAACGACATCTTGATAAAGAATATGATAGATAATGAAATAATATCAATACTAAACATAAATGCGCCAAGTGGTATAGCATCTAAATTCCTTGAGGAGAAGTTAAGGGAATGCAAGAAGAAATAGACAACAAACTATACTAATATGGGATCTCAACCTCACTGTATCAGAACTTGATAAATAGAACTACAAAATATATATAAACAAGAAAGAAGTTAAGGAGGTAAATAGAATTTTAGAAAAGTTAGGTATAATAGATTTTTGGAGAAAATTAAATGGGAATTTTTTTTTCTTAGCAATACATGAAAGCTACACAAACATTGATCATATATTAGAGCATAAAAATCTCAAAATCAGAGGTAGAAAGGCAGAAATAGTAAATGCATCTTTTTCACATAATGATGCAATAAAAAGACATGTAATAAAAGGCTGGGAGAAAATAATCCAAAAATTAACTGGAAACTAAACAATCTAATCTTATAGAATGACTGGGGAGTAGGATAAGCATTGTTTGAATCTTAATATCATATGATTTGGCTCAAAGAAGGAATATCATAAATATTTAGTTTCATATAGAAACTTCTCTCACCCTATAGGGAAGTAGGAGGAGTAAGGGGAAAGGAAAGGGAAATGCTAATAAAAGGAAGGATACAAGTAAAAGGAGAAAGAAATAAAAAAGGGGACAGGTGATGAAAAAAGTTAAGACAGACTGAGGAAGAAGGTGCTCAGATGCAAAACATCTGAAGGTTTTGGTGAGTAGGGAAAAGAGGGAAGGAAAGGTAAAACTATAACAGGGGAAAATAGAATGGTAGGAACTATATTTGATAATTTTAATTATAATGTAAATGGGATAAATTCTCCCATAAAATAGAAGTGGCAGGAGATTGGATTAAAAACCATAATAAGATCATATGTTGTTTATAATAAACACATTTGAAGCAGAGAAATATATAAAGAGTAAGGGTAAAAGGCTGAATCAGAATCTATTATGCTTCACCTGAAATAATAATAATAAAAAAGCAAACAGCAATTTTGATCTCAGAAGTAAAAGCAAAAATAGACATAATTAAAGGAGATAAGGAAGAAAACGACATCTTGATAAAGAATATGATAGATAATGAAATAATATCAATACTAAACATAAATGCGCCAAGTGGTATAGCATCTAAATTCCTTGAGGAGAAGTTAAGGGAATGCAAGAAGAAATAGACAACAAACTATACTAATATGGGATCTCAACCTCACTGTATCAGAACTTGATAAATAGAACTACAAAATATATATAAACAAGAAAGAAGTTAAGGAGGTAAATAGAATTTTAGAAAAGTTAGGTATAATAGATTTTTGGAGAAAATTAAATGGGAATTTTTTTTTTCTTAGCAATACATGAAAGCTACACAAACATTGATCATATATTAGAGCATAAAAATCTCAAAATCAGAGGTAGAAAGGCAGAAATAGTAAATGCATCTTTTTCACATAATGATGCAATAAAAAGACATGTAATAAAAGGCTGGGAGAAAATAATCCAAAAATTAACTGGAAACTAAACAATCTAATCTTATAGAATGACTGGGTGAGACAACAAATTTTATCTAAAAGATTGACAATAATGAGGTAACATACCAAATTTATGAGATGTTGCCAAAACAGTTCTTAGGGGTAATTGTTTTGTTTTGTTTTGTTTTGTTTTTATCTCTACATGCTTTCATAAACAAAATAAAGCAAGAGAAGATCAGTAAATTGGGCATGCAGCTAAAAAAGCTAGAAAAATAACAAATTAAAAAATCTTAATTACATACCAAATTTGAACTTCTGAAAACAAAAGGAGAGATTAATAAAATTAAAACTAAAAATAGTATTGAACTAATAAACAAAACTAACAAATGAGTAATAAGATTGATAAACATTCAGTTAATTTGATTAGAAAAAGTAAAGAAGAAAATCAGATTACCAGCAGCAAAAATAAAAAGAGAGAACTTACTACTAATAAAGAGAAAATAAAGCAATATTTAGGAGCTACTTGGCCCAACTATATGCCAATAAATATGATATTGCAAGGAACTTTCTCATTATTAAGGAAATTAGAAAAAGGTACACATAGCAACAGGGCATGATTCTGAATTGATTATGATGGGATGATATCAAGGAAACCAAAATTAAGAGTGAGAAAGAGGGATGCATGGGGAGAATGGGAAAGAGGGAGATAAATGGGGAGTAAATTGTCTCATCATAAAAGAGACACAAAATGTCTTTTACACTGGAAGGAAACTTTTTGAAACTTACTTTCTTTGGAATTGGCATTAAAAAGGCATAATATACACACTCAGGTATAAAAGTCATTTTTACCATACTGAAAAGTAGGAAAAGAGGGGGATAACAGAAGTTGGGCTGACAGACGGGGGGCATATTAGGGAAGATAGTTGTCACAAATAAAATTTTTGAAGAGGTACAGGGTGAAAAGAGAGAAGCAATATAAGGCTAAATAGGTATATGATTTAGGCATAAATGATGGTACTAAAAGGAAATTGGCAAAGCATGAGATAGTCTATTTGTCAGTTCTACAGGTAAGAGAAGAATTTATGATCAGACATAAAGATTCCTACAAGATGCACTCATTTTGATAAAATAATTTATATTATTCTCTAGGGAAGTAGAAGGTGAAAGGAGAAAGAAAAGTAAGGGGAGAAAAGAAGGGCAGATTGAGGGAGACTGAGATCAGAAGCAAAATACTGATGAAGAGGGAAATGGTGAGAAGAAAGAAATCATAAACAAGGGAGAAAATAGTATGGAAGAAAATACAGATTTGGCCATCATAACCAAGAATGTCAAGGAGGTAAATTATCCCACAAAATAGAAATAGATATGAGAATGGTCCTACAATATGTTATTTACAAGAAACACATTTGAAACAAAGGGATACTTATTGAATAAAGATAAAGGGTTGAGGAAAATATATTATTCTTCAACTGTAGGGGAAAAAAAAACAATGGTAGGAAATTTGATCTCATACAAAGCCAAAGCAAAAATAATTCTAATTAAAAGAGAGAAGGATGGAAACTACATTTTGACTAAAGATATTCTGTTTCACAGATAACAAAGTAATATCAATATTAAACATATACAAATGAAATAACATAGTATTCAGATTCTTAGAAAAGTTAAGTTAGTTACAGGAAGAAAGAGAGAGCAAAACTATATTTGTAAGCAACCTCAACCCTCCCTCTTAAAATCAGATAAATTTAACCACAAAATAAATGAGACAAAAGTTAAGGAGGTGAATAGAATTTTTAGAAAAATTACACAAAATATACCTCTGGAGAAAACTGAATGAGGATAGAAAAAAAAGTGGTAAATGGCATCTACACACACACACACACACACAAACACATGCACACATGCACAAAATGACCATAATAGTCATAAAACCCTAACAATCAAATGCAGACAGAAATATTAAATGATTTTTTTAATCATGATGTTAAAAAATATGTATAATAAACGTCATGACTAATGCTAAATTAAATGAGCAGAATCAGATCATTCTACATGTCAACAACAAGATTATACAATGAACAACTGTGATGGACATGGCTCTCTTCAACAGTGAAATGATTCAGACAATGATCATGTGATGAAGAGAGCCATTTATACCCAGAGAGAGAGAGAGAAAAAGAGGACAGTAGGAGCTGAGTGTGGTTCACAACATAGCATTTTCACACTTTTTGTTGTTGTTTGCTTGTATTTTATTTTCTTTCTCATTTTTCCAGTTTAGTTTAATTTTTCTTGTGCAGCAAGATGATTATATAAATATGTATGCATATATTGAATTTAACATATATTTCTACAATGTTTAACATATATTGCACTATTTGCTATCTAGGGGAGTTAGGAGATAGGAAGGGGGAAATGGAACACAAGGTTTTGCAAAGGTTAATGTAAAAAAAAAAAATCCATGCATATGTTTTCTACAATTAATTAATTAAATGAATGAGTAAATGAACAGATAAATAAATAAATGGATCATGGAAAATAGAATAAAAACTAATTAGAAATTAAACAATCTAATCTTAAAGAATGAGCAGGTCAAACAACAAATCACAGATGCAATCGATAATTTCTTTCAAGAGAATGATATTAATGAGATAGCATGCCAAAATTTACAGGATGTTCCCATAACTGTTATTAGGCAAATTACATTTCTAAATGCTTGCATGATAAAATAGAAAAAGATCAAAGAATTGAACATGCAAATGAAAAAGCAAGAGAAAGAACAAATAAAAGAATCTCTGATACCAAATAAGAAATAATGAAAATAAAAGGATATTTTAATTATAAATAACAAAATTACTGAGTTCATAAATAAAACTAAAAATGATTTTATAAAAAAATCAATAAAATAGACAAAACTCTAGTTGATTTGATTAAAAAATGAAGAAAACAAAACTAACAATATCAAAACTGAAAAGAAGGAATTAATGAACGCTGAAGAGCAAATTAAAACAATAATTAGAAGCCATTTTGCAGATTGTATGCTAATGAATCTGACAGTCCAAGTAAAATGAATACCTACAAAAATACAAATTGCTCAGATTAATAGAAAAGGAAATACAATACCCAAATAATCCCATGTTAGAAAAAGGAATTGAACAAGTCATCAATGAACTCCCTAAGAAAAATGAAACATAATGTAAAATACCAGATGGATCTGCAATTGAATTCTATCAAATATTTAAATAACAATTAATTCTAATATTATATAAATTATGTTTCAAAGTAGGCAAAGATTGAATCATACCAAATATTTATTATGAAACAAATATGGAGCTAATACCTAAACCAGGAGGAACCAAAACAAATTATAAAACCAATATCTCTAATGCATACCAATGCAAAAAAAAAAAAAAAAACACTTTAAATCAAATATTAGAAAAGGGATTACAGCACACTAACACCAGGACAATATACTATGAGTAGATGAAAATTATATCACAAATGCAGGGTTGATTCAGTATTAGGAAAATTATCAACATAATTGACAATGTCAATTAAAAAAAGCAGAAAACATATAATTATCTCAATAGATACAGGAAAAGCTTTAGAAATATTCTGAAATTAATCTTATTAAAATTAATAGCGAAAATAGTAATAAGTGGAGTTTTCCTTTTTATAATAAGCAGTATTTATCTAAAATCATCAGCACACATTTTATGTAATAGGGATAAGCTAGAAGCTTTTCCAGCTACATCAGGTATGAAACAAAAATGTCCATTATTACCATTATTATTCAATAGTGTGCCAGAAATAGTAGCTGTAGCAATAAGAGAAGAAAAATAAATCAAAATAATTAGGATAAGCAATAAGGAAACAAAACTATTGTTCATGGCAGATGATAACATGGGATACTTAGAGAATCCTATAGAATCAACTAAAAACTGTTTGAAATATTTACAGTTTTAGTAAAGGTATAGGATATAAAATAAACACACATAAATCATCAACATTTCTATATATTACTAACAAAGCCCAGAAGCAACATATATAAAGAGACAAAGCATTTGAAATAATTGTAGACAATATAAACTATATGGCTGTCTACCTGCCAAGACAAATATAGGAACTATAAGAACATAAAATACTTTTTATGCAAAGTCAGTTTTAAATTATTAAAAATATCAATTGCTCATGGGTTGAATGAATTAATATCACAAAAATGACAAGTTCCTTATTTATTCAATGCTACATGAATCAAACTTCCAAAAATTATTTTATAGAGTTAGGAAAAATAATAAAATTAATCCTGAAGAACAAAAGGTCAAGAATATAAAAAGGAATTTAAAAAATCAAAGAAATTTGCTATAGCTGTAGTAGTTGCAAAAATACACTTTAAAGCTGTAATCATCAAAACTAGTTGGTACTGGCTAAAAATATAGTGGTAAAGCAGTGTTAGGTACTAAAGATACAATGGTCATTAACTATAGTAACCTACTGTTTGACAAATCTAAAGTGTCCAGCTTGTGGGATAACAGCTCACTATTTGACAAAAATGGCTAGTTAATTCAGAAAAATAATATGGCATAAAAGAGTCATTAACATGTAGAGGGCCACAGAAAGTGGAGGAAGTCTGGGTGAAATATAAGACCTTTCAGACCAGAGGGAACCTGCTAACAATGTCTGGTTCAATTCCCCATCTCCCCCAAGGGATCTCAGCCTTCCTGAGAAGTCAGGAGATGATGACAACCTGTGTTGTAGTTGAAGCAGAGAGATAACAAGTGACAAAGAGTCATCAACATACAATAGCAAATTGTTTATGTGGTCCCGCATGCAAAGTATATAGTTAGCAAATGTGTAGTGTTGCTTGGATTATATAAGGGTATTAGGGTATATAAGTGTGAAAGAATTTAGAATAAAAGGAGTCCATGTTTTGACTGTCTTTGTGGTCCCTGCTTCATCACTCCTCCACTAAGACCAAGGACTTAGATTGGTCCTGAGATACTCCAGAGAGCTATTCCAGATGGTATATTTTGGTACCCCAGCATGGGGGCTCTAGAAAGCACACAACATTGACCCATATCTTACACTCTATACAAAGATAAGGGAAAGTGGTACATAATTTAAACAAAAAGGATATCATTAACAAATTAAAGAGCAAGGGATAGTTGATCCATCATATCCAAAGAGAAACAAAGAATTTATGATCAACAAGTGATAGAGAAAATTATTAAATGCAAAATTATTCATTTTGATTGCCAAAATTAGAAGGGAAGCAGAAATCTTGGAAAGAATGTTCACAATGTTTCTGTTAAAAGTCTCATTTCTGTAATGCATAGAGAAGTGAGTAAAATATATGGCTATAAGTCACTTTTCAATTGGTCAAAGATTATGAACAGTTTTCAGATGAAAAAATTAAAGCTATCTATAATGATATGATAAAAATGCTCTAAATCACTGTTGATTTGAGAAATGTAAATTAAAATAACTCTGAGGTACCACCTCATATCTATCAGGTTGGAAAATAATATAGATTGATAAAATAGATATTTATGGATAGAGATTCAGAAAAAGGAAAATGATAAATGAGATGAAGTGGGAAAATTGGGACATTAATACATTGTTGGTATAAATTGATATAGTCATTTTAAAGAGAAATTTGGAGCTATGCCTAAATGACTATAAAACTGTGCATAACTTTCATCCAGAATTACCACTACTAGGTCTGCATCACAAAAAAGATCACAAAAAGAAAAAAGACCCATGGGTACCAAAATTTTCATAGACATTCTCTTTGTGATAGCAAAGAATTGGAAATTCAGGAGATGATCATCAATTGGAGAATGGCTGATCAAACAGTGATATATGAATATAATAGAATAATATTATTTTATAAGAAATGATGACCAGGCAGCTTTCAGAAAAAACTTGGACTTACATGAACAAATATTAAATGAAATATTTAAGAGAACATTGTACACAGTCACAGCAACATTATGTTATGATCAACTATGATAGATGGCTCTTCTCAGAAGTACAATGATCTAGGACAGTTCTAAAGGCCTCATCTTAGAAAATGCTGCCTATTTTTAGAGAAGGTACTATGGGGTTTGAATGCAAATTGGATTGCTTTCTTATATAAATCTTCTTTTTTACCCCCACCTCTTAAAATCTTTAGGTTTTTTCCAACTAAACTACTTTCTTAACTATTCTCTAAGCCAATTCTATGATTCTTTATATTCATTTTTTCTCCACTAGTTTTAGATTCTTGATTTTGAGTCTTGTATACATAGAATTTAACACTGTGCTTGGTGGAAGCGCATATACATGCATGTGTACCACATGTGCATGTGTGCCCAGACACACACATAAGCTTAGTAATTTTTGGTGAGTAATTAATTGATAGATTTGAATCTACTCCAATTCCCTCTTTTAGATATAAGGAAGCTCAGGGAGAGGTTAAATACTCTATGTCACAGAAGCTCAGAACTAGGATATGAGTCCATATTTTTTTTATTGCAAATCCAAATCTTTTTTCAAAAGTTCTTTCCCAAAGTATTTCTCTAGCTCCTTTTTTTATTATTTTTATAGTTTATGAGCTCTTGCATAAGGTAATATTTTCCTTTTCTTCTGTGATAATACATTTCAGAAGGGAAAAATGGAAAGTTTTACATGAAAACTTTTAGTGATGATCAAAGGGGTATTTTGATTTTTATTTCTTTTATTTCCCCCTCTCAATTGCATGTTGTTTAAATTGACTGCTCTGCCATGCCATAAGAATACTTTGTTTCAAAGAAGAGGTAGAAAGGCAAAATCTCAATATTTTATACTCTTGCAATTAGGAAGAAGAAGGTGAACAAACACTTCTTTCTTATTAAATACTAAGTTCCAGACTTACTACAGAGATGTATCTTGCTTTTTATAATAAATATGTTCTCCAAACTGTGCATATAGCTAGGTGACAGGGGGAAAAGAATGTCTGATCTTGATTTCGGGGACTGAATTCAAATTTGGCTTCAGAAACTCACTGGTAGCATGACCTGATACAAATCATTTAATCACTCCCAGCCTCACTTTTCTTATCTATAAAATGGGGATAATAATAGCATCCAATTTATATGATGTTCTGAGGATCAAATAAGAAGACTGTAAACATTAAAATATTATATATTACCTAATGTTTACATAGTTTAAAATATTTGTAATATGATTGAGACATTTTAATTTAAAAAAATTAAAAATATTTTGGTTAAGATAATTCTTGTGCAAAATAATTATTCATAACTAATGTTTAAATATATATATCATTTCAATTAATATATAATCAACATAATATATACTATAGCACCTATGTTTCTTATGCTTTTATTCACTGTATTTGAGACAAAATCTTCTAAGCCCTTCACCAAAGAAGTGAAAAGATAGTGTTGTTCTCATGTAGCTCTAAGGATATCAAGTAAGTGATAAACTATTTGATAATAATGACAATTACTTTATTTCTATTTTTGTTATATAGAGCCTCTCTCTTGGCCAGAGTAGAAATATTTGGACCGTTTTCTCTTTTTTAATTTTAATTTATTTATTTTAATCAAAGCTTTTTATTTTCAAAATATATGGGTAGATAATTTTTCAACATTAACCTTTGCAAAACCTTGTGTTTCAATTTTTCTTCCTCTTCTCCCACCCCCCCTACCCCTAGGTCAAGTAATTCAATATATGTTAAATATAGTAGAAATACATGTTAAATCCAATATATGCAAACATATTTATACAATTATCTTGCTGCTCAAGAAAAATCAGATTAAATAGGAAAAAAAAGGAGAAAGAAAACAAAATGGAGGAAAACAACAAAAATGGTGAAAATGATATGTTGTGAACCATACTCAGTTCCTATACTCCTAGACCATTTTCAATAGATAAATATGATCTAATTACTGAAAATCACAAGTCATATAATCTAATCCACTTTTCTCAGCTGATTCAGACATCCTTGGTTACGCTTGCTGTCTTCTATTCCTATATTTTATGCTATTGGTGTCAGACTTAGTATGAATACTGGATTTGATTTGGCTCTCCATTTCCTTAGAACATCCACATCTGAATTCAATGAGTTTGGTGATCCTCTAGCCTCAACATCTTCAGCAGCAGATATTATAATTATGTGTTACCGCACTTATCAACAATATTATTCTAGCAATTTATAGGAGGGAGATGATAAGATAGGTTAGATATCAAAAATGATATCTTTTTTGTTGCTATAGCAATTGTAATGGAAAAGATCAATAATCCCTGAGTTGAGTGCTTTACTTTGTTTTACTAATTATTTATTATCTAAAATCATTTTAATAGAATTCTTAGTAATGTGTATGATTTATAGTAAATAATTGTATGATTTATAGTAAGAGTATATTCTCAGGTGAAAACTTATATAACTGAAACTATGATTCATTTCCAGGTAAATACCTATATAAACTAATCTCTGAAATATGGATTACAAAAATAAAATGTGTATATTAATTATATGACTATAATAATCATACTTACATTGAAATGATAAAGTAATGAAGTCCTCTGAAAGTATAAAGGAGCTTGATGAAGTAAGAAAAAGTAATTGAGACTTCATGTACAGAGCAAAGTTAGGGAATCATGGAAAAGACAAAGTTTGGAAATAAAGACATGCAAAATGCAATTTTGCATCATACATGAATCACTCTATAGAGGACTTTTGTTGATCGGACATTAACCAAGAGAACTATAAATAACTGTGAATTTTGTGTCTCCGTATCTTAGACCTTCCTGAGTGGATTATAAGGTATCCATTACTGAGTTAATAAAGGTTAGTTCCTTTGCCCAAGAAAGGTCTCACTGTTTTTGTTTGTTTATTTTTTAAAATAATATTGTGAAATGTGGAAATTTAAACTAGGCCTTGATGTATAGGATTTGTATTGGTGAAAAAAAGCAGAAGTTTTCATTTGGATGTAATATAAAGAACCAAAATTTAGAGAGTGAAATAAATGTATTGTATAAAAGTGTTACTAAAGAAACTGAATTAATCAGAATATTGATGTGTGTGTGCATGTTTACATATATGTATACATGAAAAATGGGAAAAATGATGTGTAAGATAAAGTTGGAAAACTCAGCTTATGGTAATGAATTTGATGTGCTAAGCAAGAAGGAGATGAAAAACTTTTTGGGTAAGAGTCCAGAAATGATCAAAATGTTGTTTCAGAAAAATATGTGTCAATAAAAGATGGCATAATAAATGTAGAATCTGTCTTAGACTCTTTTCTCAGACATGTACCAGTTTGTAATCATAGGTAAGTTTTGATTTATTGATCTCCACTGGAAGAAAACACTTAATAGAGGTAGAAAATCATGTCAACATTTTCAAACACTGAATAAATCTAAGGTCTAGCACCTTTACTCTATGATGCATTAATGGACTTTGACCTAATAGGAATTATACATTGGAAATGGTAGGGAGGTGGTGAAAAACATGAAGATATACAATAGTTTCAATACCTTGGGTGTGAATAGATACCTGTAAAAATAAACAGGAAAAAGTATATAATCTAGTTTGGGATTTACCTTTGTCTCTATAAGAAATTAAAAGAATACTAGGGCTGTTAAGAAAAGGTGATTGAAGGGAGAACTTTTGAAGGGAAATGATAAGCTTGATTTTAAACTTGATTGAACTAGAGGCAAAGCAAGGAAATCCAGGTAGAAAAATATCTATCCATCTGTATCTATAACAATGACATCTATATACCTAGATTTGTATGTCTACATATATCTTCATTGTAAGTTAGAAAAAAAATTATAAAATATAGCTCAATATTATTTTGTGGGACTTTTAAGTGGCAGATTTCTATTCAATTGTTTCCAAATCAATTTATATTAAGTTATCTTGAATAATTTCATGTAGCTATTTACCTTATACACACAGTAGATATCATAAAGAAATCCTCATTTCATGTCAATTTTCCCCTTCTAGGACTTTCCTCCCCCCCCAAACATCATTAATAATATGCTCTTTTCAGGAGTTTGCTGATTTCTCATTCTAATCTAGCAGGGAAAAAAATCTTTAATAACTTTGAACACTCATCCAGAAGTAAAATAAATTGCTTTGTCTTTGTTTAAGGTATGATGCTTTTCTCAAGATTTATGCATGTTACTATATAATTAAGAAGTAATGAGTCATTGTGTAACACAGAACATTTAGCATTTTATCTTCCTTTTTAAATATAAACTTGTGCTGTGTCATATCATCTTCACTTCTTTGGAAATTTAAATATCATATATAGAACATAATAAACATCATAAATGTTTCAAAGAGATATGTATGTATAAGTATATATCACATATACATATATATGTGTATATATATTTATAAATATGTATGCCTATAGTATACTTTAAAATAATTTTGCTAGTAAGGTACAGAAAAATTTTAAAGAAACCTATAAAGAAAAAAATAAAGAAGGGCAGCTAGGTGGCGCAGCCCAGAAGTCAGGAGGACCTGAGTTCATATCCCAGACACTTAACACTTCCTAGCTGTGTGACCTGGACAAGTCACTTAACCCCAATTGCCTCAGCCAAAAAAAAGTTGTTTTTTTTTTTTAAAGGCAAGTTGTTAAAAAAAAAAAAAAAAGAAATTATAATTTTCTTTCTAAAGTGAATCAATTAAAGGAATTTAAAGTTTTATACATCACCTATTACCAAACATTGCCTTTATGTTAGGAGAACAGATTGCAAAATAATTAAATGATATTATATGGCAGAAAATTAACAAAAGCCAAATACATAGAAACATTCACATTGTCATCGTACAGTGTAACTTTCCTCTGCCTTTTTTAAGCAACAGTTTCAAGTAATGGGATACACAACATCCCAGCTATAGTCCCCAGAAAAAGGTATATTTGCATCATCAACACAGTGGTTTACACTTTATGGTTTGGTGCCTAGGTATTGCATTGTAGTCCAGAGACAAGCTTGGAAAGGAACATGGTATAATGAGAGGATGAAAAATGATGTGTCCTACTTTCAAAGATTCTGTCATTTGTTTGAATTATTGAAAACAGACATGGGTCAACCCTCATGTCTGCTTTGAAACATATACTTCCACAGAGTTTCAAAGTTAAAGACATAATGTCAGCTCAACAAAGGAAAACCATGCCTTTCTCACTTCTTTGCACAGACACATACCACTTTACTAATTTCAGGAAAATTTAAAGGTTAAAAAAGTTTTTTTTTTTCTTTTCCTTCCTTCCTTCCTTCCTTCCTTCCTTCCTTCCTTCCTTCCTTCCTTCCTTCCTTCCTTCCTTCCTTTCTTTTTCTTTCCTTTTCTTCCCTAAAAATATACTTTAAAAACCTCACATATAATATCTACAAATGATTAATCATTTAAGAAAGTGTTTCTCATAAGATTCTACTGAATGATAAGCTATCCTTATGTGCTTACGAGGAAACACTGGAAAATTCGATGATTTTTTAGGAAAATATCTATTGCTTCAAGGATGACATGTCTTGGCAGTAGTTTATAAGTTCATTTTCCATTATTTAAAAGCTTTTGAAGTAGTTATTCAGTTACGAAATTGACAATACCACAGTAAATTCTGCTTGAACAACTATGAAATTATCATTAAAAGAATGACAGACTTGAAGATTAAGGAAGAATACCTTTTAACCTAAGAACTCTTAAATTATTTGCAGCTTAACAATTTATAGAATAGATTTGTTTCCTAGATATTCAAATAGAATACAATATCACTAATGAAATCTATTTTTTATAAATTTCAACTTTGAATTCTTTCCACAATGTGTTTCTTGATTGTATTTTGTGTGAATTCTTTTTTTTCTGTTATTTTGAAGGTAGTTTTGTTAAAGTATCTGAAAGTATAACTTGACATTCTTTTTTTTCTCTTTATTTAAAAAAAAATAATATTGAACTCACACACAATTCATTTTTATAGTTTACCAAATTAAAATGTGCTTTGAAATATTCATGATAGAATCATATCACTAGTCAATTTTGCTATTTTATTCTCCACAGAGAAAATTTTAAGTGTTTTCTTTCTCATTAAAATCCCAACTATATTTAAAAGCAGATCATTTAATTTCTCATTTTATGTAGAAGATTGACACTAGCTGATGGGGACTTCTTGAATAGCTTATAATACTATCTTCATTATCAGTATTTCTATTTTTCTTGTCCTCTTAATAAAAGGAAGAGAGGTCCTTTTCCTGGATATTTTATCTTCTCTTTTTTTACATGATGATGTCATTTAATCACAAGACTTTATAAATAAGTTCTTTGGAAATGACTAACAAATCTTTTTTTTTTTTTTTATTGTCCATGTCTTCTCATAATTAGTGGCTATTTTCTCTTGTTTCATAAATAAAACTAAAACAATTCCCTTAAAAATAAATTAACATTTGCAAAACATTTCAAAATTCAGGACCAGTATTTAAATTGTGGTCCCTCCTGATTTCCATTTTACTACTTTTTCCATTAAATACAATGATATCTTTCCAAATTATGTTCTCTTTCTCCAATTATATTGCCAAGGGAGGAAGGGAAAATTGACATGTGATTCTATTAGTATGCAGAAGTTCTAGTGAAAATATTCCTTTTATCAATGTAATCTGGAAACTCCTATGCTAGCTATATTTAGGGATCATATGATCACAAAATATGCACTGCTGAAGCTTACTTGGACATCCCAACATTACTTTTTAAAGGAGAATCTTTAAGGTTTAAAGTTTCTCCATCAAGCAAGTAATCAACAAGAATTTATTCCTTTACACTAGCAATACAAGAAGAGAAAATATATGATATTTCATAGTCAACCATATAAAGCAGAATTTTTAATTCTCCATAACTTTCTACTAATTATGTGATTAAAAAGAAGTAGCATTCTCCATTCATTTGTGAAAATTTCCCTTTTCTATTCACATATTTTCATCATGCATACCACTGATATATATATAAATACTTTTCATAATCATTTTATAGTGATGAGAAAGTATAATTGTTTATGATATTCTAAAAATTATCTTTGTGTGGCACTAGGAGAATAAAGAATATTTTTCATTCTTTTGATTTATTCTCCTCCCTACAATATTGGAATATTTTGCAAAATAATGTCTTAAGGCTTTAAAGATATTGTTGACTTCAGAACTTCTTCATTTGTATTTGGACTAGTCCAGTTGCTATTTCTGACTTGACCTCTCGTGCCATTTTAAATGTTGTGTGTGATATTAAATATAAGCTGCTAAGATCCAAATGAGGTATTCCTATTTTCATTGATGATAAAAATAGTTTGTTATAGAAGTGCTGCTAACTTCATTATTCCTTCCGCCATTCTTTACTTATTGCCTTTCTTCAGAATCAGGGCCAATGTCATGATATTTAAGAAATGCAACCATGAATATTCAACTGCTTCTGCTTCTCTACAAGTTCTCTGTTATTCTTGCTTCTCTACAAGTTCTCTGTTATTCTTAACTCTTTCTTGTTTAGAGAAAAACAAGGGAACTAGATATTTTCCCAAAGATAGTCCTTTGAGATTTTTTCTTTTATCTTTTCTCAAATTAAAAAAAAAAAATCTTTTTTTTTTTTTCTGCTGCTTCTAGTGCACTTCTGGATATACTCGCAAGATTTTGACTTTTAAGAACCAGTCATTATTATTTGTTTGTTTCCCCCATCTACGTAGCAAATAAAATTATTTTTTTTACTTAATCTTCTTGAATCAGGCTCTTATAAGGTTTTTTAGTCACTAGGTACTCAAATTCTCAAATTTGCTTCACTCTCTGTTTCATTTCAAAACAAAGATATACTACTTGTGGGTCAGGAGATACTCTAGAAGTTGAAAAATCCTAGAAAAGTGATTTAAAAGAGTTAAAGTTTAATTCCATTTGCATTTTTATATATTAAAAGTATTTTAATTTTCCTACAGTCTTATTTCAAGTTTGTATCCTAGGAAAACGTTTGTAGATTTGCAGACTGAATTTTATGTAATTAATCATAAGGAATATCAAAGTAATAAAAATGGAAGATGCTTTCTAATCAAATGAGCAGTAATAGACAAATCTAGTTTCATTTACTAAATTAATGTTTTAATGAATGAATAAAAAAGCACACAGTTACAGGTAGATTTTTGAAATATCAATTTTCTTGGACCAATAAAAAGGGATAAGAATAATAAATCCCCTCTCCCCTCCTGAAGCAAGAAGTAATGAAATGAAAAGTTTATAGAAACACATGAATGGAGTTATATTTATTGGTAATAGTAAGCCCCATACACTATAACTATAGTCTCATGTCTAACAAGCAGATAATCTATTAACTTGTTTTTATCAATTAATGCTTCTGTGAAATAATGGGACAGGAAAAATAATTCTTTAAACACCATTCTGCATTGTGTACTTGCAATAAAAATACTTTCCAATGTAACAAAAGAGACAAAATGTTTTGTAAATGAACTTCTGAAAAATATTGTATAGAGGTTAATGACCATGTTAAATTATATGGATATGATCTGCATGAAGACAAAAGTTCTACTCATAATTCTTCACTTTTATAACCAACAATTTTCAGTAAGGTTTGAAGTCAGATATCCCAAAAGTAAAGGCAAACATTTCTGCTTTCCTCCAAATAATTTTAATATTTTGAAGCAAATATCCCAATATATTTCAATTGCTTTAAATATGTCTTCTTTGAAGTAGTAATTTCAACAAAACCCTAGAGTTAAAAGATACAGTGATTTCTAAGAAATCAGGCATGATCTTCCATACTAACAATCAAATCAATTGACTGTAAAACAGAGAATTCCATATATAGGTTATTCATGGTACCATATCCATCTAGGCAACAGTATTTTGTATTCAAAAGTTCCATTGGAGTCACCTTCAAGTCAGTTATTTTCATCTTTCAGGATATGTAACTGCATTGCTGCAAATAAGTTTATGTAGACACTAGTCTTCCCTTCTTGCTTCTGAAATTTCAGAAAATTAAGGCATTAGAAATATCACTGGGTTTGAAGTTATTTTATCTAGCCTTAATCATAAGCTCTGCTACTTAACATAAGGTTAAATTTTGACAATTCTCTTAGTCTACAAAATTTATTAATATGGAAAGGAAGGAAGGAAGGGATAAAATTTTTGAAGTATTATTTTAGTTTAATGATATCTTTTTTGAACTCTTGTCAAACTGTATTTCAAAATTTGGTTTTTGAAGAAGTGCAAAAGGATTAGCAGGAAATGTAATGATACAAAAACAAGAGTTATAAAAAACCTTTATTTTTAAAACTTGCTATGCTAATAATTTTAAAATAATAAGTGTAATTATTATAAGTCAAACAGTAGCAACTTTCTTTTTTATGTTGAACATCTTTTATTCATTTTGTTGGGCATTTCACCATTAAATTTGTAAACTTTTTTTTTCAAAATTCTCTCAGGGTACCCACAAACAATGAAAAGGTAATATGATGTTAATTACACATTTGAAATTATATAAAATATATTTCAAGATTAGTAACATTTCCGCAAAAAAGCCAGAAAGAAAATGTGAGAAAAGTAAGCTTCAATTTTTACTCAGAGCTAATCAGTTCCTTTCTTGGCGAGAGATAGCATTTTTTCATCATGAATCCTTTAGAATTGTCTTGGCTAATGAGAAGGCTGAGTTAATATAGTAAAAGAAATGACAATTCTACCTAAATTGGTCTATTTGTTCAGTGCCATGCCAAACTTCCAAAAAATATTTTATAGAACTAGAAAAAAAATAATAAGGAAATTCATCTAGAATAACAAAAGGTCAAGAATATCAAGGGAATTAATGGGGGGAGAAATGAAAAGGATGGTGACTTAGAAATAACAAATCTAAAATAATATAAGTAAGGAGCAGTTAGCAAAACCATCTTGTACTGTCTAAAAAATAGAATAGTGGATCAGTGGAATGGATTAGACACACAATACAATAATTAAGGTCTCTAGTAACCTAATACTTGATAAATTCCCAAACTCCAGTTTTTAGAATAAGAACTGAATATTTGATGAAAAATATTGGGAAAATTGGAAAATAATATGTCAGAAACTCAACATAGACTTACATCTCACATCCCATACCAAAATAAGATTAAGGAGCAACTAGGTGATGCAGTGGACAGAGCACCAGACCTGAAGTCAGGAAGACCTGAATTTAAATCTCAGACACTTAACACTTTCTAGCTATGTGTTCCTGGGCAAGTCACTTGACCCCAATTGCCTCAGCAAAATAAAATCAGAATGGTTCTATCATTTGGGTATAAAGGATGATACCACAAAAAAATTATTAGAGCAAGGGATAATTTACTATCAGATTTTTGGGGAAGAGAAGATTTTATAACCAAAGAACTAGAGAACAGAATTTTGATTACATAAGATTTAGATGTATATATATATATTTTACACAAACAAAATCAACAGAAACAAGATTAAAAGGGAAGTACAAAGCTAGGAAAAAGCTTTACAGCCAGGTTTCTGAAAAAGGTCTCGTTTCTAAAATATATAAAGAATTGTATCAAATTTATAAAAATACATGTATTTATAAGCATACAAGTATTTATAAGAATACAATTAAAAAGAATGAAAAAATGGAATAAAATATGAAATACCTTTTTGGAAAATAGATCCAGAAGCAATAATCTAAAAATTATAGGCCTACGTGAAAGCCATGACCAAAAAAAGAGCCTGGATAGCATTTTTCAAGAGATCATTAAGAAAAACTGCTTTAACATTCTAGAAACAGAGAAGGACATGTTTATTGAAAGAATCAATCATTTTGGGAAATAAATCCAAAAGGAAAACTCCAAGGAACATTTTTGTAAAGCTGCATCAATACAATCTCAAGGAAAAATGTATTGTGTGCTGCCAGAAAAAAAAAAAAAAAGAAAGAAAAAGAGAAAAAGAAAAGGAAAAAAAATTCAAATATCAAGGAGAAACAGTCACGATTAAGCAGGATCTGATAGTTTGGAGTGACAGAATCCATATATGTCTAGAGTGTAAGAAATTTCAAGCAGAAGATATTTTAAAAGAATTTCAAAAAAAGGTCTGTTTCAATTGGACACAGCATGGGTTGGGGGTTAAGTTGGGGGAGGAGTGGAGATGGAAGGTGGACAAGTGCAGGCAGAATGCAGAAACCCAGGGTGGAGTGGCATCTGCATGGTGGGGAAATTGGCTAAGAGTCTCTTAGCCAAAATACAGCAGCATTGGCTACTGTGTCCAGCCAATGAATCAGGAGTGTAGCTGTGAGATATCCAATTCAACTGCAAAAAGCAAATATTGATTCCCTGAACCCCAGCCTAAGACAAGATTTGACCAGGCCTACTCAGCACATAAAGGAAGCCAGCAAGACCAGCCTCAGTGTGAAGCTGCTATTGTCTGTAGAAGAAGTTTGGGACAATCTCCTCTTTATCCTAAGAGCAGAAGTCAACCCTTAAATATGAACAAAAAACAATTTTTATGAATAGAAGAACAGACTTCAAAATCTAAGGATGCTAAAGGCAAAACATCTCCAGATGAAGCCTCAAAAAGTGATAGAAATTGGTCTCCATCTTACAAGGCTGTCTTGGAAGAATTCAAAAAGCATCTTAAAAGAAGGTTTGAAGTAAAATGGGTAAAGGAAACAAGACCTCTGGAAAAGGAAACATAGAAATTATCTGAAGAATATCACTTCTAAAAAAATAGTTTTGGTGAAATGGAAAACAAAATCAACTCCTTAAAAAACAGAATTTCTGAAATAAAAAAAAAATCCAATTAACAAAACAACTCATTTAAAAATTCAATTGGCCAAATATAAAAGATAAAAATGATAAGTGAAGAAAATAAATGAAGAATTCACTAAAAGTCAGAATTGAACAAATGGAAGCAAATGACTCAAGGAGACATCAAGAATCAGTGAAACAAAACCCAAAAAATGAAAAATATAAAAAAAATATATAAAATACCTTACTGGAAAAACAATTAACCTGCAAAGTAGATCCAGGAAAGACAATCTAAGAATTACTGTACTCCCTGAAAATCATAATGAAAAATAAAAAAGCCTAGAAATTTCAAGAAATCATCAAGGAAAACTGCCAAGATATCCAAGAACCAGAGGGTAAAATTGCCATTGAAAAAAATCTATAGATCACCTCCCGAAAGAGATCTGAAAATGAAAACTACAAAGAATATTGTAGCTAAATTGGAGAATTATCAGATGAAGGAGAAATTACTTCAAGAAATCAGAATGAAACAATTCAAATATTGAAAAGTCACAATCAGGATAACCCAGGACCTAGCAGTTACCATTTTAAAGGATTGAAGAATCTGGAATATTGTATTCCAAAGAGCAAAGGAACTTAGACTACAGCCAAAATTCAATTGTCCAGTAAGGTTAAGTATTATCTTTCAGGGGGAAAGATAGACATCCAATGAAATAGGGGATTTTCATTTATTTTTGGTGAAAATCATAGAGGTGAACAGGAAACTTGATCTTCAAATACAGAACACAAGAAAAGCATAAAAAGGTAAAAAAAGCAAGAAAAAACTATGCTTTTTAAAGGTCAAAATGTTTACATGCCTATATGGGAAGATGACATGTTTAACTCTTGAGAACTGTATCTTTGTTGGGTAAACTTAAAGAGTATAGGTATAATTCAAATATTCTGATGCTGTAAAAAAAAAAAAAAGCTATGGATTGAAAAGGGATTGTACTAGAAGAAGAGGGAAAGGGAGATAAAATTGGGTAAATTACTTCACATGAAGGGGTAAAAAGATTATATTACATTGAGGGAAAAAAAAGATGGGGATGAGCATTGTGTGAACATTAAACTAATCAGATTTGTCTCAAAGAAAGAATATTTACTTTACTTTAATTGATAGATAGATAGATATTCCTTATAGAATATATATATATATATATTCTATAAGGAAGTAGGAGAAGAAAAGGGAAAGAAATGGAGTGGTAAGAGAAAGAAAAACAGAAGTAGAAAGAGAAAGAGATAAGAAAGGCAGGGGCTATAAAAGGGGAGAGAATTCTCTGAGGTAGTCAGAAGTGATGCATTGATGAGGAGAGAAAAGGGGAAGCAATAAAACATAACGGGGAAATTAAGATGGTGGGAACAGAGTTAGTAATTTTATCTGTGAGTGTAAATGGGATGAACTCTCCCATAAAAGAGAAGCAGATTGGATTAAAAGCCAGAATCTTACAATGTGCTTTTTACAAGAAACTCATTTAAAGCAAAGTGAGGCATACAGAGTAAAGGTAAAATGCTGGAGCTGAACCTATTATTCTTCAATTGACATTAAAAAAAAAAATAAAAGCAGAGATAGCAATCCTGATCTCAGATTAAACAAAAGTAAAATATATATATCTAATTAAAAGAGTTAAGAATAGAAACTACATCTTGATAAAAATTACCATAGATAATGAAGTCATATCAATAATAAACATATAAACATTGACTGATATGGCATCTAAATTCCTAGAGGAAAGGTAAGGAAACTGCAAGAAGAAATAGGCAGCAAAACTATACTAGCTGGGGATCTCAACCTTGCCCTATCAGAACTGGATAAATTAAAACACAAAATAAGTAAGTAAGAAGTAAAGGAGGAAAATAGAATTATAGAAAAAATAGGTATGATAAATCTTTGGAAAAAATTGAATGGAGACAGAAAGGATTAGACTTTTTTTCTTGCTAGTAAATGTAACCTACACAAAAACTGACCATGTATCAGGGCATAAAAGCCCCAAATTCAAATGCAGAAATTCAGAAATAATAAATGCATCTTTCTTCAGATGGTCATGCAATAAAAACAAAATTCTTGTAATAAAGGGTCAGGGAAAAAGAGACCATATAGTAATCAGAAACTAAATATTCTAATCCTAAAGAATGAGTGGGTAAAACAACAAATCATATACATAATGGATAATTTCATCTAAGAGAATGACAATATGAGACAACATATAAAAATTTGTGCGATGCAGCCAAAGTGTAAAAATAGAGTAATAGATTAAAAATACATCTTATTAAATGAGATAAGGAAGGAAAAAAAAAAGAAAGGAACTTGACTTGGAATTAGCTTCTTTTCTATATGTGAGGTACATAATTTAATTTCCCTTCACCTCAGCTTCCTCATCTATAAAATGAGAATGATGATAACAGTACCTTTTAACAGTCAGGATCAAATAAGAGAATGAATGTAAAATACTTTATGGACATTAAAACTTTGTATGTTAGCTATTAATAGTAGTGATAAAATAAGCCACAATACAATCTTTCCATTGCATTGAGGATATCTGGCCTTCACATCTGATTTGTAGCTAAGACCTCCTTTTTTGTTTTGTATATTAAAATGCACTACTATTATTGTGATTGCCTTGAGACCAAGAACTATCTCTACTTCATTGTCTGAATCCACAAAATTTAACATAGTGTTTTGTAAAATAATAAAGTTTTAATGAATGTTTTATTTATTCAATTGTTCTATATTAATGACAATTATTATATATCAAAATAACAGGTCTTCATTTGTAACTCAACTTTATTATTAAATATGATCTTATGGGCTTTTTATATGTTTCTGTAGTTTTCCCATTTGTTTTAGAATCTTGGTAATCCATTCCTGACATAGACATGGAAACTGAAACTGATATGTGGAAAGGGGATTAGCTAATACAATAACTCAAGTTATTTAGCTATGTGCTATGAGTTCAGTAGTATAAGACAATATCAATAATAGGAAAACAATATGACCATGATTCATTTATTTTTTTCAGATTTGAGTAGTTCCCATTCTTGTCATTTTTTCTATTAGATTTTAAGTGATTTACTGAGAAAAAATTATTTAAATGTTGGTTTATAACCATCTACCATTTTACCTTTATAAAAGAGAAACATATCATCTCTAACTAAATTTTTCCTTTCCTACTTTCCAGTTTGTTTTATTGTTTTATAATCTTCATTATGATCATAAATTAACTTAATATACTAAAATACTTTTCTGCTTAAGGAAGAAAAAGGGATTATTTGGCCTGTTTTATGCAGAAGCAAAAATGAATTCCTTGTTATGTGAAAACTTGTGTAATTTTTAAAACTGTTTTTGCAAAATACACAAGGATATTATACATCTCTCTCTTAGGATGCTAAAATATTTCATAACAGAGATTGGTCACTATCTCATTGAAACAAGAATAATTGTCTCCTTTACCTGCTTCCTATAATGCTAATTAAATGTAGGTTCTTATCATACTTGAAAAGCTTCATTGAATAATGTTATCACCGATTCTTCTTCTCATGTTTCCTGAAATGTGAATTCTCTCTTGAATCTTGCATGTGCCCTTGAAGGTATTTCCCCTTTATGTGTTCCTAATCTCATTAAATTTCACACTACTCATCATAGATGTAGTTCCCTTTTATCTGGCCAAGTATGCCTTCACATTCACTGACACATTGGAATCCCTTGCTCAGAAAATAGTGAATTCACAGGAATGCCCGTTAACCATTGTAGCCTTGTTTGTGCCATAATGTTCTATTTTATAAGCAGAGAGAACAGTCTTCATACTGTCCCAATGAGCATTGATCAAAGCACTTTTAAAATTGGAAGTGATCTGAGCATTCACTAGATGTACATTTGAGAAGGAATGCTTACTAAACACTGTCAATAAATGATCACTCTATGATGAGAAACCTTATGAATCAAGCTGTTCTCCTTATGGATTGCCCTAATTAATAGGAAAAATTGTATCACATCAAGTATAAAATTTCTATGTGAAATTAGTTAGCCATTGATCCTTGATCACTCTTCAGGTATCAAATAGAACAAGTAAAACCCTTCTTGCTCATAACAATCTTTCAGATATATGAAGATAATTATGACATTCCCTCAACATCTTATATTTCAGTTCCTTCAACTTCCATCTCATTTAACTTGGATTCAAAGTTCATTTAATATATCCTGATAGATTTCTTTATATTCTAATTAAATTTTCAATGTCAGTCCTAAACTGTGATGCTCCTTGCTAGCCTATTCAAATCTAATCTATTTGCTTTATTTTTCAGATGAGAAAAATGAGTGACAGAGTAGCTTTTGCAAATTCAGGGTATCTTTAAAATCATGTGTTGTGGGAAGTGGAGCCAATATTATGGAGAGGAGATGTATCTTTATCTGAGCTCTCCCTGATATTGCTCAGATCAACATTAAATCAAAATATAAACTGGTTTTGAAATCACAGAACCCCCAAATATTTGGATTGTAACAAATTTATAGCAGAAGATATTTAGAAAGAATTTCAGAAAAGGTCTGTTTCATTTATGCGCAGAGGAAGAGGCTGAGCACAGGCAAAGTGTAGAAACCCAAGGTGATGTGGCACCAAGGAGGAATCTACAATAGGGTTGGCTACTCTGTCCTGGTTGCAATCCAGTAGATCAGCAGATAAACTGTAAGATACCCAACACAAATACAAAGTGCAAATAGTGAGCCCTTGAATCCCAGAATAATGCAGGCCATGCCCATAAAGAACGAGAAGTTAGTCAGCCCTGATCCAGCCACTATCATCTGTAGAGGAAGCTTGGACAACCTCTCCTTTGCCTGAAAAGCAATCTCATTTTTTTTAAAGAGCATAAAAGCAAAAATGAACTCTGACCATAGATAGTTTTTATGGAGAAAGAGAAAAACAGATTTTAAACCCTTAGGACACTAAAAGTAGATCATCTCCAAATGAAGCCCCCAAGGGTGATATGAATTGGTCCCCATCTCAAAAGGCTCTCTGAGAAGAATTCAAAAAGAATCTTAAAAGAGAGTTAGAAGAAAAATGGGGAAAGGAAATGAGAACTTTGAAAGAGAGTTTGGAAAAGGAAACACAGAAATTATCTGAAGAAAACTCCTTACAAAATACATTTAGTGAAATTTTAAAAGCAGATAACTCCTTACAAAACAGATTTGACAAAATGGAAAAAGAAAACAACTCCTTGAAAAAGAGAATTTGTAAAAAGGAAAAAAAAAAAAATCCATTCAACAAAACTACTCATTTAAGCATTCAATTAACTATGGTGTCAATAAGTCAGAATGGAGTACCTGTACACCTTAGGAAAATCTCCAATGAGGCTCTTTGGGTCCTCTGTCCTGGTTACAAGCCAGTGGTCAGACATTTGCTGTAAGACACCCAAAGCAAATACAAAAGACAAATTGTGCGTCCCTGAACCCCAGAACATAGAAATTGGTCACCTACCCAGCACCAGAAGTCAGTCAGAAGCACTAGCTCCCTGGCAAACTAAAACAGCTTTTGGCCCCTTGCTGTAACAGCAGACCTCAACCCTTAAAAAAAAATGAGCAAAAAAGCAAAAAGAACTCTGACCACAGACAGCTTTTATGGACAGAGAGAGCAAACTTCAAACCCTGAGGTTCCTAAAGGCAAATTAGCTCCAGATGAAGCCCCAAAAGATGATATGAATTGGTCCCCATTTCACAAGGCTCTCTTGGAAGAATTAAAACAAAAAGGATCTTAAAAGAGAGTTAGAAGAAAAATGGGGAAAAGAAATGAGATCTTTGTAAGAGGATATCGAAAAGGAAAAACAAAAATCATCTGAAGAAAACTCCTTAAAAATAGATATACAATGAAATGGGAAAAGCATACAGCTCCCTAGAAAACAGATTTGATTAAATGGAAAAGGCAAATAACTCCTTACAAAATAGATTGATGAAATGGGAAAAGCATGTAACTCCTTACAAAATATATATGAAAAAGAATTTGGGAAATGGAAAAAAATGCAATGAATAAAATAACTCATTTAAAAATTCAATTAGTCAAATATAAAAGGAGCTAAAAAATGGTAACCAAAGAAAATGATTCACTAAAAAATTAGAACTGAACAAATGGAAATGAATGACTCAATGAGACATCAAGATAAATAAAACCAAACAGAAAAAGAAAAATAGAAGAAAATGTAAAATAACTCATTGGAAATACAACTGACCTTGAAAATGGATCTAGGAGAGATAATCTAAGCATTATTGGACTTCCTGAAAACTATTATGAAAAAAGAGCCTAGACATCATTATTCAGGAAAGAATCAAGCAAAATCACCCTGATGTCCTAGAACCAGAAAGCAAAATAATCATTGAAAGAATTCACCAGTTATCTCCTGAAAGAGACTCCAAAATGAAAACTCCAAGGAATATTGTAACTAAATTTCAGAATTATCAGATCAAGTTTAAAATAATGCATGCAGTAAGAAAGAAAAAATTCAAATATCTAGGAGATACAATCAGGATTATCCAGGACCTAGCAGCTTCCACCTTAAAGGATCAAAGAGTCTAGAATCTAATATTCTGAAAGGCAAAGGAATTTGAATTGCAACCAAGAATCAACTAACCAGCTAAATTGAACATTATCTTTCAGGGAAGAAGATAGACATTCAAGGATACGGGTGGGTTTCATTTATTTCTGATGAAAAGACCAGAGCTGTACCAAAAAAAAAAAAAATGTGATCTCCACATATAGATTTCAAGAGAAACATAAAAAGCTAAAAAGGAAAGAACTCCTGAGAACTATATCTCTGTTATCAGTACACTTAGAGAGAAATCAGGTATAATTTGATTTCATTGTGATACTATGAAAAAGAAACTAGAGGTAAAAAGGTGATTGTACCAGAAAAAGAAGAAAATGGAGGAAAAATGAGTAAAACTGCATCTCATAAAGAAAAAAAGAAGATCTATTATAAGTGAGGGAAAAAGGGGAAGCGGATGAGAATTGTGTGAATCTTACTCTTATCAGATTGCCTCAAAGAGAGAATATTAGATATATTTGGTTTCACAGAGAAACTTCTCTCACCTTGTAGGGAAGTGGGAGGGGAGAGGGGGGAATGCAAGGGAAAAGCTAATAACAGAAGGGAAAACAGAAATAGTAGGAGAAAGGTATAAGAAAGAGAGAGTGGCTATAAAGGGGAAGGGCTGTTTGGGGGAGGTGGTGGTCAGAAACAAAATACTGGAGAGGAGAGAGTGGAGGAAAGGAAAGAGAAATGCATAACTTGGAATAAATAAGATGGCAAGAAATACAGACTTAATCATTTTAACTGTGAATGTGAAAAGGATGAACTATCCCACAAAATGGAAGCAGCTGGCAGACTGTATTAAAAGCCAGAAGAATCCTACAGTATGTTGTTTACAAGAAACACATTTAAAGCAGAGTGATATCTAGAGAGTAAAGTTCAGCAAAATAATTCTTTACTACTGCTCCTATTTTCTCTTCATTGGTGGAAAGTTTATCCTTTTCATTTTTGATACTAACAATTTAATTTTCTACTTTCCTTTTTCTGATCCAATTAACTAAAGGTTTTTTTTTTTTTGTCTATTAATTTTTTCCCCCATAAAACCAGCTCTCAATTTTGTTTATTAGTTCAATACCTTTTTCCTTTCAATTTTGTTAATCTCCCCTTTTATTTTCAGAATCTCAAATTTAGTATTTATTTTAGGGTTTTTTATTTGTTTTGTTTTGTTTTTTCCCTAGCTTTTTTAGTTGCATGCCCAATTCATTGATCTCTCATTCTCTATTTTATGAAAGCAAGTACCTAGAGATATAAAATTTCCCCTAAAAACTGGTTTGGCTGAAGCTCATAAATTTTGGTATGTTGCCTCATTATTGTCCTTCTCTTGAATTAAATTATCTTTTGTGTCTATGATTTGTTGTTTCACCTACTCATTATTTATGATCAGATTATTTAGTTTCCAATTAATTTTTGGTCTATTTTCCCCTGACTCTTGATTACATGTAATTCTTATTGCATCATGATCTGGAAAGATGCATTGATTATTTCTGCATTTCTGCATTTCTGCATTTGATTTTCAGGTTTTAATATCCTAATATATGGTCAATTTTTGTATAGGTTCCATGAAATGCCGTGAAAAAGTATATTCCTTGCTGAACCATTCAATTTTGTCCAAAGATCTACCAAATCTAACATTACTAAAATTCTATTAAGTCCTAAAGTTCTTTGCTATTTATTTTGTGGTTTGATATATCCAGTTCTGAAAGAGCAAGTTTGAAATTTGAATTTTTCTAAGCCAGCATAGTTTTGCTATCTATTTCTTCTTACATGTCTCTTAATTTTTCCTTTAGGGATTTGGATGCTATGTCATGTGGTGCATATATATTTAGTATTGGTATTATTTCATTATCTATGGTATCTTTTAGCAAGATATAGTTTTCTTCCTTATCTCGTTTAATTAGATGTATTTTTGCTTTTGCTTGACCTGAGATTAGAATCACTATCCCTCCTTTTTTTACCTTACCTAAAGCATAATAGATTCTACTCCAGTCTTTTACCTTTAGTCTGTATGTATCACCCTGCTCTAAATGTGTTTCCTGTAAACAATATATTGTAGGATTCTCAGCTGCATGGCACTCAACATGATAATCTAAGTGAAATGGATAAATATTTTCAAAAATACAGATTGCCCAGATTAACAGAGGAGGAAACAAATTATTTAAATAGTCCCATTTAATAAAAGAAATTGAATAAGCTATTAAACAACTCCCTAATAAAAAATCTCCAGGGTCTGATGGAGTTACATGCAAATTTTATCAAACATCTAAAGACAAATTAATTCCACTATTATGCAAACTATATGAATATTATGGGCCAGAACTCTGAATTTGAAACAAGGATTCTTACAAGGTGTTAATTCATGGAATTGATAAAGACAATAATTGTTTAGCATGGTGCTTAACAGTTCTCTAGTTCAGTACATGAACTTAGTACTTACTATAGTTCTACAAGATTCATACCTTTGATAAGAGAGCATATAAGTTCGAACAAATTCAGCTAGAATCAGAACTAGGGAAAACAGAGAAGTGATGGCAGGCTTTCCTCTTTTGTGTCTTCACTTAAACCAAGACTCCAGAAGGCTCCCAGAAAACTAGCCGAACCCCAAGTGAAGTAGATAAGACTTTGAAGGAAACAATAAAGGATCTGGACTTTAACACATGGCTGCATTTGTGGTGATTACTGAACTAAAACAAAAGCTGCTCCCAAAGACCCTAAGAAAACCTCAAAAGAGAATATTACATTTTTACACCGGGAAAAATAGGTAAAGAAGAAATCCTACCAAATTATTTTTATGACACAGATGGTGTTGATATCTGAACCAGATAAGGTAAAACCAGAGAAAGAAAATTATAGACCAATTTCTCTAATGCATATTGATGCAAAATTCTTAAATAAAATATCAGCAAAGAAATTACAGAAAGTTATTCCCAGGATAATACACTATAATCATGTAGGATTTATACTAGGAATGTAGGGCTGGTTCAATATTAGGAAAACCATTAACATAATTGACTATATCAATAACCAAAATAACAAAAATCATATGATTAACTTAATAGATGCAGAAAAAGTATTTGACAAAAATCCACTATCCTTTCCTATTAAAAACACTGAAGAGTATGCAATGGAGTTTTCTTTAAAATGATCAATAGCATATATTTAAAATGTTCAACAAGCATCAGATGTAATGGGGATAAATGAGATCAGGGGTAAAACAAGTTTGCCCACCAGGACCATTATTACTCAATATTTTATTAGACATGTTAGCTTTGGCAATAAAAGAAGAAAAAGAGATGAAAGGAATTAGAACAGATAAGAAGGAAACCAAATTATCACTCTTTGCAGATGATATGATAGTATACTTAGAAAATACCAGAGAATCAAGTAAAAAACTAATAGAAACAATTCACAACTTTAGCAAAATAGCAGGATACCAAATCAATCCACATAAATCATCAGCATTTTTTATATATTACCAACAAAATACAGCAGGAAGAGATATAGAGAGAAATTTCATTTTATATAACTGTTGATAATATACAATATTTGGGAGTTTATTTGCCAAGGCAAAGTCAGGAACAATAATTTAATAACACACTTGTGAATAGAGACATACATGGCCTGGTAACTAGTAAAATCTTGGTTCATTATGCCCTTGAAATGATTTTAATTCTCAGTTATCCTAAGGAAATTGTTTTATCTTTCAGTGCTCCAGACAAATTTCTAAAATTCTACATTGTAGAGAAGGTATTATGTAGAGTGCTGAAACTCTTGAGTCATTGCACTGAGGTTGATTCAAGCACTTAGGGCTAATTACCGATTGAACAATACTGTATGGACATATGCTTGGAAAATGGTCCTTCCCACTACCCTGTGCTGGCTCAATGATTGGTGTATAAAGAGAATTATTGGAAGGACAAGGGGGTGGAGTAAGATGAGCCAGAGTTACTTTTGGCCATAGACGAGGGAGAAGGAAGTTGTGGAGATTCTGCTTCCATCCTGTTCAATCCTCCATCTAAAAACCAGGAATAAAGACTAAGGACTTTTGTTTATCTTAACTCCAGGTGATTCTGATGTATCCTTGATGCTAGCACGGTCATCACAGTATTAGACTGAATTGTTCTTTTTTTTTATCTAGTAGTTCCTTGTATTAAGTAGTTCCTTGTATGTAGACTCAATGTCTCTTCATCCTCTACATGGTTTTCAAGTACACTTATGTCTTAATTAAAAATTTCCCAAATTCAGTTATTTGGAATATTGGAGTACTTATGAGAAATCAGTATTTATGCAGTCACATTAAGATAGAGAATATTAAATCTTTATGGAAACCAATTCCAACTCCATTCTTATTAAGATTTTATTGATGCTATATTTGACATCATAAAAAAAGGTCTTTAAACAACAATGAGATCTAGGAATTGCTCAAGTCTTTTAAAAGGTAAAGTTTTCCACTTCTGAACATTGTGCTTTTATAACATCTCATTAGGCCTTCCCTGATTCCAAAAGGACCCTCATTGTAGCTTCCCACTGAGACTTGCTCTCCATATAAGTAGTTTATGCTCCAGTATTTTTTTATCCCATTTTACCAGACAAATTATGTCTTTCTTTTGTTTTATATTCAGATTACTAGAGGATTAAGTAACTTTTTTTTTTAATTTTACTAAGTCAGTATGTGGTTTTGATTGTTATGTTTAGAAGAAAGCGGCCTTCTTCTTCAAAATGCCTGGGTTCAATTCAATTAAATAACTATTTATTAACTATCAACTGTATGTTGTGTATAAATTCAAAGTATAGTAAATAATTAGTGAGACTTGTATTACCTTCCTATCTACTTAGGAGATAATGAGAGCCATTTTCATTCAAAAAAGAAATGCAGAATTGCAAGTATTTTTGAAGTAGCAAATCATTAAGGAAATGCCTCACAAAATCTAGACATATTTTGTTTAGCCATGAAGACAACATTGAATAAGAAAGTAATAAGTTTATTCTTGGGTTAGAAACATACAGTGAAAACACTAAGTGCCTAAATTTATTGTAAGTTATTAGTAAAGAAGTGGATAGAGAACAAATTGTACAAAAAATAAAAAATAAAACTAATCTCAGGATTTGGAATTTTCTAAAAGTTTCCCATTTCTGGTTACTGGGAGTAATTATGAAGAGAAAATAAATCTCATAAGCTGAATGTCATGTTGTCAGACTAACAAATCTGTACCCCTCCTTTTTAACCAAATCACATTGGCTATTGGTGCTACTGGGAAATAGCTCCATTTAAAAATGGAATCTAATATAAATGACTGAGAAATATGGAAAATTCATAATTATCAGGAGACACACTTGCATGAAAAATAGGATTTATATAGATGTGTGTAATATTTGATCTATCTACCTTCTCTCAACTAACCGTTCTAAGAAAAATGTGAACAATATAAAAATCAGATGTTACTTTAAATGGAGGAAAAGACTAATGGCATTGTCTTAATACTCAGTAAAAAGTGACAGCTTGCTGCCAGGTTGTTTCTTAGGAAGCAATGGATTATTCAAGGACACAAAAGAGATTCTGTACATTTCCTGGATGATTCAGCTAAAGTAGTAGAGAACAAGTGGAACTGAAGATGTCTCAAAGAAAATTCCAGGAAAACACTTAAAATCTACTTTAGGAAATGTAACAAACCTGAGAAGTGAAGATAAGGAACATCAAGAAGTTTTAAGAAGAGAGGTTTTGACATGCTTTATATAAAGTCATTGAATTGACTAAAGGATTTATTAGGGCAATCCAACAAATAAGCTGCTTTTCATAAGTGACAGTTATTATCAAAACTGAATGAATATCATTTCCATTTTTATGGTTAATAACACCAACAATTTTTTTTAAGTGAGAGCACCCAGTCCGATGCTTTCAATAAATCAAATTAAAGCTAACAATGAATTGTACCATTTACATAATTTTAGCCATAATAGAGAAGATAAAATGAACTATGTATACTGTAAACAGTCAGCATTCTTACAAAGGAGATTTTTGCTTTAGAAAAGATGTTAAATGAAAACCTGCATCATTCAATGCTAAGAAGAAAATTCCTATGTAAATTTTCATATTTCAGAAATGGCAAAATCTAAATAAGCATTCCTATATTTTCTCGATTATTGTTATTTGTCTTTGGTTCTCAAAGAAGATCGTGAATTAGGGAGGTGATGGCATGGCATGCAAGTGAATTGAATTTAAGTGAGGATGTGCTGTGCAAGGTCACCTGTCTTGCTTTCTCTTCCAGAGTCATTTGGATCCAGTGACCAAAAATACATCAAAATTACTGGATGCAATTACTGGACCAATTACTGGTCCTGGATGCAATGGGAAACCTTGACCTTTTTATGTTAAAATCTTTAACAGCTCTCAGTTTGACTGAGGCCACACTCATTCAGCAATTAAGTCTAGGGAGCAAATGAGGCAAAGAATCTCCTCTTTCATCTAGTCCAAAAAAAGTCTAAATAATAAATTAATCTGGGAGGGGAAGACCCTCAGAGTTTCTGGCCAAAGCAGAAATTACTATTGACATTCAAGCTGAGTGAATCAGAACCCAAACAATGACCAAAAGGGGCCTGGTCTAATTGGGTAGAATCTGATTGGTCTTGGTGTAAAGTCTGATCCTTAAGGGAAAAAAAAATTAAGCTTGTAAATTCCAAATTACTTCAAGAAAATTGCATCAGATCTTTGGAAGAGCTTTGCATTAACAAACCAGTCTATGCATGACAGATATTTGCAGGTGGATAAATTGTTCCCTGTTCTCAAAAATGAAAAATTCTTACAATACAATATTTTATCTTATAACAAATTATAATATTTTATAATTTAATCTATAAGTTTAGTAAAAACAACAACAACAACAAAAACTCTGGACTGAAAGTTTAGAGTCTTAAAATCTAAGTTTGGTCTTTATTTATCTTCTGGATTCTAGAGAAATCATATATTCTCCTAAGCACTTATTTATACATTTAGACACATGGGAAATAATAATCTCAAAAACCTGTAAGAGTTCAGAGCAAGGTTTTGCTCTTCTTCTCTAACCTTCCTAATCTAAATTTGAGTGTGACTTGAATAAAAATTTTATAGTGTTGCCTTCCTAGGATAATAGGGGACCTCAAAGGAATTTCCCCATCTCAATCTAAATAGAAAGTGAGTATAAGGGAATTATCAGTAAAAGGAATTTATTAGCTTTGGAAGTGGGGGTGGGAAAAAGAAAACCCTTGACTTGAGGGTGTGTTAGGAAGGATAGTACTTTTAAAAAAGGGAAATGCCACTTAGTTCTAGAGTTTTTTTTTTTCCTCTGAGGGGATTGGGGTTAAGTGACTTGCCCAGGGTCACACAGTTAGGAAGTGTTAAACGTCTGAGACCAGATCTAAACTCAGGTCCTTCTGAGTTCAGGGCTGGTGCTCTATCCACTATGCCACCTAGCTGCCCCAATCGCTGACTTTTTTGATCATCTGACAATGAAAACATAGCATCTCATTTGAGAAAGTAACCCCAATGATATGGTACAGCTTCTAGGGAAATATAGTCATATTTTTAAGTCCCCCAACCTTACAGGTCTTCTGTTTCAATAATCTGTCAGTGTTTCTAAAGTCTTCTGGCTTTGAAATCTGTGATCCAAAGGTCCCCCACATCTAATACTAATGTTAACACTCTATCAATGACTGCAAAGGTCCTCTGGCTTAGATATATAATAATATTTCTTCCCTTAGTCTTTAGAGAAGATTTGTTTGTAATCCTTAGATCATTGTTCTAACAATCTGCCAATGATTTCAAGCCTTCTGGCCTTAGAATAGTCCTACTAATTTTAAGGTCTGTTGGTCAGTAATAACCAAATTCCTGATATCATTCCTGAATTTTACTCCAGACCGTAGAGTTAGCATATCAATGACATAAAAAACTAGATAAAGACTTCTCTCTCTTGGAAGAGTTTTGCTATTCTCTTCTGGAATTTAGCACTTTGTTTTCAGCATAATAAATCTTTTGCCCTTTAACTTGGAGATGAATGCATTTGTGATTCTTTCATCTGTGGCACCAAGCTGGGAACCCCCAAATGTTGTCCGGGTGCTTTGTCCCTCAACACCAACACCCAACATACTTTTATCAGAAATCAAAAGTTCTACTGAGAAATGTAGCAAGAAACAATGGCAGTAGCTCTGCAAGGAGGAAACATATGTAAAATTTAAAAGCAGGGTTAATCAGAAACTTAGGAAACCCACAGAGAGGGGAAATGACATTCAATAAATTGTTAGACTATTGAGTTGGAAATAGCTTTCAAGCTAAGGAAACATCTCTAGGATAGTGGATTTCCTGTGTATTGTTCTCTCTTCCACTGGTGTCATGAGATCATGCCTCCCTATGAATAGAGTTTGGGGAGGAGTATTTCCTAATCATTTATTATGCTATTTTGTAAATAAAAGTGATTTTTCTTGTTTGTTTCTTGGGATTTGGTAAAGAATTTACTAGATGTAGGCAGGAGATATATTTACATACATCATAATTATTACCTATGCCACACAGAGATCTAGTCTCTGTCTCTAAGATAGGGATGTGATAAATGGATGGGTATTTTGGATTTTCACAGTCATGAAAATTCAATTGGAAAAATGAGACAAATTAGAAAATTGAAACCCAGAAAGACATCAAGGAATAGCCAATGGTAGAAGTTACCTTCTCCTAAAAGAAGAAAGGTTCAGTGGTCATCAAAACCATTTAGTATTGTCTAAGAAATAGAGAATTGATCAATGGAATAGGTTAGGTTCACAGAACAAAATAGCCAGAGACTATAACAATCTTGTATGTGACAAACCCAAAGACCTCATCTTTTGGGATAAGAATTCACTATTTGACAAAAACTGCTGAGAAAATTGGAAACAAGTATGGCAGAAAGTAGACACAGACCCACACCTAACACCATATACAAAGATAAGGTAGAAATTGGGTTCATGATCCATTCCATAAAGAATGATACTATAAACACATCAGAAGAACATAGTGTTGTGCCACAGTTCTCTTTTAATGTGGTGTCCCAATTTCCTTAATTGTCCTATTTAGTTACTTTGCCTCAGGATATAACCATCCCCTCTTAATGTTAGGATAAAGGTCTTAGACCTTAGGCTATAATCATTCCCTCGTAATGTTTGATGGGATAAAGATCCATTTTAGACATCATTAGAATATCAGGAGCCTTTCCAGTACCTCTCTCCATTATGTCATTCTCATCCTAGGTTTCTCCCCCAATTAGATCATCCCCATCCAGGTAACTCCCCCATTATGTCATTGGTCTTGTTACCCTATAAAAGAATCTTGTATCTGACATTCACTGCTGGATTCTTTGAGACAATAGTCTCATTCAGCCCTGGGACCAAACCATGGATCCATTTGGTCCCAGTAAATCTCTCCCATTTAATAAATTATTAAAATACTCTCGATTCTAACTTGCTTAGTTTCTCCAGCATTACCATAGGATAGTTTAACTCTAAATCTGTGGAGGAAGAAGGAATTTGTGACCAAAGAAGAACTAGAAATCATTATTGATCATAAAATAGATAATTTTTGATTGTAGTAAGTTAAAAAGGTTTTGTACAAACAAAACTAATGCAGACAATAATAGAAGGGAAGCAATAAACTGGAAAAATATTTTTTACATCCAAAGGATCTGATAAAGGCCTAATTTCTAAAATATCTAGAGAATTGACTCAAATTTATAATATTTTAAGTCATTCTCCAATTAATAAATGGCCAAAGGATATGAACAGATATTTTTCAGATAAAGAAATTGAAACTATTTGTAGCCACATGAAAAGGTGCTCTAAATCACTATTGATCAGAGAAATGTAAAATAAGAACTCTGAGATACCACTACATACTTGTCAAGACTGGCTAAGATGACAAAAAAAGACAAATGTTGGAAGGGATGTGGGAAAATTGGGGCAGTGATATATTGTTGGTGAAATTGTGAACAGACCCACCATTCTGGAGAGCACTATGCTAAAAAATTTATCAAACTGTGCATACCCTTTGATTCAGCGGTGTATCCCAAAGAAATTTTAGAGGGAAAGAGACCCACATGTGCAAAAATGTTTGTGGCAGCCCTCTTTGTAGTGGCAAGAAACTGGAAACTGCATGGATGCCCATCAATTGGAGAATGGCTGAATAAATTATGATATATGAATGCTATAGAATACTATTGTTCTGTAAGATAGACCAGGAGGATGATTTCAGAAAGGCTTGGAGAGCCTTTGATACAACGTGAAATAAGCAGAACTAGGAGATCATTATATATGGCAACAACAAGACTATATGGTGATCAATTCTGATGGACATGGTTCTTTTCAACATTGAGATGATTCAAACTAATTCCACTTGTGCAGTGATGAAGAGAGCCATCTATACCCAGAGAGAGAACCATGAGAACAGAATGTGGAACACAACATAGCATTTTCACTCTCTCTGTTGTTGTTTTCTTGCATTTTGTTTTCTTTCTCAGTTTTTCTTTTTCTTGCTTCTTGATCTGATTTTTCTTGTGCCACAAGATAACTGTATAAATATATATACATATATTGGATCTAACATGTATTTCAGCATATTTAACTACTTGCCAGCTAGGGGAGAGGGGAGAGGAGGGGGAAATTTGCAACAAAAGGTTATGCAAGGGTCAATGTTGGAAAAATTACCCATGCATGTTGTGAGCTTTTTCTTCTCAAAAAGCAGCCAGGTGATGAAAAGATCTGAACTGTAGGATACAAGCCCAACAAAATATTCAAAGTGGAGTTCATACTGCAATCACCTGTGACCTACTAACAGGTACAGGTCCTTATGCAGATGTCGCAGCACAAATTGGTTATTCTGTAGCAGCATATCAGCAAATTGCTGATAATGCTATCAAAGCATGGGCTTCTCTCCACAATAAAGACGACAAAGGGGGGGCCTTCACAAAAATAACACAAGGGCCAAATGAACCCTTCGCTGACTTTGTGGGACGCTTGCAGACAGCTATCATAAGAACAAATGGAGAAAATGCAATAACAGACATCTTGATAAGGCAACTTGCTAAAGAAAATGCTAATGAGGTTTGCAGAAGAATTATACTAGGACTGCGCAAGGATGCTCCTTTAGAGGAACTCATAAGACGCTGTGCCACAGTGGACACAGGTGCCTTTTATAGCCAGGCTATGATGCAGACTTCCCAAAATCCAAACATGAGAAGACAGAATCCCTCTTGGCAAGGGACTTCCAGAGAGACTCGTAGATGCTTTCAGTGTGGAAAAGTAGGACATCTGAAAGCTCAATGTTGGTATAGAGATAGAACTCTGCTGCAGAGAACACTTTTGGGATTTCAGTGGAGCTACGCCAGAAGCCCTCTCTCCGCGGCAAGTTGGTGCTGGGCTCCCCAGAAGGAGATAAGAGAGATCTTCCATCTCTGTTGGAGGCAGAAGAAGGCAGAGGCAGAGGCTGAAGGACAGAACCTTTGGATTTGGAGACATCCGAAGGGCTCTAAGCCTCTAAACCGGCTGTGCCCTGAGAAGAACAAACTCCAACATTTGAACTCTAACATTTGGCGCCCAAGCGTGGGAACCAAGGACCCTACTTTCACTGAAGAAGTCTCCAGTGACCAGGAACTGAGTGAGTACAACCTTTTTTGGCTGAAATGGGACAGATCCTAGGTAAAGATTCTCCATCCCCCACCCCAACCCCAGACCCACCCAAGAGTGGTGCTATAGAAAGCCTGCTTAAGCTGATAGAAGATCAAGGGCTACTTGTAACTTGGGGACAGACATCTAGACTTCTGGCTACATTAAAACGCACCTCCCCTTGGTTCTTAGAGGAAAAGCAAATCTCTCTAAAAAACTGGGCATTGGTTGGTCAACAGATGTCTGCATATAACAATGAAAACGGTCCTAGTTCAGTTTCCATTGCAGTGTTCTATTTATACAATACAATACAGATGGCCTTAAAATACCAGGATATCCAAAGGGGAAGCCTGAGATAAAGGAGGAAGACAAAGAACAGATTAATGGCCATATCCCCACAGGGCAGGGAGACTTAAGTGAGGCTCAAGGGTGGGGTGAATCTGAGGCAGCCTCAGCCCCACCTGAGGAGCAGGTAATTGACTCTCTTTCATCAACTCCACCCTCCGGGATGGAGGGAGGAGGGGTAGTAGGGGGGGCAGTGACAGCACCAGCACCTTCCCCCCAGCATCTAGCACCTCCCCCCCAGTATCCAGCACCTCCTCCCCAGCATCCAGCACCTCCCCCCCGGCATCCAGCACCTCCCCCCCAGCATCCAGCTGCTCCTTTGAGTAGATTGCAAAAGGGACTAATTAAGGCCAGAGAAGAAGGGAAAAATGTATTAGAATTTCAACACCACATTTTTCCTGTAATTCAACAGTTTAATTCTTCAGGTCAAGAAAGTAGAAGATACTCACCTTTTGATATAGAAATCCTCAAAGACCTGAAAAAAGCTTGCACTCTTTATGGGGCTACATCAGCTTATGTTAAGATGCTATTGCAAAATTTGTCTTTTGAAATCTTGACCCCTAATGACTGGAAATCGATAGCAAAAATATGCCTAGAACCTGGACAGAACTACTTGTGGCTTTCTGAATATAGTGAGCTCTGTAGGATACAAGCCCAACAAAATATTCAAAGTGGAGTTCATACTGCAATCACCTGTGACCTACTAACAGGTACAGGTCCTTATGCAGATGTCGCAGCACAAATTGGTTATTCTGTAGCAGCATATCAGCAAATTGCTGATAATGCTATCAAAGCATGGGCTTCTCTCCACAATAAAGACGACAAAGGGGGGGCCTTCACAAAAATAACACAAGGGCCAAATGAACCCTTCGCTGACTTTGTGGGACGCTTGCAGACAGCTATCATAAGAACAAATGGAGAAAATGCAATAACAGACATCTTGATAAGGCAACTTGCTAAAGAAAATGCTAATGAGGTTTGCAGAAGAATTATACTAGGACTGCGCAAGGATGCTCCTTTAGAGGAACTCATAAGACGCTGTGCCACAGTGGACACAGGTGCCTTTTATAGCCAGGCTATGATGCAGACTTCCCAAAATCCAAACATGAGAAGACAGAATCCCTCTTGGCAAGGGACTTCCAGAGAGACTCGTAGATGCTTTCAGTGTGGAAAAGTAGGACATCTGAAAGCTCAATGTTGGTATAGAGATAGAATGGGAAGACAAGGTGGGAGAACAAGACCCCAAACCCCATGTCCAAAATGTAACAGAGGCTTCCATTGGGCCTCAGAATGCAGACAGATTCAGGGAAACGGGATGAGGGGCCCAGCCCCAGGGCCCAAGGCAAAAAACACTTGGGGCATGATGGCAGCCAATGGTGCACCCAGAGAGTGCCTAGAAGTCCAGTACCCAGACATGACCAATCAACCAGAAAGCCATATGATGGGAGAAGGGGATTACACAGTCAACCAGCCAGGAAGCAACCTGAATTATTAGATTCCTGGCACATGAACTAATGGACAATGGAATCCTATTGGACTGTTTCTAGGACTTATGGACATGTGTAAATTTTCAGACTGATTCTTGTTATTTGTTACATTACTACTAGCCTGTGTTATATTGCTATGTGCTCATGTAAATTATGTATAATGCCTCCCATATTGATGGATTTATGTATACCATGTATATCTGTTACAAAGTTCTGGCCCATATTGATGGATTTATGTGTACCCCCTCAGAAACCCCCTATATTTTAAAACAAAAGAAAGGGGAGATGTTGGAATCCTTACTAACTGCTAAGTAATTAGAGTTGATCTAATCTTACAAGAAGTTGTTTTGGCCAGAACCTGAAACAAGGTACTAAGTAGAACTAATCAAGACAAGGCTTGTGTTCCCACCTTTACTCATTGGACTCCACAAGTATGCTAGCTTCACAAAGTACACTTTCTAACTTCAAGAGAGTTCACACCTCCCTTAAAGTCATTGGGCCAGAGAGCACTATGGGAGAAAACCCATAATCCCATTCTCTCAGAAGAGGCAGATAAAAAGCCAGCGATGAAGGATCTATGGCAGAACACATTTTTTCCTCTTGGCTGGCTGATCGCGCTAGACTCGAGAGAAACGACTCTGCTGCAGAGAACACTTTTGGGATTTCAGTGGAGCTACGCCAGAAGCCCTCTCTCCGCGGCAAGTTGGTGCTGGGCTCCCCAGAAGGAGATAAGAGAGATCTTCCATCTCTGTTGGAGGCAGAAGAAGGCAGAGGCAGAGGCTGAAGGACAGAACCTTTGGATTTGGAGACATCCGAAGGGCTCTAAGCCTCTAAACCGGCTGTGCCCTGAGAAGAACAAACCCCAACATTTGAACTCTAACACATGCATATGCTTTGTAAATAAAAAAGCTTTAATTAAAAAAAAAAAAAAACTTTTTTTACAGAAAAAAAAAGAATACAAGATTTTTGGGGATAGGAATTGACTTTTGTAATGAAGGGTAATGGCCTGAGATTTGAAAAGAATCTTTTGTTCTTTGTCCTTATTCCTTCTCTATCATCTTTCTTTTAATGGAAGCTCCTTTGGGGCAGGGACTGGATATGTAATGAGGGGTTTAGATTCATGTTGTATAAGTTCTATAATATCCAATTATTGAAGAATTAGGAAAGGGACTTTTATTTAAGGATAGGAAATATATTACTGCCTTTGGAGTTTTAAAGGTGTGTCTACTCAGGCACTCATTCTTGCAAGAATGTAAAATAAATCTTACTGCATTCATCAGTTAGTCAGTGTAGTTCTTGTTAAGATATTTTGTTTCCTACAGGAAAAAGTAATAAAATAATAATAGATTGGCATTTCATGTAAATTCAAATGATTTTGAGAGTTTAATGTTATAAGAATTTACACTGTACAATGTTGGAATCCTTACAAACTGCTAACTAATTAGAGTTGATCTAATCTTACAAGAAGATTCTGGCCAGAACCTGAAACAAGGTACTAAGTAGAACTAATTAGTACAATGCTTGTGTTTACACCTTTGTGTTCACACCTCCACCTAAGTAGACAGCCCCAAGGAGCTACCAAGTATTAGTAGGACCAAGTTCTTATTTCCCTTTAGCTGGTCTGAGAGTTCCTCAACATTAGCTGTCCTTTTGTTCTTTGTTCTATTTTTATATACAATTTTATTTTTCCTCAATTACAATTTAAAAAAAAAATTTAGCATTAGTTTAAAAATTTTTTGAGTTTCAAATGGTCTCCTTCTCTTTACCCCCCTCATTGAAAAGGTGAGCTATTTGATATAGGTTATACATGTGCAGTCATGCAAAACACATTCATGTTTGTCATGTTGTAAAAGAAAACACAGACAAAAATTCCCCCAAAAAAAGTAAAGAAAAAGGATGCTTCGATCTGCATTCAGACTCCATTAGTTCTTTCTCTGGAGGTGGATAGCATTTTTTATAAGTCCTTCAAAATTGTCTTGGATCATTGTATTGCTGAGAATATCTAAGTCATTCCTACAAAACAGCTGCTGCTATATACAATGTTCTCTTGGTTCTACTCATTTCACTTTGCATCAGTTCATATAAGTTTTTCCACAAGTATCCTGTTCATCATTGTTTACACACAAAGGTGTAAACACAAGCATTGTACTAATTAGTTCTACTTAGTACCTTGTTTCAGGTTCTGGCCAAAATCTTCTTGTAAGATTAGATCAACTGGACTTCCGGTTAAGATGGCGGAGAGGAGGCTCACAGTTGCATAAGCTCCGCGCTTTCTCTCACTATCCACTTCATTACAAGCCTCTGAATCAATGCTTGACTGAAAAAAAACCCACATATAGTTACCAAGAGAAGCCATCCTTGAGATCCGCCAAGAAAGGTCTGTCTTTACTGGAGGGCTGGGGCGGTTTTAGATCGGGCGCAGGCGGCGGGCAGCGGCAGTGAGAGCACGGGAGCAGAGCTGAGAGGGGGTGGGGAGTGATCGCAGCCGTCTCTGCGGGGAGAGCTTCGCTACAGGTTTGGAACCTGCAGCAAGTCAACAGCCCAGCAGAGAAGCTAAAAACACCGGGGCTGAAGAACACAACCGCAAACAGCTGGAGTCTCTCAGGACCTGGCCACCCTCCCCTTCCCCCCCCTCAGTGACTCAGCACGCTCTGGGATCTCAGAGCGCACGCGCAACACAATCCTGCTAGTGCCTCACTGCTGCCCCCTGCAGTCTGTAGAGGAAGCTCGATAACACACCCAGCCCCTCCCCCAAAGAAAGACTCCAGTTTTTTTTGTTTTTCTTTGGTAGTTTGTCTCTGATTAATAGACAGAATGAGCAAGAAGCTGAAGAGGACTTTAACCCTTGACAGCTTCTATACAGATAGAGAGCAGACTCTAAATCCTGAGGAGACTAAAAACAGGCAGTCCCCAGGTGATTCCCCAAAGGAGGAGATCGTCTGTTCCTCAGCACAGATGAACCTCATAGAAGTGATTAAAAAGGCTCTCACAAGAGAGCTAGAAGAAAAATGGGAAAAGAGTCTGGAGAAAGTTAAAGAGAGAGTGGATAAAGAAGTAAAATCCTTGAAAAATAGGATTAGTGAACTGGAAACAGAAAACAGCTCTCTAAAAAACAAAATTGGCGAAATGGAAAAAAATTCCACAGAACAAAAGAACTCAATTGGACAATTAGAGAAAGATTTTAAAAAAGTGAGTGAAGAGAATACTTCACTGAAAATCAGAATTGAACAAGTGGAATTGAATGACTCGAGGAGACAAGAAGAATCAGTCAAGCAAATCCAAAAAAATCAAACAATGGAGAAAAATGTGAAATACCTTCTGGGGAAGACAACAGACCTGGAAAACAGATCCAGGAGAGACAATCTGAGAATCATTGGACTCCCAGAAAAACATGATGAAAAAAAGAGCCTGGATACTGTCTTCCAGGAAATCATCAAAGAGAACTGCCCAGAAGTCATAGGAACAGAGGAAAAAATAAACATTGAAAGGATTCATCGATCACCCACTGAAAGGGATCCTAAAATCAAAACACCAAGGAATATAGTGGCCAAATGCCAGAACCCTCAGATGAAAGAAAAAATATTGCAAGCGGCTAGAAAAACCCAATTCAAGTATCAAGGAGCCACAATAAGGATCACCCAGGATCTGGCAGCATCCACATTAAAAGATCGAAGGGCCTGGAATATGATATTCCGAAAGGCTAAGGAACTTGGTATGCAACCAAAAATAACTTACCCAGCGAGAATGAGCATCTTTTTCCAGGGAAGAAGATGGACATTCAACGAAGTAAGTGAATTTCATCTATTTCTGATGAAAAAACCAGAACTTAACAAAAAGTTTGATCTACAAATATAGAACTCAAGAGAAATCTAAAAAGGTAAAGATTAATCTTGGGAACTATATTTTGACTATATAGATGTATAAAGAATACATGTATACCTTGTTCTAGAAATTGATGTGGAAAGGACATTGTACCAGAAAAAGGGTAAAGTGGGGGTAGTACATCTCACGAAGAGGCATAGGAAACCTATTATACCTGAGAGAAAGAATGGAGGGGGATGAATATAGTGGGTATCTTACTGCCTTTAGAATTGGCTTTAAGTGAAAAATCTTAAGACATATTCAATCTATGGTGAAACTTCTCCCATCTCATTGAAAAGTGAGAAGGGAAAAGTGGAAAGGGAAGGAATAAGCTAAGCGGAAGGGAATACGGGAACTGGGAGGGAAAGGGGTAAGATAGGGGGAGGAACTCTAAGGCGGGGGGAGGGACACTAAAAAGGGAGGGCTGTGAGAAGCAAGGGGTGCTCACAAGCTTAATACTTGGAAGGGGGGAAAGGGGAAAGAAGGGAGGAAAGCATAAACCGGGTTAACAAGATGGCAAGTAATACAGAATTGGTCATTCTAACCATAAACGTGAATGGGGTAAACTCCCCCATAAAGAGGAAGCGGTTAGCAGAATGGATTAAAAGCCAGAATCCTACAATATGTTGTTTACAGGAAACACACCTGAAGCGGGGAGATACATGCAGGTTAAAGGTAAAAGGTTGGAGCAAAATCTACTATGCTTCAGGTGAAGTCAAAAAAGCAGGGGTAGCCATCCTGATCTCAGATCAAGCTAAAGCAAAAATTGACCTAATTAAAAGAGATAAGGAAGGACACTATATCTTGCTAAAGGGTAGCATGGATAATGAAGCACTATCTATATTAAACATATATGCACCAAGTGGGGTAGCATCTAAATTCTTAAAAGAGAAACTAAGAGAGCTGCAAGAAGAAATAGACAGTAAAACTATAATAGTGGGAGATCTTAACCTTGCACTCTCAGAATTAGATAAATCAAATCAGAAAATAAATAAGAAAGAAGTCAAAGAGGTAAACAGAATACTAGAAAAGCTAGATATGATAGATCTCTGGAGAAAATGTAATGGAGACAGAAAGGAATACACTTTCTTTTCAGCAGTTCATGGAACCTATACAAAAATTGACCATATATTAGGACATAAAAACCTCAAACTCAAATGTAGTAAGGCAGAAATAGTAAATGCATCCTTTTCAGACCACGATGCAATGAAAATTACATTCAATAAAAAAGCAGGGGGAAGTAGACCAAAAAATAATTGGAAACTAAATAATCTCATACTAAAGAATGATTGGGTAAAACAGCAAATCATAGACATAATTAATAACTTCACCCAAGAAAATGATAATAATGAGACATCATACCAAAATGTATGGGATGCAGCCAAAGCGGTAATAAGGGGAAATTTCATATCTCTAGAGGCCTATTTGTATAAAATAGAGAAAGAGAAGGTCAATGAATTGGGTTTGCAATTAAAAATGCTAGAAAAGGAACAAATTAAAAACCCCCAGTCAAACACTAAACTTGAAATTCTAAAAGTAAAAGGTGAGATCAATAAAATTGAAAGTAAAAAAACTATTGAATTGATTAATAAAACTAAGAGTTGGTTCTATGAAAAAACCAACAAAATAGACAAACCCTTAGTAAATCTGATTAAAAAAAGGAAAGAGGAAAATCAAATTGTTAGTCTTAAAAATGAAAAGGGAGAACTCACCACTAACGAAGAGGAAATTAGAGCAATAATTAGGAGTTACTTTGCCCAACTTTATGCCAATAAATTCGACAACTTAAATGAAATAGAAAAATACCTCCAAAAATACAGCTTGCCCAAACTAACAGAGGAAGAAGTAAATATCCTAAACAGTCCCATCTCAGAAAAAGAAATAGAACAAACTATCAATCAACTCCCTAAGAAAAAATCCCCAGGACCAGATGGATTTACATGTGAATTCTACCAAACATTTAAAGAACAATTAACTCCAATGTTATATAAACTATTTGAAAAAATAGGGATTGAAGGAGTCCTACCAAACTCCTTTTATGACACAGATATGGTACTGATACCTAAACCAGGTAGGCTGAAAACAGAGAAAGAAAATTATAGACCAATCTCCCTAATGAATATTGATGCTAAAATCTTAAATAAAATATTAGCAAAAAGATTACAGAAAATTGTCACCAGGATAATACACTATGACCAAGTAGGATTTATACCAGGAATGCAGGGCTGGTTCAATATTAGGAAAACTATTAGCATAATTGACTATATCAATAACCAAACAAACAAAAACCACATGATCATCTCAATAGATGCAGAAAAAGCATTTGATAAAATCCAACATCCATTCCTAATAAAAACACTTGAGAGCATAGGAATAAATGGACTTTTCCTTAAAATAGTCAGGAGCATATATTTAAAACCATCAGTAAGCATCATATGCAATGGGGAAAAACTGGAACCTTTCCCAGTAAGATCTGGAGTGAAGCAAGGTTGCCCACTATCACCATTATTATTTAATATCGTATTAGAAACACTAGCCTCGGCAATAAGAGTCGAGAAAGATATAAAAGGAATTAGAGTAGGCAATGAGGAAACCAAACTATCACTCTTTGCAGATGATATGATGGTATACCTAGAGAACCCCAGAGATTCTACCAAAAAGCTATTGGAAATAATTCATAATTTTAGCAAAGTAGCTGGCTACAAAATAAATCCCCATAAATCCTCAGCATTTTTATACATCACCAACAAAACCCAACAGCAAGAGATACAAAGAGAAATTCCATTCAGAATAACTGTTGATACCATAAAATATTTGGGAATCTATCTACCAAAGGAAAGTCAGGAATTATATGAGCAAAATTATAAAAAAGTCTCCACACAAATAAAGTCAGACTTAAATAATTGGAAAAATATTAAGTGCTCTTGGATCGGCCGAGCGAACATAATAAAGATGACAATACTCCCTAAACTAATCTATTTATTTAGTGCTATACCAATCAGACTTCCAAGAAAATATTTTATTGATCTAGAAAAAATAACAACAAAATTCATATGGAACAATAAAAAGTCGAGAATCTCAAGGGAAAATGAAAAAAAAATCAAATGAAGGTGGCCTAGCTGTACCTGATCTAAAATTATATTATAAAGCAGCAGTCACCAAAACCATTTGGTATTGGCTAAGAAATAGATTAGTGGATCAGTGGAAAAGGCTAGGCTCACAAGACAGAATAGTCAATTATAGCAATCTAGTGTTTGACAAACCCAAAGCCCCTAACTTCTGGAAAAGAATTCATTATTTGATAAAAACTGCTGGATAATTGGAAATTAGTATGGCAGAAATTAGGCATGGACCCACACTTAACACCATATACCAAGATAAGATCAAAATGGGTCTATGACCTAGGCATAAAGAACGAGATATAAATAATTAGAGGAACATAGAATAGTTTATCTCTCAGACTTGTGGAGGAGAAAGAAATTTGTGACCAAAGATGAACTAGAGACCATTACTGATCACAGAATAGAAAATTTCGATTACATCAAATTAAAAAGCCTTTGTACAAATAAAACTAATGCAAACAAGATTAGAAGGGAAGCAACAAACTGGGAAAACATTTTCACAGTTAAAGGTTCTGATAAAGGCCTCATTTCCAAAATATATAGAGAACTGACTCAAATTTATAAGAAATCAAGCCATTCTCCAATTGATAAATGGTCAAAGGATATGAACAGACAATTTTCAGAGGATGAGATTGAAACTATTACCACTCATATGAAAGAGTGTTCCAAATCATTATTGATCAGAGAAATGCAAATTAAGACAACTCTGAGATACCACTACACACCTGTCAGATTGGCTAAGATGACAGGAAAAAATAATGATGAATGTTGGAGGGGATGCGGAAAACTGGGACACTAATGCATTGTTGGTGGAGTTGTGAACGAATCCAACCATTCTGGAGAGCAATCTGGAATTATGCCCAAAAAATTATCAAAATGTGCATATCCTTTGATCCAGCAGTGTTTCTATTGGGCTTATATCCCAAAGAAATACTAAAGAAGGGAAAGGGACCTGTATGTGCCAAAATGTTTGTAGCACCCCTGTTTGTAGTGGCTAGAAACTGGAAAATGAATGGATGCCCATCAATTGGAGAATGGCTGGGTAAATTGTGGTATATGAATGTTATGGAATATTATTGTTCTGTAAGAAATGACCAGCAGGATGAATACAGAGAGGCTTGGAGAGACCTACATGAACTGATGCTAAGTGAAATGAGCAGAACCAGGAGATCATTATACACTTCGACAACGATATTGTATGAGGACATATTTTGATGGAAGTGGATTTCTTTGACAAAGAGACCTGAGTTTCAATTGATAAATGACGGACAAAAGCAGCTACACCCAAAGAAAGAACACTGGGAAACGAATGTGAACTATCTGCATTTTTGTTTTTCTTCCCGATGATTTATACCTTCTGAATCCAATTCTCCCTATGCAACAAGAGAACTGTTCGGTTCTGCAAACATATATTGTATCTAGGATATACTGCAACATATCCAACATATAAAGGACTGCTTGCCATCTAGGGGAGGGGGTGGAGGGAGGGAGGGGAAAAAAAAAATCGGAACAGAAATGAGTGTCAATATAATGTAATTATTAAATAAAAAATTAAAAAAAAAAAAAAAAAAAAAAAAAAAAAAGATTAGATCAACTCTAATTAGTTAGCAGTTTGTAAAGATTCCAACATCTCCCCCTTTCTTTTGTTTTGGAACATAGGATGGTCATGACTTCCCTGATTTCTCAAGGAGGTGAGAACCCCACCTAAAAGGTGATCACGCCTTCCCTGACATCTCAGGAAGGGAGATGAAAACACCAAAGGAAATAGGAAATCTAATCAGATTAGTGGGTTTCTGAAGGGGTACACATAAATCCATCAATATGGGCCAGAACTTTGTAACAGATATACATGGTATACATAAATCCATCAATATGGGAGGCATTATACATAATTTACATAAGCACATAGCAATATAACACAGGCTAGTAGTAATTTAACAACATGAATCAACCTGAAGATTTATCTGTGTCCATAAGTCCTAGAAATAGTCCATAAGGAATCCATTGTCCATTAATTCATGTGCCAGGAATCCAATAGTTCCTGTAAGCCCTGAAGTACTGCAAAAGTCTCATCAACAATTTTTCATCTTAAGGAATCCAATGATTCTTGCTGGTCTTTCAAGAACTAAAACAGTTTCATCTTGTGTTAGGAAATCCAATGATTCCTGAAGATTTTAAAAGTCTTTTTAACAGTCGCATTGTCAGCCATCTGATTCTTTCTCCATCTGTGGAAATATAAGCAGATTCTCTTCCCCAAGCAGTTAACCTAATTCCCTTCTATTTACCAAATTTGGTATTTCTCCTCATCATCTGGTAATTACATTGGAGCTGTTTGCACTGGATATTGCCTTGTTGTCTTAAAAAGCCTGTATTCTTCCCAACTATAATCCTGATTGCTTTTCTGTTGGTTGATGACATCAGAGTCCTGAATTTCTAAAGGCTCTCTGGGTGTAACCTCAGCTGCTATCATGCCCCACCTGTCCTTTGATTGATACTTTGGAGCTGGGTCCTGCCTCTTATTCTTCTGGGTCAATATACATTTAGAGGCCCAATGAAAGCCTCGGTTACATTTTGGACATGGGGTTTTGGGTTTTCTCTCACCCTGTCTTCTCACTTTATCTCCATTTCTACATTGGGCTCTTAGATGTCCAACTTTTCCACACTGAAAACATCGACGAGTTTCTCTAGAATTCCTCTGCCAAGAAGGACCTTGTCTTTCCATGTTCATCATAGTTTGGGTATAATAAGCATTTTTGCCCACTGTGGCACAGTGTCTTATGATCTCTTCTAAAGGAGCATCTTTGTCTAGCCCCCATATAATTCTTTTGCAAACCTCATTGGCATTTTCCTTAGCCAAATGTCTGGTCATTATTTCTGTGGCAGCATTATCTCCAATGGTTCTTATTACAGCTGTTTGTAATCGTCCCACAAAATCTGCAAAAGGTTCATTGGGACCTTGCTCTATTTTTGTGAAAGCATTATTTCCATCTTTCTGTCCAGGGAGAGAATTCTAAGCTTTTATTGCTGCCTTAGAAATTTGCTCATACACTGTTATGGGATAATAAATCTGTTCTGAACTCTCTGCATACTGACTTTGACCAGCTAGTTGGTCAAAAGTGATTTGTCTAATAGTTCCTGTTTGCCTATTATGTTGGGCTTGAATCCTACATAATTCATGAAACTCTGAAAGCCACAATAAATTTTGTCCCGGTTCTAGACATATTTTAGCTATGGATTTCCAGTCATTCGGGGTTAAGATTTCATAAGACAAATTATCTAATAACATCTTCACATAAGATGATGTAGCCCCATAAAGAGTGCAACCCTTTTTCAAATCTTTAATTTTTTCCAAATTAAAAGGAGTGTATTTTCTCTCTTTTTGACTTGAAGAGTCGATCCTTTCGATCACAGGCTATGCGTTTATAAAATCAGATATATCTTCTCCTTCATTTTTTGCCTTCATTAATGCTTTCTCTAATCTTGTCAAATTCTGCTTTATAGGAGAAGCTGACTGTGTTTCTGTCTCTCTCCCTCCCCCTTGTTCCACCCATGAAGGGTTAATTGCGGGGGGGGGGGGGGAGGTCATGAGATGTGGAATCACCTAATTCCTCCTGCTGTGAAGTATCATACTCAGAATTGTAATTAACTCCATTCTCATCTGATTTGTCCTCCTTTTCACCTAGTAAAGTTGGTACTTCTTCCTCCTGTACTTTCCTTTTCATCATTCTATCACTTAAATAACTTCTTATAGCCAATTGTATTACATTATATGTATTAATTATTGAATTAGGCCCATTTTTATCATAGAATTGACAAAGATCCTCTCCAACCAATTTCCATTCATTTAGATCTAATTCCTTTTCCAGAGAGAAACAAGGACATATGTCCTTTACAGTTTGTAAAAGTTCAGTGATATATCAATAACCAAACAAGCAAAAACCATATGATCATCTCAATAGATGCAGAAAAAGCATTTGATAAAATCCAACATCCATTCCTAATAAAAACACTTGAGAGCATAGGAATAAATGGACTTTTCCTTAAAATAGTCAGGAGCATATATTTAAAACCATCAGTAAGCATCATATGCAATGGGGAAAAACTGGAACCTTTCCCAGTAAGATCTGGAGTGAAGCAAGGTTGCCCACTATCACCATTATTATTTAATATCGTATTAGAAACACTAGCCTCGGCAATAAGAGTCGAGAAAGATATAAAAGGAATTAGAGTAGGCAATGAGGAAACCAAACTATCACTCTTTGCAGATGATATGATGGTATACCTAGAGAACCCCAGAGATTCTACCAAAAAGCTATTGGAAATAATTCATAATTTTAGCAAAGTAGCTGGCTACAAAATAAATCCCCATAAATCCTCAGCATTTTTATACATCACCAACAAAACCCAACAGCAAGAGATACAAAGAGAAATTCCATTCAGAATAACTGTTGATACCATAAAATATTTGGAATCTATCTACCAAAGGAAAGTCAGGAATTATATGAGCAAAATTATAAAAAAGTCTCCACACAAATAAAGTCAGACTTAAATAATTGGAAAAATATTAAGTGCTCTTGGATCGGCCGAGCGAACATAATAAAGATGACAATACTCCCTAAACTAATCTATTTATTTAGTGCTATACCAATCAGACTTCCAAGAAAATATTTTATTGATCTAGAAAAAATAACAACAAAATTCATATGGAACAATAAAAAGTCGAGAATCTCAAGGGAATTAATGAAAAAAAAATCAAATGAAGGTGGCCTAGCTGTACCTGATCTAAAATTATATTATAAAGCAGCAGTCACCAAAACCATTTGGTATTGGCTAAGAAATAGATTAGTGGATCAGTGGAAAAGGCTAGGTTCACAAGACAGAATAGTCAACTATAGCAATCTAGTGTTTGACAAACCCAAAGCCCCTAACTTCTGGGAAAAGAATTCATTATTTGATAAAAACTGCTGGGATAATTGGAAATTAGTATGGCAGAAATTAGGCATGGACCCACACTTAACACCATATACCAAGATAAGATCAAAATGGGTCTATGACCTAGGCATAAAGAACGAGACTATAAATAAATTAGAGGAACATAGAATAGTTTATCTCTCAGACTTGTGGAGGAGAAAGAAATTTGTGACCAAAGATGAACTAGAGACCATTACTGATGACAGAATAGAAAATTTCGATTACATCAAATTAAAAAGCCTTTGTACAAATAAAACTAATGCAAACAAGATTAGAAGGGAAGCAACAAACTGGGAAAACATTTTCACAGTTAAAGGTTCTGATAAAGGCCTCGTTTCCAAAATATATAGAGAACTGACTCAAATTTATAAGAAATCAAGCCATTCTCCAATTGATAAATGGTCAAAGGATATGAACAGACAATTTTCAGAGGATGAGATTGAAACTATTACCACTCATATGAAAGAGTGTTCCAAATCATTATTGATCAGAGAAATGCAATTAAGACAACTCTGAGATACCACTACACACCTGTCAGATTGGCTAAGATGACAGGAAAAAATAATGATGAATGTTGGAGGGGATGCGGGAAAACTGGGACACTAATGCATTGTTGGTGGAGTTGTGAACGAATCCAACCATTCTGGAGAGCAATCTGGAATTATGCCCAAAAAATTATCAAAATGTGCATATCCTTTGATCCAGCAGTGTTTCTATTGGGCTTATATCCCAAAGAAATACTAAAGAAGGGAAAGGGACTTGTATGTGCCAAAATGTTTGTAGCAGCCCTGTTTGTAGTGGCTAGAAACTGGAAAATGAATGGATGCCCATCAATTGGAGAATGGCTGGGTAAATTGTGGTATATGAATGTTATGGAATATTATTGTTCTGTAAGAAATGACCAGCAGGACGAATACAGAGAGGCTTGGAGAGACCTACATGAACTGATGCTAAGTTAAATGAGCAGAACCAGGAGATCATTATACACTTCGACAACGATATTGTATGAGGACATATTTTGATGGAAGTGGATTTCTTTGACAAAGAGACCTGAGTTTCAACTGATAAATGACGGACAAAAGCAGCTACACCCAAAGAAAGAACACTGGGAAACGAATGTGAACTATCTGCATTTTTGTTTCTCTTCCCGGATTATTTATACCTTCTGAATCCAATTCTCCCTACGCAACAAGAGAACTGTTCGGTTCTGCAAACATATATTGTATCTAGGATATACTGCAACATATCCAACATATAAAGGACTGCTTGACATCTAGGGGAGGGGGTGGAGGGAGGGAGGGGAAAAAAATCGGAACAGAAATGAGTGTAAATATAATGTAATTATTAAATAAAAAAATTTAAAAAAAAAATAGAGCAAATAAAAAAAAAAAAAAAAAAAAGGAAATAATTCATAATTTTAGCAAAGTAGCTGGCTACAAAATAAATCCCCATAAATCCTCAGCATTTTTATACATCACCAACAAAACCCAACAGCAAGAGATACAAAGAGAAATTCCATTCAGAATAACTGTTGATACCATAAAATATTTGGGAATCTATCTACCAAATGAAAGTCAGGAATTATATGAGCAAAATTATAAAAAAGTCTCCACACAAATAAAGTCAGACTTAAATAATTGGAAAAATATTAAGTGCTCTTGGATCGGCCGAGCGAACATAATAAAGATGACAATACTCCCTAAACTAATCTATTTATTTAGTGCTATACCAATCAGACTTCCAAGAAAATATTTTATTGATCTAGAAAAAATAACAACAAAATTCATATGGAACAATAAAAAGTCGAGAATCTCAAGGGAATTAATGAAAAAAAAAATCAAATGAAGGTGGCCTAGCTGTATCTGATCTAAAATTATATTATAAAGCAGCAGTCACCAAAACCATTTGGTATTGGCTAAGAAATAGGTTAGTGGATCAGTGGAAAAGGCTAGGTTCACAAGACAGAATAGTCAACTATAGCAATCTAGTGTTTGACAAACCCAAAGCCCCTAACTTCTGGGAAAAGAATTCATTATTTGATAAAAACTGCTGGGATAATTGGAAATTAGTATGGCAGAAATTAGGCATGGACCCACACTTAACACCATATACCAAGATAAGATCAAAATGGGTCTATGACCTAGGCATAAAGAACGAGATTATAAATAAATTAGAGGAACATAGAATAGTTTAACTCTCAGACTTGTGGAGGAGAAAGAAATTTGTGACCAAAGATGAACTAGAGACCATTACTGATCACAAAATAGAAAATTTTGATTACATCAAATTAAAAAGCCTTTGTACAAATAAAACTAATGCAAACAAGATTAGAAGGGAAGCAACAAACTGGGAAAACATTTTCACACTTAAAGGTTCTGATAAAGGCCTCATTTCCAAAATATATAGAGAACTGACTCAAATTTATAAGAAATCAAGCCATTCTCCAATTGATAAATGGTCAAAGGATATGAACAGACAATTTTCAGAGGATGAGATTGAAACTATTACCACTCATATGAAAGAGTGTTCCAAATCATTATTGATCAGAGAAATGCAAATTAAGACAACTCTGAGATACCACTACACACCTGTCAGATTGGCTAAGATGACAGGAAAAAATAATGATGAATGTTGGAGGGGATGCGGGAAAACTGGGACACTAATGCATTGTTGGTGGAGTTGTGAATGAATCCAACCATTCTGGAGAGCAATCTGAAATTATGCCCAAAAAATTATCAAATTGTGCATACCCTTTGATCCAGCAGTGTTTCTATTGGGCTTCTATCCCAAAGAAATACTAAAGAAGGGAAAGGGACCTGTATGTGCCAAAATGTTTGTAGCAGCCCTGTTTGTAGTGGCTAGAAACTGGAAAATGAATGGATGCCCATCAATTGGAGAATGGCTGGGTAAATTGTGGTATATGAATGTTATGGAATATTATTGTTCTGTAAGAAATGACCAGCAGGATGAGTACAGAGAGGACTGGCGAGACTTACATGAACTGATGCTGAGTGAAATGAGCAGAACCAGGAGATCATTATACACTTCGACAACGATATTGTATGAGGACATATTTTGATGGAAGTGGATTTCTTTGACAAAGAGACCTAACCTAAGTTTCAATTGATAAATGACGGACAAAAGCAGCTACACCCAAAAAAAGAACACTGGGAAACGAATGTGAACTATCTGCATTTTTGTTTTTCTTCCCGGGTTATATTTTTACCTTCTGAATCCAATTCTCCTATGCAACAAGAGAACTGTTCGGTTCTGCAAACATATATTGTATCTAGGATATACTGCAACATATCCAACATATAAAGGACTGCTTGCCATCTAGGGGAGGGGGTGGAGGGAGGGAGGGAAAAAAAATTGGAACAGAAACGAGTGTCAATATAAAGTAATTATTAAATAAAAATTAAAAAAAAAAGTTCAGTGATTTGTTGTAAACTAATAATTAAACCTTGGCTTTCCATAACTTTGACAATGCTCTCTAAACATTTTCCTTGAACAGAAACAGGCTGTTTTCTAAATATCTGTCCTATCTTAGCTGAAATTCTACTTTAACTCTTTTAACAAAATTTCTTTGTTGTACTCACTCTAATTTCTGGGTCAAGAAGACTTTTCCACTGGATCAGGATCAGAGGCTTTTCCACTGGAATCAGGATCGTAGCTTTTCCACTGAAATCCACTGAGGGGTCTGTTAGCCCCATGTTGGGCGCCAAAAAGTTGGGAGTTCAAATGTGGGGTTCTTGTTCTTCTATAAAATATTAAAAAAGTTCTCTCTGGGGGCCTTCCCTGGAATCAGGATTTTGTCGGTCCCTGTTCGGGCACCAAAATGTGGTGATATTTTTCTTCTCAAAACACTGCCAGGTGATAAAAGTTCAGATCTTTTATTATCTCCAATATAGCCCGGTTAGCTTAGAGGTCTATCTCTCTGCTTGGTTCCAAGAGCTCCCTCCAAATGTCGCCAAATCCAAAGGTTCTGTCCTTCAGCCTCTGCCTCTGCTTTCTTCAGCCTCCAACCAGCACAGAGATGGAATGAATCTCTTGTCTCCTTCACTTGGGCCTCGGCTAGCTTTCTGGTGAGTTTTTCAGACCAGCTTGGTCTCAGTGGGGGAAGTGCAGGAGCCCAGCCACCAACTACAGTGGTGTGAGATGAAGATGAATCTGGTTGTCCACTGAACTCTCCACTCGTAGCTTCTTCCTCTGAAAACTCTTTCTTCTGCTACCAGCAGCCAAGTGGAAAATATTCTGCCTTGCCTCGGAGAGAGGGCTTCTGGCATAATTCTGCTGAAATCTCAACTTGTAGCTTCTTCACTCTGAAGAACTTCTTTGACTGGTCCATTGAAGCTCTATTTATGCTCCTTCAAAAGAGAGATTGTGGGTTTTCTCCCATAGTGCTCTCTGGCCCAAAGAGCTTCAAGGGAGGTGTGAACTCATAAAGTTATAAAGTTTACTTTGTGAAACTCCCATACTTATAAACTCCAATGAGTAAAGGTGTGAACACAAGCCTTGTATTAATTAGTTCTACTTGTATCTTGTTTCAGGTTCTACCCAAAACATCTTCTTGTAAGATTAGATCAACTCTAATTAGTTAGCAGTTTGTAAGGATTCCAACAGTACATCAATTGTTTAGCTATCCAGCTATTAATTTGAACCCTACCTTTATGACTTTGGATATGTGATTTTATTTTGCTGATCTTATTTTCTTGGGTTGTAAAATTAAGAGGCTAAATTAGAGGATCTTTGAATTGCCTTCCATATCTAATTCTATGAGGGCATGGCATCTTTCTTCCCTTCTGATGCAAATGGATGATCTTACACTACTTCAATTACATTATAAAGGTAATGTCTCAGCAGGGAGTGGAGGTTGCATAAGAAGGCAATGGCATTAATTTCCTTCTCTCATATGCATTTAAATAGAAATAAAAATAAATATTTAGCAGAGAATTAGGATATAGAGCACATATCCTTTATTGAAAGACACAATTTTCTTCATGAAATATGTTCAAGAATTTTCATGCCAAGAAATGCTATGAGGCAAAATGTATTTTTTTTTAATCTCCCACCTGATTTTAGTGACAATATTTTAACTTAGAAGTTTTTCTAAGATACAATACAATACATTCACAGAGTGGATACCATTTCTTATTCTAAATTTAAAAAATGGTTTTTGCTATAATTGAGCAGGAATCATTGGGAAATTACAGAAAGGTAGGTGGTAATAGAGTAATGGAATTGGATTTTGGAAGTCCTAAATTTGAATCCTGTCTTGAACATGAAATTGTTGTGTGGCAAATTATTAACCCCTAGTTGCCTTAATAGGGTTGAACCCTGAAACAGTCCCCATGCTTTTTGAGGGGAAACCATGGGGGTTAGCTCTGAAACTCTCCTTTTGACAGAAACCCACCCTTCAGGGCAGTTAAGTGGTTTCATTAAGATTAGCCCAGGACCATTCCCAGTAGTTCCAACTTAAATGGTCTCATTCATGTGGAAATCTAGGCTTGGAGGCAGTGACAACACTGATGGAATCTCATTCAATCAAAGCCCTACCCCCAGACTGCCAATAAAATAACCATTTTGAACTTCAAATCTTTGCAGAAATCTGAAGTAGGAATTATGCTTTGCCAACAAAGCTTTCTTCTTGGCAAAGTTGCCTGCCAGGACTCCAGCCCAATGTGAAGAGACCCTCTTCTCAGTGATAACCTTTTGTTATTTCTCTGCCAAGACTGCTTGCCACTCAGAAGTCTGTCTTTTTAGCTATGCCGTTTTCTCAGTGACAACAATAAACGTCCCTTTTGCCATTCAGACTTTTTGGGTTCATGAATTCTTTCACATTGAATCTGCACACCGAGCGAATATCCACCCCAATTCTCACAACTCTCTGCACTGCCACTAACCACATTAGTTTCAGTTTCCTCCCCTTCAAAATCAGTAAAATAATAGAATCTACTTCCCAGGGATGTTGTGAGGATCAAATGAAATAACATTTGTAAAATTTTTGTACAGTTTAATGTACTATAAAAAAATTCTAGTTGTTACAATAAACTTTTTTTTTAATAATTTTTTATTGATAGAATGCATGCCAGGGTAATTTTTTACAGCATTATCCCTTGCATTCATTTCTGTTCCGATTTTTCCCCTCCCTCCCTCCATCCCTTTCCCCCAGATGGCAAGAGTCCTTTACATGTTGAATGGGTTGCAGTATATCCTAGATACAATATATGTGTGCAGAACCAAAGAGTTTTCTTGTTGCACAGGGAGAATTGAATTCAGAAGGTATAAATAACCCGGGAGGAAAAACATAAATGCAAGCAGTTTAAATTCATTTCCAGTGTTCTTTCTCTGGGTGTAGCTGCTTCTGTCCATCTTTGATCAATTAAGGCTCTCTTTATCAAAGAGGTCCACTTCCATCAGAATACATCCTCAAACAGTATCATTGTTGAGGTATATAATGATCTCCTGGTTCTGCTCATTTCACTCAGCATCAGTTCATGTAAGTCTCACCAGTCCTCTCTGTATTCATCCTGCTGGTCGTTCCTTACAGAACAATAATATTCCATAACGTTCATATACCACAATTTACTCAACCATTCTCCAATTGATGGACATCCTTTCATTTTCCAGCATCTAGCCACTACAAACAGGGCTGCCACAAACATTTTGGCACATACAGGTCCCTTTCCTTTCTTTTGTATCTCTTTGGGGTATAAGCCCAGGAGAAACACTGCTGGATCAAAGGGTATGCACAGCTTGATAAGTTTTTGAGCATAGTTCCAAATTGCTCTCCAGAATGACTGGATGTGTTCACAATTCCACCAACAATGTATCAGTGTCCCTGTTTTCCCACATCCTCTCCAACATTCCCCATTATCTTTCCCTGTCATTCTAGCCAATCTGACAGGTGTGTAGTGGTATCTCAGAGTTGTCTTAATTTGCATTTCTCTGATTAATAATGATTTGGAGCATATTTTCATATGTCTATAAATAGTTTCAATTTCTTCGTCTGAGAATTGTCTGTTCATATCCTTTGACCATTTATCAACTGGAGAATGGTTTGATTTCTTATACATTAGGGTCAGTTCTCTATATATTTTGGAAATGAGGCCTTTATCAGAACCTTTGATTGTAAAAATGTTTTCCCAGTTTATTGTTTCCCTTCTAATCTTGTTTGCATTTGTTTTGTTTGTACAAAAACTTTTCAATTTGATATAATCAAAATTTTCTACGTTGTGGTCAATAGTGATCTCTAGTTCTTCTTTGGTCATAAATTCCTCCCTCTTCCACAGGTCTGACAGGTAAACTATCCTATGCTATTCCAATTTATTTATAATCTCATTCTTTATGCCCAGGTCATGAACCCATTTTGACCTTATCTTGGTGTACGGTGTTAAGTGTGGGTCAATGCCTAGTTTCTGCCATACTGATTTCCAATTTTCCCAGCAATTTTTATCAAATAGTGCATTCTTATCCCAGAAACTGGTGTCTTTGAGTTTGTTAAACACTATATTATTAAAGTTATTGGCTGTTTTGTCCTTTGAACCTAACTTATTCCATTGATCAACTAGTCTATTTCTTAGCCAATACCAAATGGTTTTAGTAACTGCTGCTTTATAATATAATTTTAGATCTGGTACAGCTAGGCCACCTTCATTTGATTTTTTTTTTTCATTAATTCCCTTGAAATTCTTGACCTTTTGTTTTTCCATATGAACTTTGTTGTTATTTTTTCTAATTCATCAAAGTAGTTTTTTGGGAGTCTGATTGGTATAGCGCTAATAAGTAGATTAATTTAGGTAATATTGTCATCTTTATTATATTTGCTCACCCAATCCAAGAGCATTTAATATTTTTCCAGTTGGTTAGATCAGACTTAATTTGTGTGGAAAGTGTTTTGTAGTTTTGCTCATAAAGTTTCTGATTTTCCCTTGGCAGATAGATTCCTAAATATTTTATACAATCAGTAGTTACTTTAAATGGAATTTCTTTTTGTATCTCTAACTGTTGGGTTTTGTTAGTGATATATAAGAATGCTGATGACTTATGTGGGTTTATTTTATATCCTGCAACTTTGCTGAAGGTGTAGATTGTTTCTAATAACTTTTTGGTAGAATCTCTGGGGTTTTCTAAGTATACCATCATATCATCAGCAAAGAGTGATAATTTGGTTTCCTCATTGCCTATTCTTATTCCTTTAATCTCTTTCTCAACTCTTATTGCCAAAGCTAGCATTTCTAATACAATATTAAATAGTAACGGTGATAGTGGGCATCCTTGTTTTACTCCTGATCTTATTGGGAATGGTTGCAGTTTGTCCCCGTTACATATAATGCTTACTGCTGGTTTTAAATAGATGCTACTGATTATTTTAAGGAAAAGTCCATTTATTCCTATACTCTCAAGTGTTTTTAATAGGAATGGATGTTGGATTTTATCAAATGCTTTATCTGCATCTATTGAGATGATCATATGGTTTTTGTTAATTTGATTATTAATATGGCCAATTATATTGACAGTTTTCCTAATATTGAACCAGCCCTGCATTCCTGGTATAAATCCTACTTGATCATGATGTATTATCCTGGGGATGATTTTCTGTAGTCTTTTTGCTAATATCTTATTTAAGATTTTAGCATCAATATTCATTAGGGAGATTGGTCTATAATTTTCTTTCTCTGTTTTCAACCTACCTGGTTTAGGTATCAGTACCATGTCTGTGTCATAAAAGGAGTTTGGTAGGACTCCTTCATTCCCTATTTTTTCAAATAGTTTATAAAGCATTGGGGCTAATTGTTCTTTGAATGTTTGGTAGAATTCACATGTAAATCCATCTGGTCCCGGGATTTTTTTTTAGGGAGTTGATTAATAGCTTGTTCTATTTCTTTTTCTGAAATGGGACTATTTAAGCAATTTACTTCTTCCTCTGATAATCTGGGAGGCCTATATTTTTGGAAGTAGTCATCCATTTCACTTAGGTTATCAAATTTATTGGCATAAAGTTGGGCAAAGTAACCCCTTATTATTTCTTTAATTTCCTCTTCATCAGTGGAACGTTCTCCTTTTTTCATTTTTAAGACTGCCAATTTGATTTGCCTCTCTCCTTTTTCTAATCAGATTTATCAAAGGTTTATCAATTTTATTGGTTTTTTCATAAAACCAGCTCTTAGTTTTATTTGTTAGTTCAATAGTTTTTTTACTTTCTATATTATTAATTTCTCGTTTTAATTTTAGAATTTCAAGTTTAGTAATTGATTGGGGGTTTTTAATTTGGTCTTTTTCTAACTTTTTAAGTTCCAGGCCCAATTCATTGATCTTCTCTTTTTCTATTTTATTCAAGTAAGCCTCTAAGGATATAAAATTTCCCCTTATTACTGCTTTGGCTGCATCCCATAAATTTTGATATGATGTTTCATTGTTGTCATTATCTTTAGTGAAATTATTAATTGTGTCTATAATTTGCTGTTTCACCCAATCATTCTTTAAGATGAGATTATTTAGTTTCCAATTACTTTTTGGTCTATTTACACCTAACTTTTTGTTAAATGTAGTTTTTATTGCCTTGTGATCTGAAAAAAAAGCATTTACTATTTCTGCCTTCCTGCATTTAATTTTGAGGTCTTTGTGTCCTAATATATGGTCAATTTTTGTGTAGGTTCCATGAACTGCTGAGAAGAAAGTATATTCCTTTCTGTCACCATTCAGTTTTCTCCAGAGATCTATCATACCTAATTTTTCTAATATTCTATTTACCTCTTTAATTTCTTTCTTATTTGTTTTGTGATTTGATTTATCTAAATCTGAGAGTGCAAGATTGAGATCTCCCACTATTATAGTTTTGCTGTCTATTTCTTCTCGCAACTCTCTTAGCTTCTCTTTAAGGAAGTTAGATGCAATACCACTTGGTGCATATATGTTTAATACTGATATTGCTTCATTGTCTATAGTACCCTTAAGCAAGATATAGTTTCCTTCCTATCTCTTTTAATTAGATCAATCTTTGCTTTTGCTTGATCTGAGATAAGGATGGCTACCCCTGCTTTTTTGACTTCACCTGAAGCATAATAGATTCTTCTCCAGCCTTTTATCTTTACTCAGTATGTATCTCCTTGTTTTAAATGTGTTTCCTGTAAACAACAGATTGTAGGGTTCTGACTTTTGATCCAGTCTGCTATCTGCCTCCTCTTTATGTGAGAGTTCATCCCATTCACATTTGCGGTTAAAATAACCAATTCTGCATTTCCTGCCATCCTAATATCCCCAGATTATACTTTTCTTTTTCTTGCCCTCCTTCCCTTCTTCCCTATTGATCCCACTAACGTCGCACAGCTCTCCCTCTTTAGTATCCTTCCCTCCTCCCTTGGAATCCCTTCCCCTTTCTTGTACCCTTCCCTTATTACTCTTTTTCCTTCTCCCTTTTCCTCTCCCACTTTTTAATGAAGTGAGAGAAGAATCTGTGTAAAACAAATATGTCAATTGTTTCCTCTTTGAGCCAGCTCTGATGAGAGTAGGATTCACACAATGTTCCTCCCCCTCTCTAAGTTCCCTCATATATGATAGGTTTCCTCTGCCTCATTGTCGCATGTAGTTTCCCTCTTTTTATCTCCCTTCTTCCCTTTGTCTGGCACTATCCCCTTTCCATTTCTACTTCCCTTTTTTATGTTATATCGGTAAAATCAAATTATACATATGATTTTTATGTATATTCACAACAGAAATACAGTTCTCAAGAGTTCCTTTTACCTTTTTCTACTTCTCTTGATTCCTGTTGCTGAAGATCAAATTTTTTTGTTTAAGTCTGTTTTTTTCCTTAGAAACAGATGGAATTCCTCTATTTCATTAAATATCCATCTTCTTCCGTGGAAAAAAATACTCAGCTTAGCTGGATAGTTTATTCTTGGCTGCATTCCAAGTTCTTTTGCCTTTCGGAATATCTGATTCCAGGCCCTTCGATCCTTTAATGTTGAGGCAGCCAGATATTGCATGACCCTTATTGTGGCATCTCGTTATTTGAACTGTTTTTTTCCTGGCTGCTTGTAAAATTTTTTCTTTAGTCTGGAAATTCTGAAGTTTGGCCACAATATTCCTTGGAGTCTTTATTTTAGGGTCTTTTTCAGAAGGTGTTCGATGAATTCTTTCAACGCCTATTTTCCCTTCTGGTTCTATTACTTCTGGGCAGTTCTCTTTGATGATTTCCTGTAAAATAGTATCTAGGCTCTTTTTTTCATCATAATTTTCGGGTAGTCCGATGATCATCAGGTTATCTCTCCTAGATCTATTTTTCCAGATCTGTTGTTTTTCACAAGTAAATATTTGACATTTTTTCCAATCTTTCATTTTTTTGGTTTTGCTTGACTGATTCTTGATGTCTCAATGAATCAGTCATTTCTATTTGTTCAGTTCTAATTTTTAGTGAGTTATTTTCTTCATTAGCTTTTTTTACTTCTTTTTGTATATGTCCAATTGAGTTATTTTGTTCTATGGAATTTTTTTCCATTTCACTAATTTTTTTTTTTTTTTTTTTTTTTTTTTTTAGTGAGTCATTTTCTTTTTCCAATTCGCAAACTCTGTTTTTTACCTTTTCCAATTCACATTTCAGGAAGTTGTTTTCTTTTTCCACTTTATCAAATTTTTCTTTTAATGAGTTATGTGCCTTTTCTGTACTCTTTTGCATAGCTTCTCTTTCCTCTCCCCATTTTTCTTCTAGCTCTCTTTTAAGGTTTTGAATAGTCTCTTCTAGGAGAGCCTTTTGTATTGGAGACCAGCAATCGTCTGGAGACTGTCTGCTATTAGTCTCTTCAGGGTTCAAAAGCTGTTCTCTTTCTGGGTAGAAACTATCAATCGTTCTTTTGATTTTTTTACTCATTTTGTTAAAGCCGTAAGGTCTGCCTTCAGAGCCAGGAGGTTACCAGCTTCCTCTGCAGAGCAGTGAAAGGTATATGGACAGGGTAGCTGTCCTGTTGACCGGCTACAAAAAGCAGCGAGGTACTGGAGTGCTCTGGGAAAGAGTTCCCCACCAGAAAGTAACTCAGGCCTGCAGGGCGGGGCTGGGAAAGTGCCTTTCAAAGAACCTTAGCGGTGTGAGAGATAATGACTGCCCTGGGGCTAGACACTTAGCAGTGAGAGTTTCACTTCCCAAGCCAAACCCTGCCCTGGGGCTGTGGGTATTAGCAGCTAAGCAGTGAATGGATTTGCAGGGACAGGAAGTGTCTGCCTGTGAAAGCACAGTCTGCTGGGGAAGTTCTATTGCCCCAGGCCGAGCCCCCCACTCTGCCGATTAGAGACTGCCCAGGCTGTGCCCCACTGTCGTGCAGATTAGTAACTGCCCCCGCAAAAGCCCCGAACTGCTGGATGTGGCCACAGGGCTGCGTGAAAGTCTGCCTGAGTCACTTCCGGGTTTGAGGGGTTACCGCCAGATCTCGTTAGGTTCTGGTGTTTTTTAGAGGACCCTCTGTTTTAGGCTTTAACTTCTCTGCCAGTTTACTGCTTTGTTTGTTTTGTTTTTTTTTTTTTTTTTTTTTGTTTGTTTTAGTGAGTCATTTTCTTTTTCCAATTCGCAAACTCTGTTTTTTACCTTTTCCAATTCACATTTCAGGAAGTTGTTTTCTTTTTCCACTTTATCAAATTTTTCTTTTAATGAGTTATGTGCCTTTTCTTTTTTGCATAGCTTCTCTTTCCTTTCCCCATTTTTCTTCTAGCTCTCTTTTAAGGTTTTGAATAGTCTCTTCTAGGAGAGCCTTTTGTATTGGAGACCAACAATTGTCTGGAGACTGTCTGCTATTAGTCTCTTCAGGGTTGAAAAGCTGTTCTCTTTCTGGGTAGAAACTATCAATCGTTCTTTTGATTTTTTTACTCATTTTATTAAAGGTCTGCCTTCAGAGCCAGGAGGTTACCAGCTTCCTCTGCAGAGCAGTGAAAGGTATATGGACGGGGTAGCTGTCCTGTTGACCGGCTACAAAAAGCAGCGAGATACTGGAGTGCTCTGGGAAAGAGTTCCCCTCCAGAAAGTAACTCAGGCCTGCAGGGCCGGGCTGGGAAAGTGCCTTTCAAAGAACCTCAGCTGTGTGAGATAATGACTGCCCTGGGGCTAGACACTTAGCAGTGAGAGTTTCACTTCCCAAGGCAAACCCTGCCCTGGGGCTGTGGGTATTAGCAGCTAAGCAGTGAATGGATTTGCAGGGACAGGAAGTGTCTGCCCAGGGAAGCACAGTCTGCTGGGGAAGTTCTATTGCCCCAGGCTGAGCCCCCCACTCTGCCGATTAGAGACTGCCCAGGTTGTGCCCCACTGTCGTGCAGATTAGTAACTGCCCCCGCAAAAGCCCTGAACTGCCAGATGTGGCCACAGGGCTGAGTGAAAGTCTGCCTGAGTTACTTCCGGGATTGAGGGGTTACCGCCAGATCTCGTTAGGTTCTGGTGTTTTTTAGAGGACCCTCTGTTTTAGGCTTTAACTTCTCTGCCAGTTTACTGCTTTGTTTGTTTTGTTTTGTTTTGTTTTGTTTTGTTTTGTTTTGTTTTGTTTTGTTTTGTTTTGTTTTGTTTTGTTTTGTTTTGTTTTGTTTTGTTTTGTTTTTTTTTTTAATCTGTATAAGAATGATGTTATAGAGAAGATACTGATAGATTTCCCATTTCTATTTTTTTCTATGTAATGAGTAATAATGATGCAATTTTTATTCCTTCCTGATCCTATTCTAAATAGTTGCTTAATAATACAAATTAAAGAATGTGTTTGATTCTCATTAAGCAAAGGGCAAAAGGGACACTTTGTCCCTGTTATATCAAATTAAAACATATCAATTTAGCATCACTGAGAATACTGATATTTAGAAAGTAGTAAATAGAGAAAAAAGAGCAAATTAAAGGATAATTTAATTTATTTTAACATCTTAGCAAGAAAATTCAGATGCATACATAATGAATTAATAGCTCAGGCAAGTAAATCTAGTGAATTATTTCTATGCTCAAAAATAAAATATATCTTTTTTGTCTTTTTACTGACTGAAAAATAATCATGACCTAGTTCTTCTCAAATCAAAGTTCCAAAGGTTGCTGTTTGAGGAGGATTTCAAGCTGGTAATTGGCCCCATATTTTGTGCCAAAATACATAGCAACTGATTGTTTTCCAAGTGAAAAATAGTCTTTTCTTTAGCTCTCAATTAATTTTGCTAGAACACAGTCACATAGAAGGTCAGCTATTACTTTGAGAATTCTGTCAGAACGTGTTTCCCCACAAATAAAAGGCAGTCCTTTTGTTTTGTTTTGTTTTGTTTTTTTTTTTAATCTGTATAAGAATGATGTTAAAGAGAAGATACTGATAGATTTCCCATTTCTATTTTTTTCTATGTAATGAGTAATAATGATGCAATTTTTATTCCTTCCTGATCCTATTCTAAATAGTTGCTTAATAATACAAATTAAAGAATGTGTTTGATTCTCATTAAGCAAAGGGCAAAAGGGACACTTTGTCCCTGTTATATCAAATTAAAACATATCAATTTAGCATCACTGAGAATACTGATATTTAGAAAGTAGTAAATAGAGAAAAAAGAGCAAATTAAAGGATAATTTAATTTATTTTAACATCTTAGCAAGAAAATTCAGATGCATACATAATGAATTAATAGCTCAGGCAAGTCACTAGGGCTTTTTAGCATTTGGTTTATTCGTATATGGATGGAGAATAGAAATATAACATTCCTCAATTTCTTTCTAACTTTAAAGCCTATAATGTTACACTGACTATGAAATTCAGAGTTGGTGGAAATGTTGTACTTAATTAGCCATGATAAAACTAACTTTAAGGAAAGTGAGATTTGCTTAGAATTTGAAAGGAAAAAATAGTAAAAGAAAAATGTTTGTTTTCCATTTGATTTGGTTGTTGTTCTTTGTTCTCTAAGAGGACCAAAATGATATCACTATATTTAAGTTGAATTAGAATATGTCAGATTGGGCTTAAGCAGACTAATATGAGCTTGATATACTCAGCCACAGGCTAAAAACAAATAGTGCCTAAGAATAGTGGCTTCTGCAAATTGGCACATCTCACATTTCTTTTGAGCTGATTCAATTCTTCTTTGTGCATAGAGCACAGCACCTTCTCTGGTGAAGTCAGGTCATGCTGGGTGGTCTATGCCAGTGTCTCCCATATTGTACAATCAATTCTTAAGTTCTTAAGAAATTATTGGGAAGGAACTTAAACTGAGGTTGATAAACTTTTACATACATACACACAGACATACATGCATATTATATATGTGTGTATTATATATATATTACACACATGTTACATATATGTATATGGCATGTGTATTTAATGAAATTCTTTTCCTTTATAATCCTATATATTTTATTTTATGTACTTCAAATACTGTTTTATGAAAGGATGAAAAGACTTCATAAAATTACCAAAGAGGCTAATGATACAAATGTTTTGTCTTTTTCAGGGAGAGCAAAAAACATGTTTTACCAAGAAAGTATATAGTGTCAATAGATTTACTATTTAAAATTAAGGGGAGGGGAGATAAATGAATAGGTTATCTGTGTTTGTGGAAGCAAATGGGAAAGGTGAAAGAAGTAAAAATATTTGTTATTATTTTTTTAATATGCAAAGGTACATGAGAATTTATCAGTTAAGTACAACGAGCCATTAGGAAGGAAGTATGTTTATCCAAATTTATTTGAAGAATTGCATTTTTCTGTTTTTGCTTTTGAAAGACTGGATGAAGTATCATGTTAGGCAGTTTTAATTACTTCATATTTTTCTAGCTATTTCATGAGAATATCTCTATTATAAACATGTGGAGGAGGCTCTTGCCAAAGAGGAGGAGGGTCAGAATGGTGAGTTTATGATATTATAGACTTGTGCCAAGGAAAAACTTTCTTCTATTGCCTGACATTTGATTTTCTACTGTACGTGAGTTCATAAAGTTAGAATTTATTTGCTTATTTTGACCAGGACTTGTTAGGATTCTTACAAGGTGCTAAGTAAGTAGAATTGATGAGATAATGATTCTCTAATTTCCATGTACATAGTACTTACTATAATTCCACAAGATCCACACCTTTAAGAGAGCATATATAAGGAGCAGCTCTCAGATCCAGAAAGGAGAAGCCCACTAGAAGACAAGTGCACTAAAGGACAAACTCACTCTCAGAGGAGGAGACAGATTCATTCCACCTTCCACCTTTGTTGTGGCTGGAGACTAAGTACAAACCCTTGGAAGTCAGAGAGATTCACAAGCCAGAGCTCTAGCTCTCAGAATCAAGACTACTGAACTCCTCCAGAAAGCTAACTGGGCCCCAGGAAGGAGACAAGACTTTAAAGGAAACAATAAAGGATTTGGACTTTAACTCCTGGCTGCATTTGGAGTGTTTACACTGAACTGAAATGAAGGCTGCCTCCAGAAGCCTCCCAAGAAACCTGCTTACAGAGAACATTATAATCTAGAGAAGAACATTACATTTTGGTGCCCAAACGTGGGATAGACACAATCTTGATTTCAGTGGAAAAGTCTCCTGGTCCCAGAAATTAGGGTGAGTACAAAAACAGACAGCGAAACTTTGTTAAAGGGCTAAACTAGTGCTTCAGCCAAAATGGGACAGATGTTTAGAAAACAGCCTTCTTTTCCAATTCAAAGAAAATGTGTAGAGAGCATTGTCACATTTATGAAAAGCCAAGGTTTGATTATAATTTGGGATTATAATTTTGGGAACTTTTTGAAACTTTACAGTACATATCTCCTTTGTTCTCTATGGAAGAAGAATTGGACTAGAGGAATGGAAAATAGTAGGAGAACAACTATGTCAATTCTATAATGAAAATGGACCTGACTCAATTTCCAAAGATACACTTTATACTTACAAAGATTTAATACAACTGGCTTTAGGAAATTATATAAGTTATAAGAAGAAAGAGCAGGAGGGGAAGGATCTAAATAAATGAGGTGAAAAAGATGAAGAATCAGATAAAAATGGAGTTAAGTACAATTCTAAGTGTGATACTTCATAGCAGGAGAAATTATGTCATTCCACATCCCCTGATCTACTTCCCTCAATTAACCCTTTATGGGTGGAAGGAGAAGGAGGAGGGGGAGAGGCAGTGACACAGCCACCTATGAAGGAGCCTATGAGGAGATTACAAAAGACATTAGTTAAGGTAAAAAATGAAGGACAGGATGTATCTGACTTAAAAATAAGCACATACCTTGTGATTGAAGAGCTTGATTCTTCAGGTCAAAAAAAGGAGAAGATATACTCCTTTCTATTTGGAAAAAAATGAGGATTTGAAAAAAGTTTGCATTCTTTATGGAGCTACATAATCTTATGTTAAGATGTTACTAGATAATTTGGTTTATGAAATCTTAACCCTTAGTGATTGGAAATCCATAGCAATGACATGTTTAGAACCTGGACAAAACTTGTGGCTTTTGGAGTATCATGAATTATGGAGGATTCAAGTCCAACACAATAAGCAAACTGGAGTTAATGTACAAATCACTTCTGACCAACTAGCAGGTGAAGGTCAGTATGGAGAGAATTCAGAACAGATTAATTACCCCACAATAGCTTATGAACAGATTGCTACTGATGCTATAAAATCTTGGGGTTCCCAACCAAGAAAAAAGCCTTCATAAAAATAGAGCAAGGTCCCAATGAACCTTTTGCTGATTTTGTGGGACATTTGCAGACAACTATCACAAGAACCATTGGAGAAACTGCTACAAAATCTACACCTTGTAAGAATCCTAACATCTCCTGCTTTTTTTTTTTTTTTTTGATTTAGAACTTAGGTGGTCATGTCCTCAATGACTTGTCAAGGAGGTGAGAACCCCCAAAAAGAAGGTGATCATGCCTTCCCTGACTGCTCAAAAAAGGAGCTACAAAAATTATGATAAGACAACTGGCTAAGGAAAATGCTAATGAGGTTTACAGAAGAATTATATAGGGAATACACAAAGATGTTCCTTTAGAAGAGATCATAAGAAGCTGTTCCACAATGGGCACAAATGCTTATTATATCCAGACTAAGAGAGGGTCTCTCTTGGCAAAGGACTTCTATAGAAACTCATCGATGTTTTCAGTGTGGAAAAATAGGACATTTGAGAGCCCAGTGTAGATATGGAGATAGATAGAGTGAGAAAACAAGAGTGAGAGAAGACCTAAAACCTATGTCTAAAATGTCACAAGGGCTTCCACTGGACTTCAGAATGTAGATTGACCCAGGGAAATGAGAGGTGGCCCAGTTCCAAGATATCATACAAAAGACAGGTGGGGCATGATGGCAGCTGAGTTTACATCCAAAGAGTCTTTAGAAGGTCAGCACTCTGATGTGATCTATCAGCCAAAAAGCAATCACATGGCAGAAAGGAATTACATGATCAATCAGCAGAAAAGCAATCAGATAGCAGAAAGGGATTTCAATTGGAGAGAATACAGCCTTTTTTAACCCAATAGAAGGGCAGTGTCCAGTGGGAGCAGCTCCAATTGCCAGATGATGAGGAGAGATTTAGAAAGTGGTAAATATAAGGGACTAGATAGGTTAACTGCCTGGAGAGAGGGTTTGCTTATATTCCTACAGATGGAGAAGGAAACAGATGGGTGACAATGAGCACCTGGAGAAAAACAGAAAAGGAGAAAAACCTCAAAATAAAGGAGAAGATCTAAGAAACATCTGACACTAAAAGAGCATGGCTAATAATGAGGTTGTTGCAGGACTTGAAAACTAGCAGAAATCATTGGATTACCTAACACAAGATGAGACTATTGAAGGACTTCACAACTTGCAGGAATTATTGGATTCCTGGCACATGAACTAATGGACAATAGATTCCTTTTCGATTATTTAGAGGACTTATGGACATGTATAATGCCTCATGTTGATTCATGCTATTTGCTACATCACTACTAGCCTGTGTTACTATGTGCTTAGGTAATTTATGTGATTATGTATAATACCTCCCATATTGATTGATTTCTGTATACCTGTTTTAAGAGTGAGCCCCTTCAGAAACCCACTAATCGGATTTGATTTCCCATTTCCTTTGGTGTTTTCATCTCCCTTCCTGAGATGTCAGGGAGGGCATGATTGCCTCTTTTTATGGATTTTTCACTCCTTTCTTGAGTAGTCAGGGAAGGCATGATCACCTTCTTTTTGGGGGTTCTCACCTCCTTGAGAAGTCAATGAGTCATGACCACCTATGTTCTAAATCAAAAGAAAGCAGAAGATGTTAGGATTCTTACAAGGTGCTAAGTAAGTGGAATTGATGAGATAATGATTCTCTAATTTACATGTATTTAGTACTTACTATAATTCCACAAGATTACACCCTGGGGACTTCCGGTTAAGATGGCGGAGAGGAGGCTCACAGTTGCATAAGCTCCGCGCTTTCTCTCACTATCCACTTCATTACAAGCCTCTGAATCAATGCTTGACTGAAAAAAACCCACAAATAGTTACCAAGAGAAGCCATCCTTGAGATCCGCCAAGAAAGGTCTGTCTTTACTGGAGGGCTGGGGCGGTTTTAGATCGGGTGCAGGCGGCGGGCAGCGGCAGTGAGAGCACGGGAGCAGAGCTGAGAGGGGGTGGGGAGTGATCGTAGCCGTCTCTGCGGGGAGAGCTTCGCTACAGGTTTGGAACCTGCAGCAAGTCAACAGCCCAGCAGAGAAGCTAAAAACACCGGGGCTGAAGAATACAACCGCAAACAGCTGGAGTCTCTCAGGACCTGGCCCCCCCCCCCCTTCCCCCCCCTCAGTGACTCAGCACGCTTTGGGATCTCAGAGCGCAGGCGCAGCACAGTCCTGCTAGTGCCTCACTGCTGCCCCCTGCAGTCTGTAGAGGAAGCTCGATAACACACCCAGCCCCCCCCCCCAAAGAAAGACTCCAGTTTTTTCTGTTTTTCTTTGGTAGTTTATCTCTGATTAATAGACAGAATGAGCAAGAAGCTGAAGAGGACTTTAACCCTTGACAGCTTCTATACAGATAGAGAGCAGACTCTAAATCCTGAGGAGACTAAAAACAGGCAGTCCCCAGGTGATTCCCCAAAGGATGAAATCATCTGTTCCTCAGCACAGATGAACCTCATAGAAGTGATTAAAAAGGCTCTCACAAGGGAGCTAGAAGAAAAATGGGGAAAGCAGAGTGAGGCTTGGCAAAAGGAGAGGGAGGCTTGGGAAAAGGAGAGGGAGGCCTGGCAAAAGAGCCTGGAGAAGTCAGTTAAAGAGAGAGTGGATAAAGAAGTAAAATCCTTGAAAAATAGGATTAGTGAACTGGAAACAGAAAACAGCTCTCTAAAAAACAAAATGGGCGAAATGGAAAAAAATTCCACAGAACAAAAGAACTCAATTGGACAATTAGAGAAAGATTTTAAAAAAGTGAGTGAAGAGAATACTTCACTGAAAATCAGAATTGAACAAGTGGAATTGAATGACTCGAGGAGACAAGAAGAATCAGTCAAGCAAATCCAAAAAAATCAAACAATGGAGAAAAATGTGAAATACCTTCTGGGGAAGACAACAGACCTGGAAAACAGATCCAGGAGAGACAATCTGAGAATCATTGGACTCCCAGAAAAACATGATGAAAAAAAGAGCCTGGACACTGTCTTCCAGGAAATTATCAAAGAGAACTGCCCAGAAGTCATAGGAACAGAGGAAAAAATAAACATTGAAAGGATTCATCGATCACCCACTGAAAGGGATCCTAAAATCAAAACACCAAGGAATATAGTGGCCAAATGCCAGAACCCTCAGGTGAAAGAAAAAATATTGCAAGCGGCTAGAAAAACCCAATTCAAGTATCAAGGAGCCACAATAAGGATCACCCAGGATCTGGCAGCATCCACATTAAAAGATCGAAGGGCCTGGAATATGATATTCCGAAAGGCTAAGGAACTTGGTATGCAACCAAAAATAACTTACCCAGCGAGAATGAGCTTCTTTTTCCAGGGAAGAAGATGGACATTCAACGAAGTAAGCGAATTTCATCTATTTCTGATGAAAAAACCAGAACTTAACAAAAAGTTTGATCTACAAATATAGAACTCAAGAGAAATCTAAAAAGGTAAAGATTAATCTTGGGAACTATATTTTGACTATATAGATGTATAAAGAATACATGTATACCTTGTTCTAGAAATTGATGTGGAAAGGACATTGTACCAGAAAAAGGGTAAAGTGGGGGTAGTACATCTCATGAAGAGGCATAGGAAACCTATTATATCTGAGAGAAAGAATGGAGGGGGATGAATATAGTGGGTATCTTACTGCCTTCAGAATTGGCTTTAAGTGAAAAATCTTAAGACATATTCAATCTATGGTGAAACTTCTCCCATCTCATTGAAAAGTGAGAAGGGAAAAGTGGAAAGGGAAGGAATAAGCTAAGCGGAAGGGAATACGGGAACTGGGAGGGAAAGGGGTAAGATAGGGGGAGGAACTCTAAGGCGGGGGGAGGGACACTAAAAAGGGAGGGCTGTGAGAAGCAAGGGGTGCTCACAAGCTTAATACTTGGAAGGGGGGGAAAGGGGAAAGAAGGGAGGAAAGCATAAACCGGGTTAACAAGATGGCAAGTAATACAGAATTGGTCATTCTAACCATAAATGTGAACGGGGTAAACTCCCCCATAAAGAGGAAGCGGTTAGCAGAATGGATTAAAAGCCAGAATCCTACAATATGTTGTTTACAGGAAACACACCTGAAGCGGGGAGATACATGCAGGTTAAAGGTAAAAGGTTGGAGCAAAATCTACTATGCTTCAGGTGAAGTCAAAAAAGCAGGGGTAGCCATCCTGATCTCAGATCAAGCTAAAGCAAAAATTGACCTAATTAAAAGAGATAAGGAAGGACACTATATCTTGCTAAAGGGTAGCATGGATAATGAAGCACTATCTATATTAAACATATATGCACCAAGTGGGGTAGCATCTAAATTCTTAAAAGAGAAACTAAGAGAGCTGCAAGAAGAAATAGACAGTAAAACTATAATAGTGGGAGATCTTAACCTTGCACTCTCAGAATTAGATAAATCAAACCACAAAATAAATAAGAAAGAAGTCAAAGAGGTAAACAGAATACTAGAAAAGCTAGATATGATAGATCTCTGGAGAAAATGTAATGGAGACAGAAAGGAATACACTTTCTTTTCAGCAGTTCATGGAACCTATACAAAAATTGACCATATATTAGGACATAAAAACCTCAAACTCAAATGCAGTAAGGCAGAAATAGTAAATGCATCCTTTTCAGACCACGATGCAATGAAAATTACATTCAACAAAAAAGCAGGGGGAAGTAGACCAAAAAATAAGTGGAAACTAAATAATCTCATACTAAAGAATGATTGGGTAAAACAGCAAATCATAGACATAATTAATAACTTCACCCAAGAAAACGATAATAATGAGACATCATACCAAAATGTATGGGATGCAGCCAAAGCGGTAATAAGGGGAAATTTCATATCTCTAGAGGCCTATTTGTATAAAATAGAGAAAGAGAAGGTCAATGAATTGGGTTTGCAATTAAAAATGCTAGAAAAGGAACAAATTAAAAACCCCCAGTCAAACACTAAACTTGAAATTCTAAAAGTAAAAGGTGAGATCAATAAAATTGAAAGTAAAAAAACTATTGAATTGATTAATAAAACTAAGAGTTGGTTCTATGAAAAAACCAACAAAATAGACAAACCCTTAGTAAATCTGATTAAAAAAAGGAAAGAGGAAAATCAAATTGTTAGTCTTAAAAATGAAAAGGGAGAACTCACCACTAACGAAGAGGAAATTAGAGCAATAATTAGGAGTTACTTTGCCCAACTTTATGCCAATAAATTCGACAACTTAAATGAAATAGAAAAATACCTCCAAAAATACAGCTTGCCCAAACTAACAGAGGAAGAAGTAAATATCCTAAACAGTCCCATCTCAGAAAAAGAAATAGAACAAACTATCAATCAACTCCCTAAGAAAAAATCCCCAGGACCAGATGGATTTACATGTGAATTCTACCAAACATTTAAAGAACAATTAACTCCAATGTTATATAAACTATTTGAAAAAATAGGGATTGAAGGAGTCCTACCAAACTCCTTTTATGACACAGATATGGTACTGATACCTAAACCAGGTAGGCTGAAAACAGAGAAAGAAAATTATAGACCAATCTCCCTAATGAATATTGATGCTAAAATCTTAAATAAAATATTAGCAAAAAGATTACAGAAAATTGTCACCAGGATAATACACTATGACCAAGTAGGATTTATACCAGGAATGCAGGGCTGGTTCAATATTAGGAAAACTATTAGCATAATTGACTATATCAATAACCAAACAAACAAAAACCACATGATCATCTCAATAGATGCAGAAAAAGCATTTGATAAAATCCAACATCCATTCCTAATAAAAACACTTGAGAGCATAGGAATAAATGGACTTTTCCTTAAAATAGTCAGGAGCATATATTTAAAACCATCAGTAAGCATCATATGCAATGGGGAAAAACTGGAACCTTTCCCAGTAAGATCTGGAGTGAAGCAAGGTTGCCCACTATCACCATTATTATTTAATATCGTATTAGAAACACTAGCCTCGGCAATAAGAGTCGAGAAAGATATAAAAGGAATTAGAGTAGGCAATGAGGAAACCAAACTATCACTCTTTGCAGATGATATGATGGTATACCTAGAGAACCCCAGAGATTCTACAAAAAGCTATTGGAAATAATTCATAATTTTAGCAAAGTAGCTGGCTACAAAATAAATCCCCATAAATCCTCAGCATTTTTATACATCACCAACAAAACCCAACAGCAAGAGATACAAAGAGAAATTCCATTCAGAATAACTGTTGATACCATAAAATATTTGGGAATCTATCTACCAAAGGAAAGTCAGGAATTATATGAGCAAAATTATAAAAAAGTCTCCACACAAATAAAGTCAGACTTAAATAATTGGAAAAATATTAAGTGCTCTTGGATCGGCCGAGCGAACATAATAAAGATGACAATACTCCCTAAACTAATCTATTTATTTAGTGCTATACCAATCAGACTTCCAAGAAAATATTTTATTGATCTAGAAAAAATAACAACAAAATTCATATGGAACAATAAAAAGTCGAGAATCTCAAGGGAATTAATGAAAAAAAAATCAAATGAAGGTGGCCTAGCTGTACCTGATCTAAAATTATATTATAAAGCAGCAGTCACCAAAACCATTTGGTATTGGCTAAGAAATAGATTAGTGGATCAGTGGAAAAGGCTAGGCTCACAAGACAGAATAGTCAACTATAGCAATCTAGTGTTTGACAAACCCAAAGCCCCTAACTTCTGGGAAAAGAATTCATTATTTGATAAAAACTGCTGGGATAATTGGAAATTAGTATGGCAGAAATTAGGCATGGACCCACACTTAACACCATATACCAAGATAAGATCAAAATGGGTCTATGACCTAGGCATAAAGAACGAGACTATAAATAAATTAGAGGAACATAGAATAGTTTATCTCTCAGACTTGTGGAGGAGAAAGAAATTTGTGACCAAAGATGAACTAGAGACCATTACTGATCACAGAATAGAAAATTTCGATTACATCAAATTAAAAAGCCTTTGTACAAATAAAACTAATGCAAACAAGATTAGAAGGGAAGCAACAAACTGGGAAAACATTTTCACAGTTAAAGGTTCTGATAAAGGCCTCATTTCCAAAATATATAGAGAACTGACTCAAATTTATAAGAAATCAAGCCATTCTCCAATTGATAAATGGTCAAAGGATATGAACAGACAATTTTCAGAGGATGAGATTGAAACTATTACCACTCATATGAAAGAGTGTTCCAAATCATTATTGATCAGAGAAATGCAAATTAAGACAACTCTGAGATACCACTACACACCTGTCAGATTGGCTAAGATGACAGGAAAAAATAATGATGAATGTTGGAGGGGATGCGGGAAAACTGGGACACTAATGCATTGTTGGTGGAGTTGTGAACGAATCCAACCATTCTGGAGAGCAATCTGGAATTATGCCCAAAAAATTATCAAAATGTGCATATCCTTTGATCCAGCAGTGTTTCTATTGGGCTTATATCCCAAAGAAATACTAAAGAAGGGAAAGGGACCTGTATGTGCCAAAATGTTTGTAGCAGCCCTGTTTGTAGTGGCTAGAAACTGGAAAATGAATGGATGCCCATCAATTGGAGAATGGCTGGGTAAATTGTGGTATATGAATGTTATGGAATATTATTGTTCTGTAAGAAATGACCAGCAGGATGAATACAGAGAGGCTTTGAGAGACCTACATGAACTGATGCTAAGTGAAATGAGCAGAACCAGGAGATCATTATACACTTCGACAACGATATTGTATGAGGACATATTTTGATGGAAGTGGATTTCTTTGACAAAGAGACCTGATTTTCAATTGATAAATGACGGACAAAAGCAGCTACACCCAAAGAAAGAACACTGGGAAACGAATGTGAACTATCTGCATTTTTGTTTCTCTTCCCGGATTATTTATACCTTCTGAATCCAATTCTCCCTACGCAACAAGAGAACTGTTCGGTTCTGCAAACATATATTGTATCTAGGATATACTGCAACATATCCAACATATAAAGGACTGCTTGCCATCTAGGGGAGGGGGTGGAGGGAGGGAGGGGAAAAAAAAATCGGAACAGAAATGAGTGTAAATATAATGTAATTATTAAATAAAAAAAATTTAAAAAAAAAAAAAAAAGATTACACCCTTAAGAGAGTGTGTATATATATGTGTGTGTATATATATATATATATATATATATATATATATATACACTCTCATATATATATATATATATATATATATATATATATATATATATATATATAGTCTCAGGGCCAGAAAGGACAAGCCCACTAAAGGAAGAACCCATCTCAGAGGAGGACACAGATTCATTCCATCTTCCACCTGTGTTGTGGCTGGAGACTAAGTACAAATCCTTGGAAGTTGGGGAAATTAACAAACCAGAGTTCAAGCTCTCAGAAGCCCCCCAAGAAACCTGCTCACAGAGAACATCATATTCTAGAAAAGAATATTACAAGGACTTGTCATTTTTTAATACTTTTTTTGGAGCAAATTGTTGTACCAGGGCAGATAGAGATAACATCTGTAATTTATATTCTTAGATAGGAGGTCTGGACTCTTAGAGGTCAAGTGATATTCCACAATTAGTATGTGGCAAAAATAGCACTTGATGTGTTTTTCCTTAACCCAAAGCTGTTGTATCAAGAATTTTCTAAAACCTTGCAACTTAGGGCACAAAGTATGAAGTTCCAAATTGACCCTAAATGTTTTATGTGTGATAATTGATCCTGTCTTGCTGGCCAAAATTTCTAACCATATTTTAAAAGATGAAATGCATTTGCCTCAGATTCTTGGTTTCTATGTCAGTGGAGCACTACCAAACAATTTTTGCAACAGATGGAAGAATATACTGACAACTGTTGGATCGGTATCGCTGATAGAAATCCCTCTTTTATGATCTTTTATTCAATTCACAAGTAGTAATACTGCAAACATCTGTCAGGTAGATTATAATCACCATCTGTTTTAACATAGACCCTTTAGTAGGAGAAAAAGAAGAAAGATAAGGAGGAAGAAAAAAAAACTAATAGGAGTAGGCTTAGGAATATAATATCTACTATTTGAATAACATTTTCAGGTTTTCACTGCACTTTAGAAATAATAACTTTTTGTTATCTCCATAAGAATCCTGGGAGATAGGTGCTATGCTCGTTTTAACAAATGATGAAACTGAAGCATAGAAATATTAAATGACTTGCTCAGCATCTCCCACTAGGAAATGTTCACATCAGGATTTGAATCCAAGTCTTTCTGGTTCCAAGTCCAAAATTCTATGTGTTGAGTAATCTAGGTAGCTTAGCTGTCTTATTATGTTACAGGTATCTTGAAATACATGAAGAATCTATAATTCTGTCAATGAAACAAAAAACCAAACTTCCAGTCTGGGAAATCCTTCTATCTACATCCATTAATGTACTCAGTAGATAAGGTCTACAGAGTTGCCTGAGAAACAGAAGCTGAGTGACTTGTCCAGATGCACTGAGCACATTAGAATACAATTCCCCTTGGTTCTTCAAGGAAGAAAAAAATAGAGGTAGATAACTGGAAACTAGTAGGGGATCAACAATGTAAATTATATAATGATAATGATCCTGATTCAATATCTAAGGAAACATTTTATATGTACAACTTAATACAATTGTCCTTAAAAAATCCTGCAAGTTACAGAAAAAAGAAAAGTTTTAAGAACGGCCACATAAGGGAGTATGAAGAGAAAGAGGAAGAGAAAGGAGAGATTAATGAAAATATTGCCAGAGGGCATGAAGACTTAAGTGAATTTGAAGGGCATACTGATTCTCACTCTCACAGTCCAGCTTCAACACCGCCTACACCGAAAAGGCTGTTGATCCTCCCCCATCAATTTCACCTTCCTGGGTGGAGGGAAGAGGAGGAGTAGGAGGGCCAGTGATAATCACCAGCATCTTCCCCTCAGCAATCACTCCCTCCTATGACCCAATTACAAAAGGCACTACTTGAAGCCAAATAGGAAGGGCAAAATACAGCTGATTTGAGAATAGAAATGTATCCTGTGATTGAACAGCTTCAGGTCAAGAAAGCAGAAGGTATACTCCTTTTAATCTAGAAATCATCAAAGACCTCAAAAAGGCTTGCACTTTTTATGGGGCTACATCATCTTATGTTAAGATGTAATTACAGAATTTGGCTTATGAAATTTTAATCTCTAGTGATTGGAAATCTATAGCAATGACATGCTTAGAATCTGGACAAAACTTGTTGTAGCTTTTTGAATGTATTGAACTCGGTAGGATACAAACCCAAGGAAACAGGCACACTGGAATTAATACTCCAATCAATTGTGACCAACTAAAAGGTGTAGGTTCTTATACAGACACTTCAGCACAGATTAATTACCTCAAAGTAGCATATGAGAAAATTGCTTCTGCTGTTATATGGGGTTTATCCCAGGTAAACAGGACAGAGGAGAAACCTTCATGAAAATACCACAAGGGCAAAACAAACCCTTTGCTGATATTGTAGGACACCTGCAGACAGCTGTCATACAAACTATTGGTGAAAATGCAGCAACAGGAATTATGATAAGGCAACTTGCTAAAGAAAATGTGAATGAGGTTTGTAAAAGAATTATACTAGGATTACAAAAGGATGCTCCTTTAGAGGTCATAAGACACTGTGCCAGAGCAGGCACAAATATCATTTATAGCCAGGCTATGATTCAGACTTCTCAAGATCTGAACATGGGAAGACAAAGTCCCTTTTGGCAAGGGACTTCCAGAGAGACTTGCCAATGTTTTCAATGTGGTAAAATAGGGCATCTGAAAGCTCAATGCTGGCATAGAAACAGAGTGAGAAAACAAGGTGGGAAAATAAGGCCCCAAACCCCATGTCCAAAATGTAACAGAGGCTTCAATTGGGCATCAGAATGTAGAGTGATTCAGGGAAACAGGATGGAGGGTCCAGCCCCAGGGCCCAAAACAAACAAACAAACAAACAAAATACTTGGGGCATGATGGCAGCCAATGCTACACCCAGAGAAAATTTAGAAGTTAAATACTCATACATGACCAATCAGCCAAAAAGCAATATGATGGGAGAAAGGAATTACATAATCAATCAGCCAGGAAGCAACCTGCTGGGAGAAAGGGATTGCAATTGGGTAGAATAGAATTGTGTGCAGCTGGGACTACTGAGATACCCCTGGAGAGGTGAAATCAGTTCCTCTCCAGCCTATAGATCTCTTGCCTCCAAGCACAGTAAGTTTGGCTATTTGACCTCCTGAGAGTAGTTACAAAACACTATTCATCCATACACTGATGTGGGAAACTGGGGAATGTGTAGATAATATCCCAGTCACTAATACAGGTAAACAATATGTGACTTAGAAACCAGGAGAAGTTAGTAGCATCAGGTTTACTGATACAGACTCCTAATAAACAATGTGGTGATAGCCACCAAATTGTGATGCCAAGCAACAGAATCCAGGAATATTCTGGATTGCAGTTACAGCTGACCGACCTATGCTCACTATCTATATAAATGTTATACTATTAGAAGGATTGGTAGATACAGATGCAAATCATATAGTCATTAGAAGTACCAACTGGCCCAGTTACTGGCCAAAGATTAAGGCAGATACCTACATGTCTGGCATAAGGGGATCAATAGCAGCTGAAGTTAGCGCTACCCCTTTGTGATGGACTTTTAAAGACAAAACAGGAATTTTTATTCCTTTTATTGTTGAAAAAATCCCCATCAAGCTGTGGGGAAGAGACATTTTAAAACAATTAGGATTGTAAATGAGTACTTCAGTTTTTTAGGCAGGACTGCTGTTGAATGCCTGCCAACACTTTCACCAGTTCCTATTCAGTGGAAAACTGATACACCAATGTGGATAGAACAATGGCCCTTAGATAGCCATAAAATTCAGGTCTTATTAGATATAGTACAGGAGCAACTTGACCAAGGACACTTACAACCTTCTCTGAATGCTTGGAATTCCCGAATGTTTGTTATAAAAAAGAAATCTTGAAAATGGAGGATGTTGACTGATTTAAGATAAGTAAATGAACAGATGGAAACTATGGGAACTCTTCAGCCTGGACTTTCATCTCCTACTCAATTGCCTGGAGAATGGCCTTTTTGGGTTATAGACATTAAGGATTGTTTCTATTCCATCCCTCTAGATAAGGAGGATATGGAAAGAAGTGCCCAACATTAATATAGCTGAGCCTTATAAAAGATATGAATGAACAGTTTTGCCACAGGGAATGAAAAACATACTACTATGTGTCATATGTATGTTGCTGCTGCTCTTACTCCAGTAACAAAAATATTTCCAAAAGTAATGTTATTACATTACATGGATGATATATTGGGATGTGCACCTGAGGAACAAATGTTAGAAGCATGCTTCAAAAGACCACAGAAACATTAAAGGAATTACAAATTGCATATAGCTCCAGAAAAAAATTCAAAGACATGCTCCTTTTCAATATTTAGGATATGAAGTATACCTTAAGGTGCTTACATTACAAAAACTTTCCTTAAGAACAGAGAAGATAAAACACCCTAAATGACTTTCAGAAATTGATAGGCAATACCCAAAGGATGCATCCACTGTTAGGGCTTGACTACTATCAGTTGCAACCATTATATGACATTTTAAGGGGAGACAATGCTTTAAACTAAACATGCCAACTTACAAAAGAAGCTCAAGAGGCTTTTAGAGAAGTTGAACTGGCTTTATCCAATGTGGTTAAAAGTGTCATTCAAAAACCCTTGGAAATATCAGTTTTTGCTACAAAAGAAGCACCCACAGTAGTTCTTCATCAAGGAGACAGTGTGACAAGAGTGAGTGAACCACCCAACACAACTAGAACAAAGCCTTACTCCTTACCCAGTGCTTTTGGCTAGAATTTTATTAAAGGCTATTAAGCAAGCAGTACAATTATCTGAGATAAGACCTTATAAAATAAACATCTTTTATACTAATGCCCAAATTAATGTATGTGTGAAACCATCCCAGAGCAGCAAATTTTATTGGCCACAGATCCAAATTTTACACATGGGTCTTTATTAAAGATAACTAGACTATTACATAATTGGTGATGGATTCTTGAAGAAAAGGTTTTTAAAGTTCCTCTTAAAGGACCAACTATCTTTACAGATGCATCCAAACATAATATTTATGCTGTATTCTCTTGCAACTTAACTATAGAGTAGTCAGAACTTCTTTTCAGTCCATTCAGCACAATGAATTGTATGCAATCATTCTAGCTCTTACTTATTATCCAGGAAATATAAATATAATATCTTATTCTGCCTATTCAGTAGATATGATACAAAGAATTGCCACAAACCAAATAAAATTTGTAGCTTCCAATATATATCAGCTCTTTAAGGAACTTCAAGAGCAAGTGAGAAAATATCCAGGTAAGATTTATATCTTGCATGTCTACTCTCATAGTGGATTTCAAAGTCCTATTTTTGATGGTAATTCAAAGGCAGATAGCCTTCTACCTATGCTGGCCAATACTCCTTTGTTTCAGGAAGCCCAAGAATTTCATTCTAAATAACATCAGGCTGCTTGAGCTTTATGTTTGCAATTTGGAATAACAAGAGAGGAAGCTAGGAACATAGTAAAAGCCTGTACAGCTGGCCTTCCTTTCCAAGCTCCTACACTCCCTCCAGGGAAGAACCTTTGTGGTTTGAGACCGAATGAAATTTGGCAAATGGATGTGACCCATTATAAATCTTTTGGTCATCTGTCTTTTGTCCATGTTGTAGTAGACACCTTTTCAGGATTCACTTTTGCAATACCAGCAGCAAAAGAGACAGCTTGAGTGGTCACTGAATTCCATATACAAACATTTGCAGTTATGGGTGTGCCACAGCAATAAAAACAGGCAGTGGTCTTGCATATACTTCTAAACATTTTACACACATTTGTCCATAGTATAAGATTTTACACACCACTGGCATATTCTTTAATCCTCAAAGACAGGCAATAGTAAAGAGGAGAAACAGACTCACAAAGATGCTTCTCCAAAAATAAAAGAAAGGGAGAGCCACAGGGAACCCTAGATAACTTCTAAATCTAGCCATTTATACTATTAACTTCTTGATTTTTGACAAAGTTGCACAGGCTCTGGCAGACAGGTATTATAACCCACTGGAAGGTCAGTGTCCAGTGTGAGTAGCTCCACTATCTTTAGATAATCACCAGGTGATGTGGAGAGATACAGAAAGTGGTGAATGGAAGAGATCAGATAGGTTAACTTCTTGGGGGAGAGGTTTTGCTTGTTTTTCTACAGTTGGAGAAGGAATCAGATGGGTGCCACTGAGTGTATTTGCCTTGTACATCAGAGAGGGATGGAGCAGACCCTTGAAATGAAGGAATAAACCCAAGAAACATCAACTGGTTCCATTGCTAACTGTGTCCACACTGAAAGAGCATTGCAGTTATGGCTATTGACTCATGGACATCAAAAATTTTGGACTTCAAAACCTTCAGGAATCATTGGAATCCCTGAGGTATGAACAGATTGTTGTAGGACTTAAAAACCCTAGGAATCATTGGATTCTCTGAGACATGATAAGACTGTTGTAGGACTCAAAAACCTTCAATAATCATTGGATTTTCTGAGATATGATAAGACTGTTGCAAGACTTCAAAATCTGCAGGAATCATTGGATTCCCTAACACATAAAAAGGCTATTGCAGGACATCAAAAACTTGCAGGTGTCATTGGATTCCCTAACACATGAAGTAATGGATAATAGATGTTCTGGACTATCTCTTGGTTGCTGAAGAGGCATATGTGTGATTGTTATTTGCTTACCCTCCTTCTAGGACTTCTGGAAATATTTTACAATACCATGTTGATTCATATTGTTTTTTATATCACTACCTGCATGTACAATTCATGTTTGTTACACCACATAACTCTATACCAGCTGTGGGGAGAGTCATCACTGCTAGCTTGTGCTTTATTGCTATATGCTTGTGTAATATCTCCCATGTTGATGGTTTTGTGTATACCTGTTTCTGGTAAGACCCTTCAGCCCTGAAACCCACTAACAATATCTTGCTTGAGTCCTGACTTCCCTTTGGTGTTTTCCATCTCTCTTCCTAAGAAGTCAAAGAGAGAGTGATCCTTTTTAGTGCTTTCACCTCCCTTCTTGAGAAGTCAGGGAAAGTGTGATCACTTCCTTTTTGGGTTTCTCACCTCCTTGAGAAGTCAGGGATGGCATGACCACCTGTATTTTAAAACAAAAGAAAGTGGGAGTTGTAAAGGGCTGAAACTATGAAAAGGTGTACTTGAATCTGACAACATAGCACTTAAAGCTAATTACCTATTATATATGAGACAATGACTCTATTGGCATATGTTTTGGATAAATGGCTCTTCTCACCATTGGTACTGGTTCAACATTTGATGTTAAGATAATCGTAAGCAAGACTTAGAGAGTGGGTGAGACAAGCCAGACTCACTTGGCGGCAGGAAACGGAAGAGAAAGGTAGAGATTCTGGACACCAGAATTGAGAAGAGATCTTTGACTAAGCTCCTGGCAGTTTGCCTGCAGCTTCCACTTCTTCCCCTAAAGACCAAAGATTTTTACTTATCCTGACTTTGGCTGATCCTGAAGCCTCCAGTGAGCTAGCTTAGCTTAATAGAACAGTATGATTCTCTAAGAAACAATCAACAGGATTATTTCAGAAAGTCCTGGAGAGAACTGATGCTAAATGAAGTGAGTAGGACCAAAAGAATATTGTATACTATGGCAAATTATATATTTTTTATATATCTTATATATCTTTTATATATCTTTTATATATCTTTTATATATCTTTTTTATATATCTTATATATCTTTTCAACAATGAGGTGAATCAATTCAGGCCAATATCAATGAACTTGCGGTGGAGAAAGTCATGCAGAAAGAAGACTTTGGGGACTGAATTTGGATCATAATGCAGTATTTGCACCTTTTGTTGTTGTTTGCCTGCTTTTTTTTTTTTTTCTTGCTTTCTAATTTTCTTTGTAATGGGCTGAAAACTCCAAGCAGATGCACTGAGATCAGAGCACTTAAGGCCAATTACCAATTGGATATACTCTATCAGCATATGCTTGGAGAAAGCATGGCCCTGTCCACTATGCTGCAGGCTTGATCTGTTGTATAGGAGATTGTATAGGTGGAAGATTTGCTGGGTGGCATGAAAAAACCAGGGTCACTCCTGGCAGATTCGTGTAGTGATTGCTCTCACTTCGTATCACCATTCAATTCCACAAAGAACAAAGATCAAAGACTTTTGCTGATCTTGACTCCGGCTGATTCTAAAGGACCCAGGGTGCTAACTTGGTCATCACATTTCTTATGTGATTTGTCTTTTGCAGTATGACAAACATGGAAATATATACAGAATTGCACATGTTATACATATATTTTATATGAGCATATATATGCAAGGAATCCAATATATATACATATGTATATGTATGTATATATTATATATATATATTTATATATGTGTGTGTGTGTGTGTGTGTGTGTGTGTGTGTGTGTATTGGATTGCTTACTATCTTGGGGAAGAAGGTGGGGTAAGGAAGGGAGAAAAACTTGGAACACAGGTTTTGCAAGGCTGACTGTTGAAAACTATCTTTGTATGTATTTTGAAAATTAAAAGCTATTATTAAAAAGAAAAAAAAATAAAGAAAAAGAAAAAAAGAAGAAAGAACATATCTATATAAAGTAGGAAAATCCAGAAGGCAGTAATAGAACAACCCAATTAAAATACATTTTTAATTCACAGGATATCTTATATTTAATCTATCAAAACCTAGTCAAAACCTCTATAGATGAAATTACAAAATATTCCTTTAAGATGTAAATAGCAAGGGAAGTACTAGTGAAGTGTTCAGTATTAATAAAAGGGTCATGCCAGAAAATAAAAATAAGAATATATATGAAGTAAATTCTATCAAACTATCAGAGATACTTTGTTGTTTTAAATATAATACTTAATAATTCATTTGCAAGAACAATTATTTTACAGTTTCAAAGGGAATATTTTTAAGGTAGGAATTAAAGGAAGATATCAATTCGTGACTTTACATTTTGTAATAGAGAATAATAATAATCATTTGTTGCTGAAAGAAAAGCATGTCAATGAAACAAATTAGTCTAGAGAGAATAAGTGAAATAAAGTAACACAGAAATATAATAAAAAAATAAAAGTGAATTACATAAGAATCCACAAGTTGATAATAATTTTTGAAGTTAGAAAGCAATTTGGCAAAAAATATGTTCAGTGTTAAATTTTATTATAAATAATCACAAAAATCGACATGTAACCATATTAAATATCACATAATTTTTAGAATAGTAAGAAAAGAGATCATATATAGTCTGTCTTTTCCAAAGATTAAAAATCTTCATGAGCAGAACCAAGAGAATATTGTGTATAGTAACAGTAATATTGTTTTAAAGAACAAGTTTGAGTAAATAAGTTATTTCATTATACAAGTATATATATAATATACACATATATATGTATATATATTTCAAAATTTCCACATTAACTATAAGGGACATATTAAAAAAGATTCTATTTCCATCAAGAGAAAATATATCAAATTATATATAGAATAACTTGTAAATTATTAAATTATTCTACCTCTTCCTCTCTCTCACTCCCTCTCCTTCTCCCTCTTCATCTCCTTCTACCCCTATCTCTGTCTCTGTCTCTCTAGATATATCTATTTTTACCTATCTATACCAATTTGTGTCTAATGATAGCCATCTCTAGAATGGGATTGAAGGAGAAGGAAAGAAAAATATAAATATATAAATATATATAATTTTGATACATATTGGAAAGAAATAACAAGGTGTACATAGACATTCAGCTTCATGTTCAGTCACCTTTCTACTTTGTACTATGTTATAAAAGTGCTTGCTTTATAACATCAATTTAAAAATAAGTAAAAAAAGACTTCTCAAGTTTCTCTAACTCTATCCCCTTTGTTGCTAGTTAGAGTACAATATTATTTAATTAGTTTCTATTCATTTTTATCACTGAGACCAGCAAGATATCTTAGGATTGGTGAGTTAAATTTCTTACCTATAGACCAAGTCTTAAACTCAAATCACTCTGACTCTCATTGATTAAATAACAATAGGTGCCAGGCTAAGTCTCACTAAATCATTGTTTAGATTCTAATAACTCAAGAGTGAGTGTAAAGTGTTTTTTTTTTTTTTGTTTTTTGTTTTTTTTTTTTCTGTTTGGGCTAGAAACCTTGGAGGGCTTTCTTTCTCAGGTTAATTTTTTTTTTTGTTTTACTAGACAAAAGAATACAATCTTTGCCTAATTTTTACCCAACCAATTATTAATTACTAAATTGGCATTGCCTCAGATGAATAAAGATCTGGGAAAGATCTTGGTTTAAAATGCTTAGATCTCCTACTACATCCAGGGCCTTCTTCAAGAGTCCTGCTGTATATCTTGCCATGGGACTCACATAAATCTGAAAGACAAAGTAAAACTGGTAACTTTGCACACTCCTCTCTCTCATTTAAACCCAATTCATTGTAAGACATGACATCTTCCTGAAGTCATGATCCTCTTGGAACAACATTACAACTATTGAACACACATTTATTCAGCCATTCCATAATTAATGTGCACCATTTAGTTTCCAATTCTAAACTACCAAAAAAGAACTGTCATATTTTTGTACATGCAGGAATTGATTCTCTTCCTTGGTCTCTATAATATAGATATATCAGCGATCTTACTAAATAAATGAATTTCAATTTTAGAGCACAGTTACTAATTATTTTATCTGAGTAACTAGCAACTCTCAGCTACACAACAATGACTTAATTAACCTCTCTGCTACAGCCCATTCAACATATAGAATTTTTTTTCTTTTTTTTAACTTTGCCAATATATGTCCCTGATAAAAATGTGGAATTTCTTCAATTTGTATTTCTCTATTAGTAAGATCTTAATTATTTTCCATGAATATAATTAATTTTGATTTCTTTCTTTGATAACTCCTTATATACTTTTGAAGTAGTACAATCAGCACCAGGAGTGGTAACATGAAATAGATTCAGAAGAGCAGTAGATTGCAAAATAATATTATGCAAAAATAGTGTAACAGAAATTCATTTTATAGCATAAAGAAATTGTATCATAGTCATCTATCACATGTTACAAATGGATGCTGTTCATTTATGGAAAGCTTCATGGTCTTAAGCAGATACCAACAGAAGGCAGCCATGCTGAATGAGCAATCTGGTCTGGAAAAACTCAATCTTTTAAAATCTCAGGGAGCAAAGAATTAGGGGACAGGATTTATTGAGTAAAAGGGAGGAATCTAGAACACTTGGATTCTGTCTGGATGTGACATCATTCCAATCAAGTCTCAGAATTGACTAAGGTTATGCTAATAAAGATTTCAAATATTAGTAGATAATAGAGATGATAGCTGCTGAAGAAAAGATTAAGCCTTTCATTATTTTAAATAGAATGGTCTGGAACACCTGATCTGATTAAGATTCTCATTTTAACAATTTTTGAGAATAAACTATTTGAGGGTTTACATCACTTTAACCATTTTTGTTGAAAAGGGATGCTTTTTTTTCTTATACATTTAAATTTTTTATTAAAACAAAACATTCATAATGTTTTGTACAATATTACATTACAAATACCCTCTTCTTCAATTAAGGATTTCCACTCTAATCCAAAGGTTATTTTATACATCATCTCATTTTCATGTCATGTTTATGCAAAAAAAAAAAAAATTCAGTGCTACATCAGCAAATTTATTTTCTTCTGTTACTTTTTAAATCCCTTGTGGAGTCTTAAACTCTATCCAATCCACAAATCTCAAAAGTAAATTCTCCCTTGTTTCTCTGATTTAAGATTTGAAATTTTATACCTGTCTTTTATCCATTTGGAATTTATACTTTTTATATGGTGTAAAATGGCGATCCACACCTAGTTTCTACTGGACCACTAATTTTCCCAGCAATTTTTTTGCTATTATTGTTGAATATTGAATCCTTATCCAAAAAGCTAGGATCTTTGTCTTTATCACACACTAGTCAACTAGTTTTATCAACTTCTATATGGTTTATGTTTAAGTTATTTTACCAAACAATCTGTTTTCCAACCATTATCAATTGTTTTCATAATTGAGGAATTATAATTTGAAAACTCCTCTCTCTCTCTTTTCTTTTCTTTTTTATTTTCTTTTGTATGCTTTATATTTTATTCTGCCAGATGACCATTGCTATTTTTCTTTTTCTATAAAGTTATCCTTTATAATTTGATTGATATAAGCTAGAAGAAGATAATTTGTAAGTATTATCATTTTTTTAAATTTTATTGAATCAATCCAGTCATCTTTTAATTGTAATTATCTGATGGTCTTTTTTCTTTTTTCCACCCTTCTCAAATTATCTGCTCCCTTTTATACTAATTGTTGTTCCACAGTTTTCTTTTATTATCCTGACTCAGTTTCCCTAATTATCCTGACTCAGTTTCCCTAAATAGTCCAGCCTCAATTTCCCTAATTGTTCTGCTTCAGTGTATAACCACTCCTCCCTCTTAATCAGAATATTTGATAAGGATAAAAGATCTTATATTTTAGAATATCAGAATGCCTCTCCTCATCCCAAGCTATCAGAATATCAGATACTCTCTTATCAAGATGCCTCTCCCCATCTCCAGGGTGCCTCCCCCCATTATATCATCTCCATCTCTGGTGGTTCATCCTACCCTGTCAGAGTTCCATTCCCACTCCCAGCACCCTGACTCTGCCTCTGCCTCCTTTGGTCTACCTCCTATGTTTGAGCTATGTGTATTTTTGTCATTGAGAATGCAGATTGTTTGCTGGATTCTTGGAGACAATAGTCTCATTCAGCCCTGAGAACCAAACCATGGAATCATTTGGTCCCAGTAAATCTCTCCCTTTCAAATAAAATATTAAGTACTCTCTAATCTCTATCTTGCCTCAGTTTCTCCAGCATTGCATAATGAAGATCTCCCACCCTCTTCTCATCTTTCTTCATACACATTTTCTCATGGTTATCTCAGCAGTTCCCCAAAGTGGAATTATCTTGTCTATACTGTTATTTCCACATTAACATTATAATCCGTTCTTTCCCCTATTTCACCAATTTTACTAATTACCTAATGAACATTTGAAATTGGATATCAGTTTGGAAATTTCAAATTCACTATGTCCAAATCTGAATTCATTATCTCACCCCCCCCCAAAAAAAAAAGTTAGTGTGCTGGATCCCTTTTGAAATTTGTCAAGTGAGTCTATTGTTAAGTGAGCCAATTGTTAAGCAATCCAATTGTTAAGTTTTCAATGTGTGCATTTATATTCTACACTCCCCCAACCACTACTCCCAACCAACCATTTACAAACGTCCTTATTTCTTTTGAAGATACCTTCCCAATTGCCCAGATTAGTAAGTACAGCAATATCTTCTATGCCTCACCTTCTCTTGCACTCCAAATGCAATTAGTTTGAAAATCTTGATATCTTTTTCTTCACATCATGTATTACATCCAACCCTTCCTTTCCACTGACATAGCTACAAAATTAATGAACATGCTTTTCATTTCTAATTTATTTCTGCTAAAATGTCCTTGGTTTCCCTGAATCATGTCACATCACTCTACTCTATCACACATATTGCTGATGAAGTAAAATGTAGATCTGACTCTTTTCAATAGTAGTTTCAAATTAATCTAGGATAAATAAAATTTCCTCTGTTTAGATTTTTAAGTCCTTAATATGCTCATCTAAATCTATCTTTTAGGACAGTTAAATATTAACTTAAAATCCTCATATTCCATAATTCATAAACTTACCTTCTCTTTGTTCTTTATTTATTAATATTAATTAATTAACAATACTCCATCTCTCATGTCCAGAATGCATTTTCTCCTTACGTTAGTTTTCTTTCATTATGACTCATTCCAAAACCATCATGAATGAAGTCTTCCTAATTTCTACCAACTGTTAGTCTTCCTCTGATAATAACTCTTATTTTTAAATACTTTGTATTCATTTATTTGATATTTTATTTTCTATATTTTAAATTCATTTTTAATAAATGTCTTGTCTCTAAGATTATAATATAAACTCTTTGGTAGTAGAAATTATTTCATTCTTTGTATTATTATCAACATTTAACATAGTGTCCAATATAGAGTAGGTCTATAATTAATACTTACTGAATAATTCCTTTTCCTGGGATGTTAGGTATAGCTGAAGAAACTCATGAATCAAAATTATTTCATTCAGAAATAATTTATGGTAATAAAAGTCAGATAATCCCTGCTTTTAAGCACTGCTTCTTTAACATTCCTTCATTTTTTTTTGTTTAATTCCTTGTAATGACTTGTTTAAATATGTCTCTTCTAAAGTCTGCAACCTAAATGCTTTTACAACTTTAAGATAGATGTTTACCTTTCTTTCATTAATATATGAGGACTTTCTACTTCTTTGGAAAGTTAATTCCTCTTATGTGTATCTATCATTTCATGTCTTCTCCTGAAAATTATTCTTCACTGAGATGCCAGATTTATCTTCTTTAATACCTGGAACTTCTTAAAATACTTTTAATGCCTTTGTATTTCCCAGCTTTAAATGTTCAAACCTTTGCTTGTGGTTTTCAAGGCCCTCCACAATTTTATATTCACCTGTCCTTTCAGAGTTATACTCTTTCCATTAATGTGTGCTAAAATCAGGAAAAAACTGATTTATTCTACTTTGTCTTATAGTTACTAGGTGTTATTGCATAAGTACATTTATCAAAAGCAATACTGGAACTTGGTTATTACTGAAACCATGCTTAACTTTGTATCTCATGTTACATTTTCTTTCAATATAATATTATTAAAGTAAAATTACATGTTAAACATCATGAAAATGATGTTGGTCAGAAATTTTTAATGTGTTAAAGCTCAAAGAGAAAGTTATAAACTCAAATCCCTTATCCAATATTTACTACATGACCAGGAACAAGTCACTTGATCTCTATGAGCCTCATATTATTTTCTTGATAGGTTATATTACATGTAGATGGATAGCTAAAACTATAGTTACAGATATATCTTTCTATGATATAGATATGCTTTTTATCTAGCTATATATCCTTTAAGTTGGCCACATACACAAATACACACATGAATGCATGTGTGTATATATGTGTATATACACATATATACACATATGCATACACACATATATGTACATGTATATAATATATAATTGTACACACACATATGTATTTATGTGTATCTATGAGTATATATCTATATCTATCAATATCTATATACCATAGCCCATTTGTTAATTAGTCTAACACCTTAGAAAATTATGTTGAACTCATAAAGGCTAAGTAAGTTTTTCTTGGTCACAAAGTCATAAAGACAGATGCATATAAAACATTCATATAAAATACATATTTGTAAATACACATACACATATCAAAGTCCATTTATTATTTATTATGAAAGTCCTAGAAAGTTACAAAATACCTCAAGCTCATAGAAAAGTGTTTAAGTGATTTGTTCCTGGTCATAGAGTCATGTAATCATACGGTATGTATAAGAATTTGCATACATACATATATATATCCATATATTAATGTTGTTTGTCCATCAAACAGAACCAGTGACATCATGGGGTGATGTCTTGACTAATGCCTGAATTGAGACAGAGTTGAAGAAAGTCATCAAAGTCCAGTGGCAAGAAAAAATCAAGATGATCAAGATGACTGGCAATGGGCTAGGACACATGAGATGACCTCATTTTCTTATATTAATACACACACACACACACACACACACACACACACACACACAAATGCATATATGTATATATATACACACACACACACATACACACATGTATGTGTACATATGTTTACTTGTAGTACATGAAGACACATATATGTGTGTTTTCTTGCCTGTGGTGTTTAGAATGTTCCCTTCTCTCAACTTTTCCTAGAAGAATAGTAATTCTTTTTCAAGGCATAACTTCAGTCCCAGCTCCTGCAAGACATCTTTCTAGATTCCCTTCCTCTACTTTATTTATAGTTACTTTCTTCCTGAAATCTGCATTATTTTTAATATTTATTCATCAAAGCAAATGTATCCTTCATAGGATGCAATTTCCTTGAGAACAAGGGTTGTTTTACCTTTATAGTTGTTGGATCTATATAGTATCTTGCATATCATAAATATGTGATGAAAGATGTTCAATTGAAGTCAAAAGATACCCATATAACTATATACAAGAATTTAAAATGCACCAACTACTGATGGTATCATTCTCCTCAAATGCAAAGTTTGCCATTTATTTTCACTTATGTGACCACATTTTAGATACAAAGAGCAAGTACAATTACTGAAAGGAAATTCAGTATTTTCTTTAACACAAAATTAAGGAAGAGTTATATATTTCAAACCCATATATGTCACTTTAGATCAGCAACTCTTCTTTAATTTGTAGTCTTAAAGATTTATTTTGGACACTTAGAGGTTGAGCAAGTTGCCTAGGTTCATACAGTCAACATGTATCAGAGAAAGGATTTGAAATCATTTTTCTCACTTTGACTCTGCTGTTTACCTAACAGTAATATGCTGGTTACAATTGGAATATTAACAATGTCCCTACATTATGTCACATATGTATATAATATTTTATATTCATGTATATATTTTATATTGCTAATATCTCATCTGAAGCCACAAAATCACAGCATAGATTAAAGACAGTTTAGGCTAACTTTCAGCCAAGTTAATGATGTGGAAATCTGCTTCAAGAGACATAAAATGACTTATCTATGGTTGCACATTCTATTAAATGGCAGAACTAGAAGAACTGTGAATAGACTTTCTCATTTATTAACTGTGTGACCTTGGCCAAGTTACATTTAAGCATTGTTAGCCTCCTTTCATCTATTCAGTTAAAAATCTGAAAATTTATTATTCTTTGACTCATACCCAGATGTTCTGTTTTCAAGTCTACTGTTTCAAACCTTTCCAAATTAACAATTGCATTTGTATATAAGTACAATTCCTGCAATGATAATAAAAACAAAATTGGGAGCTATCAGATTTTTTTTTAATTTTCTAATGAAAAAAAAAATCACATAACATATCTAATCCATTTGCACCTGCAGTTATAGACTAGTTTTATGTTAAACATTCTGATCTCTGACATTTCCCATAAAATTGATGACAATTACAACCAAAGTCCTGAGAGTGTGCCTATTTTTTAAGCTATAAGAAACTCTGATCTCTCTGAAGTAATTCAAAGAATCAAACATTATGGCTAATGGAAGTAACTAAAAAACAATTAGGATATCCTACCAGTTTTTAGACTTTTGAGAAAGATATCCAACCATAATATAGAAAAGTAGAAAGACATCAGAGTGGAGATGCAGTTTAAGAATTTTATATGCAAAAAAAGAACAATGCCATTGACTTTTATGCATAAGGTCTGGGAAATAACTTCCAGAAGAGTTAGGGCATAAAAGAAATGTTCAGTTCCTGAATGAGTTCCTTTCTTGTAGACAAGCGTAATAACATCTAAAACTGATTTGATCAGTCACAAAAAAACAAAAGATCTTCAATCTAGCAAATGAAATTTAAAGCCATGAATCCATGAGAGAAAACATCTTCAAATAAGGTAGCTGTACAAAAAGTATCATCCATCACTTTTTAGCAGAGAGGTATACTGAGAAAGCTATCAGTCTTCATATTAGTCAAGATAGTACAAAAACTAGTTATACCAAAAAAAAAAAAAATCTCCTGAAAACATAGCAAAGTTCTCCAAATGAAAAATGCAATTGTAGTATTGTCTCTGTGCCCTGATTTGAGCATCTGTGCTGAAGCTGTCCTTTCCCTATATATCTTCAGAGATGGCAATACATCCTTCCTGTTCACCAGCTTTTCAATCTATTCTTTTTATCCTAATATATGTTTATCATTTATCACACTGATATTAATTAAGAAATGGTTATTAATAATAATTATTAATAATAACCTTTTGTATTGCTTTATTTTTTCTCTTTTCAGAAAAACTGTATTCCAAATAGTTTTCATGCTAATACTCTAAGTATTATTTTTATTTCTTTCTCTTCCCTTTTCCTAGAGAGAAACATTTAAATTAAAGCCAAAAATCGAATTTTCCCTTATGATTCTAAAGTTGAGATAAATTTAAAGCTTTTGGGAGGTTGGTGTTCCTCTTGAAGATATAATTGTCCTAGAGCAATGAGCTCCAGACAAATAAAAGCATAGAAAAGGCAGGATTTGGAAAAAAAAATAGCCAACCATACAGAGGATTCTGGGAAGATGTTAGAGCAGGTCAGAAAATTCTAAAGTTTCCAAATTTCCCCCACAAACAAAACAAAATTATACTTCAAGGAAAACATAGTCAGGTAAAATACAAATAAGATTTGGAGCAAAAAAAGGGTCTTCCTGTTTCAAATTGAAAAGACCAGAAGAATGATCCTAAGGCAGAACTTTAACCAGAAACACCTCCAGGCTAGCTCCACAGAAATAGCAATCCAGGATTCCTATGGCTATCTGGGTTCTGAGATAGCCTCAGCCCAAACCGGGATTTTCACCTCCCAAATGGCATTGGGAGTCAAGGGTCTGAGTCTGGGAAGACTAAGGAAACTTCTCCTGATAAGGAAGGCTAGACCCAGCTGTGTGGCAGAAATACTGCCCCAGGAGAAAAGGAACCAGCATATCCTGTGAGTGTGGAAGCAATGGCACAGGGACATTGCTAGCTTCAGACATGTATGGGAAGGTGGACTTTTCAGTTTGGGGTTACAGGACAGAGAGTAGAGCTGAATTGATAACCAGAGACACCATCTTCCCACCATAGGGACTAGATAAGTTCTTATTTATAATAATAATAATAATAATATGTAGGAAAGGGCAAAGAACTCAATCATAGAAATTTACTATGGGAATAAGGAAGACCTAGGTTCATCTTCAGAGGACATTGGAGTATTTAAAAACAACAACAACAACAACAAAAGCTAAACTTCTCCTATCCCAAGGAGAAACATTAAATAACTGTCTACCCATAAATAATTCATAAAAACTCAAAAAGCACTTAAATATCAAATTTCAGCGATTGAAGAAAAAATTAAAACTAAAAGAAAAAAATTCAAGAAAAATAAGAAGCTAATGAAAAGAAAGTCAACCAACTAGAAAAGGAGGTCCAGAGTAATAAAGAAGAAAATGATTCTTTGAAAAATATAATTGGTCAAGGAGAAGTCAGTGAAGTTATGAGACAAGAAATAACAAAATAAAATACAAAGAATGATAAAAGTAGAAGAGAATCTGAAACATCTTATATGAAAACAACAGATTTGGAGAATAGATCAAGAAGAGAAAACATGAGAATAATTGGAGTACCTGAAAACTATGACAAAAACAAAAACAAAAACAAACAAAAAAAAAACAAACCAAAAAAATCTTAATGTAATAATACAAGAAGTAACAAAAATTGTCCTAAATTGATAGATCAAGAATGAAAAATAGAAAAGAAAAAAATCCACTGATCATCCTTATCAAAGTGATGCTAGAAAGAAACACATAGGAATGTTATTGATAAATTCCCAAACTCCCAGATTAAAGAGAAAATTTAACAAGAAAAAAAGAAGAAATATTCAAATATGCTAGAGCCACAATTACAATTCTACATGATTTATCAGCAGGTATAATAAAAGATCACACATCATGAAATAATATATATAATTTGACAATCAAAAGAAGTATATTTGTGGCTAAAATACCATATCCAACAAAACTAAATATAATATTGAATTTAAAAAATGAACACTCAATAAAATTGCAGAGTTTCAGGATTTTGTCTCAACCAAACTTGTACTCAATGAGAAATGTAACATTTGAGAGAAAGCAATAAAGACTAATATTAAGGGACTCAATAAGGACAAACTGTTTATGTTTTATGCATGGAAGTATAAGTCATATGTCTAATATTGACATCAGTAATTGGGTAGTTCAAAAGAAATATTGGGGCCCAGCTGAATATAATCTAACTCTAAAATTTAAACAAAACAGTCTAGGAAAAGGTAAAAATAGAAATCATGCTATATGAATAAAGTTACAAATAACTACACAGAGGCATTAGATAGGAGGAAGAGGGCTGGAAGTTTTGAAAACTTACATCAGGAATGTGATAAATAAGGAAATATATATATTTACCATGAAAGGTATAGTACCTTCCAAAATCTATAAAGAAATAAGAATGTAGGAAATAAAATAAGGTGGGATGTAGAAGGGCATGAAGATTTACAGCAGTGAAAAGAAGTATGTGTATTAATAGGAAAAAGGATAAAGAGGGAGAGAAATGATGTAACAGGATAAAATGGGGCACAGAATGATGTTTAGATTTACAATAGTAAACAAGGTATAAAGCTTAATGGGAATGGGATAAAGAGGGAGGCTAAGGGCTGGAGAAGAAGATAAGGGAAAGATCCATGGTGAGAGGAGATTAAGTGATAATGAGGCAAGTTAAGGAGTAGAATTAAAACAGGAGTTGCCAGGGATAGAAAATAAGAGATAAACACAAATACTATGACAAGGATCAGTAGAATTCATTATGGGGAAAAAAAAGTAAGGCTAGGAATCATTTATCTCAAAGTCAAATTTAAAGATTCAATCAAGAGAGAAATCTACATTATATGTCTGCCATATTAATATTGTTTTAGATGCATGTTTATATATGTGCAAATGTGCATGTAGATGTATATATCTCTATATAAATATTTGCATATGTATAGGTATGGTGTGTAAATGTCATTTAATTTTTTTTTCCTTTTTGTCTTTTTTATATATATTTTTATTGAGTATTTAGTTTTAAATAAATAAATATTGTAAAATAAATTTTCTTATTTGTGGGCAATGAAATCACAGGATTTATCCCCACTCCACCCTCCCAAAAAGTAATCACCCAATGTAGTCCTGTCTAAACAATGCATAAAACCATACTTTGGAAATGACAGCAAAAAACTTCATGAGACTAGTATAGTATATGGAGATTTCATGAGCTAAATTTCTCCATTGTATCTGGAATAGAAAGTTTTTTTCAGTGAGAATTTAAAGGACTTTGAAAAATATTTAGCAAGAAATCATGTAGAATTGTTGGTTAGTATGTTTTCATTCATGTAAAGTATTTGAATTTTCCTCATTCTTTACTATAATAAAATTTGAATTTGAAATATTTTTGTTATAGAAGCAGAAGTTGGTCCCTACCTAATGAGATATTCAGTGAAAGTAAACCCAGATTATATGAGTTGTTCCAATCATGAATCTCTTTTCTTCCCCCAAAAGCAACTCAGGTCCCTAATACCATTTTTTTTTCCTAACACAAGAAAAACAAACATAACAGTTTTGTATAACATTGACAATCTGATGTAAAACTTTATTAAGAAGTCTTCCAAATTATACAGAAGCAAATATCACTGCTTTGTGCATTTGATACATATGAAGCACAGACTTCAACCACAAAGTATTAGCATGACATTTTATTCAATGTTTATGGAAACCATTTCTGGGCTCAGTTGTCTCCAGAGCTTTAAAAAAGAAAGATAATATTTTTTAAAACTTTGTTTATGCATTTCTACATGTGTATTACCAAGTACATGTTTGCAATTTCATGTTATTCCTTTTGTACTACATGCTTATTTTGCATTGCCTCACAAACAAAGTAATTATATAGATCAAAATAATGTAACTCACACCTTAGCTGACTGTGTAGCTAATAAGGGTAGAATATGTGGGATGATGACCAGGCAGATGGAGCCCTGCCTTCTCCCACATTCTTCTAACCTTTGTGATTTGACTTTGTACCCCTTAAACAATTTCTCTATACTATATGAAGTTTCTGCCCAACATATATGTGTTGTGTCTAATAATGATACTGATCTAGTTTCTGTTTCTCAAATTCCCCCTTATTCTGGATGTTTACACTGGCAGGGTGATGATTTTTATTTTTCCCCTGATACAGATGTTAATGTTTTCTTCTTATAATGGCAAGGTGATGATTTCTATTTTTCCTCTGACACTAATGTGATACAGAGTTTGACTTGGGTACCCAAATTATTACCTCTTCCCCATATCTTTTTGTCTTTGCACCCTTTAATTAATATTCTAAATCAATCTCATGTCCTGAAGTGACTATTATTATCAGCGTGCCTTGAATGAACATCGAATTCAGACTCATATAGTAGCAGGACGGTTACTTGAGGCCTCACATTTAGTTACTTCTGATACTAATCACCATTGGTATGATTTTTTTATTTAGATCTAATAGTGCTACCATATATTTTAATAGTCTAGCTATTCCTATACTCTCATTATCCATATTTTTGTTATCTTTTGTAACAGTTATATGTACTCTAAAATGAAGAATATTTACTCCAGCTTTACCCCCCTTGTCACGTCCTCTTATGCTTCTCATGAACTTAAGGCCAAATGAATAAGAAATCTCCCTATTATTAGTAAGTTCATTTCAAATCAGTAAGAAAGTGAACCATGTGAACCCAATCTCCATGTGAATGACTTTCCCCATGTGAACCTAATCCACATGCGAACCTTTTGAACCTAATCAAGGTAAGATGTGACATCTCCTGTAAGAATTTGACCATTCCCTAACCCATAAGAGCATATGTTTTCACTCCTTCTCCTGTGGGAACTTGACCATTCCCTAACCCATAAGAACAGGTGTTTTAGCTCTTTCTCCTGTGAGAACTTGACCTATAAGCTGGGAATGTACCATATGTGTTTTAGCTCCAACTACATGATTCCCGGAATTCACCACTCCTTGGAACAGTTGCTGTCAATAAGGACTGTCCCCCTTGTTGATGAAACACTTGACTACAACCACCTGGATCCCTTGTTGGTATTTCTCTGTCTTATATGATGTCTTTATTTGGCTCAAAGCCTTCTTTGTCCTGACTCCTATAAAAGGTGGGTAAAGCATCCTCTATTTGGAGCCTCACCCATGGAGATATTCATCTGCCTGGGACCCACTTTTCCTTGATCGATTTGAAGGCTGCAGAATGGGGTCCCCAGCCACTCTAGTGCTCCCTTGAATCAGTGATGTACTCTCTATCTCTTTCCTCTATCCTAATCATAATCCTCACTATTCTCTGCCTTTTATGTATTATTCGCTGTATTAGTTGTTATTGTAAGCCTTCTATTCTGTGTATTGTATAATTAAATTTTACTTTCCCTTTGAATGAGTCCAAAAGCATCATTTATAGAGTGGATCTGAACTTTTACCTAAAATCACAGAACAATATACAATAAGATTTATAAATAATAAGAAGGAAGGAAGGGGATTCTTAATTCTAAAATATTCTTAAATTTAGCTTCATGATGCCATTAGTATAAGCAGTAAAATATTATTAATAGTTTAAATGAAGAGTCATAGTCTATTAAAGAAGACTACTAAAGAAATTATACCAATGTGATTGCTATATACTTGGTAATATTTATAACAACATTATTTAGGGAGTTGGAAGAATTTTGTCCATATCTTATTCCTAGTGAGTTGTTATTGTTACTTCTCTAGACCTTAGCTTCTTCCTCTATAAAATGAAACTAGATAATATCTTTAAGGTCTTTTCCAAATATAATCTCTGTTCTGTGAATAAAAGTGAACTAAATTGTAAAGTTTCTTGCAATAATAAAGTTTTTGAAAATATTAAATATACTTCTTTCCAGGTGTAATAATGAAATATAGAAAAATCATCACAATGTTTAAGAAATCATGGAAAGAGGGAAGTGTCAGAATATTATAAAAGATAAAGTTATATCCCAACTTTCAAATTTTTTTTAAAAAAATAGACAATTTGGAACTTGTTTATAAACTATCTCAATAGTTTAAAAGCAAGATATTTCTCTCCAAGAAAAAAAAAAAAAAAAGGACTAAGTATAATGCAAATAAATAGCAAGTTCTACATGTAGGGTAATTTATAAGAAAGAAGAAAAAAGAACAGAATGGGAAGATGTAATTTAACAGCAATTCATTTTTTAAAAAAGAGTTAAGGTAAATGAAAGCTCAATGTGAGTTCTTTATGTTCCAAACCTTCCCCTCTTATGCTACCAACTCCGACATCTTTGCACCAATTCTTGACTAAACATCTCACTTTAGTAAAATCAAAGCATTAAAAGGTAAATGCTCTTCATCATCCCCACATTCTTCTAATGGGATCCATAGTTCACCATTCTCTAATACTTTCTGAACTCCTATCATTGATGTTATCATCTCCAATTTTCCCCATGATCTTTCATTTATTATTTTTATCCATTTGGATCTTATTATCTCCACTTATTCCTTTATCTCAGCTGGCAAATATTTTCATGCTTCACTAATAATATTAGTAATAATTTTGAAATTTTCTACATGGCAAAAAAAAAAAAAAAAGACAATTCCTAAAATCTAGGTTTAAAATATTTGAAATAGTCACTTAAGAAAAACATAGGTGTTTACTGTTTTTGTTATTTTTCAGCTATCTTAGAAATACTTGCCTTGAGATTTGCTTGCACTAAAAATCTTATATTGCCTTTTTCCCCATATTTTTCCATGTAGTTTTCTTAAGATCACTTCTAAACAAAGATCACTTTCCACCCCCAACATATTCATTATTTATTTAACTTAAGTGGTAAGAAAATTATTGGAAGAAGCAGTTTTGAGCAGCTGATATCTTCATTTACCAGGTACAGGATGCCCAAAGGATCATGAACCCAGTTTAGATGACACAAAATTTGCTCATTGTTTTATATGACTAGAAAGTTAATTTTGATTCCATGATCATAGAATAAATTAGCCCACTACCATGTAGGAGAGGAGGTGCATGCAGTGAATGGAGAGTAATAATGAGATTATCAAAGGAAATAATACTAACCAGATTTAGTGTTCATAGCTAAATAGAAAATATTTTGCCCACAGTAGACTAATGATTCATACTTTCAAAACACAATTGAAATTATTAAAAATATTCATATACCTATATTTGTGTATAATATATGTACATATGATATTTGAGAACATGTACACATGCACACACACATACATATATAGATAGATAGATAGATAAAGAGATAGACAAGATAGATAGATATAGATTTAGTGAAGACAATTACATAATATACTGAAACCAGGGCTGGAATCAGGAATATCTAGGGATGCCATTTCACAATTATTTAACAGTTTTCTAAACCTGGCAATTCACTTAATTCTTTTAGTCTCAATTTCCTGCTCTATTAAATGCATAAAACAATAGTTATCATGCTTACCTCATAGCTTTTTTGGATATTGACTGAAACAATGTACCTAATGAACTTTGCAAACAAAGTAACATATCCTTGTTTGGATAGTTGTTTTTAGTTGTATAGATTACCCTGACTTCCTAAATTGAAAAAAGACTTTATTGTTCAATCATTTTCTACTCTTTATGAGCCATTTAGAGGTCCTTCTTGGCCAAGATACTGGAGAGGTTGGCCCTTTCCTTCTCCAGCTCATTTTACAGATAAAGAAATGGAGACAAACAAGGTGAAGTGACTTGCAAAGGATTATGTAGCTAATAAGTGTCTCTGCTCAGGATTGAACTCCTGAAGGTGAATATTATTGATTATACCACCAAACTCCCACAAACTGGTGGGTTCAAAAAGGATAGGTATTGGGATGGGTTTTAAGATGCATGAGTGGAATCTGCTTGTATGGATAACTGATAACATTTAGAATAATGGCTCCACCAAAGTACCAAATTTCCTCCAGAGATTATTCCATTTTAAAGGACTGTTTAAAGGATGTAGATTACTGTAACACCAATGTCTTTACACAAAGAAAATATAATACTGAAACACTAAAGATCTGCAATAGACTGATAGCTTATTTGTAGTATGGAGCCTATCCACTGAATCACATTATACAAACTAGTCCTGATTTCAATACTTCACAGTAGAAAAGGTTAGAAAATTATAGACTTTAGCGCACAAGTACTGGGTATCATACTAAGCATTGGGCATCATACTGATTGTCATATATTCCCTACAAAACAAGAACAAATGATCAGTCAAAATAAAGCCAAGTCAATGTAATATTGGTCCACAAAATACACCTTGAGAGTGAGTATTCTTAAATGTAATCATTGTATCACATTGATGAGAACCAGTTTAATAGTATAGGGAGAATACTTTTATTTTCCTTCACTAAAAATATGGCAATAAAGAATTTCTTAGGTAACTATATTAAAACTATGAACTAATCATATTCAAAGTGAGTTGTATGGAAATATTATGCAAAGCTCCTTCGAGAGAACTTAAAAGCTAATTTAAATTTCATTGAAATGACAAGTACACACCTGTCATTACAAAAGTCCTTTTTTTGTCCCTAAAAATCTATTTTTTTCAAAGCAAGTTGGTAGATAGTAAAATTTCCAGGAACTTGGAATTCATATTCTGCCTAAACAGATAATATTATGATTTACATAAATATTATATCATGTTAGATTTTTAACATTTGCCTGTTATAATTCTGTGGCAAATGAAAATTTGATAGACACTGTCTCCTACTTAAAAATCTCCAATTTATAAACCCAACATGCTTAAAACTCCTCTCCTTATACATTTTGTTAAACTGCAGAAGACTAGAAAAGTTTTTTTTTTTCCCCTTTCTGTATTTTTAGAAGGATAACAGAGAAGCAGAAAAGGAGACTTCACAGAGACTACCAACATCTATTCAGATAGATTAAAAAAAAAGTTATGGCAAAAATTTCAAATCTACATTTATAAAACAGTATTCTCCCATGTCATATTATTGAGCTCTTTATTTGTCATTTTGCTCACATAAACATTTAATCACTTGACTTTTTTTGAGGATGACTTTTTGAAAAACTTAGATATAGATAGTAGTAATTAAACCAAAGATTTAGAAGAGCAACTTAGGCAAGAGTGGTGGATTCAGTATAGTAGACAGAAAACTGATTATAAAGTTACGGTCACCTAGGCACAAAATTGGCCTCTCACTTAAAGTCCTAACTATGAGGTCCTGGAAAAGTCATTTTACTTCTTAATGTTCTCTAAAAAAATATCCAAGATTAAATTTCAGACAAGACGCCTAGATGATTCAATAGAGACAGTTTCCTATATCACTGAAAGTATACATTCAATTTCTATCCAAATTCAAGGAAACCAGTGTTCTAAACTGACAGAAACAAAAGCAACTGAATGCTATTGTACTCTTTATTTTGGGGTGATTTGTATGAACCCCTGCTAGCAACCAGAGACATAATGGGAATTAAAGGAATATACTTGTCTCTATTGAAATATCAAACTGAATTCCAGGAATAGCATATAGAGAAATAAACTTATTTTCAAAAGATTAACTGAATGTTGGCCTAGGACTATTTCTTGCTAAAAGGTTGTGATTCTGGTTTGATTCACAGAAGAGATGAAATAGCCCCTAGTTTTTGATGTAAAGGACCAGAAATTCCTTCCAATGATTGTGTTCAGGGGAGAACCAGTAGATGGCAGCCAAGATCAACACAACAAAAGACCTTTAGACACCACAGAACTTAAGAAAGTAGTTAATTAGCATTGTTGAAAGTAATAATGAAGAGTTTCAGCTGAGATTGTAGCCTTAAGTGTATGAATTTCCTTGGTTAAGCAAATTTACTGACTTGTGTACTATCTTATGTGCATTCCTTGGCTAAATAGATAGACATTAATTGATAGATAATTAATTCTTGGAACTATGCTAACTTTATGACACAGATTCGAAAGTGAGTCAGTCACTGATCTCAAGATCTACTTCTACTATTGTAATAGTAGAAGATAAATTACACACACACACACACACACACACAAGAGTGGTACTTAAGAAAGTACTTGGGTAGTCAGAGATGGTCAATTGTTCTACAGAAAAGTTAATTGACCTTTTGTTTCAAGAATAAAGGAAATATGGAGTACTGATGTGATTAAGAGAAAAAATAATATATGTGGAAAATAGTAGAGTGAGAGTAGGGGAACTAGAAAATATGCAACAAAATAGATGATTAAGTTGGTAGGATCAATAGCTACAGGAGATATAAAACTGGTCTAGGATCAGCTAGATAAAATGAACAAGCTCGTGGAATGTGTGTATATTTACCTATCAATATATATTTAGTCCAAGGAAGAAGTCCTTGGATTAAGGGATTGACTTTTACAAACAATAATTAGATTGTATACTTAATTGTACTTCACACTACATGATGATTAAAAGAGTTTTGAGAGACAATTGAAGAGCTTTTCTATCATTCATAACAGTATTTCCATGGGAGAATGTAACCTGACTGCCCAAAAAGTTAGTATAATATAAACTATTGGAACTTCCGGCCAAGATGGCTTAGAGGAGGCATGCAGCTGCGTAAGTCCTCATTTTCTCTCAGAATTCATTTCATTACAAGCCTCTGAATTAATGCTTGACTTAAAAAAAAACACACAAATAGTCACCAAGAGAAGATATCCTTAAAATTCACCAGGAAAGATCTGTTTTTGCTCGAGGGCAGGGACGGTTTTAGATTGGGCGCAGGCTGAGGGCAGGCAGTGGCAGTGAGAGCACGGCAAGCAGCTCACAGCTGAGCAGACCGGAGTGGGGTGGGCTGTGATCTCAGCAGTCTCTGAGGGGAGAGCTTTGCTACAGGACTGGATATTTTGCCCTGGCAGAAAGCCAGCAGACAAGCAGAGAAGTTGTAAACACAGGGATGAAGAATACAACCCCGAGCAGCTGGAGTCTCTTGGGACCTGGCCACCCCTCCCCCCAGTGTCTCAGCACGGTCTCAGAGTCTCAGAGCACAGGCCCAGCACAGCCATCACTGTCCTGCTAGTGCCATGCTGCAGCCTCTCCCCCCTATCCCCAGTCTTTAGAGGAAGCTCAGTAACACCACCCATCCTTTTGGGTCTTTTTTTTCTTTTTTTCTCTGCTAGTTTGTCGCTGATTCTTCTCTGACAAAATGAGCAAAAAATTGAAATGGACCTTAATCATTGACAGCTTCTATATGGATAGAGAGCAGACTCTAAAACCTGAAGAGACTAAAAACAAACAATCTTCAGATGAATCCCCAAAGGAGGAGATCATCTGTTCCCCAGCACACATGAATCTCAAAGAAGAAATTTAAAAGGCTCTCACAATAGAGCTAGAAGAAAAATGAGAAAAGGAGAGGGAGGCTTGGCAAGAGAGTCTGGAGAAGTCATCCCACTCATTTAAAGACACAGTGCATAAAGAAATCAAGAATTAGTGAACTGGAAACAGAAAATAGCTCTCTAAAAAATAAAATTGGTGAAATGGAAAAAAAAAATTCCATCGAACAAAACAACTCACTTAAAAATTCAATTGGACAATTAGAAGAAGATATAAAAAAAAGTGAGTAATCTTTGAAAATCAGAATCGAACAAATAGGATTGAATGACTTGAGGAGACAACAAGAATCAGTCAAGGAAAACCAAAAAAAAAAAAAAAAAAATGAAACAATGGAGAAAAATGTCAAATACCTTCTTGGGAAAACAGATCTGGAAAATAGATCCAGGAGAGGCAATCTGAGAATTATTGGACTTCCAGAAAAATATGATGAAAAAAAAGCAAAAGCAAAAATTGATCTAATTAAAAGAGATAAGGAAGGACACTATATCTTTCTAAAGGACTGCATAGATAATGAAGCAATATCAATATTAAACATATATGCGCCAAGTGGTGTAGCATCTAAATTCTTAAAAGAGGGATTAAGAGAGCTGCAAGAAGAAATAGACAGCAAAACTATAACAGTGAGAGATCTCAACCTTGCACTCTCAGAATTATATAAATCAAAACCACAAAATAAGTAAGAAAGAAGTGAAAGAGGTAAATAGAATACTAGAAATGTTAGATATGACAGATCTCTGGAGAAAACTAAATGGAGACAGAAAATAGTACACTTTCCTTTCAGCAGTTCATGGAACCTATATAAAAACTGACCATATATTAGGACATAAAAACCTCCAATTCAAATGCAGTAAGGCAGAAATAGTAAATGCATCCTTTTCAGACCATGATGCAATAAAAATTACATGCAACAAAAACCAGGAGAAAATAGACCAAAAAATAATTGGAAACTAAATAATCTCATACTAAAGAATGATTGGGTGAAACAGCAAATCATAGACATAATTAATAACTTCACCCAAGAAAACGATAATAATGAGACATCATACCAAAATGTGTAGGATGCAGCCAAAGTGGTAAAAAGGGGAAATTTCATATTTCTAGAGGCCTAATTGCATAAAATAGTGAAAGAGAAGGTTAATGATTTGGGCTTGCAAATAAAAATGCTAGAAAAGGAACAAATTAAAAACCCTCAGTCAAACATTAACTTGAAATTCTAAAAATAAAAGGAGAGATCAATAAAATTGAAAGTAAAAAAAAAAAAAAAACTATTGAATTAATTAATAAAACTAAGAGTTGGTTCTATGAAAAAACCTTCAAAATAGACAAACCCTTAGTAAATCTGATTAAAAAAAGGAAAGAGGAAAATCAAAGTATTAGTCTTAAAAATGAAAAGGGAGAACTTGCCACTAACAAAGAGGAAATTAGAGCAATAATTAGGAGTTACTTTGTCCAACTTTATGCCAATAAATTTGACAACTTAAATGAAATAGAAGAATACCTTCAAAAATATAGCTTGCCCAGACTAACAGATGAAGAAGTAAATATCCTAAACAGTCCCATCTCAGAAAAATAAATAAAACAAGCTATTAATGAATTCCCTAAGGAAAAAATCCCCAGGACCAGATGGATTTACATATGAATTCTACCAAACATTTAAATAACAATGAACTCTAACACTATATAAACTATTTGAAAAAAAAAGGGATTGAAGGAATCTTACCAAACTCCTTTTATGTCACAGACATGGTATTGCTATCTTAACCAAGCAGGTTGAAAACAGAGAAAGAAAATTATAGACCAATCTCCCTAATGAATATTGATGCTAAAATCTTAAATAAAATATTAGCAAAAAGATTACAGAAGATCATCCCCAGGATAATACATTATGACCAAGTAAGATTTATACCAGGGATGCAGGACTGGTTCAATATTAGGAAAACTATTAGCATAATTGATTATATCAATAACCAAACTAACAAAAACCATATGAGCATCTCAATAGATGCAGAAAAAGCATTTGATAAAATCCAGCATCCATTCCTAATAAAAAACACTTGAGAGTATAGGAATAAATGGATTTTTCCTTAAAATAGTCAGGAGCATCTATTTAAAATCATTAGTAAGTGTCATATGCAATGGGGAAAAACCAGAACCTTTCCCAGTAAGATCTGGAGTGAAGCAAGGTTGCCTACTATCACTATTATTATTCAATATTGTATTAGAAACGCTAGCCTCGGCAATAAGAGCTAACACAGAGATTAAAGAAATTAGACTAGGCAGTGAGGAAACCAAACTATCACTCTTTGCAGATGATATGATGGTATGCTTAGAGAACCCCAGAGATTCTACTAAAAAACTATTAGACATAATTCACAACTTTAGCAAGTTGCAGGATACAAAATAAATCCCCATAAATCCTCAGCATTTTTATACATCACCAACAAAATCCAACAGCAAGAGATAAAAAGAGAAATTCAATTCAAAATAACTGTCGACAGCATAAAATATTTGGGAATCTATCTACCAGAGGAAGTCAGGTATTATATGAGCAAAATTACAAAAAAAAAAAAAAAAAAAAAAAAAAACTTTCAACACAAATGAAGTCAGACTTAAATAATTGGAAAAATAAGTGCTCTTGGATAGGCCGAGCGACTATAATATATATGCCAATGCTCCCTAAACTAATCTATTTATTTAGTGCTATACCAATCAGACTTCCAAGAAAATATTTTAATGATCTAGAAAAAAATAACAACAAAATTCATATGGAAGAACAAAAGGTCAAGAATCCCAAGGAAATTAATGAAAAAAAAAAATCAGCTGTACCTGATCTAAAACTATATTATAAAGCAGCAGTCACCAAAACCATTTGGTATTGGCTAAGAAATAGATTAGTTGATCAGTGGAATAGGTTAGGTTCACAAGACAAAATAGTCAACTATAGCAATCTAGTGTTTGACAAACCCAAAGATCCTAACTTTGGGGACAAGAATTCATTATTTGACAAAAACTGCTGGGATAACTGGAAATTAGTATGGCAGAAATTAGGCATGGACTCACACTTAACACTGCATACAAAGATAAGATCAAAATGAGTCCATGATTTAGGCATAAAGAATGAGATTATAAATAAATTAGAGGAACATAGGATAGTTTATCTCTCAGATTTATGGAGGAGGAAGAATTTTGTGACCAAAAATGAACTAGAGACCATTATTGATCACAAAATAGAAAATTTTGATTACATCAAATTAAAAAGCCTTTGTACAAATAAAACGAATGCAAACAAGATTAGAAGAGAAATAACAAACTTCGAGAACATCTTCACAGTTAAAGGTTCTGATAAAGGCCTCATTTCCAAAATATATAGAGAATTGACTCTAATTTATAAGAAATCAAGCCATTCTCCAATTGATAAATGGTCAAAGGATATGAACAGACAATTTTCAGATGATGAAATTGAAACTATTTCCACTCACATGAAAGAGTGTTCCAAATCACTATTGATCAGAGAACTATAAATTAAGACAACTCTGAGATACCACTACATACCTGTCAGATTGGCTAAGATGACAGGAAAAAAAAAATAATGATGAATGTTGGAAGGGATGCGGGAAAACTGGGACACTGATGCATTGCTGGTGGAGTAGTGAATGAATCCCACCATTCTGGAGAGCAATCTGGAATTATGCCCCAAAAGTTATCAAACTATGCATACGCTTTGATCCAGCAGTGCTACTACTGGGCTTATACCCCAAAGAGATTCTAAAGAAGGGAAAGGGACCTGTATGTGCCAAAATGTTTGTGGTAGCCCTGTTTGTAGTGGCTAGAAACTGGAAAATGAATGGATGCCCATCAATTGGAGAATGGTTGGGTAAATTGTGGTACATGAATGTTATGGAATATTATTGTTCTATAAGAAATGACCAGCAGGATGAATACAGAGAGGCTTGGAGAGACTTAATGAACTGATGCTAAGTGAAATGAACAGAACTAGGAGATCACTATATACTTCAAGGACGATACTGAATGAGGATATATTCTGATGGAAGTGGATTTCTTTGACAAAGAGAAGATCTAACTGAGTTTTAGTTGATCAATGATGGATAGAAGAAGCTCCATCCAAAGAAAGAATACTGGGAAATGAATGTAAACTCTTTGCATTGTTATTTTTCTCCCCGGGTTATTTTTACCTTCTGAATCCAATTCTCTCTGTGCAACAAGAGAACTGTTCAGTTCTGCACACATATATTGTATTTAGGATATACTGTGACCTATTTAACATGTATAGGACTGCTTGCCATATGGGGGAGGGGGTGGAGGGAGGGAGGGGAACAATTGGAATAGAAGTGAGTGCAAGGGATAATGTTGTAAAAAATTACCCTGGCATGGGTTCTGTCAATAAAAAGTTATTAAAAAAAAAATTAAAAATAAATAAATAAATAAATGAACTATTGAAAACAACATTTTATTAGTATTTGTGGCTTGCCTCTTGATTTTTGGAAAGAGATGTCTTTTGATTTCTCTTAAGGAAGCTGGTAATGAAATTTACCTATTATTTTGCATAGGTAGCATTATTCAAAATGTTTTGATTTACATTTGTGATGTCATTCTAAAGGCATATTAAGCAATACATACTATTTGACTTAGTGAGCCATAGAAGGATTAGAAACCATAATTCTTAGCATTCAATAGTTCACAATTTAATTGGATAGGCAGAGCAAACATAAGCAAACCTTTTAAAAGTAAATTTTTAAAAATTGACTCAATAAACTGCAAACTCTTAATATGAATACTGAAATAAATTTCTAGCACAATAGCAAAGCAGCTTCTTGTAGAATCAGAGCTCATAAGATCATATCTCTATAGCTCAAAATGACATCAGAAGCCATCCAGTTTAACCCCTTCATTTTAAAAATATGAGAACTGAGTCTCACAGAGGTAAAATATCTACTTTGGCCTGAGCTAAAAAAAAAAATGTCGATATAACTCATATAACCAATGAATACTTTAAGAATTATGCAATTCAAATAAAGTACCCATTATGAGGATTTATATTTATCATTGTCACTTCAAATTCAGGATTCATTTTCAGTTTGAGAAGGCATTGACATCTTTGGTTTCAGTAGTTCACCTCTAAGCTGGAACCCTAATTGATCTTTTCTGTAACTACAAAGGATTAGTTCCTGCCAGTGAAGATTTATGTAACAGACTCTTTTACTGGCATAGTGTAATGGGCCAGAACTCTGGAGAAATATACTTGAGGCAAGGTTTCTTACAACAAGGGTTAATTCAGAGCAATCCATAAGACAATGGTTATATAGTTTAGCATGGTGATTAATAGTTGTCTAATTCAGTATGACTGGTTTAATCCTACAACAAATAATGATTCCCTAGTGATATAATGATTGGCTTATACTCAATATGATGAATGGATTTAATTGTAATAGAGTATTTAAGAAATCAGATTTAGACCTAGAGGAGAGTTGGAATCCTTACTAACTGCTAACTAATTAGAGTTGATCTAATCTTACAGGAAGATTTTGGCCAGAACCTGAAACAAAGTACTAAGTAGAACTAATTAATACAAGGCTTGTGTTCACACCTTTACTCATTGGAGTCCACAAGTATGCCAGCTTCACAAAGTAAACTTTGTACCTTTATGAGTTCACACCTCCCTTGAAACTCTTTGGGCCAGAGAGCACTATGGGAGAAAACCCATAATCCCTCTCTCTCGTATCCCACAATTCCTCCCTCTTGGATAAAAGAAACAGACAGAGGCTCTCGGTCAGATTTCACTGGAATGACATGAAGAGTGGAGCTGGCTGGAGGCTGAAGAAAGCAGAGGCAGAGACTGAAGGACCAGACCTTTGGATTTGGCGACATTCGGAGAGAGCTCTTGGAACCAAGCAGAGAGATAGGCCTCTAAGCTAACCAGGCTATATTGGAAATAATAAAAGATCTGAACTTTTATCACCTGGCTGCGTTTTGAGAAGAAAAAGCTCACCACAGAGGAGGACTTGAAAAGACTTAAAGACAGAGACTCTTGTGGTGGCTGCCCTATCTCTTTCATTTCTCCACTAAGACCAAGGCCCATCTGAAAGTCCAGAAAGCTAGCCCAGCTCCAGACAAAGAAGACAGACTGTGAAGAAGATAATAAAGACTTTGGACTTTATCTCTAACTATTTTCATGGTCATTATACTGCTGAGACCAAGACTGGTCCAAAAGCCCTCCAGAAAGCTACTTGGAACATTACAGTATAGTCTATTAATTTCTGTTATAAATTTATGATAAAGTTTATTTACCTGACAACTTTACACTAAAAACCCTAATTTTTTGCCAGGAGTTTACTGAGTCTGATATCTAAAATTCCCATTTGGATTTTAGAAGAACTTCAATGACCTCATGCAAAACTACACAGTAATAAAAGGCATTTCACAACTTAAACAAGATTTTAAAAGAAATAGAGTGACTACATTTGCCTCTAAGAAGAAAACATAATCTTATATAAATGAAATTTGTTATTCATGCTAAACATATGCAATTCTTAAATAAGAACAATAATTGCAATAATGAATAAAAAAGATTCATTTGAAGTAATTTTGTTAAATATATATTTGTCAGATGGATAAGCTCCCCTGAGCTACTCCCACTGTGTTAAGAACATTGCATAAATTTTTAAACTACTTAATAATGCATTTGCTTCAGGGCTGACTCAGCATAATAAATCACATGGAGTAGTTAGTAATAAATCTTACCATGTATATCTTTGAAGAGACATATTCTAGTTGCTAAAATAAATGTTTCCCTAAGAATCAATGGAAAGTGAAAGGATGGGGAAAATGCATCAAAAATCAAGAGAAAAAATGATAAGTGAAAAAAAAAATAGTCAGAATATTTTTGGTGCCTTTACAAAGCAGAATGATTCAGGATTCCAGAGCTTCTTTCTAGTCCCTGAATGAAAGCTGACATGACTAAAAACAAAAAGCCAGGGCTGAGATATTAGAAGCAAGACAAAGAGAAATAGATAAAGTCAGAGGGGTTTTAGGGAGCCAAGAAAGTAGAGTGATTGTCATACTTTTCCACATTCACATCTAAATAAACATAGAATAGTGCCCTAAAACAAATCCTGAAAGAACAGAACCAGCAAAAAGACAAGGGAAACAATCCTTTAACTTAAGAAATTTAGAAGAACACTAAATAAAGATTGGTCTCACTTTAGTGAAAGGGGAGTGCAGCTCAAGACAGGAAACATCCCAGCAAGCCAAAAACAAAGAAAGTAGAAATGGAAAGGGGATAGTGTCAGAAAAAGGGAAAGGGAGAGATAAAAAAAGGAAAAGTACATCCCATGAAGAGGCAAATGAAACCTATCATATTTGAAGGAATTTAGAAAGGGGGAGGAACATTGTGAATCTTACTCTCATCAGAGTTGGCTCAAAGAGAAAATAATTGACATATTTATTTTACAGAGAATCTTCTCTCACCTCATTAAAAAGTGGGAGAGGAAAAGGGAAAAGGAAAAGAATAATAAGGTAAGGGTACAAAAAAGGGGAAGGGATTCACAGGGAGGAGGAAGGGATCCTAAAGAGGGAGAGGTGCATGACACAGTGGGGCCCATAAGTTTAATACTTATTATTATGCCCAAAAAATTATCAAATTGTGCATACCCTTTGATCCAGCAGTGTTTCTATTGGGCTTATATCCCAAAGAAATACTAAAGAAGGGAAAGGGACCTATATGTGCCAAAATGTTTGTAGCAGCCCTGTTTGTAGTGGCTAGAAACTGGAAAATGAATGGATGCCCATCAATTGGAGAATGGCTGGGTAAATTGTGGTATATGAATGTTATGGAATATTATTGTTCTGTAAGAAATGACCAGCAGGATGAATACAGAGAGGACTGGCGAGACTTACATGAACTGATGCTAAGTGAAATGAGCAGAACCAGGAGATCATTATACAATTCGACAACGATATTGTATGAGGACATATTTTGATGGAAGTGGATTTCTTTGACAAAGAGACCTAACTGAGTTTCAATTGATAAATGACGGACAAAAGCAGCTACACCCAAAGAAAGAACACTGGGAAACGAATGTGAACTATCTGCATTTTTGTTTTTCTTCCCGGGTTATTTATACCTTCTGAATCCAATTCTCCCTATGCAACAAGAGAACTGTTCGGTCCTGAAAACATATATTGTATCTAGGATATACTGCAACATATCCAACATATAAAGGACTGCTTGCCATCTAGGAGAGGGGGTGGAGGGAGAGAGGGGAAAAAAAATCGGAAAAGAAACGAGCGCAAGGGATAATGTTGTCAACATAAAGTAATCTTTAAATAAAAATTTAAAAAAATGATTGGATAAAACAGTAAATTATAGACACAATAATTTCACTCAAGATAATGACAAAGATGAGACATCATACCAAAATTTGTGGGATGCAGCCAAAGCAGTAATAAGGGAAAATTTCTTATCTTTAGAGACTTACTTGAATAAAATAGAGAAAGAGAAGATCAATGAATTGGGCTGGCAAATCAAAAAGCTAGAAAAATACCAAATTAAAAACTCCCAATCAAATGCTAACCTTGACATTTTAAAATTAAAAGGAGAAAATAATATTGAAATTAAAAAACTATTGAATTAATAAATAAAACTAATTGCTTTTATGAAAAAATAAAATAGATAAACCTTTGGTAAATATGATTAGAAAGAGGAAAGAGGAAAGACAAATTGTTAGTCTTAAAAATGAAAAAGGATAACTTTCCACCAATGAAGAGGAAATTAACTCATTTGCACAGTAACTCTTTTGTACAACTTTATGCCAATAAATTTGATAACCTAAGTGAAATGGATGACTACCTCCAAAAACATAGGCTTCCCAGATTAAGAGGAGGAAGTAAATTGCTCAAATACACCCATTTCAGAAAAAGAAATAGAACAAGCTATTAAGCAACTCCTAAGAAAAAATCCCCAGAACCAGATGGATTTACACGTGAATTCTACCAAACATTTAAAGAACAATTGGTAAAATATTAGCAAAAAGATTACAGAAAATCATCCCCAGGATAATACACTATGACCAAGTAGGATTTATACCAGGAATGCAGGGCTGGTTCAATATCAGGAAAACTATTAGCATAATTGACTATATCAATAATCAAACAAACAAAAACCATATGATCATCTCAATAGATGCAGAAAAAGCATTTGATAAAATCCAACATCCATTCCTAATAAAAACACTTGAGAGCAGAGGAATAAATGGACTTTTCCTTAAAATAGTCAGAAGCATATATTTAAAACCATCAGTAAGCATCATATGCAATGGGGAAAAACTGGAACCTTTCCCAGTAAGATCTGGAGTGAAGCAAGGTTGCCCACTATCACCATTATTATTTAATATCGTATTAGAAACACTAGCCTCGGCAATAAGAGTCAAGAAAGATATTAAAGGAATTAGAGTAGGCAATGAAGAAACCAAACTATCACTCTTTGTAGATGATATGATGGTATACCTAGAGAACCCCAGAGATTCTACTGAAAAGCTATTAGAAATAATTCATAATTTTAGCAAAGTAGCTGGCTACAAAATAAATCCCCATAAATCCTCAGCATTTTTATACATCTCCAACAAAACTCAACAGCAAGAGATACAAAGAGAAATTCCATTCAGAATAACTGTTGATACCATAAAATATTTGGGAATCTATCTACCAAAGGAAATTCAGGAATTATATGAGCAAAATTATAAAAAAAGTCTCCACACAAATAAAGTCAGACTTAAATAATTGGAAAAATATTAAGTGCTCTTGGATCGGCCGAGTGAACATAATAAAGATGACAATACTCCCTAAACTAATCTATTTATTTAGTGCTATACCAATAAGACTTCCAAGAAAATATTTTAATGATCTAGAAAAAATAACAACAAAATTCATATGGAACAATAAAAAGTCGAGAATCTCAAGGGAATTAATGAAAAAAAAAATCAAATGAAGGTGGCCTAGCTGTACCTGATCTAAAATTATATTATAAAGCAGCAGTCACCAAAACCATTTGTTATTGGCTAAGAAATAGATTAGTGGATCAGTGGAAAAGGTTAGGTTCACAAGACAGAATAGTCAACTATAGCAATCTAGTGTTTGACAAACCCAAAGCCCCTAACTTCTGGGAAAAGAATTCATTATTTGATAAAAACTGCTGGGATAATTGGAAATTAGTATGGCAGAAATTAGGCATGGACCCACACTTAACACCATATACCAAGATAAGATCAAAATGGGTCCATGACCTAGGCATAAAGAACGAGATTATAAATAAATTAGAGGAACATAGAATAGTTTATCTCTCAGACTTGTGGAGGAGAAAGAAATTTGTGACCAAAGATGAACTAGAGACCATTACTGATCACAAAATAGAAAATTTTGATTACATCAAATTAAAAAGCCTTTGTACAAACAAAACTAATGCAAACAAGATTAGAAGGGAAGCAACAAACTGGGAAAACATCTTCACAGTTAAAGGTTCTGATAAAGGCCTCATTTCTAAAATATATAGAGAACTGACTCAAATTTATAAGAAATCAAGCCATTCTCCAATTGATAAATGGTCAAAGGATATGGACAGACAATTTTCAGAGGATGAAATTGAAACTATTTCCACTCATATGAAAGAGTGTTCCAAATCATTATTGATCAGAGAAATGCAAATTAAGACAACTCTGAGATACCACTACACACCTATCAGATTGGCTAAGATGACAGGAAAAAATAATGATGAATGTTGGAGGGGATGCGAGAAAACTGGGACACTAATGCATTGTTGGTGGAGTTGTGAACGAATCCAACCATTCTGGAGAGCAATCTGGAATTATGCCCAAAAAATTATCAAATTGTGCATACCTTTTGATCCAGCAGTGTTTCTATTGGGCTTATATCCCAAAGAAATACTAAAGAAGGGAAAGGGACCTGTATGTGCCAAAATGTTTGTAGCAGCCCTATTTGTAGTGGCTAGAAACTGGAAAATGAATGGATGCCCATCAATTGGAGAATGGCTGGGTAAATGTGGTATATGAATGTTATGGAATATTATTGTTCTGTAAGAAATGACCAGCAGGATGAATACAGAGAGGACTGGTGAGACTTACATGAACTGATGCTAAGTGAAATGAGCAGAACCAGGAGGAATGAATTGTGGTATATGAATATTATAGAATACTATTGTTCTGTAAGAAATGATGAGCAGGACAATTTCAAAAAGGCCTGGAGAGACTTACATGAACTGATGCTAAGTGAAATGAGCAGGACCAGGAGATTATATATTTCAACAACAATACTATATGATGATCAATTCTGATGGACATGGCCCTCTTCAACAATGCAATGAACAAAATCAATTCCAAAAGAGAAGTAATGAACTGAACCAGTTACACCCAGCGAAAGAACTCTAAGAGGAGATTATGACCCATTACATAGAATTCCCAATCCCTCTATTTTTGTCAGCCTGCATTTTTTATTTCCTTCACAGGCTAATTGTACACTATTTCAAAGTTCAATTCTTTTTGTACAGCAACATAACTGTTTGGACATGTATACATATATTGTATTTAACCTATACTTTAACATATTTAACAATTGTCAATGCTGAACAATTATCTCTGCAAAATCTTTGAAATAAAAAGATATAATTAAAAAAAGGAAAAAAAGAAATATTAAAATAACACAAAACAAAAACAAACACTGACACTTTTCTTCTTAAAGATATCTTTTTCAATCTTCAATTTTTTTTGGTTGCTTTCCACTCTAAGAACTAAGTGATCACAATGTCTAGAAGCTTGATTGAAAGATGATGGGACTGAGAAAGAACTATGTAGACAAGGTGGATCGAAGGATAATATTTTTACCTTTCTGTTGTTTGCTTGCTTTTTTTTTCTTTGTGGAGTTTTCCCTTTTAATCTGTTTTTTCTTGCACAGCATGACAAATATGGAAATATGTTCAGAAGAATAGCACATGTTTAACTAATATTGGATTGTTTGCTGGCTTGGGGATGGGAGGAGAGGGGAAGAGGGAAAAAGAAAATTTTGAAACACAAGGTACAAAGGTGAATGTTGAAAGGTATCTTTGCCTGTATTTGGAAAAATAAAATATTTTTTTTGAAAGAGAAAGTGAGATGATGAGGAAAAAAAAAAAAAAACAAACAATAACAACAACAATCCCTGAAGTATATCTCACCTTTCTGGTGAATGAATGCAGCCAGCAATCCAATGCTAATGGCTTTGGAAATTGCAATCTTTAATTGCTTTTTAAATCCTAGGAGATGAGAGCCATATAAAACCTAACAAAATGGGACCTATTCATAATGAATGTCATTTTTTTCCTAACTGATGATATAACATAGCAAACAATAAAGGGTCATCATCTACTTAGGAACTTTTCCCCACTTAAACATTGTACTTTGACATACACATTGTTTTATGACAACTGAATCAAGTCAGAGGATGCTCATTTGAAATAAGCAGCATGAAAATTCATTTTAATGACTTATACATATTTAGATGTTATAATAATCCACTCATAAACATTCTTTCAATGAATTTCATTAAAGTAAATAATAATTATTTACAAAGACTTAGTTAGAATGAATGATTTAATTATAACTTGCTTCTTTAAATAGTTGCATATTCTAAAAAGACCTACTTAAAGGTTATCTAAGGGCTGGCCCAAGCATTGCCAAGATTTGAAAGTCATAAAGTAAACTATAAGTTGTATTGCTAGACCTCATACAAGAAATTTAGCCACCATTGTTCCTTCCCCTTAGATGTTAAATGTGAACATCATCTAAATAGGGAGACAAATAATTTTTTTGCTGGCAGAAATTTATTACACGAATTACTTTTTAAAACAAATTTCCTTGGTATTCCCTGGTTCTTATTTCCAAATTAATCTTCAAAATCACTAAAGAAGGAAAAAGGGTTTTAAAAAATCTTTTTTATCATAGTTCTATTCAGCACTTTTGCAGTATTCCAAAATGATGTCTCTGGGATGATTTGAATAATGCTAAAACTAGCAATCAAGCATTCAAAAAAAAAAAAGAAATTTAGACTATTGTGCAGATAATAATTTAGGGCAAGACATTTTTAGTCAAAGATGGGGGAAAGAAAACATATGACTATCCTAAATATGCCTAGCTGAGTAAGTTTGTTTGGATCATTATATTTACTCATAAGACTTAAGAATAACTTCTAGAGCCATTTGATTAAAACAAAGCTTTTAACTTTTGTTATATCATGGGCCCCTTTAGCAGTATGGTAAAACTTTTGAATGCCCTTTTTAGAATGTTTTAAATGCATAACATAAAGTAGAAAAGGATACCAACTTTTTTCCCATAAGTTGATGGACATGAAGTTAACAAATCCTAAACTAAATCAATGGAAACATGCATTGTCCCTGAGGTTATATAGCAGTAGAAGATCAGGATACAGTTGCACAGAACAATAGTTCATACTTCACTTAGGCAGAACTTGAATTATTAATAAGTTTTTCCTTATATCCAGATTAAAATTGCTTTTTAGCAACTTCCACTTACTGCTCTTAGTTATTTAGAGTCAAACAGAAAAGTCTAAACTTTTCTGCATTGGATATTTCTTAAAGTATATAAGGATAGCTTCCATGGCCTCCTAAGTATTCTCTTGTCCCAGTAAAACATCCTTGAATTAATGTTTCCTTTGGTTTACTGATAAAAATACACATTTGAGAGCCTCATGAATTAAGCTTTTTAGTTAATAAGGCACAATTACAAGGTACCTTGAACCTGAGGCAGCACTTAAGAAGTGTGTGTGTGTGTGTGTGTGTGTGTGTATGTGTGTGTGTGTTTCTAAGTCATGACATCAAGTGATTTAATAACTACCTTTTATATTTTTATGTGATCATTGTTTTCTTAGGTAATGTGAAGATATAAAAGTAAAAAAAAAATATATGATCATATTATCTAGTCTTGTAATTTATAGTCTAGGTGGTTAAATGGTACATAGAATATAATGTTGGGCCTGGAGTCAGAAGTATCTGAATTCAAAACTGGCCTTATATATTTACTAGCTATATGACTCTGGGCAAATCCTTAGTGTCTCTTTGACAAAATTTCTTCATCTGCAAAATTGCATCTCCTCAAAATTGTTATGAAGATCAAATTGCATAACAATTATAAAGTATTTAGCATAAATAATAAAAAAATTATAGACATTGAATAAATTTTAGTTATTATTATTAGGTACTAACATTTATAAAATAATTATGGCATTATAGAAACAGAGAATATATGTTAAAGTATTAAATTATATGATGCAGACAAGCTCTCTTTTTACATATACATACATGCATGTATTTATGCTCATGTGCATTCATAAATGTGTATTTACAGATACATACACACATACATGTCCTTTAGGCTCTATTTGCTGCATCTATGTCAATTTATCTGTTTCTATTTCTCTCTAACTATACATGCATATATGCATATAATATGGCTTTTATGTAATGTATTTTTATAATATTTTGTGAAATGAGTTGTACAAGTATCACTTCACCATCTTACAGATAAATTCACTAAGATTCAGAGAAGTGAAATGATTTACCCAATGCAAGTGAGTTTCTAAGCTGAGACCACAACTCAAGTATATGTGTGTTTATATGTGTTCATGTTTATGTGGTTTCCCTAGTGATTTAAGTCATATCCCTTCAGAATTTTCCAGTAGGCGATGATGATTAAGGGAACTAATGGAGAATTTAAAGAAAATATCACAGAACAAGTACATCTTGACTTATAATTCATAGTACAGGGTTCAAAATAGGATAAACAAGAAAATATTCATATTCTTAGTAAGAAGAATAACAAAACAATGTGTGCATAAAATAATAGAATCTGTCAGCAGAAGATAAGAAGGGAATATAATACCAGAAGGCAAGAAAGAAAGCAGGGCGTATAAATTCAATGTGGAACATTGCACCCGCTAATCACTTTGATTTAGATTTTGTAAAGACATATTTTTTTTTTCTTGAAAGATGTAGGTATTAAACACGTTGATATATTCTTGATAAGTCCCAACATCCTTGGGATCAAAAATTAACTTCGTAGTAGTACATGTAGCATTTTGTGTTGCTGTGGGAAAAAATGTGGAAAATCATAGTCTTCTGCCTATCTAGCATTACAATGGCTAGAAATATTGAGTTTGCACAAACAGAAAACATTATTTGGACAATGAAAAAAAGCAAGCATAAACTCAGTTTTTTTTTGTTTTGTTTTGGTTTTTTTTTTGCTGTTATTTATGTATTTATTATTTTGTCTATGTGACTCATTCTCAACTGATGTGACCTCCTTCAATAATGGATCTGATTCAAAATAATTAGTCTCTCTAATAGAATTCAATTATATTATAGAGAAGATTAATACTTAGTCAAAGAAGTAAACATTTTGAAGTAAACACTCTCTGAATGTTTTTAACTAAAATAGCCACAATGTTATCTTGGTTTTTTAAAAAATTAAAAGCTTACCACCAGGACTACCTTTGCAAAAAACAATGACATGAGAGGGCATGAAAAATAATAAGTCTACTCATAGCAATGGTTAGGAAAACCAGTGTCAATTATTCTCCTCACACACACACACAAAAAAAAATATTTAAAAATATAGGTATCAAGACAAAAGGAAAACATTTGCATTGCAGATATTTCATGCTAGTAAGAGATAGATGTGCTCTATAAGGCACATAACTTAATCCAGAAACTAATTACGTTAAGGATATACTGAGTCAAGTGACAATGAAGCTTGACTTTATAACAAATTTTAACTAGCTCTTTCATTAAAAATAGGACACTTATTGTGAACTATCTTAACAATTGCATCTATCTTTATCTTATCTAAACAGTAGGAAATTGGTTTAAATCAGTTCAAATACATGATGAATGCTATTTGAATCACATATCTTTATGTAGCCTATTAATGTCATGGAGCATGGACTTTTATTAGTGATCTTTTACACAGTTTTTTGAATTTTCTCCTGCCTGTTACAGAGTGAATATGCTTAAATAGTTCATGAGTGTTAAAAATACCCCTAGTCTATATGGTAAACTTGATATAGGTCAGAGATTATGTGATTTCTTTCTTTTAGGAAATTAATTCTCAGGTAAGCAAACAACCTCTTCAAAGAGAAATTGCCAGCTTTGTGGTAACTTTTACTCTTAGAAAGTTGCTTAGAGCACCAGGAATTTATTTGATTTGTCTAAAGTTAAATTGTCATTATCTATCAGAACTAGTAATTCAAGTAAGGCCTTCTTGGTTCCAAAGCCAACTATCCATCTCACAATATGCTGCTTTTCTTACAACTAGAGTATATATTATTACTATTATACATAGACTATACACTATTAAAGGCAAGGACTGTCTTATTTCAATGGGAATTCAAGTAATATATTACATCTTTTTGGACAGAATAATGTGGAAGGCACTAAGACATATTCAAAAATTAGATACAATACATGTTTTGTTCTCAGAGAGCTTACATTCTGGTAGAGGAACATAACATATAAGTGAATACCATAAATAAACCAAAATAAATATAAATAATACCATAAATAAAGATATAAATAACAAATAACCCTTAACTGAAATGAAACAGTCTGTTCATGAAATAAAAAAAAAAAAAAAAACATTTATTGTCTAATTAAAAAGGCTTATGGGGAAAGGAGATCCTATAAGAGGGAAGATAGAGAAAGGGGAATTTTTTAGCATCTCCAAGAGAAGTAAAAAGTATTGAGATATTATAATTTCAAGAAGCTTTCAGGTAAGGATTAGGTATTAAGGGAGAGGACATCTTAGACACAATAATAATCCAGGCAGTAGGATTTTTTTAAAAGTCCTAAGTGAGGTATTGGATCTACAGCAGCCCCCAAAGGAGAAACAACTGAGGAAATTGAAAAGATGCTAAGTATCAAAATCTGACTCACAGTATCATCATGGTGATGACATTTCACATGATGAGCTTAGCCTTAAGCTGACATCAAGTTCCCTGAAGTTGAATGCAAGGGAAAATGAAAAATTACCCAGAAAGTTAAGAAGGTTCTTACTTCTTTGTAAAGTTAGAATTTGGGAGTTTATTACTTTAATCTCACAACCATCCAACAAAAGTGGTGGTAAATTGTGTGAGAGAAAATCATGAACCATAATCTTCTACCCTAGATGTTTGGAGAGAAGATTAGTAGGGAGATAGCTAGATGTTGCAGTTTATAGAACACTGGCCCTGGGGTCAGGAGGACCTGAGTTCACACCTGACCTCTTAATATCCTGTATCTAAAAGGAATTTGGTGGGTTTTTTGTCAAATATATTAGATTAGTTGCCATTCCCTTATGTTTATCCTAGCTTATGTTTAATGATGGAGGAACTGAAACAAATGGAATTAAGTGATTTGCCCAACATTGCACAGTAAGTAATTGCCTGAAACCAGATTTGAATTTAGCAAGATAAGTCTTCTCAAGTTTCAAATCAGCTCTCTATCCACTGAAATACCTACATGCCCTGACACTAATCAATATATTTTAAAAATTTAATGAGATATTATGTTTCATGACCCTCAGGACCACATCTCCACAAAAGGGGGAAGATGTCTTACAGTCTTTATTTCTTCTTCTGAGACCAACACTGTTCTTTACAATATTATAATTTTTTCAAATGTTTATGGTTGCTGTTCATTTCATTTTATCATTTTACCCATTGTTTTCCTGTAATTTCTTAGTTCCTTCTGCAAATATTTATGTAATTTTTCATGTTTTTCTATATTCATGTCTATAATTTAAAAAAATAATATTACAACATATTTTACATAGTAAATAGTATTACAACATTTTTTTTTACAATAACTGTTTTAGACACAAACAACCTATAATCAATTCCTGCCTCTACTTTCTTGTTACCTGTATAACTGAGCATATCACTTAAACTCTTTGGACTTCAGTTTGTCCATTCAGCAAAAGAGGACATTGCATAAAACTTATCCCTAAGATTCCCATTAAGATTTCATGATCCTAAACTAGCAAGAAAAAATGTATTTGAGAATTATGGGATAATAGAGAACCTAGTTCAAGAAAGACTCCATAGACAGACTAACATTTGAATAGTTTTCTAGTTTGAAATTTATTATTCTCTTAAAAGATCAAATGTTGGATATGAGAGAGAGAGAAAAGATTCCATGAAGAGAGATTGAGTCAGCATTTGACACCAGGGAGAGAAATAACTAAAGTCAGAAGAAAAAGAATGGTGAATAATGAAATAGGTTTCATTTTTTGTGCTTTTTCATGAAAATTCTGGTTGTAATATAAGTAGTTACTTAGATTGAGAGAATAAAGTGGGGAGAGGGAAGAAATTCCTAATTTAATCAGATATCAGGAACCTTACAGCTTTAGTTGGATTGCAAGTCAAATAAAGGTAACATACATTCTATGCCATTTTTGATAAAAGTTAACTGTGTAAACCAAGCAATTATCAGATCCTCAATGCAGAAATGCTACCTAAAATTATACCTGTACATCTACAAATGGAGGATATTGTTTTATTTCTTATGCCAAAAATTATAATAGATCAAAGAATAACAACACCATTTTTCCACTGTTTCAGACTTCATGAGTATATTTGACTACTATCCCATAATTCAATTCATATCAATTAATAGTTAATTAACCCCTATCATTTCAACATATTTAATACAGCAGAAAAAAATCTGGTTTGAAAGTACAAGGACCAAAATCCAAATTCTGCCTATAATGGTTAAAATGGGTATGACTTTAGGCAAGTGATAGCAATCCTATGACACAGTTTCCTCATCTGTAAACTTAGGGGACCTCTGAAGTCTCTTCTAGGTCTTGATTTATGATTTTATGATACTCTCATCTCTCCCTCATTGTTTTACTCACATTGTCACAAGATTGGTTTCAGTTATTATCTTTCTCAACTGGGCTACTGGGATTGCTAACTAACTGGTCTTTCTCTTCTCAGTCTATCAAGTTTCAAATCCATTTTTCACATTTCTACTTTTCTTCCTATAACAGAATTATCATGTTACATCTCTATTGATAAACTGTTACTTGGTTCTACATTGCTTACTTAATGAAGTATAAATTGTGAACTTTCAAGAACATTTCCAACATGGGCTTAATGGATAATTCTATATATGTTTCATATTCTTTCCATTAATGTTTTCTGTATTTCCAGATAATCAGATAATTTTAATCCCCAAATTTTATATTTACTTCAATTTATCTCTGTGTGTACTTTATTTTTACTCATTCTTTAAGCCTAAAGTGAGTTTCATGTCCAGATCTCCTGCAGTCAATAAACCTCCCTTCAAATTCCATTTCCCCAATAAAGCATGTCTTGATTTCTGCCAGACACCCATAAATATAATCTTTCATTCCATGTGGTGTTCTTTTCTTTATAATATAATGGTTCTCTCTGGGAGCAGGTTTCTTAAGGAAGAAACCTGCTCCCAGAGAGAACCATTATATTTTTCTGGAGGCAGGCTTAGCATCAGTTAAAAGTAATAATTACTCCAAAATGCAGCCAGCTGATAAAATGCAAACATTTATTTTCTCCTTCCAAAATAGCCCAGTTAGTTTTTCTTAGAGGCCTATCTTTCTGCTTGGTTCCAAGAGCTCTTGCAGTTGTCCTTTGCCTCTGCTTTCTTCAGCCTTCAGCCAGCACCAAGGTGAAAGTTGGAATGAATCTGACTCCACTTCCAAGAGTGAGCTTGTGGGCTTCCTCCCAGAGTGCTCCTCTCTGACCCCTGGCAATGTGCCGAAGTGAACTGACTTGAAGCTCTAAGAGCTTCTATATATATGATCTCCTAAAGGTTAACTCCTCCTCTGAGAGTGTGGGATTGTGGGATTGTGGGATCCGAGAGTGGGATTATGGGTTTCTGGCTTGTGAATCTCCCAAAAGTATGAACTGCAATGAATACTTAAATACTTCTTGCTTATATGAGCTCTCTAAAGGTGTGAACACAATCATTGTATCAATTCCATTGAGTTAACACTAGGATTCTAACATCTCCTTTGAGTTATCACCTTGTTTCAAGTTGAGTTAACACTAGGATTCTAACAATTCCACAAAGTTTTTACAATACCTCTCATTTGTTATGAGTATAAACTCTCTATTATAACCATTTTATGTACTTATATTTTCCTTTATTAGAATGTAAGCTCTATGAGAAAAGAGCATCTGTAATATTCCCAGAATAGTACTTGCATTCACAGTTCTTTATAACAGCATATTACCAAAAGGTAGTATTTAATATGTTTTGTAAAATCCATTTGAAACATAGCAATAAAAGATTTCTATGAAAAACCATATGGTTTCAAGCTTCAGTATTTTTTCTCTCATCAGTGTACTTCCCAAAGGAAAACATAACAACAACAACAACAACAACAACAACAACAACAAAAAAAAAAAAAAAAAAAACTAAAAACAATTATTCATTATCACCTAATTCTATAAGTCTTTTTTGGCCCTTATATTTTGTGATTCTATGACAATAGACAAAAGAAAAATGTGACTATCATACTCTCTCAAAGTTATTGAGCTTACTTCTTCCTCTGTCTCCTCCTATAACTGTAGCTCAACTAGGCAGTAACTAATAATAACCTCCTTACCACCACCAACCAAGTTATATGAGGAATCATACAATTATTATGCTTACTCAGGAAAATATAAAAGAGAGTAAAAGCAGCCAATTATCCATTTTTACATCATAAGCATCTTGCTTCATCTTGCCCAGCCATGCCTCCTGTTTGCAATGATTTAAATAGAAGCAATATGTTGATCAAAGTTTTAAGTACCTCAGCTTAGATCAGGTTCTGGAAGCCAACATGGTGGAGTAAGAAGTTAAATGCCATAATAACTCTCCATGTTCACCTATAAGCAACCATAAAATATTGCCCCAATTCATGTCCCTAAGTGGTAGATCCAGTAAAGAGACAGGTGGAAACAATCTTTTAGCCCAGAAAACTTGAAAGGTTGGCGGGAGGGATCCCTCTCACTTTAGTAAGAGGGTGGGGGGTAGAATGAGTCTAAGATAGGAAGCTTCAAAATGAGTTAGCAGGAACTCACTTCAGCAATTCAGCAGGAGAGCCTGAATTGTAGCCACTGTCACAAGAAGCCTGAAACAGTTCTCCTTCTGCCTGGGAGTAGAGCTCAAATTTAAAAGAAAGGGGAGAGAGAGAGAGAGAGAGAAAGAGAGAGAGAAAGAGAGGAAAAAGAGAGGAAAAGGAAGGGGAAAAGAGAGGGAATAGGAGGAAGAGAAGGAAAAAGAGAGAGGGAGAGGGAAAAGAGGCGAGGAGGGCATGGAGCAGGGAGATGGAGAGAGGGAAAGTAGGAGATAAGCAGGAAGAAGGCAGGAAGGAATAAAAGAAAGAAGGAAGGAAGGAAGAGAGGAAAATACAGGGAGATCAGAAAAACACAACAAAAAAGAATCTTACCATAGAAAGTTATTATGATGATAGGGAAGATCAAGATATAAACTTAGAAGAAGAAAACAATGTCAAAACAACTATGAATAGCAACCCCAAAGAAAAACAGAAAGTGGTCTCAGTCACAGAAAAAAACTCATGGAAGAGATAAAAAAAGGAAATCAAATAGCATATAAGAAATGGAAGCATGGAAGAAAAAAACAGGAAAATATATGAGAGTGAAGCAAGAGAATAATGAAAGAAAATGACAATAGCTTAGAAAATTTCTTTAAAAGGAGAATTGGTAATATAGAAAAGGAAATATCTAAATCCACTGAAGAAAACAATGCCTTAAAATTTGTAACTGACTAAATGAAAAAGAAAATGGAAAAACTAATTAAGGGGTGTGGGGGGAAATCCTTAAAAGTTAGTTGGGCAAATGGAAGGTAATGATTCTATAAAATATCAAGAACCAGTGAAACAAATTCAAAAGAATGAAGGAAAATGGAAGAAAATGTAAAATACCTCATAAAAAAAAAAAAAAAAACTAATCTGGATAATAGATCAAGGAGAGATGATATCAGAGTAACTGGACTATCTAAAAGTCATAATCACAAGGAAAACCTGGGCAAACATCTTTCAAAAATATTTTTCTTCTTTTTTTTATTATAGCTTTTTATTTATAAGATATATGCATGGGTAATTTTTCAGCATTGACCCTTGCAAAACTTTATTTTCCAACTTTTCCCCTCTTTCCCCCCACTCCCTCCTCTAGATGGCAGGTAGACCCATACATGTTAAATATGTTAAAGTATATGTTAAATACAATATATGTTTACATATCCATACAGTTATTTTGCTGTGAAAAAAAAAAAGCAAGACTAAAACATAAGGTAAAAATAACCTGAGAAGGAAATCAAAAAATGCAAGCAGACAAAAACAGAGGGAGTGGAAATGCTATGTTGTGGTTCAAACTCATTTCCCATAGTTTTGCTGCATGTAGCTGGTTCTCTTCATTACTGAACAAATGGAACTCATTTAGTTCATCTCATTGTTAAGAGAACTATGTCCATCAGAATTGATCATCATATAGTATTGTTGTTGAGATATATAATGACTTCTTGGTCCTGCTTCATTTCACATCAGTTCTTGTAAGTATCTCCAGGACTTTCTGAAATCATCCTGCTCATCATTTCTTACAGAAAAATAGTATTCCATAACATTCATATACCACAACTTATTCAGCCATTCTCCAATTGATGGGCATCCATTCAATTTCCAGTTTCTGGTCACTACAAAAAGAGCTGCCACAAACATTTTTGCACATAGATATCTCTTTCCCTTCTTTAAGATCTCTTTGAAATATAAGCCCAATAGTAACAGTGCTAGATCAAAGGCTTTGTACAGTTTGAACTTTTTGAGCAGAGTTCCAATTTTTTTCTCCAGAAGGGTTGGATTCATTCACAATCCCACCAACAATGCATCAGTGTCCCAGTTTTCCCACATCCCCTCTAACATTCAGCATTATCTTTCCCTGTCATCCTAGCCAATCTGACAGGTGTGTAGTGATATCTCAGAGTTGTCTTGATTTGCATTTCTCTTATTAATAATAAATAATCTGATTTGGAGCATCTTTTCATATAGCTGGAAATAGTTTTTATTTCTTCATCAGAAAACTGTCTGTTCATATCCTCTGACCATTTATCAATTGGAGAATGGCTTGATTTCTTATAAATTAGAGTCAATTCTCTATATATTTTAGAAATGAGGCCTTTATCAGAACCTTTGATTGTAAAAATGTTTTCCCAGTTTATGGCTTCCCTTCTAATCTTGTCTGCATTAGTTTTGTTTGTACAAAATTTTTTAAATTCATATAATCAAAGTTTTCTATTTTGTGATCAATAATGATCTCTAGATCTTCTTTGGTCACAAATTCCTTCCTCTTCCACAGATTTGAGAGCTAAACTATCTAATATTCTTCTAATTTATTTATAATCTCACTATGCCTAGATCATGAACCATTTTGACCTTATCTTGGTGTATGGTGTTAAGTGTGGGTCGATGCCTAGTTTCTGCCATACTAAATTCCGATTTTCCCAGAAGATTTTGTCAAACAGTGAATTCTTATCCCAAAAGCTGGGGTCTTTGGTCTTGTCAAACACTAGATTATTAAAATTATTGACTATTTTGTCCTGTGAACCTAACCTATTCCACTGATCAACTAGTCTATTTCTTAGCCAATACAAAATGGTTTTGGTCCTGCTATTTTATAATATAGTTTTAGATCTGGTACAGCTAGGCCACTTTCATTTGATTTTTTTTTTTTTCATTAGTTCCCTTGAAAGTCTTGACCTTTTTTTTTCCAGATGAATTTTGTTGCTATTTTTTTCTAGGTCATTAAAAGTTTTTTTTTTTTTTTTTTTTTTTTTTTGTTTTGTTTTGTTTTGTTTTTTTTAGAGTCTAGTTGGTATAGCAATAAATAAATAGATTAGTTTAGGTAGTATTGTCATTTTTATTATATTTGCTTGGCCTATCCAAGAGCACTTAATATTTTTCCAATTGGTTAGATCTGTTCCAAAAAATTATAAAGGGAAACTCTTTTGATGTCCAGAGGGCAAAATAGACATTGAAAGAATCCACTGATAACCTCAGAAAAGAGATGATAAAACAGACTCCAAAGAAAATAATAGCTACATTTCAGAACTAATAGGTCAAGGGAAAAGTACTAAAAGTGACCAGAAAAAAATAATTCAAATGCTGCGGAGTCACAATCAGAATTACATATGATCTGACAGTTGCAACATTAGTAGACCAGAGGTCATGGGACACAATATTATAAAAGGCAAAAAAAAAAAAAAAAAAAAAAAAAAAAGCTAGAACTACAAACTAGAACCAATGATTGGCTTCCTGGCAAAATTAAGCACAATACATCAAAGAAAAAAAAAGGATAATTCAATGAAATAGAAGGATTTCAAGCTTTTATAAGAAGATCAGAATTAAACCAAATTTTGACCTTTACTATCAAGATCCAAGAGAAATTTAAACAGAAAAAAAGGGAAAAATAAAATGTAAGGGATTCAACAGAGCTAAATTGTTTAAATCCTTACACAAGAAAACTATAATTACAAAAGAAACCCATATAAAATCTGTATTTATTTGTATGACTAACAAAGCCTAGCAGCAAGAAATAGAAAGAAATTTCATTTAAAATAACTGTAGACAATGTAAAATATTTGGGGGTCTACCTACTAAGAGACACCAAGGTACTATATTAACATAATTATAAAATACTTTTCATAAAAAATAACATATAAATAATTGGGAAAATATCATTTGCTAACAGTAGGCCAATCCAATATGATTAAATTGACAATTCTGCTGAGAGTAATTTACTTATTCATTGTCATACCCAACAAATCACCAAAAGAATATTTTATAGGGCTGGAAAAAAAAATAATAGCAAAATTCATATGGAAGAACAATAGGTCAAAAATAGCAAGGGAATTAATGGGGAAAAATACAAAGGAAGGTGGCCTAGTAATACCAGATATCAAACTATATTACAAAACACTAACCATCAAAACATCTGCTACTTCCTAAGAAATACAGTGCTGGAACAGTGGAATAAATTTGGTGCATAAGAAATAGTGGCCAATGACAAAGGTAACTTAGTGTTTGATAAACCCCAGAAAGTAGCTTTTGGGATAAAAAACTTAGAAAAATTTCTGAGAAAACTAGAAAATAATAAAACACACCAACATCTCATACTGTATTCTAAGATAAAATTTAAATGGGTACATTATTTAGATGTAAAAGTGGACACAATAAACAAATTAGAAAAGCAAGAAAGAATCTGTTGGTTGGACCTATGGGAAAATGAAAAGTTCATGATCAAATGAGAGATAAAGAGCATTATGAAATGCAAAACAGAAAAAAAAAATATTATATTAAATTTAAAATCTTCAGTGTGAACAAAACTATTATAGGCAAAATTATAAAGAAAAATAGAAAGCTGTTCTCAATATATAGAAAACCAAATTTATAAGAATCTGAGCCATTTCTCAAAGCAAATGAAGAGACAGATATCAGATGAAAAAAATCAAAGCTGTTTATGCATATATGAAGTTCTTTATTTTTTTTTTAATTAGAGAAATGCAAATTAAAACAATTTTGAGAAACCCCCTCCAACTATCAGATTGACATGACAAAAAAAGGAGAGGATGTGGGAAAATTGGGACTGTTAGTGCAGTTGTGAACTAATTCAATCATTCTGGAGGGCAATTTGGAACTATGGCAACAAAACTATTATGCAACAATATCACTATGAGGTCTATATCCCATAGAGATCATAAAAGGGGGGAAACATGCAAAACTATTTATGACAACCCTTTTCATGGCGATAAAATATTGGAAATTGAGAGCATGTCCTCATTTGGAGAGTTGCTAAACTAGTTGTGATATAAGGATGCAATGGACTACTATTTTGCAATAAGAAATGATGAAGAGGAAGATTTTTGGGGAAAAAACTGTAAAGATTATACAGACTGATACAAAGTGAAATGGCCAAAACCAGGACAAACATTGTACAGAGAATCAGTAACATTGTGTAATGATCAACTATGATTCAGCTCATCTAAGCATCCAAGATCTAATGATCCACTATAAGAACAAAAGTCTCGGGGGGCGGAGCAGGCACACACAACTCTCTAAGCTCCTCTCATTCCCCTCATAACCAACTATCCAGTCTCAAAAATAACTCTTCACTGCTAAAATTCATGAAGATTAGAAGCACTACAATTTACCAGCTGAAGTCAATTTGGAAGATCGCCAGGAAAGGTTTGACCTGAGGGGCCAGGAACAGACTAACACAGGCAGGGAGAGGCGAGCTTCCTGAGCAGACCAGGTGGGGTGATCTCTGTGGCTAGAGAAGTTATAGGGACCACTCTGCTATCGGCTAACCATTCTGCCTTGACTACAAAGCAGTAAACTGGCAGAGAAATTAAAGCCTAAAACAGAGGGTCCTCTAAAAAACGCCAGAACCTAAGGAGATCTGCCTGTAACCCCTCAAACCCGGAAGTGACTCAGGCAGACTTTACCGCAGCCCTGTGGCCACATCCAGCAGTTCAGGCTTTTGCGGGGGCAGTTACTAATCTGGGCGGCAAGGGGGCACAGCCTGGGCAGCCTCTAATCAGCACAGTGGGGGGCTCAGCCTGAGGCAATAGAACCTACCCAGCTGACTATGCTTCCCAGGCAGACACTTCCAGTCCCTGCAAATCCATTCACTTCTCAGCTGCTGATACCCATAGCCCCAGGGCAGGGTTTGGCTTGGGAAGTGAAACTCTCACTGCTAAGTGTCTAGCCCCAGGGCAGTCGTTATCTTACACAGCAGGGCTTCTTTGAAGGGCACTTTCCCAGCATGGCCCTGCAGGCCTGAGTTACTTTCGGGTGGGAAACTCTTTCCCAGATCACTCCAGTACCTTGCTGCTTTTTGTAGCTGGTTGGCAGGACAGCTACCCATCCATATACTTTTCACTGCTCTGCAGAGGAAGCTGGTAACCTTCTGGCTCTGAAGGTAGACCTTACAGGCTTTAACAAAATGAGTAAAAAAATCAAAAGAATGATTGATAGTTTCTACACAGAAAGAGAACAGCTTTTCAACCCTGAAGAGAATAATAGCAGACAGTCTCCAGACAATTGTTGGTCTCCAATGCAAAAGGCTCTCCTAGAAGAGATTATTAAAAACCTTAAAAGAGAGCTAGAAGAGAAATGGGGAAAGGCACATAACTCACTAAAAGAAAAATTTGATAAAGTGGAAAAAGAAAACAACTCCCAGAAATGTGAATTGGAAAAGGTAAAAAACTCCCAAGAAGTGCAGGGAAACAGAATTTGTGAACTGGAAAAAGAAAATGACTCACTAAAAAAAAAAAAAAAAAATAGTGAAATGGAAAAAAAATTCCATAGAGCAAAACAACTCAATTGGACATATCCAAAAAGAAGTAAAAAAAGCTAATGAAGAAAATAACACACTAAAAATCAGAACTGAACAAATAGAAATGACTGATTCATTGAGACATCAAGAATCAGTCAAGCAAAACCAAAAAAATGAAAGATTGGAAAAAATGTCAAATATTTACTTGAAAAAACAACAGACCTGGAAAATAGATCTAGGAGAGATAACCTGAGGATCATCGGACTGCCAGAAAATTATGATGAAAAAAAGAGCCTAGATGCTATTTTACAGGAAATCATCAAAGAGAACTGCCCAGAAGTAATAGAACCAGAAGGGAAAATAGGCGTTGAAAGAATTCATTGAACTCCTTCTGAAAAAGACCCTAAAATAAAGACTCCAAGGAATATTGTGGCCAAACTTCAGAATTTTCAGACTAAAGAAAAAATCTTACAAGCAGCCAGGAAAAAACAGTTCAAATACCGAGATGCCACAATAAGGATCACACAAGATCTGGCTGCCTCAACATTAAAGGATTGAAGGGCCTGGAATCAAATATTCCAAAAGGCAAAAGAACTTGGAATGCAGCCAAGAATAAACTACCCAGCTAAGCTGAGTATTTTTTTCCACGGAAGAATATGGACGTTTAATGAAATAGAGGAATTCCATCTGTTTCTAAGGAAAAAACCAGATTTAAACAAAAAAAAAAAAAAACTGATTTTCATCAACAGGAATCAAGAGAAATAGAAAAAGGTAAAAGGAACTCTTGAGAACTGTATTTCTGTTGTGAATATACATAAAAACTATATGTATAATTTGATTTACTGATATAACATAAACAAGGGAAGTAGAAATGGAAAGGGGATATTGTCACAAAAAGGGAAGAAGGGAGATAAAAAGAGGGAAACTACATGCGACAGTGAGGCAAAGGAAATCTATCATATATGAGGGAACTTAGAGAGGGGGAGGAACATTGTGTGAATCCTACTCTCATCAGAATTGGCTCAAATAGGAAACAATGGACATATTTGTTTTACAGAGATTCTTCCCTCACTTCATTAAAAAGTGGGAGAGGAAAAGGGAGAAGGAAAAAGAGTAATAAGGGAAGGGTACAAGAAAGAGGAAGGGATTCCAAGGGAGGAGGGAGGGATACTAAAGAGGGAGAGCTGTGCGACGTTAGTGGGATCAATAAGTTTAATACTAGGGAAGGAGGGCAAGAAAAAAGAAAAATATAATCTGAGGATATTAGGATGGCAGGAAATACAGAATTGGTTATTTTAACCACAAATGTGAATGGGATGAATTCTCCCATAAAGAGGAGGCTGATAGCAGACTGGATAAAAAGTCAGAATCCTACAATCTGTTGTTTACAGGAAACACATTTAAAACAGGGAGATACATACTGAGTAAAGGTAAAAGGCTGGAGCAGAATCTATTATGCTTCAGGTGAAGTAAAAAAAGCATGGGTAGCCATCCTTATCTCAGATCAAGCAAAAGCAAAGATTGATCTAATTAAAAGAGATAAGGAAGGAAACTATATCTTGCTTAAGGGTACTATAGACAATGAAGCAATATCAGTATTAAACATATATGCACCAAGTGGTATAGCATCTAACTTCCTTAAAGAGAAATTAAGAGAGTTGCGAGAAGAAATAGACAGCAAAACTATAATAGTGGGAGATCTCAATCTTGTATTCTCAGATTTAGATAAATCAAATCATAAAACAAATAAGAAAGAAATTAAAGAGGTAAATAGAATATTAGAAAAATTAGGTATGATAGATATCTGGAAAAAAACTGAATGGTGACAGAAAGGAGTATACTTTCTTCTCAGCAGTTCATGGAACCTACACAAAAATTGACCATATATTAGGACATAATGACCTCAAAATTAAATGCAGGAAGGCAGAAATAGTAAATGCTTTCTTTTCAGATCACAATGCAATAAAAACTACATTCAACAAAAAGTTAGGTGTAAATAGACCAAAGAGTAATTGGAAACTAAATAATCTCATCTTAAAGAATGATTGGGTGAAACAGCAAATTATAGACACAATTAATAATTTCACTCAACATAATGACAACGATGAGACATCATATCAAAATTTATGGGATGCAGCCAAAGCAGTAATAAGGGGAAATTTTATATCCTTAGAGGCTTACTTGAATAAAATAGAAAAAGAGAAGATCAATGAATTGGGCCTGGAACTTAAAAAGTTAGAAAAAGACCAAATTAAAAACCCCCAATCAATTACTAAACTTGAAATTCTAAAATTAAAATGAGAAATTAATAATATAGAAAGTAAAAAAAAAAACTATTGAACTAACAAATAAAACTAAGAGTTGGTTTTATGAAAAAAACCAATAAAATTGATAAACCTTTGGTAAATCTGATTAGAAAAAGGAGAGAGGCAAATCAAATTGGCAGTCTTAAAAATGAAAAAAGGAGAACTTTCCACTGATGAAGAGGAAATTAAAGTAATAATAAGGGGTTACTTTGCCCAACTTTATGCCAATAAATTTGATAACCTAAACGAAATGGATGGCTACCTCCAAAAATATAGGCTTCCCAGATTATCAGAGGAGGAAGTAAATTGCTTAAATAGTCCCATTTCAGAAAAAAGAAATAGAACAAGCTATTAACCAACTCCCTAAAAAAAATCCCCGGGACCAGATGGATTTACATGTGAATTCTACCAAACATTCAAAGAACAATTAGCCCCAATGCTTTATAAACTATTTGAAAAAATAGGGAATGAAGGAGTCCTACCAAACTCCTTTTATGACACAGACATGGTACTGATACCTAAACCAGGTAGGTTGAAAACAGAGAAAGAAAATTTTAGACCAATCTCCCTAATGAATATTGATGCTAAAATCTTAAATAAGATATTAGCAAAAAGACTACAGAACATCATCCCCAGGATAATACACCATGATCAAGTAGGATTTATACCAGGAATGCAGGGCTGGTTCAATATTAGGAAAACTATCAATATAATTGGCCATATTAATAATCACATTAACAAAAACCATATGATCATCTCAATAGATGCAGAAAAAGCATTTGATAAAATCCAACATCCATTCCTATTAAAAACTCTTGAGAGTATAGGAATAAATGGACTTTTCCTTAAAATAATCAGTAGCATCTATTTAAAACCAACAGTAAGCATCATATGTAATGGGTACAAACTAAAACCATTCCCAAAAAGATCAGGAGTGAAACAAGGTTGCCCACTATCACCATTACTATTTAATATTGTATTAGAAATGCTAGCTTTGGGAATAAGAGTTGAGAAAGAGATTAAAAGAATAAGAATAGGCAATGAGGACACCAAATTATCACTCTTTGCTGATAGTATACTTAGAGAACCCCAGAGACTCTACCCAAAAGTTATTAGAAACAATCCACACCATCAGCAAAGTTGCAGGATATAAAATAAACCCACAAAAGTCATCAGCATTCTTATATATCACTAACAAAACCCAACAGTTAGAGTTACAAAAAGAAATTCCATTTAAAGTAACTACTGGTTGTATAAAAATATTAAGGAATCTATCTGCCAAGGGAAAATCAGAAACTTTATGAGCAAAACTACAAAACACTTTCCACACAAATTAAGTCTGATCTAACCAACTGGAAAAATATTAAATGCTCTTGGATTGGGCAAGCAAATATAATAAAGATGACAATACTACCTAAATTAATCTATTTATTTAGCACTATACCAATCAGACTCCCAAAAAACTACTTTGATGAAATAGAAAAAATAACAACAAAGTTCATATGGAAAAACAAAAGGTCAAGAATTTCAAGGGAATTAATGAAAAAAAAAATCAAATGAAGGTGGCCTAGCTGTACCAGATCTAAAATTATATTATAAAGCAGCAGTTAGTAAAACCATCTGGTAGTGGCTAAGAAATAGACCAGTTGATCAATGGAATAGGTTAGGTTCAAAGGACAAAACAGCCAATAACTTTAATAATATAGTGTTTGACAAACTCAAGACACCAGTTTCTGGGATAAGAATGCATTATTTGACAAAAATTGCTGGGAAAATTGGAAATCAGTATGGCAGAAACTAGGCATTGACCTACACTTAAAACTGTATACCAAGATAAGGTCAAAATGGGTTCATGACGTAGGCATAAAGAATGAGATTATAAATAAATTGGAAGAACATAGGATAGTTTACCTTGCAGACCTGTGGAAGAGGCTGGAATTTATGACCAAAGAAGAACTAGAGATCACTATTGACCACAAAATAGAAAATTTTGATTATATCAAATTGAAAAGTTTTTGTACAAACAAAACAAATGCAGACAAGATTAGAAGGGAAACAATAAACTGGGAAAACATTTTTATAATCAAAGGTTCTGATAAAGGTCTCATTTCCAAAATATATAGAGAACTGACTCTATAAGTAATCAAACCATTCTCCAATTGATAAATGGTCAAAACATATGAACAGACAATTCTCAGATGAAGAAATTGAAACTATTTTAGGCATATGAAAATATGCTCCAAATCATTATTAATCAGAGAAATGCAAATTAAGACAACTCTGAGATACTATACATACCTGTCAGATTGGCTAGAATGACACAGAAAGATAATGTGGAATGTTGGAGGGGATGTGGGAAAACAGGGACACTGATACATTGTTGGTGGAATTGTGAACACATCCAGTCATTCTGGAGAGCAATTTGGAACGATGCTCAAAAAGTTATCAAACTGTGCATAATGCCCTTTGATCCAGCAGTGTTTCTACTGGGCTTATACTCCAAAGAGATACTAAAGAAAGGAAAGGGACCTGTATGTGCCATAATGTTTGTGGCAGCCCTGTTTGTAGTGGCTAGAAGCTGGAAAATGAAAGGATGCCCATCAATTGGAGAATGGTTGAGTAAATTGTGGTATATGAATGTTATGGAATATTATTGTTCTGTAAGGAATGACCAGCAGGATGAATACAGAGAGGACTGGTGAGACTTATATGAACTGATGCTATGTGAAACAAACAGAATAAGGAGATCATTATATACCTTAATAACAATAGTGTTTGAGGATGTATTCTGATGGAAGTGGATCTCTTCGATAAAGAAAGCTTTAATTGATCAAGTATGGACAGAAGCAGCTACACTCAAAGAAAGAACACTGGGAAATGAATATAAACTGCTTGCATTTTTGTTTTTCTTCCCGGGTTATTTATACCTTCTGAATTCAATTCTCCCTGTGCAACAAGAAAACTGTTCGGTTCTGCACACATATATTGTATCTAGGATATACTGTAACCTATTCAACATGTAAAGGACTGCTTGCCATCTGGAGAAGCGGGTGGAGAGAGGGAGGGGAAAAACTGAAACAGAAATGAATGCAAAGGACAATGTTGTAAAAAATTATCCTGGCATGGGTTCTATCAATAAAAAGTTATAAAAAAAAAAAAAAAGAACAAAAGTCTCATGAAGCAAAATGCTATCCATAGCCAGATAAAGAATTGATGGTCTCTGTATACAGGCATTTTTCTCATCTTTATTCTTTCTTGTGTTTTATTTTTCTCTTTCTTCTTTCATAATTGTCACTTATTTGAAAATATGTTTTATATAGCACATGTATAAATTGTATCAAACTGCCTATCTTCTTCAAAAGAGAAAAATGGAGGGATACAAAGGAGATGGGGATTGGATTCAGAATCTTCAAAAGATGCATGCTAAAGTTTTCTTGTATTAAGGTACAAAATAAAATACTATTAACAACGACAAAGACAAGAATAACATTAAAATAATAAAGTCACTCATCTATATAAGTTAGTATCCATCTTTTTCTATGATGTGATTTTGAGAACACTAAGGAATTACTCTGCCATAATGTCTGAAATTTATATCCTGAAGTCCATGCCTTTGTTTAAGAAACCTTTATTAAAATTGTAGATGTCATTTATGAGGGTAACACATTAGGCAATTAATATATACTATTGACTGAACATTTGTTAATATTTGGTGGAGAAATTTGCTTTTAGTCATTATTATTATCAAGGCAATCAACAACAACGAACAGTTAATTAATTAAGGGCTTTCCTCACATGATGGTAGAGTTAAATGTAGATTCTGCAAATCATATTTTCTACCTCTTCTATGAACTTTCTCAACTTTTAACTAATTTTTGAACTTTGCTTCTTTATGATCTTTTTGTTTAGTTTCTATAATTCTGCTTTGCTGGATCACACTTTCAATTAAATTTATGCTTTGATAGACTATGTTAGATAAATCAATTGAAATGTGTGTGTGTGTGCACACAGACACATATCTATTTTCGTCTTCTTTTTTTTTTAAATAATTATAATTTTTTATGGACAGAACCCATGCCAGGGTAATTTTTTATAACATTATCCCTTGCATTCACTTCTGTTCTGATTTTTCCCCTCCCTGCTTCCACCCTCTCCCCAAGATGGCAAGCAGCCCTACTATACACATTAAATATGCCACAGTATATCCTAGATACAATACATGTGTGCAGAACCGAACAGTTCTCTTGTTGCACAGGACAAATTAGATTCAGAAGGTAAAAATAACACGGGAAGAAAAATAAAAGTGCAAACAGTTTACATTCATTTCCCAGTGTTCTTTCTTTGGGTGTAGCTGCTTCTGTCCATCATTGATCAATTGAAATGAGTTAGATCTTCTTTTTGCCAAAGAAATCCACTTCTATCGGAATACATCCCCATACATTATCGTTTTTGAATTATATAATGATCTCTTGGTTCTGCTCATTTCACTTAGCATCAGTTCATGTAAGCCTCTCCAAGGCTCTCTGTATTCATCCTGCTGGTCATTTCTTACAGAACAATAAAATTCCATAATATTCATATACCACAATTTACCCAATCATTCTCCAATTGATGGGCATCCATTCATTTTCCAGTTTCTAGCTAATACAAACAGGGCTGCCACAAATATTTTGGCATATACAGGTTCTTTTCCCTTCTTTAGTATCTCTTTGGGGTATAAGCCCAGTAGTAGCACTGCTGGATCAAAGGGTATGCACAGTTTGAGAATTTTTGGGGCATAATTCCAGATTGCTCTCCAGTATGGTTGGATTTGTTCACAACTCCACCAACAATGCATCAATGTCCCAGTTTTCCCTCATCTCCTCCAACATTAATCATTATTTTTTCCTGTCATCTTAGCCAATCTGACAGGTGTGTAGTGGTATCTCAGAGTTGTCTTAATTTGCATTTCTCTGATCAATACTGATTTGAAACACTCTTTCATATGAGTGGTCATAGTTTCAATTTCATCATCTGAAAATTGTCTGTTCATATCCTTTGACCATTTATCAATTGGAGAATGGCTTGATTTCTTATAAATTAGAGTCAATTCTCTATATATTTTGGAAATGATGTCTTTATCAGAACCTTTAACTGTGAAGATGTTTTCCCAGTTTGGTGCTTCCCTTCTAATCTTGTTTACATTAGTTTCATTTGTACAAAGGCTTTTTAATTTGATGTAATCAAAATTTTCTATTTTGTGATCAATAATGGTCTCTAGTTCATCTTTGATTACAAAATTCTTCCTCCTCCACAAGTCTGAGATAAACTAACCTATGTTCCTCTAATTTATTTATAATCTTATTCTTATGCCTAAATCATGGACCCATTTTGATCTTATCTTAGTATACAGTGTTAAGTGTGGATCCATGCCTAATTTTTGCCATACTAATTTCCAGTTATCCCAGCAGTTTTTATCAAATAATGAATTCTTTTCCCAAAAGTTAGGATCTTTGGATTTGTCAAATACTAGATTGCTATAATTGACTATTTTGTCTTGTGAACCTAACCTATTCCACTGATCAACTAATCTATTTCTTAGCTAATACCAAATGGTTATAGTGACTGCTGCTTTATAATATAATTTTAGTTCAGGTATAGCTAGGCCACCTTCATTTGATTTTTTTTTTTCATTAATTCCCTTGGGATTCTCGACCTTTTGTTCTTCCATATGAATTTTGTTGTTATTTTTTCTAGATCATTAAAATATATTCTTGGAAGTCTCATTGGTATAGCAGTAATAGATTAGTTTAGGGAGTATTGTGATCTTTATTATATTCGCTTGGCCCATCCAAGAGCATTTAATATTTTTCCAATTATTTAAATCTGAATTTATTTGTGTGGAAAGGTTTTTTTTTTTTTTGTTTTTTTTTTTGTTTTTTTTTGTAATTTTGTTCATATAATTCCTGACTTTCCTTTGGTAGATAGATTCCCAAATATTTTATGCTGTCAACAGTTATTTTGAATGGAATTTCTTTTTGTATCTCTTGCTGTTGGATTTGTTAGTGATGTATAAAACTTCTGGGGATTTATGGGGATTTATTTTGTAACCTGCAACTTTGCTAAACTTATGAATTATTTCTAATAACTTTTTGAGTAGAATCTCTGGGGTTCTTAGTATACTTAGTATACCATCATATCATCTTCGAAGAGTGATACTTTGGTTTCCTCATTGCCTACTCTAATTCCATTTCACCAATTTAATTTTTTCAGAGAGCTATTTTCTGTTTCCAGTTCACTAATCCTATTTTTCAAGGATTTGATTTCTTTATCCAACTCTGTCTTTAAATGAGTGGGATGACTTCTCCAGACTCTCTTGCCAAGACTCCCTCTCCTTTTCCCATTTTTCTTCTAGCTCTCTTGTGAGAGCCTTTTTAATTTCTTCTATGAGATTCATCTGTACTGAGGAACAGATGATCTCCTCCTTTGGGAATTCACCTGGAGACTGTCTGTTTTTAGTCTCCTCCGGTTTTAAAGTCTGCTCTCTATCCATATAGAAGCTGTCAATGTTTAAGGTCCATTTCAATTTTTTGCTCATTTTGTCAGAGGAGAATCAAAGACAAACTAGCAAAAACAAAAACAAAAAAAACAAAAAAAAAAGAAAAAAATCCCTTATTAAAGTCTGCTTTTTTGAGGGGAGGGGCTGGGTTGTGTTACTGAGCTTCCTCTACAGACTGTGGGGGCAGCAGCGAAGCACTAGCAGGACTGTGCTGCACCTGTGCTCTGAGACTCCAAGAGCATGCTGAGGCATTGTGGTTGAGGGATGGCCAGGTCCCGAGAGACTCCAGCTGTTTGGCGTTGTATTTTTCACCCCCTGTGTTTTTAGCTTCTCTGCTGGTCTACTGACTTGCTGCCAGAGCAAAGTATCCAATCCTGTAGCAAAGCTCTCTCTGGAGAAATGGCTGAAATCATACCCCATCCCACTCCGGTCTGCTGGGCTGTGAGCTGCCTGCTGGGCTCCCACTTCTACTGCCTGCCCTCAGCCTGTGCCCGATCTATAACCGTCCCTACCCGATCTATAACCATCCCTGCCCTCGAGCAAAAACAGACCTTTCCTGGTGTATTTCAAGGATGTCTTCTCTTGGTAACTATTTGTGTTTTTTTTTTTTTTCAGCCAAACATTAATTGAGAGGCTTGTAATGAAATGGATTCTGAGAGAAAACGCTGAGCTTACACAGCTGTGTGCCTCCTCTCCGCCCTTTTGGCCCAATATGCCTTTTTCTTATTGGTACATGGCATTTACCCGAAATCTGATCAAGTATTAGGGCATAAAAACCTCACAAGCAAATGCAAAAAGACAGAAATAGTAAATGCATCTTTTTTCAAATCATGATACACTAAAAATTATGTATATTAAAGAGCCAGGGGAAATAGAACAAAAAGTAATTGGAAACTAAATAACCTAATCCTAAAAAATAAATGTGTCAAACAACAAACATAGAAATAATAATTTAATCCAAGAGAATGACAACAATAAGACAAGACACAAAAATCTATAGGACACAGCCAAAGAAAGACAATCTAGATCTTTAAATGAATAAAATAGAGAAAGAGAAAAATAAGATCAATGAATTGTGGGTGCAAATAAAAAAAAAAAAAGCTAGGAAAAAAAAATTTTAAATGAAATTAAATACCAAATTAGAAATTCTGAAAATCAAAGGAGAGATTGATAAAATTGAAAGTAAGAAAACTATTAAACTAACAATAAAAGTAAGTTGAATTTATGAAAAAATAAACATTTGGTTAATTTGATTATTAAAAGGAAAGAAGATAATTAAATTACTACTATCAAAAATGAAAAGGGTGAATTCATTGCCAATGAAGAGGAAACTAAAGCAACAATTAGGAACTATTTTGCCCAATTGTATAACAATAAATCTGATTATTTTTCTTTCTTTTTTTTTTTTCAAGAAGCAATCTAGGGTTAAGTGACTTGCCCAGAGTTATACATTTCAAGAATGTTAAGCATCTGAACCTGGTTTTGAACTAAGGTTCTCCTGACTCCAGGGCTGGTACTTTATTCACTATGGCATCTAGTTGCCTCCTGATTATCTAAGTGAAATAGATGAATACTTACAAAAATATAGATTGCCCAGATTAGCAGATGAGGAAATAAATTACTTAATCTCAATATCGAAAAACATAATTGAACAAGCCATTAATGAACTTTCTAAGGGGGGATATGCATACACACACACATACACACACACACACACACACACATACATGCACATAAGTGTATAAATTTCTTGGAGTTTTCATTTTGGGATCACTTTCAGGAGGTAATCAGTGGATTCTTTCAATTTCTATTTTGCCTTTTGGTTCTAGAATATTAGGACAAATTGATAAATTCTTGAGAAACAATGTCCAACCTTTTTTTTTTTTTTTAATCATGACTTTTGGGTAGACCAATATTTTTTTTTAATTATCTCTCCTGGATTTATTTTCCAGGTCACTTGTTTTTCCAGTAAGATAGTTCACTTTTTTTTTTTTTTTTTTGGTTTTGTTTTTTGCTTCATTGAACCTTGATTTCTCACAAAGTCATTAGTTTCCATTTGCCAAATTCTAATTTTTAAGGGATTATTTTCCTCTGTGAGCTTTTGAACCTCCTTTCCCAATTGGTCTATTTTGCCTTTTAAGGCATTCTTTTCTCTTAATTACTTTTTTTTGTTTTTTTGTTTTTCCCTCTGCACTACTCTCAGTTCTTTTTTTCTAATTTCTTATCTATCTGTCTTATTTTATTTTCAAAATCCCTTTTTAGTTTGTCCATGCCTAAGACCAATTCTAATTTTTCTTGGAGGCTTTAATGTGGGAGCTTTTCCTTGATTATCTTCTTCTGAGTGTGTTTTTGTCTTCCTTGTCAACATAAAAACTTTCTATGACCAGAACCTTTTTTTGTTGTATGCTCAATTTCCTGGCCTATTACTCAGCTTTTAACTCTTTTTTTACAGTAGGGCTCTGTTTCCAGGGTGAATGGTGCCCTGTCCCAAGCTTCAGGCATTTTGTGCAGCTGTTTTCAGAAATCTTTCTTGGGACCTGATAACAAATCCTTTTTTCTACCCTAAAATTGTTAGAAGTATCCCTGCACCATGGTAGCTGTAAGATCCACTGTGCTAAATCAACAGAGATCTGACTTTCTGGCTCTGTGAGCTAGGATGGGGCTAGTATTGTGTTGGTGTGTCTGCCCCAAAATTGCATGCTGGATTTTGTTGCCACAGACCTTTGTTGAGGAACTGCCAAGTCCTTTTTGCTCTCTTTGGGCTGAGACATCTAGAAACCACCCAGTATAATGTTAATTTTAAAATTCCTATACCCATTCCTAGTCTGGGGCCAGAGCTGGGGCTGGAGCTGCATTGGTAGACCCTGTATCAATGCATGCTGTAATCCCACCTTGTTATCATAGACTTTTTTTCCTGCTGACCTTCTAAGCTGTCTTTGGCTGAAAAATGTTCCTGTTCCAGTTTGTGGTTATTCTGATGCTTGAAAATTTATTTAGAGTCATTATTTAAAGGAATTTGGAGCAGTTTGCAGAGGGTTTGGGGGAGTTTGGGGCTTTACTCTGCCATCTTGGCTCACCTCCAGCAAAGTATATAACTCTCAGAAACAACCAATAATATACATGAATTGTTCAGTTCTATTTCTTTTTACAAACTGTTCAACTACAATAATCACTTTCTGTCTTCTTCTCTCCCTCACTATCTTTACCTCTCCATATCTCCAAAAATACATATATACATAAAATAATGTTACATTTTTGTAGCACTATCTAGCATTAACACACACATACACACATGCACATGAATATATGTTAAAGTAGAAGAAATTATATTCAAGAGTATCCATCTTTTTTTTATTTCCTTGTAGGTTGTTCTTTTGTTCTATGCTGCAAACTTTTTAAACTTTATTCTTTTTTCCCTTTTAATACCTACCCCAAATGCCCCAAACAGGCTATAGTTAAGCATGGAAATATTTATGTATACATATATAAATGTATAATACATATATATACACATACACACATATAACCACATTCATACACAATTGCCCCTCCCCCCACACAAGCACACACTATCCTATGGAGTTTATGGTATATAGGTAGTGCTGCTAATTTAATCCATTCCTGATGTCAATAGGTTTTCAGCACTATGAGCCCTACTCTCTCTAATACCTCTGTCTATTCTTCCACTGCATCTCATTTGTACAACATGATTATTATTATTTCCTTAATTCTGCACCCCCTCCCAACTTTCTTTTGAACTACCCTCCTGCTGATGTTCATTTAAAACATATGGTATACAAGTCCTTTAAAAAAATAAACAATTTGTCCATGTTAATTTTCTCAAAATAGATCTTTGATTTTGGCTCTCATATGTTAATTTTTTTTTTTATTGAGTTCAAGTTTGGTTGATAGAAAGTCCTAAAAATCTGCAAGTTCCTTGAATGACCATTTTTGCGCATTCAGTCTTATGGATAATTTTGCTGGATATGATATTTTTGTTCACAGGGTTAGTTCTTTTGATTGCTGGTACATATGATTCCAGGACTTGCAGTCTTTTATTATGGTTGCAGTTATTACTGTATAATTCTAATTATAGCTCCAGCATATTTAAATTTTTTTTCTTGTTTCTCACAAAATGTTCTCTTTGATCTGTTTTTTTTTTTAACTTAGCAATGATATATCTACGTGTTTTTCACAAAGGATCTCTTGGAGGTGATGATTGGTGGATTTTTTTGTTTCTATTTTCCTCTCATATATTATTATCCCAATACAATTTTCTTGAATTATTTCTTACATTCTTGAGCTAATGTTCTTTTGTGGCTCACAGTTTTCAGTCATTCCAATTATTTTTATATTTTCTCTTCTTGATCTGTTCTCCAGATTTCTTATTTTTCTTTTATGCTGTACTCTGTTCTTTTTATTATTATTATTATTATTATTTATAGTCTATATTATTATTTCTTGCATCACTGTTTTTCCCTTGCCTAATTCTAATTTTCAAACAGTGATTCCCAACTTTGAGACTCATATTTCCTTTACTAGTTGGTTAGCTTTTTTTTCATAAGTTTTTGGGTTTTTTGGATTTTTTTTAAGGTTTTCCTCAATGCCTCTCATTTGATTTTTAAATTATTTGTTGACTTCTATTAATTTTCTCTGGGCAGAGAGCCATTTAACATTACTTTTGGTATAGAAAAATAAATTTTTACTTCAGTTCCTTGTCTGGAAGATGAACCCTGGTCTTCCCTGTTCCCATCATAAGTTTCTATTAATGGATTCTTTCTTCTTTGTCAGTTAATTTTTTTTTTTAAATAAGAAGTATTAGTGTAAGCACTTCTAATCATGGGTTGGGGGAGTCAGTACTTTTAGCTTTATCTCAATTCTTCCCTGTGACCTGGAATCCCAAACCAAAACCTTCACCCTTCTTCAAGTGCCCATAGCAACAATATCCCTGCCTCACTACTTCTGCACTTATCAGATGTGCTGGTTCCCTCTAGCCCAGGGTTATATCTCTGCAGCACAGCTAGTCATGGTATTCCTAATTGGATAATTCACTTAGTATTCTGCTGAGGCTCCAGCCCAAACCCACTAGTCCCAGAGGTCCCTGCTTGGTATTTTTGTTGAGCTATCCTGGCAGTGTTTACACTTCACATGAATTAACAACTACCCTGGGGTCTTTCTTCAGGAATTTTGGATGACCAGGAGAATTTCTTTTTTGCCCCAAAGTTCGTGATTTTTCACCAGTTGTTAGCTCTGAAATGCAAATTTATTCTGTTTGTGGGGGAAATCTGAAGAGCTTGAAATTTACTGACCTACTCTACCATCTCTCCACAACCCTATATTCATATTGTACATTACAGTTTGAAAATTGTTATTTTTTTTATCAAAGGAACCCCAAAAAGCAGATGTTGTTATTATCTTTATTTTACATAAGAAACAGATATAGAATGAAATTAAGGCACTTACCCAGGATCACAAAGATAGAAAGGGACTAAACATATATTCAAACTCAATTCTTCCTGTCTTTAGACCTAGCCCAGTTGTTATACCTTGTTACATCTTTAAGGTATATAGCATAAATTTTAAATGTAAAATGGAAATGGAAATGAAATGATAAAGCTAAAAACTATTATGCTCAATATAATTTCTTTAACAGTTTTTATTCATTCTTGATTCAAATTTTCTTCTTTTCAAGTATTGAAAGTAAAAATTACAGCAAAACAGCCTTGTTTCTAAAATATAAGTTTACCAAAGATTAAAAAAAAAAAAAAACAACTAGTGAATTGGACTTACTATATAGTCTTGCCAATGATTCAAAGCACAAGAAAAAGAAAATAGAAGATAATTGACATTAAAATTTGAGATCTCAGTGTGATTTCCCTTATGTTCAAGCAGAAATGAATAAATCTCTTTATATACAGAAGTGAGAATATGGATTATCACATGTGTAAGGGATGGCAAGATTTCAGAGATCAATTAATTTAACCAAACTATTTTAAGGCAAAAAAAAAATTAAGAATCAGAGAGATTTAACTGATATGCCTATAGTCATAGGTAATTCATTATAAATCCAACACTAAAATCTAGTTTTGCAATCTATTCACTGGCCTTTTTGGTGTTTCTAATCATAGAACTCTGTCTCTTTTCTTAGAATGTATGCTGTGTTTATGGGACAATGGCTAAGTGCCTAGTGAGCACCTTTTGTTTTTTACTCATTTGACCACTTTTTTTTTCTCTGCAAGTTGAATTCAATGATTTTTGAATATAGACCATGAAAGAAACTCTGGAGTACATCAAGATGCCAAAATATGAAATAACAATGTGCTGGAAAAGATTATGTGAGGAATGAAACATTATCATATATATATATATATATATATATATATATATACATAAAAGAGAATTAATTTGAGCTTTAAAATTTGTTGCATAAAATTCAAGAGTGTTAATATCATTTCTAGCTACTAGTATCAGACAATATTTCATGGAATATGTGGCCCTTGAGAAAGGCCTCGAAGGATGAAAATTATTTCAGAGAATAGTAACAACATATTTAGTCCTGCTAGTTACTAGTTATGTGACATCTAAGGCTTTATGTTTCTTACTTATAAAAACAGAATAATTATATCTACTTCAAACATGTAAAGAAAATTTACTTTCTTCTAAGGAGTAAAATTATTTTACATTCTGTTAAGTGGTGAACATTTAAAATTATTATTACTATTATTACCATTATTATTATTATGAACAGACAGAAGTGATAGGGAGGAGATTCCATTAAAGGGTTGGTAGATAGTCTGCATGAATACATGAAAAAGTGAAAGGGCAGAATATCATTAGGAAATGGTGGTAAAGAGTCCCATTTGATCCCAACATAGAATACATGAAGGAAAGTATATGATAATGATAAAGAGGTAGTAGGTTGAGGTCAGATTGTGAAGGACTTAAGATAAAAATAATGCATTTTTACTTCAATTGATAGACAATAAGAGACAAAGAATGATTTATGAGATGAGGCAAGACACCACCAGAGTGGTACATTAATAAGCGTATAATAACTACATGAAAGAGAGATTGGACAAGATAGTGACTAGAGACAGGGTTAGTTTAGATAAAAATGATAAGATAGGTTGAAAGATTTCACTGTGAGTAGGAAAGAGAAAGTGCATGTGAAAGCTATCACAGAGACAGAATACTCACCCCTGCTGATTATAAATACAGGGGTTGTAAAGGGAAATAAATAATGTTGATTGTAGTTTTTAGACTGAGTAACTAAGAGGTCCTTGGTGCCATTATCAGAAACAAAGAAATCAATAACCAGTTAGAGTTTAGAAATAACATAAACAATTCAGTTTTGTTTATGTTGAACTTGAGATGAGTGAGAGACATTCAACATTCAATTGAGAGACAAAGCCAGAGATTTCAAAAGTATGCCTACAATTTAGGCATCATATAAAGGTATAATTGATGTCAGTGGATTATGTCACCAAATAAAATAATAAAAAGATATCAGAAGACCATTAAAATAAAGCCTAGAGAGAATGTCATCATTTATACTTATGAGGAAACAAATTGGTCATAGAGAAAGGGAAGAATAGAGGTATGGCTTTGATGAACGCAAGGAAAAGGGATTATCAAGGAGGAAGGATATATCAACATTATATATTGCTGAACAGTCAAATGTTAAAGACTATGTCTGTGTGAAGGGACAGGTCAATTCTCTGAAAACATCCACAGCTATGAATCATAACATACTTGAAGGAATTGCAACTCAGCCTTTACTGATACAGATGTTGCTTGTGAATTGGGAATGAAATAAATTGGAAGCAAGAAGGAAGAGGACAGAGGTCAAAGAATGCAACTGCCTCTTAGTATCCTTGTATCATTATCATCCTCTCACATGAAGGGATCTTTTCTGCTGATCAGAATTAGATCCCCAGAAGCCACTAGCAGGCTGCTCACATAACAAATGGTGCCCACTATGGGACACAAGAAACAGAGAAGTAGCAGCTATGCTGAAGAGTTGCTCCTGAGTAAAATTCTCCTAGGAGAGTAACCCGCAGGGAAGGAAAAGGAGAAGAGACCCAGTAAGACTTTTTCATTCTGAGTAATTAAAATGGGCCAACACATCCAAGGGATGAGCCAGGAGACTGATGAGAGACTTATGAAAAAAAAATGTCTCTTCTGACTACAGTCCTACTTCTCCATTTGTCAGAAAGTTTGTCTTTTTAATATCTCACAAGATTCAATATCTGCTATAGCGTCTCACCTTGCAACCGTCCAGAGGAATAGGATGGAAAAGACTTTGGCAGTATTGTTTGCATTCCTTACAATGCAGACTCAGATAACAGCCACTGCACAACTTATTGACCATGCTGTTGTGGGAAAAATAATTGTGTTCCCATAAAAAAAAAAAAAAGAGGAAATTGTTAAGGACCATGCCTAAGTATGAAGGAGCAGATCGATTCTCCAAAAGCCCCCACATCTGTGAATTATAACACACTTGAAAGATTGCAAATCAGCCTTTACTGATGCTGATGATGCTTGTAAATTGGGAATGAAATAAATGGGAGGCAAGAGGGAAGAGAAGAGAGGTCAGAGAATGCAACTGCCTCTCAGTCTCCTTGTATGTCATCATCCTCTCATATGAAGAGATCTATTCTGCTAGTCAGAATTAGATTCCCAGCAGCCATTAACAGTTGGCTTCCAAACAACCAGCATCCACCAGCAGATTGCTCCTATAACAGTCAAGGAAGATGTAAAGTTTTTTAAAAAAGCATCAGATTAAATTAAAAAGGTCTTCAGTAACACCCATTCCATTAGGATATTGGAAATGGAAGTCAACTTTAAGAGTATCAAGGCAGTGAATATTTAGTGAAGAAATGAAAGCAAGGGAAAACCTGAGAGGAACATCTGGATAATTGGAAAGTCTTAAACATAACAACAATTAAAATCCTGCTATTGAATTATAATCATGTTTTAATTAAGCCAAATGTTAAAATTTAATAAGAAGGCTGGGGTGACTGGGTAGATGTTATAAGAAGCATCTGAAGTTCAATGATGTTTCTTTGGAGAAATTTAAATATTTCCATATAACTTCAGAACTACCCACACCATTGAGGTTCATGTGACTATTAATTATGTAAATTTATTAGACAATATGAAAAATCCCTGTAAGAAAGTATGGGATTTATTAAAGTAATCAAACTTAGTTGGTTTTACACCCTCTAAATAATTGATAGATACCTATATCAAGAGAGCATCATCCACAAAGATTCTCTCTTGTAAAGCAGACTCGGCAAATATTCTTTCTCAATGGCAAAAGGGAATTTGGATAATAAAAAATTGCATTAAATCTTAATTCAATACTATATCCATTGCTGTATTACATATGGTTAGGAGGAGAAATAGAATTGTCCTGACCACTTTCACATTTTACCTTGGAGTGAACAGTTGTCAGAAGATTTTGATTTAGAACAAGTAAAATAGATATTAAATGAGATTTTACAAAAAGTCAGTTATACACAACACCATCTAGTATCAAACAAGAGGAAATGTGCTCAAGAGCAGTCAATTGAACTGAATAAATCTGCCAGTTTTTATTTTGGGCAGATTTGACTGTGGGACAAGCCACATGCTCTTCCTTTTTAGATTTGCAACTCTGTTGGTCACACTTTTCTTAACAAAATATACCTAAAGTTTGGAGTTAATAAGGAATCACTATTAAAAATAAATAGAAAAAATAGATAAAAAAATAAACAAAAAATAAATACATAACACAAATGGTAGTCACTGAATTGGGGGGGGGGTGTCACTGAATATCCAACTAAAGGAAGGAAGTTCCATTTTTGAGATCTGTACATATTTGTAAAGATGAATGAAAACCAAAACAGAATAAAATAAAATATATCGTGTGGCTATGTCTATGAAATAAAATGTAGCTGTGTGTTTATGTTGTTGATCTCTCTATAAAGAACATATCACACTGATTACCTTTCCAAAATGGAGCAAGAATGTGCATGGTGGGTAGCAGGTAGAGTAAAGAAATACATGAAGAAATCCAAAATCCATATAATAGTTTTTGTTTAATCTTAAACACTGTAACTGAAAAATCAATGGAAGAGTCCCAGAAATCTGTTCTATAGAATCAGCATATTTACATAGTAAAGCATGCTTTGATAAATGTTTAGCAATGAGCTCTCGGGTTAAAAAAAATACATGGTACTTTTAAAAATTTAATTATTAGTAATATTTTCTCTATTTCTTAAGTCTAAGCAATCGTTCAAACCAAAATTGAAGCCCTGATTTGCAGTGTCTTCCAACTTGCAATGAATAAATTTGTATACTGAAAATTTAACCATCGGTTGAGGCCATAAGTCCTAGCTCATCTTTAGATGATGCCTATATCCCTGTATATAGTTTTTATTCACATTGAAATTCATAACAGAACTATTCTGTAAAATGATCATATGTTTTTCCCATGATTTTTTTTAAGAAGTGAAGAGTATATCATCAGTTTTGCTAAAAATAAATTCAAATAGTATGATTTTAAGACAACATAAGAAATATTGTGTCCAAAAGATTAGTTTTATAAATGAAAAAAATAGCAGTTTATCCAACACTACCACTAATAAGTGATAGAAAAAGACCAGATTCTTCAATTCAAAACCCAAGTTCCGATTTGACTATAGAATGTTACCAGTATTTGCACTGGAGAGAAGAAAGAAACATTAGATGATACAAGCTTTGTGGTCCCTTCTAGATCTAACTTTATGACACTATTATTTACAAGAGTATTCCCCAAATCATAAGCCATGGCCTGAACTCCAACAGAAATAAAGTTGTGGATAAATGAATATAGCCACATATTTTTATGAAATGGTACTCTATTTCAAATCTGCTATGGCTAGCATATAAAATTTACTGAACAAATCTTTTTTGATTAATTGATTTTGTTTTTATCATCCTTGATCATTCATTTTTTATTGCATCTCATTCTCAAAGAGGTCTAAAATGAAATCAACCAATTAGAGGATAAAAATGTCTTCTTTTCTCCACTGTGAATCACTGTTAGGCCTAGACATTATATAAGATTCTTTTGCCAATTGATTTTTAGAAAACAAAACTGTCTCAATAAAGGAGAGAGGGAAGATGAATGGGATAAATAGCATAACTCAAATGTCTCATTTTTTGGAAGTACAAGATACTAAGTTTAAATTCTTCCTTACATTTTCTGAGTAATTTCAGGTAAGTCATAGCTATTCTAGCCTCAATCTGAACAGCTATATAACAGGGGCGGGAGGGTGGGGTGGTGGTGGTGGTTAATATTCTTTCTTCTAGACTAGATCTATGATCTTGTGATTCAAAAACCAAATATACTTTTTCCTCTAGCAAATCATCAATATAATCCTTATATTAATTAAATTAACAATAGTAATGATTGTAATATAACATCATAAAGCCATTTAAAGTATATAAAAGTTTGTTTTATTGCCTGTGAGGTAAGTAATGTAATTATTATTATTTCTATGTTTCACTTGAGGTAACTGAGGCTTTGACAAGATAGATGAGCTGCTGATACTCATATTCCAATCAAATATCAAATTCAAGTCTTTCAATTGAAAATTTGAGACTATTTTTACTATGTAACATCACTTGTAACCCTAGAAATGTGATTGTTTATGAAAGCATATGAGACAGTGTTATGAAATTTGTACTTCACATATTTATTTTTCACAACTAAATATTTGAGAAAAAATGTATTTAAATTCTTTAATCATAGAATGAATGCATTGATAATTAACAAAGAACTATATTATACTCCTCTCTCTACTGAACTAGTTGTCATATATGAACAAATGGGATTTTTGAGGAAAGATATTTAAAAAAATCTTGAAATAAAGAATCATCAGTCCCTCTGGTATGGTGTAGTGAGTTAAATAGGACATAACAAAAGAGAAATGACAAAAGAGAAAAGAATTTCCAAAATTTAATCCAATCACCCACAGATGATTGGTGTATGTTGTACCCCAGAGAAGCAGCTGCAGAATGAGTAAAACACATGCAACTTATCATCAGCTGAACTGTCAGTGCCTCTTTGGCAGAAAACAACAATAGTTAATATGTAATTATTATTAAACTAAAAATACCTTGTGTTGTATTATGTGCTAGATTAACTTTGCTTTCTCATGCAAGTATATTTCGTATGTTTATGCATAGACAATAAGCCTTTTCAGAAATTTAAGCAAATAACACTTTCAACTAGTATTTCTTCTATTTGAAACCTAGTACTTGATCTTTAATTTTAGTTTTTTTTTTTAATTGATGAAATTGGATGAGTAATAGAGCTGAATTCAAGAACTGCTTTTGTCTCTTTTTGTATTTATAAAACTAAGTAGAGGATAAGACACACATCAGTCTTAATAAATGTTCATTTTATGATTGATCATTTACTGGCAATCAATGTATGTTTACATTTCCTGTCAGAAAATCTCAGGGAAATAAAGGAGAGAAATTCTTGGTACTGTTGACATAATGGTTTCTTAAAGTATGGTGGCAATTTTTGTATTACTTTATAACAATTAAAATGGTATTTAAAGATGAACAAAAACACTGATAAATTGGTAGAACATTTTAAAACAAAATAGTTTTGAAATTGAAATATAATACCCTCTTGCAAACTTAAATGAGGTTCAATATAAACTGCCCTGTACTCCATATAGAACAGTATTATACAATTTTCCTATATGACTATTAAATCATGAACATAAACCACTCTAGGGAACACAGATGGGATATGGGTGGGTATGGAAATTTCATCAAAGCCAAATGCTAGAGAAAGGAGAGTCAGGCCATTTTCCAAACTAAAAGGTCTTCCTTCTTTCTCTATTTAGTGGAGATCACCTGGCATGATAAGGTACAAGATATTCAGATTCATTTTGGAGTTGAATTGTCAAGCATTCAAACTCTACTCCAGGAAAAAAAAAAAAAAAAAAAAACATGGCCAATAGGCTGGCCATGTTGAGTGCCAAGAGTAATTTTGCCTAAAAGATTATTTCATATGGAATTCATACAAAGCAAGCAGTCACAACCAGATCAGAAGAAGCAATCCAAGGATCCTCTGAAGGTCTCTATGGAGAACTTTGGGATCAACAATGGGACATGGGCGACAATGGCACAGGACCAGGACCACCTAGCATGATATGCCCACATCAAATAAGGCTCTGTGCTCCATGGGTAATCCAGAATTGCTGTAGCTAAAATATATATATATATATATATATATATATATATATATATATATGAAATGTACAAATTAAGAGACATGTCCATTCCAAATGTTCATAGACTATTTGTCCCCGACATGTGGTAGAGTCTTTGAAGTTGTATTCATATGATTTGTCACAATTGGACACACTGCACATTAACTGCAATACAATGATCTCATTTTGGGCCTCTTTGAGAATGAGATACAATAAAAAATGAATGATCAACAATGATAAAAATAAAATCAACTGATTAAAAAAGATTTCTTCAGTAAATATTATATGGTAGCTATAGCAGATTTGAAATGGAATACCATTTCATAAAACAGTGTGGCTATATTCATTTATATCCAATTTCATTTCTTATTTTCTTGACATTTCCTTTTTGGTTTAGTACCTTTCTGTCTAGCTATACTTTATAGTACTCCATCAGAATTTAAGTCATTGAAGGTAGCAACTCCATTTCTGTTGCTTGTGATTTTCTCTACAATGCCTGGAATAGAGTAAACACAATGTTCATTACTTCTTCCTTCTTCCCAGCATCACTTTCTTTCTTCTTTCCATTAGTCCTTCCATCCATCATTTCACTATCTCTCTCTCTGCTTGTCTATCATTTATTTATCATCTATATAAAATGGTATCAAACCACAAAAAGTTAACATTAAATCAGGAAAAAAAAATATGTATCATAAACACAAGGAATGTGGACACATTAGCTGCTGGAAAATATCATTTGAAGTCACTATTTATGGTGCACAATGGCAGTACCAGTGTGTTTTGTATTAAATGTCAATTAAACAGTAAATTGTTTGATTAGGAAGGAATCTTACAGAACAATAGCTATGTGATATAATAGATAAAGTGCATTTGAAGTCTAGAAAATATAAATTCAAATCCCACCTGAGAAAGTCAGTTAACTTCTCAGTCAGCCTTTGTTTCACATCATCTTTTAAAAGGGGGAATAATAATACTATCTATTTCTTGGGTTATTGTTGGGATCAAAGGAAATGACATGGATAAATTATTTTGAAAAACATATTATTATTCTTAAAAGGCAATAAAACTGTGTAAATACTTGGACCTATCAATGTTATTACTAGGTTTATATTCCAAAGAGAAGAGGAAAAGGGGAATGAAAGGACATTCATACAAAAATACCTATAGCTCCTTTTTTATAGTTGAAAAGAATTGGAAACTGAGATAATGCCCACAGCTGTGTGGAGTAAGCTGTGGTATATCATTGTAATGGAATACTACTTTGTTATAAGAAATGATGAGGAGGATGGTTTCTAAACAAATGGAAAGACACAAACTGATGCAAAATGACACAAGCAGAAGCAGAACATAACAGCAAAATCATAATATGGTCAACTGAGAATAACTTAACTATTTTCAACAATACAATGATCCAAGACAACAAAGGATTTATAAAGAAGAAAAATGTTATCTAGCTCAGATACAGAATTCTTATTGTTTGAGCACAGGTCAAAGTATACTGTTTTTCACTTTTTAATTTTTATTGTTTTTTTTTTTCAAAATGTGACTAATATGGAAATAATGTTTCACATTGTTATGTATGGATAAACTATATCAAATGGCTTACCATATCCAGGTTGTGGGAGAGAAAGAGATAAGGGGAAATTTGGAATCCAAAATAAAAAAAAAAGAAACAAATATTTACATGCAACTGGGGACATTTAAAAAATAAAAAATAAATGAAATTTTATAATAGTGTATAAATATTAGCTATTATCACTTAATCCAACCTACTATTGAAGGATACTTTTGAGAAAAAAGAGATAAACTAGAAAGAAATCTTTCTAAGATTAGAAAATAATTTCTTCTGTTATGACCTACGTTTACCCCTAGTTTTTCTTAGGATTGAAAAAGCATTATCTTATGTTTGGAGGGAAATGTACAAATTTCCATGATCTCTTTTATTAAAAAATTATATGACAAAAAGATGTTTCTTGAAGATATTCAGTGGCAGAATCTACATAAAGATGGTTTATGCTACTGATTAATCTCCACAACTGTCTACCTAATCCTTCTCATTGCACTTCAAAATTTTTCATCTTTATTCTATTCATTTAATCAGTAGCAGTCAATTTTTAGCATTATTTTTACAATATTTTGAGTTTCAATTTTTTCTCTCTTCTTTCCTCTCTTCTGAAAATGGTAGGCAATTTCATATAGATAATTCATGTGCTATCATGTAAAACATTTGCATATTAGTTGTAGTTGTGAAAGAAGAAACAGATCAAAAGGAAAAAAGAAAACACACAAAAAGAATAAAATGAAAAAAATATGCTTCATTTTTCATTCAGAGTCAATCAGTTTTTTATCTGGTTATTGATAGTATTTTCCTTTATAAGTCTGTACTTATGGATCATTGTATTGCTGAGAATTGAGTCATTCAGATTTAACACACAATATTGCTGATACTATGCAAAATGATTTTTGCTTAGTTCACTTTGTATCAGATTATACAAATCTTTTTCAAGTTTTCTTAAAATCTACTTGTATATTATTTTCTATTGCACAACAGTATTCCATTACATTTCCATACTATAGCTGGTTAAGTCACTCCCCAAATGATGGGCAGCCTCCCAATTTCCAATATTTTGCTCCCAAGAAAAAGGATTGTTATAAATATTTTTGCACATTTAAGTGTTTTCCCCTTGTTTTGATCTCTTTGGGATATATATTAGAGATAATAAAAGATCTGAACTGACATCATCTAGTATTTCTTCTTCAAATGTCATTGACAGATTGATTGCCCCCTTTGGCATAGTTCTAAATTTCTCTGCAGAATGAATGAATTAGTTTACAACTCAATCAACAATTTGTTAGTTGTCCAGTTTCCTTTTATCCTCTCCAACATTTATCACTTTCCCTTTTTTTTTTTTTGTCATACTAGCCACCTGATAGGGATGAAGTTGTTCCTTAGAGTTGTTTCATATTGCATTTCTCTAATCAAAAGAGATTTAGACTTCTTCATATGTTTAAAATAAGTTTTGATTTCACTTGAAAACTGTTTTCTAAACTCTGTAAAATAATTTTTGATAATTTGATTGATACAGTAGTAAACAAGTAAATTAGATAAAATTGTGATTTCTTTTATATTGGTTTTGGTCTTCTCATAAGCAAATTATATTTTTCATTTATTTAGATTTTACTTGATTTGTGTAGAAAGATTTTTTTATAATTGGATTCATATAGTTTCTAGGTTTGTCTTGCAGGTAAACTGTGATGGCCACGCTATCACCCAGGATTCCCCAGAATTAGCCAGAGTCAGGATAAGCAAAAGTCCTTAGTCTTTATTCTTTGTCTTAAGATGCAGGATTGAACAGGATGGAAGCAGAATCTCCACAACCACCTTCTCTCTAGTCTACTGCCAAAATGTGACTCTAACCAGTCTTACTCCATCCCCTAGTCCCTCCTACAATCCTCTGTATACACCAATCATTGAGCCAGCACAGGATAATGGGAAGGACCATTTTCCAAGCATATGCCCATAGAGTATTGTCCAATCAGTAATTAGCCTCAAGTGCTCGGCAGTCCTGACCTCAGTGCATTGACTTAATAGTTTCAGACCTCTACAGTAGACTCCCAAGTATTTTATATTACTTACAGTTATTTTAAATTAAATTTAAATTCTCTCTCTCTTGCTGGTGGCTTTGTTGGTCATACAAAGAAATGGTGATGATGTATATGGCTTCATCTTATATTGTGGAATTTGACTAGTGTTAATTATTTCAAGCAGTGTTTAGTTAATTCTCTAGGGTTTTCTAAGTATATCATCATGTCATTTGCAAAAATGACAATTCTCTTTCCTCATTATTTATTTAATTTCTTAAATTTCTTGTTCTTTTTGATAAAGCTAACATTTCTACTACTATAATAACAATATTCTAACTATATTGAAAAACACCCTCATGTTATTGGGAATGATTCACATAATGCTTACTTATGTTTCTAGATATATATTGCTTATCATTTTAAGGAATGTTTCCTTTATTCCTGTGTTCTCTATTGTTTTCAATGGGAAATGGATGCTGTATTTTTGCCAAAAGCTTTTTTAGCATCTATTGAGATGATATAATTTCTATATTATACATAAACACACAAACACACACACACACACACACACACACACACACCTATCAAGAATTCCCCCACACTTGGACCTTGATATCACCATAGGTAGAAATAACATTAAAAAAATAAAAGTAAGAAAAGTAACAACATTGTGAAGTCTGTATAATAGAGATTCATGTTAAAGATGACAATTTGGATGGTATTAAAGGTCTGATATACAGTATATCCAAAGAAGACATTAAAGATATGGAAACTTTTTAGTTTATATTAATATAACTAAGAGATAATTTAAAGGACAAAGAGACCTATTCACACATATATTTTAAAATATGTTATGGTATTCATTTACATATTAATTGAAGGCATTTTATATAAAGCTGTTAGTAGGGAATAAACAGACTTTCCCAAGAGCACAAGAGTACTCTTTAGAGACAGAATCTATGACCTGTGATTTCTTTGGTTTTTGAAACTTCCAATTTAGGACATTCTGTCTTCTAATGAACATCAGAATTATTTTCTGTATTCTAAAGTTTTAGAAGTTTATCTAGAGTACTGAGAGTTTAAAGAATTTCCCTAGGGACATACAGATGCTATGTATAATATCCTTGACTTTAACTTAAGTCTTCCTGACTGACAAGTTCGTCTTCCTGACTGACAAGTTCACTATTAATAACCCTAAAATATGGCATTAAAGGCATTTGGTTAAATTTTTCTAACAACAATTTTACCTAAGGATGAATGCATATAAAGTTAGCAGTTTTCTATATTAATGTCAGTTTGATTTCACATATTCCCATTAAATAAGAGGAATTTACATACATTAAAGAGATTGTTCAGCTAGACCGATATTCTCAAACCCAAAATGAAATGAAAAAAGAAAATAAAAAAATTTTTCAAAAAGATTTCAGGACATTTCTTCCACTCCACCAAAAGAAACCAAAATAAAATTTCAGGAGCTCAACCTTTCATTAATACTTTATAATATAGTTTGAGATTTGGTAATGCTAGCCATCTTTCCTTTACATTTTTCATTGATTCCTTTGATATTTGTGACTTTTTGTTTTTCCAAATGAATTTTAAAAATAGGTTTATTTTATATCCTGTACTTTGTTAAAATTACCACTTCAACTAGATTGTTGGCTGAATTTTGAGGATTTTCTAAGTATATAATCTACAGAAAGTGAGTCTTATTATTTCATTGCACACTCTAATTCCTTTAATTTCTCTTTCTTCTCTTATCGCTAGCATTTCTAATACAATATTGAATAATGCTGGTAATAATAGACATCCTTGTTTCCCTTCTGATCTTATTGGGAAATCTTCTTGCTAATCCACATTACAAGTAAAGTTTACTGATGGGTTTAGGTAGATATTGCTTATTATTTTAAGAAAAAAAATCATTTATGCCTATGAGTTCAAATATGTTTCACTATAATGAGTCTTATATTTTTTCAAAAGTATTTTTTTTGCATCTATTGACCTAATCATCTGATTTTTTATTATTTATATTATCAATTATGTTAATAAGTTTCTTTATGTTAAACCATCCTTGCATTCTGTATAAATCACAATTTATCATGTATGACTTTTGTGACATATTATTGTAATATCTAAGTATTTTATGTAGATTTTTATATCCACATTTATTAATTGAATTGTTCTACAATTTTTCTCTGTTTTTTTTTCCTCTTTCTGGATTTAGTATCATATTTATTTCATAATAAAAGAGTATGGTAGGACTTATTTTGGAATTAGTTAATATTTAAATGTCTGGTAGAATTCACTTGTAAATCTTTATGTTCCCCCCCCCACCCCCCTTAGGAAGCTCTTTCATATTATGTTCAATTTCCTTTTTCTTGAATAGGTTTGTTCAGATATTCTATTTTCATATATAGAGAACTGTGATAAATTTATAAAAATACAAATCATAACCCATTTGATAATTGGTCAAAGGATATGAATAGATAATTTTAGATGATAAATTTAAGCTATTTAGATGAAATTAAAGCTATTTATAGTCATATGAAAAATTATTTAAAACAATATTAATTGGAGAAATGAACATTAAAACAATTCTGAGGTACCACTTCATATCTCTCAGATAATAGAAAAAACAGGAGAAGATGTGGGAAAACTGGGACACTAATGTACTTTTGGTAGAATTGTGAAATGATCCAAGTGTTCTGGAGAGCAATGTGTAATTATGGCCAAAAGGCTATAAAATTGTGCCCACCCTTTGACCCAGCAGTACCACTAATGGGACTGTATTCTAAGGAAATCATAAAGGACCCACATGTTCAAAAATATTTGTAATGGCACTTTTTTGTAGTAGCAAAAAAAAAAAAAAGTTGGAAAATGAGTAGATGCCCACCAATTGGGGAATGGCTGAAAAAATTATGGTATATGAAGGTAATGGAATAATATTCTTCTATTAAAATATGATAAGCAAGTTTATTTTAGAAAGATCTGAAAAGATTTACACAAACTAATGCTGAATGAAACAAGAAGAACCAGTAATATATTGCACACAGGAACAGCAAGATCATGCAATGACCCATTATGAAAGACTTGGTTCTTCTCAATGTTTCAGTGATCCAAGGCATTCCCAATCAACTCTGGATTAGATCAACACATGCTATGTTCACTTCATTTTTCTGTTTTTTCTCTATCATGGTTTTTCCTACTTTTGTTCTATTTTTCTCTCCCACCATGATTTATAAAGAAATGTAGCATTAAAAATTAATATATATTTATAAGCAGAAAAATAAAACAATTAAAAAAAACATATTCTATTTCCTCTTCTGTTAATATAGGCAGTTCTTTTTGTTTTGCAAATATATATCATTGCACTCAAATAGTTAAATTTATTGTCATATAATTGCCAAAATAATTCCTACTAATTTGGCTTTCTTTTCTGTCTTTTTTGATTATATTAAATAATGGATTATTATTTTTAAAAATTTTCCAATTTTATTTGTTAAATTTCTAAAAATTTCATTTTGCTAATCATAACCTTGATTTTCTGGATTCTCAATTTGGTGTTCAAATGGAGATTTTAATTTTAATTTCATTTTTTAAATTGCACAGTCAATTCATTGGTCTGTTTTTCCTCCATTTTATTGATATTTAAAGATGTGTATCTTTCATTTTGAACTGCTTCTTATAAATAATACATTGTTTTAATCTAGTTTTTAATCCATTCTTCTGTTTCCACATTTGGGGTGAATGTATCCCTTTTATAACATTATAAACATTATAATTACTAATTGTTCACTTCCCTCCATCTTATTTTTATCAGTTTATCCCTTTCTCCTGCTTTTTTTTCACCATCTCTCCTTAAATATGCAGTTATTTTTTAAACATTGCCTCCCTCAATCATACCCCTTATTCTTCTATTCTTTAATATCCATGCTTTTAAGATTTATTCCCTCATCCTCTCCCATTGCCCTCCAATTTTTATTTGTACCCTTTTCATCTTATCTGTACCCCTCAATTTCTTACTCCTTTGCTTTCATTCATTTCTCTCTTTAAATAAGTTATGGTGAGAATAATGTTCTAGCACTACTAGTCTTCTGCCCTCTCATGTCTCCATTGCAACAGCTTTTCCATTCATTGCTTATTTGTATAAAATAGTTTGTACAAAAAGTCCATTTTAACTCCTTAATTTTTTTTGGTCATTCCATCATATACAACTTAACATTAAATTGTCTATGTATATTCTTTCAAAATACTAAATAACATTATTAAGAGTTACAAATAGAAGTAAATATTTTGACCTTACTAAGAGCTTTATAATTGATTTTTAATGTTTACTTTATTATGTTTCTCCTGAGTCTATTAGGTCAAATTTTCCAAGCAGTTCTGGTATTTTTTCTTCACAATCCATGAAAATCCTTTAATTAATTAAATGTCTATTTCTTTTTTTTCTTCTAAAGATAACACAAACCTTTTCTGGGTAAATTATTCTTGGTCATGAGTTTAGTTTCTTTAGAACATATTGTCCCATGTCATTCATTCTTTTAATATAAAAGGTTCTAAATGTTGTGTTATCTTGACTAGAGCTCCCTAGTATTTAAATTAGTATCTCCTAGTTGCTTATAGTATTTAATTTGTCACTTAAAGATTTTCAAAATTTAGCTATTGTAGGGGCTCTTTCAGGTGGAGATCAACATATTTTTCTTTCTATTTCTATTTTATTCTCATTCTAAAACTTCAAAGCAATTTTCCCTAATAATGTCTTGAAGCATAGTGTCTAGATTATTTTTTTATTACAACTTTCTGGTAGTTAAATAATTTTCTAATAGTCTCTCTTATTTTTTCTCCCAAATCAGTTGTTTTTTCTAATAAGATGTTTATATTCTCTTCTATTTTTTTCATTCTTTCTATTTTGCTTTATTATTCCTTGTTGAATTATGAATTCATTAGCTTCCCCTTGCTCAGGTCTAATTTTTAAGGCATTATTTTCTTCCATAAGTTTTTGAATCTTTCCCCCCAACTAATATATTTTTTCCCCATATTTTTCTTGATTTTCTTGCATCACTTTTTTTTTCCTGTTTACTTTTTTCAATTTCCCTTATCTGATTTTTAAAAGTCCTTTTTAAGACCTATCCAAAAACCTCTTTTGGAGCTTGTGACCATTTTGCTTTTTAATTTGAGAAAAAAAGGAGCTGTTTTAACTTTACTATCTTCTTCTGAGATTGAACCCATAATCTTCCCTATCACCACAGTAACTCCCATCCCCACTCCCCTTTTTTTGGCTTGTTCTTGCTGTGTTTAGTTTTTAATCTGTTAATTTTGTGATAAGGATAATCTCAGGCCTCTGGACTTTTGTGCTATAGTTTTCAGAGCTCTTTAGTGGCCTAACTTCAGCTGTACTTCTCTGTTCTCAGTGAAGAACAGGGCACTCAGCAATATTGTTATTTCAAATAGTCTTGACAACTTTGGTCTTTTCCTCTCCCGTGACCAAAAGCTTCAGCTAACTCTTCCCTGAAACCAAAATCACGCTCACCAATATGTGTTCATTTCTTCTTACTCATGGCTACTGCCCTGAAAGTCTGGTCAGTTCACTTGAGCCAGAGCAATCAGTACCAAAGGAAGGGCCCTGCAGTCTTTTCTATCACCTATACAATCCCTACAACTGTCCTTGAGGCCACTCCCAGAGATCATCATTTGGCTGGCCCCTGGGCTTGTTGATTTGTTGATTCAGTAATTTATGCTTGGGGGGATTTGCTCTTCAATCAGACTAGGGATTTGGCCTTTTTCACTTTCTTCTCAAATTCTCTTAAGCAGAGAACTGATTTATCCTAACTTTTAACTGTTCCTGCCACTCAAAGTTATTTTTGAGCTATTATTTCATATTGTTAGAGAGTAAATTTAGGAGAGTCAGGTAATGTTCTGTTTTATTTTGCCATCTATATAGAATTTTCTCCTCAAATTTTGTCATCTTTTAAGCAAAAATAATGATTAGACCTGTGATTTCACTGATAAAGGAAACTGAGAGATGAATAATCTCACTACCTATAATGCAGCTTGATAGTTCATTTCCAAACTATTTCAATTGTTAAGTTAAGAATTGTTTTGCATACTGAGATTGTAAATGAATTACTCGACTATAAAATCAACATTTTAATGTGTAATAATTAATATTTAGTTGTAAAGATTTTTTTTCAAACTTTTGATACACTCACATATAACCTATAATATTAGTTTACTTTTTGGAATGCATACTATTACAGAATACCATTCCCATCTGGTGGTACTTGGTACTAATTATAAGAAAAAAGAACAAAATTCTCTCTTGATTGAAATAATTTTACTTCTCTATAATTTGAAGAAGAAAATGAATTATGCAATATAAAATATAATGTTATTTTATTTAAATTTAAGTTAATTTAAGGATGAGGTCAAGTTGGTATTTCTATCTTCATAGCTGTCATTAGTGTTTTTCATACATGAAGCATGCAATTAATTATATTAAATAAATTATAAATGCCTCAAATATTGTAGAAATTAATATAACAGAGTGGATACAATAGAAATGGAGTATTTGAATGCACAATTCATTTAAGTTGTCTTGATAATTATTTATTTAAACAAATTTATTTTAGTTCTTTCTGAAAATGAACTTATAATTTACAATACATCTTAAAGATATATTTTTCTTTTGCAGAAGGATTGTATTTTTTTATAATAAAGTTTAATTGGTCTAACTGTGTGACCCTGGGCAAGTCACTTAACCCAAATTGCCTCAACAAAGTAAATAGGTAAATAAAAAAAAATAAAGTTTAATTGGCAATTTGCAATATTTTAAAAACTTTGACCAGTTCTTATTTAAAATAACAGATAGAGTTAGAAAAGAGAAAATTACTACAATTATATAAATTTTTACAACAGAGGAAACAAAAATACAGAGAAGTATTTTTTTATTCCTAAAACTGCAGCTCATTAGTCAAAGAATAGGCAATAAAGCCTATTTATTCAATTTAATTTAAGAACCATGCATTAGGAGCATACTATGTCAAGTAAGTCATTATGTCATGCTTTGGACTACAAAGAAAATCAGAAACAGTGTCTTACCCCAAGGAACTTACGTTTTATTTTATTTCAGCTATTTCAGTTTTACATTTTTATATTCTACTCCCTAAAATGTAATTGTTTTGGGTTTACTGAAGTCTCATGCTGTGGCTAATGTTATTTTCCCCTAGTTTATATTTTATTTAAATTTCATCATCACTTCAAGAAAAAAGTAACATTCTGTTCACTTGATCAACAAGACCACTGGTTGTTAATGGGTCCATATTCAGAGTAATTAAAAACGAAGTCACAAAATAAGAGTACAAATATCATACAGATTAAAGACTGTAACAAAAAACAACAGAGAATTCTCAGAATTAAAACACCAATTCAGTCCCTACATTTTCCATTCCTTCATTAACGTGATTTTCATTGAATGGATGCCCATCAATTGGATAATGGTTGAGTAAATGGTAGTATATGAACGTTATAGAATGTTATTGTTCTGTAAGAAATCACCAGCAGGATGAATACAGAGAGGACTGGCGAGACTTACATGAACTGATGCTAAGTGAAATGAGCAGAAACAGGAGATCATTATATACCTCAACAATGATACTGTATGAGGATGTATTCTGATGGAAGTGGATCTCTTCGATAAAGAGATCTAATTCAGTTTCAATTGATCAAGTATGGACAGAAGCAGCTACACTCAAAGAAAGAACACTGGGAAATGAATATAAACTGCTTGCATTTTTGTTTTTCTTTCCGGGTTATTTATACCTTCTGAATCCAATTCTCCCTGTGCAACAAGAGAACTGTTTGGTTCTGCACACATATATTGTATCTAGGATATATTGTAACCTATTTGACATGTAAAGGACTGCTTGCCATCTGGGGAAGGGGGTGGAGGGAGGGAGGGGAAAATTTGGAAAAGAAATGAGTGCAAGGTATAATGTTGTAAAAAAAAAAAATTACCCTGGCATGGGTTCTGTCAATAAAAAAGTTATTCAAAATAAATAAATAAATAAATTGATTTTCATAAAATGCAGGTTTGATCCGTGTCCCCACTCTCCTATTTAATAAACTTCAGTTGCTCTCTAGTGCCCCCAGGATCAAATATAAAATGCACTTTTTGGCATTTAAAGTCCTTCATAATTTTTTTAACCCTCATAATTCTTTGGGTTTCTTCAACTTTACCCTGACACTTATTCTTTAAGCCAGTAACATGTACCTTCTGGCTTTTCTACTAACATTCCTGGCTTTGGTAACTTTCTCTAGTTTTTGGCCATGCCTGAAACTCTCTCTCTCCTCCTCTCCAACTACTAATTTATCTGGCTTCCTTGAAGTTCTAAATGAAATCTTCTTTTCTACAGAAACCCTTTTCTGGGAAGCTAAGTGGTACAGTGGATAAAGCATCCCTTTAATTAAGAAATCCTGAGTTCAAATCTGGCTTCAGAGACTTACTAGCTATATGATACTGGGTAAATCAATTAATACTGTTTGCCTCAATTCCCCATCTGTAATAAATAAATAAACAAACTAGACAAAGAAATGGTAAATCATTCCAATATCTTTGACAAAAAAATCCTAGTGGAGTAATGAAGAGATTGACGTGACTGAAACAACTCAACAACATCTGGAAGCCTTTATCATCCTTTCTTCATCCTAGAGTAGTTCTGTTATTAATTCTCACTCTGTCTATATTTTATTTATCTATTCTCCCTCCATTGTATATATTTGTTAACATGTTATCTCCCCATATTAAATTATAAGAAACTTGAAGCAAGGATTTTTTTGTTATTGCTATTGTTATTTTATCTTCAGCATATGGTACATAGATGTCACTTAATACATAATGGCTGATGGATTTTTGTCAATTCATGCACCTGGCACAGACAATATAACCAACTGATGGACTTGTTTTAGTGTTGAAGTGTATGAGCATCTAATTTCTTCTCCATTGGCATTACCTTGTAAAATATTACTTTGTAAAATATTATATTACCTTGTAAACATTATACATATCTATCATATAATATATATACATATATACACAGCTACATACTTTACATTTATGTATGTGTTTCTATATGTTTCTATGTATTTGGAAGTTTGTGGCAAATTGTCGCAAATTTAGCTGAATCAAACATAGATGTATATGATAATAGACACACATACATATTTTACAAAGTAATTTGGGAAGGGTACTATCCATTTTAGGCATCAGAAAAATAGTTCATGTATGATTCAGAAGAAAATAGGGATTATAAGAGATGGAGATTAAAATGTGATATATTCCAGACATTGAGTACTAATGATAGATATAGGGAATCCTAGTGAAGAATTCAAGTGAGTTTTCTGTATATCTTTGTGTAAATCTATTTGCTGAGAACTTTGAAATTCATTTCTAGCTATTTAACAAAGTTTCAGGAAGAATTAAGAAAAGTGGCCATCCTCTTGGAAGCTTATTTAATGATTATCCTTTATGACAGGCTATGTTAACTCCAGAAAACTGACCAGTTCCTGGAGCAAACATAATCCTCCTTAAGGAATAAACAAATATTCTTTCTGATGAATCTCTTGCAATAGAACATCCCTATAACTGAAGGGAGTTGCTCTGTCTCAAGGGTCATATATCAAATAAAAATATTTTGTGTTGACCCTTCTTTGTTCTCAGACTATAAAAAGCCATTAGTGGAAAGGGAGCTTGAGAATTCAGTTAGTAAGCTTGTTGCTGCTTTTCCAATATTCTCTCATTTAAGATTCTGAATAGCAGTGACCTGGGTTCTCCCAGCTAAAAGAATTCAGATGTCGGTGCTTCCTTGCAGTGGTGATGATGTATGTTGTGTTTTGTCTGTCTTTTATATTGTTTTGATGATCACAACATTTTTTACTTGCACATTACTTTTATGCTATGTTTCCCCTTTTCTTATATATTGTTTAAATCAAGGTTTTGAGCAGTGATAAACTTGTTCCCACCCCTTTTTAAGACTATGCTTTTTAAATGTAAATTTCCAGACTAGACTGATCCTACAATAGATGTAAAGACTTAGAGAAAATTGTATATTGTATGTGTGGAAAATGAAGAAGGCCAATTTGGCTGGATATTGAGTGAATGAAGGGAACAAATTAAAAGACTTTCAATGAAAAGAAGTTGATATTTATTCCTCAATATAATAAGAAACTAATGGATCTGGATGTATATGGATTGACCTAAGAGTGAAATTTATGAAAGGAAACAGATAAGGAAACTATTTCAATAGTACAGATGAGAATAAGATGAAAAAAGTAACTTCCACTGAGAAAAAAAATGAGGAAAAAATAAGATCAAGCATCCTTACAATGTATTATACTGGGCAGGGAAAAGAATGATATATTTAAAAAGAAGAAAATAATTATGTGCATAATAAATATGTATGATATAGTAATAACAAAATAAATATAATATAATAAATAATATATCACATATTATTTATTATATTTAATGCTTCATTACATATCAATAAATATATTAATACACATTTAAATTTTATAATTATTTATTTGTATTTTATAGTAGGTATTTGTACATATAAATATATAGGTTTATATATAAGTAATTGTATTTAATATACAATATTATATATATATTAAATATATATATATAAATTGTAAATTAATATGAATAATAAAATAGGTAGTAACTCAATAATATATTAGGATAGAAATTTAGGTCAGAAAACATATCTATTCAGCTAGAATTCTTTAAGATAAACCAAGAAATATACAGATAAGACCACATGATGAAGAATTTCTCTAAAATATGCACATGGCAAAAGAAATTGATGATTGTAGATGGTTGTACACAAAGAATTGTAAGTAACATTGACAGAGGAAAAACAAGAAGGAATAACTTTGGGAAAATGGGTTTTGTAGATGTTAAAGTCACTGTCTTTATAGACAGGATGAAGAAATAAAACATTAAAAGTATCCCAGAGAATATAATATTCTTAATTGACTATCATATTGCAAGTGATAATAAAGGTGAATCAATCCTAATATTTGAATACAGAGTACTACCTGACCTAATCCATAGATTTCTGCCAGATAAAAAGCCTTTATAGTGGGAAATCCATGTTAGATTTTAAAATTTAAATAACAATAAACAATGAATGGCAATGAGATTTGTTCTCTAAAGAAGTGACTGCTTTACTTTTAACCAAATTTATGAAATGATGGAAGAAAAAAACATCACTGTGATAATGACTCATTAATGTATTAAGCAAAGTACAAAGACATGCATAGCATAATATCTCTGGAAAAAAATGTGATTAAATTTCTTTGATGAAATTAGACTAGCAGCTTGCCAATGACCAGCTGAAGATAGGCTCCTTGACTCTTGGGATCTGTAAGAAACTGATTTTCAGTCTTCTACACAGGCAAGAGAGTTTAGTAGAGTAAAACCCATTATAGAACACAGCATTCAGCTATGGAGAAGTAACCCATTTTTTCTACAGGAAAGAGATATGCCTCAAAGTTCATACTTTCATTAATTAGCTGCATTCCAAACATTCTTTTACTATGACAACTCAAACTAATTTTAACTCAATTGGTAAGAAAAGAGATTATCTGCAAGTAAGTAGAAAAGTTTCAAATGGTATGTGCTTCAATTAAATAGAGTTTCTAATGGGAAGGATTTTTAAATGTTGATAAAATCATAAAAATGCAGAGTTAAAACATCAGTTTTGTAGTATTAATAATATACTATGCAAATATAGTAGTCTATGGCAAATTATTTATGAAGGGGAAAGAAACAATTTGTGAAAAACAGATTTATGCTGTGTCTTTGAATACAAAAAATGAAATTAATCAGTTGAATGAAATGATTAATAAGTAAACACTTATTAAGCACATAACATATGTGAGGCTTCAATTCTGATAAATACTGAGGATGTAAAAAGAGGCATACAATTTAATTTAGGAAACAGGATATGAATTGATATAAACAAAATGAGTTATATACAAGGTAAATTGGATACAATTAACAGAAGACTGGGAAGTCATTGGGATTAAGTGAGTTTGTGGAAGGCTTCCTATAGATATTGATTTTACTTGGGACTTAAAGGGATCCAGGGGCAGAGGAGGGGGGAAATAGGCAGAATATAGATGAGAACATTTCAGGAATGGGTGATGATGGCCAGAGAAAAGGTTAAGAGGTGAAACACAAGGTATCTAGTTTGTTAAATGTTCAGAAGGCCAGTATTACTGGATCAGAGACTAAGTGTTGGGGGGTAAGGTATGAGAAAATGTCAGAAATAAAACTACATAAGGTTATGCAAAGCTTTGAATACTTAACTCTAAGAGAATTTTTTAAAATTTTAATCCACTCTCCATAGAGAGAAAATTAAAATTAAAAAAAAAAAAAAAGCTTCCATCCTCATTTTCACTTGATTATATGGATATTCAAGAGGACAATGCTTTGGTGCCAAGAATTTTAAAAGTATGTTTTAGTTTTTCTCACCATTTTATCCATAATAGACAGAGTATTATACTGTAAGAAAATATGGTATTAAATTTCATCTTCCTTATTTTCTCTGTTGTATCTCATTTGTTTATTTCAAGATGAATTTTCTCAAGAAGGCTATCGATGGATCAATTGTCTGAGAAACTGTTTGACTATAGTTATGCTTGGCAATCTACCCTAGAGGAATGTGTCCATGAAGGCTAAAACTAAAACACTAGTGCACTCCAATTGGGTGAAACCCATTATTTAGTGCAAGACAACTATCTACTAATTTGAAGAGAAGACATTACATTATCAGCAGAAATGTTACACAATAAAATCAGACATTTTGCAGGATAGTTAGAAATCTCAGAAATAATTATAATAAAATTTATATCACTGAATATTTCTCACAAAGACTATGTTAATAATACTACATATATCCTTTCATCATGAGTCAAAAACTATGTTAAAAATGAATTATAGCCTCCTTCCCATCCCCAAATCACATCAATGGCCAAATGAAAATTGCAATTAATTATTTTGAGAAAACTGAATGATAGGATCATTACATTTAAGACAGGGAAAAAACAATCATCAGATATCAACTGCTCTAACATGTATTTTATGATAAGGAAAGAATTAAGGAAGAAAGGAGTCGATGAAAAAACTGAGACAAAGTAACTTATCATGAGTCACAAAAGTGACAAAATCAGAATTTGAGACTGGGTCTTTTGAATGAGATTTACCCAGTTCTATTTTTTTTATCCCATTAACATTAAAAATCCATACCATAACTTCATTTGAAATTAGTTATCTTTGACAGACATTTTGATAATTCCCAATGGCAGTGATAATATGGCACATCAAATGAATATATACAAATGCATGCTGTTGTTATTTGATCACCTTGAATATGATAAGTTGTCTTCAAAATCAAAAATGAATTAAAAAACCTGAAAAATTTTAAAAGTTCTAACATTCAGAAAACTTTTCATCAAAAACTATGTTCTTATATTGCTTCAAAAGCTTAAAATATGTTCTGCCAAAAAGAGATGCTGGATAACAAAATGCTTTCTATGAAGAGGTTGTCATTTTATGACTTATTTTTGGTCATCTAAAAAGTTGAATAAAAGATACGAGAAAATACAAACCACTGTTCCATTATCTTTGTCTAAGATATCAATAAGCCTATATACTCTTAGGCCTTAGGAAAAAATATTATGCCTTTAGCTAGATGATAATGCAACATAAATTGTAATTGTGTCTTTTCTTCAAAGTGTAAGGATTCCTTTTTGTATGCATTTAATACAAAAAATTATGAAGAAAGTCATTTTCCTCTGCCTAAGAGTCAGATAAAAGTTAAGTAGAATGAAACTAATAATCACAAAATTATTAGGATTTTAGTTTTTTTTTTTTTTTTCATGATACCAATACAAAAAGTTTTAGTTCATGAAAATAAATCAACACTTTGGATACTTTGTTTCCAATGCCAAATACTCAATTTGAATAAATTTTAGAGTAAATTGTTTTGTTTTGTTTTTCTCACCCCATGAACTAGAAATCAGAAGAAATCATGAGATGTGTTTGAATAAATTATGCTTTAATTTTAATATGCTTTAACTTTAATGCTGACAAGTGATACCAAAGTGGCTTTTCATTCCAATGCTACAATAACTTCTTTCATTCTTTATTGTCCTTAACCAATTATACAACATAGGCTTTGTGATACTAAACTAAATCATAGTAATTTCTCTTTTCTTTTGAGGGAAATCATTTAGCCTCTGACTCCTTGAAATTTCAAGATGTATTCAAGCCATTATTTAAATACAAGTGCCAGAACTTTTTCTATTTGTTGTTTCTTATTTATTTTCACTATATTGAGGAATAAATAAGCAGTAGAATGTGCGCACAGGGAAAAAAAATAGGTAAAAGGATATCAATAAGCAAAATTCAAATTCATACCAGAGTGAATGTGAGATAGAAAATTTGTTGATAATGTCTCCTGTGGTATAAATCTGTCATCAAAAAGGATCAGAAGACAAAGAATGCACTGTTTATAAAGAATTAACTTTCAGAGTTTCAATTTAGCAAAAAATGTATCAAGCACCTACTAGGTGATCAGCATTATACTAAAGAGATTATAAAATCACTATGAAACAAAACACTGACCAGAAAAGTTTGCCATGTAGTTTCGGAGAGAACTCTTAATGGCTTGAGCAGCTGTAACACCAGTGCTTTCTTAGTTCAGCTTTAATGTCTGAAGAAAATGAGGTAATCAGGGTTTTTGTTTGTTGATTAGTATTGTTGTTGTTGTTGTTTAACTATAGTGAAGATATACTAGGAAATAGTGGCATGAAGTTTCTCTGGACATGGTACCTCTGGTATCCATATGAAAACATATCTGGTTATCAGAGTACAACATGACAAACAACATAATAACTTACGTTGTCTTCAGAAATCCACAAAGCCCATAAAGACATCCCTGACTGGGATTTCTATAATATAAAATGTACAAGAAACTGTGATAAAAATAGCTGGAGTCATTTAGGTACCTGGAACAATTTTTTAAATGGATTTTAGATAAACCTTTCCCATGTTGTAGATGTAAAGAGTAAATCAACATTGGGGAAACACTGACTCTATTCACTGGTCCTAATGCATATGACTCAAATTAAGGAATGATCCAAAGTACTCTATAAAAACAAATTCCAAAAAAGTGGCAGCAAGAATTTTGATGGAAGAAGAGACCAATGTGAACATTAAGAATTTAAGGACCACATAAGATAGAGTAAGAGTGAAGAGATAAAAAGAAGTTAGCATCCTCAACAATATCAGGACATAAATATAATATCTACACTCTTATAGGGAAATTTTCTGAATAGCTTCTATTGGACAAGATTTCATTTGGGAAGAGAGGTTCAATAAAGTTAAACTAGAAAAAGAGTTGAAATTTGGGAGGAAAGGGGAAACCTCACCACCCTGATAAATAAGGGAAATAAATAATACCAGACACATAGAAACTGCTCAGGCTTGATATTTCTGGTTGGTTCTTTTTATACAGTGTTCTTGAAAAATACAACTCAACTTAATGTTTACTAATTTTAGACTTGACGTTATTTTCTCTTGGAGCAGATTTTTTTCTCACTGTTCATGGTGGATCTAATAATTATCAGCTATATTTTTTCTTAATATAACTAGGTATCCCTATGCTTTTACTTCACTAATTCCAATGAAGAGTCATTTTGGTGAGTGCTTTAAAGTCTTTTTTTATTTTCTACTCAATGAGTTTCAAATGAAAAGAGAGGATTGGAAAAGGCAGCTGTGACATTTGGAAAAGTCTTTTTAAAATATTTGGGCCTTGATATTCATTCATTCTCTCTCTCTCTCTCTCTCTCTCTCTCTCTCTCTCTCTCTCTCTCTCTCTCTTTCTCTCTCTAAAAAAAGTTAATTTTCAAAACATATGTATAGTTTTCAACACACACCCTTGCAAAATCGTTTGTTCCATTTTTTTTCTCCCTCTCTTCTCCCCACCTTCTCCTCTAGATTCAATATATGTTAAACATGTGCAATTCTTTTATATATTTTTCCATAATTATCATGCTACACAAGAAAAATCAGATCAAAAAGGAAAAAAATAGAAACAAAACAAAATTCAAGCAAACAACAACAAAAAAGTAAAAATAACATATTGTGATCTACACTTAGTACCCACAGCACTCTCTCTGGGTGCAGATAGCTCTCTCATCATAATACCATTGGAACTGGCCTAAATCACCTAACTGTTGATAAGATCCATGTCCATCAGAATTGATCATCTTATAATCTTGTTATTGCTGTGTACAATGTTTTTTGTTTGTTTGTTTGTTTGTTTTTTGTTCTACTCATTTCACTTAGCATCAATTTGTGTAAGTCTCAGGTTTTTCTGAAATCATCCTGCTGATCATTTCTTATACAACAATAATATTCCATTATATATATGTGTGTGTGTGTGTGTGTGTGTGTGTGTGTGTGTGTGTGTGTGTGTGTCATAATTTATTCAGCCATTCTCAAAATAATGAGAATCCACTCAGTTTCCAGGTCCTAGGCCTCTATTTTCTCATCTCAAAAATGAGAGGCTTAGATTACATATCTTCTAAAGTATCTTTTATCTTTAAAACTATGAAATGATGAACTACAATATATTTATTCTGTATTTTCTCTAAATTTATAATACAAATATACCGTCATAGTCACTGGAGATGCCGTGATATGAGGCCAAACCGCACTGTTACCATTACATATGCCTTGACAAAAAGCATGGTTGAGCTGAAATAGGAACGAATGGGCCTGAAGTAGCAACCAGTAGCCAGTCAGAGGAACTAAGGTTCATCCGCAGATTATGGGCTTGCTCTGAAGGATAGTGTATCTTCAGATGGCGGATTACAAACTTTGTACATGTACAATGTACACAGAAAAGTACAAATATTTGTACTTATTTCTATTAATAGAATATATGCTTATTTGGGTCAAAGATGGTATTCTATTTGTCTCTGAATCATTACTGTCTAGTAATAAACCTGGCAGACATACAAAAAAGTGCTTATTAAATGTTTGTGGAATGAGTAATTCTAGAGATTGTTCTTTTATAAAACAGGTCCAAAGTGACTTATAGTATTTTTCATTTTTCTTTAGTCATACATTGTTTGATCCCATCATGATGAGACATTCTGTCCTCTCCTTAGCCTCATTGTGAAAGAAAAATCAGAACAAAAGAGGAAACCTATGAGAAAAAAAAAAAGAAGAAGGAAAATGGCATGTTTTGATCTGCATTCAGACACCATAGTTCTTTCTCTAGATGTGGTCAGCATTTTCCATCATAAGTCCCTTTGAATTATCCCGGGGTCATTGCATTGCTAAAAAGAGCTGTTGCTCTTAGTTGCTTATCACACAAACTTGCTGTTATTATGTTCAATATTCTCCTGCTCACTTCATTCAGCATTAGTTTATGTAAGTGTAAGTCTTTCCAGGTTTCTCTCAAATCCAACTATTGATCATTTCTTATAGAACAATAGTATGGCATTGCGCTATATTAATGTTGCAATTTCCTCACTTTTTTTCCCAATATTTATCATTTTCTTTTTCTGTCATATTAGCCAACCTGATTAGTGTGGGTGGTATCTCAGAGTTTCATTTGTGTGTGTGTATGTATATGAATACACACACATTTAGTTTTATAAAATTTTGATTTCTATTTTTTTCTCCTTTCCTACTCTTCTTCTCCCCTTCCCAAGATGATAAGCAATCTAATATAGGTTATACATATACAAGCATATTAAATATATCGTTACACTAATCATGTTGTGAAAGAAAAGTCAGAACAAAATGGGAAAAACAAGAGAAAGATAAACCCTTAAAAAAGTGAAAATATGTGCTTATTCTGCATCCAGACTTCATAGTTCTTTTTCTAAATGTAGATAGCATTTTGCATCATGTATCTTTTGGAATTGTCTTTGATCATTGTATTTCTGAGAAGAGTTAACTCTATCAAAGTTGATTACGGCACGATGTTGCTATTATTATTCTCAGTATCAGTTCATGGAAATCTTTCTACTTTTTTTCCCTGAAATTCACATGCTCATAATTTTTCATAGAACAATAGTATTCTATTACATTCATATGCCACAATTTGTTCAGCCATTCCTCAATTGATGGATACCAACTCATTTTCCAATTCTTTTTCACCACAAAAGGGCCACTACAAACATTTTTGCATATGCAGATACTTTTTACTTTTTTATTATCTATTTGGGACACAGACTAGTGGTGGCCCTGCTGAACCAAAGGATATGCACAGTTTGATAGCTCTTTGGGAATAGTTTCAAATTGCTCTCCAGAATGATTAGATCCATTCACCACTGCACCAACAATATATTAGTGTCCCAGTTTTCCCACATCCCCTCCAACATTTATCATGACATCTTAGCTAATTTGAGTCCTGTGAAGTGGTACCTCAAAGTAGTTTAATTTTCATTTTTCAATCAGTAGTGATTTAGAGAATTTTGTCCACATTACAAGAAATTTAATTTCTTCATCTGAAAATTACCTGTTCATATCATTTGACCATTAATCAATTGGAGAATGACTTTTATTCTTATAAATTTGACTCAATTTTTTATATATATTTAAAAAAGGCCTTTATCAGAAATACCATTTATAAGAATTGCTTCCCAACTTGATGCTTTCCTTCCAATCTTTGTTTTATTGGCTTTTTGTGGAAAACCTTTTTAATTTAGCTTAATAAAAATTAACCATTTTGCTTTTTATAACATTCTTTAAATCTTATACAGTCATAAATTCTTCCCTTCTCCAAGAGAGAACTATTCCTTGGTTTCCTAATTTGCTCATATTACCCTTTGTATATAAATAATTTATCAATTTTAAGAGCAATTTGGTATACATTATAAGATACTGGTCTATGCCTAGTTTCTGCCATAGTATTTTGCCAACATTTTCCTCAAATAATGAGTTCTTATCCCAGAATCTTAGGTTTATCAAAAAGTAGATTATTATAGTTATATATGTTTTACATACCTAACCTTTTCTCTTAATCCCCACTCTTTTTCTTAATCACTACAAAAATGTTTTTGATGATTACTGCTATATAAGGAAAACTTTCTAAGAAATGATAAAGTAGACTTTGAAGGATGAATAGAAATACAATAGGTAAAGATGAGTATAATAGCCAAAGTGGCACAGTAATGGCAGGGATTAATCTCAGTTCTCTCAAATATTCCTCCAAAGCACTTTAAAGTAGCAACTTAAAATAAATTCTTGAACAGCAGAAGCAACAAAAGAATGGAATGGGAAAATATCTATTCCGGTACAAATTAGAACATTATCTAGAAAGGTCTATTTCACTGGGGTGATAGTATAGTAAAGTCCAGTATAGACAATGCCCCAACAAACCAGAAGCCAGTCTTGAAAGTTATTGAAATAGACCCTCCACCCCACAGATTGTAAATGTAAAGGGCTGAAACTCTGAGTTGATGCACTGGGGTCAGACAACCAAGCACTTAAGGCTAATTACCAATTGGACAATATGCTCTATTAGCATATGCTTGGAAAATGGCATTCCCCACTATTCTGTGCTGGTTTGATCTTTTGGTGGATATAGAGAATTGTGGGAGGGATTAAGGGTGGAGTAAACAAGCCAGAGTCACCTTGGCGGTAGACAAGGAGAAAGGAGGTCATGAAGATCTTGCATCCATCCCCTTCACTTCTACCCTTAAAGACCAAGAATAAAGACCAAGGACTTTTGCTTATCCTGACTCTGGCTGATTCTAAGGCATCCAGGGTGCTAACTCGGACTTCATATTTGGTGCCCAGTGTGTGGACCAAGGACCCTAATTTCACTGAAAAAATCCCCAGTGAAATAGGGTGAGTATTTTAATAGACAAACAGGGAACTTACTTTGTTAAGGGCTAAACTATTAACTTTTTCTAACTGAAATGGGGCAGATATTAGGAAAGGATTCCCCCCATCCCCACGCTCACCCTCATCCTCACCCCAAGAAGGTGATAAAGAAAGCATACATAAGTTGATCAAGGCACAAGGTTTAATTGTAACTTGGGAGCAGATTGCTAGACTCTTGGATACATTAGAACACATGTCTCCTTGATTCTTTTTTTTTCCCCTAGATTCTTAAAAGAAGAAGGTATAGGGACAGAGAATTGGAAATTAGTAGGAATTCAACTATGTGGATACTACAATGATAAAGGCCCTGATTCAATTTCAAACATTCTATATATATATACAGCATAATACAATAGGTCTTAAAGAATCCTACGAGTTATAGAAAAAAATAAAAGTTTTAAGAACAGCCAGATGAGGAAGTGTGAGGAAAAAGAAGACAAAGGACAGATTAATGGCAATATCACCAGAAGGCATGAGGAGTTAAGTAAGCTTAAAAAAATGTGGTGATTCTTGATCTCACAAGGCAGTTTCAACCCCACCTAAATTGGAGCCCCCATCAACTCCACCTTCCAGGATGAAGGGAGGAGGAATAGTGGGAGGAGCAGTGATACCACCAATACCTCCCCTACAGAAATCACCCTCTCCTATGACTAGATTGCATAAGTCACAGAAGAAGGGCAGGATATAGTCGATTTGAAAATAGGAATGTATCCTATAGGAATGTATAGGAATTACAAAACAGTGTCCATCCATACACTGATGTAGGAAACTGGGGAATGTGTAGATAATATCCCAGTCACTAATACAGATAGACAATGTGTGGTTTTCTACCAGGAGAAGTAGTAGCATCAGGTTAACTGATACAGACTCCTAATAAGCAATCTGGTGATAGTCGCCCAGATTCTGACTCCAAGCAACAAAATCCTGGAATATACTAGACAGCAGCTGTGATAGCTGACCAACCTATGCTCACTATCTATATAAATGACATACCATTAGAAGGATTCGTAGACACTGGTGCAGATTATACAGTCATTAGAGGTGCCAACTGGTCCAGTCACTGGCCAAAGATTAAGGCAGATACCTATGTGTCTGGCATAGGAGGATCAATAGCAGCTGAAGTTAGTGCTACCCCTTTGAGATGGACTTTTGAAGGTGAAAAAGGAGTTTTTATTTCTTTTATCCTTGAAAAATCTCCATCTATCTATAGGGAAGAGACATTTTTTACAACAATTAGGATTACAAATGAGTACTTCAGTTTTTTAGGCAGGGCTGCTGTTGAAGACCTGCCAACACTTTCATCTGTTCCTATCCAATGGAAAACTGATACACCAGTGTGAATAGAAGAGCTTAGGTAGCAATAAAATTCAGGCCTTATTAGATATAGCACAGGAGGAACTTGACCAAGGACACTTACAACCTTCTCTAAGTCTTTGGAATTCCCCAGTATTTGTTGTAAGAAAGAAATCTGGAAAATGGAGGATGTTGACTGATTTAAGAAAGGTAAATGAACAGATGGAAACTATGGGAACTCTTCAGCCTGGGCTTCCATCTCCTACTCAGTTGCCTAGATAATGGCCTCTTTGGGTTATAGACATTAAGTATTGTTTCTAGTCTATCCCTCTACATAAGGAGTATATGAAAAGATTTGCCTTTTCAGTTCCCAGCATTAACTTAGCTGAGCCTTATAAAAGATATGAATGGACAGTTTTGTCACAGGAAATGAAAAACAACACTACTATGTGTCAAATGTATATTGCTGCAGCTCTTACTCCAGTAAGAAAAGCATTTCCAAAAGTAATGTTATTACATTATATGGATGATATATTGGGATGTGCACCTAAGGAACAAATGTTAGAAGCATGTCTATATAAGACCATAGAAACACTAAGCAACTACAAATTGCACATAGCTCCAGAAAAAGATTCAAAGATATGGTCTTTTTCAGTATATAAGATATGAAGTATACCCTAAGGTGGTTATAGCACAAAAAACTTTTCTTAAGAACAAAGGAGCTAAATTCAGTTTCAATTGATCAAGGATGGACAGAAGCAGCTACACCCAAAGAAAGAACACTGGGAAATGAATATAAACTGCTTCCATTTTTGTTTTTCTTCCCGGGTTATTTATACCTTCTGAATCCAATTCTCCCTGTGCAACAAGAAAACTGTTCAGTTCTACACACATATATTGTATCTAGGATATACTGTAAGCTATTCAACATGTAAAGGACTGCTTGCCATCTGGGGGAGGGAGTGGAGGGAGGGAGGGGAAAAATCGGAACAGAAACGAGTGCAAGGAATAATGCTGTAAAAAATTACCCTGGCATGGGTTCTATCAATAAAAAGTTATTTTTAAAAAATGGTATAAGATATAGGAATTGCATTTAGTGGTGGTGTGAGAGACAGTGAGAGCAGTAAAGATGAAATAGGAATAATATTAATGAAATAAAGTCTATATTCTCTTCTTTCCTAAAAAAAAAAAAATAATAATAATAATAAAGAACAAAGGAGCTAAATATCATAAATTACTTTCAGAAATTGATAGGAGATATCCAATGGATGTGTCCAGTGTTAGGCTTGACTACCTATCAAGGTATTATATGACATTATATGACATGCAAATATTATATGACATTTTAAGGGGAGACAGTGCTTTAAACTCACCACATCAGCTTACAAATAAAGCTCAAGAAGCTTTGAGAGAAGTTGAACTGGCTTTATCCAATGTGGTTGAAAAAGTCACTCAAAAATCCTTGGAAATATCAGTTTTTGCTACAGAAGAGGCACCTACAGTAGTCCTTCATCAAGGAGACAGTGTGATAGAGTGGGTGAACCTCCCAGCACAACCAGAACAAAGCCGTACTTCTTATCCAATGTTTGTGGCTAGAATTTTATTAAAGGCCATTAAGCAAGCAGTACAATTATCTGATTAAAACCTGACAAGATATGTAACTCTTATACCAATGTACAAATTAATATATGCTGTGAAACCATCCTTGAGTGGCAAATTTTATTTGCCATGGCTCCAAATTTTATACATGGGTCTCCATTAAAGATAACCAGACTATTACATAATTGGCCATGGATTCTTGAAGAAAAAGTTTCTAAAGTTCCTCTTAAAGGATCAACTGTCTTTAGAGATGTATCAAAACATAATATTTGCATGACTTAATTATAAAGAGAGTAATAAAAACTCATTTTCAGTCTACTCAGCAGAATCAATTGTATGCAATCATTCTAGCTCTTACTTAATATCCAGGAGATATAAATATAATATCTCATTTGGCCTATCCAGTAGGTGTGGTACAAAGAATTACAACAGTCCAAATAAAATTTGTAGCCTCTAATATATATCAGTTCTTTAAGAAACTTCAAGAGGAAGTGAGAAAACATCCAGGTAAGATTTATATCTTGCATGTCCACTCTCATAATGGACTTCCAGGTCCTATTTTTGATGGTAATTCAAAAGCAGATAGTCTTCTAACTATGTTGGCCAATATTCCTTTATTTCAAGAAGCCCAAGAATCTCATTATAAATATCATCAAGCTGCTCAAGCTTTACTTTTACAATTTGGAATAATGAGAGAGGAAGCTAGGAGCATAGTAAAAGCCTGTACACTTATCTTCCTTTCCATGCTCCTATGCTCCAGGGAAGAACCCCTGTGGTTTGAGACCCAGTGAAATTTGGCAAATGGTTGTAACCCATTATAAATTTTTTTGTTGTGGCTTTTATCTATGGTGTGGTAGCACCTTTTCAGGATTCACTTTTGCAATACCAGCAGCAAAAGGGACAGCCCAAGTGGTCACTGAATTCCTTATACAAGTAGTTGCATTTATGAGTGTGCCACAAGCAATAAAAATACATAATGGACCTGCATATACTTCTCAACATTTTGCACACTTTTGTGCACAGTATAAGATTTTACATACCACTGGTATACCTTCTAATCCTCAAGGACAGTTAATAGTAGAGAGGACAAACAGAGACATCCAGACACTCTTCCAAAAACAAAAGAAAGGGGGAGCCACAGGCAATCCTAGAGAACTTCTAAATCTAGCTCTTTATATTATTAACTTCTTGATTTTTGATAAAGATGCACTGGTTCCAGCAGACAGGTTTTATAATCCACTGGAAGGACAGTGTCAGTGTGAGCAGCTCCACTATCTTTAAATAATCACCAGGTGATGTGGAGAGACCCAGAAAGTGGTGAATGGAAGGGACCTGATAGTTTAACTGTTTGGGGGAGAGGGTTTGCTTGTATCTCTACAGATAGAGAAAAAAACAGATGGGTGCCAATGAGCTGTATTTGCCTTGTCCATCAGAGAGAGATGAAGCAGACCCTTGAAACAAAGGAGAGGACACAAGAAACATTGGGTGGTTCCATCGCTGACTATGCCCACTACTGAAAGAGCATGGCTGTTATGGCATTTGACTCATGGACATCAAAAATTGTAGGAATTCAAAACTCTCAGGAATCATTGGATTCTCTGAGACATGATAAGACTGTTGTGGGACTTGAAAATCCTCAGAAATCATTGGATTTTCTGAGAAATGATGATTGGATTCCCTAACACATTAAAAAAAACTGTTGCAGCATATCTAACATATATATAGGACTGCTTGCCATCTAGGGGAGGGGGTAGAAGGAGGGAGGGGAAGAATAGGAACAGAAGCGAGTGCAAGGGATAATGTTGTAAAAAAATTACCCTGGCATGGATTCTGTCAATATAAAGTTATTATAAAATAAAATTAAAAAAAAAAAAAAACTGTTGTAGGACTTCAAAAACTTGCAGGGATCACTGGATTCCCTGACATGTAAAGCAATGAACAATAGATTAGTTTTGGACTATCTCTTGGCTGATGAATAAGGCATATGTGTGACTGTTGTTTACATACCCTCCTTCTAGGACTTCTGGAAATCTTTTACAACACTAAGTTGATTTATATTGTTTATTATATCACTACTTGCATGTACAATTCATATTTATTACACCACATTGACCCTCCACTGGCTGTGGAGAGAGTCATCACTAATAGCTTGTGCGTTACTGCTATGTGCTTGTTTAATGTCTCCCATGCTGATGTATTTGTGCATACTTGTTTCTAATAAGATCCTTGAGCTGAAAAAATTGCTAGCAATATCTGGCTTGAATCCCCACTTCCCTTTGGTGCTTTTCATCTCCCTTCCTGTGAAGTCAGGGAGTGATCATCTCCTTTTTAGTGCTTTCACCTCCCTTCCTGAGAAGTCAGGGAGGGTGTGATCACGTCCTCTTTGGGGTTATCACCTCCCTGAGAATTCAGGGTTGGCATGACCACCTGTGTTCTAAAACAAAAGAAAGTGGGAGATGTAAAGGGCTAAAACTCTGAGTTGATGCACTGGGGTTGGACAACCAAGCACTTAAGGCTAATTACCAATTGGACAATACTCTATTAGCATATGTGTGGAAAATGGCCCTCCCCACTATTCTGTGCTGGTTCAATCTTTTGGTGTATACAAAGAATTGTGGGAGGGATTAGGGGGTGGAATAAGACAAGCCAGAGTCACTTTGGTGGTAGATGAGAAAGGAGGTCATGGAGATCCTGCATCCATCCCTTCACTTTTACCCCTAAAGACCAAGAATAAAGACCAAGGACTTTTCCTTATTCTGACTGTGGCTGATATTAAGGCATCCAGGGTGCTAATTCAGTCTTCACATGTAAAGCTATCAGATAATTGGTTAAAAAAAAAAAAAGATTTGAGAGGGTCATTGCTGAGAAATTTGGTATTGACCATATATTGAACCAGGATGCAGTTACTTGTCAAGGATTTACAACAACAAATAAGATCATGCAATCATAGGAGAGCTGAGATCTAGGTCATACATAGTTTCAGGGATTTAAAAAATGCTTCTAGTCATTCATGAAACAATGCACTGGCCTGAAGATAAGTGACCACACCTTTCCTTAGATTATACCATCTTAGAAGAACTAAAATTTTGTAAACCCATAAAATTAGCTCTGAAAGCAGAAAGATGAAGATCTGAAACTTTGAACATTGGCATTTTCACCCTGGGCACAGAGCCCAACCTTATCATAGTGTTAATAGTCAAAAAATAAGATGGGAATATGCAGAAACAAACAACAACAACAAAAAAGAAGAAAACCCTGACCATAGAAAGATACTGTGGTGTCAAGGACAATGAAAATACAAACTCAGAAGATAGCAATGCCAAAATAACAATATGAAACAAAAATGTAAATTGGTTTCGACTCTCTCCTCTCAAACTCCAGAAAATCAAAAAGTTTTAAATAATCAAATAAAAGAAGAAGAGGAAAACGGGGGAAAAGTTCAGAGTGATGCAAGAAAATAATTTTAGAGAGTCAAAAGCATTGTATGAGAGGAACAAAAAATACAAAAAAAAAAAAACTTAAAATAGAATAGGCCATATTGTTAAGAAAAGCAAAAAAAAAAAAAAAAAAATGGCCTATTTTGGAAAGGAGAGCACTTTAAAAATCAGAATTGGCCAAATTAAAAAAAAAAAAAAAGAAAGAAAGAAAGATGTACAAGAAAGAACTGCAAAGGTAGAAGCAAGAAGACAGATTCTAGAATAGTAAAACTCACCCCCCAAAAAAGGGAATGAAACAATTTTCCAGTCCAAGACAAATTAGATGTTATATAGGAAAAGTGTGGTTGAACCATGTTGAAAGAGGAACACAGTTCATCACAAACTTGTCCTCAACAAACCAGAAGTAGACCCCCGCCCCCTCAGGTAATTAAATAAGTGGCAGCATAGGCAATTTACAGGCCCTTGAGCCCATATAAAGTAAGGGTATCAGACTATGGGGCAGAAGAAGATTTACAGGAGCCTTTTTTGTTGGGACCAAGTACAGAACTCTGAATTTGGATTGTAGTCCTGAGTCTTAATTTCAGTGTGAGTAAGAACACTAGCACAGAAGAGCTTTCTGCCATAGAGAGGCAGAAACTCTGGTCATAGCTACATGTTGAAAAGAGTATTATGCACACTCCAATGCACACTACAAGAGAGTAGCAAACACACATATTCCCAGATCATACCATCAAGAAAGACAAAAATTGCAGGTTTTCAGAATTGCCTCTGAAAATAGCTGCACTAAAAAAACAAACAAACAAACAAACAAAAAAACAAAACAAACAAAAAAAAAACAAAAAAAACAAAAAAACTGAAGCTTGGGACAGTGTCGCTTCCTCTTAGGAAGGAAGAGCCCCTCTTTACAGACTCAAGAAATTCCAGTTAACTAAAGAGAAGAATTCCTTAAAAACTGAATTGGCCAAATGGAAAAGGAAATACAAATAATCCCTTAATAGTGAGAACTGGGCAAATGGATGCTAATGACTTTATGAGACAAATAATGAAAAAATAATAATTTTTAAAAATAGAAGAAGTGTGGAATACCTCATTGAAAAAAAAAAACTGACCTGGAAAATAAATCCAGGAAAGGTAATTTAAGAATTATTACATTAACCAAAAGTCATGATTTAAAAAAAGCCTAATAATAATTCTTCAAGAAATTACCAAGAAAAACTAATCTAATATTCTAGAACCAAAGGGTAAAAGAGAAATTTACAAAAAAAAAAAAAAATTACCTCCTGAATGAGATCCCAAAATAGAAACTCCTAGATATATTATAGGTAAATTCCAGACTTCTCAGATCAAGAAGAAAATACTGTAAGCGGCCAAAAAAGAAACATTTAAAGTATTATAGTCACATTAAGCATAACACAAAATATAACAAAAAATTATTATAGAATATGAGGACTTAAAATACAGTGTTCTGGAGGACAAAGGATTTAGGATTACAAGCAGGAATAGTCTACCCAGCAAAATTAAATATAATCCTTAAGGAGAAAAAATAAATATTTAATTAAGCTGAGGATTTTCAAGTATTACTGATAACAACAACAGAGTTTAATAGAAAATTTGACTTCCCAATAAAAGATTCAAGAAAAACATAAAAAGGAAAAACATGAGAAAGAAATCACAAAGTATACAATAATGTTAAACAACTGACATTCTTACATGAGAAGATGATACTTATAACTTTTAAGAACTTTATCATTATTTGGGCAATTAGAAGGAGTATACATAGAAGGAGGTCATGGAAAGAGGTGAGAATGCAATTGAGAGAATAAGGAAAGGAGAGGTAAAATAATAATAATAATAAAAAAAAGTAAAAATACCAACTCATTTGGACATAGACATAGATATTGCCTTACACAAAAGCAGTAGGAGGAAAAAAATAAATTAAGGGTAATAGAAATATAAGGCAAGTAGGAAAGGTTATAGTGAGTTACAAAACATGTTTACAGAAAACAAATTGTTCTTGAAAACAATTTTACACAATAAAAGAACAAAGAGCATATTCTCCTGGTTCTGCTCAATTCACTTACCATCAGTTCCTGTAAATCTCTCCAGGCCTCTCTGAAATCATTTTAGATTAGAACAATAATAATACATAATATTCATATACCATAACTTATTCAATCATTCTCCAATGGTTGGGCAGCAACTCAGTTTCCAGTTTCTTGCTACTATGAAAAGGGCTGCTACAAACATTGCACATATAGTTTTTTTTCCCTTTTTTATCATCTTTTTGGGGTACAGACACAGTAGAGACACTGCTGGATCTCATTTCTTTTTCTTAAAATAATTAGTTTAATTTAAAATGCTACTAGATGTTCTAGTATCTAGACAGTAATATCTTCTGCAACTCTATTTTTTTCTAATATGATTATATTATCTGGTATTCTTTCCTTCTTTTTTCCTCTTCTATTATTTTCATTTTCCTTCTCTCTTTTTTGTATGAATTAACACTGTATAATATAGCAGGAAAGCATTTACTATAATGCAAGGAAATATAAAGTAAATCATTTCAAAGAGACACTAAACAATAAGAACTGAGGAATAACGTGAACAAAACCTGTGATATTTTCACAAGCATCAATATTACAACAACTTTTAAAACATGGATAAAGTGGAAAAGAAGAAAAAGAGCAAAAGCAGAAGAATGTTTAGATTAATAATGAAAAACAAATTCAAAATTGTGAAATATTTGATCAATACAATGCCAAGAAAATGGCTACAAAGACAGACCATGATGCATATTATCTATCTCATAAACAGATAATAAACTTTGGAATTAATGATAAAATTAATTAATTAATGGAATTTGGAATATAATGGAATTATATTTTTGGACACAAACAATAAGATAATTTGTTTAACTTTACATACATATATGTTACAAAGATTTTATTCTTTCTCCAAATGAGATGAGAAGACTCATTAAGTTTTAGAATTGATAAAGTAGACTCAAAAAAAAGGTCTAAAAAACTGAAGGAAAAAAAAAGGAAATGTGAAATACTTCATCAGAAAAAAAAAAAAAAACTAAACAAGAAAATAGATTGAAGAGAGTTGTTGGGCTTAAGGAAAAATTTATGTATGAAGTGCTTGTATCACTGAAGATACAAGAAGAGAGAAGAAAGAAGAGAGAGAACTGATCAATTGGACTTGCCACTAAAAATATCAAAAAGAACTAAAATTGAAAGCCCAAATTAAATGCTTGAATAGAAAGCCTAAAAAATAGAGAATTAAAATGAAAATAAAAAGTTAAAAAAGTGAATTTATAAATCAAAGTATTAGTATTTTCATAAAAAATAGGTAATCCATTTATTAATTTAATTTAAAAAACAAAAGAAAATCAAATTATCATTATACAAAAATTAAAAGATTGAATGGACAGCAAATTGAGAGAAAATCAAGCAAATTTTTGAAAACACTTTGCCTAATTACATGTCAATAAAATTGACAATCTAAATGAAACGAATGAAGATTTATAATAACATAAATTTCCCAGATTAAAAGAAAATGCAAAATATTCAATAACTTATATGGGGGGGGGAGGAATTAACCAAATCATAAATAAACTCCATAAAAAGTCAGGGAGAGACTTTATTACTAGTGGAATTTATAAGCCATTTCTACCAAACATTAAAAATTATAATTTCAATGCTATAAAATTGTAGGAAGTCTTACTACATTCCTTTTATAAAACACAAATTTTATTTTGACATATAAACAAGAAAAAGCAAAAAAAAAAAAATAGATTTAGAAGAGAAACTATAAACTAGTTTCCATTGTGGAATTTTGTTTTAAAAGCTTAAAGCAAGTACTAGTGGGCAAATTTGACACTATGCCTGTAAGAAATTAAATACACAGATGAGACTGGGTTATTTCACACCAGAAATGTAGATATGGCTCAATATTAAGGAAAAAAAAAACTATAAATATCATGAAACATATAAAATATGATTATATTAACACATTCAGAAAAATAAAGCTTTTGGTAAAATGTAATACCCATTCTCATGAAATATAAAACTAGAAAGCATAGAAATAAAAGGAGCTTTTCTTAAATGATACTTTAAAACCAAAAGCAAGCATATGTAAGGAAAACAAGGTAGAAGCCACCTGCCTTCTAGATATGTGACATCACACACATCAGTATGGAAAAAATGACATCAGTATGAAAAAATAATGCCTATTGTTCAATATTATGTGAAAAAGGTGTTGACAATGTTAGCAAACAGCAAATTTAGCAAAAATTGCAGAATATACTTTAAACCCATATAAAACATCATAATTTATATATATATATATATATATATATGTATATATATTATATATATATATATATATATGATTAATCTAAACCCAGCAGTGAATAGGAGAAATTCCACTTAACATAATTAGAGACATATCAAACATTTGAGGATCTTCTTTACAGCATATAAATGGAGTATATGAACACAAATACAAAACACACTTCACATAAATAAAGAATTATTTAAATAAGTAAAGAAATATTAATTACTCATGGGTAAGTTAAATGACAATATTACACAAATTAATTTATTAATAAAGTATCATGACAAACTGTAAATAGAAAACTAATAGTCTCAGGATGTAGACTACAATATATTTTTTTTTCCCCCTTTCTTTTCTTGCTTGGGTGGGATGACTGATATGGAAACCTATTTATATATCTTCAACTGTATAATGAATTTCATATTTCTTTGCTTCTGAATAAGTAAGGAAGGAGGGTAAGAAAAGGAAAAAGAGAATTGGAAGTCAAAATAATAATATTTTATTATAATATAATATAAATATAAACATATTTTACATTATAAATAATATAAATATAAAATAAAAATAATAGTAATGATAAGTTTTACAAATAAAAATAAATTTAACAGAGAGCTACATATGAAAATACAAAGAAAATTTGTAATTTGTAATTTGATAACTGAGGAAGCAGAGATCAAATTTATAGATATTGCCCTGTGAAACATAATTAATTATCATATGTTTACCTTTTTTTTTTTTCTTTTATAAAATGCATATCATCAGAAGATATGGAGGCTTAAGTTGACTGCTTCAGAGGCTTATTAAAAGGATAATATGATGACAAATGAATGTTTCCAAATATAAAGTCTATATAATTAATGCTAATATACTTTAAATTGGTGCTGCCAGTGACAAAGCAAAGGAAAAAAACTAAAAGGCTATCAAATAAAACTATGAACAACAACTTCCTTTTTAATAATACCTTTCAATTATTCTGGATGATCATTCAATTCTGAGGGGGGAAATCTTTTGACAAAGTCATATAAAAGTTTAAATAAGGGATTATAAAAGTAAGGCAGTGACTGCTATTCCAAGAGAATATGCTTTATCTTCTATTGGTCATTTTCTGCTTATACTCTTTCATTTAATTTTCTCCTATAATCATTATATATGTATATATCAAAAACATAATCATTATAAACTTGTAATCACATATATACACATATGCACAAATAAGGAAATTATATATATATATATATATATATATATATAAAATTTGGACAAATACATTCGAACAACATTCCCATTTTTCAATGTGTATAACATTTTGTCCTCAGACTCTTTGCCTTCATTTCAAAAAATGAGGAGGAGTTTATATCAATAAACAACATCGGTCATCACAATTAATCTAACTTCATTAGCTTTTTAGTGTTACTTTTATTCATATTATTGAATGTCCAGGTTGTATTGTTTTCCAAATTATATTTTGCAACATTTAAGTTCATTGAAGTGTTCACATTGTACCCACTTTTGACAGTAAATATTGTGATTTATCAAATATTAACATTAAAGATTTTCTTTGAACCATTGTTCAAATCATTGCTTTTAGCTATTGTACTATTGCTACTGGCTCATAATTTTTTTGTGACTGTGTCCAAATTTAACTAATGCACTATATCTAAGTGATTCCAGGCTCCATCATTGCTTGAAGCATATAATATGCAGCTCTACACAACAGCTACTTGTTATTCAATCTGCCACTGGCTTCTTTTCATCACATTGAGAAGCATCTTGAATTATAGCCAATCAAAAATTTACTTTTTACCCAGTCCAAGATAACTAACCTGATCACTTTTGGAACTCCTTTCCTGAGGTTAAAAGCTTAATTTGAAAATAATGATAAATGACTCAAGGCCCAGAGTACACAATTAAACCAAGATTCCCATTCTATATACCTAGCACCCTGGCAATATTGCCATCTACTCTAAGATCTCTACTGAAATGCCATTTCTTGGTTTATGTCTTGCTAATGATATGATAATCAAGCCAATACTACCATCCTTGTGAAATGGTCATGTCAAATTGACTGTTCTCTGGTTCAACTTATGATCTCTGTGACTCCTAAGACAATCTTCCCCATCCAACACTTTGAAATATAACTTATCTCTCTTTAATTGAACACAAATTCTTAAGTCCATAGACTATATCACTTTTGTACTTTTTTCTTCAAAACTTAGTAAAGCACCTGACATATAGTATAAGTGCGGGGTTTTATTCATTCACTTATTCATTTATGCAATATCTCCAATTCAATTTCCTCAGACCACAAAACTTTTTTTTTTAATTTTCTAAAAGGGTATTCTTCTTTCAAATGCCCTAAAACATACTATGCTTCATTTCTAAATTTCTTTCATTTCTATAGAGTTCTGCTAGAAACATCTTCATTCTCATCTATTTCTCTAAATCCAATTCATACTTGAAGTACCAGCTAAAACTCTTATTTTTTTTTCATGGTGTGTTTGGACAATGCTTTGGCTCAAATTGATCTCTTTTCTTTGAAATTATGTTGTACTGACAGTGCCAGACTCTTTAACATTTAATAAATTGCCTGGGTTCAGTTATTCATCCTCTTTTGATTATAGTTCCTTAAAAAGGAGGAGGCATAGCTCATATTGCTTTTGTTTGCCCCACTTTATACACAGAATATAGCTAGCACTCAATTAATATCTATTGTTTTTTGGTTAATCTTTTTGATGTTACATTATATATTCCCAAAATTTTATCTCAATATTAAAATTACAGTAAAATAGTTTTCATAGTTTTTTATTTTAAATAATGAATATCTACAATAGGAAGTAAAATTATAAATTTCATGAATCTAAATTTTATATATTTGTTCAAATTCCCTTTAAATTTGTCAGGCTATTAATAACCATTCAACAAATTTGAATCATTTCTCTTGAAAAATCTGACAAAAATTCCACTCAGCCAGCAGCACATTTTTCTTTCTGGGAAATTTGTTCTCCACTTTCCCCTGATTTTCCATAAAAATGTTGACAACAAGACTCATCAAAATTCAACTTTTAGAAAAAATTGTCCCACTAAAATACTTTTATAATCAACATATAATTTGTTTAGATGAATTTTTAAAGGTTATATTACCTGGATATCAACACCAACTGTATTCGTGATTTTAGGTATAATTTAAATATAATTATATTATGATTTCATAATAAATTGATAAATACTTAGAGTAAAAACTTCATCATAAGAACAAAAGAATATGATGGAAATTATCATACTATGTCATATTTTAGAAAATAACTAAATGTATGATGAGAAATGTTATAATGGGGAGATTATGTACAATTTTACATATATAATATGGCTTTTATAGGCATGTATACAAATAGTTTTTTTAAGTACATTGGTCAAAAAATGTTGACAATGATGTGAATACATTATAATAATTACCAGGAAACATGGTTGTGACATAGTTTATAGCACACTGGCTTCCAAGTTAGGAATACTTGTGTTCAGGCCTCAACTGGAAACCAACTGGAAATGGCTCCTCAGCAAATCATATATAATCTAAGTGTTCTAAGAAAATTTCTAAAACTATAAAATTCAGATAAATTCCTGAATTATATTGGTAGAAGGAGTTTCCTCATCTGGGAGTTCCCTATGTTATTGAAATTACAAATACAGAAGATTCTGGGAAGATGGAGGAGTGGGTCAGAAAACTTGTAGCTGTCCAAATTCTTACATAAAAAAAGACAAGAATCTTACTTCAGAAGGAATTTAGAGTAGAGGAAATAAATACAAGTCAAGATAAAGCTGTTATTTTCCTAAAATTATTTAATATGATCCCAGGAAAGATCTGACCTCTTGGTCACATGTATATATATCTCCAGGCCAACTCTGAAGAATCAACAAACAACAATCGCTGGGGACAGCTGGGTTTTAGAGGCAGTTTGAGTCATAGAAACTTTCATCTCAGGATCTAATGATGGAACAGAAGAGACTGAACAATCTTCTAATAAAGAGGAGCACCAAGCACAATTGTGTTGACCAGAAACTCTGGGGCTGGGGTACTACTGCTGGGGAGAATGAGTTTACATACATCTTGTGAGTGCAATAGCAGAGGGCTAGACCCTGATGGTTCTGGACACGTGAAGGTGAACTCAGTCATTGATTTCAGTTTCCTGAAAAGAGGACAGTTCTGACACCCACCAAAGGTACCATAGGGAATAAAATAATATGTGATTGAAAATTATGATTAAACAAAGAATTTTGATATAGTATTACAAGAAACAATCCTAGAACAAAAAGGTAAAGTATAACTAGGAAAAAAAAAAAAAAAACACCAATCACAACCTGAAAGAGATACCAGAAAGAACATCATAGCCAAGTTTCCCAGATGAAGGAAGAAATATTGGAAGTAAAGAGGAAACACAATTTAAACAATCATGGGACTTCAATAAAGATTACAAAAGACTTAGCAGCAACTAATGTGAAGATTTCATAGAGTAAAAAAGCTCAGATTACAACTAGTGATAACTTGCCCAGCAAATTTAATTATAATCCTGAATTGGAAAAAAAAAAGACCTTTAATGAATTGAAAATTTTCAGATAACTACAACAAAAACATTTAGAATTTAAGAAAACAATTTAAGAAAACAATTGACATAAAATATACAGTAGAATTCTAAAGTAAAGATTAATGACTAATTTTAAGGGACTAATTAAAGTCAAATCATTTACTTCTTATATATGAAAATGTTGGTTCTTTTATGAATTATTTTTATTTGGGTAGTTTGAAAGAAAAGTTTGGACTAAGCTGAGAATTATGGTGTGATTCTAAAATGTTATATATATTTGTGCACACACATGTACACATATAATTCCATAGGAGGAGATGAAAAGGAATAATTATGTCAAGCAAATGAGGCCAAAAAAAAAAAGAGAAAAAAAGTTACTAAAGAAGAGGATGGGTAGTGCTGAAATTTTACTCTCCTTAGGAATGAGTTAAAGAGGGAACAATATAAAAACCTAGATAGGTTTCAGTTCTTTCAAATGCAGAAAGAAATAGGAGGCAAGGGGATAAGGTAGGAGAGGTGATAAGAAAGGAATTTTTTGAGGGAGATTAGATTAAGTAATAAGAAGGCAAAGAAGCAGCTAGAAATAGAACAGAGGAATTAAGGATAGAAATAACAAGAAGGTAGAAGCAAAACAGAGGAATAAGAACGAAAAGCAATAAGGTGAGAAGGTTAGTGAGGAAAATAGGTAGGAGGAAAATAAACAATTATAGTTAAGAATGTGAATTGGATTAATTCACCCATAAAATGGAAAGAGATAATATCTTAAGAATTTGAATTCACCAATATTTTGCTTTCAGGAAATGTTATAAAAATGGGAAATTTTATATAAAAAAATTTATATAAATATAAAGTTCAGAAGCAGAGTATATTGTGTAAAAAAAAAAAAAAAGCAGGATAGTAACCATAATATCAAAGTTAAAATAGATTTAATCAAAAGAAAAAACAGGGAAATTTTAACATCTATCAGTCATATTAATCAATATTGATTTAGGTTATTTAAAATAACGACTGGAAATATTGCTGTGGTGCAGGAAATGACTATCTGATGATTTTGGGAAAATATGGAAAGACTGGAACTTTTGAAGGAAAATAGTATTCATATTCAGGGAAACATAAGATAAGTGGAAATAAGCATAGAATGGTCTTACATATATGCATATAAATATGTATGTATGTGATTATAGATATTTATATATTATGTTCATATATTTGTGTACATGTATGTATGGGTCCCATGAATATATGTGTGTGTTTGTGTGTGTGTATATATATATATATATTACTGTATCTACAATTAAACATATATTATACATAATCATATGCATACACTCATGGGCGTACACATGTGCACACACACAAACACACACATGCACACTCAAACATCTCCACATTTTATCATAGCCTTCAGGCATGGACAGAAGAGAAAAGGGAAAAACAAAGTAAAAAGTGCAAAGCAAATAATAAAAAGAAATTTTCAAGGAAGCAAACAAAAGATAGACAGCTCTAGAAATGTGTATTTATTATATAAGTTTTTTTGAAATGGGCATTTATCGCTTTGTGTTTTGAATCTTCTGTTATATTTTGTTAGCACAGCTTAACATGATTTTTTTTTTAAAGCAATCACAGGTCCATTAGCTATCCTGTCATGATAATACTATTCCCAATAGGATTTCCTTCCAAATCTAGATTTACATAAGATCTAAATTTTGATTTTAAGTATTTTTTGCCAAAATACTGCCTGTCCCAAATTCTCTGCTGACCTCCAACCATGCATCTCCATATGCTTCTCACATATCTCTAACTAGATGCCTAGAAGTCATCTTAAATTTAAGATAGGCAAAAGTGAACTCATCTTTCTTTAGAAATCTCTTTTCTACTCTGCCTCACCTAGTAATTTTAAAGAGGAACACTAACTTCTGAAGTCCTTAGGTTCATGAACTAGGAGTCATCCTGGATTCCTTCTTATCTTTCACCCTCCTTCAAGTCAAATCTGTTTCTAATGCCTGTCAATTCACCAAAATCTACACAATTCTGTCCTTTGATGCTGCCTTCACGCTAGTATAGTTGCCCATCACTTCATGCCTCGATATTGCAATAGCTTGCTGATGGATATACCTGCTCTGGACTCTCCTCCTTTTAATTCATCATCCATTTGACCACTAAAATGAAATAATATTATTTACCCCCACTCAATAGACTCCAGTGGCTTCCTTTGCCTCAGAAGCAAATACAGAATTCTCTGTGTGACATTCAAAGCTCTTCATAAACTATCCCCCTCTGACTTTTCCAGGATTTTTGCACTTTACTCCTCATCACTCATTCTTAAATCCACTATAATATGCCTCTTGTTTTTTTTTTTTTTTTTGGTTTGTTTGTTTGTTTTTTTTCCTAAGAACAAGACATCTTATTTGTAATCTCCAGGAATCTTCCCTGATTGTCATCCATATCTGAAGTGCTATCCCTCCTTTACTCTGCTCTTGACCTCTTTTAGGTTGCAGCTAAACATCACATTTTTATTGGGAATTAATGAATTTTTTATTAATTTTAGTTTCCTTCTATTATTTCCTACTTATTCTGCATGTAGTTAACTTTATATATAAAGTTAAACAACATGCAGTATATATATATGTATATATATATATATATATATATATATACATATGCACACATATATGCATACATATATATATATTTGTTTCATGTTATGTGATTAAGGAAACTGGAAGATTTTGGAGGGCAAACTCTTTTTTTGCCTCTTTTTGTATCCTCAGCTCCATTTAGTATAGTGACTGGCACATAGTAGCAGTGCTTAATAAAATTTTATTTTTGATTAGTTAGTAATAACAATTTAAGTCTCACTAGAATCTTTGTCTAGCATCTGAAGACAAGATAACAAATTTCTCTACAGCCCTTAGCATAATTATGGAAGCTATGCTGTGAACCTCTATTGCTAGTGCTATAGGTTATGAAGGCAGATCATTTCTAGTACCATCACAGTTTTTATACACTTTTCATATAAATCTGTCATTTTACTTCTTGGGTAGAAGCTATGATATGGGCCTCAGCTTGCAAGTTGAATATAAGACTTTTCATGAAGAATATTATGGCAGAAAAATATGGTGTCAAAATCTTATAGATTTTTTTATAAATGATTGGATATAGTAAAATAACCCCCTCTCCTCAAACCAAAGCTGCTAAATAGACTGAGAACCATTCTTTGTTCTCTTGGTTTCATATTTTTTTGAAAAAATGGGAATTGACTCATACATTCAAGGAACCTGCTTATGATATTAACATTTCACTGCTGCCTAGCATTATATTGCTTGTACTATTTAAAGCAAATACAGAAATGATTGTGCTGATATGTGGTTATACTGATTAGTCATTTTTCATTTAAAAAAAATACTGTTTCAAGCAGTTGTAAGACCAGTCTTTCATAATCTTAGCTGAAAGAGAAAAAAATGAATACAAAAATACATAAATGTTTGAAAAATCTCAAGACTGAGTTGTTTTAATTATTATATATATCCACAATTCAGACACAAGAAAGATGAGGAAATAAGAAACTACAGCACTGTTCCTTCAACCTAATCTAATATTATCTTTGCCTTCATGTTCTTAGATTCTCACCTGGGCCAATTTGCTCTAAAATATACCACCTCCTTTCCTTTTAAGTAGTTTCCTCAGATACCTTGGGGAATCACAATGCAATCAGCTGTCACTTTCTCCAGCTGTTCAGGAAGCCCAGTGTTGCCAGAAGAATTCCCAGAGAAATGTCCAAGATTCTATTTTTTTTCTTTTTTTGTCTTTAGAATAAACTATTCCCTACTATGTAGTTATAAATTCCTGCCCAAGCTTAACATAGTCTGCAAGACATAGTTGCAATATTATAAAACTGTAACATGATTCAAGGATATACCAAAAAAAAAAAAAAAAATAGAATTGCAGATTGTCAAAAGATTTATATTATTCAATACAGCAATGACTGCTATAACAACACCAGCAGATTAAAGATATTCTTAATTTGAAGGTTAAATAGTTGTAATTAAAATTTAAATATAAAAAACAAATTATTTTGAGGAAAAATTTACTAATTAAATATTATATTTTTATTTAAAATGTATAAATACACTAACTAGATTGATAAATCTATAGACAGTTTCTGTTTCTTTATAGGTAAAAGGTAAATAAGTTTTTGACAGAGTAAAGAACTCATATAATTCAGAGAATCAGAGTTAAATTTTGACTGTTGTCACTTACCATTGATGTGACCTTGTTCAAACCTTGTGTAACCTATTAAAGTTTCAGTTTTCTTACACATTAAATGAATGGGTAGGATTGAATGACATCAATTTAAATAACTGAATATTTTAATTTAATATTTTAACATTTTCAGCTATAGTAAAGTTCATTTTTTGGATTTTGGATGCTATTTTGGATACATCCAATTATTATTATTCATGAAACAAATATTTATGGAATTCATTATGTATGATGTATTAGGCTATGATATTATATTCTAAAACAATCTACATTTTAAAGAAAATCATGTAAAAGTACCCCTCTTCTTCATTTTTCTTAATCTTATAGAAATCTGTATGAGGATAGAAATATCTACATATAGATATTTATATAGAAAACATATATGTACATAAATTATATATCTTTCTCTAACACACACACACACACACACACACACACACACACACATATATATATGTAATTATGTGTGGATATGTAGATACCTACTCACATATATGTACTCTGTTTTTGATACTTCATAGTGATCTTAGTAGTAATAATATTTCTTCTATTAATTCAAAATTCACTTCTTTTATGTAATGTCTCATGATTTTTTTGTTGTTGTTGTTGAAAATGTCAATTGCTGTTCACTCTCTGATAATGAACTTCTCTAGATACAGTCAGAATTCTACTCAGATAATAGAAATATAATTTGTCAATGGATTCATGCCAATTTCCATTCCAACATTGTAGGAACAACTAAAGTTTGACCCCCAACTGGAATAACCTTCAAGAACCCAGAATCACTCCTGCAATGAATGATTTGGTGGTACTTAGCTAGAAAACATATAATTTTAAATAGTAAACTAGGGAACAAGTTTTGACAGAAATATTCTGGATTAAGAGGAAAGTAGAACTGGCAAGTGTAAATATAGCAACCAATGCAAAGATAAATGTATAAAAGTTTTTTTTAAAGCAAAAAAGTGATAATTAATTTTGGATCAACAGTGAAAGATGAAGAACATAGCTTTCCTAGGAATTATTTTAAAATTATTTCATTCCTGGGGATTATTTTATTCTTTTTATCATTAATATTTTTAACTGATCCTTCTAGCTCTATGAGAGTAAATATAAATTACAAAAGAATCAATATACTAATATTTAAATGTGTTTCATTGATTAATATAAAAGGTAACTTTGTGGTGAATAATCAAAAGATTGTTTTTAATGTCACTAAGCCCAAAAGTTTCCAATTCAAAAAAATATATATATCATTATGCTGCTTCTCCCAAATTCCCCATTAATTATATTTTTATTAGCTACTGCTATCTCAAGAAAATTATTCAATTGCCACCTCATCAACCAAACTCTCATACCATTGAGGAACAATACAACATTCTGAACATACTTATTAAAAGTTGGCAGGTATTTTGTATTACTTAAATTGTGATATCAAATATTTAGGGCTACAAAATAAAAACATCAATAGTATCCAAGAGGATAGAATCCCCAAAGCAGAATTCAGTCCAAGGAGCACTGGTGGGTGGAGAAGATATTTACATTTCTCTTTTGTCTTTGATAGACAAGAGTGAATATATTTGATTCATCAAAAGCCAGAATGAATAAAACAGTAGTTTCAAGCTGTTTGCCAAGGTTCTCTACCCCCGATTGGAATAAAAGAATGAAAAACCTTCTGAGTATAGATGCTATATTTTTTCCTCAAAGAGAAATTGCTTTGAAATAAATAAATGACTTAGAAAGTTGTAAGAATCCATTCAAAATGGGTACGTATGCAATGTTTGTGTGGCATACTAACAACTGGTAACCTCTTTCTAGTTGTCTTTAGTGAGAGTTTTTAACAAAAATTCAAAAAAGCAAACATCTATTTTTAACTTAAAATGTAGAGAAAAATACTGAATACATCTATGCCATTCCCAATAACTCCCTTGGCACATGTTCTATGAAGACATAACACCTAAGACTGGATAAGTGAAAGGCTTTCCACTGTTACCTGCATTTAATGCAAACTATCTGATTATTTTTTCTAGGCATGCCACTAATTTTTGCCTCCAAAGATCCTGATTCTTTAATCCATTCCTTCCCCCATTTCATCTCAGAGAAAAACATTATTAACAGTCAAGACAAAGTAGAAAAAATATTAAATGAATTTAGAGAGTGTATATACAATGTTGTATATTGTAGATGTAAGAAAAACATTAAGATAATGTTAAACCAGTTTAGTTTTTTAGATCCACAAGGACCTGCTCTTATTCATTCAGTTATCATCTTGGCCTGATCATATCACTGACCAATTGTTATAGGGCATGGAGAATACAAGAGAATGCCTGATCATTCTTGGACAACTAACTAGGTCTTTTAAAAAAATATGTACCAATATTCCTATAGGATCACATAGAAACTGAATTTAATGAGAACATTTTCTCTGTAAATTCAATGGATTTTGTGAAAAGGGACACTCATGCTTTGCCTATCATTAATATTCTTTTGAAAGCATAAATTTTATTTAAAATTGCATGAATGAATATGTTGGAATCCTTACAAAGTGTTAAGTCCTTAAAATTGATAGAGACAATAATTATCTAATTTAGCATGGTTCAGTTTGATTGATCTGATCCTACAAGGAGATGTTATGGGCCAGACCTTGAAACAAGATACTAAGTGGAAGTGAGGAGACAGTGTTCAAATCTAAGTTAGAATTGATTCAATCCCACAACAAATAATGGTTTCCCAGTGATATAATGATCGGTGTGTCAGTGATAAGCAAAAAGCTCTCAGGACCAGGGACAGAAACCCACTCTAGGAAGAGGAGACAGATTCATTCCATATTCCATCTTTGTGCTGGCTGGAGACATTCGGAAGGAGCTAGGGGGCTGAAGCTCAAGACTTTGAAGGACACAATAAAGGACTGGATTTTAATTCCTGGCTGCATCTGAAATGATTATTACTTAGAACTGAAACTAAGGCTGCCTCCAGAAAACCTCCCCAAGAAACCTGCTCCCAGAGAGAATGATTATATTATAAAAAAGAAGAGAACACCACATGAATAAAGGAATCTTATTGAATTATACAAAGATATAGAATTGTTTGCTATTTCTCCTAATGTATTCATAATAAATTACAAATTGTCGAGGACTTCCGGTTAAGATGGCGGAGAGGAGGCTCACAGTTGCATAAGCTCCGCGCTTTCTCTCACTATCCACTTCATTACAAGCCTCTGAATCAATGCTTGACTGAAAAAAACCCACAAAAAGTTACCAAGAGAAGCCATCCTTGAGATCCGCCAAGAAAGGTCTGTCTTTACTGGAGGGCTGGGGCGGTTTTAGATCGGGCGCAGGCTGAGGGCAGCGGCAGTGAGAGCACGGAGCAGAGCTGAGAGGGGGTGGGGAGTGATCGTAGCCGTCTCTGTGGGGAGAGCTTCGCTACAGGTTTGGAACCTGCAGCAAGTCAACAGCCCAGCAGAGAAGCTAAAAACACCGGGGCTGAAGAATACAACCGCAAACAGCTGGAGTCTCTCAGGACCTGGCCCCCCCCCCTTCCCCCCCTCAGTGACTCAGCACGCTTTGGGATCTCAGAGCGCAGGCGCAGCACAGTCCTGCTAGTGCCTCACTGCTGCCACCTGCAGTCTGTAGAGGAAGCTCGATAACACACCCAGCCCCCCCCCCCCAAAGAAAGACTCCAGTTTTTTCTGTTTTTCTTTGGTAGTTTATCTCTGATTAATAGACAGAATGAGCAAGAAGCTGAAGAGGACTTTAACCCTTGACAGCTTCTATACAGATAGAGAGCAGACTCTAAATCCTGAGGAGACTAAAAACAGGCAGTCCCCAGGTGATTCCCCAAAGGAGGAAACCATCTGTTCCTCAGCACAGATGAACCTCATAGAAGTGATTAAAAAGGCTCTCACAAGGGAGCTAGAAGAAAAATGGGGAAAGCAGAGTGAGGCTTGGCAAAAGGAGAGGGAGGCTTGGCAAAAGGAGAGGGAGGCTTGGCAAAAGAGCCTGGAGAAAGTTAAAGAGAGAGTGGATAAAGAAGTAAAATCCTTGAAAAATAGGATTAGTGAACTGGAAACAGAAAACAGCTCTCTAAAAAACAAAATGGGCGAAATGGAAAAAAATTCCACAGAACAAAAGAACTCAATTGGACAATTAGAGAAAGATTTTAAAAAAGTGAGTGAAGAGAATACTTCACTGAAAATCAGAATTGAACAAGTGGAATTGAATGACTCGAGGAGACAAGAAGAATCAGTCAAGCAAATCCAAAAAAATCAAACAATGGAGAAAAATGTGAAATACCTTCTGGGGAAGACAACAGACCTGGAAAACAGATCCAGGAGAGACAATCTGAGAATCATTGGACTCCCAGAAAAACATGATGAAAAAAAGAGCCTGGACACCGTCTTCCAGGAAATTATCAAAGAGAACTGCCCAGAAGTCATAGGAACAGAGGAAAAAATAAACATTGAAAGGATTCATCGATCACCCACTGAAAGGGATCCTAAAATCAAAACACCAAGGAATATAGTGGCCAAATGCCAGAACCCTCAGGTGAAAGAAAAAATATTGCAAGCGGCTAGAAAAACCCAATTCAAGTATCAAGAGCCACAATAAGGATCACCCAGGATCTGGCAGCATCCACATTAAAAGATCGAAGGGCCTGGAATATAATATTCCGAAAGGCTAAGGAACTTGGTATGCAACCAAAAATAACTTACCCAGCAAGAATGAGCATCTTTTTCCAGGGAAGAAGATGGACATTCAACGAAGTAAGCGAATTTCATCTATTTCTGATGAAAAAACCAGAACTTAACAAAAAGTTTGATCTACAAATATAGAACTCAAGAGAAATCTAAAAAGGTAAAGATTAATCTTGGGAACTATATTTTGACTATATAGATGTATAAAGAATACATGTATACCTTGTTCTAGAAATTGATGTGGAAAGGACATTGTACCAGAAAAAGGGTAAAGTGGGGGTAGTACATCTCATGAAGAGGCATAGGAAACCTATTATATCTGAGAGAAAGAATGGAGGGGGATGAATATAGTGGGTATCTTACTGCCTTCAGAATTGGCTTTAAGTGAAAAATCTTAAGACATATTCAATCTATGGTGAAACTTCTCCCATCTCATTGAAAAGTGAGAAGGGAAAAGTGGAAAGGGAAGGAATAAGCTAAGCGGAAGGGAATACGGGAACTGGGAGGGAAAGGGGTAAGATAGGGGAGGAACTCTAAGGCGGGGGGAGGGACACTAAAAAGGGAGGGCTGTGAGAAGCAAGGGGTGCTCACAAGCTTAATACTTGGAAGGGGGGAAAGGGGAAAGAAGGGAGGAAAGCATAAACCGGGGTTAACAAGATGGCAAGTAATACAGAATTGGTCATTCTAACCATAAACGTGAACGGGGTAAACTCCCCCATAAAGAGGAAGCGGTTAGCAGAATGGATTAAAAGCCAGAATCCTACAATATGTTGTTTACAGGAAACACACCTGAAGCGGGGAGATACATGCAGGTTAAAGGTAAAAGGTTGGAGCAAAATCTACTATGCTTCAGGTGAAGTCAAAAAAGCAGGGGTAGCCATCCTGATCTCAGATCAAGCTAAAGCAAAAATTGACCTAATTAAAAGAGATAAGGAAGGACACTATATCTTGCTAAAGGGTAGCATGGATAATGAAGCACTATCTATATTAAACATATATGCACCAAGTGGGGTAGCATCTAAATTCTTAAAAGAGAAACTAAGAGAGCTGCAAGAAGAAATAGACAGTAAAACTATAATAGTGGGAGATCTTAACCTTGCACTCTCAGAATTAGATAAATCAAACCAGAAAATAAATAAGAAAGAAGTCAAAGAGGTAAACAGAATACTAGAAAAGCTAGATATGATAGATCTCTGGAGAAAATGTAATGGAGACAGAAAGGAATACACTTTCTTTTCAGCAGTTCATGGAACCTATACAAAAATTGACCATATATTAGGACATAAAAACCTCAAACTCAAATGTAGTAAGGCAGAAATAGTAAATGCATCCTTTTCAGACCACGATGCAATGAAAATTACATTCAACAAAAAAGCAGGGGGAAGTAGACCAAAAAATAATTGGAAACTAAATAATCTCATACTAAAGAATGATTGGGTAAAACAGCAAATCATAGACATAATTAATAACTTCACCCAAGAAAACGATAATAATGAGACATCATACCAAAATGTATGGGATGCAGCCAAAGCGGTAATAAGGGGAAATTTCATATCTCTAGAGGCCTATTTGTATAAAATAGAGAAAGAGAAGGTCAATGAATTGGGTTTGCAATTAAAAATGCTAGAAAAGGAACAAATTAAAAACCCCCAGTCAAACACTAAACTTGAAATTCTAAAAGTAAAAGGTGAGATCAATAAAATTGAAAGTAAAAAAACTATTGAATTGATTAATAAAACTAAGAGTTGGTTCTATGAAAAAACCAACAAAATAGACAAACCCTTAGTAAATCTGATTAAAAAAAGGAAAGAGGAAAATCAAATTGTTAGTCTTAAAAATGAAAAGGGAGAACTCACCACTAACGAAGAGGAAATTAGAGCAATAATTAGGAGTTACTTTGCCCAACTTTATGCCAATAAATTCGACAACTTAAATGAAATAGAAAAATACCTCCAAAAATACAGCTTGCCCAAACTAACAGAGGAAGAAGTAAATATCCTAAACAGTCCCATCTCAGAAAAAGAAATAGAACAAACTATCAATCAACTCCCTAAGAAAAAATCCCCAGGACCAGATGGATTTACATGTGAATTCTACCAAACATTTAAAGAACAATTAACTCCAATGTTATATAAACTATTTGAAAAAATAGGGATTGAAGGAGTCCTACCAAACTCCTTTTATGACACAGATATGGTACTGATACCTAAACCAGGTAGGCTGAAAACAGAGAAAGAAAATTATAGACCAATCTCCCTAATGAATATTGATGCTAAAATCTTAAATAAAATATTAGCAAAAAGATTACAGAAAATTGTCACCAGGATAATACACTATGACCAAGTAGGATTTATACCAGGAATGCAGGGCTGGTTCAATATTAGGAAAACTATTAACATAATTGACTATATCAATAACCAAACAAACAAAAACCACATGATCATCTCAATAGATGCAGAAAAAGCATTTGATAAAATCCAACATCCATTCCTAATAAAAACACTTGAGAGCATAGGAATAAATGGACTTTTCCTTAAAATAGTCAGGAGCATATATTTAAAACCATCAGTAAGCATCATATGCAATGGGGAAAAACTGGAACCTTTCCCAGTAAGATCTGGAGTGAAGCAAGGTTGCCCACTATCACCATTATTATTTAATATCGTATTAGAAACACTAGCCTCGGCAATAAGAGTCGAGAAAGATATAAAAGGAATTAGAGTAGGCAATGAGGAAACCAAACTATCACTCTTTGCAGATGATATGATGGTATACCTAGAGAACCCCAGAGATTCTACTAAAAAAGCTATTGGAAATAATTCATAATTTTAGCAAAGTAGCTGGCTACAAAATAAATCCCCATAAATCCTCAGCATTTTTATACATCACCAACAAAACCCAACAGCAAGAGATACAAAGAGAAATTCCATTCAGAATAACTGTTGATACCATAAAATATTTGGGAATCTATCTACCAAAGGAAAGTCAGGAATTATATGAGCAAAATTATAAAAAAGTCTCCACACAAATAAAGTCAGACTTAAATAATTGGAAAAATATTAAGTGCTCTTGGATCGGCCGAGCGAACATAATAAAGATGACAATACTCCCTAAACTAATCTATTTATTTAGTGCTATACCAATCAGACTTCCAAGAAAATATTTTATTGATCTAGAAAAAATAACAACAAAATTCATATGGAACAATAAAAAGTCGAGAATCTCAAGGGAATTAATGAAAAAAAAATCAAATGAAGGTGGCCTAGCTGTACCTGATCTAAAATTATATTATAAAGCAGCAGTCACCAAAACCATTTGGTATTGGCTAAGAAATAGATTAGTGGATCAGTGGAAAAGGCTAGGCTCACAAGACAGAATAGTCAACTATAGCAATCTAGTGTTTGACAAACCCAAAGCCCCTAACTTCTGGGAAAAGAATTCATTATTTGATAAAAACTGCTGGGATAATTGGAAATTAGTATGGCAGAAATTAGGCATGGACCCACACTTAACACCATATACCAAGATAAGATCAAAATGGGTCTATGACCTAGGCATAAAGAACGAGACTATAAATAAATTAGAGGAACATAGAATAGTTTATCTCTCAGACTTGTGGAGGAGAAAGAAATTTGTGACCAAAGATGAACTAGAGACCATTACTGATCACAGAATAGAAAATTTCGATTACATCAAATTAAAAAGCCTTTGTACAAATAAAACTAATGCAAACAAGATTAGAAGGGAAGCAACAAACTGGGAAAACATTTTCACAGTTAAAGGTTCTGATAAAGGCCTCATTTCCAAAATATATAGAGAACTGACTCAAATTTATAAGAAATCAAGCCATTCTCCAATTGATAAATGGTCAAAGGATATGAACAGACAATTTTCAGAGGATGAGATTGAAACTATTACCACTCATATGAAAGAGTGTTCCAAATCATTATTGATAAGAGAAATGCAAATTAAGACAACTCTGAGATACCACTACACACCTGTCAGATTGGCTAAGATGACAGGAAAAAATAATGATGAATGTTGGAGGGGATGCGGGAAAACTGGGACACTAATGCATTGTTGGTGGAGTTGTGAACGAATCCAACCATTCTGGAGAGCAATCTGGAATTATGCCCAAAAAATTATCAAAATGTGCATATCCTTTGATCCAGCAGTGTTTCTATTGGGCTTATATCCCAAAGAAATACTAAAGAAGGGAAAGGGACCTGTATGTGCCAAAATGTTTGTAGCAGCCCTGTTTGTAGTGGCTAGAAACTGGAAAATGAATGGATGCCCATCAATTGGAGAATGGCTGGGTAAATTGTGGTATATGAATGTTATGGAATATTATTGTTCTGTAAGAAATGACCAGCAGGATGAATACAGAGAGGCTTGGAGAGACCTACATGAACTGATGCTAAGTGAAATGAGCAGAACCAGGAGATCATTATACACTTCGACAACGATATTGTATGAGGACATATTTTGATGGAAGTGGATTTCTTTGACAAAGAGACCTGAGTTTCAATTGATAAATGACGGACAAAAGCAGCTACACCCAAAGAAAGAACACTGGGAAACGAATGTGAACTATCTGCATTTTTGTTTTTCTTCCCGGATTATTTATACCTTCTGAATCCAATTCTCCCTACGCAACAAGAGAACTGTTCGGTTCTGCAAACATATATTGTATCTAGGATATACTGCAACATATCCAACATATAAAGGACTGCTTGCCATCTAGGGGAGGGGGTGGAGGAAGGGAGGGGAAAAAAATCGGAACAGAAATGAGTGTCAATATAATGTAATTATTAAATAAAAAAACTTTAAAAAAAAAAAAAAAACAAATTGTCATAAGGAGAATAATGGAGATCATGTTTTGCGTATACATATAAATGACAGTACTCAATCTTTAGACATATTTTCCTCTTTTAATCATCTATTGCACCTAAATTGTCATAGATGTTTTCAATTATTATTACTGTATCGATTTGGGTAGGAAGTGAGCCTATTTATCTGCTGCCACTCGAGTGTATTTTTCTTTTTCTTTTGATAAGATTCATTTAAATATGTAATGGCCATTTATTTTTAAAAAATGCTTTTTTCAAAGTAACTTGAAAGTAACAAAGAAACCTTGAAAGGATCCCTTTTCTGGTAAAAAATGATATAACTTATAGTTATTTTGCCTGTAGTTTCAAACAACTATAGCTACAAATAAGAATTTTTTTAAAATTTTATTTTAACACATAACTTTTTGAATCATGTTGGGAGAAAAAAATCAGAGCAAAAGGGAAAAACTATGGGGGAGATAAAAAAAAAAAACAGAAAAAAAGAAGTGAACATAGCACGTATTGATTTACATGCAGTCTCTGGTTCTTTGTTTGGATAAAGATGGCATTTTCTGTTCAAAGTCTATTGGGATTGCTTTGGGTTACTGCACCACTGAAAAGAACCAGGCCTTTCATAGTTGATCATCACACAATCTTGCTGTTACTATGTACAATATTTTCCTGGTTCTGTTGTTTTGTTCAGCATCAATTCATGTAAAACTTTCCAGGTCTTTTTAAAATCAGCTTGTTCATCATTTTTTATAGATTAATAATATTTCATTACCTTCACATACCACAACTTCTTCAACTATTTCCCAATTGTTGGGTATTTATTCATTTTCCAATTCTTTGCTACAACAAAAAGAGATGCTATACATATTTTGCGCAGCAAGTGGGTACTTTTCCCTCATTTATGATTTCCTTGGAATTCAGACACAGTAATGGCACTGATAGGTCAAAGGATATGCCCAGTAATATAGTACTTTGGTATCGTTGCAAATTACTCCCCAGAATGGCTAGATCAGTTCATAATTCCACCAACAATGCATTAGTATCCCAGTTTTCTCATATCTATTCCAACATTTATCATTATTTTTTCCTATCATCTTAAGCCAATCTGAGAATTATGAGATGATATCTCAAAGTTTTTTTTTTAATTTGCATTTATTCATTCGATAGTGATATAGATTATTTTTTTTCATATAAGTATAGATGGCTTTAATATTGTCATATGAAAATTGTCTGTTCATATACTTTGACCATTTATCAAGTGTAGAAAGACTTGCATTCTTATAAACTTGACATAGTTCTTTATATATTTTAGAAATGAGATCTTTATCAGAAATACGAACAGTAAAGATTTTTTTCCCCAGCTTTGTACTTCCCTTTTAATCTTGTTTCTCTTGATTTTATGCAAAAACTTTTTATTTAATGTAATCAAAATTGTCCATTTTACCTTTCACAATATTCTCTAATTCTTCTTTGGTCATAAATTCCTCCCTTCTCAAAAGATGTGATAGATAAATTATCCTCAAATAAGGATGGTTTGTTCCACTTATTATCAAACAATTTATATAAATATAAACCAAAAACAAATTACAAAAAAATGCATATACCTATAACATAAAAAATTATGCAATATATACAATTATAGATAGATATATCTATACCTAGTATCATAACATATCCAAACTAATCAACTCTAATTTTACAAATGCAACATATCCAAATTAATTCACACCTAATTTCCTTGGAACCTCTACAGATAAAACCATCTTTAATGTACTTTGTGTCATATCAATTTTTTTTTTCCCTAGCAGTATAAATAGCAAATTAATTGCAGGATAATGATCTACTTTCACAAAGGACACTAAACTTATGATGCAATGTTGTATATGATTTGCAAATCATGTAATCAAAACATTAGTCACATATATTTCCTAAAAACTCTGTTTATTACTGCAATACAAAATATCCAGATGAGAAAAAATGCATAAACCTACCATTGATCCATCTGGCCTCAGGATTATGAACCATAAACTCTTTTCTGAAGAGATCTTCTAAGGACAATCTGGTTTCTGATGAATTTGTAAGTTCATCTAAAGTAAAAAGGAAGAAACCATAGTTAGAAATGCAGGTTCGTACCAATAGTCAAACTCAGTTTTTTTGTTCTTTTTTGTTGTTGTTGTTTTTGTTTTTTTAACTTTTTAAGTGACAAAATTTCAGATTAAAGCACTTGTTTTAATAAGTGGAAGAGACTTGTCTTCATTTCAAATAAAATTTAGAATTTCATAATAATCTGCATTTAATAGCAATTTTTAAATTTTTATGAATATGAAATTAAAGTATTCATCACATTTTTAGTTCAACCCATTCTATTGAAATGAATTGTGAGTGCATGTTAGAAATCAAAATGCTATTCTAGACTAATGAATACATTATAATTCTACTAGTTTGATCCCAGTGAAATATGATGGAAGTATGGAGATTTTAATGGTGTTTTAATGAAGTTCAGAAATTTATAAGTAAATTCAAAAAATTTAGGAAGTAATAGACATAGGTTTCAAAAAGAAAACATATGGCACAAAACATTATAACATTTAAGAACTATTTGATATAGATTTGGTTTTTAAATGTCTTTATTTTCCTTGGGTATTAAAATGATCATATTTTCCTCCCCATATACAAGACTCAGTGAAAATTAATTCAGACAATCTGAAAGCAAAATCTAAAGATTTAAAAAAAAAAAAAAGAGAAATGGATTCAGTCACCTAGAATTCAACATATGATTTTAATCCTTCCACATATTACCATGTACCTTTAGATGACTTAGATAACAGTTTTACATCTGCAAAATGAGAGTGTTGCCAGGATAATTGATTATTGTCTATAATCTCTAAATGTATGGTACAATGATATTTTAAATAATTGCATTGAAAATGCATGCATAGTTTTTAAAAAAAATATTTTAAATTGGTCTTTAGTAACATAAACCATAGTGGATCTGGCTGACTTTGCATCATGAAGATGTACCTCTAACATATAATGGTTTTAACATGGGTAAAGAAGTTACCCTTTCAGTACTGTAGCTGCATTGCTGAGAAAATTCATCAGCAGGAACTTTCTATGCCAATGAACTTATATATCCAGACCCTTAGCCCAGAATAATATGAGTGTTCTCTTATTTCCATTATAAGAATCTAATCTACCCTATTTTATTATTGCTTTCATAAACATTACCTTCCAGTTTTATTTATAAATTTGTTTTTTTTTTTTTACTTTCAATTTTATTAATCTCTGCATTATTTAGGATTTCAGATTTGATATTTAATTGAAGATTTTCAATTTCTTTTTTTTTCCTAGTTTTTTTTTTTTTTTAACTTTCATACTCAATTTTTTGCTTTACTTTTTTCTCTATTTTATATATGTAATCATCTTGAGATAGAAATTTCACCCTAAGTACTGCTTTGGCTTAATCACACAAATTTTGGAATACTGTCTTAATACTATAATTCTCTGCAAGAAGATTATTTCTTTCCTATATTTTATTAATTTACCTACTTACTCTGTATTATTCAAATTTTTAGTTTCCAATTAATTTTAATCTATATTTTTATTAAATTAAATTTTATTGCAGTGTAATCTGAAAACATTGAATTTAATATTCCTGCTTTTCCATATTTGTCTGTGAAGATTTTATACCCTAACGTATGGTCAAAGTGTCACTGCCATTGAGAAAAAGGATAATTCTTTTCTATTCCCATTCAATTTTCTGCAAAAGTCTAGCATATGTAAATTTTCTAAAATTAAATTCATCTCTTTAAATTCTTTCTTGTTAATTTTTTGGTTAGTTTTATTAATTCTGAGAGGAGAAAGTTGAGGACCCCCATGACCATAGTTTTATTGTCTGTTTCTTTCTGTGGCACATTGAATTTTTTCCTTCAGAATTTGAATGGCATACCATTTGCTGCATATATGCTTAGTATTGGTAGACTTTATTTTTTATGGCACCATTTTTCACAATGGTCTATATGTCCATTTCTTTTAAAAAAAATATCTGGTTTTGCTTTTTCTTTGTTTGAGGTTGTGATAGCTGTTCCTGCTTTATTTTTAATCTTAATTAAAGCATATAAATTCTGCTTTAGCCCTTTATTTTTCTATGCTGTTATCCGCTTCTGTTTTATCTGTGAATTCATCTCATTCACATCCATAGTTATGATTACAACATATTTGTCTCTATTTCTTTTCCTACTCTTACTTTTTACCATTTTTAAAGTTTATTTTATTTCTGATCACTGTTTCCCTTAACCTGTACCCCTTCAATAGAACTTTTAATGTAATTTTAAAGACTCTGTCTCTGCTTCATAAACCAGTGGATGAGCAGATTAGCTATGAGAACTTCAATTCAACTACAGAAGGCAAATAGTGAGCCCCTGAACCCCAAGAATAACAAAAGAGACTTGACCATGTATATCAACCCCAAGGTAGGAAGCCCACAGCAATAGCCCTAGGACAGCATGAATCCTCTATAGTTTTTGAAAGAATCTTGGGACAATCTTCCTTTTGCTCAAAGAGCAGACCTCAACCTTTTAAAATGAACAAAAACGAAATACAAAAGAGCTCTGATCATAGATAATTATTATGAAGATAGAGAAGAATAGACCTGAAAACCTAAGGACAGTAAAGTCAAAATATCTACAGATGGAGTCTCAAAATATGATATGAATTGGTCTGCCAATCAAAATGCTCTCTTGGAAGAATTCAAAAAGGATTTTAAAAGAGAGAAGAAAAATTGGGAAAGGAAATGAGCGCTTTGGAAAAGGAAACACAGAAATTGACTGAAAAAAAAAAACCTACTCCTTAAAAAATAGATTTGGCAAGATGGAAAAAGAAAGCAACTCTTTGGAAAAAAAAACAGAATTGATGAAATAGAAAAAGAGAAAAACTCTCTAAAAATAGAATTGGAAAAATGGAAAGAAAATCCAATGAACAAGACAACTCATTTAAAAGTTCAATTGGCCAAAAGCAAAAGGAGGTTAAAAAAAAAAAAATGCTGAGTAAAGAAAACGATTCACTAAAAATTAGAATTGAACAAGTGGAAGTAAATAACTCAATGAGATATCAAGAATTAGTCAAGCAAAACAAAAAAGAAAAGAAAAGAAAAGAATACTTAAAATGTCTCATTTCTCAGAAGAGAAGGAAAAAATCTGTTTTTACAGGTTAAAATGTTTGCATACCTACATGGGAACACACACACACACACACACACACACACACACACACACACATATGTATTTGAGAATTGTATCTTTGTTAGAAGTTTACTTAGAGAGGATCAGTATAATTTGACTTTATTTTGATGATATATAAAACAAATTAGGTGTGGGCAAGGGATGGTACTGGAAGAAGAGAAGGGAGAAGTAAAATGGGATAAATTGCATCACATGAAGAGACAAAAAGACATATTTCTGTTGAGGGAAAAAAGGGAGAGTGCTGAGCATTGTGTGTGCTTTAATTTCATTAAATTTGGCTCAAAGAGAGAATATCAGATATGTTTAGTTTGATATGGAAACTTGTCTCACTCAATAGGGAAGTAGGAGTGGAAAGAGGAAAGGAAAAGGGGAGGCTAATAAAAGTGATAAGAGAAGTAGAAGGGGAATGAGATAAGAAAGTGGGAAGGATTGTAAAAAGGGAGGGCAGATTAAGGGAGGTGTTGGTCAGAAGCAAAACTCTAGTGAAGGAGGGAAAAAGGGACAGGAAAGAGAAAGGTGTAACTTGGAGAAAATAAGATGGTGGGAAATAGTTATTTTAACTATGAATTTGAATGGGATGAATCCTCCTATTAAATTGAAGCAGATTGCAGATTAGATTAAAAGCCAGAATCCTACAATATGTTGTTTATAAGAAAGACATTTAAAGGACAGTGATACATACAGAGTAAAGATAAAAGGCTGGAACAGAATCTACTATGCTTCAGCTGAAGTAAAAAAAAAAAAAAATATACAAACATGCCAATCCTGATCTCTCATAAAGCAAAAGCAAAAATAGATCTAATTAAATTTAATCTTAAAAATTATCTAGTGTTTAATTCATAACTGCTACAAGTTAATAACAATATCAAAAATAAAAATGGTGGTAATTTCTTGGTCTTTAGCTTTGACCATGAAACAAGAGTGAGTATACATATAAAAGTACAGCAAAGAGAAGACATGATTTATTTGATACACTGAATATATAACCAAAATATTTGTGGAGGTTTTAAATTTTTCCCACTCTTGAAACAACTACTATTTTTGAGCAAATATATTACATAAATGACATTATTCTAGGTAATGCAGAGGTCACTGTTTCTTAACCAAAGAGGCTTATGGTCTTGTAAGATGAACAACATTTAGACCCAGTAACTAAAACAAAAGAAAATTAGTAATTAATACAAAAAGAAAATCATAAACAAAAGTTTACTTAGAATCATCAAATTTAGAATTCTGGGGACCTTAGAGATCATCTAATCCAACACTTTCAGTTAAGGAAACCATAATCCAATGAGTTAAGTTATTTGACCCAGGTGGCAAAGTTTGAACCCTTTTGATTGTTAGTTCAATGCTTTATGGTGAATGTAGATGGCACCATTGAGGATATAACATTTTACCAAAGATTTCAACAGATACAGATGGGGTAAAAGAGTATTACCAACAATTGCAATATTATTAGCATATTTCTTTTATATGGAATTAATATGAATACTTGCTTAGCTATGCTATTTTGTTTTGTCTATGCACAAATTTCATATTTTTATTAGATGAATTTGATTTTATATTAGTAGTGTTTAGTTATTTTTCAGTCTTGCCTAATTATTCAAAAACTTATTTGTTTCATTATCTATGGGACATTTTAGGAAGATGTAGTTTCCTTCTTTATCTCTGTTATTTAGGTATATTTTTGCTTTTACTTTGAGAATCGAAATTGCAATTCTGGCTTTTTAAAAAATTTTTTAATTAAAAAAAAAAAACAAAACTTAAGCTGAAGAGTAACAGATTCTGCTCCAGCCCATTATCTTTACTATGTATATGTGTCTATGCTTCAATCATGATTCTTGTAAACAACATATTGTAGGATTATATTTTTTGATATACACTGCTATTAATTTTCATTTTATGGGCGAGTTAATCCCATTTACATTCACATTCACATTCCATCCTATACTTTCTCCTATTTCTTCTCTTTCCTTTTACTCTTTTCATCCTCATTAATGTTTTGCTTCTATCCATCACCTCCCCTTCCCTGATTTTCCCTCCATTCTGACAGTCCACACACTACCCATTCACTTAATCTCCACCCTTCTATGTTTCCATAGTGTAAGATAGATTTCTATATTCATTTTACTGTACATATTATTTCTTCTTTGAATCAACACTTATAAGAGTAAGGTTAAAATGATGTACACCATCCACCCTCACTTCTTCCACTTCACTGTAATAGGTCTTTCACCATTCTACCTCTTCCTTCCTTCTACACCCAATGCATTTTCCTTTTTATTCCTTTTTAATGTCATTCCTTTCAATTCATTTTATAAAATCCTATATCTATGTCTATTCTTTCTACCTGTACTATTAATAATATAATTTTAAAAAATAAATAGGAGGATTCTGGGAAGATAGCAGAATAGATAAAAAAAATTCTAAGTTCTCCAGATTTCACCCACAAACAAAACAAAATTGGATCTCAGTTTTGTAGACATTTGAAAATAAATAAGACAGAGAAAAACATAAATCCTCTTGAAACAATCCAAGATAACCAGAAGAAAGACCTTAGGATAGAGGTTTAGCCAGTGTGAAGTGTATATACCTCCAAGCTAGCTGCACAGAAACAGCAAATAGAGAGCCCTGGGAGGTAGCTTTTGCCTGAACCACAGGAACTTTCACCTTGAGAACAGTAGAGAGAGTTGTACCCAAAAAGTAAATTAAATGACTACCCACACAGAAAGAATTTATAGAAGAACTCAAAAAAGATTTTAAAAATCAAACAAAAAAGATTGAAAAAAACCTTTTTAAATTTCAGCTCTGATCTCAGCATGGAAAGGACACTGTCTCAGTTTTTTTTTTTCTTTTTTGTTTGATACTACAGGTACTGCCTGTTTACCTGATGCTGCACCAATGTCACCCTGAGGCCCACATGGGACCCTCATGTCTGATGCCACAGTGAGGGGATGTGTCAAGGTGTCTGGAACTGCTAGAGCTCTTGAGAGATAGCTATCATTGTTACAGACAATTGGAGTCTGGCATCTTACCTGGTACTGAGCTAGAGTCCTAGTGCTGGTATCTGGTGTGTGCTGAAGCCATTGGGGCATTTCTGCATTTCCATGGGACTACACTGAGATAAGTAGTGGTATGGCACTTTCTTTCCTCGGGCCATGCTGAAGCTTATGACACAGGACCAACAACTCTGTTTGCATAGACCCCCTAAGATTGCTATTTACCTATTCACCCAGGCTACATTGAAGTACTGGAAGTCTGATCAATAACAATTGCTTATTTGCCTATGACTATACTGAAGCATCTAGCAATTTTTAGAGCTGAAGTCTGCCCATTCCCCTGGCTATTATGAAGTACATGAGGGATCCTGGTGTTGGCAGATCCTTCCTTAATTATAGGGGGTCTCAGAATCTACCACTATTCTATTGAAATGAGGCTTGTTATTGGCTTACTGGGATGCTTCCTGTCTTGTACAATGCTCTCCTTTTACTTAAGTGAAAGAGATCTTTTCTGATGATCTTCAAATTTTTTTAGGCTCAAAGATTGTGTTATCCCATCTTTTTGCTGATTCTGTTGTTCCAGATTTTGGTGTGTGGTACCTTTTAATGGTTGCTTATAGAGATGAATATGGGAAAATTATGGTGATTTACTTTTTTAATCTGCCAGCTTGTTTCTTGGAAGTCCATCATGATCTTGGCTCTTAATTAGCCTCAGAAAGAGACTTTTCATTCCCTACTTCATTCTATGAACATGATGACTTCCCTGTGATCTCACTCTGCTTCCTTCAGTGGTCTCATGTTATAATCAACTCTCCTTTGGAGCAACATTAAATGTGCTTCATCATTTGAAGATTTTTTTTCCCATAAAACAGACTCTCTAATCTGAAAATAAGTTTTTTTTTCTTCTTCTTGTTCTGTGCATCATCAAGAATTTGGTTATATTTCCAACTCAGATCCATTTTCAGATAGAGAATTACAATGATATTTTTATTCAGGCTTTATCCATAAGAGCTACTGCCTCTCTTGATTTATGTCTAATTCTTCTGTTTATGCAGCATGGGACCTTATTAGCCCTATTTTCCTGCCATCACACACCAAGTTCTGAATTGCAAATTTTAGCATATCATCACTGTATCCTTAGTTTCCAAGGTTTCTAACTCAAATATACTTTTATAGCATGTTGTGCCTCTGTTTGTTTCACCAGAAAAAAATTGCTTTTCTACACTAGGGTGAAACTTCATAAAAAAATACATCTGTTAAATTTCTCATGCTATTTAAATAGTGGCATGGTTTGGCAGTATTCTTCCTTGTCTTTTGCACTCTTTAGTTAATGGACTTCCCATCATATGTAACGGGGACAAACTGCAACCATTTCCAATGAGATCAGCAGTGAAACAAGGTTGCCCACTATCACCGTTACTATTCAATATTGTATTAGAAATGCTAGCTTTGGCAATAAGAATTGAGAAAGAGATTAAAGGAATAAGAATGGGCAATGAGGAAATCAAATTATCACTCTTTGCTGATGATATGATGGTATACTTAGAGAACTCCAGAGATTCTACTGAAAAGTTATTAGAAACCACACCTTTAGCAAAGTTGCAGGATACAAAATAAACCCACATAAGTCATCAGCATTCTTATATATCACTAACAAACCCAACAGTTAGTTACAAAAAGAAATTCCATTTAAAGTAACCACTGATTGTATAAAATATTTAGGAATCTATCTGCCAAGGAAAAATTAGAAACTTTATGAGGAAAACTACAAAACACTTTCCACACAGATTAAGTCTGATCTAACCAACAGGGAAAATATTAAATGCTCTTGGACTGGGCGAGCAAATATAATAAAGATGACAATACTACCTAAATTAATCTATTTATTTAGCGTTATACCAATCTGACTCCCAAAAAACTACTTTGATGAACTAGAAAAAATAACAACAAAGTTCATATGGAAAAACAAAAGGTCAAGAATTTCAAGGGAATTAATGAAAAAAAAAATGAAATGAAAGTGACCTAGCTGTACCAGATCTAAAATTATATTATAAAGCAGCAGTTACTAAAACCCTCTGCTATTGGCTAAGAAATAGACTAGTTGATCAATGGAATAGGTTAGATTCAAGGGAAAAAACAGCCAATGACTTTATTAATCTAGTGTTTGACAAACCCAAAGACCCCAGTTTTGGAGATAAGAATGCATTATTTGACAAAAATTGCTAGGAAAATTGGAAATTAGTATGCCAGAAACAGGCATTGACCCACACTTAACACTGTACACCAAGATGAGGTCAAAATGGGTTCATGATCTAGGCATAAAGAATGTGATTATAAATAAATTGGAAGAGCATAGGATAGTTTACCTCTCAGACCTGTGGAAGAGGGAGGAATTTATGACCAAAGAAGAACTAGAGACACTATTGACCACAAAATAGAAAATTTAGATTATATCAAATTGAAAATTTTTTGTACAAACAAAACTAATGCAGACAAGATTAGGAGGGAAACAATAGACTGGAAAAACATTTTTACAGTCAAAGGTTCGATAAAGGCCCCATTTCCAAAATATATAGAGAAATTCACTCTAATTTATAAGAAATCAAGCCATTCTCCAGTTGATAAATGGTCAAAAGATATGAACAGACAGTTCTCAGACAAAGAAATTAAAACTATTTATAGCCATATTAAAAGATGCTCCAAGTCATTATTAATCAGAGAAATGCAAATTAAGACAATTCTGAGATACCACTATATACCTGTCAGATTGGCTAGAATGACAGGGAAAGATAATGCAGCATGTTGGAGGAGATGTGGGAAAACAGGGACACTGATACATTGTTGGTGGAATTGTGAACAGATCCAGCCATTGTGGAGAGCAATTTGGAATTATGCTCAAAAAGTTATCAAATTGTGCATATCCTTTGATCCAGCAGTGTTTCTACTGGGCTTATACCCCAAAGAGATACAAAAGAAGGGAAATGGACTTGTATGTGCCAAAATGTTTGTGGCAGCCCTGTTTGTAGTGGCTAGAAGCTGGAAAATGAATGGATGCCCATCAATTGGAGAATGGTTGAGTAAATTGTAGTATATGAACGTTATGGAATATTATTGTTCTATAAGAAATGACCAGCAGAGGACTGGTAACACATGAACTGATGCTAAGTGAAATGAGCAGAACCAGGAGATCATTATATACCTCAACAATGATAATATATGAGGATGTATTCTGATGGAAGTGGATCACTTTGATAAAGAGATCTAATTCAGTTTCAATTGATCAAGGATGGACAAAAGCAGCTACACCCAAAGAAAGAATACTGGGAAATGAATATAAACTGCTTGCATTTTTGTTTTTCTTCCTGGGTTATTTATACCTTCTGAATCCAATTCTCCCTATGCAAAAAGAGAATTGTTTGGTTTTGCATACATATCTTGTATCTAGGATATACTGTAACCTATTTAACATGTATAGGACTGCTTGCCATCTTGGGGAAGAGGTGGAGGGAGGGAGGGGAAAAATTGGGACAGAAGTGAGTGCAAGGGATAATGTTGTAAAACATTACCCTGGCATGGGTTCTGTCAATAAAAAAGTTATTTAAAAATAAAAAAAATAAAAAAAAATAGTTAATGGTCTTTTTCCATACTATATAGAAATTATCTCTGACTCTCATTTCTCTTTAGAATATTTCAATCTATGATTTAATGGAACACAAAAAGCCTAGAAAAATTAATATTTTTAATGTTCTTTTCTAAATATCACTGCTTTAGGTAATGGTTTAAAACATTTTAATCCATGGTATTAAAATTTTGTTATGCCTTATATTCACATACTAAATGATATTCTTAATTCATGAATAATGTTAGTAAAACACTGTGGTTAAATGGAAAATTAACATCATCTGATGGGACATTTTTGATTGTCTTCCATTTATTGACTCTATGACCCTGGACATGTCAATGCATCTTTCTTTACTTTATCTTTTTTACTTTACAAAATGGGCATATGATCAGGTGTACCATGAATATAAAAAATCTAATCTAGAATACTCTTTTTATCTATCACAAATACTTCTATTTTGTAGATGTTAGCCCAAACTTTGTTAAAAACAAAATTTCTAAGCTTTCTATTTATAAGTATCAATCTTCTGTGAAAATATTCAACAGAAATTACCTGACTTTATTAACTTAGAAAACTTTTCTTCACATTGAATAATATGTAACAACAATCTCTGACATTAAGCACTATTTCACTTTTTACTGAAACTTTTATTTTTTACTTTGTTTTTGACATCAAGATTCAAGCAAATTATGTTTAATGTCAACTGTAATTCATGTAATTCCTTCTTAACTAAGTGTAGAGGAGAAAATATAATTAGATAAACATTCAGATTACTTTATTAAGGAAAAAAGATAAAATTTCAATTTCCAGGCAGCCTTTAATTTCACTAAATTCAAATATATTTCTACTCTATAACAGTGACCTTCATTGCTTTAATGGTTATTATTGAGGTAGTGTAGTTTGGTTTTTTTTTTTTCATAGTAATTTTATTTGCATTTCTCCTTGAAAGTATAACATTAGCTTGTGACCCAAATAATTTGATATTTCTCCTATATAAATCATTCAAATCATTCAAGTCAAATTCTAGATTGTGAACATAATTGCTGCTAGTGTGAAAATATCTTAATCACATGCAATGTATATTGCCTTTTTTTTCAATAACACACATTGCTATGCCCATATTTTGCTGCTATTATTTTTTTTTCAAATGAAAAAAAATTAGAGCTACAACATCCTTTGGTATTTTTTTTTTTGTTTCGTTGTTTCAAACCTAATACCTCCATCAAGAGCATGGATATTAAGTTAGAAAGTCCCTTAGAGACTATTAAAGAAGACAAGAAACCTTATTTTCCAGGTCATGAAACTGAAGCCTAGAGAGGTCATGAAATAACCTAAGACTGAATCCTAAAATTGCAATTTGCATATTTAGGAAACTGATTATGGTCACCACTAAAATCTGGGGAAGTGTTTTCCAAAATTGAGCACTGAACTTTTATGAGTTCCAAATATAGATTGTGGATTGCTTTTATATCCTTCATCAATTCTAAAGTCAAGCAGCATACTTATGCTTACCATGCCTCTTTCCAATGCCTTTGTGTAAATCCCAATTTTTTAAAGACCATAGTTTCTCATAGTTGCTCATATGAGTTATAGGAGACAAAATACATAAGATAACTTATAACTCATAGGTCACTACATTTTTTTTATTTTCAAAATATATGCAAAAAATAGCTTTCAACATTCATCCTTGCAAAACCTTGTGGGCCAAATTTTTCTCCCTCTCTTTTCCCACCTTGTCCTCTAGAAAGAAAATAATCCAATATATGTTAAACATGTACAATTCTTCTATACATTCTTACACAATTATCATGCTGCACAAGAAAAATCAGATCAAAAATGAAAAAAATGAGAAACAAAACAAAACAAACAAACAAATAAACAAAAACAAGCAAACAACTACAAAAAAAAAAAAAAGGTGAAAATACTATGTTGTGATCCACATTCAGTCCTAAGAGTCCTTTCTGGATGCAGATAGCTGTCTCCATCCTAAGTCTACTGAAATTGTCCTGAAGCACCCCAATGTTGAAAAGAGCCATGTCTATCAGAATTGATCATTGTATAATTTTCTTGTTGCTGTGTACAATATTCTCTTTGTTATATTCACTTTGCTTAGTACCAGTTCTTGTAAATCTCTCCAGGCCTTTCTGAAATGATCCTGCTGATTATTTCTTATAACAATAATATATCATAATATTCATTTACCAAAATTTATTCAATCATTCCCCAACTGATGGGCATCTACTCAGTTTATAATTCTTTGCCACTACAAAAAGGCCTGATACAAACATTCTTGAATATATAGGTCCTTTTTTATGAACTCTTTGGGATACAGTCACAAGAGAAACACTGTTAGATCAAAGGGTATGTCAATTTTATAGTCCTTCTGGGCTATAGTTCCAAATTGTTTTCCAGAATGGTTAGATCAGTTCACAACTCCAACAATATATTATTGCACCAGTTTTCCCAATCTCCTCCAAGATATAATCTGTCATTTTAGCCAATCTGAGAAGTGTGAGATGGTTTGATTCAAATTTCTCTTATCAATAGTGGTTTGAAACTTTTTTTTTATATGATTAGAAGTGGTTTTAATTTTTTCATCTGAAAATTGTCTGTTCATATCCTTCTACTATTTGTCAATTGGCGAATTACTTTGAGTCAATTATATATATATATATATATTTAGAAATGAAGCCTTCAGTTCCAATGATCTTGTGATGAAAAGAGCCATCTACACCTAGGGAACTGAATCTAGAACACAATATAGCATTTTCACTCTTTTTGTTGTTTGCTTGTGTTTTTTTTCCTTTCTCATTTTTTTTTGATCTGATTTTTTTTTTTCTGTAGCAAGATAATTGTATAAATATTTGTACATATATTGAATTTAACAAATTTTAACAAGTTTAACATATATTGGATTGCTTGCCATCTAGGGGAAGAAGTGGGGGAAAAGGGAGAAAATTTGGAACACAAGGTTTTGCAAGAATCAGTGGTCAAAAATTACTCATGAATATGTTTTAAAATAAAAAGCTTTAATAAAAAAGAAAAAAATGAGGCCTTTGTCAAAACTCTTTTAACCTTGTCTGCATTGCTTTTGTTTGTATAAACACTTTTCAATTTAATATAGTCAAAATTAACCATTTTGCATTTCATAATGTATTCTAATTCTTCTTTAGTTATAAATTCTGTCTTCCACAGATCTAAGAATAAGACTATCCTTTGTTCTTCTAATTTACTTATATTTTCACTCTTCATGTCTAAATCATAAACTTTATCTTGGTATAGAGTGTTAGGTGTTTTTATGTCAAATAATGAGTTCTTATCCAAGAAACAGATCTTTGGGTTTATCAAGTGCTAAATTGCTATAGTCATTGACTATTGTGTTTTGTGAACTTAACCTATTCTACTGGTAAACTACATTATTTCTTAGCCAGTACCAAATAGTTTTGATGACCACAGATTTATCATATAGTTTTAGGTCTGGTACAACTAGACCATCTTCATTTATTTTTTTTTCATTAATTTCCTTGAAATTCTTGAATTTTTGTTCTCCAGATGAACTTTATTTTTTTTTCTAGCTCAGCAAAGTAATTTCTTGGCAATTTGATTGGTATGGCATGGAGGAAGTAGATTAATTTAGGAGAATTGTAATTTTTATTATGTAGCTCAGCCTATCCATGAGGACTTGATAACTTTCCAATGGATTAGATCTGAAGTTATTTCTTTGGGAAGTGTTTTGTAATTGTGTTCATCTAGTTCCTAAGTTTGTCTTGGCACATAGATCCCCAAATATTTTATAGTATTTACAATTATTTTAAATAGAATTTCTCTTTGTAACTCTTCCTATTGGATTTTGTTGGTGACATATAAAAATGTTAATGATTTATGTGGATTTATATTGTATTCTAAAACTTTGCTAAACTTGTGAATTTTTTCTAGTAGTTTTTTTAGTTGATTCTCGAGGATTCTCTAACTATACCTTCATATCATCTGCAGAGTGATAATTTGGTTTCCTCACTAGCTATTCTAATTCCTTTCATTTCTTTTTCTTCTCTTATTAATAAAGTTAACATTTCTAATACAATATTTAATAGTAATGATGATAGTGGGAAAGTATTTCACCCCTAATCTTATTGGGAATGCTTCTAATTTATCCTCATTACATATGCTTGCTGAAGGCTTTAGATACATGCTACTGATATTTTAAGGAAAAGTCAATTTATTCCTATGTTCTCTGGTGTTTTTAATAGGATTGCATGTTGGATTTTGTTAAATATTTTTTCTGCATGTATTGAAATAATCATATGATTTCTGTTAGTTTGGTTACCTATAGTCAATTATGGTAATACTTTTTCTAATATTAAACCAGTTCTGCATTCTTGGTATAAATCCTATTTGGTCATGATTTATTATCTTGTTGATAACTGGCTGTGCTCTCTTTGCTAATATTTTATTTAAGAGTTTTGCATTGTTATTTCTTAGGGAAATTGGCCTATAATTTTTTTCTTTGTTTTAGCCCTATCTGGTTTTGGTGTCAGTAACATATTTATGCTATAAAAGGAACTTATGGATGTTTCTTTCCCTATTTTTCTAAATAGTTTGCATATTATAGAAATTTATTGTTCTTTATTTTTTGTTTTATTTATTGTTCTTTAAAATTTGGTAATGAATTCATCTGGATTGAGATTTTTTCTTAGAAAGTTGATTAATCACTTGTTCAATTTTTTTTTCTAAAAGGGAACTTTTTAGGTAATTTATTTCCTTCTCTGTTAATCTGGGCAATCTATATTTTTTTGTAAGTATGCATCCATTTTGCTTAGATTATAAGATTTTTTGGCATACAGTTTGGCAAAATAACTCCTAATTGTTGTTCTAGTTTTCTCCTCCCACTTTTCATTTTCGATACTAGCAATTTGATTTTCTTCTTTCCTTTTTCTAATCAAATTAACTAAAAGTTTATCTATTTTGTTGGCTTTTTCATAAAACCAACTCTTAGTTTTATTAGTTCAATAATTTTCTTAACTTCAATTTTATTAATCTCTCCTTTTATTTTCAGAATTTCAAATTTGATGTTTAATTGGGTGTCTCACTACTACTGAATATGCAGAAAAAAGTGATCAATATGATTTTCATAAAAAAATAGAAAGGAGTCAGAGTTTTAGAATTCCAAGGAAATTCCTACCCTGGTACTTAAAAATATACTTTTAATTATTGGTGCAGGTTTTTTCCCCCTTTTTGCAGGTTCTTTAGTTTGAAACAATGTTATTTCAATTATAATTATAAATGTATATCCATTGTTAGGCTAGCATTAAAAGATTTTTAATAAAAAATTCTTTCAAAATATAGTGTCAAAGTCAGCTAAGACATAATTGATAATGAACTAGTTGTTGTTGTTCTTTATTCTTCATTCTCAAGGACTATGAGATCAGGGAGGTGATGTCATGACATGCAAGTGAATTGGATTTAAGTGTGGGAGTGCTGTGTAAGGTCACTTGCCTCACTTTCCTTTCCAGGGCCATCTGGATCCAGTGGCAAAATATAGATCATGATGATTGAAGATAGCTCTGAATGAAATCAGATACACTGGCCCTTTTAAGCTAAAGTCTTCAACAGGTTCCAATGTGACTGATACTGCACTTATTCAGTGATAAAGGCTAGGTAGCAATAGAAATAAAGTTTCCTCTTTCAACTAGTTCAAAAAACCCTAAATGAAAAAAAATAAATAAAGGAATAAATCTGGAAGAGGAAGACCCTCAATGTTTCTGAACAATGCAGGTCCAGATTCAAGGACCACTTTGGACATATATTTTGTATATATAATACTGATATATATATATATATATATATATATATATATCAGTAATATATATAATACTGATCCTCATTTCAAAGCTGCTGTCTATTGTGTAGCATAGTAGTAAATATGTATCACTAGTTAAATGTTTCTCACTTCTAATTCCCTATATCAATAAAACCAAAGATCTGGGAATAAAATAAGAATTAAAATGCATAACAGATCAATAGCAATGTTTACTGAAATACTTTCAGTAGTCTTACTGCAAAGTAATTTTGCTACGTCAAACTGGAAACTGCTATGTAGAAAGTACAGAAGGACAGCTCAAAGGCTGGCCTGGAAGGGTTTCATGACAGCTAAAGGAAAGACAAATATCTTGTGTTCAGAATAAGAGTGAACTCCATTTTCCTTGTTTAGACAAAGTCAAAAGGAAAATGAAAGATTCTTTCACATTTCAGTTACAACCCGAGTTCTTTACATTGAATTCTCTGATATGTAATCATTTTTCTGTAATGTTTGCAAGGACCATGCTTTGTCTTTTCAGGTTTTACCTCCCCCTTTTATAGAGAAGACAGTGAAGATCTCCCTATACTATGAAGATATTAATCAAACTAACATAAATTCTAATAATTAAAGAAATTCTTATGGATTCAATTAAACTTGCAACTTTTAGAATCTGGAGATATTCACAATAATTATTTAATTATTTTCCTGGATCAAATTATTTTTCTGATCTTCCCAATCAGAATGTCAGCATTCAAATGACATGTATGGTACCTTTAAAAAATATGGTTTTATTAACATATTTTCTTTTGAAATCACAGAAACTTCCCACCAGTACATTCAGACAATGAATTCCCTGAGTTGGAAAAAAAAAAAGATTGCTTCCTGCTTGGTAATAGAAAATATATTTATATCCTCTTGCAATGTTTACTAATATTTATAAGTTGCAAGTGATTCTACAGTCTGGTAGCTCTGCCTTGATTTAATTTACACTGTTTCAGTCATGGAGATATACATACATATATATATATATATATAATATATATATATATATATATATATATATATATATACACACACACATATGTGCATGTCTTCTTTATATATGTATTTACAAATGCACACATATATATGTGTGTAAATGTATATATGTATATGTGTATGTATATATATGTGTGTGTGTATATATATATATATATAAAACAAATATATATATATATACACATATAGAAATATATATGGTTATATAATTCCCATAATTTGATACCTGTATATGGGTATACATATACATATGTGTGTGTGTGTGTGTGTGTATGCATATATAATTGTTTTCTGAAGTAAATCTGGCATTCTTGATATATCATAACAATAGTCCATTTCTTTACAAAACATGATTTGATCATTTATGGAGTGTTTTCCCTAGCAATTTTTAATCACAAATAAATGTAATATGAGCATCTTAGTATAGATTTGTCTTTTCTTTCTGTCATGAAGTTCTTTAGGATCTAGATCTAGTATAATATAGGTTATACTGTCAGTATTTAGTGGAACATACATGCTGCTTATTTTTTTCATCTCAAATTAGAAAATTAGGCTTAGTAACTTATAGTGATAAATTTAATGATGAATAATAGTACTCTACTACTATTAGCTACCACCAATTTATCTTACTTAAATTGGTCTTTGTGAAAGATAAAGGTACTTATATAGAATTATGAAATAAGAGGTGGTTTACAGAGGATGATTTCATTATTTCCTTTTACTCAGGCAGTATTTTGTATTTTATTATTTTTTTTTACATTCATTTCCCAGTGTACTTTCTTTGGATATAGATGCTTCTGTCCATCCTTGATCAATTGAAACATAGTTAGATATCTTTGTCAAAGATATCCACTTCCATCAGAATACATCCTCATATAGTATCGTTGTTGAGGTATATAATGATCTCCTGGTTCTGCTCATTTCACTTAGCATCAGTTCATGTAAGTCTCACCAATCCTCTCTGTATTCAACCTGCTGGTCATTTCTTACAGAATAATAATATTCCATAACATTCATATATCATAATTTACTCAACTATTCTCCAATCGATGTGTATTCATTCATTTTCCAGCTTCTAGCCACTATAAACAGGGCTGCCACAAACATTTTGGCACATACAGGTCCCTTTCCCTTCTTTAGTATCTCTTTGGGATATAAACCCAGTAGTAGCATTGATGGATCAAAGGGTGTGCACAGTTTGATAACTTCTTTAGTATAGTTCCAAATTGCTCTCCAGCATGGCTGAATGTATTCACAATTCCACCAATGAATGATGTATTAGTGTCCCTCTTTTCCCACATCTCCTCCAACATTCTGCATTATCTTTCCCTGTCATTCTAGCCAATCTGACAGGTGTGTAGTGGTATCTCAGAGTTGTCTTAATTTGCATTTCTCTGATTAATAATGACGTGGAACATCTTTTCATATGGCTAGAAATAGTTACAATTTCTTCATCTGAGAATTGTCTGTTCATATCCTTTGACCAATTATCAATTGGAGAATGGCTTGATTTCTTATAAATTAGAGTCAATTCTCTATATATTTTGGAAATGAGGCCTTAATCAGAACCTTTGACTGTAAAAATGTTTTCCCAGTTTATTGCTTCCCTTCTGATCTTGTCTGCATTAATTTTGTTTGTACAAAAACTTTTCAATTTGATATAAACAAAATTTTCTATTTTGTAATCAACAATGATCTCTAGTTCTTCTTTGGTCATAAATTCCTTCCTCTTCTACAGGTCGGGAGGTAAACTATACTATGTTCTTCTAATTTATTTATAATCACATTCTTTATGCCTAGGTCATGAACCCATTTTGATATTATCTTGGTGTATGGTGTTAAGTGTGGGTCAAGGCCTAGTTTCTGCCATATTAATTTCCAATTTTCTCAGAAATTTTTGTCAAATAATGAGTTCTTATCTGAAAAACTGGGGTCTTTGAATTTGTCAAACACTAGATTATTAAAGTCATTGGCTATTTTGTCCTTTGAACCTAACCTTTTCCATTGATCAACTAGTCTATTTCTTAGCAAATACCAAATGGTTTTGGTAACTACTATTTTATAATATAATTTTAGATCTGATACAGCTAGGCCAATTTCATTTCATTTTTTTTTATTATTATTATTAATTCCCTTGAAATTCTTGACCTTTTGTTTTTCCATATGAACTTTGTTGTTATTTTTTGTAGTTCCTCAAAGTAGTTTTTTGGGAGTCTGATTGTTATAGTGCTAAATAAATAGATTAATTTAGGTAGTATTGTCATCTTTATTATATTTGCTCACCCAGTCCAAGAGCATTTGATATTTTTCCAGTTGGTTAGATCAGATTTAATCTGTGTGGAAAGTGTTTTATAGGTTTGCTCATAAAGTTTCTGATTTTCCATTGGCAGATTGATTACTAAATATTTTATACTATCAGTAATTACTTTAAATGGAATTTCTCTTTATAACTCTAGTTGTTTGATTTTATTAGTGATATATAAGAATGCTGATGACTTATGTGGGTTTATTTTGTATCCTGGAACTTTGCTAAAGGTATAGATTATTTCTAATAACTTTTTAGTAGAATCTCTGGGGTTCTCTAAGTATACCATAATAATATCAGCAAAGAGTGATAATTTGGATTCCTCATTGCCTTCTCTAATTCCTTTAATCTCTTTCTCAACTCTTAATGCCAAAGCTAGCATTTCTAATACAATATGGAATAGTAACGGTGATAGTGGGCAACATTGTTTCACTCTTGATCTTATTGGGAATGGTTGCAGTTTGTCCCCATTACATATGATGCTTACTGATAGTTTTAAATAGATGCTACTGATTATTTTAAAGAAAAGTCCACTTATTCATATAATCTCAAATGTTTTAAATAGGAATGAATGTTGGATTTTATCACATGCTTTTTCTGCATCTATTGAGATGATCATATAGTTTTTGTTAATTTGGTTATTAAGATAGCCAATTATACTGATAGTTTTCCTAATATTGAACCAGCTCTGCCTTCCTGGTATATATCCTACTTGATCATAGTGTATTATCCTGGTGATGATTTTCTGTAGTCTTTTTGCTAATATCTTATTTAAGATTTTAGCATCCATGTTCATTAGGGAGATTAGTCTATAATTTTCTTTCTCTGTTTTCAACCTGTCTGGTTTAGGTATCAGTACCATATCTGTGTCATAAAAGGAATTTGGTAGGACTCCTTCATTCCCTATTTTATCAAATAATTTATATAGCATTGGGGTCAATTGTTCTTTTAATGTTTGGTAGAATTAACAAGTAAATCCATCTGGTCGTGGGGATGTTTTTTTTTTTTTTTTTCCTTAGGGAATTGATTAATAGCTTCTTCTATTTCTTTTTTTTCTGAAATGGGACTATTCAAGCAATTTACATCCTCCTCTGTTAATCTGGGAAGCCTATATTTTTGAAGGTAGTCATCCATTTCACTTAGGTTATCAAATTTTTGGCATAAAGTTGGGCAAAGTAACTCATTATTTCTCTCATTTCCTCTTCAGTGGTGGAAAGTTCTCCCTTTTCATTTTTAAGACTACTAATTTGATATCCCTCTCTCCTTTTTCTAATCAGATTTACCAAAGGCTTATCTATTTTATTGTTTTTTACATAGAACCAACTCTTAATTTTATTTATTAGTTCAATAGTTTTTTTTTACTTGAAATATTAATAATTTCTCCTTTTAATTTTAGAATTTCAAATTTAGCATTTGATTGGGGGTTTTTAATTTGATCTTTTTCTAGCTTTTTTAGTTGCAGGCCCAATTCATTGATCTTCTCTTTCTCTATTTTATTCAAGTAAGCCTCTAAGGATATAAATTTTCCCCTTATTAACACTTTGGCTGCATCCCATAAATTTTGATATGATGTCTCATCGTTCTCATTATCTTGAGTGAAATTATTAATCATGTCTATAATTTGCTGTTTCACCTAATCATTCTTTAAGATGATATTATTTACTTTCCAATTATTTCTTTTTTTTTTTACCCCCAACTTTTTGTTGAAAGTAGTTTTGATTGCATCATGATCTGAAAAGAAAACATTTACTATTTCTGCCTTCCTGCATTAAATTTTTAATTTAATTATCAAGAATACCTTTTGCCTTTTTCTACTTCTCTTGAGTCCTATGGTTGGAGATCATTTTTTTTTTTTGTTTAAATCTGTTTTTTTTTTTTTTTTTTTCCCTTAGAAACAAATGGAATTCCTCTGTTTCATTAAATATCCATCTTTTCCATGGAAAAAAAAATGCTCAGCTTAGCTGGGTAGTTTATTCTTGGCTGCATGTCAAGTTCTTTTGCCTTTTGGAATATCAGATTCCAGATCCTTCCATCCTTTAAAGTGGAGGCAGCCAGATCTTGAGTGACCCTTATTGTGGCACCTCAGTATTTGAATTGTTTTTTTTTTTTTTTTTTTTTCCTGGATGCTTGTAATATTTTTTCTTTAGTCTGAAAATTCTCAAATTTGGCCACAATATTCTTTGGACTTATATTTTAGAGTCTTCTTCAGATGGTGTTTGATAAATTCTTTCTTTTTTTTTTTAAATTTTATTTCATTTAATGATAACTTTGTATTGACAGAATCCATGCCAGGATAATTTTAACACGACATTATCCCTTGCAATCACTTATGTTTCGTTTTTTCCCCTCCCTCCCTCCTCCCCCCCCCAGGATGGCAAGCAGTCCTATATATGTTAAATATGTTGCAGTATATCCTAGATACAATACATATTTGCAGAACCGAACAGTTCTCTTGTTGCACAGGGAGAATTGGATTCAGAAGGTAAAAATAACTCGGGAAGAAAATCAAAAATGCAAATAGTTCACATTCATTTCCCAGTATACCTTCTTTGGGTGTAGCTGTTTCTGTCCATCATTTCTCCAATGAAACTCAGTTAAGTCTCTTTGTCAGAGAAATCCACTTCCATCAGAATACATCCTCATACAATATCGTTGTCGAAGTGTATAATGATCTCCTAGTTCTGCTCATCTCACTTAGCATCAGTCCATGTAGGTCTCTCCAAGCCTCTCTGTATTCATCCTGCTGGTCATTCCTTACAGAGCAATAATATTCCATAACATTCATATACCACAATTTACCCAGCCATTCTCCAATTGATGGGCATCCATTCATTTTCCAGTTTCTAGCCACTACAAATAGGGCTGCTACAAACATTTTGGCACATACAGGTCCCTTTCCCTTCTTTAGTATTTCTTTGGGATATAAGCCCAATAGAAACACTGCTGGATCAAAGGGTATGCACAGTTTGATAACTTTTTGGGCATAATTCCAGATCGCTCTCCAGAATGGCTGGATTCGTTCACAACTCCACCAACAATGCATCAGTGTCCCCGTTTTCCCGCATCCCCTCCAACATTCATCATTATTTTTTCCTGTCATCTTAGCCAATCTGACAGGTGTGTAGTGATATCTCAGAGTTGTCTTAATTTGCATTTCTCTGATCAATAGTGATTTGGAACACTCTTTCATGTGAGTGGTAATAGTTTCAATTTCTTCATCTGAAAATTGTCTGTTCATATCCTTTGACCATTTATCAATTGGAGAATGGCTTGATTTTTTATAAATTTGAGTCAGTTCTCTATATATTTTGGAAATGAGGCCTTTATCAGAACCTTTAATTGTAAAGATGTTTTCCCAGTTTGTTACTTCCCTACTAATCTTGTTTGCATTCGTTCTGTTTGTACAAAGGCTTTTTAATTTGATATAATCAAAATTTTCTATTTTGTGATTGGTAATGGTCTCTAGTTCATCTTTGGTCACAAATTTCTTTCTCCTCCACAAGTCTGAGAGATAAACTATCCTATGTTCCTCTAATTTATTTATAATCTCGTTCTTTATGCCTAGGTCATGGACCCATTTTGATCTTATCTTGGTATGTGGTGTTAAGTGTGGGTCCTTGCCTAATTTCTGCCATACTAATTTCCAGTTATCCCAGCAGTTTTTATCAAATAATGAAATCTTATCCCAAAATTTAGAATCTTTGGGTTTGTCAAACACTAGATTGCTATAGTTGACTATTCTGTCTTGTGAACCTAACCTTTTCCACTGATCAACTAATCTATTTCTAAGCTAATACCAGATGGTTTTGGTGACTGCTGCTTTATAATATAATTTTAGATCAGGTACAGCTAGACCACCTTCATTTGATTTTTTTTTCATTAATTCCCTTGAGATTCTCAACTTTTTATTGTTCCATATGAATTTTGTTGTTATTTTTTCTAAATCATTAAAATATTTTCTTGGAAGTCTGATTGGTATAGCACTAAATAAATAGATTAGTTTAGGGAGTATTGTCATCTTTATTATATTTGCTCGGCCTATCCAAGAGCACTTAATATTTTTCCAATTATTTAAGTCTGACTTTATTTGTGTGAAAACTTTTTTGTAATTTTGCTCATATAATTCCTGACTTTCCTTTGGTAGGTAGATTCCCAAATATTTTATGCTATCAACAGTTATTTTGAATGGAATTTCTCTTTGTATCTCTTGCTCTTGGATTTTGTTGGTGGTGTATAAGAATGCTGAGGATTTATGGGGATTTATTTTGTATCCTGCTACTTTGCTAAAATTATGAATTATTTCTAATAGCTTTTTAGTAGAATCTCTGGGTTTTTCTAGGTATACCATCATATCATCTGCAAAGAGTGATAGTTTGGTTTCCTCATTGCCTACTCTAATTCCTTTAATCTCTTTCTCGACTCTTATTGCAGAGGCCAGTGTTTCTAATACAATATTGAATAATAATGGTGATAGTGGGCAACCTTGCTTCACTCCAGATCTTACCGGGAAAGGTTCCAGTTTTTCCCCATTGCATATGATGCTTACTGAAGGTTTAAAATATATGCTCCTGACTATTTTAAGGAAAAGTCCTTTTATTCCTATGCTCTCAAGTGTTTTTATTAGGAATGGCTGTTGGATTTTATCAAATGCTTTTTCTGCATCTATTGAGATGATCATATGGTTTTTGTTTGGTTGGTTGTTGATATAGTCAATTATGTTAATAGTTTTCCTAATATTGAACCAGCCCTGCATTCCTGGTATAAATCCTACTTGGTCATAGTGTATTATCCTGGGGATGATTTTCTGTAATCTTTTTTGCTAATATTTTATTTAAGATTTTAGCATCAATATTCATTAGGGAGATTGGTCTATAATTTTCTTTCTCTGTTTTCAGCCTACCTGGTTTAGGTATCAGTACCATATCTGTGTCATAAAAGGAGTTTGGTAGGACTCCTTCAATCCCTACTTCTTCAAATAGTTTATTTAGCATTGGAGTTAATTGATCTTTAAATGTTTGATAGAATTCAGATGTAAATCCATCTGGTCCTGGGGTTTTTTTCTTAGGGAGTTGATTGATAGTTTGTTCTATTTCTTTTTCTGAGATAGGAGTGTTTAGGATATTTACTTCTTCCTCTGTTAGTTTAGGCAAGCTGTATTTTTGGAGGTATTCTTCTATTTCATTTAAGTTGTCGAATTTATTGGCGTAAAGTTGGGCAAAGTAACTCCTAATTATTGCTCTAATTTCCTCTTCGTTAGTGGTGAGTTCTCCCTTTTCATTTTTAAGACTAACAATTTGATTTTCCTCTTTCCTTTTTTTAATCAGATTTACTAAGGGTTTGTCTATTTTGTTTGTTTTTTCATAGAACCAACTCTTAGTTTTATTAATCAATTCAATAGTTTTTTTACTTTCAATTTTATTGATCTCTCCTTTTATTTTTTGAATTTCAAGTTTAGTGTTTGATTGGGGGTTTTTAATTTGTTCCTTTTCTAGCATTTTTAGTTGCAAGCCCAATTCATTGACCTTCTCTTTCTCTATTTTATACAAATAGGCCTCTAGAGATATGAGATTTCCCCTTATTACCGCTTTGGCTGCATCCCATACATTTTGGTATGATGTCTCATTATTATCATTTTCTTGGATGAAGTTATTAATTATGTCTATAATTTGCTGTTTCACCCAATCATTCTTTAGTATGAGATTATTTAGTTTCCAATTATTTTTTGGTCTACTTTCCTGTGGCTTTTTATTGAATGTAATTTTCAATGCATCATGGTCTGAAAAGGATGCATTCACTATTTCTGCCTTACTGCATTTGAGTTTGAGGTTTTTATGTCCTAATATATGATCAATTTTTGTATAAGTTCCATGAACTGCTGAAAAGAAGGTGTACTCCTTTCTGTCCCCATTACATTTTCTCCAGAGATCTATCATATCTAATTTTTCTAGTATTCTATTTATCTCTTTGACTTCTTTCTTATTTATTTTGTGGTTTGATTTATCTAATTCTGAGAGTGCAAGGTTGAGATCTCCCACTATTATAGTTTTACTGTCTATTTCTTCTTGCAGCTCTCTTAATTTCTCTTTTAAGAATTTAGATGCTACACTACTTGGTGCATATATATTTAATATAGATACTTCTTCATTATTCATTCTACCCTTTAGCAAGATATAGTGCCCTTCCTTATCTCTTTTGATTAGATCAATTTTTGCTTTAGCTTGATCTGAGATCAGGATGGCTACCCTGCTTTTTTGGCTTCACCTGAAGCATAGTAGGTTTTGCTCCAACCTTTTACCTTTAACCTGCATGTATCACCCCGCTTCAGGTGTGTTTCCTGTATACAACATATTGTAGGATTCTGGCTTTTAATCCATTCTGCTAACTGCTTCCTCTTTATAGAGGAGTTTACCCCGTTCACATTTATGGTTAAAATGACCAATTCTGTATTACTTGCCATCTTGTTAACCCCGGTTTATGCTTTTCTCCCTTCTTACTCCCTTACCCCCCTTCCCAGTATTAAGCTTGTGAGCTCCCCTTGCTTCTCACAGCCCTCCCTTTTTCAGTATCCCTCCCCCCCCTTAGAGTTCCCCCCCCCCAACTTGCCCCTTTCCCTCCCAGTTACCGTATTCCCTTCCACTTAGCTTATTCCTTCCTTTTTCACTTTTCCCTTCTCACTTTTCAATGAGGTGGGAGAAGTTTCACCATAGATTGAATATGTCTAAAATTCTTCTCTTAATGCCAATTCTGAAAGCAGTAAAATACTCACTATTTTCATCCCTCTCCATTCTTTCTCTCAGATATACTAGGTTTTCTTTGCCTCTTCATGAAATGTAGTACCCCCACTTTCCCTTTTTTCTAGTACAATGTCCTTTCCACATCTAGTTTCTAGAACAAGGTATACATATATTTTTTATACATCTTTACAGCCGAAATATAGTTCCCAAGATTAATCTTTACCTTTTTAGATTTCTCTTGAGTTCTGTGCTTGTAGATCAAATTTTTTGTTAAGTTCTGGCTTTTTCATCAGAAATAGATGAAATTCGCTTATTTCGTTGAATGTCCATCTTCTTCCCTGGAAAAAGATGCTCAATCTCGCTGGGTAAGTTATTTTTGGTTGCATACCAAGTTCCTTAGCCTTTCGGAATATCATATTCCAGGCCCTTCGATCCTTTAATGTGGATGCTGCCAGATCCTGGGTGATCCTTATTGTGGCTCCTTGATACTTGAATTGGGTTTTTCTAGCCGCTTGCAGTATTTTTTCCTTTGCCTGAGGGTTCTGGCATTTGGTCACTATATTCCTTGGTGTTTTGATTTTAGGATCCCTTTCAGTGGGTGATCGATGAATCCTTTCAATGTCTATTTTACCCTCTGTTTCTATGACTTCTGGGCAGTTCTCTTTGATAATTTCCTGGAAGATAGTGTCCAGGCTCTTTTTTTCATCATACTTTTCTCTAAGTCCGATGATTCTCAGGTTGTCTCTCCTGGATCTGTTTTCCAGGTCTGTTGTCTTCCCCAGAAGGTATTTCACATCCTTTTCCATTGTTTGATTTTTTTGGATTTGCTTGACTGATTCTTCTTGTCTCCTCGAGTCATTCAATTCCAATTGTTCGACCCTGATTTTCAGTGAGGTATTTTCTTCACTCACTTTTTTAAAATATTTTTCTAATTGTCCAATTGAGTTCTTTTGTTCTGTGGAATTTTTTTCCATTTCACCAATTTTGTTTTCCAGTTCACCAATCCTATTTTTCAAGGATTTGGTTTCTTTATCCACTCTCTCTTTAACTGACTTCTCCAGGCTCTTTTGCCAAGCCTCCCTCTCCTTTTGCAGAGCCTCCCTCTCCTTTTGCCAAGTCTCCCTCTCCTTTTGCAAAGCCTCCTTCTCCTTTTGCCAAGCCTCCTTCCCCTTTTGCAGAGCCTCCCTCTCCTTTTCCCATTTTTCTTCTAGCTCCCTTGTGAGAGCCTTTTTAATTTCCTCCATGAGATTCATCTGTACTGAGGGACATATGGTCTCCTCCTTTGGGGATTCACCTGGGGACTGTTTGTTTTTAGTCTCCTCAGGGTTTGGAGTCTGCTCTTTATCTGTATAAAAGCTGTCCAGGGTTAAATTCTTTTTCAGTTTCTTGCTCATTCTGTCTATTTATCAAAGACAAACTATCAAAGAAACAGAAGGAAAAAAACCCCTTGAATGGAGGCTGCTTTCTTTGGGGGAGGAGCAGGGTATTCGTGAGGCACGGGTCCTACTGTGCTATGGCGCCTGCGCGCTGAGATCCGAGCGCTCTGAGATCCGAGCGGGCTAAGACACTGTGGGGGAGGGGTGGCCAGGTCCCGAGAGACTCCAGCTGTTTGGGGTTGTATTCTTCACCCCCGGTGTTTTTAGCTTCTCTGCTGGGCTGCTGACTTGCTCCTGTAGCAAAGCTCTCCCCGCAGAGACGGCTGCGATCGTGCCCCACCCCCTCTCCGCTCTACCCGGTTCTGAGCTGCTATCTGTGCTCTGGTTGCAGCTGCTGCCCACAGACTGCTTCCAAATACCGTCCCCGCCCTCGCGCAAAAACAGACCTTTCTTGACGAGTCTCAAGGATGGTTTCTCTTGGTAAGTAATTGTATGGTTTTTTTTCAGTCGAGCATTAATTCAGAGGCATGAAATGAAATGAATAGTGAGAGAAAAACACGGAGGTTACACAGAAGTGTATTTCCTCTCCGCCATCTTGGCCAGAAGTCCGATAAATTCTTTCAATGACTATTTTAACTTCTGGTTCTATTACTTCTGAGCAGTTCTCTTTGATGATTTCTTGTAAAATAGGATTTAGGCTCCTTTTTTCATCATACTTTTCTCTAAGTCCGATGATTCTCAGGTTGTCTCTCCTGGATCTGTTTTCCAGGTCTGTTGTCTTCCCCAGAAGGTATTTCACATCCTTTTCCATTGTTTGATTTTTTTGGATTTGCTTGACTGATTCTTCTTGTCTCCTCGAGTCATTCAATTCCAATTGTTCGACCCTGATTTTCAGTGAGGTATTTTCTTCACTCACTTTTTTAAAATATTTTTCTAATTGTCCAATTGAGTTCTTTTGTTCTGTGGAATTTTTTTCCATTTCACCAATTTTGTTTTCCAGTTCACCAATCCTATTTTTCAAGGATTTGGTTTCTTTATCCACTCTCTCTTTAACTGACTTCTCCAGGCTCTTTTGCCAAGCCTCCCTCTCCTTTTGCAGAGCCTCCCTCTCCTTTTGCCAAGTCTCCCTCTCCTTTTGCAAAGCCTCCTTCTCCTTTTGCCAAGCCTCCTTCCCCTTTTGCAGAGCCTCACTCTCCTTTTCCCATTTTTCTTCTAGCTCCCTTGTGAGAGCCTTTTTAATTTCCTCCATGAGATTCATCTGTACTGAGGGACATATGGTCTCCTCCTTTGGGGATTCACCTGGGGACTGTTTGTTTTTAGTCTCCTCAGGGTTTGGAGTCTGCTCTTTATCTGTATAAAAGCTGTCCAGGGTTAAATTCTTTTTCAGTTTCTTGCTCATTCTGTCTATTTATCAAAGACAAACTATCAAAGAAACAGAAGGAAAAAAACCCCTTGAATGGAGGCTGCTTTCTTTGGGGGAGGAGCAGGGTATTCGTGAGGCACGGGTCCTACTGTGCTATGGCGCCTGCGCGCTGAGATCCGAGCGCTCTGAGATCCGAGCGGGCTAAGACACTGTGGGGGAGGGGTGGCCAGGTCCCGAGAGACTCCAGCTGTTTGGGGTTGTATTCTTCACCCCCGGTGTTTTTAGCTTCTCTGCTGGGCTGCTGACTTGCTCCTGTAGCAAAGCTCTCCCCGCAGAGACGGCTGCGATCGTGCCCCACCCCCTCTCCGCTCTACCCGGTTCTGAGCTGCTATCTGTGCTCTGGTTGCAGCTGCTGCCCACAGACTGCTTCCAAATACCGTCCCCGCCCTCGCGCAAAAACAGACCTTTCTTGACGAGTCTCAAGGATGGTTTCTCTTGGTAAGTAATTGTATGGTTTTTTTCAGTTGAGCATTAATTCAGAGGCATGAAATGAAATGAATAGTGAGAGAAAAACACGGAGGTTACACAGAAGTGTATTTCCTCTCCGCCATCTTGGCCAGAAGTCCGATAAATTCTTTCAATGACTATTTTAACTTCTGGTTCTATTACTTCTGAGCAGTTCTCTTTGATGATTTCTTGTAAAATAGGATTTAGGCTCCTTTTTTCATCATAATTTTCGGGTAGTCCAATGATCCTCAGGTTATCTCTCTTAGATCTATTTTCCAGGTCTCTTGTTTTTCCAAATAAATGTTTGACATTTTTCCCCAATCTTTCTTTTTATTTTTTTTTTATTTTTTTTGGTTTTGCTTGACTGAACTTGATGTCTCAGTGAATCAGTCATTTCTATTTTTTCAGTTCTGATTTTTAGTGAGATATATTTTTCATTAGATTTTTTTTTACTTCTTTTTGTATATGTCCAATTCAGTTTTTAAATGAGTTGTTTTGCTGTTATGAAATTTTTTTTTCCATTTCACTATTTTTTTTAGTGAATTATTTTCTTTTTCCAATTCACACATTCTGTTTCTCTGCACTTCTTGGAAGTGTTTTTTTTTTTTTTTTTTTTTTTTTTTACCTTTTCCAATTCACTTTTCAAGAAGTTGTTACTTTCTTGCATAGCTTCTCTTTCCTTTCCCCCATTTTTTTTCTAGTTCTCTTTTAAGGTTTTTAAAAGTCTCTTCTAGGAGAGCCTTTTGTGTTGGGGTCCAACAGTTATCTGGAGACTGTCTGCTATTAATCTCCTTGGGGTTGAAAAACTGTTCTCTTTCTATATAGACACTACCAATTGTCCTTTTTGATTTTTTTACTCATTTTTGTTAAGCCTGTAGGGTCTGCCTTCAGGGTCAGGAGGTTATTAGCTTCCTCTGCAGAGCAGTGATAGGTGTATGGGGGTAGCTGTCCTGCCAGCTAGCTAAGAAGAGCAATTGGAGTGTCTGCAGGGCCCAGCTGGGAAAGTGCCCTGCAAAGAACCCTGTTGTTTGGGTTAACGATTGCCCTGGGGCTAGACACCCACACAGTGAAAGTTTCATTACCCTAAGCTGAAGCCCAGCCTAGGGCTATGGATATTAGCAGCTGAGCAGTGAATAGCCCTGCAGGGACCAGAAGTGTCTCTGCCCCAGGAAGCACAGTGGTGCTGGAGAAGTTCTATTGCCCCAGGCCAAGCCCCACACTGTGCATATTATAGGCTGCTGGGGCTGTGCCCCAGATTTGTAACTGCCCCCTCATCTCCCCCACAAAAGCCACGTACTTCAGGATGTGGCTGCAGGGCTGTGTTATGGGTCTGCCTGAATCACTTCCAGGTTTGAGTGGTTAAAGCCAAATCTTGTTAGGTTCTGGCATTTTTTAAAGTACCCTCTGTTTTAGACTTTAATTTTTTTGCCAGTTTACTGCTTTGTAATCAAGGCAGAACAGTTAGTCTATAGCAGAGTCAACTCTATAACTTCTCTAGCCACAGAGATCACCCCACCCCTGGTCTGCTCAGGTCACCAGTCTCTTCCTACCTGCTCTGGTCTGTTCCTGGCCCCTCAGGACAAACTTTTCCTGGCATTCTCCCTGACTATCATAGGCTGGTAAGTTATGTGCTTCTAATCTTCATGAATTTTAGCAGTCAAGCGCTATTTTTGAGACTGAATTTAATAGTTGGTTGTGAGGGGATGAGAGGAGCTTAGAAAGTCATGTGTGCCTTCTCCGCCATTTTGGCTTTTGTATTTTAAAATTTTGTATTTTGTATTTTAAAAAATTCTGAGGAAAATTGATATCTATATTTTCAAATTTATATCCCAAATAAAATGGAAATCTATACCCATGACTCTTAATATATCCTTAAAATAATGCAGGTTTAAACAAAATATTATCCTTAAAATCTATTTAGTAATAGGATAGCTGAATTTTCCAAATAAGTTATTGCATTAATCATATCCTTATAAATGGAGATATGGCTTTAAAGGTAGAAATTTAGAACAACTTGTTCAACAAAAAAAAGTTAATGTGTACATCTTAAGAAAAAAGAGATCACCCTTATTTTACAATTAAAGTTATTATTTCAGCCAAGATAAACCAAGAAACTATATGAACACAACTTACCCCAATAAAGTAGGATATAAACAATTGAAGACATATTAATTGCTCCATAGATCAAGCTGATATAATAAAAATAAGGATGCTACTTAAATTGGTCTATTGTTCAGTACCACATAAATGAAACTGCTAAAAAAAAGTATTTTATACAGTCAGAAAAAAATAATGAAATTCATCTGGAAGAACAAAAAAGCAAGAATAGTGAGGGAATTAATGGAAAAAAAATACAAAGAATGGTTGCCTAGTAGTACCAGATCTAAAACTATATTATAAAGTATTAGGCATCAAAATAATGTTTAACTGGTTAAGAAAGAGTGGTAGATCAGTGAAATGGTTAGATACACATGACACAATAATCAATTATTACAGTAATCTTTAGCATCTGGGATAAAAACATACTATTTCACAAAAATTTCTGGGAAATTGGAAAATAATGTATTAGAAATTAGACAGAGTCATTTATCCTACATTCCATACCAAAATTAAAGTCATATGATTTGGGCACAAAGGGTGATACCATAAGCAAATCAGGAAAGCAAGAGATACTTCCTCCTTTTTCTTTTGTGTTTCTTTTTCTTTCTCTCACAATTTTTCCCTTTTGTTCTGATTTTTCTCTCCCAACATGATTCACAAAGAAATGTGTATTTAAAAAAATAACTTGGGGGGGCAGAGCCAAGATGGTGGAGAAGGCACACACAACTTTCTAAGCTCCTCTCTTACCCTCATTATCAATATTATATTCAGCATCAAAAATAGGCTTGACTGTTACAACTCATAAAGATTAGAAGTACAACAACTCACCAGCCAAAGATAATCTGGAATCTCACCAGAAAAGGTTTGTCCTCAGGGCCGGGGAAAAGATCAGTGCAAGCAGGGAGAGAATAGAGGCAGTGGAGCCCCAAACTGAAATTGAGAGCACAGAGCACAGCATAAGCTCACAGTCCCAACCCATAGTATGGGGCTTTTCCTTGGGGCAATTGAGAATCTGCACAGCAGTGGGGCACAGCCCAGGGCAGCCTCTAATCTGCACAGTGTGGGGCTCAGCTTTGGTGCAATAGAACTTTCACAGAGCAATTTGCTTCTGTCCAAGCTGGGCTGTCCCCTGGTCAACTGCTAATACCCACAGCCCCACAAGGGGCTCTGGCCTGGAGCAGTGACACTTTCACTGCTTAGTCTCTAGCCTTAGGGCAGTCGCTAAACCACACAGAGGGGTTCTCCACTGGGCACATCCTTAGCAGCAGTGCTAAATCACTCGGGTTGGGAAAAGGGGAAACTTTCACTCAGAGCACTACCACACCTCAGACCCTGAAGCTGGTTTACATCTCTCCCTGCTCTACAGAGGAAGCTGGTAACCCCCTTGCCCTGAAGGCATAGCCTAAAAGCTTTTAAAAAATGAGTAAAAAAATTAAAAGGATGATTGATAGCTTCTATACAGAAAAAGAGCAGGTCTGCCACCCCAAAGAGACTAAGAGACTAATAGCAAACAGTCACCAGACAATACCCCAAAGGGGAATGTTACCTGTCCCCTTTTACATAATGCTCTCATAGAAGAGACCATTAAAAGTCTCAAAAGAAAGTTGGAAGAAAAATGGGGAAAGGAAGGAGAAGCTTTGAAATATGAATTTGAAAAGGCAAAAACTTCCCAGGAAATACAAGGAAACAAAATTTGTGAATTGGAAAAAGTAAAAAAAAAAAAAATCTCTGGAAAGTAAGATTTGTGAACAAGAAAGGAACATTTGTGGACTGAAAAAGACAAAGAACTCACAAGAAAGTAGGATCTGTGAATTGGAAAAAGAAAACAATTCACTAAAAAAAAAAAATAGTGAAATGGAAAAAAATTCCATAGAGCAAAACAATTCATTTAAAAACTCAATTGGACATATACAGAAAGAAGTTAAAAAAAAAAAAAAGCTAATGAAGAAAATAATTCATTAAAAATCAGAACTGAACAAATAGAAACTAATGATTCATTGAGACAGGAAAAAAATCAGTCAAGCAAAACCAAAAATAAAATGATAAATTGGAAAAAAAAAAAAAAAAAAAAAAAAAAAAACCATGAAATTTCTACTTGGAAAAATGACAGACCTGGAAAAGAGATCTAGGAGAGATAATCTGGGGATTATTGGACTTTCTGAAAATTATGATGAAAAAAAGAGCCTAGACACTATTTTACAGGAAATCATCAAAGAGAACTGTCCAGAGGTAATAGAATCAAAAGGTAAAATAGGCATTGAAAGAATTCATCAAACACCTTCTGAAAAAGACACTAAAATAAAAACTCCAAGGAATATTATGGCCAAATTTCAGAACTATCAGATTAAGGGGAAAAAATTTAAAAGCAGCCAGAAAAAAAAAAATTTAAATACCGAGGGGCCACAATAAGGATCACCCAAGGTGAAGCCAAAAAAGCAGGGGTAGCCATCCTTATCTCAGATCAAACAAATGCAAAAATTGATCTAATCAAAAAAGATTAGGAAGAAAACTACATCTTGCTAAAGGGTAGCATAGACAACAAAGCAATATCAATACTAAACATATATGCACCAAGTGGTATACCTTCTAACTTCCTAAAGGAGAAGTTAAGAGAGTTGAAAGAAGAAATAGACAGCAAAACTGTAATAGTGAGAGATCTCAACCTTGCTCTCTCAGAATTAGACAAATCAAACCACAAAACAAATAAGAAAGAAATTAAAGCGGTAAATATGATATTAGAAAAGAATTTGGGAATTTGGGAACTTAGAACAACCTAATTAATGAAAAATATAATGTGCGCTTCATAAATTAAATGAGATCCAATGTATTTCTCAAAATAAAATAGTTCATTCAACTAAAAAGAATGTTATTAATAAGTATGTAATATTCAAATCACTATAATTACTACTACTAAGACATTGGAACAGAATATTACACAACCAGGACTTTTTTCAGCAACATTTATATCAATGACTACAACCGTAACAAAATCTTCAGTTTTTAAAATGTCATCAATCTTTTTTCTTCTCATTTCAATTTCTGAGAGATGTTTTCAATTGAGTCTTACCCAGTGATAAAAATTTAAAACACTCACAACAGACTCACACACAAGGTGTGTGATGTAAAGATATATATGATGTATATATTATCCTTAATATATATTAAGATAATTAATATATGCACATTAAATAATATTGATATGTTATATTATATCATAATTTTCATCATCTGGCCCAAGGCTATTTGCTACATCCCACCAGACTTATTTTTCACTGGAAACCTCAATCTTGTTGTTGTTGTTGTTGTTGTTGTTGTTGTTTGTAGCTTCTCTAAATTCAGGTAGAGTCAATCTTGCCCTATCATTTATTTGTTCTTTGATATTCTCTGTTTATATCAACTATAAACCCAGATTGTCAAATTTTCAAGATCATTTTCTATTTTAATCTAGTTCTTTAAAATATTAACCACCCTAGTCAATTTGGCTTCATTATAAAATCTAATGACCATGCTCTGCTCTCTGTTTCACTGTAAATCCTGTAGTATATTTTCTTAGCTCCTCTCCATATGTAATACTAAAGCTAAGTGTTGTACAAAGCTAAATAGACATTGTCATAAATGATATCTCCATTCTGAAATTTGTAATCTAGAATAAATTATTATCAAGATAAATCACTGATTCAGCAACAGTTTCCTAAGCATTTACTTTGCAGAGTACAACTTACAGTAGGTGTCATATGAAGTTATTATAGGCACTTCAAAACTATTAAGGGCACAAAGATATACTGCATCCTAACAAGATTTAGAATACAATGGAAAAGACAGACCTATCCAAATATGCATGTGTTCATAACAATCATAGTCATTTGTAACAATTGTTATGTACATACATTTATATAAGCATTAAGAGCTAAAGGAGGTGAAGTACATGATAGATGGACTGAGATAACAGAAATAAATAGGACTAGGAAATGAAATTGTAAACCATATGAAAATATATTTCTAAGTGTCCTTGTTCTAAAGTTAGACAGATATCAGTGAGGATTAAAATTGCAAAGATAAGAGTCTTAGATACTTATGATAGCAAATAACCTGTGATCCCAAGTGAAAAAAGTTAAGTTTCAGGCTCTTAATTTGGATCTTTCTGTCATTGAATTATAATATGAAATTTCAGAAGCACAACATTTGAAGTCTAAAAATTACTTATAGTACATAATACTAATAAGGGAATAATTGACTGCTAGTTATTTATCACTATTTCAGACAAATCAAAAACATTCCCATTTTAGGAAGCATTATTAATTAAAATGATAATTTTTGTCAGACTTGGAATTTCATTTCTACTTTACAACTTATAATATGAAAGATTTACATGAGAAAATAAGGAATCAATTAAATTTGCCAAGGGTCAAATAGAATGTAGGAATCAGAAAGAAATTTACTTCAAGATTAACTGTCCATCTATCATCTTTCTGTTTTGTTTTAACATATTAAGATCAAATCTACTTCTATAACTTCCTAATCCTGCCCTCTGAATCAAAGATAATAAATTTACTCATTCTTCAACACAGCAATTCATATAGATAGCAAATCTTTCCCAATCATAAGGTTTCTCTTTTCTATGCTAAATAATTACCTTTTTTTCAACCAATCATGATATTATATGGATTTAGGACAGCAATCTGTTTGTCCTCTGCTAAGCACACTTTGTTTTGTTTCCCATTATAGTGTGGCAATCACAAGCAAAAATCATAATTTATATTTGACTTGTCATTCTTTATTGTGGATAACAATTGTTAATCCAGAGAAAGATCCCATTAGATTGCATGGCTATCATATCATATGTAGACAGAACTGAGTTAACAAACTCCTTTAAAAATAGGTCTTTTTCATTATATATTTCTTATATAGCCTTATAGCTCCTATTTTGAATTTGTAGACTAAATTAAGAATATTAATCTTAAAAACTTATAACAACTTAACAAGAAAAACTAAATCACAAGATATTTTTTTAATATTCATAAAATATTATGTTAGATTAAGCCTTTAGAGATTTTTTGGAAATCCAATTCTTTAATCAAACATAGTAGATATTCTTTCAATATTTTTATAAGTAGAAGTGAGGAGGGAATACTTGTAATAATATGAAGAAAACTGCCAATAACAAGGTTTTGGAACATTAGGATAAATAAAGATCCCATTTTGGATCCCTTTTCTATGAAGGGCCACTAAAGTTATTCCTCCAGGTTGACATCATTTTTTTTTTCCTAGCAGTTCCTAATATATTTACTTGTCCTAACACCTAGTCCACATCTCTCCATCTTAAACAGGACAAATGATGAGATATTGTGTCAAATACATTACTAAAATTGACATAAACTATATCTACTTAAAACATTTCCACAATCAACTATAACATATATATTTTGGGTTTTTTGCATTTAATTTGCATGTTATCTCTTCCATTGGATTGTAAGCTTCTAAAGGCCAAGAATTATCTTTTGGTTCTTTTTGTTTTCCCAGTGATTAGCACAATGCTGTCATATAATAATCCATGTACACACACACAGTATATACATATATGTACATTTTTTATACATACAAATATGCATATATGTATACTGAAATATATATGCATATGTGTATATACTATTAGACAAAGTAAATAATTATAATTCTTAATTTACTGAAAACTTACCTGTCCTTCATGGTTTATGCTAAATGTTGTGTTTTCTATGTTTCCTCTCAGCGCCCTAGTCACCAGAGTCAGAAATGTTCTCTTTCTACTTAAATAAATTATAATTGCTTAAATATTTATGTGCAAATATGAAGATGACTGATTTCATCTGTGGTAGGGAATTCCTAATGGGAATTATCCATTTATGATAAGTCTTAAAGAGTTGTTCAGGCATTTAGAGAGTAAGTGAGGGTGCCAAAACTAATAAGCATCAGAAGAAGACCTTCTTGCTTTTAGACCTTGTACACTAATGTCTGTCCTGAGTTGCCTCAGATTATTAAATATCTAATATATTCTAATATTTATATTGATGGTATCTATGAACATATCTTACACCAATACTTGATATTAAACTTCTTGAATGCTTAAACAAAAGAGCAAGTTATATAGTGCTTTAAACATAAACTGATTTGGAATTAAAAATATGAAAATGAATTTGAATATTTTTGGCCACCCAAATGTCAGTTACCCCAATGCATTTATGCAATCACTTAGGAGAGAGGTATATCTAAAAGAGTCCTCACAGAATCGTTTCATTTTAGAATATAAAGTCATGTAGTTGAATCTATATGAGAAAAGTTTTTCCTACATAACATGCCCATCTTTGGCATCCATCTCTGTTTGAAATTCTCCAGTGTAAGGGTGACACTCAGCTCTGAAGATAGTCTATTCTTTATTTTTTTTAGACAAGGCTAAACTGGCCCATTTGCCTCTTCCACCCATTGCTCCTGGTTCTGTTTCTGAAGGCAAACAGAGAAAATGCAGTCCCACCTCTACCTGACAGCTTTTCATACATTTGAAGACTCATAATAGTTATCCTCTAAATCTTTTCTTCATGATAAAAAGAGACATTTACTTCACACAATCCTTATTGTCAATGTGCACCAGGTTTTGTATCATGTACTTTCCTGCTCCTTAACACTCTCCAAGTTATCATTTACCTTAAAATGTGGTATCTGGAACTAACTAAAATACTTCAGATGTAAATACTCCCCTAATTCATTTCATTAGGAAGTGCTAAAGTAATTATGCATCAATCTGATTATATCTAGATAATGGGCACATTTGAATGTATTCATTTCTAATAGGCATGAGGAAAAATGAAAGCAACAAGGAGAGTCATTTTACTCTTTTTTTTTTATTATCCTAACACACCTACTGTTTTAATTCCACAAAGGAAATAAACTATTTGTGTCTAGGTTAATCTTTATTCCTTTATTCAGTTAATGTAAATTTCAAATTCCGTGACATATAATTTCCTCTTTTAAAGTCAAAATAAAAAGGTTCCCTTTTTGCTTTGATAGTTTAAAACTCAGGTCTTGCACTGAAATGACACCTTTTAAATTCTCAGTTGGCATAAGATTGCCTGCAACATAATGCAACATGGCATGTTAACTAACTGTAAGCAGGAGCTATTATTTCACTGGGACAGCATAGTGACTAAAAGAAATTCATTTTGAATTGATTTATAATAACAACAAAGTAAATGTCACTAGAGCAATAAAGTCCTTAATGTTTATCAAATGCATTTTAGAAAATCATCTTCTTTTTAATGAACAGATGAATCCTAATATTGAGACTATTCTCTAAGACAGGGTTTCCTAACCTTTTTTGTGTCATGGACAATTTTGCAGTATGGTGAAGTTTATTGATCTTTCTCAGAATAATGTTTTAAAGATATACAATAAAATATCTAAGACTAAAAGAAAAATCAATTACATCATTGCACATTATTATTTTTAAGATGTTATGTATCCCAGGTTAATAATTCCTGTTTCAAAGGGTCAAAGCTATTCATTCCCAATCTTGAGTCTGGTTTTATTCATGTTATATATTCTTAGGTAGTCTTTGTTACCAAATACAGTGGTGATAACAAAAGAAACACTCTCACTGTAACCTTTACCTAAATCTTGAACAGTATTGAGCCATTCTTCATTTCAAGAAGGAAAAAAAAAAAGTTGTATCATTTTTAAAACTCCCTATGGAATCAGTCAATTATGACTCAGCCCTCCATAAATATGGATGAATCAGACTTAGGTTTTTCCCTTGCACCAACTAACAAGAGCTTCATTACAACTGGGGGACTTAAGTTTATTTTACTGGGGAAAATGTGACAATATATTGTCCTCCTCCTCCTCCGAATTCCAAATTGAAGAGATGAAAAATGCTTTTACCAGCCAGGTATCTCTTCTCTTTTGTCATAATGATACAGCAGAATATTAAGAAGCAATTTTTGTACTTATGCCAAGCAGCATAAAATTTTCATTTGCTAACCATCCAAAGTTCACTTACGGGGAGTGGAAAACACCACAGGGTTGGAAATAAAGGAGCTTGCCTTGCTTGTGTTTATTAGAGAATGAAGAAACTTTCTTTGTTTAACTTATTTTCTTTGCTAAAGACATAGCATTATGGTTTGGTGGATAGAGGTGTCATCCTTGGAATCAGGAAACAGGTTCAAATTCTGTCTCTGAAATATATTGGCATTATGATTCTAGGGAAATAAGTCATTTAATCCCTTAAGTGTCAAACCACTTTCGAGTACTAGATGTCTACTTCTCCCATTCAGGATGTATTTTTTAAATAATATTATTAACAAACTGATCTTGGAGTGAACTTAAATATACTAATTGTCCCTCACTGTTGCTTCCAGATACTTCCCCTGGAATCATCATTCATCTATCATTCATTTTTTAAATTCAGTTGATTCCTTTAAATTAACAACTCTAAATCCTAGTTGCTCTTCTTAATCTTCAATTATTCTGTCTTCATTTTTTTTTCTTTAAATCACAATAATTTTTGAAGGAAATAAAAAGACATCTATGAAACAGAGAAAAAGGAGTAAACATAGGTATCAAATATAGTAACATCTATAAAGTTAAAAGTATCATCAATAGGAGCCTCTTACCTTTCTTTCCAGAAAGGTTGAGTTGTATGTCGAAAAGTATGATTAAGTACTCAAAAGATATTAATATAGTATTCTGATCTTTTGCAAAATCGCAAATGAACAACCTCCAATAATGTATTAATATACTTGTTCTCCCATAGCAATTTTGGAAATGAATATTTTTGTTTTGGTTATCATTTACAATTTGTGGGATATAAGATAGTTCCAGAGTTCTTCCATTTTGTTTTTCCTTTAGTGATTTGGATGATATTTTGAACATTTTTTATTGTTTCAAAAAATTTTTAAATTGATCTCTTCTTTTTTAACCACTTATATAATTAGGAATTAGTCAGGGATAATATATTGTGTCACTTCCTTACATAATTTGATTAATAGCATTTAAATGTCAATTTTCCTGAGAGCAAAGAAATAGAGTATCTTGCTTGAAAAACAGCAAGGAGACCATTCATTGTCAATGGATCAAAGAGTACATGTTTGGCAATTAAGTGTTAGAAGATTTGAAAGTTAGGGAAGTGCTAAGTGATGAAGACCTCTGAGCACCAAAAATAGAATTTTTGTATTTAATCCTGGAGGCAATAGGGGACCAAATGTGCTTCATTGTATAATGGAGTGACATGATAGACCTATGTTTTTGGTGACTGAATAAAAGATGAATTGGAGAGATACTTCTATAAGTCAGACCTACTCAAAGGCTATTTCAATAGTCTAACAGTGAGGTGAGGAAAGTCCGCACAAAATAATTGTGTCAGTGTCAGAGAAGAGATGATGGCATAATAGATGGAATGCTGCAAAGGTGAAATCAAAAGGCAAATTAAAAAGAAGAGGCAAGAAATACTAAGGAATCTTAAGTTTCAAGCATGAGAAACTGTAATGTTGGGACTAGCTTTCTGGAAGGTCGCTGGATGGGCCTTGGTCTTTAGATGCAGAAATGATGAAGGCAGGAGAGCCACTATGAGGCTGGTCAAAGATGCAGTCTGAAGTCTGGAATCTAGAATCTGGAGCCTTCTCTTGTGTCTGTGTCTGAGACTCCTCTGTGTCTCCTCTATTTCTGAGACTGCCAGTTCCCAGTCCTCTCAACCCTTACATACCTCAGCACAATGACATCACTACAGCAACTGAGCATGTGCCAACTATATTACATTACATCACCATATTACACTAAGTATATCCCAACTAGAGTGATTACATCACATTAAGTATATGTTTAACTAGAGATTATCTCATTAGTCACATTGAGTAGGTACTTAAGTATAAGAATCCTGGTGTCCTTGATTCAAGTATATCTTTCCAGAGTTCAGGGCCTCTACATATCCAGCTTTCTTTTGTTTTAGAACACAAATGATCATGACATCCTTAACTTCTCAGGAAGGGAGGTGAAAACATCCAAAAGGAGGTGATCATGCCCTACCTGACTTCTCAAAAAGTAAGAAGAGAACACCAAAGGGAAATCGAGAATCAAACGAGATAATTGTTAGCAAGTTTCCTCTGGGCTGAAGAGTCTTACTTGAAACAGGTATACATAAATCTATCAGCATGGGAGGTGTTACACAAGCACATAGTAATATAACACAGTCTAGTAATGATGTAACAAACAACATGAATCAAATGTTAGAGGAATTATACATATCCATAAGTCCTAGAAGGAGAGTATATAAATAACAATCACACATACACCTCCTTCAGCAGCCAGGAGACAGTCCAAAATGATTCTATTGTCCATTACTTCATGTTTCAAGGAATCTAATGATCCCTGAAAGTTTTTGAAGTCCCGCAACAGTCTTATTTTGTGTTGCAAACTTTGATTTTCTCCTTATTCCTAAAACTTATATTCTCATTGAAAAAAAATTGCAATGTAAACATAGGCAGCTAAATAAAGAAAATAAAGGATATGGTGATGTTTTATCTAGAAAAGGAAAGTTATATTGAGGACATTAGAACTATCTTCCAATACCTGAAAGATTTTTAAGCAGCAAGGGATTCATGACCTGCTCTGCATAATTATAAAGTAAATCAAAACACAGTAAATGATTTTATCATAGATGACGATTTTATTTAATATTAGGAAAGACTTAAAGAATAGGGCTATCTAAAAATAGAATGAATTGGGTTTTTTTGGGGGGAGGGAGCTATTAGCACAGGTCTTCTAAAGTAGTAGTCTGATGAATGTTTACTGAGGAAGATTTGGATAAATGTTTATATATCCTTATCTTTTTGGCCCATTCTGGTTTTTAAGATGTTATTTTCTTCAATATTTCTATGTCCCTTTTATGAAGCTATTAATTCTCTTTTCATAATTTTCTTGCATCACTATCACTATTTTTTTCCAGTTTTTCCTCTATTAGTCTTATAGTTTTCTTTAAATCTTCAAAGTATTCCTGTGGGACTTGGGGCAATTAGCATTTTTAAGACTTTGCTTGTACTGTTTTTCACATTCTTCTTTTCTGATTTTGTTACTCATTTTCCCTACCACTATAGTTGCTACCTATGGTCAATATTGCTGCTCTTATAGCCACTTCCAATGTCATGTATTGTTGCCACCTCCTAAGTTTTCTTAGACTTGAAAATTGTTTCACTCCGAAGTTTTGTTGATTCCTGGCAGCCTTTTCTGATTGTTGTTCCCAGTAGAAAATAGTTCCTTTTTCAGCCTCACATTTTTGCTTATATTTCCATGATTGGAATGCATTCCTACTTTATATTTGTCTCCATAGTTTTCTTCAGTGTCTACTTAAAAGGTTACATTCAAGATGCTTTTTCTGATTCCCATAATTCTTCATTCTCATGCCTTTAATAATTTTATATTTATTCTGATGTCATGAAATGAGTTATGTTACATTAAGCAAGTCCCTTGAAATAGGTAAACCCAAATTTATAAATTGCAGACTAGTTGGCCATTTGTTTTTCAATGCAAGTGTCCATATGGAGATTTATTCTCACTGATATTGATAAACACAAAAGTGTATTGCAATATAAATTTACAGTATTAATCAGTATTGCATATAGACTTGGCTAAAGAAGAGATCAGGCAGGGAGTAGATCTTTTTACACCCACTCTCTATTTTCTATAGACCACCCAGTCACTGGCAGTCAGACAAAGTTAGACAAACATAAACAGAGAACAAAGCACATGGAAAACATTCAGAAGTGAAAGCAAATGATAGGTTTTCAGAATTGTTAAGAAGATAATACATTTCACCCATTTTTAATGAAAGCATTTTTTTGAGATATATATATATATATATATATATGCATAATTTTCAACATTCTTGTGTTCTAAAATTTTCCCTCCATTCTCTCCTTCCATAGATGGCAAGTAATCAAATTTATGTCAAACATGTACAATTCTTCTACTCATATTTCCACAATCATCATGCTGCACAAGAAAAATCAGATTGAAAAGAAAAAAAAAATGAGAAAGAAAACAAAATTCAAGAAAACAACAAAGAGAGTAAAAATGTTATAGTGTGATCCACACTCAATTCCCACACTTTTCTCTCTGGGTGAAGATGGCTCTCTTCATCACAAGACTACTGGAACTAGCCTGAATTATCTCATTTTTGAAGAGAACTAAGTCCATCAGAATTGATCATTGTATAATGCTGTTGCTGTGTATAATGATCTTTTGGTTCTACACATTTCACTTAGCATCAGTTCATGTAAGTCTCTCTAGGCCTCTCTGAAATCATTCTGCTGATATTTTCTTACAGAACAATAATATTCCACAACATTCATATAGCATTACTTATTCAGCCATTCTCCAACTGATGGGCATCCACTCAGTTCCCAATTTCTTGCCACTACAAAAAGAACTAAACATTTTTGCACATTTAGATCCCTTTCCCTCTTTTATGATCTTTTTTGATCATAAGCCCATTAGAAATATTGCTGGATCAAATGGTATGCACAGTTTAATCACCTTTGGACATTGGTACCTATTGTTCTCCAGAATGGATGAATCAGTTTACAATCCCACCAACATGTATTAGTCTCTCAATTTTTCCCACACCTCCTCCAACATTCATCATTATCTTTTCTTGTCATCTTATCCAATCGAAGAGGTGTGCGGTAGTACCTTAAAGTTGTTTTAATTTGCATTTCTGTGATCAATAATGATTTAGAGCACATTTTCACATGACTAGAAAAAGGTTTTAATTTCTTTATCTGAAAATTGTCTGTTCATATCCTTTGACCATTTACCAGTTGGAGAGTGGGTTGCATTCTTATAAATTTGAGTCAATTCTCTATATGTTTTAGAAATGAGACCTTTATCAGAACCCTTGAATAGAAAAGTTTCCCCTCCTCCCCGTTTATTGCGTTCCTTTTAATCTTGTCTGCACTGATTTTGTTTATATAAAAACTTTTTATCTTAATATAATCAAAATTATCTTATTTTGCATTTAATAATGAACTTCATTTTTTCTTTGGCCACAAATTTCTTCCTTGTCCACACATCTGAAAGGTGAACTATCCTTTCTTCTAATTTGCTTATAATATCACTCTTTATGTCTAAATTATGAACTCATTTTGACCTGATTTTGGTATACAGTATAAGGTGGCGGTCAATGCCTAGCTTCTGCCATACTAATTTCCAATTTTCCCAGCAGTTTTTGTCAAATAATGAATTCCTATCCCCAAAACTGGGGTTTTGGGATTTGTCAAAAACTAGATTACTGTAGTCATTGACTTTGTCCTATGAACCTAATCTATTCCACTGATTGACAACTCTATTTTTAGGCAGTACTATGATGCACTATTTTAAGAATACTATGAAATAAAAAAAAAAAAAAAAACAACTAAAAACAATAATATGAAATGTAAAATTTCTTAAGCTACTAATTAATATATTATTTAATTAAAATAAATTTCAAAAATCAAGCACCAGTTTTTCAAAATTCCTTTCTTCAATTTTTTTAGGATTACTCATACAATTAAAAATACAGAGACTAAAATGAATTAAAATTGAGTTTTATAATTAAATATATTTAGAAGATAAGGTATCATCATTTCATACATATATATATTCAATAAGCATTGAACTAATAAGTAAAAATTATTATTAAATTATCCTGAACATTATTTGATAGTCTTTGTGGACCTACAAGGAACTTGAGATCTGTGCCTCAGTGTCATCATTATTTCTTACAAAATGGTATCAAATAAGCTAGATTTTTATCCTAGTTTATTCATTCATAGAATCACAGTCTTTATTTATCACAAAATCCAAAACCTGGTTTTATAAATAAGGAAACTGGAGGCAGAGAGACTTAAGGTAACTTTTTCTGATTCACAGAGCTAACAAATAATGATAAGATTTGAGCAAAGATCTTGATTTAAAATGCAGAAATCTATTCACTATTGAATATTGCCTTCATATTCAACTCAATTAAACAAATATTAAGCACTGATTTGTACAATGTACTGATCACACTGTGTTTTGTGAGTACAGAAATCCAGTAAAATATAAATCTTACTAATATAAAACATATGACTGAAGAGGGGTATTAAAAGACAAAGCATATAAATTAATAAATAAAATTAATGGAAGAATATAGTGAATAGAGAAGACAAGTCTTAACAATTCTTTAAAATTTGAAGATAGAAAAGTCCCATTTTGCTTGGGAAATGTGAGCAGCAAACGGATATGATACTGACTTGGCATTTGAAGGCTGTGAGATATTTCAACAGGTAGATATTACATACAGTCAGAGGAGTTGTCATTAGAAAATATTTTGAATGTGCATGTCCAGTGCAGAAGATCTGACCCTGGAACTGTATCTAGGTAGTGGTGTTTTTTTTTTTTTTTTGTTTTGTTTTGTTTTGTTTTGTTTGTTTTGTTTTGTTTGTTTTGTTTTGTTTTCTCCTCCTTTTCCTTTGTACTTTGTAAGCAGGAGGAAGCTTAGCTATACCTGATTACTTTCCTGTGCAGTCTTCACTATCTTTGTTTCATATATTTCAGGTAGATTTTGTCATTTTTTTTTCACAAATGGGAGGGGAAAAAAGAATTACTTATGATTGGACTAGGCAGGGAATAGACAACATTGAAAGATATCTTACTTTGGAGGTGTAATGTTTCTCAGTTCCTTTGAACAAATGGAAATAGATTCTTATCAGCAAGACATTTAAGTTTCCTTAATCTTCATGGGGAATATGAGCTTTGAACAAATGGTATTATCAACTCAAAATGTTTCAAAATGTCACACTTTTCCTAAACATCATTTCTTAGGTACATCTCCATTACCTGAAGAATCCAAAGTCTGAAAATCATTGTCAGTGATACTTCCAATTATATCTATCACTTATAAGGTATACTGTATGCTCTGCATGAATATGAATGAAATTATGCTTTAAAATGCTAAAATGTGTCAGATAGCTTTTCTGCTATTTATAAATTAATATTTAGGAATCCATGGAATTTCAAAAAAAAATGTTTAATAATTTAAAACAAAATAAAATAAATAAATGGGAGCTTCTAATTTCCCATTTAAAAAAATGTACACAATGAATAACAAAATTCACCAACTAGTTAATGTTATTCAGCAAACACAAAATCTTATCTGGGTTCCGAAAAAGAGAATTTGTAGTAAATAGGAATTTTGTTGAATTAAGTAAAATTGATTGGGAGATGATTCTGCAAAGTATTTGAGGTCCTATATTTTTTATATAGTTTAAACTAGAGAAAAGGGTTGGTTTATGTCCACTCATTTTCTGAATGGTTCTAAAAATAATAGTTTTGTGAGATCAGAATTGCTGAACTCATATTTGTTTTTCAAAAGTGTTTTTATGTAAGCAAATTTTTGCTAGAAGTATTTTAATGGAAAAATGAATATTTATTCAGGAATTAGATCTTTTTTTTTAATTTGATTTTTCTCTCTACCACAGTATAGTTGAGATCTCAATATCATGATTGTTTCAGAGAGGCTGAAAAGTAGTGCCTTTCAGTAGCATATTTCTTCAATCTCAGCACACAATTGTTTATATCATCTGCCTCACACTTTTCAAAAGCAGAAAACAAAATTAATCACCACAAAGGTTAAATGCAAGGTGAACAGTCTAATGTCATGAATGAAATAGGTAGAACCATGAAAAGTTTCCTTCTTTTTAAAAAGATTTTGTGATGTTGTTTTTTTGTCTGTCCAGTGGAAGATCTATTAAAAAAGGGAGCAACAGTTATTTTTTTCCTTCTTGATCTGATTTTTCTTGTCTAGCAAGATAACCGTATAACCATGTATCCAAACCTTGGATTTGACATATTTTAACATATTTAACATGTATTGGATTACCTGCCATCTAGGAGAAGGAGTGGAGGGAAGAAGGGAAAAATTTGAAAGACAAGGTTTTTTGAAAAATTACAGATAAAAAGGTGGGGCAGGGAGCCAATTGAGATACAGACAGTCATTGACAAATTTGTCAGGAGGTATGAATATGACCAACTCCCATTAATAAAGGTCAGATACATACACCAGGGTGTTCTAGAAGCCTTTCATGGAGTACTCCTGCAGGGATTTACATCAGGATTTACAGTCAACTGCTCAACTGCTTTTGGGTCATGGCAGCTGTGATGACAGTGACAGTGAGAGCTATGCTCCATGCTAGACCCCTCTACAACCCCACAAAGGACCTTATCTTCATCTCCCACTATCCACTACTGCTCTCTTCAAAGGTGTGGGGGAGGATGGTGTGTGTGTAAGGGAGAGGAAAGGATAGGGAGAAGAGGAGAGACAGAAAAGAGAAGGGGAGGGAAAAGGAAGGGAAAGAGAGGAGAAAAATCTGAGAAGAATTGGTCATTTGGGGATGGGGAGCAGGTGAAGGAGTGGTCCAGTGGGAGATGAGATAGATTCTAGAGCTATTTCATAAAGGAAGAAAGATTTTTTTTAACATAAAAATACAGAGATGAGAAAGGGCAGGAGAAAAATAAGAACTTCCATTCAGATCTTCATTTCTGCTCTCTAAGAGTATTGCATGTTTCCTGATTATGCTCTCTATTTTGTCTCTTCCCACTTTTTGTCTATCCTACACCCTGTTCCAAATTGTTAAGTCCAGATCTGACCATGACATTTCCTATTCAGCAATGTCCATTGACTTCCTATTGCTTCATGATAAAATATATACTCTTCTGTTTAACTTTTAAGTTCTTTTGCAACTTGGTCTTGTCTTTTTTTCCAAACTCATTATATATTACTCCTTCTTTTACACTCTGTACTACTATAAAATGTCCTATTTGCCACCTAGGAGCTCTTATCTCTATTTTTATATTTGTTGTCTTTCAAGCCTGAAATACAGTCCCTTGTGATTTCTATTTCATATAGTTCCTCTCCTTACTCAACAGAGCATTTTCTACATGAAATCTTTCTGTATTCATCAACTGCTATTATCTTTCTTACCAAATTACTTTGTATTCAATTACTTTGTAGTCATTCATGTCATCCTATCTGTACATATATGCATATATAATTATATTTTAATGCATTCTGTATGTCATTTTCTTTCTTATAAGAATAGAATCTCTTGGCAAGAAGGGGCTATTTCATTCATTGAATTTTTCTCTTTAATGGCACATATTCCAGCATATAGTAGTTTTGGAATAGTAAAGTAAGGGGAATCATAGAAGTAAGGCTAGAAAATTAGGATGGAGTAAGAATGTGGAATAACTTGAATACCACACTTATGATATTAGTATTTTATAATATGATAGTAACAATGAAAATTCTTATGCTCCTCGGTTCCCTTTAGGTCATATAGATAGTAAATGATAGAACTGTGATTTGAACCCACATCCTCTGATTTCAGGGCAACTAAGTGCTCAGTGGTTAGAGTGCCAGGCCTAAAAATGAGAAAGATATCTTCCTGAGTTCAAATCTTCCCCCAGTCACTTACAAGCTAGGTGATCCTGAGCAAGTTACTTTACCCTATTTGTGTTACTTTCCTTATCTGTAAAATGAACTAGAGAAGGAAAAGGCAAACCATCTCAATATCTCTGCCAAAAAAACTCCAAATGGAGTCACAAAGAATCAGGCATGACTGATAATGACTGAATTATAATCTCTAATAAAGAGTGGACCAATTCTGTTTGCCATTTTTAATTAGAGCATATTCAAGGGGGCAGAGCCAATATGGCAGAGAAGGCACAGGCAACATTCTAAGCTCCTCTCATACCCTCATGACCAATTATTAAATTGCCTCAAAAATAGCACTTGACTGGCAAAATTCATGAAGATTAGAAGTACAATTTACCAGCCGAAGATAATCTGGAAAATCACCAGGAAAGGTTTGTCCTGAGGAGTAGGAATAGACCAGTGCAAACAGGGCTAAAGAATTAGAGGCTAGCATATTGAGCAGACAGGGCAGGGATGGCCTCTTTGGTTAGAAAATTTACAGAGATGACTCTGCCATAGGCAGATTGCTCTGCTCTGCTTCCAAAGCAGTAGATTAGCAGAGAAATCAAAGCCAAAGGCAGAGGGTACACTAAAAAACCCCAGAACCTAACAGAATCTGGCTATACCCACCCAAAACTGGAAGTGAGTGAACCAGCACAGGTCACAGCAAGAGCTGTGCAGCTGCATTCTGCAGCACAGGGCTTTTGCCCAGGCAGCCACAAATCCGCAGGGCAAGGAGGCGAATCCAGGGGCAGCCTCTAATTTGCATGAGGGGATGGGAGGGGAGGGTCAGCCTGGGGCACTAGAACTCCCCCAGAATGACTGCATTTCCCTGGGCAGAGACACTTCTAGTTCCTGCAACAATTCGCTGGACAACTGCTAATACCCACAGCCCCACAGAGAGCTTTGGCCTGAGGTAATGACACTTTCACTGCTTAGCCTTTAGCCACAGGGCAATTGCTAATGTACCCAGTGGGGTTCTACACTGGGCACTCTAGCTCCAGCCAGTGCTACCTAGGTCTGAATCCCTTCTGGTGGGGAACATTTTCACAGAGGACTCCCACACCTTGCTCTTTGCAACCTGTTTGTCCATGCACCTATCCCTGTTCTACAGAGGAAGCTGGTAACCCCCTTGCCCTGAAGGCAGACTCCACAAGCTTAAAAAAAATGAGTAAAAATATCAAAAGGATTTTCTATACAGAAAGAAAACAGGTTTTCAATCCCAAGGAGACTAATAGCATATACTCTCCACATAAAACCACAAAGAGAGATGCAACCTAATTCCCGTCACAAAAATCTCTCCTAGAAGAGACTATTAAAAATCTTAAAAGAGAGCTAGAAGAAAAATGGGGAAAGCAAGGAGAAGGTATGCAAGAAAGTAACAACTTACTGAAATCTGAATGGTAAAAGGTAAAGAACTCCCAGAAAGTTCAGGGAAATAGAATTTGTGAATGGGAAAAGGTTAAAAAATGCCAACAAAGTAGGATTTGGGAATTGGAAAAGATAAAGAATTCCCAAGAAAGTAGGATTTGTAAATTGGAAAAAAGAAAATAACTCACTAAAAAAAAAAAAAAAAGTGAAATGGAAAAAAAATTCCATAAAACAAAACAACTCATTTAAAAAGTCAATTGGACATATACAAAAAGAAGTTAAAAAAAAGCTAATGAAGAAAATAATTCATTAAAAATCAGAACTGAACAAATAGAAATGAATGATTCATTGAGACAGCAAGAATCATTCAAGCAAAATCAAAAAAAAAAAAAGAAAGAAAGAAAGAAGAAAGAAAGAAAAATTAGGAAAAAAAATTAAATATCTACTTGGAAAAACAACAGATCTAGAAAATAAATCTAGGAGAGATAATCTGAGGATTATTGGACTTCCCAAAAACTAAGGTGAAAAAAAGAACCTAAATACTCTTTTACAGGAAATCATCAAAGAGAACTGTCCAGACATGATAGAATGAGAAAGTAAAATCGGCATTGAAAGAATTCATCAAACACCTTCTGAAAAAGACCCTAAAATAAAAATTCTGAGGAATATTGTAGCCAAACTTCAGAACTATCAGATTAAGGAAAAAATATTACAAGCAGCCAGATAAAAAGATAACGCAAATACTGATGTGCCACAATAAGGGTCACTCAAGATCTAGCTGCCTCCACATTAAAGGACTGAAGAACCTGGAATCTGATATTTCGAAAGGCAAAAGAACTTGGAATGCAGCCAAGAATAAACTCCCCAGCTAAACTGACAATTTTCTTCCATGGAAGAACATGGACATTTAATGAAACAGATGAATTCCATGTGTTTCTAAGGAAAAAAAAAAAAAAACAGATTGAAACAAAACATTTGATCTCCAACCATAGAACTCAAGAGAAGCAGAAAAAGGTAAAAGGAACTCCTGAGAACTGTATTTCTGTTGTGGATATATATAAAGACCACATGTATAATTTGATTTTACTGATATTACATTAAAAAGGGAAGTAGAAATGGAAAGAGGATAGTATAAGAAAAAGGGAAAAGGGGGGATAAAAAGAGGGAAACTACATCCCACAAAGAGGCAAAGGAAACCTATCATATCTGAGGAAACTTAGAGAGGGGGAGGAACATTGTGTAAATCTTATGCTCATCAGAGTTGGATCAAAGAGAAAATAATTGACATATTTATTTTACAGAAAATCTTCTCTCACTTCATTAAAAAGTGGGAGAGGAAAAGAGAAAAGGAAAACAGTAAAAAGGGAAGGGTACAAGAAAGGGGAAGGTACTCAAAGGGAAGAGAAAGGGATCTTAAAGAGGGAGAGCTGTGTGACACAAGTGAAACCCTTAAGTTTAATACTGGGAAAGGGGGTAAAGGAGGGGCAAAAAAAGAAAAGGATAATCGGGGATAATAAAATAGCGGGAAATATGGAATTAGTGATTTTAATCATAAATGGAAATGGGATGAACTCTCCCCTAAAATAGAGGCTTACAGCAGACTGGATCAAAAGTCAGAACCCTACAATATGTTGTTTACAGGAAACACATTTAAAGCAGAGAGATACATACAGAGTAAAGGTAAAAGGCTAGAGTAGGATCTATTATGCTTCAGGTGAAGTCAAAAAAAGCAGGAATAGCCATCCTTATTTCAGAGCAAGCAAAAGCAAAAATTAATCTAATTAAAACAGATAAGGAAGGAAATATATCTTGCTAAAGGAAGCATAGACAATGAATCAATATTAATACTAAACACATATGCACCAAGTGGTATAGCATCTAACTTCCTAAAGGAGAAGTTAAAAGAGTTGCAAGAAGAAATATACACAGCAAAACTATAATAGTGGGAGATCTCAACCTTGCACAATCAGAATTAGATAAATTAAAGAACAAAACAAAGAAGAAAGAAATTAAAGAGGTAAATAGAATATTAGAAAAATTAGGTATGATAGATCTTTGGAGAAAACTGAATGGTGAAAGAAAGGAGTATACTTTTTTCTCAGCAATTCATGGAACCTATACAAAAATTGACCATATATTAGGACATAAAGACCTCAAAATTAAATGCAGGAAGGCAGAAATAGTAAATGGTTTCTTTTCAGATCATGATGCAATTAAAAAATTACATTCAACAAAAAGCTAGGGATAAACAGACCAAAAAATAATTGGAAACTAAATAATCTCATCTTAAAGAATGATTGGGTGAAATAGCAAATTAGAGACACAACTAATAATTTCACTCAAGATAATGACAAAGATGAGACATCATACCAAAATTTGTGAGATGAAGCCAAAGTGGTAATAAAGGGAAATTTTATATCTTTAGAGGCTTACTTGAATAAAATAGAGAAAGAGAAGATCAATGAATTAAGCTTGCAACTTAAAAAGCTAGAAAAAGACCAAATTAAAACCCCTCAATCAAATAATAAACTTGAAATTCTGAAATTAAAAGGAGAAATTAATAATATTAAAAATAAAAAATTATTGAATTAATAAAGAAAACTAAGTTGGTTTTATTAAAAAAAAACAGATAAAATCAATAAAACTTTGTTAAATCTGATTAGAAAAAGGAGAGAGGAAAATCAAAGTACTAGTCTTAAAAATGAAAAGAAAGAATTTTCTACCAATGAAGACAAATTAGAACAATAAAAAGGAGTTACTTTGCCCAATAAATTTGATAACCTAAGTGAAATGGATGACTACCTCCAAAAAGGCTTCCCAGTTTAACAGAGAAGGAAGTAAATTGCTTGAATAGTCCCATTTCAGAAAAAGAAATAGAACAAGCTATTAAACAACTCCCTAAGAAAAGATCCCCATGACCAGATGGATTTACATGTTAATGCTACCAAACATTTAAAGAACAATTAGCCCCAATGCTATATAAACTATTTGAAAAAATAGGGAATGAAGGTGTCCTACCAAATTCCTTTTATGACACAGATATGGTACTGATACCTAAATCAGGAGGTTGAAAACCGAGAAAGAAAATTATAGACCAATCTCCCTAATGAATATTGATGCTAAAATCTTAAATAAGATATTAGCAAAAAGACTATAGAAAATCATCCCCAGGATAATACACCATGATCAAATGGGATTTATACCAGGAATGCAGGGCTGGTTCAATATTACAAAAATTATCAGTATAATTGGCCATATTAATAATCAAATTAACAAACATCATATGATCATCTCAATAGATGCAGAAAAAGCATTTGATAAAATCCAACATTCATTCTTATTAAAAACACTTGAGAGTATAGGAATAAATGGACTTTTCTTTAAAATAATCAGTAGCATCTATTTAAAATCAGCAGTAAGCATCATGTGTAATGGGGACAAACTGCAACCATTCCCAATAAGATCAAGAGTGAAACATTGTTGCCCACTATCACCGTTACTATTCAATATTGTATTAGAAATGCTAGCTTTGGCATTAAGAGTTGAGAAAGAGATTAAAGAAATTAGATTAGGCAATGAGGAATCCAAATTATCACTCTTTGCTGATATTATTATGGTATACTTAGAAAACCCCAGAGATTCTACTAAAAAGTTATTAGAAATAATCCACACCTTTAGTAAAGTCGCAGGATACAAAATAAAACCACATAAGTCATCAGCATTCTTATATATCACTAATAAAATCCAACAGCTAGAGTTATAAAGAGAAAATCCATTTAAAGTAATTACTGATAGCATAAAATATTTAGGAATCGATATGCCAAGGGAAAATCAGAAATTTTATGACCAAAACTACAAAACACTTTCCACACAAATTAAGTCTGATTTAAGCAACTTGAAAAATATTAAATGCTCCTGGATTGGGTAAGTAAATATAATAAACAAAAAATAATACCTAAACTAATATATTTATTTAGGTCTATACCAATCAGACTCGCAAAAAATTATATTAATGACCAAGAAAAAATAACAACAAAGTTCATATGGAAAAACAAAAGGTCAAGAATTTCAAGGGAATTAATAATTTTTTAAAATAACTTTTTATTGATAGAACCCATGCCAGGGTAATTTTTTACAACATTATCCCTTGCATTCACTTTTGCTCTGATTTTTCCCCTCCCTCCGCCCACCCCCTCCCCCAGATGGCAAGCAGTCCTTTACATGTTGAATAGGTTACAGTATATCCTAGATACAATATATGTGTGCAGAACCGAACAGTTTTCTTATTGCACAGGGAGAATTGAGTTCAGAAGGTATAAATAACCCGGGAAGAAAAACAAAAATGCAAGCACTTTATATTCATTTTCCAGTGTTCTTTCTTTGGGTTTAGCTGCTTCTGTCCATCTTTGATCAATTAAAGCTCTCTTTATCAAAGAGATCCACTTCCATCAGAATACATCCTCAAACAGTATCATTGTTGATCTCCTGGTTCTGCTTGTTTCACTTAGTATCAATTCATGTAAGTCTCACCAATCCTCTCTGTTTTCATCCTGCTGGTCACTCCTTACAGAACAATGATATTCCATAACATTCATATATCACAATTTACTCAACCATTCTCCAATTGATAGGCATCCTTTCATTTTCCAGCTTCTAGCCACTACAAACAGGGCTGCCACAAACATTATGGCACATACAGGTCCCTTTCCTTTCTTTAATATCTCTTTGGGGTATAAGCCCAGTAGAAACACTGCTGGATCAAAGGGTATGCACAGTTTGATAACTTTTTGAGCATAGCTCCAAATTGCTCTCCAGAATGGCTGGATGTGTTTACAATTCCACCAACAATGTATCAGTGTCCCTGTTTTCCCACATCCCCTCCAACATTCCACATTATCTTTCCCTGTAATTCTAGCCAATCTGACAGGTGTGTAGTGGTATCTCAGAGTTGTCTTAATTTGCATTTCTCTGATTAATAATGATTTGGAGCATATTTTCATATGTCTATAAATAGTTTCAATTTCTTCATCTGATAATTTTCTGTTCATATCTTTTGACCATTTATCAATTGGAGAATGGTTTGATTTCTTATAAATTAGAGTCAGTTCTCTATATATTTTGGAAATGAAGCCTTTATCAGAACCTTTGATTGTAAAAATGTTTTCCCAGTTTATTGTTTCCCTTCTAATCTTGTCTGCATTTGGTTTGTTTGTACAAAAACTTTTCAATTTAATATAATCAAAATTTTCTATTTTGTGGTCAATAGTGATCTCTAGTTCTTCTTTGGTCATAAATTCCTCCCTCTTCCATAGCTCTGCGAGGTAAACTATCCAATGCTCTTCCAATTTATTTATAGTCTCATTCTTTATGCCTACATCATGAACCCATTTTGACCTTATCTTGGTGTATGGTGTTAAGTGTGGGTCAATGCCTAGTTTCTGCCATGCTGATTTCCAATTTTCCCAGCAATTTTTGTCAAATAATGAATTCTTATCCCAGAAACAGGTGTCTTTGGGTTTGTCAAACACTGTATTATTAAAGTTATTGGCTGTTTTGTCCTTTGAACCTAACCTATTCCATTGATCAACTAGTCTATTTCTTAGCCAATACCAGATGGTTTTAGTAACTGCTGCTTTATAATATAATTTTAGATCTGGTACAGCTAGGCCACCTCCATTTGTTTTTTGTTTTCTTTTTTTTTCATTAGTTCCCTTGAAATTCTTGACGTTTTGTTTTTCCATATGAACTTTGCTGTTGTTTATTCTAGTTCATCAAAGTAGTTTTTTGGGAGTCTGATTGGTATAGCGCTAAATAAATAGATTAATTTAGGTAGTATTGTCATCTTTATTATATTTGCTCGCCAATCCAAGAGCATTTAATATTTTTCCAGTTGGTTAGATCAGACTTAATTTGTGTGGAAATTGTTTTGTAGTTTTGCTCATAAAGTTTCTGATTTTCCTTTGGTAGATAGATTCCTAAATATTTTATACAATCAGTAGTTACTTTAAATGGAATTTCTTTTTGTAACTCTAACTGTTGGCTTTTGTTAGTGATATATAAGAATGCTGATGACTTATGTGGGTTTATTTTATATCCTGCAACTTTGCTGAAGGTGTGGATTGTTTCTAATAACTTTTTGGTAGAGTCTCTAGCGTTCTCTAAGTATACCATCATATCATCAGCAAAGAGTGATAATTTGGTTTCCTCATTGCCTATTCTTATTCCTTTAATCTCTTTCTCAACTCTTATTGCCAAAGCTAGCATTTCTAATTCAATATTAAATAGTAACAGTGATAGTGGGCAACCTTGTTTTACTCCTGATTTTATTGGGAATGGTTGCAGTTTGTCCCCATTACATATGATGCTTACTGCTGGTTTTGAATAGATGCTACTCATTATTTTAAGGAAAAGTCCATTTATTCCTATACTCTCAAGAGTTTTTAATAGGAATGGATGTTGGATTTTATCAAATGCTTTTTCTGCATCTATTGAGATGATCATATGGTTTTTGTTAATGTGATTATTAATATGGCCAATTATATTGATAGTTTTCCTAATATTGAACCAGCCCTGCATTCCTGGTATAAATCCTACTTGATCAAGTTGTATTATCCTGGGGATGATTTTCTGTAGTCTTTTTGCTAATATTTTATTTAAGATTTTAGCATCAATATTCATTAGGGAGATTGGTCTATAATTTTCTTTCTCTGTTTTCAACCAACTTGGTTTAGGTATCAGTACCATGTCTGTGTCATAAAAGGAATTTGGTAGGACTCCTTCATTCCCTATTTTTCAAATAGTTTATAAAGCATTGGGGCTAATTGTTCTTTGAATGTCTGGTAGAATTCACATGTAAATCCATCTGGTCCTGGGAATTTTTTTTAGGGAGTTGATTAATAGCTTGTTCTATTTCTTTTTTCTGAAATGTGACTATTTATGCAATTTACTTCCTCCTCTGATAATCTGGGAAGCCTATATTTTTGGAGGTAGTCATCCATTTTGCTTAGGTTATCAAATTTATTGGCATAAAGTTGGGCAAAGTAACCCCTTATTATTTCTTTAATTTCCTCTTCATCAGTGGAAAGTTCTCCTTTTTCATTTTTAAGACTGCCAATTTGATTTCCCTCTCTCCTTTTTCTAATCAGATTTACCAAAGCTTTATCGATTTTATTGGTTTTTTCATAAAACCAACTCTTAGTTTTATTTATTAGTTCAATAGTTTTTTTTTGTTTGTTTGTTTGTTTGTTTGTTTTTACTTTCTACATTATTAATTTCTCCTTTTAATTTTAAAATTTCAAGTTTAGTAATTTATTGGGGGTTTTTAATTTGTTTTTTTTTCTAACTTTTTAAGTTCTAGGCCCAATTCATTGATCTTCTCTTTTTCTATTTTATTCAAGTAAGCCTCCAAGGATATAAAATTTCCCCTTATTACTGCTTTGGCTGTGTCCCATAAATTTTGATATGATGTCTCATCGTTGTCATTATCTTGAGTGAAATTATTAATTGTGTCTATAATTTGCTGTTTCACCCAATCATTCTTTAAGATGAGATTATTTAGTTTCCAATTACTTTTTGGTCTATTTACACCTAACTTTTTGTGAATGTAGTTTTTATTGTATTATGATCTGAAAAGAAAGCATTTAATATTTCTGCCTTCCTGCATCTAATTTTGAGGTCTTTATGTCCTAATATATGGTCAATTTTTGTGTAGGTTCCATGAACTGCTGAGAAGAAAGTATGCTCCTTTCTGTCACCATTCAGTTTTCTCCAGAGATCTATCATACCTAATTTTTCTAATATTCTATTTACCTCTTTAATTTCTTTCTTATTTCTTTTGTGATTTGATTTATCTAAATCTGAGAGTGTAAGATTGAGATCTCCCACTATTATAGTTTTGCTGTCTATTTCTTCTCACAGCTCTCTTAACTTCTCTTTAAGGAATTTAGATGCTATACCAGTTGGTGCATGTATGTTTAATACTGATATTGCTTCATTGTCTATAGTATCCTTAAGCAAGATATAGTTTCCTTCCTTATCTCTTTTAATTAGATCAATCTTTGCTTTTGCTTGATCTGAGATAAGGATGGCTATTCCTGCTTTTTTTTACTTCACCTGAAGCATAATTGATCCTACTCTAGCCATTTACCTTTACTCTGTATGTATCTCTCTGCTTTAAATGTGTTTCCTGTAAACAACATATTGTAGGGTTCTGACTTTTGATCCAGTCTGCTATCTGCCTCCTCTTTATGGGAGAGTTCATCCCATTCACATTTGCGGTTAAAATAACCAATTCTGTATTTTCTGCCATCCTAATATCCCCAGATTATACTTTTTGTTTTCTTGCCCTCCTTCCCTTCTTCCCTAGTATTAAACTTATTGGTTCCACTAACGTTGTGCAGCTCTCTCTCTTTAGTATCCCTCCTTCCTCCCTTTGAATCCCTTCCCCTTTCTTGTACCCTTTCCTTATTACTCTTTTTCCTTCTCACTTTTCTTCTTTCACTTTTTAATGAAGTGAGGGAAGAATCTCTGTAAAACAAAATGTACATTGTTTCCTCTTTGAGCCAACTCTGATGAGAGTAGGATTCACACAATGTTCCTCCCCTTCTCTAAGTTCCCTCATATATGATAGGTTTCCTTTGCCTCACTTTCACATGTAGTTTCCCTCTTTCTATCTCCCTTCTTCCCTTTTTCTGACACTATCCCCTTTCCATTTCTACTTCCCTTTTTTATGTTATATCAGTAAAATCAAATTATACATATGGTTTTTATGTATATCCACAACAGAATACAGTTCTCAAGAGTTCCTTTTACCTTTTTCTACTTCTCTTGATTCCTGTTGGAGATCAAATTTTTTGTTTAAGTCTGGTTTTTTCCTTAGAAACAGATGGAATTCCTTTATTTCATTAAATGTCCATCTTCTTCCGTGGAAAAAAATACTCAGCTTAGCTGGGTAGTTTATTCTTGGCTGCATTACAAGTTCTTTTGCCTTTTGGAATATCGGATTCCAGGCCCTTCGATCCTTTAATGTTGAAGCAGTCAGATCTTGCCTTATTGTGGCATCGCGGTATTTGAACTGTTTTTTTCCTGGCTGCTTATAAAATTTTTTCTTTAGTCTGAAAATTCTGGAGTTTGGCCACAATATTCCTCGGAGTCTTTATTTTAGGATCTTTTTCAGAAGGTGTCCGATGGATTCTTTCAACGCCTATTTTCCCTTCCGGTTCTATTACTTCTGGGCAGTTCTCTTTGATGATTTCCTGTAAAATAGTATCTAGGATCTTTGTTTCATCATAATTTTCTGGTAGTCCGATGATCCTCAGGTTATCTCTCCTTGATCTATTTTCCAGGTCTGTTGTTTTTCCAAGTAAATATTTGACATTTTTTTCCAGTCTTTCAGGTTTTTGGTTTTGCTTGACTGATTCTTGATGTCTCAATGAATCAGTCATTTCTATTTGTTCAGTTCTGATTTTTAGTGTGTTATTTTCTTCATTAGCTTTTTTTACTTCTTTTTGTATATGTCCAATTGAGTTGTTTTGCTCTATGGAATTTTTTTCCATTTCACTAATTTTTTTTTTTAAGTGAGTTATTTTCTTTTTCCAATTTACAAACTCTGTTTCCCTGCACTTCTTGGGAGTTTTTTACCTTTTCCAATTCACATTTCAGGAAGTTGTTTTCTTTTTCCACTTTATCAAATTTTTCTTTTAGTGAGTTATGTGCCTTTCCCCATTTCTTTTCTAGCTTTTTTTTTAATAATCTTTTTTTTTTTTTAATAGTCTCTACTAGGAGAGCCTTTTGTATTGGAGACCAACAATCGTCTGCTATTAGTCTCTTCAGGGTTGAAAAGCTGTGCTCTTTCTGTGTAGAAACTATCAATCGTTCTTTTGATTTTTTTTTACTCATTTTGTTAAAGCCTGTAAGGTCTGCCTTCAGAGCCAGGAGGTTACCAGCTTCCTCTGCAGAGCAGTGAAAGGTATATGGATGGGTAGCTGTCCTGCCAACTGTCTACAAAAAGCATCGAGGTACTTGAGTGCTCCAGGAAAGAGTTTCCCACCCAAAAGTAACTCAGGCCTGCAGGGCCAGGCTGGGAAAGTGCCCTTCAAAGAACCCCAGCTGTGTGAGATAACAACTGCCCTGGGGCTAAACGCTGAGCAGTGAGAGTTTCACTTCCCAAGCCAAATCCTGTCCTGGGGCTGTGGGTGTTAGCAGTTGAGCAGTGACTGGATTTGCAGGGACTGGAATTGTCTGCCCAAGAAGTGCTGTCAGCTGAGGAGGTTCTATTACCCCAGGCCGAACCCCCCATTCTGCTCATCAGAGGCTGCCCAGGCTGGGCCCCCCACTCTGCCGATCAGAGGCTGCCCAGGCTGTGCCCCCCTGCTGTGCAGATTAGTAACTGCCCCTGCAAAAGCCCTGAACTGCCTGATGTAGCCGCAGGGCTGCGATAAAGTCTGCTGAGTCACTTCCGGGTTTGAGGGGTTACAGCCAGATCTCCTTAGGTTCTGGCGTTTTTTTAGAGGACCCCTCTGTTTAGGCTTTAATTTCTCTGCCAGTTTTACTGCTTTGTAATCAAGGCAGAGCAGTTAGCCTACAGCAGAGTCGTCTCTATAACTTCTCTAGCCACAGAGATCACCCCCTCCCCTGGTCTGCTCAGGACGCTAGCCTCTCACTGCCTGTGCTAGTCTGTTCCTGGCCCCTCAGGACAAACCTTTCCTGGCGATCTTCCAGATTGGCTGGCAAATTGTAGTGCATCTAATCTTCATGAATTTAAGTAGTGAAGAGTTATTTTTGAGGCTGCATTAAATAGTTGGTTAGAGGGGAATGAGAGGAGCTTAGAGAGTCATGTGTGCCTGCTCTGCCATCTTGGCTCTGCCCCTGGAAGTCCAGAGGTAAATATTTCTTTACTTAAGTAATAAAAAGTTGTTTATTTTAATGGTTTTTATGATTTCTTTATATAAACCCTTGTGAATTGTAACTTTCTTTCATTTATAAAATTTGTTGTATTTATAGCTTTTTAGGGAAATTTCTTATACATAATAAATATACATAACAAATAAATAGAGCATATTCAAAATGTTTTAAAGTTATTTCAACAATTGAATCTACTGTATCATTTTTCTAATGCCCCCTCTTAGTTCAATTTCTTTCCTATTTATTTTTTTATTCATGGTTACTCTGATTCATTTTGAATATGCCAACATTCAAAAAAGATCAGCGAGAGAAATAAAAAAAAAAATACCTGGAGTTAAAAGGATGACTGACATTGTGATGAGTGAGCACACAACAAGAATCACCAGCAGGGCAATAGCAATTCCCTTCCAATTTCTTTGTGGAGGGCTGTTACTTCCCAATTCCTACAGAGATGGAAAAAAAAAAATCATGATTACACATACTTCAAGGGAAACATTGATAAATGACTGATTTAACATATAGTACAAACACAGTGTGTAAGCTGATTATAATGTTTCTTTCCTCTTCCCCTATCAAGAATGTAATTAATTATTTCAAGATGCCTATTTTCAATTATTTTAAATGGATATTATTTTAGGTGTGTGTGGGCTTTGATCAGGGAATAGCCATAAGCTTTCCCTAAAAGGAATGATATTCCCTAAAGGAATATTATGCATTCATAATAATAATATTGGCTGCAGCAACAACACATTCTATACTATTTTAAGTTTTTATTAAATACTATCGTTACTACTCTTCAAGATAAACAAGGTGCCTATTATAATCTCCATTTTACAGAAGTAGGCTGGGGAGATTCAATAGCCTTCTTAGGATCATCTCTTCTGCTTGTTATTGAAAATAAAAACTGTTTTAAAAATAAACTGACTCTAACCTTCAAAACACAGTAGGTACATAAATGTTCTAGTTAAATGTTTGATATAGAAATATGCTTTGCATGAGTTCAGATATGTAATTTTTACCATATTGTGCAATTTCTCAATAATTGGAGGAGAGACTAAATGAAAGAAGAGAATTCAGAACCCCTCTAAAATTTTAAATGAATATTTAAAATAAATAATAAAATTATTTTTAAAAATACTAGCTGGCTGGTATTTTGAAATAACTACAAAAATAAAAGAAAGCAATAATCATATATGGACTTAGTCTGGGAGGACTTTAGATTCACAAAGTTCAGTTCTCACATTTTATAAATGAGGAAACCAAGCCCCATGGAGATGAAATGACTTGCCCAAAGTGACATGGTAAGTGTGAGAGCTAAGAATCATGCCCACATCCCCTGGATCCAATTTCAACATTCTGTTCTACTATGCCACACAATCAGAAGATGATTTACATTCATTCCCTCTGTAGTCTGCCAAAGTTTTCAATATAAATGTTCCAGAAATGTAAGTGGACCAATTCTATCCAGGTTATGGGAGCAGAGAGGAGTGGGATCAGAGAGGAACACACCTTACTGAGTATTGCTCACTTGTTAACAGGATAGTTTCTTTCAACTTTCTCCCCTTGGACACATCAAAACAGTTTGCAGTCACTAAATTAAATGAATACTTCTCTATCAATGGGTAGTGGCATGTTCTCCCTGGGCAGCAAACATACCATTGGCAAGAAGATATGATTGATATGAAAACGTAAACTGGAATATCTTTCCTACTATGTTAGAATAAAATTGTACTTTACAGTTTCTATTTTTCCTGCTGTGTTCATTAAGAATATAAAAGTATAGCTAATAATACCAAGATAAGAAGACTTGAAAGTCATATCAGGCTTCCTCTATTTATTTCTACCTTTGTGTCTATATGTTTTTTCCTCTCAATTATACACACACACACACACACACACACACGCACACATACACACACACAGAAACAGACATTAAATAGGTATATATATAAAAGACATTACCTGGCAATTATTATAGTATAGAATCTTTCTCTACATATCAGGAGTTTAATAGGATTTTATAGTTTTCCCCAGTTCCATTTTAGCATTCATTTTTACACAATTTTGAGTTATGATTTTTTCTCTCTCCCTCTTTCCTCTCCTCTCTAACAAAAGTAGTAGGAAATTTCATATAATTTATGCATGTGTTAACATATAAAAACATTTACATATTAATTACACTTGTAAAAAAAGAAACAGATAAAAAGAAAAGAAAAACACCACAAAGAATAAACTAAGTAGGGAAAAAAAAAAAAAAACATTCTTCAATCTGCAATCAAGGTCCATTAGTACTTAGCATTTTACTTTACAACTTCTTTGTATTTATCTTGGATCTTTTCCTTGATAAGAAGAGCTGAGTCATTCATAAGTGATCATCACTCAGTGTTGCTAATATTGTCCACAATGGTTTTCTGGTTCTGCTCATTTCACTTTTTATACACTCATGCAAATCTTTCCAGATTTTTCTGTAATACACCTGTTTGTCATTTCTCTCCAAATAATAGAATTCCAGTACATTCATATTTTGCAGATTGTTCAGACGTTCCTCAATTGATTGGGGATTATTGATTCCAACAATTTACCCCACCAAAAGAACTACTATAAATATTTTTTTCACCTCTAGATCCTTTTCTCTTTTTCATAATTTCTTTGGGACACAGTCCCAGTGATACTGTGGTTGGAGCAAAGAGTATGCAAAGTTTGGTTGCCATTCGGTTTTAATTTCAGAATGAATGAATCAGTTTACAACACCACCAAAAATGCATTAGTGTCTCAGTTTTCCAACATCTTTATCATTTTTCACTTTTGTTATATTAGCCAATCTGATAGGTATGAAGTGACATTCATAATTGTTTTAATTTGCATTTCTCTAATCAAAAGTGATAGCATACTTATTTATATATACATATAGATAGATAGATAGATAGATAGATAAATAGATAGATAGATAGATTGCTTTGATTTTTCATCTGAAAATTGTCTGCTCTTTTCCGTTGATCATTTATCAGTTGCAGATTGGCTTATATTCTTATAAATTTGATTCAGTTCTTTACATATTTCAGGAACGAGGTGTTTAACAGAAATATTTTCTGTAAAGATTATTTCCCAGCTATCTGCTTTTATTTTAATTTTGATTGCACTGGTTTTGTTTGTATAAAAGTTTTTAATTTAATATAATTAAAATTAATGTATTTTGCATTTTATAATGCTTTCTATTTCTTCTTCAATCATGGATTTTTTCCCTCCCCATATATCTGACAGACTATTCCTTGTTCTTCTATTTTTCACATTCATAGTTATGATTAGTGTATTTCCCTCCATCCTATTCTTCTGTTTGTCCTCTTTCTTTCTTTTAAATTTGAGCTCTGCTCCCTGGATGGAATGAGCACTCTTTTAGGCTTTTTGTGCCAACATTTGCAGACCCTGACTATTTACCTTGTGTTTCACTGAACTTGCCCTGAGGACCATGGAAGACTTCTATGTCTGATGCTGAGGGGAGTGGGTAGGGGATGGCTGGTGCTGCTTAAGATCATTGGGGTATAGGAGTTTACCTGATATAGAGCATGGGTCCTTGTGCTGTTGTCTGGTATGGGTTGAGAACTAGTGGGTGTTTTTGAGTTTCTGGATGTAGGGTCAACCTGAAGGATATAGCAGTCTGGACACTGGAGGCTCCCTGTTTGCCAGGGACTACACTGAAACTTGTCAGGATTCATGTTGGTGGCTGCCTACTTGTCTAGGCACTTTTGCTGAAGGATAGGGAGCTTTGACAACTGGAGCATTCCTGTTTGTCCAGGGCCACACCAAAGCAGATGGTGGTTTCTGAAGCTAGGGTCTTTATGTTCACCAGGCCATGATAAAGCATATGGGTCATCCTGGTATTGTTCTCACACTCCACCAAACTGAGGTTCAAGGTTTCCTACTAGTTTTTTCTGAAATGCAACTTGCTACTGGCATGATGGAAAGCTTCCTGTCCTGGACTGTGGAACAATATCTCCCCTACCTCTTACCCAAATGAGATACCTCCTCCAGATTTTCCTAGTTTCCTGAGCTAAATGATTGTTTCACTACATCTCCTTGCTACTTTTGCTAATCTAGAATCTGTCTTGGGACACTATTTTATGGTTGCTCAGTGGTGAAAATTGCAAAATTATAGTCATTCATTTTTATTCCTCTGTCTTGGCCACTGAAAGTAGTCTCACCCATCAAGACATTATCTACTTATTTCAAGATACTAATTTACAATTGTTTTTTAAATGGATAGTATTTTTAAGTGTGTGGGCTTGGATTGGGCAGTAGTCATAAGGTTTCTTTAAAAGTGGGTAATGACACTAATACAACAGAAGCAAGGGCAATAACACATTTTATAATATTTTCAGTTTTATGAAGCATTGTCTTTATCACCTTTCAAACGGAGCAAAACACTTATTATCATCTTCATTTTACAGAAGAGAAAGTAGGTTTGAGAACATTCAGTGGCCTTTGAAAGACAAGACATCTCTGCCTGCTATTGAGGATAGAAATAGTGTTTTAAAATAAACTGGCCCTAAACTCTTAAATAGCCAATACATAAAAGAATTATTTAAATGGTTAAAATTGAAATACATTTTGCATGAATTCATATGTATAATTGCTATCATATTGATTTCCTTCTCAATGATCGAGGTAGAGTCTGGAGAAAGGGACAATCTAACAAAAATATACCAAATCAAACTAAAAGTCCTGATGGTGGTAGAATCAAGGAATTTCAGAATTGAAAGAAAATTTAGACATCCAATTCACCCTGTATCTGATGGGAAAAATATTAACAATTTCCAAAAATCAGTTTATCTATTGCTTAAGATCTCTACTGAAAAAAAAAAATGCACTATAGGTAGGTAATCCATTCTGCTTATGAATTAATTGCTAATAAATCTTGTTGTTGTTTTCTTCCTTGCATGTACTTTAAAACAAGAGTTCCTCTCATTTTTACTCTCTAAAATAAAGCAGAGGGAGTTTAACCCATTATGTGACACATTACTCCCTCAAGCTAAACAAATACAATTTCTTTGCAGTAGGCATAAGAATAAAGAATAATAATATTGAAATTTTTGGAATAGTTTATAGGGTTAAAATGGCCAAACCTCATAATTTTATATGACAAATATTTATAAACTACTTTCACTTCTTTTTTCAGTTTTATATCATCTTCCTGGTCTAGGTAATAGTGCTATTTTATGGTTTAAAATATTGCCTAGAGATTACTTTATTATTATTTTTTTTGCTATGTTTGGCTTCAGTAAATAGCAGAAACTTAATTAAATCTCAGATTTCCTAGCCCTTGTCTTCATGCCCTTTACTCAGACTTATGGTAAGTTGTAAGATCAATGATTGAAAACACGTGCAAACACAAAAGGAGGGAAACCTCAGACAATTTAGCACATCTGACCAGAAATTAAGCAGTTAATCATAAAAAAAAAAAAAAATCTAACAATTATTTATTATGTGCCAGGCACTGTGCTAGATAATGAGGATATGAAGATAAAACACAGGGGCCCTGTATTCTCCCTCAAATAATGTATATTGGGATATGAGAACTGATTATGCAGAGATCAGTAAAAGAAGGGGGAATAGAAGGAAATAGAGAATATGTTATATACTATTATGCTATATGGAGAGTAAATAACAACAAATTGATCAAGAAAAGCTTTCTGGAAGTGGCACTTCATTTGAGTCTCTCAATTTGTGTTTGTGGAAAAGTTGGAGATAAAATTATGTGGATTTGGAAGTGTTTGAAGTACCACAGCCAAAATATAAGTAAGTGTGGGAAAGTATGCAGATATAGAGAATAGTTTCATAGAAAAATTAAATGTCCTTTCTCATTGATGTATAATATTTTCTCAAAGACCTAGATAAACACAGACGTATAGATGACATTGTTATCAAAAAGACAATGACATAAAATGCTAAGACTTTTGTAGTAGGTAGTTTAAAAAGCATTCTGAACAGAATATATGGCTTGCTTGAAAAGTTCACAGAATATAAGGTAGTTTACAAAGTAGTTGGAACCAACTTGGCATAGTGGATAGGATTCCAGAGATGAGAAAAATGGGATTCAAATTTTGTCTACTAATGCAGTATAATCCGAGTGTCTGTAATAGCAGAAGTTGTGGGTTAATTATGATCTCCATTATGTTAGAGGGATTTTCCTCTTTGTGAACTCTTTATATCAATGAAATAGTTACAGACTAACCCACCCTAGTTCTGTAAGGGAAATTTGTTGACATCAGATATGAATTCTAAAGAACACAGCTGAAATACTGGTTTTCATTTGGGAAGAAGTATAGCTAATTAGAAATTTTGACTGGAGTAGATATTGAGTGAGAATTGTATGACCATGCTGCATATATATATAATAGGATTGATTGTTTGGAATTGGGGAGTACAATGCAAGAAATCTAGTTATGGTATGTTTCTTATGTGGAGGACCTAATGAATGAATCAATTTTATATTGTCAAATAGAATTTCAAATATGTTTGTAATGAATACTTATTAAATACTTATTATTCCTAGACCAGGAAGATGATATAAAACTGAAAAAATATATATAATAAAAAATATTATATAATACTTCCAATTATTTTTATTCCCATTAATTTTACTAATTAGCTGACTAATATTATTATTCCAAAATATACTTGTCAGTCATCATATTATCTTCACCATAAATTGTATGTCACTTTATTTGTGCTGCTAGGGAACCTTCCCTAATTTACTTTGTTTTGCAATCATTTCCAACCAGCAAATACCTGGAAGCAATCAACAACGTTCCCAACACATGTAGTGTAAAAGTATTGTAATTGGAATACATAATAACGTTGTAATTCTGACTCCGGTCTTGACAATTGCACTAACAAAATGTCACAGCAAGATTGGTCTAGTCAATACTAATATTTCGTTGCTTTCCTTTTCCCCAAACTTTTGGCCCTTCCTCCCCAATAAAATTTTGATTCTATCCATTACACCCCAATTTGTAAAAAGCAGAGGTGAAGAAATGTTATAAAGGCATAAATCAAAAAACACCATTCTAAATTCGACTTAGCAATAGAAATTGATTCATTCAGTAGGTCCTCCATAGAAGAAGCATACCACACTTACTTCTCTTGCATTGTATTTCCCAATCTCAATTACTCATACCTACTTCCACATATATAAGCAGCATAGTCATACAACCTCCCACTCAATATTCACTTCATTCAAAATTTCTAATTATTTGTACTCCTCCCTAGGTGAAATCCAGTAGTTCAATTGCTGATATGTTCAACAAATTTTCCCATGGGGTTATCAGGAGGTCTGTAACTGTAATTTCTTTGATGTAAAGATCTCACAATGAGGAAAATCTTTTTAGCATAATGCAGATCATAACTGAACTTTAAGTTCTAGACATAGGAATTTTTGTATTATGATGTGTCAGAAGGCAGAACTTGCACAGGTTTTCCCATCTATGACTCTCTGTGCACCATGTCAAATCATAAGCTATCTTGTATTCTTTGAACTTTTCAAACAAGTCACACATTCTTTTCAGAAAAATTCTGTTCAAAATTATAAAAAAAAAAAAGCCTACAATGTGATCTACTATTTTAAAAGTCATAGCATTTTATATATTTGTCATTTTGACAAGAATCTCATTTATACTTATGTGATTACCTACATTTTAGATAAAATATTCTACACCACTAAGTATAGGGTCATTGGACCATTCTATGAAACAATTCTCTGTATATGAATATTTTCTGATTATTAACTACATTTTAACTACAAAGTACCTCTTTCTTCTCTTGAACTGAAGCCTGGCTACCTATTAGGAATGTGATACTACTTGTGACTTTCTTGACAGGTATGAGCATTTCTATTTTCTCTGATTCAACTAGGATCTATATACATACACACATACATATACACACACAGATATATATTATGTGTGTGTGTGTGTATATATATATATATATATATATACACATACCTACACATATGTATATATGTACATCCATATATATATAAACATATGTGTATGTATACACACACACACACACACACACACACACACACATTCTCCCTTCTTTTCCTTAATCATTTCTAGACTATTCCTCTACTATAATCCTTCATTATGTTTTCCTCTTCTGAAATCCATGCAATTCATATAAACCTGACCCTTTCCATCTTTAGTGCCATTATGAAGAGTCCTCAAGATTAATGTTCCAAAGGCTTTCAATGCTTTTAGTTCCTGGATCATGTTATTTGTCTCCATAACATTCCTTTCCAGTGCGAATATTACTTTAATATTCCTAGAATCAATCTCCCTATTAGAATGAAGAGAGAGTTTTCTAACCTCTTCAATATTTTATATTTTTTTATTTTTTTTTCTAAATTCCATTTAAACACAAGTTTACAATTTAGGTCTAATTGTCTTTTGGAGATGTATCAACTCCAAAATCTACTATTTTAACATATTCCATTCTATAACTACCTCCTTGTCTATGATTTCTATTCAAAATGAAATCTATTCATCACTATTATTCTGACTTTAGCTTTTTGCCCATTTTTATTCTGTTTATCTTCTTTTTTAGGTCTTCCAAACCTTCCATGGCTCCTATTATATTATTATCTTACCTGAAAACATTGCTTCTTGTTATACAGAAAACAAAAGTTGATGACATTTTCTATGAATGCCTTCTTCTCCCTTTTTTTTTCCCAGCTCATATCATTTAGATATCTTATGCCACTGTCTCCTCCTTTATCCTATCTCAAATGAAGAGATAAACATACTTATTACCAAGACCTTCCTCGTGCAAAAGAGATTCCATTCCATTCCAGCTCCTCCAAAATATTGCTCTTTCCACCATCACTATCACTTATCTTAAAATTGTCTTTGCCTAATAGCTTCTTTCTTACTAATTATAGACATTCCCAAGTACTCCTCATCCTCAAAAAAGTTCTTGTTCTTTCCCTTCATGAATTTTTTTCAGTATCTCTTCTTTTCTTTGTGGCCACACTCCTTGAAAATATTCTCTACCATATTTACCTTCACTTACTCTCCTCTCGATCTCTTCTTGAGCCCTTACAATTTGGCTTTAGACATAATCATTTTACTGAAATATTTCCCAAAATTTCCAATTGTCTCTTAGTTGTCAAATACAATAACTTTTCCCAAATCTTCATTTTTCTTGACATTTCTTTATTTTTTGACACTTTTGATTACTCTCTTTTTTTCTATGTTTTCTTATCTCTAGGTTTTAAGGACACCACTGTCTCCTGGATTTCCTCTACCTTCCTGAGTACTCCTCCTTACTGCAGGATCCTAACACTATGTTTCCCATAGGATTCTCTTCTAATCCTTCTCTCTTTCTCTATATAATTTTCACTCAACAGTTTCACCAGCTCCTATGATTTAATTATCATATCTATCCTGTTAATTTTCAAGTCTAACTATGCTACCCTAACCCTTCTGATGACCCTCATTCTCACATCTCCAAATCTCATTTTCTTTCTCCTTAAATTTCTCTCTCCCGCCTGTTGAAATCTTTACAAACTGTTAAGTCATTATAGTTGACAGAGACAATAATTATCTAATTTAGCATGGTGCAGTATCCTTGATCTAATCTTACAAGAAGATGTTTTGGGCCAGAACCTGAAACAAGGTACTAAGTAGAACTAATTGATACAATGCTTGTGTTCACACATTTATTCATTGGAATTCATAATTCATAATCACCTCAAAACACAGCCAGGTGATAAAAGTTCAGATTTTTTATTGTCTCCAATATAGCCCAGTTAGTTTTTGTAGAGGCCTATCTCTCTGCTTGGTTCCAAGAGCTCTTGCAGCTTTGTACTTTGCTTCTGCCTCTGCCCTCTTCAGCCTCCAGTCAGCCAAGTGGAAAATGTAGAGGTATGACTCATTTGATCAAGGTAACAAAATGTGTAAGATATGATTCTTCTATGCTACATTCTGAAGAATGACAAATGATTATGAGTAATACTAGAGAGAAGAGGCTTAGTAGAGTTGAAACCTTTTTAAGAAAGAGAAGAATGAGAGTTCCAGAGGTACAGCCAAGATGGCAGAGTAAACTCAGGAAGCTGCTCAAGCTTTCCAGTTTCCCTCAAAAAACCACATGAAATCAAGCTTATGAATAGAGTCTGACAGAATAAAACCATTCACCAGTCCAAAATAGAATGGAAAAAAAAACTTCAAGAAAGGTCAAACTCAGTGGGGTAAAAAGGGTGTTCAGCCCAGGCCAGATAGACTCTGGGAAATCACAGCAAATGAGCAGCTAAGACTCTCAATTCTGTCCCAATAGAGGAGCAAATCAGTGAGCCAGTTTCTAGTCCTAGCTCAGAAGGAAAATCCTGAGAAACCAGGCTGTTTCTTGAATAGAACAGTCAAAGTTATCTTCTGCAAACACAAAAAGCTCTTGTGCTTAAAGAAAAAGCTTAGAGCTGCACAGGAAGATTGGGACAGCATTCCCTTTATCACGGGAGTAGAACTCCACCGTAAATTAAAAAAGAGGAAATACCAAGGGGAAAGAAAATGAGCAAGAAACAGAAAAGAACCTCGACCATAAAAACCTACTATGGTAACAGAGCAGACCAAAACACAATCTTAGACAAGGACAACATGTCCACAGAAGAAACTTTGAAGATTGAGATAAATTGGTGTCAAGGCCAAAGAGGCTTCTTGGAAATGTTAATAAAGGACTTCAAAGGCAAATAAGAAAGGTAGAAGAACAAATTAGAAAAGAAATGAGAGGTATGCCTGAGAGAGTCAAAAGTTTGGGAAAGAAAGGGAAAAATTGTCTAAAGAAATGACATCTTAAACAGTAGAACAAACCAAAGGGAAAAAGAGATACAAAAAAATAACTGAATAAAATCACACATTAAAAACTAGAATAGGGCAATGGAAGCTAATGACTTTGTGAAAGAGCAAGAATCACTCAAATTAAAAACAATGAAAAAAATAGAAGAAAATGTGAAATACCTCAGTGGCAAAACCTCTAACCTGGAAAATAAATCCAGAAAAGACAATTTAAAATTTATTGGCCTACCTGAAGGCCTTAAAAAAAGCCTGCATGGCATTCCATAAGAGATCATTAAGGAAAACTGTCCCAATATTTTAGAAACAGAGAGGGAAACACTCATTGAAATAATTCATACATAATCTCTGGAAACAGATCCCACAAGGAAACCCCCAAGGGATGTTGTTGGAAAACTCAAAAGCTATAATTTCAAGGAAAAAAATACTGTGAGGTAGCAGACAAAAGGAATTTAACAGTCAGCATTATCCAGGATTTGATAGCTTCTATAATAAAGGATCAAAGGCCCTGGAATACTGTATTCTAAGAGACAAAGAACCTGGGGTTACACCCAAGAATTAACTATTCATGGAGACTCAGCATTAACTTTCAGGACAGGAGATGGAGCTTCAGTGAGGTAAGAGACTTTCAATCATTTCTACTGAAAAAAAAAAAAAGAATTAAACAGAAAATTTAATCTATAAATACAGAACTCAAGGGAACCATAAAAAGGCAAACAGGAGAGGACATGTATATTTAAAGGTTAAACTGTTTACATCCCTGGATGGGAAAATAATATCTCTAATTCTTGAGAACCATATCTGTCACTAGGGCAGATAAGGAAGGAAGGCATTACATCCACTGAGGGTGTGGTGGTAAATGGACTCTGATCTGATGACATCAAAGAAAAAGACATTAAAGGGTAGAAAGGATCTGTACTAGAAAAAAGAAAAAAGGGGAGCTATACTGAGACAATTAGTTCACAATAAAGGGTTCAAAAGACATTACAATCAAGGGGAAAAGGGAGGGGGATGAGCATTGATCTCATCAGTTTTGGCTCTAAGAGGGAATAACTTAATCATTCATTTGAATTAGAAATTTATCTAATTTTGGAAAAAAATAGGAGAAGAAAGAGGAAAAGAAAAAGGAGGGACAGAATAGAAGGGAAGGCAGAAACACTAGGGGAAAAGTTAAAAGAAGGGGGAGGGGTAACAAAATAAAGGTAGTGGCTGGAGTAAGTAAAAGAAAAAAACACAACTAAGGATAGGGTAGAAAGAGAGAACAAAAGTATATGGGGGTACAGGATGGAGAAAAATACAGAGCTAGTAATCACATTCATTAATGTGAATGGAATGAACTCTCCCATAAAAGGGAAGCAAATAATAGAGTGGATTAAAAATAGAATCCTACAATATATTATTTATGGAAAACACACTTGACACAGAAAGACACAAAAAATATTAAAGTAAAAGGCTATAATAGAATTTATTATGCTTCAGATGAAGTTAAAAAAAAAAAAAAACAAGCAAGGGTAGCAAGTCTGACCTCTGATAAAACAAAAGTTAAAAAAAAAAAAGATCATATTAAGAGAGATAAGGAGGGAAAGTACATCTTGATAAAGGGTACCATAAATAATGAAATGATAATGATACTAATGTATGCACCAAGTGGTAGAGCAGGCAAATTCCTAGAGATGATTTTAAGCCAATTAAAAGAAGAAATAGCAAAACTACTCTAGTGAGAATCTCAACCTTCCACTCTCAGAATCAGACAATCTAACCCCAAAATAAACAAGAAAGAAACTAGGGATGTTAATAGGATGCTAGAAAACCTAGGTATGAGGGACCTCTGGAGAAAATTGAAAAGGGACAGAAAAGAACACACCTTTTTCTTTTTCTTTTTTTTTTCTCAGCAGTATATGACACCTATGCAAAATTGAGTATTTTTAGGGCACAAAAATCTCAAAATCAAATGCAAAAAGGCAGAAATAGTAACTACTTGCTTTTCAGACCACAATGAAATAAAAAATTATATTCCATAAAGGGCCAGGGAATTGGAAATTAAATAATCTAATTCTGAAGAATGAGTGGGTCAAACATCAAGTCACAGAAATAATTCATAACTTCATCCAAAAAAATGACAATAATGAGACAGCATATCAAAACCTACTTGGCATAGCCAAAATGGTTCTTAATGGAAATTTTTACATCTCTAATTAGATACATAAATAAAATAATGAAAGAGGAGAGCAATAAATTAGGTATGTAACTAAAAAAGTTAGAAAAAGAACAAATTAAAAACCCTCAATTAAATAACAAATTAGAAATTTTGAAACTCAAAGAAAAGATTAATAAAATAGAAATGAAGAAAATTATTGAATTAATAAACAAAACTAAGAGTTGGCTTTATAAAAAAAAACTAACAAAATAGATAAACTTTTGGTTAATTTGGTTAGAAAAAGCAAAGAAAAAAATCACCAGCATCAATATGAAAAGGGTAAACTTACCACTAATGAAAACAAAATTAAAGCAGTAATTAGGAGCTATTTTGTCCAGCTCTATGGCAGCAAGTCTGAAAATGTAACTGAAATAGATGAATATTTACAAAAATATAAGCTGCCAAGATTAAAAAAGAGAAAATAAATTTCTTAAACAGTCCCAGTTAAAAAAAAAAAAAAAATTGAACAAGCCATTAATGAACTCCTTAAGAAAAATATCTCCAGGGACACATGGATTCATAAGTGAATTCTACCAAACAATTAAAGAAAAATTAATTCCTACAATGTAAACTATTTGGGAAAAATATGTAAATTCTTTCTATGACACAAGTATAACACTGATACATACAAGCAGGAAGAGCCAAAACAGAAAAAGAAAATGATAAACCAATCTTCCTAATGCAAATTAATGGAAAATTTTTAAATAAAATATTAGCAATGAGATTACAGCATCTGTCAACAGGATAATACATTATGCCTAAGTGGTTTTTAGACCAGGAATGCAGGGCTGGTTCAATATCAGAAAAACCACTATCATAATTGACCATATCCATAACAAAACCAACAGAAATCATATGGTAATCTCATTAGATGGGGGAAAAGCTTTTGAGAAAATACAATGGGGTGAAACAAGGTTTCCCATTATCACCACTGTTATTCAATATTATACTAGAAATGTTGAATTTAGCAATAAGAAAGCAAAAATAAAGAAATTAGAATAGGCAATGAGGAAACAAAACTATCACTCTTTGCAAATGATAAGATGATATACTTAAGAGAATCCTAGAAAATCATAAAAATCTCTTGTAAACAATTTACAACTTTAGCAAAGTTGCAGGATATAAAATATATCAACATAAATCATCACTATTTCTATATATTACTGACAAAGATTATGAGAAAGAGATAGAAATAGAAATTCCATTTAAAATTCCTTTAGACAAAATAAAATACTTGGGAGTATACTTGCCAAGACAACTCAAGACTATATGAGCACAATTACAAAGCATTTCTCACACAAATAAAACCAGATCTAAACAATTGGAAAAAATACCAATTGTTCATGGCTAGGTCTAGCTAATATAATAAAAATAACAAAATTCATCTGGAAGAGCAAAAGGTCAAGAATATCCATGGAAATAATGAAAAAAAAAATAGAAAGGATGATGACTTAGCAGTACCAAATCTAAAAGTATATTATAAAGTATCAGTAATCAAAAGCATTTCATATTGGCTAAGAAATATAGTGTTGGTCAGTGGAATAGGCTAGAAATACATAGCACAATAATCAAGGCCTATAGCAATCTTGTATTTGATAGATCCCCAAACTCCAGCTTCTGAAATAAAAACTTACTACTTGATAAAAATTGTTGGGAAAACTGGAAAACAATGTCAGAAACTCAGTATAGACCTACAGCTCACATCCCATACCAAAATAAGATAAAAAATAGATATATAATTTGGGCATAAAAGATAATACCATAAACAAATTAGAACAGGAGATGATTCTCCTATCACATCTTTGCAAAAGGGAGAAATTTATACCCAAAGAAGAACTAGAGAACATTATGAAAGGAAAATTTAAAAAGTTTTGCACAAACAAAATCAAAAGAAACAAGATTAAAAGGGAAGTACAAAGTGGGGAAAAATCTTTATAGCCAGTATTTTTATAAAGGTCTCATTTTTAAAATATTTAAAGAACTGTGTCAAATTTATAATAATACAAGTCATTCCCCAATTGATAAATGGTCAAAGGATATGAATCAACAATTTTCAGATGACAAAATTAAAGTCATTTATAGTTTTATGAAAAAATGCTCTAAATCACTATTGATTAGAAAAGTGCAAATTAAATAACTTTGAGGTACCACCACCTCACACCTCTCAGATTGGCTCTGATGACAGGAAAATATGAGACATGTTGGAGGAGATGTGGAAAACTGGAACACTAATGCATTGTTGGTATAGTTATGAAAGGATCCAACCATTCTTGAGAGCAATCTGGAATTATGTCAAAGTGCTACAAAACTGCATATTTTTTGGCCCAGCAGAATCTTTACTGGGTCTGTATCCCAAGGAAATCATAAAGGATGGGAAAGGACTCACATATGCAAAAATGTTTGTAGCAGCTCTTTTTGTGGTAGCAAAGAATTGGAAAAGGAGTGGATGCCCATCAATTGGGAAATGGCTGATTAAGCTGTGGTATTTTTTGTTTTTTTTTATTGTTCTTTTATAATTTTTTATTGTTCTTTTATTATTGTTTCTTTTATTGTTCTTTTATAATGTTGTTCTTTTTTTATTATTGTTCTTTTATAATGATGAACAAGCTGATTATAGGAAGGCCTGGAAATATTTACATGAATTGATGCTGAGAGAAATAAGCAGAACAAGTAAAAATTGTACATGATAACAGCAAGAATGAGTGATGATCAATTATGAAATGCTCATTTCTTCTCAGTGGTTCAGTGATCCAAGGCAATCCCAATACACTTTGGACAGAAAATGCCATTTGCATCCAGAAAAAAAGATTTAAGGAGATTTTTATAAATCATTGCATGCCATGTTCATTTGTTTTTTTTTTTTTTTATCTCTGTCATATTTTTTCTCTTTTGCTTTGATTTTTCTCCCAACATACTTAATAAAAGCAACGTGTATTAAAAAATAAATAGCCTTGCTACCAAAAAAAAAAAAAAAGAGTGAGCCAAAATACCTTTTTAGAGACTCAATTGTATAGGTTGTTGATTTGTTTCTTTTGGATCTCAACTATACCTTGTCACTTCTTCACTTATTACTGAAATACATTTTTTTCAAGATTATCATGTAAGATGCTAGTTGATAATAAATAATAGCCAAAGAAAATATCCAGTCACTGAAACAACAACATGACAATATTACAATTCTATGACTTCTCTATTCCTTCAATCAATTTACAAATGGGTAATTATCTAGCACTCTCAGTCAGGTAAAATGTGTGTATGTGTGTGTGTAAATGAGAATGCATTTGTTTCTCTATGTGTGTTTGTGTATATCTGTGTGTTTGTGTGGGTATATCTGTATGTGTTTGTGAGTGTGTATGCATCTTTGAGTGTAATTTGAAGGTAAATTGAGTATATGACATCAGTCCATGCCTCCAAGGAATTCGCATAAATGGGGAAAATAATAATATTGCAAAGTTAAAAAAAATAAAATTAGGTAAAATGTATAATTTGTTATTAAGTAGTTATATACCAATTATGTGACCATAGATAAAGGAGAGATTATAGTGTCTACTGAAATAATGATTAAAGGAGTTGTGATTTTTTTCTTTTAAAGAGAAGGCACTGCTTACTAAAAGAGTGAAATAATACTACACCCTTTCAAATTTAAAAAGTCCCTTTTAATTTTCTTTCTTAGCAGTTCTTAAAGGCTATAGTAAATTTATAGTCAAATAAGATTCTATGGAAATAGAAGCAAAGGTAGAATCCTTTGACAAAATGCAATTTCTTTTTTTTTTTTTAAGTGACTTCATAGTAGGTAGTAAAGTCTCTAGCTTCCAAGCTCACATATAAAAGAGCATAGTTCATTTGCACTTCATAAAAGCAGTCTTTATACTGAGTTTATTTTTACTCTAACAGAATTGCTGAAGAAAGATTTGTCAATTCACCTCTGCTCCCTTCTTTAACCTTTATACTTTTACCCCAGGCTAAAATCTTTCATGGTGAAGTATCCAAAGAGACACTCTCTGGAGGAATGCTTGCCTGTATAGACAATACCATAAGGTAACTGTTTTATATATAGACCATTCCTCCAGGCTTCCATTATGATTGAACAATACATGGACTGATTTTGTATCATATGTTTTATCTTTGGAGGTATTTCCATTTTGTCTGTAGATTTGACTTAGTTGTAAAAGTCATGAACTAGAAATAATCTACTTTCTTTAAAAGAAAAAAAAAACATTGTGTTTTTAGCAAATGAAATGAAAATATATACTGTCTCTATAACATTCATTATTTTTCAATTTGAAAAGCATGAATTATCTTGAGAGTATTTCCCAGGAGATATAGGTTAATTAGTATATGAACATAGTATCACAGAAGATAGATTTGGAGCTAGAATAACTCTTAGAGGTTTCCCATATTCCCTCAATTTACTTATACATTTGAGTTTGAAAGATGTAATTTTATAAAAGATATACTCCATAAGAGGAAATTATTATTTTCAAGGAAAGTTATACTCAAAATGTTTAAAAGAACTCACTTTAAAAAAAAATCCAGAGATCATAAGAGACCAGAATTTTAAATGTTTTCTACTCATTACATTGTCCATGTCATTAAAATACCTATACTTTTGTCAGTGAAAATATGATATAAACATTAACATCATATTATATCGTATGATAATATATCACATTTATATATGAAAGAAATAATCAATATTACATATATATGTATATACATATACATGTGTGTATATGGAACAGTGTTTCTGAAATTAGTCTATTTGTGATTATAAAAATAATAATACATACATCTTCCTATGAATATTAATAAGAAATTTTAAATTTCTTTATATAGAGAAAATAATTGAAACAATAGTGTGAATGTTTCCTTAAATATACAGGGTTACTACATCCCAGTTATCTTTTCCAGAAAGTATAAAACCACACATTAATTAAATGCAATTAAGAAATAAGAAGGTAAGTTATAATTTATCTCCTTACATATGTTCCATGTATCATTAGTAAAGTCATTAGCTGAAGAAAGCAGTTTTTTTTAACTCTATGAGTTTTAATTTTATGAATAGAATAGCTAGTATCTTAAGCAATCTTCAGAAATCTTCCACAGTAGTTTAATTTGAAAATATATAGCTCAATATCCTTTTAAAAACATCCTTTTATAACTTTTATATGATCTAAGTACAGAAGTTATAGGAAATTCCTTAAAATTAAAATATTCTTTAGTTTCAAAGTTTTTCTTTTGTATTTTCAGTTTCCAAGCAAAATATCAAATTCAACATACCTTAAAATATAACTGCCAAATTGTTGGTAAAAAAATAATAAAAATAATAATTCTTTCCTAAAATGTACCAATATTTTGGTTACCAAGGCTTAATTTCATGGTATTCCATTTAGCATTATGAAGATATTAACTAGTCTTTTTAAAATTAAATAACTGTCTTTAAAAAGTTTTGGTTCTACCATGCTCATTCACCATTTCCAGATTTTTGGAAGGGGTAGAAGATGTCAATAGTGCTTTAGCAAACTAGGAAGATAGTTTGTGAGTAGAGGTAGCTATTAATTTATCATTGATAGCTAATTAAATTTGATCTGAAATGGAGAAAATATATTGGGAAGCAAGATATTAAAATGGAAGGTTTTTAAACAACTGCAGGAGTTTGTCCTTTGTAAAGTTATGTGTTCATATTTTTTGGATTCTCATGACATTTATAATAAAGAAATTTCTGAATTTCCCTGTTGAATTTCATTATAAGTACTCATTCTCTACCTAATCCATCTGAATTACATCTCAGTTTTACTTCCTTAATGTATGAAATTAAGGAGTTACACTTATATACACTTAATACAATTTATTAGAAAACCAAATTCAATGGATCTTATGATCTATTCTTCCCACTCACCCAGTCTCTGCTCTGATCTACCATTTATACACTGGCAACATAATGTTCCAACAAGGTTTGGATGTGACCTTCATTCAAAAATAATTTTTGAAGGGAAGGAAAGGACAGAAAGGAAAAGAAGGATGGATAGCATGCAGGCATGCAGGCATGCAGGCATGCAGGCAGGAAGGCAGGAAGGCAGGAAGGCAGGCAGGCAGGAAGGAAGGAAGGAAGGAAGGAAGGAAGGAAGGAAGGAAGGAAAGAAAAAAAGAAGGAAGGAAGGAAGAGACAGAGGAATGGAGGGGGAGGGAGGAAAGAAGGAAGAGACAGAGGAATGGAGGGAGGGAGGAAGAAAAGAGAAAGAGACAGAAGAAGGGAAGGAAGGAGGGAGGAATGGAGGGAGGGAGGGAAGCAGGAATGGAGGGAGAGAAGGGAGGGAGGAAATGAGGTAGGGAGAGGAAAGAAAGAAATATGGAAGGGGGAGGGAGGGAGGAAGAGAGGAAGAAAGGAAGAAGAAAGAAAGGGAGGGAGGGAGGATGAGAGGAAAGAAGGGGAGGAAGGAGGGAAAGAGGGAAGAAGAAACATTGAAAATACCCTTCTGAGAAAAGATGCAAAGTTCTTATTATTCAATATCATCTGGACCCAAAATTATTTTACATCATCCTATATAAGTATATCAGAGATTCTCTACTTGTGATTTCCCATTTTCAGCCTCTATATATATATATATTAATGTAGGTCATCTTATAATCCCATAGTGTTATAGAAAGTAACCTAAAACCAACAAATTCAACACTTGCATTTTTCAGAGTAGAAAAGTAATTCCTGAAAGAGGTGAAATGTCTTGAAGTCTCTTCAATGTTTCCAAGCAAATTTCATGTGATTCTTTACTATGCCCTATCACATGTACCCTTGACTCACTCCCAAATACACAGACACACACACACACACACACACACACACACACACAAATACATTGTTCCTTAATCTTTAGCTTGTTTGATAATACATATTTATTATATAAGCTGTGATCATAATTCTATTTGAATTTTTATCTTCCTAAGATCTTGACACATAGTAACTGCTCATTTGAAATGGAAATCTGCCAATGCTTACAACCCTATTGAAAGAAAAGTGTTAAATTTTGATTAAAAACAAGTAAAAGTAAAATATTGAAGCCTTTGAATTATTAAAATCAAGGAAAATGTAAAATAATCTTGGTATTTATTAAAGCAAGAGAAGACAGAGGCAGTCAAGGAATTGAGCTCAAGTATATGAAGTTTAACATATCTAGAGAAGAAAAAAAATCTTAAACTGCAAAGAGAGATTTGGAATATAAAACAGAACTTCTTGAATATACAGTGGATGCTAAACAACACTAATAAGACTGATCTTGGGGGTCTGAGCCAAGATGGTCGAGTGACGTCAGGATTGAAGTCTACCAGTTTCTCTTGAAAACAATATGAAACTAAGACTCAGAAATAGTCTATAAAAACAGAGCCTATGAAAACATGCAATAAAAATATTCTCGCTCAAGATAGATTATAAGAACTTCAAGGAAGGTTGTCATCTCTGGGATAAAAGGGGTGTCCAGCCCACCTCAGACAGTGTCTAGGAAAGCCAGTTGGAAAATCTTTATAACATGGATATTTTTTTTTTACCTAAAAGCTTTTTATTTTCAAAATAAATGCAAAGATATTTTTCAATATTCACCATTGCAAAATTTTATGTTCCAAATTTTTCACCCTGTCTTCCCCCAAACCCTGCTCAGACAGAAAGTAATCTAATAAATGTCAAACATGTACATTTCTTCTATACATATTTCCACATTAATCATGCTGCACAAGAAAAATCAGATCAAAAAGGGAAAAAAATGAGAAAAAACTAAAAGCAAGCAAACAACAACATAAAAGAAACAACAACAAAAACAACAACAACAAAAAAAATTATTATGATTCATTTTCAGACCTGATAATCCACCCTTTTCATTTCTGACACTTGCAATTTGATTTTTTTTAACTTTCCTTTTTCTAATCCAATTAACTAAAGTTGTCTATTTTGTTATTTTTTTTCATAAAACCAACTCTTGGTTCTGTTTAGTAGTTCAACAGTTTTCTTACTTTCAATTTTATTAATCTCCCCTTTCATTTTCAGAGTTTCAGAACTGGTATTTATTGAGGATTTTTAATTTATTCTTTTCCTTATTTTTTAGTTGTAGTTCCAATTCATTGATCTATACTATCTCTATTTTATGTAAGTAATCATTTAGAGATATAAATTCTCCTCTATGAATTGCTGTGGCTGCATCCCATTAGCTTTAATATGTTGTCTTATTATTGTCATTCTCTTGGATGAAATTATCTCTTTTTTTATGATTGTTGTTTCACCTACTCGTTCTTTATAAGACTAGATTATTTAGTTTTCAATTAATTTTGGTCTATTTCCATTGGTCCTTTATTACATGCAATTTTTCATTGTATCATTATCTGAGAAAGATGTGTTTACCATTTTTGCCTTTCTTTATTTGATTATAAAGTTTTTTATGCCCTAATACATGGTCAATTTTTGTGTAGGTTCCATGTATTGCTGAGGGGAAAAAAAAAAAAGTATGGTCCTTTCTGACTCCATTCAGTTTTCTCCAAAGAAACCTAACTTTGCTGAAATTTTTTATCTACTTCTTTCTTGTTTATTTTATAGTTCTTTTTATCCCATTCTGAGTTTGAGATCCTCCACTAATAGAATTGTTTTGTCTATTTCCTCTAGCATCTCTCTTAACTTCTCCTCTAGGACCTCAGATGCTATATTACTTGGTGTATATGTGTTTAGTATTGATATTACTTCATTATCTATAGTATCCTGTAGAAAAACATAGTTTCTATCCTTATCAATTTTAATTAGATCTATTTTTGTTTTTGCTTGATTTGAGATCAGGATTGCTAACCCCTGCTTTTTTTTTTTTTTTTTTTTTTTACTTCAACAGAAGCATAATAGATTCTTCTCTAACCTTTTATATTTACTCTTTATGTATCACTCTGCTTTAATTGTGTTTCTTGTAAACAAACATATTGTAGAATTCTAGCTTTTAATCCAGTTTACTTTTTGCTTTTGTTTTATGGGAGATTGTTACGGGCAGGTCGGTTCTCCGAAAGCCTCCACAGTTGAGGATCATAACATCTAAACGAGTTGCAAAGCAGCCTCTATTGACACAGATGTTGTCTGTGGACTAGGAATGAAATAAATTGGAGACAGAGGGAAGAGTAGAGGGGTCAGACAACAATGCAACTGCCTCTGAGTCTCCTAGTATCATCATCATCCTCTCACATGAGGAGATTCCATCCCATTTAAACTCACAGTTAAAATTACTAACTCTGTATTTCCTACTAAATTATTTTCCCCAAGTTATGCTTTTCTTTTTCCTTTCCCACTTTCCCTCCTCACCAGTGTTTTGTTTCTGAATAATACCTCTCTTGATCTGCTTTCTTCTTTTACAACCCCTTCACTCTTTCTTATCCTATTTCCATTCTACTTCTGTTCTCCGTTCTATTACCTCACCATTTCCTTTCCCCTTCCTACCCGTACTTCCCTATAGGATGAGAGAGTTTCTCTATTAAACTAAATATATGTGATATATTCTCTTTGAGCCCAATCTGAAAAAAAATATGGTTCAGACAGTGATTATACACTTCCCTTCTTTCCCTCAATTGTAATAGATCTTTTGTGCCTCTTCATGTGATATAATTTACCCCATTTTACTTCCCCTTTCCTCTTCTTTCAGTACAATTCCTTTTCCACTTCTAATTTCCTTTTTATATCATATATATAATTTAAATATACCTCAACAAAGATATAGTTCTCAAAAGTTTCATATATCATCTTCCTACATAGAGATATGAACATTTTAACCTTTAAAAAATAATATTTTTCTTTCTCTTTTCATTTTATGCTTTTCTTGAGTTATCTATTTGAAGATCAAAATTTATGTTCAGTTCTTTTCATTAAAAAATAATTGAAAATCCCCTATTTCATTGAATGTCCATCTTTCCCCCTGAAAGATAAAGGTTATTTTTCTTCTGGATAATTGATTCTGTTTATTATTGTTGAGCTTTATTTTCAAAACATATATATGTATATATAATTTTCAACATTCACCCCTACAAAACCTTGTGTTCCACATTTTTTCCCTGCCTTCCCCTTCCTCCATCCTTCTAAAAGTCACATAATCCAACATATGTTAAACATGGGAATTTTTCTATACATATTCCCACAATTATCATGCTACACAAGAAAAATCAGATCAAAAAGGGAAAAAAAGATGAGAAAGAGAACAAAATCCAAGCAAACAACAACCAAAAGAGTGAAAATACCATGTTGTGATCCACACTCAGTTCCCACAGTCCTTTCTCTGAGTATAGTTGACTCTCTCCTCACAAGACCACTAGAACTAGCCTGAATCACCTCACTGTTGAAAAGAGCCATGTTCATCAGAATTGATCATTGTATAATCTTGCTATCGCTGTGCACCATGATCTCCTGGTTCTGCTCACTTCACTTTGCGTCAGTTCATGTAAGTCTGTTTTCATGTAAGTAGTTTCTCAGATCAATAGTGATTTAGAGTATTTTTTGATATGAGTATAAATGGTTTTACTTTCTTCATCTGAAAATTATCTGTTCATATCCTTTGACCATTTACCAATTGGAGAATGGTTTGAATTGTTTTAAATTTGAGTCAATTCTGTATATATTTTAGAAATGAGACCTTTATCAGAATATAATTTTTCCCCAGTTTATTGTTTCCCTTAGAAATTTGGCCTTGGATAGCTGTGCAATGAATAAAGGGACCTTGAAAGCTTGATGGGACAGAGGCAGGGGAGTGGAGTCTAAATATGTCAGCAAAAGAGGCCATCAGAAGACATGCACTTACTTCCTGGATATTGGAACACTAGAGAAGATCTCAAGTCACTGCACTCTCCTTAGAGTTGGGTCAAATTCAATGAAGCAAATACTTTCTGACTCTCTGTGTGTCTCTCTGTCTCTGTCTCTCCAATAGCCATGTGGCTATAAAACAGAAGACTCAAAGTTACAACAATCAAAGGTTATCCCTACTCCATAAGTACTAGCTGTGTCACCTGGACAAGCTAGCAGGGCCATGACAGAAAATTGAAGCACTTCCATTTGAATTGCCTTAGCAAGACTCTGAAGATTGCCTGGGAATGGGACTTGAGTGTAACTCCAATAGCTTGACCACTTTGTTCAAATGCAATACATGCATTTAGCTAATAGATAGTAACTCAGAAAAGGCAAGCAACTATTCATATTAAAAGAAATGATACAAGGATACCTTTATGATGTCTCTGAAGATCTGTCATAATGATTGCGTGGCATGGGAGACCCTAGCACAGGAATGCCCAGAATGACATCCCCTCATCAGAGACAATGTAATGCTGTAAGCAAAGCAAAATTGTAGTTGCTCAAAAATAATTAGATGTGCAATTTCAGAGATATCTCCATATCAAATGTTCATTTGGATTTTGTGCCTTACTTGTGGTAGAGCCTTCTGAATTTATGTTAGTCTGATAAACCTAGTCAGACTTATTGAACATTGACCCTGACATTGTGATGTTATTGTGGTTCTCCTCAAGCTTCAATGACAACAAATTAAGGACCATAGGCAAGTCACTTCAGCTTTGACATTCAAAACACATGTGGCCAGCCTATTAAAGTTACACTCCCTGCAGTAGAGTTTGAATGGCTGGCAGTTCTACATGAGAAAGGATCTTAGTTTTGGATATGTAACCTTGATAGGAAATTTTCAAAATTCCAAGTGGAGATCAGCCGAGATAACTGTGATTTGGGCTGCTTTGACTTCTGGGATCATTCATGGGGTGACAGCTAAGCTGGTCTGAGCCAGGGAGAAATAGGATAGAAGGAAATATACAACTGGTAATCTTAATTGAATGTGAATCAATTAATTCTCCAAAAAAATTTCATCCAACAATAGTGGATAGTAGATTGTATTAAAACCAGTATCCTATAATATGTTGTTTACAAAAAAAGAAAGAAAGAAAGAAAACATTTGAAACAGAGGTACACACAGAGTAAAAGACTAAAGAATGTATTATGCTTTAGGTGAAGCAAAAAAAAAAAAAAGAAGGCAGAGGTAGCAATACTGATCTCAAAGCAAAACCAACAATAGAACAATTAAATAAGATTAGAAAAGAAGCTACATCTTGTTAAAAGGTACCATAGACAATGAAATAGTATCCATATTAAATACATATTCAACAAGTTGTATAGCATCCAAATCTTTAGAAAAGAAGTTAATTCAATTACAGGAAAATAAAGACAGCAAAACTATGCTTGTAGGGAACCTCAACCTCCCCTCTCAGAATTAGATAAATCTGCTGACAAAAGTAACAACAAAGAAGTTTAAAAGTTTAATAGAATATTAGAAAATATATAATACCACTGGGAAAAAAAGATGAATAGGGACAGTAGTATATGGTGTCTACATACACACATACACACAAACAAAACAACCAATCATGCATTAGATCATAAAAATCTCACAACCAAATGCAGAAAGGCAAACATGGTAAATGTATACTTTTTATCATGATGCAATAAGAATTGCATTCAATAAAAGACCAGGAAAAGACAAACTAAAAACTGATAGGAAATTAAATAATCTTATTCTAAAAAATGAGTCAGTTGAACAACAAATCATTGAGACAAACTAATTTCATCTAAGAGAATGACAATAATGAATCAACATACCAAAATTTATGGGATAAAGCAAAAAGCAGTTCTTATGAACTTACTTAAACCAGAAAGAACCAAAAGAGAGAAAGAAAATTATAGACCAACTTTCCTCATGAATATTGATGTAAATTTAAATAAAATATAAGCAAAGAGATCACAAACATTTCACCAGATAATACGCTATAACCAAATAGAATATATACCAGAAATGCAGGACTGTTTCAATATCATGAAATCATTAGCATAATTGACCATATCAATATCAAAACTAGCAAATCATATGATTATCTTAGCAGATGCAGGACTTTGTTTTTTTGCAAAGTACAGTACCCATTCCTATTTTTAAAAAAGACAGCATAGCAATTTAAGACAACTCTGAGATATCACTGTACAGCTTTCAGATTGGCTGACAGGAAAAGATAATGACATATGTTGTAGGGGATACGGGAAAACTGGGACACTGATACATTGTTGTTGGACCTGGGAATGAATCCAACCATTCTAGAGAGCAATTTGGATCTATGCTCACAAAGTTATCAAATATGTATATCCTTTGACCTAGCATATCCTTATATCCCAAAGAGATCTTAAAGGAGGAAAGGAACTTGCATGTGCAAAAATGTTTGTAGCAGTTCTTTTTGTAGTGGCAAGAAACTGGAAACTGAATGGAGCTCATCAATTGGAGAATGGCTGAATAAGTTGTGGTATACGAATGTTATAGAATATTATTGTTCTGTAAGAAATGACCAACAGGATGATTTCAGAGAGTCCAGGAGATAGGCAATCATCAAAAATAGTTTAAGTGCAGCTCTATTTAATGTCTGTTACCATCATAATCTCCGAAACTGATTGGTATTTGGGATAATATTACTGATAAATGTGGCAAACAAGAATGAATCTGAGATCAAAATATAAATAGTCAACTTTTCTAATCACAGGAGCATCTCTTAAATTATCATGGTTATACATATCACAAACATATTTCTAGTTGGTATTTATTCCATTCTTGATAAATGAGATAATAGATAACAGACCTATCATTCATGTTGCAGGTATTGTAAGAAAAGAAACATGTGAATATCTAAAATATTGATGAACTCAGACCATAAATTTTTCATGGAGATAGGCATTGTGACATAGTATTTTTCAGGCCTTTGCTTCATCCAATATTTAAAGAGAAGAAAAATATACCATTAGGTTATCTGCTCTAGGAAATTTGTGGTAAACAAAATTCAATATGCTCTGTTGATTACTCAGAGCTTTCAGAGTTTCTGAATTTATTATTAGTTAGTATCTATATCAATGACCTCATTGAGTTTGCAAATTACATCAAGTTGGGCAGAATCATTTATACTCCAAGAAAAAGGATATGAATTAAAAATGAGGTACACATATTGGAAAAATCAGGACTGGTCTTATGTGCAGGAAGAAATTATAATCATCTTTCTTATATAATTGGAAAGATGCCATAAAGATAACTTCAAATACTATCCTTTCCTCAGTCTTTGGTTATTGACTGATATTCAGAAAAAAACAGAATCAGTGAATTTCAGAGCTGGAAGAGATATTGTCCCCACTGCCATCTAACTGGAAAGTGATTTTATGATCTCACCTTAAAGATTTCAATAAGGATAATGGCTTCTTAGACAGTACATTTCTCATTAGATTATTAAAATTGTGAAAAATAGTTTTTTTCTTATATAAAGCCTAAATTTGCCTGTTTGCAACTTCCATACATCATTCCCACTTTTTTTTTATCCTGAGAACAGAAAGAATGGGTCTAATTCAACTTCCCTATGACAACTACTGATCACCATTATTATACCTCTTCTTTGAATCTTTTCATATTTAAATTAAATATCCCTACCTCTTATGTGATATAGACCCATGTAAATAATTATCATTCACCATCTGACTTGTAATCCTCTGAAAAATCTTCAGTTTATCAATGACTTTCCTAGATGATGGTATCTAGAAATGATTCTAATCCTTTTGAGCCTATTCAGAGACTCTTCAGTATGCATCATATTGTACATTTGGATTTCATTCAGAGTAAGAGTTCACTTATTTTAATTTTCTTTTGTGGTGAGAAACTAACATCTATTAAATGGTATGTCTTCCAAGAGGGATAACAAATATAAATTCTTATTAGGTCTCAACACCTTCATGTTATCATTAATATAGTATCAGAGATAAAGTTAAAAGGGATTTTAGATTCCATCTAGTTATTATCATTTCATTTTACTTTAGAAATCTAGAACCAGATTGCTTAAACAATTAGATCAGCATCACAAAAGTAGAAAATGATAGAGATGGGATGTGAATTTAATTTCTCTAACTCCAAAACAAGCATTCTACCATACCATGATGTGAGATTTTTTCTCCCAAAATCTGACAACTGGATAAAGGCATTCTCTATGAGGACTAAAACTACAGTAGGAAATTTAGACTCAGAATGGTAGTCATTTAGTCACAGAGATTAAGGAAATAGAAAATTCTTAGCTGAACAGTTCTAGGGGAACTTGTCAATGACCAATACACAATTTTAAATCATGAGGAAGCAATGCACAGGAAGGTGACAGTATGATGCTAAAAATTGGAAGCTGGAAAGTATAAAAGAATTTTTCATCTATAATACTATCTTCTCTCTCCCAACAAAAGCAAAAAAGAAATGGTTAACCAAAACTAAAAGGAAATGTAAAGCACAACACAAAATATCAGGACAAAAAGAAACGTGAGATTCCATATATAAGTAAAAGTAATCTTAGGAATATTTGACATCTGATGACCTAATCAGCATCAATATTGGCAATTTCTAGGCCTCTGTGCCCAGAAACACCAAAGATGACTTGGAAGGTCTGCAGAAAAGATCTGTGGAACCTAGATGGGAACCCAGCATGCAATCCCAGAGCAGGCTGTGCCAGCACACCCTCAGATACAGCCTCAGCCCAGAGCCAACAAAGCTGGACTCTGTCACTTTAGTACACTAGGTATTTTAGCTACAGTGGAGTGGGGACACATAACATTTCCAAGATAGAAAAGAGCTCTTGTGATCAGATCTCCAGAAGAATTTATGAAACCAGCTGCACAAAATCCCTGAAACTTGAGACAGTACACCTCCACCTTGGAAACAAAGTCCTACTTTAATGAAGAATTAAAAGTTTTATAATAGGGAACTGAGCTGACAACAACAACAACAACAACAAGTTTCTGACCATCGAAAATGTAGTGACAAGGAAAATCAAAACACACACGCAGAAGAAAACAAAGCCAAAGTCTTATTTCCAAAGTCACCAAGAGAAATAAGAATTGGTCTCAGTTTATGGAAAAGCTTAAAAGAGATTTTGAAAATCAAGTAAGAGTGATAGAGGAAAAAATAGGGGGGAAATGAGAATGGTACCAAAAAAAATTACAAAAAGACAATAAAGAGAAAAATGCTTTGAAAAGCAAAATTGGTCAAATGGGAAAAGAGGTATAAAATTTCACTGAGGTAAATAGTTTGATAAAAATTAGAATTGAGCAAATGGAAGCCAAGGACTATGAGAAATCAAGGTAAAGCAAAATGAAAATACATGAAAAAATAGAAAAGATGAAATATCTCATTGGAAAAACAAGCAACATGATAAATAGAAATTTTAAAAGAAAACATTAAATTAAAAATTAAAATTAAATTAAAATACAAAGTATAAATTATTGGTCTACTTGAAAGGCACAATCAAAAAATGAATCTGGACATGATCTTTCAAGAAGCTATCAAGAAAAACTGTCCCAATGTTGTAGAACTAGAGGGTAAAATGGAAACTGAAAGAATCCATGAAGTTTAGGATTGTACACCATCTACTCTGGAAACAGAGCACTACTTTAACAAAGCACTAAAAGCTGAGTAATATATTGGGAAAATAAACATATCATAAAAAAATGTTTCTGATCGCCTACTGAAAGAGATTCCAAAATGGAAACTCCCAGAAATATTATAAGCAAATTTTGGAGCTACTAGGTAAAGGAAAAAGCATTACAATCATCCAGAAAGAAAAAAGTATAATGGAACCATAGAAAAGATTACACAAGATTTGGCAGTTTCTACATTAAAGGGATATGATGTTCCAGAGAGCAATGAACCAAGAATTAGTTAACTACCAAGTTAAGCATAACCCTTCAGGAGATAAGATGGATATTCAATGAAATTTTTAAGTATTTATGATGAAAAGACCAGAGCTGAAAAACTGATTTTCAAATATAGCATTCTGGAGAAATATAAGGAGGAAATTAGGAAAGTGATATCATAGGGCTTATCTGTTTACATTCCTACATGGGAAAATGATACTTGTAATTCATTAGAACTTTTTAGTCATTATGAAATTTGAAGATGTGTGTGTATATGCATATGTGTGTGTGTGTATGTGTGTGTAATATATATATATATTATATATATAACAGAAGGCACAGATTAAGCTGAATATAAAGGGATAATACTTTTTTTTAAATTAATGATGAAATTAAGGGATGTGAAAAGAATGTAAGAATGTACTAGGAGAAAGGGAAAGGAGGAAGCAGAATGGTGTGAATTATTTGGCTTAATAAAGAGGCAAGAAAAAGCTTTAGCAGTGGAAGAGAATAGGAGAAAGAGAAAGTGAATGAATGATCCTACTCTCATCAGAATTGACTCAAAAAGGAAATAATATACACACTAAACATAGGTATAGAAATCTCCCTTAGCCTGCAGGAAAGTAGGAGGGGAATGGGATATGGAAAGTGGAGGAAAATGACAAAACAGACAACATATTGGGGGAGGAGGTGGTCTGTAGCAGAAAGGAGAGATAGAATAGAATAAATGGGGGCAAATACAATTAGCAATAATACTTGTGGGTTTTTTTGTTTGTTTGTGTGTGTGTGTTTGTTTTATGGTTGTGCATATATATTAACTTTTTCATGAAGTTTTATTATTATTATTTTCAAAACACTTGCATAGTCTTCAACATTCATTCTTTTTTTTTTTTAATTTTTATTTAATAATTACTTTATATTGACAGAATCCATGCCAGGGTAATTTTTTTTTTTACAACATTATCCTTTGCACTCATTTCTGTTCCATTTTTTTTCCCTCCCTTCCTCCACCCCCTCCCCTAGATGGCAAGCAGTCCTTTATATGTTGGATAGATTGCAGTATATTCTAGATACAATATATGTTTGCAGAATCGAACAGTTCTCTTGTTGCATAGGGAGAATTGGATTCAGAAGGTATAAATAACCCGGGAAGAAAAACAAAAATGCAGATAGTTCACATTTGTTTCCCAGTGTTCTTTCTTTGGGTGTAGCTGCTTTTGTCCGTCATTTATCAATTGAAACTCAGTTAGGTCTCTTTGTCAAAGAAATCCACTTCCATCAAAATATGTCCTCATACAATATCGTTGTCGAAGTGTATAATGATCTCCTGGTTCTGCTCATTTCACTTAGCATCAGTTCATGTAAGTCTCGCCAGTCCTCTCTGTATTCATCCTGCTGGTCATTTCTTATAGAACAATAATATTCCATAACATTCATATACCACAATTTACCCAGCCATTCTCCAATTGATGGGCATCCATTCAATTTCCAGTTTCTAGCTACCACAAACAGGACTGCCACAAACATTTTGGCACATACAGGTCCCTTTCCCTTCTTTAGTATTTCTTTGGGATATAAGCCCAATAGAAACACTGCTGGATCAAAGGGTATGCACAATTTGATAATTTTTTGGGCATGATTCCAGATTGCTCTCCAGAATGGTTGGATTCGTTCACAACTCCACCAACAATGCATTAGTGTCCCAGTTTTCCCGCATCCCCTCCAACATTCATCATTATTTTTTCCTGTCATCTTAGCCAATCTGACAGGTGTGTAGTGGTATCTCAGAGTTGTCTTAATTTGCATTTCTCTGATCAATAATGATTTGGAACACTCTTTCATATGAGTGGTAATAGTTTCAATTTCATCCTCTGAAAATCGTCTGTTCATATCCTTTGACCATTTATCAATTGGAGAATGGCTTGATTTCTTATAAATTTGAGTCAGTTCTCTCTATATTTTGGAAATGAGGCCTTTATCAGAACCTTTAACTGTGAAGATGTTTTCCCAGTTTGTTGCTTCCCTTCTAATCTTGTTTGCATTCGTTCTGTTTGTACAAAGGCTTTTTAATTTGATGTAATCAAAATTTTCTATTTTGTGATCAGTAATGGTCTCTAGTTCATCTTTGGTCACAAATTTCTTTCTCCTCCACAAGTCTGAGAGATAAACTATTCTATGTTCCTCTAATTTATTTATAATCTCGTTCTTTATGCCTAGATCATGGACCCATTTTGATCTTATCTTGGTATATGGTGTTAAGTGTGGGTCCATGCCTAATTTCTGCCATACTAATTTCCAATTATCCCAGCAGTTTTTATCAAATAATGAATTCTTTTCCCAGAAGTTAGGGGCTTTGGGTTTGTCAAACACTACATTGCTATAGTTGACTATTCTGTCTTGTGAACCTAACCTTTTCCACTGATCCACTAATCTATTTCTTAGCCAATACCAAATGGTTTTGGTGACTGCTGCTTTATAATATAATTTTAGATCAGGTATAGCTAGGCCACCTTCATTTGATTTTTTTTTTTTCATTAATTCCCTTGAGATTCTCGACTTTTTATTGTTCCATATGAATTGTGTTGTTATTTTTTCTAGGTCATTAAAATATTTTCTTGGAAGTCTGATTGGTATAGCATTAAATAAATAGATTAGTTTAGGGAGTATTGTCATCTTTATTATGTTCGCTCGGCCGATCCAAGAGCACTTAATATTTTTCCAATTATTTAAGTCTGACTTTATTTGTGTGGAGACTTTTTTGTAATTTTGCTCATATAATTCCTGACTTTCCTTTGATAGATAGATTCCCAAATATTTTATGGTATCAACAGTTATTCTGAATGGAATTTCTCTTTGTATCTCTTGCTGTTGGGTTTTGTTGGTGATGTATAAAAATGCTGAGGATTTATGGGGATTTATTTTGTATCCTGCTACTTTGCTAAAATTATGAATTATTTCTAATAGCTTTTTAGTAGAATCTCTGGGGTTCTCTAAGTATACCATCATATCATCTGCAAAGAGTGATAGTTTGGTTTCCTCATTGCCTACTCTAATTCCTTTAATATCTTTCTCGACTCTTATTGCCGAGGCTAGTGTTTCTAATACGATATTAAATAATAATGGTGATAGTGGGCAACCTTGCTTCACTCCAGATCTTACTGGGAAAGGTTCCAGTTTTTCCCCATTGCATATGATGCTTACTGAAGGTTTTAAATATATGCTCCTGACTATTTTAAGGAAAAGTCCATTTATTCCTATGCTCTCAAGTGTTTTTTATTAGGAATGGATGTTGGATTTTATCAAATGTTTTTTCTGAATCTATTGAGATGATCATATGGTTTTTATTTGTTTGTTTATTGATATAGTCAATTATGCTAATAGTTTTCCTAATATTGAACCAGCCCTGCATTCCTGGTATAAATCCTACTTGGTCATAGTGTATTATCCTGGTGACGATTTTGTGTAATCTTTTTGCTAATATTTTATTTAAGATTTTAGCATCAATATTCATTAGGGAGATTGGTCTATAATTTTCTTTCTCTGTTTTCAGCCTACCTGGTTTAGGTATCAGTACCATGTCTGTGTCATAAAAGGAGTTTGGTAGGTCTCCTTCAATCCCTATTTTTTCAAATAGTTTATATAACATTGGAGTTAATTGTTCTTTAAATGTTTGGTAGAATTCACATGTAAATCCATCTGGTCCTGGGGATTTTTTCTTAGGGAGTTGATTGATAGTTTGTTCTATTTCTTTTTCTGAGATGGGACTGTTTAGGATATTTACTTCTTCCTCTGTTAGTTTGGGCAAGCTATATGTTTGGAGGTATTTTTCTATTTCATTTAAGTTGTTGAATTTATTGGCATAAAGTTGGGCAAAGTAACTCCTAATTATTGCTCTAATTTCCTCTTCGTTTTTTAAGACTAACAATTTGATTTTCCTCTTTCCTTTTTTTAATCAGATTTACTAAGGGTTTATCTATTTTGTTGGTTTTTTCATAGAACCAACTCTTAATTTTATTAATTAATTCAATAGTTTTTTTACTTTCAATTTTATTGATCTCTCCTTTTATTTTTAGAATTTCAAGTTTAGTATTTGACTGGGGGGTTTTAATTTGTTCCTTTTCTAGCATTTTTAGTTGCAAACCCAATTCATTGACCTTTTTCTCTATTTTATACAAATAGGCCTCTAGAGATATGAAATTTCCCCTTCTTACCACTTCGGCTGCATCCCATACATTTTGGTATGATGTCTCATTATTATCGTTTTCTTGGGTGAAGTTATTAATTATGTCTATGATTTGCTGTTTCACGCAATCATTCTTCAGTATGAGATTATTTAGTTTCCAATTATTTTTTGGTCTACTTCCCCCTGGTTTTTTGTTGAATGTAATTTTCATTGCATCATGGTCTGAAAAGGATGCATTTACTATTTCTGCCTTACTGCATTTGAGTTTGAGGTTTTTATGTCCTAATATATGGTCAATTTTTGTATAGGTTCCATGAACTGCTGAAAAGAAAGTGCATTCCTTTCTGTCTCCATTACATTTTCTCCAGGGATCTATCATATCTAATTTTTCTAGTATTCTATTTACCTCTTTGACTTCTTTCTTATTTATTTTGTGGTTTGATTTACCTAATTCTGAGAGTGCAAGGTTGAGATCTCCCACTATTATAATTTTGCTGTCTATTTCTTCTTACAGCTCTCTTAATTTCTCTTTTAAGAATTTCATGCTACACCACTTGGTGTATATATGTTTAATATAGATATTGCTTCATTATCCATGCTATCCTTTAGCAAGATATAGTGCCCTTCCTTATTTGTTTTAATTAGACCAATTTTTGCTTTAGCTTAATCTGAGATCAGGATGGCTACCCCTGCTTTTTTTGACTTCACCTGAAGCATAGTAGATTTTGCTCCAACCTTTTACCTTTAACCTGCATGTATCTCCCTGCTTCAGGTGTGTTTCCTGTAAACAACATATTGTAGGATTCTGGCTTTTAATCCATTCTGCTAACCTCTTCCTCTTTATGGGGGAGTTTACCCCGTTCACATTTATGGTTAGAATGACCAATTCTGTATTACTTGCTGTGGTGATCTAGTTCAGATGGATCTGAATCGGTCCCTGTTCGGGCACCAAAATGTGGTGAGGTTTTTCTTCTCAAAACGCAGCCAGGTGATAAAATTTCAGATCTTTTATTATCTCCAATACAGCCCGGTTAGCTTAGAGGCCTATCTCTCTGCTTGGTTCCAAGAGCTCTCTCCAAATGTCGCCAAATCCAAAGGTCTGGTCCTTCAGCCTCTGCCTCTGCTTTCTTCAGCCTCCAGCCAGCTCCACTTTTCATGTCATTCTGGTGAAATCTCTACTTGTAGCTTCTTCACTCTGAAGAACTTCTTCAACTGGCCCATTGGCCTATTTATGCTCCTTCCAGAGAGAGGGATTATGGGTTTTCTCCCATAGTGCTCTCTGGCCCAAAGAGCTTCAAGGGAGGTATGAACTCATTGAACTCCGATGAGTAAAGGTGTGAACACAAGCCTTGTATTAATTAGTTCTACTTAGTACCTTGTTTCAGGTTCTGCCCAAAACATCTTCTTGTAAGATTAGATCAACTCTAATTAGTTAGCAGTTAGTAAGGATTCCAACAACTTGCCATCTTGTTAACCCCGGTTTATGCTTTTCTCCCTTCTTTCCCCTTTTCCCCCTTCCCAGTATTAAGCTTGTGAGCACCACTTGCTTCTCACAGCTCTCCCTTTTTAGTATCCCTCCCCCCGCCTTAGAGTTCCTCCCCCTATCTTACCCCTTTCCCTCCTAGTTTCCGCATTCCCTTCCGCTTAGCTTATTCCTTCCCTTTTCACTTTTCCCTTCTCACTTTTCAATGAGGTGGGAGAAGTTTCACCATAGATTGAATATGTCTTAAGATTTTTCACTTGAAGCCAATTCTGAAGGCAGTAAGATACCCACTATATTCATCCCCCTCCATTCTTTCTCTCAGATATAATAGATTTCCTATGCCTCTTCATGAGATGTACTACCCCCACTTTACCCTTTTTCTGGTACAATGTCCTTTCCACATCAATTTTTAGAACAAGGTATACATGTGTTCTTTATACATCTTTATAGCCGAAATATAGTTCCCAAGATTAATCTTTACCTTTTTAGATTTCTCTTGAGTTCTATATTTGTAGATCAAACTTTTTGTTAAGTTCTGGCTTTTTCATCAGAAATAGATGAAATTCGCTTACTTCATTGAATGTCCATCTTCTTCCCTGGAAAAAAGGTGCTGGGTAAGTTATTTTTGGTTGCATACCAAGTTCCTTAGCCTTTCAGAATATCATATTCCAGCCCCTTCAGATCTTTTAATGTGGATGCTGCCAGATCCTGGGTGATCCTTATTGTGGCTCCTCGATACTTGAATTGGGTTTTTCTAGCCGCTTGCAATATTTTTTCCTTTGTCTGAGGGTTCTGGCATTTGGCCACTATATTCCTTGGTGTTTTGATTTTAGGATCCCTTTCAGTGGGTGATTGATGAGTCCTTTCAGTGTTTATTTTTTCCTCTGTTCCTATAACTTCTGGGCAGTTCTCTTTGATAATTTCCTGGAAAATAGTGTCCAGGCTCTTTTTTTCATCATGTTTTTCTGGAAGTCCAATGATTCTCAGATTGTCTCTCCTGGATCTGTTTTCCAGGTCTGTTGTCTTCCCCAGAAGGTATTTCACATTCTTTTCCATTGTTTGATTTTTTTGGATTTGCTTGACTGATTCTTCTTGTCTCCTCGAGTCATTCAATTCCAATTGTTCAGTTCTGATTTTCAGTGAAGTATTTTCTTCACTCACTTTTTAAAAATCTTTTTCTAATTGTCCCATTGAGTTCTTTTGTTCTGTGGAATTTTTTTCCATTTCGCCAATTTTGTTTTCCAGTGCACCAATCCTATTTTTCAAGGATTTTACTTCTTTATCCACTGTCTCTTTAACTGACTTCTCCAGGCTCTTTTGCCAAGTCTCCCTCTCCTTTTCCCAAGCTTCCCTCTCCTTTTGCCAAGCCTCACTCTGCTCTTCCCATTTTTCTTCTAGCTCCCTTGCGAGAGCCTTTTTAATTACTTCTATGAGGTTCATCTGTGCTGAGGAACAGATGATCTCCTCCTTTGGGGATTCACCTAGGGACTGTCTGTTTTTAATCTCCTCAGGATTTAGAGTCTGCTCTCTATCTGTATAGAAGCTGTCAAGGGTTAAAGTCCTCTTCAGTTTCTTGCTCATTCTGTCTAATAATCAGAGACAAACTAGCAAAGAAAAACAGAAAAAACTGGAGTCTTTCTTTGGGGGAGGGGGGGCTGGGTGTGTTATTGAGCTTCCTCTCCAGACTGCAGGGGGCAGCAGTGAGGCACTAGCAGGACTGTGTTGCGCCTGCGCTCTGAGATCCCAGGGCGTGCTGAGTCACTGGGGGGGGGGGGGGGGGGGAAGGGGGTGGCCAGGTCCTGAGAGACTCCAGCTGTTTGGGGTTGTATTCTTCAACCCCGGTGTTTTTAGCTTCTCTGCTGGGCTGTTGACTTGCTGCCGGAGCAAAGTATCCAGTCCTGTAGCGAAGCTCTCCCCGCAGAGACGGCTGAGATCACTCCCCACCCCCTCTCCAGTCTGCTCTCGTGCTCTCACTGCCGCTGCCCGCCTCCTGCACCCGATCTAAAACCTTCCCAGCCCTCCAGTAAAGACAGACCTTTCCTGGCGAATCTCAAGGATGGCTTCTCTTGGTAACTATTTGTGGGATTTTTTTCAGTCAAGCATTAATTCAGAGGCTTGTAATGAAATGGATAGTGAGAGAAGGTGTGGAGCTACACAGCTATGTGCCTCCTCTCCGCCATCTTCTTCAACATTCATTCTTGCATAACTTTGCGTTCCAAATTTTTTTCTCCCTCCCTTCCCCCCACCTCCTCCCTTCCCCCCACTCCCTCCCTTAGATCCAATGTTTGGTAAACATGGATAATTCTTCTACACACAATGCATGCAAACAACAACAAAAGTGAAAATACCATGTCGTGATCCACAATTGTCCCCACAGTCCTCTCATTGAGTGCAGATGACTCTCCATTACAAGATCACTGCAACTAGCCTAAATCACCTTGCTATTCAAAAGAGCCATGCATCAGAATAGATCATTGTATGATATTGTTGTTGCTGTGTACAATGTTCTCTTGGTTCTACTTGCTTCACAGCATCAATCCATGTAAGTCTCTTCAGGCCTTTCTGATCATTTCTTATAGAACATTAATATTCCATAACAATCATATACCGTAACTTATTCAGCTGTTTTCTAATTAATGAACATCCACTCAGTTTACAATTATTTGTGACTACAAAGGGCTACTACAAATATTTTTTTCACATGTGAGAACTTTTTTTTCTTTTTTATGATCTCTTTGGGATACAGGCCCAGTAGAGACACTGCTGGATCAAAGGGTATGCACAGTTTGATAGCCCTTTAGTCATAGTTTCATATAGCAATAGTAATCATAAAAACAATTTTGAAGTAAGTTTCTCTGGTAAAGCCTCATTTATCAAACCCAGAGTGTACTCATTCAAATTTATAAAAAAAAAAAAAAAAAAAAAAAAAGAGCCATGCCCCAATTGATTAATGATCAAAAGATAGAATCTGTGCACAAAGGGCTATAAGTTCATATATATCCTCTGATCTATAATACTACCAGTTGGTACGAATCCCAAAAGAGATATTTTAAAAGGGAAAAGAATCCATATGTACAAAACATTTGTAGCAGAATGTGGTGTTCTCTTCTTTTTTATAAAATATTTTCGTTCTCTCTGGGAGCAGGTTTCTTGGGAAGTTTTCTGGAGGCAGCCTTAGTTTTGGTTAAGAGTAATGATCACTCCAAATGTAGCCAAGCGTTAAAAATTCAGATCTTTTATTGCTTCCTCTAAAATATGCCGGTTAGTTTTCTTGATGGCCTATCTCTCAACTTGGTTCCAAGAGCTCTTGTCACTAATCTTTTACCTCTGCCAGCACAAAGGTGGAAAATGGAATGAATCTGACTCCATCTCTGAGAGTGGGCTTGTGGGCTTCCTCCCAGAGTGCTCTTTGGCCCTTAGAGCTTCTTGCTTATATGAACTCTCTAAAGGTGTGAACACAAGCATTGGTTCTATCACTTCCACTTAGTACCTTGTTTCAAGTTCTGGACCATAACATCTCCTTGTAAGATCAGATCAATCATACTGAACCATGTTAAATTAGATAATTATTGTCTCTATCAATTCTAATGACTTAACAGCTTGTAAGGATTCTAACAGCAGATCTCTTCTCAGGACAAAAATTCTAAGTTAAAGGAATGCCTATCAATTGGGGAATGGCTGAATAAATTATGAAACATAATTGTCATGGAATATTATTGTTCTATGGGTAATTATGACCAGGATACTCCCAGAAAGAAAAAAAAAATACCTTGTGTTTTTCTTGAGAGGTTTTTTGTTTTTTAGAGTTGGAGATATATATTCTTTCATAACATGAATCTTATGGAAATGTTTTGCAAAGCTTCACATATGATTTCTTAATGGAGGCTGAACATTGGGATAAAGAAGAGAATCTGGAACTCAAAAAAATTTAAAGCAAATGCAAAATAAATATTTTGAATGTAACTGGGAAAAATATTAAATAAAATTTAAAAATGAGAATTGGATTGTAGGGACTTGACATTCATCCTTCTGTTATTTTCATTAACTTTTATAAAATATGCCTAAATTTAAATAGGACCAAAATCAAAACAATAAATGAAAATCTATTGTCTAACAAAAACAATAGCAAAAATGGTAGAAGGACATTAATTTTATTTACTGCTGTCTGCTTTATTTTAGGTCCCAGAAATGTAGGGTACTAGTTATTTAAATGTCTGTCCTACTTTTACTTAGACTCTCTTTTACTTGAAGATATCTAAATTCCAAACACACTAAGTTTGTTTTTGACAGACTAATTTATGCTGACATATTTCTATTGCAATATTTAGGCTTGGAGTTAAATAATATTTCTAAAGATTATGTGTAGTATGCTTTTCTTCTTAGGCAAAATTAAAACAAAGAAAAGAATAAAACCAAGAACAGAACATGTTCAGATCATGTATCTTCATATGCATATAATTCTATTGCTGGAACTAGTTACTGTTGGAACAGGCATTCTCTCCATCAATCTCAGAGAAGACATTGTACAACTTTTATTTTAATGACCTTTTGGGGATCTCTTATCCTCTCATTTTATACCTTTAGTAATTATGTTTTCTGATTTTTGTACCTTTTAGAGGTGAACTTCAAATGTTTTCTCATTACTCTGTAAAGTTGATCATTTTTTTGTTATTTTTTTTTTCTCTTTTAAATCTGAGTGACACATTTCCTCACACAGCCATTTCTAGTCATTTACACATTTCAATCAAAATTATATACACTGGTTTTGATCATTTTAGAAATACCAATAATATATCTTTCTCAGCTTTTATAATTCTATTTTTAAAATTGTATTTATTTAAAACTAAACACAAAATTAGGAAATAATAAATGAAAATGTATTTTCAACAAATATTCAATAAAAATTTCAAACAAAACAAAACATAGTCATGTGCCCAGCAGAACATCAGGCAGGATTCAAAATATGTAATAATAGATTTCTATTTCCATTATGTGATACATAATAAAAATGATTATACTTCCATAACTATTCATTTGCATCATTGTTGGTTATTCTTTTGTTCTCTGCAATGCACTTTTTACTTTATTATTTTTCTCTTTCATCCAGTTCAGATATATAGGAACACAAATGCATTTACATATAAGTAGACATGCAAATAAAACAATATTATTATAGTTGACATATAATGTAGATTTTTCTCTTGATTGGGCAAATATATTTACTTATTTACTTATATTCACACCCACCCTCACACACATACACATGCTTATACACACATACATACACCATTTAAGTTGTCCTTTCTTGAAACTTATGTGTAAAGAACTTAATAGAATGATAAATCATCATGAAAAATGATGCTAGATTTTTAAAAATTTCAGTATGATAATCTTATTTGCTTCATATTCTTCCTCTCCCTCTTCCAAAACATTTAGCCCTACCTATATTGTTTAATATCAAAGAAAAAAGAATTCTATTGCTAGGAAAGAGAAACAAACAGCAGTTTATTCCTTAGCTCTTTGCCACAATTCTTTCTTAAAACAATGAATAAAAGTCTTATCACTTATATAAAGCTCCAAATTAAAAAAAAATACACAACTATATCAATATCTTAACAAAAAAAAAGACAACTTAATTACAAAACTGTAATTCAATGTTTCTAAATATATATGTAGAATTAAAGCAAGAATTTTTCAGGATACTAAGAAATAACTGAAATCAATTTTCTAAATTTAAAAGCAAAACTATTTGGGCAAAAGATATAACTGCCAAATGTCTTGTTAAATTATCAAAAGTCATTTCTATTTAAACTTTTAATGCTGCTTAGATGCTATTATTACAATTAATAATTCTTTCTCCCAATATTTTATTATAAAAATACAGCACTGAAATTGTTTCTTCCTTTAGTAATAAAAAAGAGTAAATGAAAATAAATTAATTGAGTATTGTGGACAATATGATTTAATCCAAGCTTCCTGCTTATTTATTATTGCTAAAGCAAAAACCTTTGTAAAATAATATATGGAAATCTTATTAAATATGCATAAGAAATTATCATAAACAGATGTTGTGCAGAAGGGGAAATGAAAAGTAATGAAGCAACAACACATAGGGGACATGTTTCATTAAGATCAAAATATTATTACTAAAACTCCATCTATACAGTCACTTAAATCTAAAGTTGCAGAACAAAATGACTATAAGGAAAAGAGAATTTTTTTTAAATAACTTTTTATTGACAGAACCCATGCCAAGGGAATTTTTTTTTTACAACATTATCCCTTGCACTCACTTCTGTTCCGATTTTTCCTCTCCCTCCCTCCATCCCTTCCCCCAGATGGTAGGCAGTCCTATACATGTTAAATAGGTTACAGTATATCCTAGATACAATATATGTGTACAGAACTGAATGGTTCTCTTGTTGCACAGGGAGAATTGGATTCAGAAGGTATAAATAACCTGGGAAGAAAAACAAAAATGCAAGCAGTTTATATTCATTTCTCAGTGTTCTTTCTTTGGGTGTAGCTGCTTCTGTCCATCCTTGATCAATTGAAATGGAATTAGATCTCTTTATTGAAGAGATCCACTTTCATCAGAATACATCCTCATACAGTATTGTTGTTAAGGTGTATAATGATGTCCTGGTTCTGCTCATTTCACTTAGTATAAGTTCATATAAGTCTCACCAATCCTCTCTGTTTTCAACCTGCTGGTCATTTCTTAGAGAACAATAATATTCCATAACATTCATATACCATAATTTACTCAACCATTCTCCAATTGATGGGCATCCATTCATTTCCCAGCTCCTAGCCACTACACACAGGGTTGCCACAAACATTTTGGCACATACAGGTCTCTTTCCCTTCTTTAGTAAATCTGTAGGGTATAAGCCCAGTAGAAACACTGCTAGATCAAAGGGTATGCACAATAATTGACTATATCAATAACCAACCAAACAAAACCCATATGATCATCTCAATAGATGCAGAAAAAGCATTTGATAAAATCCAACAGCCATTCCTAATAAAAACACTTGAGAGCATAGGAATAAATGGACTTTTCCTTAAAATAGTCAGGAGCATATATTTAAAACCATCAGTAAGCATCATATGCAATGGGGAAAAACTGGAACCTTTCCAAGTAAGATCTGGAGTGAAGCAAGGTTGCCCACTATCACCATTATTATTCAACATTGTATTAGAAATACTAGCCTCGGCAATAAGAGTTGAGAAAGAGATTAAAGGAATTAGAATAGGCAATGAGGAAACCAAACTATCACTCTTTGCAGATGATATGATGGTATACCTAGAGAACCCCAGAGATTCTACTAAAAAGCTATTAGAAATAATTCATAATTTTAGCAAAGTAGCAGGATACAAAATAAATCCCCATAAATCCTCAGCATTTTTATACATCACCAACAAAATCCAACAGCAAGAGATACAAAGAGAAGTTATATTCAAAATAACTGTTGACAGCATAAAATATTTGGGAAGCTATCTACCAAAGGAAAGTCAGGAATTATATGAGCAAAATTACAAAAAAAAAAAAAAAAAAAAAACTTTCCTCACAAATAAAACTTTCCAGACTTAAATAATTGGAAAAATATTAAGTGCTCTTGGATAGGCCAAGCGAATATAATAAAGATGACAATACTCCCTAAACTAATCTATTTATTTAGTGCTATACCAATCAGAATTCCAAGAAAATATCTTAACGATCTAGAAAAAATAACAACAAAATTCATATGGAACAATAAAAAATCAAGAATCTCAAGGGAATTAATGAAAAAAAAGTCAAATAAAGGTGGCCTAGCTGTACCTGATCTAAAATTATATTATAAAGCAGCAGTCACCAAAACCATTTGGTATTGACTAAGAAATAGATTAATTGATCAGTGGAACTTAGTGTTTGACAAACCCAAAGATCCTAACTTTTGGGATAAGAATTCATTATTTGATAAAAACTGCTGGGATAACTGGAAATTAGTATGACAGAAATTAGGCATGGACCCACACTTAACACCATATACTAAGATAAGATCAAAATGGGTCTATGATCTAGGCATAAAGAATGAGATTATAAATTAATGAACTAGAGATGATTACTGATCACAAAATAGAAAATTTTGCTTATATCAAATTAAAAAGCCTTTGTACAAACAAAACTAATGCAAACAAGATTAGAAGGGAAGCAACAAACTGGGAAAACATCTTCACAGTTAAAGGTTCTGATAAAGGCCTCATTTCCAAAATATATAGAGAATTGACTTTAATCCATAAGAAATCAAACCCTTCTCCAATTGATAAATGGTCAAAGGATATGAACAGACAATTTTCAGATTATGAAATTGAAACTATTACCACTCATATGAAAGAGTGTTCCAAATCACTATTGATCAGAGAAATGCAAATTAAGACAACTCTGAGATACCACTACACACCTGGCAGATTGGCTAAGATGACATGAAAAAATAATGATGACTGTTGGAGGGGATGCGGGAAAACTGGGACACTGATGAATTTTTGGTGGAGTTGTGAACGAATCCAACCATTCTGGAGAGCAATCTGGAATTATGCCCAAAAAGTTATCAAACTGTACATACCCTTTGATCCAGCAGTGCTACTACTGGGCTTATACCCCAAAGAGATACTAAAGAAGGGAAAGGGACCTGTATGTGCCAAGATGTTTGTGGCAGCCTTGTTTGTGGTAGCTAGAAACTGGAAATTGAATGGATGCCCATCAATTGGAGAATGGCTGGGTAAATTGTGGTATATGAATGTTATGGAATATTATTGTTCTGTAAGGAATGACCAGCAGGATTAATACAGAGAGGACTGGCGAGACTTACATGAACTGATGCTGAGTGAAATGAGCAGAACCAGGAGATCATTATACAATTCGACAACGATATTGTATGAGGATGGATTCTGATGGAAGTGGATTTCTTTGGCAAAGAAACCTAACTGAATTTCAATTGATAAATGATGGACAGACGCAGCTACGGCCAAAGAAAGAACACTGGGAAATGAATGTAAACTATTTGCATTTTTGTTTTTCTTCCCGGCTTATTTTTACCTTCTGAATCCAATTCTCCCTGTGCAACAAGAGAACTGTTTGGTTCTGCAAACACATATTGTATCTAGGACATACTGCAACATATTTAACATATATAGGACTGCTTGCAATCTAGGGGAGGGGATGGAGGGAGGGAGGGGGAAAATCAGAACAGAAGCGAGTGAAAGGGATAATGTTGTAAAAAAAAATTACCCTAGCATGGGTTCTGTCAATAAAATTTATTATAAAATAAAAAATAAATAAAAAAAAATAATTTAAAAAAAGGGTATACACAGTTTGATAACTTTTTGAGCATAGTTCCAAATTGCTCTCCAGAATGGCTGGATGTATTCACAATTCCACCAACAATATATCAATGCCCCTGTTTTCTCACATCCCCTCCAACATTCCACATTATCTTTCCCTGTCATTCTAGCCAATCTGACAGGTGTGTAGTGGTATCTCAGAGTTGTCTTAATTTGCATTTCTGTGATTAATAATGATTTGGAGCATATTTTCATATGGCTATAAATAGTTTTAATTTCTTCATCTGAGAATTGTCTGTTCATATCCTTTGACCATTTATCCATTGGGGAATAGCTTGATTTCTTATAAATTAGAGTCAATTCTCTATATATTTTGGAAATGAGGCCTTTATCAGAATCTTTGACTGTAAAAATGTTTTCCCAGTTTTTGTTTCCCTTCTAATCTTGTCTGCATTGTTTTGTATGTACAAAAACTTTTCAATTTGATATAATCAAAATTTTCTATTTTGTGGTCAATATTGCTCTCTAGTTCTTCTTTGGTCATAGATTCCTTCCTCTTCCACAGGTCTGAGAAGTAAACTATCCTAAGCTCTTCCAATTTATTTATAATCTCATTCTTTATGCCTAGGTCATGAACCCATTTTGACCTTATCTTGGTGTACGGTGTTAAGTGTGGGTCAATGCCTAGTTTCTGCCATACTAATTTCCAATTTTCCCAGCAATGTTTGTCAAATAATGTGTTCTTATCCCCCAAACTGGGGTCTTTGGGTTTGTCAAACACTAGATTATTAAAGTTATTGGCTGTTAAGTCCTTTGAACCTAACCTATTCCATTGATCAACTAGTGTTTTTCTTAGCCAATACCAGATAGTTTTAATAACTGCCACTTTATAATATAATTTTTGATCTGATACAGCTAGGCCACCTTCACTTGATTTTTTTTTTCATTAATTCCCTTGCAATTCTTGACCTTTTGTTTTTCCACATGAACTTTGTTGTTATTTTTTCTAGGTCATCAAAATAGTTTTTTGGGAGTCTGATTGGTATAGTGCTAAATAAATAGATTAGTTTAGGTAGTATTGTCACCTTTATTATATTTGCTCACCCTACCCAAGAGCGTTTAATATTTTTTCCAGTTGGTTAGATTAGACTTAATTTGTGTGTAAAGTGTTTTGTAGTTTTGCTCATAAAGTTTCTGATTTTCCCTTGGCAGATAGATTCCTAAATATTTTATACAATCAGTAGTTCCTTTAAATGGAATTTCTAAAAGAGAAATAATTTAATCATACTTGAAAATATATCCCAAAAGTTTCCTTTGTTTAAGTTGCTGTTGTTGTGTGTTATTTACAAACTTTCAAAAGCACAGAAATCAAGGGTATCTTCTTTTCCTTAAGAGTGGAATATATATTTCTGAAAGAAGTGGCCAATTTAATAATGCCCATTTATTTTTCCATAAGCAGTTGATATTTCATTCACCATTTGGAACACTGTTTAAATGGTCAAAACAAAAAGAAAACATCTACAAAATAAAATGTTCCTTTACTAGACAAAAAATTACCTTGTTAAAAAAAATCGAAGCTGATATTTCTTCAGTGACATGTTAGAGGAAATCAACAAGTATAAATGATAAGATTTCTAGAACATAAAACTTATTATCTGACTTATAAGCCTAATATAATGCTTTAAGTACCTTTATTGCCATATTTCAGGTACTTTGTCCATTAACAAATATCACTATCTTTCATCTTTGAGTAGATGGTCTTCATAAGTTTCTAGAGTTGAAAAAAAGTCACTATCTCATTATCCCTTTTCTTATAATAAGTATTCTGTTTGCACTAAATTTAATTCAAGATCTCACTATATATTGTGGATTCAAATCAAACCTTCTTTTTACAATAAATACATAAAGTAGAGATTGATGATTTAAGCAGTGATTTCCTTGATACAGGCAAATTCTGGATAAGCAAACATTTTGAAACTTGTCAATTTCATTACAACTTAAAGTCTCAGAGAGTTATGTAAAATAGTAAGAGGTTGTTACTTGTCTAGGGTATCGTTGCCCATATATCTAATAGACTGAAGACTAATACAGATTTTTCTGATCTCTAGTATACATCTATACACTGCACCACATGCTGCTTCTTACTAGTTTTAGTTATTAAACCCTATCAACACTACTACCATAATGTAATTGTACTTTATACGTAATTATCATATTTTCTCATCATAGATCTTGCCTTACAAAATGTAAATTCATTTTCTTTCCTTGAAATCAATAATTCCTTGCTCATTATCGGAATCAGGAGGACATTTAGTATATGATTAATGACGAAAGTATTTGTTAAGCCTTAATTTTTTGCAAAGTCTATAACAAGTAATAAGACTATACATAGAAAAGTAAGAAAATTGTAGCTTTCTAGAAGCTCACAATCTAATCTGGAGATAACCCATTAGGACTGTTTCACCTATGAGTCATATATAAAGATCTCATTGGCATACAATGGCAAAGAAAATAATAATTTCAGAGGGCATATGAAATAAATGATTTACTAATACACTATTGATTTATTTGTGGATTGATCCTACCATTCTGGATAATAATTTTGAACTATGCTCAAGAAGTTATCAATCAAATCATACATATCCATTAACCTAGCAACACTACTACGAGTTCTTTATTTCAAATAATTGGAAATTGGGAAATTGGAAATTGAAAGAATGTATATCATCTGGATAATGCCAAATAAATTGTGGCATATGATTATGATGAAATTCTATTGTGCCATAAGACATGATGACCAGGATACTTTCAGAAAAAAATTCACATGAAATGAGGCAAAGTTCAGTGAGCTGAACCAGAACATTGTAGAAAATGACAACAATATTGTGTGATGATAAACTGTGAATGATTTAACAATTCTCAGTAATATAAGGATCCAAGACAATTTTTAAGGACTAGTGAAAAAATGCAAACCCCCTGCAGAGAAAGAACTGCTGAAGGCTGAACGCAGTTTGAAGTACAATTTTATTTTTACTTAATTTTTGATTTTTTTTTTTTTTTAGGTAGGACAGGTATTGTCCTCTTTTCTTTTTCAACATGGCTAATTTAAAAATAATTTGCATGACTGCAATTGTAAAATCTATGTCAAATTGCTTGCCTTTTCAATGAGGAGAAAGATAGGGCAAGAATTCATATGAACACATCCAACCATTCTGGAGAGCAATTTGGAACTATGCTCAAAAAGTTATCAAACTGTGCATACCCTTTGATACAGCAGTGTTACTACTGGGCTTATATCCCAAAGAGATCTTAAAGAAGGGAAAGGGACCTGTATGTGCAAGAATGTTTGTAGCAGCCCTCTTTGTAGTGGCCAGAAACTGGAAACTCAGTGGATGACCATCAATTGAAGAATGCCTGAATAAATTGTGGTATATGAATGTTATGGAATATTATTGTTTGGTAAGAAATGACCAACAGGATGATTTCAGAAAGGCCTGGAGAGACTTACATGAACTGATGCTGAGTGAAATGAGCAGGACCAAGAGATCATTATATACCTCACCAACAATACTATATGATGATCAATTTTGGTGGACCTGGCTAGCTTCAGCAATGAAATGAATCAAATCAGTTCCAATGGAGCAGTAATGAACTGAACCAGCTACACTCAGCAAAAAACTCTGGGAGATCACTAAGAACTATTACATAGAATTCTCAGTCCCTATATTTTTGTCCACCTGCATTTTTGATTTCCTTCACAGGCTAATTGTACGCTATTTCAGAATCCGATTCTTTTTGTACAGCAAAATAATGGTTTGGACATGTATATTTATTTTGTATTTAATTTATACTTTAATATATTTAATATGGATTGGTCATCCATCCTGCCATATAGAGGAGGGGTGGAGGGGAAGGAGGGGAAAAATTGGAACAAAAGGTTTGACAATTGTCAATGCTATAAAATTACCCATGCATATAACTTGTAAATAAAAAGCTATTAAAAATAAAATAAAATAATTCTTAAAAAAAAGAATTTGGAATTCAAAATCTTTAATATAAATATTCAAAACTTTTCTACATGATATTAAAAAAAATAAAAGCATTCAGACTGGATCTAGGATTTACCAGATGAACAACCACAAATAACTTTGTTCCAAGAGAAAGGCTAGCATACTCTACCTTAAAGAAATCAAAGGAATGTGAAAATAGCTAACATGTACAAAAATACTTATAGCAGCTCTTTCTAATTACAAAGAACTAGAAAAGAATGAGGTTCCTATTCATTCGGGACTAGTTTAACAGAATAATGTAACAGAATATCATTGTATAGCCATAAATGATGAAAAGAATGGCTTAAAATAATTCTGGGAAAATGATGCAAAGTGAAGTAAAAAAGTAAAATGAAACTAATTTAGGTAGCAACTTTTTAAGTTGATAGACAAGAATTCTATGCAATGTAATCGCCAACCATGATTGTAAAAGTATAATAAACTATACTGCCCAACTACTGAGAGAGAGATGGTAAAGTTAAAATGAAGAATGAGACCTATGTTTTGAAAAATGGACAATATTGAAATTTGTTTTGATTAAATGTGTGTTTGTTCTGAGGGTTTTTTTGTTTTTGTTTTTGTTTTGTTTTTCTTTTAAGTTGTGAACAAAATGTGCAAGGAAATTAATACTTGCTAACTTAAAAATAAAATTTTAAATAAAAAAAACAACATGGTAATTATTTAATATTATTTTAGATATTATAAAAAATACTAATTTCTGATGTTGAACCATTACTTAATATGAAGCTTTATACATGGTTAAGGCTCCTTTAATTATTAACGCATTTTAAAGCATCTATTTTTACTGTTGAAATACAACACAAAAGGAAATACCACTAAGTTAAAGTATAAAAACATAATAGATTAATATAGATAGAAATATATGTTAAATTCAGCAAAGAATCTGACAAATATTTTCATGATACCTTTAGAGACAAAGTAGGATACATTTGTTGAAAAGGAATTAATTTGAGATAAAATTGGGGAACTGGTTGAATATCTAGAGTCCAAGAATATTGATTAGAAATTACAGTTTACAGAGGTCTCTCTATATCCTAAGGATGAAATTGTCTCTTTATGTTGCTCACAGTTTGTTTTTTTTTTTTAAAATCAATGCCATAAATTAAGGCAAAGATAGTATACTAAAGAAATTATCTCATTATTTGAAGCTGAGAGACATAGCTAACATATTTAACAAGAGAACTAACATCCTATAAATTTTAAAAGACCAGAACATTGAAGCAAATTTAATAAGATTAAATTGAATAGGGATCATTAAATGTGTTACACATACACACACACACACACACACACACACACACGTACACACACACTCATACACACTTACATCCATCATCTGTGTATAACACCTGGACAATTTTGTGATGTAATAGATGTAAATATTTTGCATTTTCTGTGCAAAAGAAATGAAAAGTTACTGATTTCATGAATTTAATTCATTAAATTCCAACTTTGTAAATTGATAGTGGTTTATGACACAAAAATAGATTTCACCTTACCCTAAATTAATAGAGTCTGAGAAAAGCTTAGGAGAGGTGGTGATATTTCATTTTCTTCTAATTAGCATACATTTGTATTGTTGTGTTTAGTTGGGTCTATATGTTAAAATCAATCAATTAGAGTCTAAGTAGTAGATTAGCTGAATAATCTATGCTATGTAAAAACTGGTTGAAAAACTGAGAATAGTTTACAAAAGAGAAGATTTGAAGAGGGACATAATTAATACCTTCACATATTTGAAATGTTTTTATGTGAAAAAGTTAATATCGTGTAGAAAAAAAAGAAGAAGAAGAACAGGATAGAATCAAGATATCTTGGAGGATGCTCACATTTGTTAAAGAACACACCAGGATGACTATTCCATAAAAATACTAGTCAGAGAATTAGGAAGATAAGCAAAAAGGGAAGTTTCACAGAAGTAGGTAGATGAAGTATTAAAAAAAAAAGTTTGGCCATTCTACATTAAATGCTGAAGAAATTATCATCACATTGATAAAAATTGAAGTTCTTGGTGATGTTGGAAAGAAAGGACACAAATTACATACAAGGAATTGAGGAATGAATGGATGGTGAAAAATTGAAGAAAATAGTAGGCTACTTGTTCTAGAGTGCTAGTTATGAAAAGGAGAAGAAAAATAGATCAAAAGAGTAAAAATACAGTTGAATTAAAATGTATTTACTTGTTGGTTAATAGAAGTTAAAACACATTAAGATAAAGGAAAGAGAATAGCAAAAAAGAAAAGACAAATAGGAAAATGTAGATAATTTGTTAATCTATATCATAGAAGATATGAAAAGAGATTGAATATAGAACACATGTGAATTGGAAGAGCATTTAGTTATCACTGTCCAAGAGAAATGATAATTATTTCTTTTCAAACTAGAAGGTAAGAGTAAATGTGACTAAAATCAAAAAAGAAAGAAAGAAATATGAATTATCTTTATTTGTTAATTTATTTTGTGACTTTGGAGTCCTGAAGCATATTCCACATACATAATCCATTACAATTATAATTACCTTGCATTGTGGGGCAGAAGAGAGAAAAAAGTTTATTTTCATGTCTGGGCATTGGGTCATGTTTATATTTTCCCTGAATGAAATCAGTAAGAATGCTCCATATCACTGTCAGCATCATTAGTCTAAAATAAAATTCATTATCTCAAAAGTAAGGTAAAAATCAACCAGAAAATACCCTAAAGTAAATTTTATTTTAAACATATATTTACATTAACTTGTTTAAGGAATATTGCATACAGGTGACAATCTCTACCAGCTAATTAATGAATTGATGAATATGCATTTATTAACACATACTATGTACTTAGGAACCTTGTAAAACACTAAGGTTATAAAGAAAAAAAAAATAAAATAAATTCCTTGTTACTCCAGGAATTTACACTCTAGCCAGGTATAACAAAATAGAACTTTAAGGCATAAGCTACTGACCTCTTAATATGTGATCAGTTTAATTACTGAATTAGGTAGGAGAAAAATGTTTTTCTATGAAGGAGAAATAAGTAAACAAAAAAGTTAATAACATAAAGGGAAGAAAAATAATTTTAAAAAACTGTAAAAAAAAAAAACTATGTGTAAAGAAAGAAAAGGGATAAAATAGGACTTTGGTTTATTAAAGAAGCAGAAAATGAACCTTGAGATAAATAGAAAAAAAAAAAGAAAAAATCTTGTAATTATATAAAGAAATGGTCTTTCATATTTGAACTGTCAAGTCAATCAAAGGAACAGAGGTGGGGTTTAATGTATTTAAAACTTATTATATGTAAATATAAAAAAAAAAAAACAGTTTTCTGAGACATAGTATATGAGAAGTACCTGATTTGAGAACTGATAGATCTCTGAGTGTTCTGGCAACTATGGTATTTTATTTCATTTGTATGTGGCATTTCAAAGCTTAAACATTTAAAACTTACAAAATGGTAAGCCAAATAACCACATTAAGATTATGATAAGCTTTTGTCAATGATGGTGGTTTTATAACTACTATTAAATTAAAAAAATGAGGATTTTTTTTTCTTCATAAAAAGGCACTATGAGAATGATTTGAATTACTGAAAATATTAAAATAAAATACATAGGAATTAATGAAGTGCTTACTTAGCAGCAGGCAATGTCTTAGATGATCCATCTCCTTAAAAAGTACATATTTTCATGGGATAAGACAAATTGGAGCTAAAATGGGGAGTATATAAAAGGAAAGGAAAAATATACCATACTGGGGCAAGATTATGAAAAGTATAATGTCAATATTGGGAGTAGAGAAATGAGAATATAACCATGGAATTTCCTTAAAATAGATTTCTGGTCTACCAAACATGATGAAGAGTGAAGAATTCCGCAAAAAAGGGAAGAATTAAGTTATAGAAGGAACAACAGTTATTCTCGTCTCAAGACAGGAAGAGAGAAAACAACATAGGAATTTCATCAGACAAGACAGCTTCAATTGATAGTTTCTAACTGATACTCCTTTAAGGAAAGATGAATTGGGAGGCATTCTAAATTTTTATGTCTCGTGATCTATAATTTTAAGAGGAGTGATGTTTTTCAGAGCTACCTATTGCTTTCTTATATCTCTCTGGCTTGAGAGTGAAAAGCAAAAGCAAAGAAAAAAAAATACTGGCTACCAATGATTAGCTATTAAAATGTCTCAGAGAGACCAAGCTTTAGAAGCTTTGCAATATTTTAGATGTGGGCATTGCTAACTAATACAATCGTTTAATAACTTTCCTAATCATTTTAAGTTTAAGTTTAAGTTTAAATAAATTAAAATATTTCTTATAAAACAATAGATGGACCATAATCATGTATCATGAAAATTGATTGAATCATTCCCCAATTGATGGGCATCCCCTCAATTTCCAATTCTTTTCCCTGAGAAAAGAATAAATATTTTTGTATATATGGATCCTTTTCCTTTAAAAAAAAAATTCTATCACCTTCCACCCTTCCCATATCCCTTTCTCTTCCTACTTTTCTGCATGGTAATATAGATTTCTATATCCATATTTAGCATATCATAGAGAAAAGAATGGTCCAGAATATCAAATATGCCCCCCCAAAAAAAGTTAGTGGAAATGAAAAATCAAGAACAGATTTGACATTTAAAAATCATTAGTCACTTTCTAAAGATTTGAATGATGAAATAAAGCCAGATTGTAGGGGATATAGAATATTCTGTGTGAAATTGGAGGTTATATAAATGTGTTTCTAGGCATCTAATTGAGAAAATGAAATGAACTGTAGGATGATATTTTCAGAGATTGTAGGTCACAGAGAGAGTTTTTAAGTATAGAAGAAATGTAGAGATGCTTATAGGTAGTAGGGAAAAGATTTCTAGATAGAGAATTTGAAGAATCAAGAGAGAGAAAGGATGATACTAAGAAAAATCTCCTGGAGAAGAAAGAAGGGGATGGACCATGTATATATGAAAAATGACATGGACATGATAAGAAGGGCCTCATTTTCATCTGAGGCAAAAATAATAGAGTTAAGAGTACTGGGGGATATCAGAAGTTGGGGTCTGAAGAGAAGGGGAGAAGGATAGCTGATTACAAATGACTTCTATTTTGATATAAAACAATCAAGGTCCTGAAATTAATCATGGATGAAAACAATCACACATATGCAAAAACAGGCACACACAAATACTGGGGTAAAGTCAAATGTCATAAAGTTAAAGCAAGTAATCTCATACATTGCATTCATTTATTCATCGACCAATATTAGTTGGCCATCCATTATGGGAAAACATTTATTTTTATAGCTATGGCATGTTCAAACATATTTTTACTTAAGGGGGGATGCTTTAATTATTTGATTACCTGCTAAAGTAGAACATTTGATAAGGCATTATTACTGTATAAATAAATTATTCTATTAATTCCCTAAGTCTTATTTTTATGACATTTTGTAGAAAGTAGTCTATCTGCTCTGTGATATATATACCTCAAGTTCTGCCATGCAAACTATGACTAGTCAAAAAATGTTTGTGACTCACACCAACAGTCACTTAGTTTGTAAAGCTATCACATTATTACAATATTGAAAATGTAATCAAATGACAATACATAAGACGTGTGACTAATATAAGAAATCATGATTTCAAGTAAAGGAAAGTTATTCCTTTAGTTGAAATCATGCAGCCTTGAAATAAGGGAGATTTATGCTATAAGTGCTATCTCAAAATCAGCAATAATTCCTGTAGAATGACTTCTCTCAGTAAATGAATCCCACTGAGGAAAAATCAGCCACAACTTTAGAGTTTCCATACCTATGGCACTTCGGATGCAATGGGCTTTAAGATGATTCTTCCTTCAGTTCTCAAAAGCAACAACAAAAGCTTTAAAAATCATAACCTACCAAGCAGTCTGATCTTCACTTCTGACATGAAAAACCAAAGTTTCTCCAAGTTTTGAAACTATGCCCAGACTTGCCTCATTAAAACATATATTTACAGTTCACACCACTAAAAGGGAGGCAAAACTTAGAGTTGTATATGAGTTTTGGAGAACAGGGAAAAGCCAATTACACCTGTTGCTTTTCAGTCTCAAGCTGACAAAAACAGAGAGAATACATAGTTGAAGAAAGTTAATAGGTAGCATTGTTTATGAGAGCTTGAGACTAAATTTCATTTCCATATGATTAGTCTTTTTTTAAATTTTTTATACACATTGCTGTTTCAGTGATGGCTCTGTGGGTAGAAGGGAGGGAGAGAATCAGAGAGGAACAGAGAGAAAGAGCGAGATGGGGGGGGTGTTAATAAGTGATATGTAAAAAATCAGAAGAGAAAGAATTATATAAGGTTCATAATAAAAATAAAAATAAGATTATTAATCATTTCCTCCATTTGCCTATCCTGAACATCTAAGAAGTGAATAATCATGCCTTTTAGTAGAATTTATATTTATGTTCTTTCATAGATAACAGAAAAATTCAAATAGCTGAATTGTAACATATATAAAATGAATTCCTCTAGCCCTTCACTGATGGTTAGCCGACATTGGTTAACTAAAAAGTTCTTCATGACATCACTCCTTCTATGGATGTAAAGTGTAAAATCAAACGTGTTAAAGAGAGTGTTTCCCTGGTGTAACAGATATTTACTGAGTGCTTATGGTTTCAAAGATAGTGCTAGCAGAAATTTTACAAGTTCTGTAGTCCATCCATTCCTCTTTTTGCATATGAGAAAACTAAAATTTTGAGAGGCTGTTATTTCCATAAAAGGTTCAGTATGAAATTCCAGTCCTCGTCTTCTAATGTCCAATTTTATACTTTCCATTGCATCACATTAACTGGTTAAATATTTATCTAATATATTTAATCATTTAGCCCTGAGTCATCTGTTTGGCAGTCACAGAAAGACAAAATATAACTATAAAACAATGGGATTAATTCATATATCTAATTCTACAATGTCTTATTATCTTATGATACTACTTTTTATTCTATAGATCCTCAATTAGTAAATAAATATTAATTACATACTTTGTGATAACTCCTATGCTAAGCTCTGAGCATACAAAGAAAGGCAACATATGATCTTTGCCCTCAAGAGCTCAAAATCTAATAAGATAAACAACTTTAAAGTAACTGCACGTGCATGGTGTATATAGTGCAACTGTAAAACTATCTCCAAAAGTTGTTGAAGGGCAAGAATTGTCCTTCTGCATAAATTGAGATTTCAACTGACTATTTAAGAGATGTGTGGATGAAGAGGGAAAACACTTCAGGCCCAGAAGATGGACCATGGAAAGTCATGGAGTCTCAGAATGGAATGTTATCCATTACACATAAAGTAGAAAAACAGGAAGTAGACTAATGCCACTAGATCCTGTAGTATATGGAAAAGAGTAAAGTGTGAGCCAAAAAGAAAACTGAAAATTTATGAATTTATGAAAAGGGTTTTTTTTACACCAAATGGAGAATTTTATATTTAATCATGGAAAAACATTTGAGTGTATTTTGTAGACCTTATCAGCTGAGCAGAGAATTTATTGCAGTGGGAAAAGACTTAAGGTATAGAATCCAACTAGAAGACTATACAATAATTATGGTGTATGATAATGAGAACCTCAAACAGGATGGTGGCTATGTGATTGGAGAGAAGTGACTGGGTACAAAATATGTCATAAAAGTAGAAAAAAAAAAGACTTGGAAAAGATTGTATATGTTGCATGAATGACAATTTATATTTATATAGTGCTTACTATGTGCCAGGCACGATGAGAAATTATTTAAAATTATTCCATTTGATCCACATTAAAAAAAATATATGTTCTCTCTTTATACCCATTTTATTGTTGAGTAAATTGAAACAAAGATCAAATGACTTACACAGGATCTCATAGCCAGTAAGTATCTAAAACTGGATTTAAACTGAGATCTTCATAACTGGAGGATCTCTATTTCTATTAATTACTTTAAAGAAGAAACAAATGAGAACATATGCCAATTAAATTGAATCAGCCTTTTATTCTTTTTGGTATATATGATTTATTACAATTTCTCTGTCTCCAGTGGATATCTAGCTTTATCTTTTATATTTATTTATATGGTGGATTTTTCCTTGTGTGTGATTCTTTTCATAATTGCTGGCAACTTAGGGCATTATGGACAAAGTATTATACTTAGAGTCTGGAAGACCTGATTTTTGTTTTAATATTTTAATATTTTCAGTTAGATGTAAAGCTATTTTTACATTTGTTTTTAAAATTTTGAGTTCCAGATTCTCTCCCTTCTTTCCCCACATCTCCATTGAGATGGCCCATGTGAAGTTGTGTAAAATATTTCCATAAGTCATACTGGACAAGACAACATAGTTTTCCCCACCCCCTCCAAAAAAAAAAAAAAAAAAAAAACTCAAGAAAAAAGGAACGTTTACAAGTTTGTTTCAATCTATATTCAGACACAATCAGTTTTTTTCTCTGGATATGGATAACATCTTTTCATGACATATCCTTCAGATGAGTTCTTGGCTCATTGTACTGCTGAGAATAGCAAAGTCATTCACAGCTGATCATTCCACAATTTTGCTATAGGAAGACCTGATTTTAAATCCTGCCTCAGATACTAACTCTGTGACTTGAGTAAATTTCACTTAAATTATGTGAGTCTCATTTTTATCTGCAAAATGGAAATAATTATACTAGCTACACAGGAAAATTTGAGAAAAACCTGGAAAGACTTACATGAATTGATGTTGAGTGAAATGAACAGAACCAGGAGAATATTGTACCTAGTAACAACAAAACTGTGCAATAATCAACTAGTTCTTCTCAGCAATACAATAATCCAATACAATTCCAAAAGATTCCCGATGGAAAATGCTATCCCATCCAGAAAAAGAAGTATTATTTTTTAAATGCAGATCAAAGCAAATAATTTTAACTTGTTTTTGTTTGTTTGCTTGTTTTCTTTCTTGTGGTTTTCCCCATTTTTGTAATACTTCTTTCACAACACCCCATTTTTGTAATACTTTTTTCACAACATATATGCAAATGTGTTTAATATAATTGTACATGAATAATCTATATCAGATTGCTTGCTGTCAGGGAGGGGGGAAAGAAGAAGAGGGGCGGGGAAAAAGTTGGAACTCACAATATTATAAAAGTGAATATTGAAAATTATCTTTAATGTGCAATTGGGAAAAATAAAATAGTATTAAATATCTATCTGCAGGAGAATTATAATAGCTACAGAAAAGGGAATGCTATGAGATTTGAGTGAGACACTTTGTGTAAATTACATTGTAAACCTTAAAAGGTTATATAAATTATTTTTCTTATATTATTGTTGTTTTTGTCAAATATTTGCCTGCCAGAGAATTCATGTATTTCCCATTTTTTCACTATCATGCATCTGAATTTTTGTCAGATTTTCTCTAAACTCAAATTTCTCCTTAAAAAGGTCATACTACAGAGTAGTTACTGGAACAACTTAAACAGCATTATATTGTGTCTAAACAAAATACAAAATATTTAGTCCTATAGTTAAAGCCCTCCTTATCTTTTCAGTGCTTTTGAGTATTTTTTTCTTTTTTGTATATTCCTCATTCTATTCAAATCAGATAAATATCGATGCACATAACATTTATTCTTCCACAAATCTGCACAGGTAGATTACACTCACTTATCTGGATTACACTCACCTCTGCCTGTTAAAATCCAAAATTTCCTTAAAGAGAAAATATGCTATCTTCTGCATGAAGCCAAGCTATCCAAGTTATGAATGTTCTCTTCTTGAAATGATATTGGCAGTTTTGAATGTGATAAACAATGCAAATGTTGACACCTTCTTATTCTTCAAGAGTAGTGCCTAATATTTATCTTTATATCACCAAAGATTAGGATTTTTTTTTCTTTCTTTTCTTTTAAACTAGTTACCATAAGCATACTTCCTCCAAAATGCAAATCTAATTTACGTGTATTCTGTACTGAGTTATTGTAGCCTTAGAGAATTTCCTGAAAGGGTTATATTTACAACCTTAGACAGTCAATGAAGAGATTAAATAACTCGACCAAGGTCAGGCTACTAGTATGTGAAAGAAAAAAAAAAAAATTGAACCAAAATTATCTTGATTCAAATATGGCCTCTCTATTCATTTTGCAATATTATTTGCATATATTTAATAAATGTCTATTAGATTTCAAATACATTCTAGTAGCATAACATATATAAATAATATTGTAAAATGATACATTAAACATTTCATTTTTTACCTTTAAGATCCCTGTAGCAATCTTAAAAGGTGCATTGCTGAGGGACCCACATGTGCAAAAATGTTTGGCAACACTTTTTGTAGTAGCTAGAAACTGGAAACTGAATGGATGCCCATCAATTGGAGAATGGCTGAACAAATTATGGTATATAAGTATTATGGAACATTATTGTTCTGTAAGAAACGACCAGGAGGATGATTTCAGAGAGGCCTGGAGAGACTTATACTTAGTGAAATGAGCAGAACCAGGAAATCATTACACACAGCAACAAGAAGACCATATGATGCTCAATTCTGATGGACATGGCTCTCTTCAACAATGAGATGATTCAAACCAGTTCCAATTGTTCAGTAATGAAGAGTGTTGTCTACACCCAGAGAAAAGACTATGGGAAATGAGTATGGACCACAACATAGCATTTTCACTCTTTCTGTTATTGTTTGTTTGCATTCTCAGGTTTTTTTCTTTCTTTCTAGATCCAATTTTTCTTGTGTAGCAATAAATTATATAAATATATATACAAATATTGGATTTAACATATATTTTAACATATTTAACATGCATTGGACTACCTGCCATCTAGGGGAAGGGGTGGGAGGAAAAAGTGAGTAATTTGAAAAACAAGGCTTTGCAATTGTCAATGCTGAGAAATTACCGATGCATATTTTGTAAATAAAAAGCTATGATAAAAATAATAATAATAAAATGCATTGCTGGAGAACAATAGTATCATCTTCCAAAATGACAATACTTAAAGGCCTAAAGTTTCATCAGAAATATTCACCGGTACTCATTCCACTCTGCCAGTTCTACAATTTATCTGACTTTGAGAATAGAATGTGAAATATACTAGAGTCTCATTGTAGGGAAAGGGGTTTGCAATGTGTTATGAGTTCAAATGTTGGAGTTCCTGTTCTTCTCAAGGCAAAGCCAGTTTAGAGGCTTAGAGCCCTTCGGATATCTCCAAATCCAAAGGTTCTGTCCTTCAGCCTCTGCCTCTGCTTTCTTCTGCCTCCAACCAAGACAGAGATGGAAGGTCTCTCTTATCTCCTTCTGGGGAGCCCAGCCACCAACTTGCCGGGGAGAGAGGGCTTCTGGCGTAGCTCCACTGAAATCTGTCAAAGTGTTCTCTGCACCAGAGTCGTTCCTCTCGAGTCCAGTGCGATCAGCCAGCCAAGAGGAAAAAATGTATTCTGCCATAGATCCCTCATCGCTGGTCTTTTATCTGCCTCTTCTGAGAGAATGGGATTATGGGTTTTCTCCCATAGTGCTCTCTGGTCCAATGAGCTTTAAGGGAGGTGTGAACTCATTGAACTCCAATGAGTAAAGGTGTGAACACAAGCCTTGTCCTAATTAGTTCTACTTAGTACCTTGTTTCAGGTTCTGGCCAAAACATCTTCTTGTAAGATTAGATCAACTCTAATTAGTTAGCAGTTAGTAAGGATTCCAACAGCAATGTAGTACACTTTTTTTTTCCTGTCCATCTCAGACTTATTTTCTCTTTGAAGTGGAAGACCTTAGAAATGATCTTTTTAACCTTCATTTTACAGATGAAGAAGCTCCATAAAAGGCCTGACACTCTTCATTTGGGGAAATTATGTCCCAAAGTTTATTCCTCCTAGAATATTCATTATCATATTTCCTCATTAATGACAGATTTTTAATTGGGAAAATTGTGTAAAGCTTTAGGAAAATCATTGTTTTCTCACCTATGCTTAAGCAAATAACACACAGAATAAAACAGGGTTTTGAAAATGAGAAAGATTGAAGTTTCCATTTTTATTAGTCTATGACTCAGAATTAGATTTTTTTTTCCTAGAAAAATCTTGATTCACTTAAGTTCCTAGACAGATTAAAATAAATACAATTCCTCAGTGTATTTTGGACTTCCATATTAAGTACTGATAAGGAGGGAAGAAGAATATACCATTCTGAGGGTATAAGGAGTAGGGAGCTAGGAATAAGCTTGCAAAATTTCTTATGGTAGATTATTTTTGTTCTGATAAATTTTCTCTAATATTAAACTAAAAATTTCTCAGTAACATAAGTAAACTTGTGTCTTTACTTCTGAGCACCTGGAGATGAATGTCATCATTAAATTTCTCTTAAGTAACAATTTATTTTAAAGTGATACACCCTATTCCTATGCCAAAAATTTAGTCATTATTTCATATTATTCAAGATTTCTAATAGCCTGTCTCCTGTACTTATTTTTTTTTTTGTCTTGAGATTCCTGGATGACAGGAGTAAGAACAATAAACTAGCCTGTAATTTCTGAAAACAATATATTTCGGATTAGAATATAGAGTAAAGTAGACCATTGTGTCATTTTCCTGCATTTAGAGGAAAACAGTTATTGATGGTTACAACTTCCTTCTTTCTCTACAGCTCATTCAGAAAATATCAGATGTTCCCGTAATACAAGTAACAGATTGCATTAACAATTTGGCATATTCTCAATTATATGATGGATAATTGTCTCATATGTAGAACAAATTCTTTTTTATTAGAGCTTTTTATTTTCAAAACATATGCATGGATAATTTTTCAACATTAACCCTCGCAAAACTTTGTGTTCCAATTTTTCCCCTTTCCCCCCATGGCATGTAATGGCAAATAATTCCCCTCCCCTAGATGGCTTTTGTTAAACATGATAAAATATATATTAAATCTAATAAATGTATACATATCTGTATAATTATATTGCTGCACAAGAAAAAACAAATAAAAAAGAAAAAAAATGAAAAAGAAAATAAAATGCAAGCAAACAATAACAAAAAGAGTAAAAATGCTATGTTGTGATCCACACTAAGTTTCCTTAGTCCCCTCTCTGAGTGCAGATGGCTCTCATCATCACAAGATTATTGAAACAGACCTAAATCATCTCATTTTGGAAAAGAGCCACATCCATCAGAATTGATCATCGTACAGTCTTCTTGCTGTTATGTACAATGATCTCCTGGTTCTGCTCACTTCACTTAGCATCAGTTCATGTAAGTCTCTGCAGGCCTCTCTGTAATCATGCTATTGATTGTTTCTTATAGAACAACCATATTATTATAGAACAATAACACTCCATAACATTCATATACCATAATTTATTCAGCCATTGCCCAACTGGTGGGCATCCACTCACTTTCCAGTTTCTTGCAACTACAAAAAGGGCTGCCACAAACATTTTTTTGTACATGTGGAACTCTTTCTCTCTTTTCAGACTTCTTTGGGATATAATCCCAGTAAAAACTTTCCTGGATCAAAGGGTATGCACATTTTGATAGTCCTTTGGACACAGTTCCAAATTGCTTTCCAAAATGGTTGGATCAGTTTCACAACTCTGACAAAAAAGTATTAGTGTACCAGTTTTCTCACATCCCCTCCAAAATTCTTCATCATCTTTTCCTGTCACCTTAGCCAATCTGAGAAATGTGTAGTGGTACCTCAGACTTTAGACCAAACCCTTTATCATCTTTTATTTGGCTGTTTCATTTCGTTGTTATTTTTGTAAAGTATTGACAACTGATTTTTTTTTCCAAAAAAGTTAAAATGAGGTGCTAGACACTCTTGATGTTCATTAAAAGAGGACAGATGGATTAAAATTTGTCAATCCAACTTTGATCAGATATTGGAAGAAGACTCTGATGTTAAAGGTTGTAAGATGTTAAAATATGATGCCATAGGAAACTAAATAGATTACTTCTACGGAACCTTTTTAAAAAAAAATACTTCCCAGAGAGTTTTGACATAGTCCTGCCAGATTCCTAGACAATGAATAAGACAATGTCTTCAAATATCATTATAGAAATATATTCTATATTCTATATTCTATGTAGAAAATAAATGTAGTTTTAAAAAAGAATAGAAAACACAAAATGAGGATAAACCCATCACATATCCTAAGGTTGATGTGAATATCAATTAAAATAGTATAAATAATTTGTAAAGCTGAAAATACATAGATATATTGGCTAGCATTAACATTATTATGTAATATATAATATGCGGTTTACATTGAAACACTTCTTATAGGAAAGAGAATAAAACAGATAAAATAAGATTAAACAGACAATTAACACATGCTACTCAGTATGCTGTTTTGGGGTTTCCTTATCTTATACTTTTTCAATTACTCATGGATGATAAAACTCATTTCAGAAGTTCCAGAAACAACTTTTGTGTATGCCTTTACAAAAGCTTGTTTAAATCACTGACCTTTCCTTTTTAGCTCATAACAGATTGTCAGGGCACATGGGACTATTTCAAATATTGGAGAAAATAAAATAGGATTCTATTCTGGGAACAGACCTCTGTCAGAAATGCAGAGGCCAAACATATTCACAAGAAAATGATTAATACTAAGAAACCAGATGAAAATTTATTGTTCCATTGATACTAATTAAGAAAATTCAAGATTTTATATAGAAAAAAGTATCTACCTATCTCCCCCATCTATCTGTCTGCTGTCTAGCTATCTGTCTGTCTGTCTATCTCTATTTTAGGAAATGAAGTAACATATGATTTAAATGTAAAATAATGAGATTGATTCTTGTGTAAGACTTGTGGAATTTGTTTCATTATTTATAATCATATTTCATAACTTCTGTCTGTAAGTAAAAATTGAGATTTGTCTGAATTTCTGCCTCTCCCTTTTAAAAATCGAATCTGCTCAAATATATTTTCTCTCCTGTTTTCTTCAGCTCATACTACCATAAGCTTCTGATTCCCTGATGAATAGTTATCACTGAATAATTCATTATACAGTGACCTTCATTGTGTAAATTTTTTATTAGCTCTTTTGGCAGCAGATATATTCCCCAATTCATCAGACTACAGTTCTGCATAGTTTCAGACTTTCCTATACAAAGTGTGGACAGAATAACTCAGCAAGAACAAACCAGATCCTCTAAAATGCCATCTAAGATTTTGTAAGAGTAAGTTAACTGAAGACTGGCACAGATAGGATCATTTAACTTTGATTATGTCATTTGTTTTGAGTCAATATTGCAAGTCACTAATCAAAACAACTGTAGCATGAGAGGCAAAATTGATATTTTAACTGTATAAGATATATAAATGAAATAAATTGATCAACTCTATCAAGAATGTGTGTCAAATGAGACAAACATTCAATGTATGTTTATTTAATTGAATTGATGTGTGCAGATAACATAATGATATGGTGTTAACACAGGAAAATTATAAGTAGATTCATGTTCCACTCTATATTACACAGTATTTTTTAAAAGATATGTGGATATTTGATTTAGGAAACTAATCACCAAATTTTAGTTGGAAGGTTTTCATCAATCAAGTCCAATCTCTCTCTTTTTTTTTCTTTAATTTTAAACGGTAGATGTTGAGAAAGATAGACATGAGTAGTAATTCTCTCCAAAATCATAGTTATGGCCAATATGAAACTAAATGACATCTTCTCCTGAGCTTATCTGGGTTATAGTCATTTCCATTCCTTCTGGAAGAACTTTTATACTTTTACCTTTCTTTCATTACTAGAATACTACAACCAGAATGATCAATTCCGGCAAAAATAAAAAATAAAAAAAAAAAAAAAAACATTCTCTAAAAGATGTCTCCTACATATTAGTCATTTTAAAGGAAGTATTCTGAATCACAAAATTTCCAAATCAGGTCACACTTCTAAATATTAGTTTTCTGATTTTGAGTACTGTTTAAAAATCAAATAAGAGGAATTGTGACTAGTACAGAAGATACAGAACAGGAAGAAGAGAACTAGGAATAATAAAGGATTGTTTAAGTGAATGAAACTATTTTTATTTGTTTTCCTAAACAAATCTCTCTACATCCTTTACTAGTTTACAGGACTGAAACATTAAGGAGACAGCATGGTAAAACTCATATATAATAAAACCCAAAGACAAGAGCTCTGGATTCTATTGCTGGAGCTCAGTTGGCAGACAAAGAACTTTACTTTCTGACAATCTATTTCAGCATTTGTGACATATGAGGATTAAGCGAGACAATTTCTAAAATATCTTCTAAATTCTCTATTTTTATACTTTATCGCAATGAGAATTGGAAATTATGTCAGATATTAAAAAAGATACAGTAAAATTATGAACAAGAGCATAACACCAATTTATGTATGTTTTCAAACTATATCACATGATTTTAATTTTATTTTTGTTTTGTTTTTCAAATAAAGTAACTATAACTAGTACAACTAAACAGTAATTTACAGCATTACCAAGGTCAAATAGCCAAATCTGATGAAACATATTCCTATTTATGCTCTAATTTCCTTTGGGTACAAATTTCAAGTTGCATATATTAAATAGCATCTCATATCATACACACTAACAAAATCATATCACAATACTACTATCAATTTTTAGAAGTTCTTAATGTTCAATGGTGATAGTAGTATCTTTTGTACTCAAAGTGGACAAAAAATGGCATTACTATGTTGGGGTCAAGTAAAATTTTATGTGACCATGGCTAATCAGAATATTGTGAGTTAGGAGGCTCAACCTACACTGGGAACAAAAAGTCCAATTAAGATTTTGCAGTGAAAATATCTTGAAATCTGTGAATTTGATGTTTCTTTTCAGTTGCTACAATTCTGCTCATATAGAACAGTGTCTTCTCTGATGTTGACACACCATGCATGGTGGTCCTTTAACATTTTTTTTCTCATGTCTTACAATCAGTATCAAAATTCTTCAGAAAGACTTTGAGAGTATCCTTGTAGCACTTCAGATTTCCATATGAGAATTTGTCTTGTGTGAGTTTTCTGTAAAATAATCTTTTAGGTAAATATGTTTGGCTTAAGAAGAATGTGAATAGGCCATCAAAGTTGGTTCTCTGTAATAGAGTTTAAGTGTCTGACAATTTAGCTCAAGAAAGGACTTCAGTGGGGCAGGTAGGTAGCATAGTGGATAGAACACTGGCCCTGAAGTCAGGAACAACTGAGTTCAAATCTGGGCTCAGACACTTAATAGTTTCTAGCTGTGTGACCCTGGGCAAGTCATTTAACTCCAATTGCCTCAGTAAAATAAAAAAAAAAAGAAAGAAAAAAAGAAAGAAAAGACTTCAGTATCTGACACCTTATCTTTTCAGGTGATCTTTATAATCTTCTTAAGACAATTTAAATGGAAGTGATTCACATTCCTACTATGAAACTAGTAGAAGGACCAGGTTTCCCAGGCATACAACAATGCAACCAATGAAATGGAATGGTAGGCCTTCAGTTTGGTAGGCATTTTAGTACATTTTCTCTTTAACATTTTCCTTCAAAGTCTCCCAAACACTGAACTAGCTCTGGTAATGCTTGCATAAACTTCATCATCCATATACATCCTTGGAAAGCATACTACCAAGGTAAGTGAACTTATCCATAGTATTCAAAAATTTTCCATCTCCTGATAACTGATGCTTCCATATATGGATGGTGTAGTGCTGGCTAAAAAAAGGCAGCAGAAATTTGATCTATATTCTGTTGAATCACAGCTTTAGAGACTACATTGATTGCACAATCATCTGTAATCAAAAAAGTTATGCACCAATTCTTCTTCCAGTTTAATCTTGGATTATATTCCTTCCAAGTTAAATAATTAACCAGTATAGTAGTTGGCATTGCTGCTGTTTTCAAGCTTGTTGAAGGCATCTGACAACACTGCTGAAAAAATCATGCTAAAAAGCATGGGAGCAAACACATAGCCCTATTTCACTTTAATGGTGACTGGAAAGGCACAAGTGCATCACCCAGAATCCTTGGAAGTATGCTTCATGAAACTGACATACAATACTGATAAAATTCTTTATCCAGATAAATTTTGCCATGTTTTCCCACAAGCCTTCATGACTGAAAGCATCAAAGACCACGGATCAATAAACATTGTGCATAGATCATTGTCCTGCTCCTGGCATTTTTCCTGGAATTGTCAGACAGCAACACCATATCAACCATTTGTTGACTCTTTCTGATGACACATAAGTTCCAGGGTAGATGACCATCTTCCAAGTGAAAGATCAGCCTATAAAGGAGAATTCTGGCAAAACTCTTGCTGGTAATAACTAAGAAAAGTCTCCTGCACTCCCCCACCTTGATTGTCACAAGACAACTTATTTCCTTTCTCTTTAATTCCTTTTAGTTCAAATGCCTTGAAATCCTAAAGAATTTTTTTTTGTTTTTTTTGTTTTTTGGTTTTGGTTTTGGTTTTGGTTTTGGTTTTGGTTTTTTTTTTTTGCTTTTGCATTTGCAGTGGATTCCCTGTATTATAAATCTCAGATGGAATAAAATCTATGAGGTGCTTTGCAACTCAAGAGGACCCTCATGACATTTAAAACCCCTTCTTCAGTTGGAAGTTCAGTTAGAAAGGAATTGATTTCAACCTAAGTTACTTGATCAATAGCTTCAGATATTGGTTGATGAAGATCTGTTGAGAACACTAGGCAAGTGTTCAGCCCATCTAAGATCACGTCCTTATCTGTAAAGAATGTGGTTCCATCCATACTGTGTTTTTAGAAACAAATTATCTTGCAAGTAAAAAACCTTCTCCCTATTCTTTTTGTTTGTTTGTTGAATTTTTGTCAAACCAAGTTTGATGTCTGTGAGCATTATGGCTCATATGATTAAATGCAGTGTAGTAAACCCAAACTCTGAAAGCTGCCCATTCCTTTTCTGCTCAATTTTTGCCTATTGTGTTCAGCATTCCTCTTAGCTCACAACAAACTTTTGATACAGGGAGAAGAATTCTAATCTATCAAAATTAAGTCTTCTGGTATTGTCTTGTCTTGAGGTCCCTGCTTTTGTTAAATATAAATATTTAGTTTGGAGAGGATAAGTCTATTTTAAGGATTCCTGCTATATCTTAAAACTTGTGCTTACTCTGGCAATAAAGTCACAAAGAAGAATAAGCTTGTTCTTTTTCAGCATACTGCTGATAAAACTCTTTAGTTCTTCATAAGATTTTCTTTTAACTTCATCAGTGTTCATTCACTAATGATAGTGACATAATGCTTTCCTGCAAATAGCAATCATATTTTCATTTACTTGTTATTCACTCCTTTTGAGCATACTAACTTGTAGACAACATTAATTTTGATTGTGAAACTTATGCCATTTTCACATTGCTTCCTATGACTGTGGACACTATAGAAAAAAAAATTATCCAGTTCCAACTTCAGAAAGCTTTCTGTTATTAGTCAGTCTTATTTTACTCAAGGCTGCTACTTACCTGCTATACCTGCAGAGTTCTTTGGCAACAACAGCTGTTTGTCTTTTAGGCATACTGGATTTTGAGTTGTCCATAAGCATGTACATATTCTGTGTGGAATAGTGAGTAGAATCATATTTGCAAAAGATTTTGTATATGCTAACGATGATGATGATGACGTATTTTGAAGACAAGATAACAGCCCCACTTACCTCAGTCAACAGGTCAAGGTTAAGTTAGATGAAGTTGACAATTTTAGGGAGAATTTTCTAGTTCCTTCTTCATACCAAATGGTGAGTAGTGAGATCATTTATAAAAGCTACACAGACTCTTAGAAGACTGCCAAATCCCACTGCTTCATTAGTCCACAAATCATCAACTTAACTCTTTCCAGTTACGAGAGTCTAATGGCATTTCAAAAGTCAAGATAATGGTTGATGATTTAGGATACAAAGAATGACCTTAAACTAGAGGTTCTAATACTCCCCACGGTATTCCCTTGTTAAATGATATAAACAATATAAGCTTAAATAATAAGGTTACTGTTTATTGCTGAAAAATAATTTTAAAAAGATTCAATACTGAAGACATATTCAATAAATCACATTCCCATCTCAATTAATAAATGGGGAAAGTGATATTCATACCATCAAATAAAATGGAACAAAACAAAAATCAAAATTAATCTGTTAACTCATAGCACAATATATGCCTTTGAGCAAATGCTCTTTTCCCCCATTTACATACATGGTAGTGCATGTATAGATGATTAATCTTTTTTTTTTCCCCCTGGGAAATCAATTATTGAAGAAGTTCAACATCAGATAATTTTTCCTCTCAAATAAATACAAATTATTTTTTTTTTTCTCATTTCCACTGGTTCAATATAAAGAGCAGAATCTATTTTCAATATGAATTTTATATGCTTCTATAAGAAAGATATTACCTGTATACTAGAGAAGTAGAGATTTAAGGGTTATAAAATAGCCTATTTTTAAATATTTGAAGTGCTATCATATGTATGAGAAATTAGGTTTGGACTTCTTATCAGAAGTAGGAAAATCAATAGCAAGCTGAAAAGAGGCAAATTTAGACTGAATATTGTGAGGAATGGCTCATTTTCTCCTAGAACAGATAAAGTTCAAAGTAGAATAACCATGACTTCTACTACATCATGTTTTGTTTTATTTTGTTTTGTTTTGTTTGAAGTAGGAACTCTCATTCAAAGTTCAGTGGGACTAGATGGTCCCTGAAGTCCCTTCCAAATAAGATCTTATAAAATTCTCTTTTGAAGAATTCATTGTTCAATTCAGAATAAATTTCTCATTTTTTTGTGATTTTTCTCAAAATAATTCATTACAGAGCTGATGTGGACTTTGAGCTTATTCTCTTCTCATGTCAAGAAGAAATTCATCAGGCATAACTAAATACTAGACTATCTTTTTTGTAAAGAGTGAATGTAAACATGGACATCTTTATCAGCCTCCATTGTCTATCCCTCCAACTTCTGGGTATCTTCAAACACTCTTTGAGATCTTGATTAGCATATCTTCAGATAGTGTGGGACCTGCTCTGCCAGGTGCATTCCTTCTGTCTCCTCTTTGACCCCTCCCTCTGAGCTACCAAATTCTTCTCTGGTACTTCCACTCCTTCTTTGTGAAGCCTCCAAGATTATATTTTCCCTATAAAAGATGTACTCATCATGAAGATTTTTGCTAAGTTCTTTGCAGGAGTAAGCCAACTGTGAAACATTCTTTTATGGTGTCTTCATTTTAATGCCATCTTTCTCCTTAATATAACTAACTCTGATTAGTCTGCTACATTCTTATATGGATTTAACCTGCCAATCTGGCATAATCAGACCTCATGGTATATTTCTTTAATGGATTCTTCTAACCTATTGGTAACTCTATTGCTCTCCCAAATATATTTTATAATTACCACTCTTAGTGCCTATTTTATATCTTCATTTTGTCTATAACTTCTTCTGAATAAATGTGATTTTTGGCAAAGAAAATGACCATTGTGATTTTCTTACATGTTTATTTCAAACTAGGATTTGCTACCCTGACTTTGTTGTAGTGATTTTAATATCTAATTAAGAATAAATCAATGTCAATTTTAAAAGTTTATTAAATACAAAGAGTTTTCATATCCACTTCTTGGGTTCCACATCCATAACAATTATTATGTTGAATTCATAATAAATCTTCTAAAGAACCATAATTTCTGTATATTTCCTTATGAATGAAGTAAACTGTGAAAGCTCTCTCTCACAATATTGAGACAGTGTTCTAAAAATTGAGTGAAGATTGGCTGTGCCCTAAGAGCAAGTTTCTTTCTTATGTGGTTTGCAAATAATGGGATCATATAGCCTTTTTCTTTGTGAGACTAAGTTAGGGCCTCCTTGGCATTAAAACTCCCAAGTAAGGTAATTTAGTAATCCTAAAGATGTGTTTGGGTTAGAAGTTTTTCCTTATTTATGATTTAAAATATGAGGTAATTTTCCTTACTAATGAGGGCAAAGGTCCAGCCTATAGGAATTGTTACCCCACACCTGAATATAATCCTTATCTTTTATCTGTCCCTCACTTCTCCTTGCCTGACTGCTTGTTGGGAGGGAGATGCTCTTTCTCATGAGATCATAATCAAATCCCTTTCTACTTTTACCTTGAGAAATCTCCTAGATTTATTGGAACCAGTGGTCTTTGTCCCACATGCTTAACTGATCCAAATTAAAATTTTCTCCCTACATCAAATTTTTAAAAAAAATTTTTTTCCAATTACATACAAAATAAATTTTAACATTAAAAAAATGAATTCTAAATTATTTTCCTCCTTTCCCATCCCCAAATTGAGAAAGAAAACAATGTGATATAAGTGAAATATGTGCAATCTTGCAAAATATACTTTTATATTAGTCATCTTGAGGGTGGGGAGAGGAAGGCAGAAGGAAAAAACACAAAAAATAAAATAAAAATAAGGGTATTTTATTTGTTTTTAGACTTTGACAATCCTTGCCTTAGAGATAGATAACATTTTTTCTTATAATTCCTCTGAAATTTCTTAAATCATATTATTGACAAGAATAGCAGTCATTCTCAGTTGATCATTACACATTGTTCCTTTTTTATACATACAATGCTTAGTTTTACTCATTTCATATAATTCACTTCCTATAAATTGTAACTCTTGACAGGTTTTTCCTGAAAGTTGGAGGATATTGCTTAGTTGTTTTTTTTTTTTTTTTTTCCCCATCTCCCTTTCCCTTTCCTTCTTCTCCTCTCTCTTCCCCTCTTCTTTTCCTCCTTTTAAATTTTGATTTCTTGCAATACAGTTCTGAAAAAGTGAATTTTAAAAGTCTATTTTGGGGGAGCAGAGCCAAGATGGCAGAGAGAACATACATTTCTTTCTTACTTTTTCTCACAACCCTCACACTAATTAGCAAATCCAGCCTCTGAATTAACTCTTGACTAGCAGAATACATGAATATTGGGAGTGCAACAAATTATCAGCAGAAGATAATTTCGAGTATCGCCAAGAAAGGTCTGTTTCAATCAGGCAGGAAAGGGAGGTGGGCTAAGTACAAGCAGGCTGAGCACAGACACCAGCACAGGCTGTACAGAATCCTGGGGAGGTGTGGACTCTGTGTGCTAGAGAATCTATCAGGAGGAATCTACAGCAATGTTGGCTGCTCTGTCCTGATTGCAAGCCAGTAAATCAGCAGAGAAATTATAAAACACCCAACACAAACACAAGAGGTAAATAGTGAACCCCAAAATGCCAGAATCTCACAAGACCTGACCACGCCTATCCAACACCAGAAGTCAGTCAGCACAGCCACAGCAGCTTGTAGAGGAAGCTTGGAAAACCTCCCCTGTCCTAAAAGCAGACCTTAACATTTTTTTTTTTCAAATGAGTAAAAAAGCAAAAAGAGCTCTGATTCCAAATAGTTTTTATGGTGAAAGAGAAGAACAGATTTCAAATCCTGAAAAGACAAAAGCAGACCATCGCTAGATAAAGCCCCAAAGGGTGATATCACCTGGCCCTAATCACACAAGGTTCTCCTAGAAGAAATTAAAAAGGATCTTAAAAGAGAACTGAAAGAAAAATGAGGAAAGGAAATGAAAACTTTCCAAGAGGGTTTGGAAAAGAAAAAAGAAATTATCTGAAGAAAATTCACTACAAAATAGACAGTGAAATGGAAGCATGTAACTCCTTAAAAATAAAGTTGACAAAATGGAAAAAGCAAACAACTCTCTGAAAAACAGAATTTGTGAAATGAAAAACAAAATAACTCCTTAAAAATTGTGAGACGGAAAAAAAATTCCATAGAACAAAACAATTCATTTAAAAATTCAATTAGACAAATACAAAAAGAAGTTTTAAAAAAGTAAATGAATAAAATAATGAGAAGAAAAAGAGATGAAAGGAATTAGAATAGGCAATGAGAAAACCAAATTATCACTCTTTGCAGATGACATAATGGGATATTTACAGAACCCTAGAAAATCAACTAAAAAACAATTAGAAATAATACACAACTTAAGCCAAGTTGAAGGATACAAATAAAATCCACATAAATCATCAGCATTTTTATACATCACTAGCAACCAAACAAGAAGAGATACAAACAGAAATTCCAGTTAAAATAACTGTCGATAGTATAAAATATTTGGAAATCTATCTGCCAAAGGAAAATCAGGAACTATATGAACAAAACTATAAAACACTTTCCACACAAAGTCAGATCTAGACAACTGGAAAAATATCAACTGCTCTTGGATAGGTCAAGTAAATATAATAAAGATGACAATACTACCTAAACTTATCTATTCATTTAGTGCTATAACAATCAAACTCCCAAGAAACTATTTTATTGACCTAGAAAAAACAACAAAATTTATCTGAAAGAACAAAAGATCAAGAATTTCAAGGGAATTAAGGGGGAAAAAAGTAAATGAAAGTGGCCTAGCTGTACCAGATCTAAAACTATATTATAAAGCAGTGTTCATTAAAACCATTTGGTACTGGCTAAGAAATAGAGAAGTTGATCAGTGGAATAGATTACATTCACAGGACAAAAGAGTCAAAAACTATAATAATCTAATGTTTGACAAACCCAAAAACCCCAGGTTTTGGGATAAGAATTCACTATTTGACAAAAACTACTGGGGAAATTGGAAACTAATACAGCAGAAACTAGGCATTGACTTGTAACATAACACTGTATATCAAGATAAGGTAGAAATGGGTTCATGATTTAGACATAAAGAATGATATTATAAACAAATTAGAAAAACATAGGATTGTTTAACTCTTAGATCTGTGGAGGGGAAAGGAATTTGTGATCAATGAAGTACTAGAAATCATTATTGATCACAAAATAGATATTTTTGATTATATCAAGTTAAAAAGTTTTTGTACAAATAAAACTAATGCACACACGTTTAGAAGGGAAGCAATAAAGTGGGAAAACATTTTTATATTCAAAGTTTCATAAAGGCCTCATTTCTAAAATATATAAAGAATTGATTCAAATTTACAAGAATTCAAGCCATTCTCCAATTGATAAATGTCCAAAGGATATGAACAGACACTTTTCAGATAAAGTAATTGAAACTCTTTGTAGTCATATGAAAAGATGCTTCAAATCACTATTGATTAGAGAAATGCAAATTAAGACAACTCTGAGGTACCACTAAACACCTCTATATATTTGGCTAAGATGACAGGAAAAGAAAATGACAAATGTTGGAGGGGATATGGGAAAAGTGGGATAATGGTGCATTGTTGATGGAACTGTGAATGGATCCTACTATTTTGAAGAGCAATTTGGAACTATGCTGAAAAAGTTATCAAACTGTGCATACCCAGCAGTGTTTCTACTAGGCTTATACTCCAAAGAGAACTTAAAGGAAGGAAAGGGACCTAGAAGTGCAGAAATGTTTCTGGCAGCCCTTTTTGTAGTGGCTAGACATTAGAAACTGAGTGGCTGCTCATCATTTGGAGAATGGCTGAATAAGTTATAGCATATGAATATTATGGAATATTATTGTTCTATAAGAAATGACCAGCAGTATGATTTCAGACAGGCCTGCAGAGACTTACATGAATTAATACTAAGTAAAATGAGCAGAACCAGGAGATCATTATACAAAGCAACAACAAGACTATATGATGATCAATTCTGATGGATGTGACTCTCTTCAACAATGAGATGATGCAAACCAATTCCAATTGTTCAGTGATGAAGAGAGCCATCTACACTTAGAGAGGCGACTGTGGGAACTGACAATTATATCCCATTTTCATTCTTTCTGTTTTTGTTTGCTTATATATTTTTTTTTCTTTCTCAGTTTTTTTTTCCCCTTCTTGATCTGATTTTTCTTGTGTAGCAAAATAACTGTATAACTATGTAAACATGTATTGTATTTAACATGTTTTGCACTACCTGCCATCTAGTAGAGTGAATGGAGGAAGGAGAGGGAAATTTGGAACAGAAGGTTTTGCAAGGGTCAATGTTGAAAAATTCCCCATGCGGGGACTTCCGGTTAAGATGGCGGAGAGGAGGCTCACAGTTGCATAAGCTCCACGCTTTCTCTCACTATCCACTTCATTACAAGCCTCTGAATCAATGCTTGACTGAAAAAAACCCACAAATAGTTACCAAGAGAAGCCATCCTTGAGATCCGCCAAGAAAGGTCTGTCTTTACTGGAGGGCTGGGGCGGTTTTAGATCGGGCGCAGGCTGAGGGCAGCAGCAGGGAGAGCACGGGAGCAGAGCTGAGAGGGGGTGGGGAGTGATCGTAGCCGTCTCTGCGGGGAGACCTTCGCTACAGGTTTGGAACCTGCAGCAAGTCAACAGCCCAGCAGAGAAGCTAAAAACACTGGGGCTGAAGAACACAACCACAAACAGCTGGAGTCTCTCAGGACCTGGCCGCCCCCCCCCCCCTTCCCCCCCCTCAGTGACTCAGCACGCTTTGGGATCTCAGAGCGCAGGCGCAGCACAGTCCTGCTAGTGCCTCACTGCTGCCCCCTGCAGTCTGTAGAGGAAGCTCGATAACACACCCAGCCCCCCCCAAAGAAAGACTCCAGTTTTTTCTGTTTTTTTTGGTAGTTTGTCTCTGATTAATAGACAGAATGAGCAAGAAGCTGAAGAGGACTTTAACCCTTGACAGCTTCTATACAGATAGAGAGCAGACTCTAAATCCTGAGGAGACTAAAAACAGGCAGTCCCCAGGTGAATCCCCAAAGGAGGAGATCGTCTGTTCCTCAGCACAGATGAATCTCATAGAAGTGATTAAAAAGCCTCTCACAAGGGAGCTAGAAGAAAAATGGGAAAAGAGCCTGGAGAAGTCAGTTAAAGAGAGAGTGGATAAAGAAGTAAAATCCTTGAAAAATAGGATTAGTGAACTGGAAACAGAAAACAGCTCTCTAAAAAACAAAATTGGCGAAATGGAAAAAAATTCCACAGAACAAAAGAACTCAATTGGACAATTAGAAAAAGATTTTAAAAAAGTGAGTGAAGAGAATACTTCACTGAAAATCAGAATTGAACAAGTGGAATTGAATGACTCGAGGAGACAAGAAGAATCAGTCAAGCAAATCCAAAAAAATCAAACAATGGAGAAAAATGTGAAATACCTTCTGGGGAAGACAACAGACCTGGAAAACAGATCCAGGAGAGACAATCTGAGAATCATTGGACTCCCAGAAAAACATGATGAAAAAAAGAGCCTGGACACTGTCTTCCAGGAAATTATCAAAGAGAACTGCCCAGAAGTCATAGGAATAGAGGAAAAAATAAACATTGAAAGGATTCATCGATCACCCACTGAAAGGGATCCTAAAATCAAAACACCAAGGAATATAGTGGCCAAATGCCAGAACCCTCAGATGAAAGAAAAAATATTGCAAGCGGCTAGAAAAACCCAATTCAAGTATCAAGGAGCCACAATAAGGATCACCCAGGATCTGGCAGCATCCACATTAAAAGATCGAAGGGCCTGGAATATGATATTCCGAAAGGCTAAGGAACTTGGTATGCAACCAAAAATAACTTACCCAGCGAGAATGAGCATCTTTTTCCAGGGAAGAAGATGGACATTCAACGAAGTAAGCGAATTGCATCTATTTCTGATGAAAAAACCAGAACTTAACAAAAAGTTTGATCTACAAATATAGAACTCAAGAGAAATCTAAAAAGGTAAAGATTAATCTTGGGAACTATATTTTGACTATATAGATGTATAAAGAATACATGTATACCTTGTTCTAGAAATTGATGTGGAAAGGACATTGTACCAGAAAAAGGGTAAAGTGGGGGTAGTACATCTCATGAAGAGGCATAGGAAACCTATTATATCTGAGAGAAAGAATGGAGGGGGATGAATATAGTGGGTATCTTACTGCCTTCAGAATTGGCTTTAAGTGAAAAATCTTAAGACATATTCAATCTATGGTGAAACTTCTCCCATCTCATTGAAAAGTGAGAAGGGAAAAGTGGAAAGGGAAGGAATAAGCTAAGCGGAAGGGAATACGGGAACTGGGAGGGAAAGGGGTAAGATAGGGGGAGGAACTCTAAGGCGGGGGGAGGGATACTAAAAAGGGAGGGCTGTGAGAAGCAAGGGTGCTCACAAGCTTAATACTTGGAAGGGGGGGAAAGGGGAAAGAAGGGAGGAAAGCATAAACCGGGGTTAACAAGATGGCAAGTAATACAGAATTGGTCATTCTAACCATAAACGTGAACGGGGTAAACTCCCCCATAAAGAGGAAGCGGTTAGCAGAATGGATTAAAAGCCAGAATCCTACAATATGTTGTTTACAGGAAACACACCTGAAGCGGGGAGATACATGCAGGTTAAAGGTAAAAGGTTGGAGCAAAATCTACTATGCTTCAGGTGAAGTCAAAAAAGCAGGGGTAGCCATCCTGATCTCAGATCAAGCTAAAGCAAAAATTGACCTAATTAAAAGAGATAAGGAAGGACACTATATCTTGCTAAAGGGTAGCATGGATAATGAAGCACTATCTATATTAAACATATATGCACCAAGTGGGGTAGCATCTAAATTCTTAAAAGAGAAACTAAGAGAGCTGCAAGAAGAAATAGACAGTAAAACTATAATAGTGGGAGATCTTAACCTTGCACTCTCAGAATTAGATAAATCAAACCACAAAATAAATAAGAAAGAAGTCAAAGAGGTAAATAGAATACTAGAAAAGTTAGATATGATAGATCTCTGGAGAAAATGTAATGGAGACAGAAAGGAATACACTTTCTTTTCAGCAGTTCATGGAACCTAGACAAAAATTGACCATATATTAGGACATAAAAACCTCAAACTCAAATGTAGTAAGGCAGAAATAGTAAATGCATCCTTTTCAGACCACGATGCAATGAAAATTACATTCAACAAAAAAGCAGGGGGAAGTAGACCAAAAAATAATTGGAAACTAAATAATCTCATACTAAAGAATGATTGGGTGAAACAGCAAATCATAGACATAATTAATAACTTCACCCAAGAAAACGATAATAATGAGACATCATACCAAAATGTATGGGATGCAGCCAAAGCGGTAATAAGGGGAAATTTCATATCTCTAGAGGCCTATTTGTATAAAATAGAGAAAGAGAAGGTCAATGAATTGGGTTTGCAATTAAAAATGCTAGAAAAGGAACAAATTAAAAACCCCCAGTCAAACACTAAACTTGAAATTCTAAAAGTAAAAGGTGAGATCAATAAAATTGAAAGTAAAAAAACTATTGAATTGATTAATAAAACTAAGAGTTGGTTCTATGAAAAAACCAACAAAATAGACAAACCCTTAGTAAATCTGATTAAAAAAAGGAAAGAGGAAAATCAAATTGTTAGTCTTAAAAATGAAAAGGGAGAACTCACCACTAACGAAGAGGAAATTAGAGCAATAATTAGGAGTTACTTTGCCCAACTTTATGCCAATAAATTCGACAACTTAAATGAAATAGAAAAATACCTCCAAAAATACAGCTTGCCCAAACTAACAGAGGAAGAAGTAAATATCCTAAACAGTCCCATCTCAGAAAAAGAAATAGAACAAACTATCAATCAACTCCCTAAGAAAAAATCCCCAGGACCAGATGGATTTACATGTGAATTCTACCAAACATTTAAAGAACAATTAACTCCAATGTTATATAAACTATTTGAAAAAATAGGGATTGAAGGAGTCCTACCAAACTCCTTTTATGACACAGATATGGTACTGATACCTAAACCAGGTAGGCTGAAAACAGAGAAAGAAAATTATAGACCAATCTCCCTAATGAATATTGATGCTAAAATCTTAAATAAAATATTAGCAAAAAGATTACAGAAAATTGTCACCAGGATAATACACTATGACCAAGTAGGATTTATACCAGGAATGCAGGGCTGGTTCAATATTAGGAAAACTATTAGCATAATTGACTATATCAATAACCAAACAAACAAAAACCACATGATCATCTCAATAGATGCAGAAAAAGCATTTGATAAAATCCAACATCCATTCCTAATAAAAACACTTGAGAGCATAGGAATAAATGGACTTTTCCTTAAAATAGTCAGGAGCATATATTTAAAACCATCAGTAAGCATCATATGCAATGGGGAAAAACTGGAACCTTTCCCAGTAAGATCTGGAGTGAAGCAAGGTTGCCCACTATCACCATTATTATTTAATATCGTATTAGAAACACTAGCCTCGACAATAAGAGTCGAGAAAGATATAAAAGGAATTAGAGTAGGCAATGAGGAAACCAAACTATCACTCTTTGCAGATGATATGATGGTATACCTAGAGAACCCCAGAGATTCTACCAAAAAGCTATTGGAAATAATTCATAATTTTAGCAAAGTAGCTGGCTACAAAATAAATCCCCATAAATCCTCAGCATTTTTATACATCACCAACAAAACCCAACAGCAAGAGATACAAAGAGAAATTCCATTCAGAATAACTGTTGATACCATAAAATATTTGGGAATCTATCTACCAAAGGAAAGTCAGGAATTATATGAGCAAAATTATAAAAAAGTCTCCACACAAATAAAGTCAGACTTAAATAATTGGAAAAATATTAAGTGCTCTTGGATCGGCCGAGCGAACATAATAAAGATGACAATACTCCCTAAACTAATCTATTTATTTAGTGCTATACCAATCAGACTTCCAAGAAAATATTTTATTGATCTAGAAAAAATAACAACAAAATTCATATGGAACAATAAAAAGTCGAGAATCTCAAGGGAATTAATGAAAAAAAAATCAAATGAAGGTGGCCTAGCTGTACCTGATCTAAAATTATATTATAAAGCAGCAGTCACCAAAACCATTTGGTATTGGCTAAGAAATAGATTAGTGGATCAGTGGAAGAGGTTAGGTTCACAAGACAGAATAGTCAATTATAGCAATCTAGTGTTTGAAAAACCCAAAGCCCCTAACTTCTGGGAAAAGAATTCATTATTTGATAAAAACTGCTGGGATAATTGGAAATTAGTATGGCAGAAATTAGGCATGGACCCACACTTAACACCATATACCAAGATAAGATCAAAATGGGTCTATGACCTAGGCATAAAGAACGAGATTATAAATAAATTAGAGGAACATAGAATAGTTTATCTCTCAGACTTGTGGAGGAGAAAGAAATCTGTGACCAAAGATGAACTAGAGACCATTACTGATCACAGAATAGAAAATTTCGATTACATCAAATTAAAAAGCCTTTGTACAAATAAAACTAATGCAAACAAGATTAGAAGGGAAGCAACAAACTGGGAAAACATTTTCACAGTTAAAGGTTCTGATAAAGGCCTCATTTCCAAAATATATAGAGAACTGACTCAAATTTATAAGAAATCAAGTCATTCTCCAATTGATAAATGGTCAAAGGATATGAACAGACAATTTTCAGAGGATGAGATTGAAACTATTACCACTCATATGAAAGAGTGTTCCAAATCATTATTGATCAGAGAAATGCAAATTAAGACAACTCTGAGATACCACTACACACCTGTCAGATTGGCTAAGATGACAGGAAAAAATAATGATGAATGTTGGAGGGGATGCGGGAAAACTGGGACACTAATGCATTGTTGGTGGAGTTGTGAACGAATCCAACCATTCTGGAGAGCAATCTGGAATTATGCCCAAAAAATTATCAAAATGTGCATACCCTTTGATCCAGCAGTGTTTCTATTGGGCTTATATCCCAAAGAAATACTAAAGAAGGGAAAGGGACCTGTATGTGCCAAAATGTTTGTAGCAGCCCTGTTTGTAGTGGCTAGAAACTGGAAAATGAATGGATGCCCATCAATTGGAGAATGGCTGGGTAAATTGTGGTATATGAATGTTATGGAATATTATTGTTCTGTAAGAAATGACCAGCAGGATGAATACAGAGAGGCTTGGAGAGACCTACATGAACTGATGCTAAGTGAAATGAGCAGAACCAGGAGATCATTATACACTTCGACAACGATATTGTATGAGGACATATTTTGATGGAAGTGGATTTCTTTGACAAAGAGACCTGAGTTTCAATTGATAAATGACGGACAAAAGCAGCTACACCCAAAGAAAGAACACTGGGAAACGAATGTGAACTATCTGCATTTTTGTTTTTCTTCCCGGATTATTTATACCTTCTGAATCCAATTCTCCCTACGCAACAAGAGAACTGTTCGGTTCTGCAAACATATATTGTATCTAGGATATACTGCAACATATCCAACATATAAAGGACTGCTTGCCATCTAGGGGAGGGGGTGGAGGGAGGGAGGGGAAAAAAAATCGGAACAGAAATGAGTGTCAATATAATGTAATTATTAAATAAAAAATTAAAAAAAAAAAAGAAAGAAAAATTCCCCATGCATATATTTGTAAATAAAAAGCTTTAATACAATTTTTTAAAAAATAAAGAAAAAAAAAGTCCATTGTGTTTTTAATAGAACTAACTGACCCCACCTTAAAATCCAAATCACTCTGACTTTCAATGAATGGTCAATAATAGGTCCCAGCCTAAGCCTTAGTTAGTGTCTCTTGGTTTATGTTTAAATGGTTTAGAATGAGTTTAAATGTTTCTGTTCTGACCAGAAACTAAGACCCTCTCAGATTGTATCTTTGTGATGGTAAAATTAGCCATTTTTGTCTGAACTCTTACCCAGCCATTAGTCACTGAACAAGAATAGACTCAGACAAATTGAGACCAAAGAAAGAACTTAATTTAGAGAACAGAGTTACTCAATGCATTCTGACCTTTTTCTTGCCACTGGACTTTGATTACTTTGGAGGAGAGAGTGAAGCTGACAATTTGGTGAGCTCTGCCCATTTATATCCAATTCATCTGTGGATCAATACATTACCTTTGTGATGTCAGTAGTAGTTTGCAAGAATTAAGGACGAATATCAAAAATACTCAAGGTAATTTTTTTTATTAAAATCAATGAAAATTTTCCTCTTATTGTTGTTAGGAATACAAAGTATGATAAATATGTTACCTTTTTCATATCCAGATAACCTAACGAATTTTAGTTGCTAATAGTTAAGAATAAACTTAAGAAAATGTCCATATATTAAGATTAACAAATTATAGGCATTGATTTGTATGAATCTTGAAATATTCATCATGTTTCTCTGTTAGAAACAAAATAAAATTCTTTACACAAATATCTTGCTTTCCGTCTCTGTCTTTTGACTGCTATATATGATTTGAAAATATCTGGTTCAAATAGTTAAACATTTGAACAAATTCATATTTTTATCTGCTTTTTCAACAGAATCATTATTTTTTTCATTTGTTTTATTAAAGCTTTTTAGTTTTCAAAACATATTCATGGACAATTTTTCGACATTAACCCTTGCAAAACCTTGTGTTACCATTTCTTCTCCTTTCCCCCATCCCCTTGCCTAAATGGCAAGTAGTCCAAAAATTAAATGTGGTAGAAATATATATTAAATCCAATATATGCCTATATATTTATACAATTATCTTGCTGCAAAAGAAAAATAAAATCAAACTGGAAAAAATAAGAAAGGAAATAAAATGCAAACAAACAACAACAAAAAGAGTGAAAATGCTATGTTGTGAACCATATTCAATTCCCACAGTCCTCTCTCTGGGAGTATATATGACTCTCTTCATCACAAGATCATTTGAACTGGTTTAAATCATCTCACTGTTGAAGAGAATCACATTCATCAGAATTGATCATTGTATAATCTTGTCAACAAAAGCACTATTCTTCAACATTGCCACATACAGCTTTTTAAGACAAATTTAAATCTTGTCACCACATCCTACAAAAGAGCAAAAGTAAAATGGGACAAATAAAAGCTTATTTAAAATTTTAAAAGATAGACTTTTGAATAAAATGGTCCAAAAGTCAATATTAGGAGCAATAAACTTCATAGGCTCATAACTTCACTAGCTCTATGTATAGAGAGTTATAATTCTCAAAGCTATAAAGAATAAAGTTGTATTCAAAACATATTAGGTAAAGATACATGATGGAGGAAATGTGGGAAAACAGGGACATTAATGCCTTATTGTTGGAGTTGTGAAATGATTCAACCATTCTGGAGAGCAATTTGGAACTATGACCAAAGGCTATGAAACTGTGCATACTCTTTTACCCAACAATGTTTCTACAGAGTCTGTATCCCAAGGAAATCACAAAGAAGGGAAAAGGATCCACATATGCAAAATTATTTGTAACAGCTCTTTTTGTGGCAACAAAAAATTGGAAAATGAATAGATGGCCATCAATTGGGGAATGGCTGAATAAGCTATGATATATGAAGATAATGGGATATTATCATTCCATTTTTAAAAAGCTGATTTTAGAAAGGCCTGAAAAGATTGCATTAACTGATGTTGAACAAAACAAGCAGAAACAGGAATACATTGTACACAGTAACAGCAAAAATGAAAGTCTTGGTTCTTCTCAGTGGTTCAGTGATCCAAAGTAGTCCCAATAGATTTGGGACACAAAATGCCATCTGCATCCAGAAAAAGAATTATGGAGATTATAAATCAGCATATACCATATTTCTTTTTTTTTTTTTTTTTTGCTCTCCTATTTTTTTCCCCTTTGTTCTGATTTTTCTCTCTAAAGCAGTGTGTATTAAAAATAAATAAATTAAAAATAAACAAAAAAATATTGAGTCCCCATTATTCCACATATATAACAGGCAGTGAAAAGGAGCTTTTTTGCAAACGATAACTAAAACAGTGCCAAAGGATATTCACTTTATGTTTATTGTCTGACAATCTTGTATCCTAGACCAAAACAATCTAAACATTCAATTCTCATACTTTATATTCAATTTCTACGGGTAGGGGAAGATGGACTATTTTTAAAAATTGTTCCTTTTTAGAATGTAACAATTTGATAATAATATCTAATTATTCCTTAAGACATTTTCTGCATACAAAGAATGAAGGACTTTGCTTCATTTAAATGAATTTTGGAAGTTCAAAATTTCCTGTTGATAGAAGCCAAAATTAATTAAAACCTACACTAATGCAATTATATTCATATGACAATTGAAAAACTAAAATAGTAACCAAATCAAATTATAAAGGAAATGACAGGAACAATTTACAAAAGAAATACAAATGAGGGACTAACAATATGATTTCTTCACTCACAATAACATCACTCTTTATGACCTCATTAATTCTCATTTTTATGCTGATGATTCCTTAATCCATTTATCTAGCATTATTGTCAACCAAATCAATAACTACTAAACAGATATATTAAATATATATTCCATAGACATCAACTTATTCAAAATTGAACTCAATTTGCCATTTATTTCATGCTTGCTCTTCTCTTGAAAATCCCTATTCCTGTCAACAGATTCAATATAGGAAGACAGCAAAGAGCCATAAAATGATAATTGACTGTGGAGGAGAACCTGGCTTCTATAAAATTAAATATATATTTACCTACCACAGGAATTATGGAAAAAAGCAATTCAAAATATGAAGGGTAGGAGGAGCCAAGATAGTGGCATAGAGGAATCAACATAGCCCACTTTTCCCAATATTTCTCTTCATATGACTTTAATGCAATTTCACAATTAAAATTCTGGAGAAGCAAAGTCAACTAAGGGTTGAAGTGAGAATTTTTTTTAGCCCTAGGCAATCTAGAAGGTTTGAAAAAGAAATCTCTGATATTGGAATAGGGGCTGGTCCAGAGAGACCTCAACACCAGAAATGGATGTTTTATGTGAGAATTAATGGAGCCAGCAGCAACAGCAGCTTAGGAACTCTCAGTCCAGAAATGTTAAAAGAAGTGGACAACAGGTCAGAAAGACATTATAGACATTTGCAAGACATTTGTGCTAGGGAGGAGTACAGTTCCTGGAAATGTTTGGTAACTCCATTACCCATATGCACTTCTAGGTTAAATGTGTAAGGTAGAGAGGAGCAGCAGTATTGGTATTCACATAGGGAAAATGTTCTATAAAAGTAAAAGCTCTGGCAATCAGAAAGGAGTTGGGACCTTGCAAAACAATAAAATTCATATATTCCCAAATAAGCAGTAACTAGTTGTGATTAAAACCAAAGCTAAGGGACTTCCAAACCTCTGAACCTAGTTTGACAGAATGAAACCACTCTTCAGTTCAAGATAGACTGGAAAAACTTTAAGAAAGGTTAGTCCTACTGGCATGAAAAGGATGTTCATCCCAGCTCAGACAGATTCTAAGAAAGCTGGCGATCGGGTCTTAATCACAGCAAATCAGCAACTAAGACAATACTCGTTCCTGGTTCAATAGAGAAACAAATCAGTGGGGCAGTTTCCAGTCCCAACTCATAAAGCAATCACTGGGAAAGCAGCCTGTTTCCTGAAAAGAGTAGGCAAAGCTACCCCCTACAAACACAAGGGCCCTCTGTATTGAAAGTCAAGATTCTGAATTGCATGGAAAGATTGGAGCAGTACCCCTTTTATCCCCAGAGCAGAGCTCAATCATAAAAGTAAAAAAAAAAAAAAGAAAGAAAGAAAAAGAAATACCAAAAGAAAAAGGAAAGAAAATGAGCAAGAAATATAAAAGAACCTTGATTATTAAAAAAAAAATATTCTGGTGACAGGGAAGACCAAAATGGCAACTCAGATAAGGACAAAATGTCCACAGAAGAAATCTCAAAGAGTGAGATATATATATATATTGGATGGCATGGATTAAAAAACACTACTAAGAGAAGAGGGAGAAGTGATAAATAAGGTAGTAGGAGTAGGTTAAAAAAAATTAAGGATAGGCTGGAAAGAGACAATAAAAATGTATATGGAGAGAAAATAGGAAGGTAGAAAATACAGAGCTGGTAATCATAACTATGAATGTGAATGGGATAAACTCTCCTATAAAATTGAAGTGAATAGTAGAGTAGATTAAAAAAAGAAGCCTACAATATGTTGTATACAAGAAACACATTTGACACAGACAGACACATACAGAGTAAAGATAAAAGATTGGTACAGAATTTATTATGCTTCAGCTGAAGTAAAAGAATAAAAAAAAAAAAAAAGCAGAGGTAGTGATTCTGATATCAGCTAAAGCAAAAGTAAAAAAAAAAAAAAAAAAAAAGACCTTATTAAGATATCAGGTGGGAGAATTTGGGGAAGATGGAGGAGTTGGTAAATTTCAAGCTCTCTCAATTTCCTCCATAAATAGAATAAATTTGCACCTCAGGATGAACATAGATTGGTGAAAAATCAAGAGAACTTGGAGCAGAATGGGATCTGCCTGATACAATCTCAGAAGATCTGAAGAAAGACCCTAGGCTGGGATTAACCTGTGTGAGGAGCAAACACCTCTGGACTAGCTCCACACAAACACCAAGTAGGGACCCTCAGGCTAATTAGGTGTGGCTAGATTCTCAGAAGGAATAAGAGACCTTTATCTTTAGGACTATTTGTGCAAAGAGGATTTGAGTCCTGGAAAACAGAGTGAACCTTGGCTGAGTGAACCACACCCAGCTGTTTTGCAGAAACATAGCCCTGAATGAGAAGGAACCAGCACCCAGTGAGTGCAAAAGCAGTGGGGCAGGGACTCTGCTGGTTATGAGCACTTAAAGGAAGGTAGAGTTTGAGGAACCATCCTTCCACCCCATAGATTTGAGGTATTTCCACTAATATCTCTTATTAAAAAAAATAATGAAGAAAGAACCCCACCATTGAAATATATTATGGAAACAGGCAAGACTGGGGTTCATTTTCAGAAGAGGACATTTTTGTAAAAAAAAAAAAAAAAAAAAAAAAGTTTCTATCTCAAAGAGTAATGTGAAATGGCTTGCTTCTCTGTGAGAACTTATAGAAAATTAAAAAAAAAAAAGAATTAAAAAAAATCAAATAAGAGACAATGAGGAAAAACTAAGGAAAAAAAATAAAGCCATCAAAGAAAAACAAGAAGATTATGAAAGAAAGTTAACCAATTAGAAAAGGAAATACAGAATCTCAAAGATGAAAACAACTCTTTGAAAATTAGTATTGGGCAAGGGGAAGCCAATGAAGCTATGAATGACCAAGAAATAATAGATTACAAAAAATGAGAAAATAAAACATGTGGTGTTCTCTTCTTTTTTTTTATAATATAAATGATGGTTCTCTGGGAGCAGGTTTCTTGGGGAGGTTTTCTGGAGGCAGCCTTAGTTTCAGTTAAAAATAATAATCACCTCAAATGCAGCCAGCTGATAAAATCCAAACATTTATTTTCTCCTTCCAAAATAGACTGGTTAGTTTTCTTTCTGCTTGGTTCCAAGAGTTCTTACAGTTAATCTTTTGCCTCTGCCAACTTCGGCTTCTCTTCTTCCAAATATCTCTAGCCAGAACCAAAGTGCAAGTAGAAATGAATCTGTCTTGCCTCTGAGAGAGGGCTTCTGGCTCTCAATCTCCCAGAGTGCTCTGTGTCTTTCCCAGAGTGCCTCTGTATCTGTCCCAGAGTGCCTCTGTGTCTGTCCCAGAGTGCTCTGTAGCCCTAAGAGCTTCTTGCTTATGTGAGCTCTCTAAAGGTGTGAACAAAAGCATTGCTTCCATCAATTCCACTTAGTACTTTGTTTCAAGTTCTGGCCCATCACATCTCCTTGTAAGATCAGATCAAGGATACTGAACCATGCTAAATTAGATAATTATTGTCTCTGTTGATTCTAATGACTTAACAATTTGTAAGGATTCCAACAAAAAAAGAAGGTGAAACAGCTTATGAGAAAAATGACAGATTTGAAGAACAGATCAACAAAAGAAAATATAAGAATAAATGGATTGCCAGAAAATTGTAACCAAAAAGAGAACACAATAATGCAAGAAATATTGTCTTGGAGTAATAGACAATGAGGGGAAAGTAGAAATAGAAAAAAATCCATCGATCAGTACCTAAATAAGAGTATGGAAAATGCACAGGAATATCATTGTTAAATTTCAAAACCCATAAATCAAAGAGAAAATTTTATAGGAAACAAGAAAAAAAATTCAAATACATTGGTGCTACAACTAGAATTGTATAAGAATTATCAGCAGCTACAAAAAAACCACAGCTCCTGAAATCATATCTACAGACAAGCAAAAGAACTAGGCCTGTGGCCAATAATATCATATTCAGCAAAATCATGTATAATTTTAAATGGAAAAAAAAATGGACATGCGATGAACTTGCAGATTTCCAGAACTTCTATCAATCAAACCCAAACTTTAGAGCAAAGATCAGTTTTAAGGAACTCAACATGGTCCAACTATTTAAACAAGAACAAATAGTTTATATATTTTTTTACACGGGAAATATATACTTTATGTTTAAGACATGTCAACAATAGGCCAGTTGAAAAGAAACTTTGGTAAAGGCTAAATAGCCATGTTATATAAATGAGGTATAGAGGAAGAATTGACACAGAAGCATTAGAGGGAGGGAGGAGGGCTTGGAGTTCTGAACACCTACTCACATGGGGAATGGATTCAATAGGAAACACTGCATGTATACCATAAAGGGTATAGCACCCTCCAAAAAATCTATAAAGAAATAGAGAAGATAAGTGGATAGGGAAGCAAAGGGTGAGGGAAGAAGATGAGGGAATCTATCAGTGGGGAAAGCTCATGTAATAATAAGGCAAGCTATGGAGTGAGATTTAAGCAAAGAGTCAGCAGGGACAGAAAGTAATATACCTTTTTCGTAGCAGTACATAGCACCTACATAAAATTGACCACATATTAGGGCATAAAAACCTCACAATCAAATGCCAAAAGGTAAAAATAGTAAATGCTTCTTTTTCAGACCACAATGTAATAAAAAGTTATATTCAATAAAAGGAGCAGGGAAAAACCAATAGGAAATTAAATAATCAAATTCTACAAAATGAGTGGCTCAAACAACAAATCACAAAAAAAAAAATCCATAATTTCATCCAAGAGAATGGCAATAATGAAGCAACATGCCAAAACCTATGGAATGCAAGTGAAGCAGTTCTTATGTGAAATTTTATATCTCTAAGTATCTTTTATTCTAAATGAATAAAATAGAGAAAAAAATATGAATTGGGAATGCAACTAAAAAAGCTAGAAAAAACAAATTTAAAACTCCCAATTAAATACCAAACTAGAAATTATGAAAATCAAAGGAGAGATTAATAAAATAAAAACAAAGAAAACTATTGAACTAATAAATAAGACTAAGAGTTGCTTTTATGAAAAAAATAACCAACAAAATAGATATATTTTTGGTTAATTTGATTAGAAAAAGGAAAAGAAAAAAAAAAAACACCAGCATCAAAAATGATAAGGGCAAACTTACACCAGTGAAAAATAAATTAAAGCAAAAATTTAGCCCATCTGTATGGCAGCAAATCTGACAATCTAACTGAAATGGACAAATAAGTACAAAAATATAAACTGCACAGGTTAACAGAAGAGGAAATAAATTTCTTAAATAATCCCATTTTAGAAAAAGAAATTGAAAATGTCATTAATTAATACATTAGGAAAAAATCCCCTGGGCCAGATGGATTCACAAGTGAATTCTACCAAATATTTCAAGAAAAATTAATACCAATACTATGTAAACTATTTGGGAAAAAATAGGTAAAGCTATATGCCTGCCCAATTTCTTTTATGACACAAATATGGTACTGATACTTAAACCAGGAAGAGCAAAAACAAAGAAAGGAAATCAGACAAACCTCTTTAATGAACATTAAGGCAAAATTTTTAAATAAAATATTAACAAAGAAATTGAAGCAACTTATCAGAATTATAATACAATATGGCCAAGTGGGATTTATACCAGAAATGTAGGGCTGGTTCAATATCACAAAAACTACTACCATCCAGGAACATATCAATAACAGACCCAACAGAAATCAAATGGTAATCTCAATAGATGCAGAAAAACTTTTGACAAAATACAGCACTTATTCCTAATAAAAATACTAGAGAGCATAGGGAGAAAGGGAGCTTTCCTTAAAATAATAAGCAGTATCTATTTAAAACCAGCTAAAAGCATTTGTAATAGAGAAAAGTTGGATGCATTCCCAAAAAAATCAGGGGTGAAACAAGGATGCCCATTATCACCAATTTTATTCAATATTGTACTAGCAATAAGAAAAGAACTTTTTTTTTCTTATTTAAATTAAATTTAAATTAAAGGAATTAGAATAGACAACTTGGAAATAAAACTATCACCCTTTGGAGATGACATGATGATATACTTAGAGAATCCTAGAAAATCATCCAAAAACCTACTGGAAACCATTAACAATTTTAGCAAAGTTGCAGGACATAAAATGAATCCACATAAATCATCTGCATTTCAATATATTATTGACAAGGCCCATCATCAAGAGATAAAGAAATTCCATTAAAAAAAAAAAAACTGTAGGAAAAATATAATACTTGAAAGTCTACCTTCCAAGACAAACCTAAGAACTATATGAACACAATTACAAAACACTTATAAAGTCAGATCTAAATAATTAGGGAAATATTGATTGCTTATGGGTAGGCTGCTAATATAACAAAAATGACAATTCTGCCTAAATTGTTCTACTTGTTCAGTGCCATACCAATCAAACTGCCCAAAATTTATTTTATAGAACTAGAAAAATACTAACAAAATTCATCTGGAAGAACAAGAGATCAAGAATATCAAGGGAATTAATGATTAAAAAAAAAAAAACACAAAGGATGGTGGTTTAGCAGTATCAAACCTAAAATTATATTATATGGCAGCAGTCATCAGAATTCTTTGGTAATAGCTAAGTAATAAAGTAATAGATCAATGGAATAGTTTAGGTTCACAAGACACAGTAGTCAATGAGTATCATAATCTGGAAACCACAGCCTCTGGAATAAGAACTCACTGTTTGACAAATATTGCTGGATAAATTGAAAAATAGTATGACAGCATTGACCAACAACTAACACCTTGTATCAAGATAAGGTCAAAATGGGTTCATGATTAGACATAAAAGTTGATATTAAGCAAATTAGGAGAACAAGCAATAGTATCTCTCTCAGTTTTGTGGAGATGGAAGGAATTTATAACCTAAACAAGAAGTAGAAAATATAATGAAATGCAAAATGGAAAATTTTGATAATATTAAATTAAAATTAAAATTTTTAAATTAAAAAAAAATTAAAAAACTTTGTACAAATAAAACCAATGCAAACAAGATTAGAAGGGAAGCAGAAAACTTGGAAAACATTTTTAATCCTAAGTTTCTGATAAAGGCCTCATTTCTAAAAAAAAAATATAGAGAACTGACAAATTTATAAGAATACAAGTCATTCTTCAATTGATAAATTTTCAAAGAATATGAATAATTTTCAAATGAAGAAATTAAAACCCTTTCTAGTCATATGAATATATGTTCTATATTACAGTTGATTAGAGAAATACAAATTAAGACAACTCTGAGGTACTAATACACCCCTCTGAAGTTGTCTAAAATGACAGGAAAAGATAGTCATAAATGTTGGAGGAGATGTTAAATGATGATCAACTCTGATGGACTCAGCTCTTTTCAGCAGTGAGATGATTCAGACCAATTCCAGTAGACTTGTGATAGAGAGAACCATCTATATTCAGAAAGAGAATTGTAGGGACTGAATGTATATCACAAACATTTTTATTATTGCTTGTTTGATTTTTTTTCCTTATTTTCCCCTTTTTTATCTGATTTTTCTTATGCAGCAGTATAAATGTGGGAATGTATATATATATATATAAAATCTGATTTGGGACATATTGGATTACTTGCTCTTTAGTAAAGGGGGTGGGGGAAAGGGAGAGAGAAAAATTTAGAACACCAACTTTTATAAGGGAGAATATTGAGAGCTATCATTGCATATATTTTGAAAAAAGCTATTATTTTAAAAATAAGCATAATCACGTCTATTATTATTTTCATAAATTAAGAAAGCAGCTATTATATTTTTGTTGAATTAAAAATAAGGCAATATATAAATGTGCATGTTTTCTCTCTAATTAAATTATAAGCTCTAGGAAGACAGTAATGAGGAAATATATTGCTATGCATCAGAGTTCCTACAATGCTCTTTAAGTAAAACATATGAAAAGCAGTTAGTTGTTGGATAAGATTGACAGTGGATGTGAGGTAAGGTAGGTGTAACTCTGGAAAAGGCCATGATCTTGGAAGGCATAAATGATGTTTTGCATCAGGTTAAAAATAACATCTGTCATAGTGTAAGATTGGGAAGAGGATAAAGGCAATGGGTGTGGTCAAAGGGAATGTAATGGAAAGTATAAAAAAAATGCTATTTAATCTATTTGACACTTTTGAATAGAATTGGTTCTAATTCTCTCCTTTGCTGACAAACAATGAAGGGAAACCTACAGGGCTATCTTTCACCTATCAAACCTATATTATATATTCTTCCTTCTTTTCAATCCATGTGAATAAGAAATGCCTTCTTATTAGTAAGTTCATTTCAAACCATTTCAAGTACATGACTCCCTCCATGGGAACCTAGTTTTTCTTTAACCCAGGAAATATGCCATGTATGTTTGACTTCACTTCCACAATTCCAGGAACTAGCTACTCCGTGGGACACAATGGATGTCCGTGACGGTTGGCCCCCTCCCTGACATTTATATTAATCAAGTCATATCTTGGAAGCCCATCTGGCATTTTCTTTTCCTATACATAGCTTTCTATATGTAAGCAAGTTGGCTCTGTGCCAACTTTGTTTTCAAGCACTATAAATTCAGGCCACTTTTAATCGTATTTGGAACCTCACCCACCTGGGATCTCTCCTCGTTAGGAACTCAATGGCTGTTCACTCGAGGTTTCCCCAGCTTGCTGCAACTTAGAGATGGCGCTCCTTTGGACGGGTGATGATAATTGCTTGGGTTTCTATTTTAATCATATTTCTCCTTTTTCTTTGCCTTTAATGTGAATTATTTACTGTGTTGGTTGTTATTGTAGGCAATCTATTCCGTGTATTGTATAATTAAATTTTACTTTCACTTAAACTGAGTCAGAAGGCGTCATTTATAGGAGCAAATCTGAACCTTTCCTAAATTCACATAAGACCATGTCATGCAAAATTCTGTTATTTGCAATATTATAATAGCAAAGCCATATAATATTGGAATAATTAGAGAGAGAAGGCCATTTCTTTTCGATATAATACTTGAAACACTTGCAAAACTTATTAGAAATCACAGTTGTTGTTTTTCTCAATTCATGATTATTTTATCATTATTATGTTTCATATGATGGAATGTAGTCCACATAAAGTTTCACATACTTAATATATAATCAGCCTCATATTTATATACAAACTATATTACATAATTTATCTTTGAGAAGGTTCTGGAACTTAATTTATTTTCTCACTAAAATCTACAATTAGATGTGATGTAGCAGCCAACCATGTTGCAGATTTGATTGACAAAAATTCTTGACCATTGCTATAACATGTCAATTTATAATAACCTCTGAACAAAAATAACTATGGAACTAAATAAATTTCTACAATAGTAATTATCTTTCCTACCTTTTTATTATTTTCCTTATCTTTCCCAATTCATTACATTTCTACTAATTAAAAAGACATAATGAGAGAGGCATCATAAAAAGTCAGATAAAAGAACTGAGTGACTGACCTGCAATATAAAAATGCTGTATGATCCTAAATAAGTTACTTAAACAGCACCATCAGAAAAATCTTTAGGATTATAAATTGCAGGATTGTTGATGTAAGGGAATTTTTCCCTCCACTAAAGGCAGTGTAATCATACATCCAGAAGAAAAAGGAGAAAAGCTAGAGACAACAACTAATGTAAAAGAAAATCCCAGAATTTTATTTTATTAGCTACCTATCAAGACATATGCTCTCTCTTACACATCTCAATGGTGATCAGAAATCAAAAAGATTAAGGCAATGTCAAACAAGCCTATGTAAATTGATATGACTATGGACTAAATGACCATAAATGATTTCAATGTGAAGAATAATTTGCCATCTTCAGAGATGGAGAAGGAAGCAAAAATATATATATATTTTCTACTAGAAGAGTAATGTTAAATGATTACCTTTCCAGAAAAAAAATAAATCATTGAAGAGCTCAAAAAAGAAAAGATTTTAAACATCAAATGAGAGAGATTGAAGAAAAGCTTTTAAAAAGAGCTATACAAGAGAAACAAGATCATGAAAAAAAAAATGCAACCAACTCAAAAAAGAGATCCAGAGTCTTAAAGAAGAAAATAATTATTTGAAAAACAGAATTGGACAAGGGAGAATCCAAGAAGTAACAAAACAAAATCTAATGAATTAAAAAAAAAGAGAGAATGTGGAGCATAAGAAAAACAACAGATCTAGAGAACAGATCAAGAAGAGAAAATAAGAATAATTAGACTTGAAAGCTGTGACCAAAAAACAAAAACAAACAAAAAAACCAAAACCTTGAGACAATAATACAGTGACAACAAAACAATTCAAATATTTCGAAGCTACAATTAGACTTGTACAGAATTTATCAGCAGCTACATTAAAAGACTGAAGATCCTGAATTAATATATATCAACAATTATTTAAACAAACTACAAAATATATGCAACAAAACTAACCCTAATATTGAATAAAAAGAAATGAAGATTTGCAGATATTCAGGATTTTATTTCAATCAAATCTGAACTCATGAGAAAATTTAACATTTAAAAACTCACATCAAAGATTATTTTCAAATGACTTAACAATGGCAAATTTTTAATTTTTTTTATTCATGGAAATGTAAAACATATGTTTAAGATTAACATTAGTAATAGGGTAGTTCAAAAGAAAGACTGGGGCAGAGCTGAGTATGATCGGACTCTAAAAAGCAAAACTGTCTAGGAAAAGGTAAAAATACCCATTATTCTATACAAATGAGATACAGATGAAGAATTGACAGAGTTATTAAAGGGGTAAGAGTGCTGGTATTTATGAAAATCTATTTATGTTGGGAATGGATTAAACAGGGAACAATACATACATACATTTCTACCCAGAGAGAGAATTATGGAAAATGAATGTAAATCAACACATGCTATGTTCATTTTTTCCCCTTTTCTTTCATAGTTTTTCCTTTTTTGTTCTGATTATACTCTCCCAACACAATAAGAAATATATAAGAAAAATGTATGACAAAAAAAGTTGTATTTTACATGTAACTAGGGACATTTTTTTTAAAGAGGACTAGTGAACACTGACCTCAGACAAAGATAAATTCAAAGACCTAATGAAATAAGATATCTACAGTATATATCAGACATATAAATATGGTTTTAGAAGCATGTTTACATATATATAAATGCATCTATCTATATGTATATGTGTATATACATATATATATATACATATATTATATATGTGTGTGTAACAATAACAATTTTTTATGCTTTTATTTATATTTTTCTGTCTGTATTTTTTCTTACTTTCTATTTTGTTTAAAATAAATAAATGCCCCCAAAAGTTAAAAAGCTTAATTTTTAGGTTAAAAAGAAAATAATATACATTTTGATTGTTAATCTATTTAAATTAGAGATTTATTCCTTTGGCTATTTTTTTTTTTTGTCTTCCACGTCCAAGATAAACCTACACCTGACTCTGGGAATATAAATTGTATGAAATTTTCTTTTTTGTTTTGTTTTCCATCATTTACATCTTATTTTGAATGAATTTATCCGAACAATGAATTGTTCTGATCTGCCAGGACAACTTATTTCTGTTGAAAATTTTAATAATTGCCATGGAGTAGGTTGAAAGAAGAGAAGGTAGCACATCAATTATGAAAAAAGATGCTGAAAGAGAAAGCTATTAAACACATTGTGACAACTTCCAATTTTTTGATGGAGGCCAGCTTTGTTTCTATGTATCTGTTTCTATGAAATTTAAATTATATCAAAGCAAAACAATTTCCTTCACTGATAACCTAATTGTAATTGCTAGAGAAACTGGTATAAACTATAGGTAATTAATAGAGAAAAAAAGCAATAATTGCCCTCATACTAGGACCACATAAATATACTATATAATGGTGCCATTATCAATAGTGGATCAAAATTATAATACTGGACCACTGGACCACCAAGTACATTTTATGTACTTCTCACAACTATATTTCTCAGCTATGCACATCATCAACTATCATGTACTTTATTTAAAAATGATTTGCCTTTGTATATTTAGTACGTGAATAAATGAATTATTGAAAATTATCACTACAGAATCACAGGATATTAAAGGTTAGCTAGTGCCATGCTTACACAAGTGATAAATGTTATTCAATAGCTCCATTAATGCATTTTTGAATAGCTTCTACTTGGACAACGACATGCGAGCCCATTTGCATAAGTTACTTCCTTTGGGAATAAGCAGAGCAAGTTTAAATTTTATTTCACATGACGATCCTTAAAAGTTTGACAAAAGCTACTTATTCCCCTATCTCAACTAATTATTTTTGTTGCGGGATAAATATTTCTATTTCCTTCATACAATTCATATATGATAGTATTTTTCACTTTCTCATGATCCTGGTGGTACATTTTTACTTTTAAAAATTTCATTATAAAGTCACTGCCTTATACAATGACTTAAATGTTTTGTGAACCAAGCAAAATAGGACTACAATTTTGCTTGGTTCACAAAACATTTAAGCTAAATATGAGCATCATATTTCTGTTTGTAGTAGGTGAAATTTCATTATCATTCTTTCTTTGGTAACATTGAGCTGATGAATCATAGTCTCTAGACTATGTCCCATATGTCCCCTAGACATAGTCCCATAGACTCTAGAATGTTGAATTCTATTGTGTTTATATGCTTTGAGCAAGGCAACATGTTAGCTGAGGGAAATACAAAAATAAATGACATACTCCTTGTCTTAGAATGTTTTACAATTTAGTAGATCTCACAATATTTATATATCTGGGCATCTGTTGGAACTTTTGCTCTAATAAAAGCAGAACAGCTGAGACATTCTTGAAATGTCGTGATGTTGTCTATTACATGGTGGAGGAAATATTAAAGGGGACTACTATTATATATCTACGTCTCTAATATGATGGAATTGGTTTATGAAGTAGAAAAGAAAGTTATCTGAAAAAGCAGCAATCAAACCTTCAAAAATTCATTATAAATTATAAAAATGAATGGAAAAGTAATATGCTTTCTATATTTTAAAGAAGAAACTTCAGATATTTAGACTTCGTGGTTTTGGATTTTTTTTTTTTTTGATACCTTCTCAGGAAAGAGTTTTCACCATTTCATTTACCTATTCAAAAAAAAAAAATATGTACTTGTTTTTATCTTTGGGACAAAACATGTCTCTAAGCCTAGTATTTAAATAATCATAGAGTCTAGCTTCAAGGTATTTTTTTTTTAATCTTATTTGATATTATTCCCTTTCTAGCCCTAATAGACTTTTAGATAATGTTCAAATTTTATATTCCAATTTCTTCCTCCACTTGCCAAGTCTGTAATGCATTCTTTCATCATTACCTTGTAGAACTCATATATTCCTTTTAAACCTTAATTGCCACTTTAGGTTAACATTCCCAAATCTTTTCAACTCTCTAACTATTAAATTATCTCCAAGATACATTCTTTGAATTCTCCCTTGTTCCAAACATGTTCTTTTTTATTATATAAATAATAATATCACAGGTCACAGCTTATCTATTTCATACCTCTGGTATAACATAAGTTCTTTGGGAGTAAGATTTTTTTTTTTTGTTTTATTTTATTTTTTTTTTGTTTTTGTTATCCCCAGAATTTAACATATGGTCATATTTATAATTCAATTAAAAAGCATCTCCAAGATGGTATCATTTCAGATAGAATTATAATTAAGTTCCCCTTACAAAGCTTCTCCACAAAGATCTTGAAATTCACTAGGCCAAGTTCTGTTCAGGAAATAAAAAAAAAAAAAATCAGAGTAAGTCTTATACATAAGATAATTCAACTTAAACAAAGAGGTAGATAGATAATATAATAAGGGTTTGTCCAAGATGCCCACTGTAAACATTTTAGCCTACCAATAATTTTTAAGGGTAAACTGTGGTCCCAGATCCTTAACAAGCAAAATGATTTCACAGTAAAGGAACAGGTGTCACCTGATGGATCTATTTCTCCCTAGAAACTACAAATCTGTAGTATCCATTTCCTGGGAGTGGCATTCTAAGATAAAAATGTGTTCAGGAAGAAGGAGTAGTCATAGGCCTATAGCTATGTATTGAGAAAGGAAAAATTTAAGAAACAAATGTTAGTTATGTGGCTCTGAAGTAAAGAATGGAGATTCAATTCTTTCAATCCATTGAAGAGTCTGGAGTTGAAAACAAGGCCAGAAATGACAGACCAAAGGAAAACTTGAAGTTCTGTGACTGAATTTGCAGAGCCTCTTAGCTCTGAATCAAACAACAGCCTATTAGAACTTTAAACCAGGGATGAACTTACAAGGATGTTGTTTCTCAGAACAAAATCCACATTAGACAATTGCTGAGCTCAGACTAAGGGGGCAACACACAAACTTTACTTCTTATCCAGCCATTTTGGGAGCAATGAAAGCCTACACATCTGCTACCTGAGCTATTTCTGAGATCCTAGAAAAACAAAGAAGACAAGATCCCAAAAAGCAACAGAAACACAAAAGAAAAGAAAAAGATCAATCCAGGAATTCCTCCAAGAAAAGCACAGAACCTAGAAGTCATGAAAAATTTAGAGTCAAGAAGTAGGTTGGAAGAATAAGCATGAAAAAGAAAATCTTTTATAGTTCTACTTAAATTGGCCTTTGGAACTTTTATGGTTATAGGAAGATCCAAGCCACAAACTAGAAAGGAAAAAAAGTGACTCCAAAAATTGTATAGGAAAAAAAAATCTCCAATTAAAATGCAAGACAAATTCATCTAGAAGTCCTGAAAAATATGAAGCAAGAGTGGAAAAATGCTAAAATATTTTGATAAGTGAATGGAAGTAGAGGGGAAATGGTGAAAAGAAGTGCTATAAAAGAAAAATTGAAAAGTTTTAATAACTTTCTGGAAAAATTATAAAATCATACCAGAAAAAAATTCATCCAAAAAGTTTAAAATGATCAAATATAAGATAATGAGTATCAGAAACAACAGGAAACTGTCTAAAGACTATACAAGTGTTTTAGAATAAAAGCAAAATAAAAATTGGAAGAATTCACTAATTACAAAATGAAAAGCATCATGAATATTGTGGTCAAAAGCAGACCTTACAGATAAAACAAAAATTACTAAAAGAGCAAAACAGAAAGAATTAAATCATTGAGAAGTTCTAGGCAAGATCATACATACTTTAACAGCTTCTACAAGAAAGCTTGCTATATAATATTCCACCAGACAAAATATCTGAGCTTACAACTAAGGAAAATGTCCACATCAAACTGAATACAATTTTTTAGGAGGAAAATGGACCTCTAATTAAATAGAGGACACAAAAATATTCCTGGCAAAAAGCCTGAAGTTTATAGATTATTTGAAATATAAGCATAAGAGTAAAAAGCCACATAAAAATGTAAATGTAAGTACATGACAGTACAGTAGAAAGAATAAAAGACTTGGATCCAGGAAGACTTGAGTTCAAATGTGGCCTTAGCCACTTCATAACTATGTCCTTGGATAAGTCCTTTAACACTTATTTGTCTGAATTTCCTCTTCTGTAAAAGAGGGATAATAATAATAATGATGATACCTTACTTCTGAGGTTATTTTGGGAATCAAATGAGACATTTGTAAAATACTTAGTATATTACCTGCCACATAGTAAGCCCTATATGAATGTTAATTATTATTATTAGCTAATAATATTATATCAGACTAAAGAAGGATAAATCGATTACTTTCTAATATGATGTTCTTCCTGTTTCCCTTAGGACTCTATCATTATCAGGAATCATTTCCTGTTTCTGTAGTCATTCAGTTGTATCTTATTCCTCATGACCTTATAGATCATAGCTTAGTAAGCCGTTTTGTCTCCACTATCTCCTAAATTCTGTCCAAGTCATATTCATTTTTCCCATGGCACTATCTACCAATTTCATCCTCTCCTTTCAGCCCTTTTGTCTTCTATCTTTTCCAGTATCAATCATAGAGTAGGCCTAATTATACAGAGGGAATGGAGGTGGTTGCATTATAGTTTGATGATATTAAAAGAAGAATAGAAAAGGAGGCAAAGAAAAAAAAAACACATGAAAGGGGAGGGAAAGAATGATGGGAAAATGAACATATATTAGTAGGAACACAAATAGCAGTCTACACAAATAAGGAGGAAGAATTGAATGGTAATTGATTTTGTCAAAGGAAATAAGAATACACACACAGTTGAGTACAGAAATACATTTCATTTAGAGAAACAGGAGAATAAGGGAAGAAGGAGAAGAGTGGAATAAAGGGGAAAAATTCATTTAGGGAAGTAATCTCTCCCTAAATTTTCCAATCACTCATCTTAAACAAAACAAACTCCCAAAAAGGAGGTAGAATACAAAGAAAAGGGAATAGTTAAGAAAGTAGCATCAAGGATAATGTATAATTCTTTGATCCTAGGTTTTCCAAATGGGAAAGCCAGTTTTCTCCCTGCTATTCTTTGTTATATGTATATTTTTCAGGCTTAAAATATTTATCAAATGGTAATTTCAAATTTCAAGGGCATTTTAAATGATTTTTTGTTTAATCTTAGTGTGTTTAATACCAAATTAAATGTTAAATTATCATTGAGGGAAATAGCAGGAGCAAAATGTTGAAAAATTGTATAGAAATCTAAAATAAGAGAAATAAAATATCCTATATTTCTAAATTTGGAAGAAAATTCAAAGAGACTAAAAAAGGCATAAAAATATTTATTTTAAAACTGTTGTTAATCAAACTTTGTTTCTCATTTGTTTGTGTAAGACAACATGACATTGCCTAAAAATATATGATATAATATAGTTCAGAGAATTGTTTTATTTTCGTTACTGTGGTTGAGATAAACAAAAATTAGAAAGAAGTTGAAATTTACCTTAAAACTCTAAAACTCATAAATTTCTACTAGATACTCACTTGAGGAAAAAAAATTTAAAAAGCTTTTAAAATGCCAACATAATTTCTGTGATTTTTCCCATTGGTACTTTATACCTACATATCTCAAGACAAATTATTTATGAACCATTGGCAAAATTCTAAACTGTAAAAGAAAACATTTTGTCAAGTGGGTAATCAGAATAGATGCAAAGGTCTTAGTTTTTTTTTGGATTATAAAAACACTAAAATAAAATGAAAAATCACTTAAAAGGGTGTTTAAATACTGAACTAATTCATAAAATAGACAGGAAGAAGCCTTAACTACATTAATATTAATGCATTTGATTTAGTTGTTCATTAGAGTCAGAAATGTAAGTAAAATAGAACATGACAGAACATTCCAAGGGGAAAAAATAATGTGCAATAAATAAGTTTATTCTTAGAAATATCCCTCATTTTTTCTCTTAGTAAGAAATATAAAAACAGAAGCCAAAACACTGTGATACAGGAGGAAGGCATGGTATCCTGGTTTTGAATGTAGACAAATTGTGTTCAAACTTTGCTTTATGACTTTATAGGTCACAGACTTTGAACCCAATTGGACAAGTCCCAAACTTTTCAGGACTTAGTTTCCTCATTTATCAAGTAATAAAGCTGGACTAAATTATCCCTATATTTATTTTAGGATATAAAAAGCTATGAAAATTGTTTAAAAAAAAAAAAAACTTTCCCATTGTTTCTTGATATATTTCTCTGCCAAGTATAAGTTTTATTTCTATTTATTTTTAATAAAACCTATTAAATTAGATATTGCAATTGTAAGGATTTTAACTAAAGAATAACCACTAGGAGTAGCTAGGTGGTACAATGGATACAGCACCAGTCCTGAAGTCAGGAGGACCTGAGTTCAAATCTGACCTCAGACACTTAACACTTCCTAGCTATGTGCAGTCACTTAACCCCAATTGCCTCAGCAAAAAAAGAAAAAAAAGAAAAGAAAAACTACTAGTGACTCCATACTAACATGGATGGAAATACTAAGATGTGCTGACTAAGATGGATCTATAATTGATAAGTAATTAACAGCAGAACAGTTTACAATGTGTCAAAGGAGTTAAAAGAAAACGATATAGCTATACCAAAATAGAGACTTCTGCAGTTTAATTCCTTGAGATGTCTTTTAGGATCTCTCCTACAATTAAAATCTTCCATTGACCTAGAGATTTATCTTGTTTATTATGCTGATACTAAATATTTCTTCCACATTGACAACATGATGAAGATTCTTGATTCAGATTCTAAATATCTCTCTTCCTTCTGTCTTTGAGGGGAAAAAAAAACTTTTTTTGTTGTTTGATTTTATTTCATTGTTTTATAAATAAAATAGAGAGAGGGGAGATTAGCAATTGAATCTGTTTTTACATTTAGAAATACCCACTAAGAAATTCCCTATGCTAGTAAAGGTCTACATCTCCTCAGCAACCTAGACAGTTTCAGAAAAGATTTTTTTAAAGAGTTGCTTACAATATTACACACCAAATGTATATCAGAATCAGTATTTAAACCAAGAACTTCCTGAAAATAAAGTTAACTCTGGATGCCACCCTCGAAAAAGATAAACTTGAAGATTTGTATCAGTACATGGATCAAAGCTGTCCAAATTGTCAAAAAAAAAAAAAAAAAAAAAAACCTTGCTTTTTTATGTATTGTTAAATTCCACCCAAAAAATATTAATCACAATAATGAAAATACTTAAAATATTTAATATTGTTTTTATTCCAGATTTTGATTCCTCTTAGATCATATTAGAATTCTAAATTTATAAGAGACTTGCATTTTATCTAATGAAACCTGATGCACATAACAAATTCTGCATTAGAAATCAATCCTTTTAAAATTAATTTTTAATTCCATTTTTTTACTTCTTATATTTAATTTTAATAAATGCTTCTAAGCATCCAACTCAGGGAAATGTAGGTTTCCATTTCTCACTTATCTATGAAAGATCTCACAAATACTTTACTAAAATATCTCTGTGACAACCATTTTTAAGAATAAAAATTGCAACCTACTCATAACTTCCTATTCTGTGCCACTATTATCCATATGCTGTAATACTTTGCTTGGACAATTGATAGGGCATTGACCTAACATAATGCAGATGTCCCTCTTTATCCTTTTATATTAGAGGGCAAAAATGGAAAAATCTGTATAGATGTCATTCTTTTTTCTTATCATATATCCAGACTGTTTTTCTTATGCCACATTTCCTTGATGATATCTTTACTTTGATTCCTATTCAGAACTTTACTCAGTCCATATTTCTGTCTGTGACAATACTTCATGATCTATCCATTGATTTCCCTCAGTTTTATACTCCTTTAATAAATTCTATGGACATAAATGTTATATTTAATTGAAATTTTGCAAAATTGATAAAATATTAGATTTTTAAAAGATGGTCCTTTACTTCTATGGGAAATTCGAAGACAGAAAATAAGCTTTAAATTTCCTGAACAGAGTCTAGCAAACTCTTCTCTTCCTGTTCAGTTAAGAACCCAGCTCTTCACAAATATATATTGCCTAATATACATATATAGATATGCATACACACACATGCACACACACACATGCACACACACATACACATATACACATTGATGAAAAAATACATAGGATATGTTGTGTATGTCCTTAAACATTACAATTAGACAGATGGATATCTATCATATATATCTTTTATTAGATATTTTCATCGCTATGTATATTTGTGTGTGTGTGTTTGTGTGTATAACATGTGTATGTGTACATAATCGCAATACTTTAAGATGATGGAATGAAGTGAACATTTTTTTTTCCAATTAGCCTCAAAGAAAAGTACATATTTGGCCAAAATATAATATAAATTATCTAAGGAAAGAGATAAAATGAAGCAAAATAAAGTTTGAAACACAAATTAGAATAGTAGAATAAACATCAGGAATAAACATCATAAAAAATTATGAAAAGAGAAGTAACAGCTTCATTAAAAAAGAGTTAGAGTATACACCCTAATTGTGAAAATTCTTGGTTTTCCAAAAAAAAAAAAAAAAAAAAAACTGAGGACCAATACCTAAGGATTTCAAATCTGCATATGGTACATTTTTAAGGGAGAGACTTTTTAATCAATATTTTTAGGATGAATATGAAAAAAATAACTAAGCACATCACTAACTAGAAAAGAGAACACTGATTTATAACATGCATATTTTGCTTCTTCGCTGCAATGTTTCTCAAATTCAACTTTCATTTTTGTAAGATTTTAAGTTCTAATTTTTCCCTCCCTTCTATAACTCCCTCCTCCCCAAGACAGCAAGCAATGTGATATGTTATACATTTACAATCATCTTAAGCATATTTTTATATCATTCATGTTTTAAAAGAAAAATCATAACAGAGAGGAAAAACACAATAACAAAAAAAGTGAAAATAATATTCTTCAATGCACATTCATAATTCTCTCTTTGGATACAGAGAACCTTTTCCATTCCAAGTCTACTAGAATTGTCTTGGATAACTGTATTGTTGAGAAGAGCTAAGTCTATCATAGTTGATGATTATACCTTGCTGTTATTATATACAACATTCTGCTGGTTCTTCTCACTTCACTCAATATCAGTTCATGAAAGTTTTCTTAGGCTTTTCTGAAAACAGCTTTCTCAACATTTCTTATGGAACAGTAATATTCTATTACATTCATATACCAAAATTATTTCAGCCACTCCCCAGTTAATGAGTATCCACTCATTTACCAATTCCTTGCCATCACAAAAAGAACTGCTACAACCATTTTTACACATTTACAATTTCTCCTCTTTTGTAATTTCTTTGGGATACATAACCAGTAGTGACATTGCTGGATTAAAAAGATATGAATAGTTTTATAGCCTTTTGGGCATGGTTTCAAATTACTCTCTTGAATGGCTGGATCAGTTTACAACTTCACAACAATGTATTAGTGTTTCGTTTTACCACATCTCCTCCAATATTTATCTTTATCTTTTCCTATAATCTTGGCCAATCTGATAGGTGTGAGGTGGTACCTCCAGAGTTGTTTTAATTTGAATTTTTCTAAACAATAGTGATTTGGATTTCATATGATTACAGATGGTTTTAATTTTTTCATCTGAAAATGTTTTTTCATATCATTTGAACATTTATCAGATGGGTAATGATTTCTATTCTCTTATTTGACTCAGTTTTCTATAAAAATAAAAATAATCTCTATATCAGAAACACTGGCTATAAAACTTTTTTCCCAGCTTTAAAATGAAGGAGTTTTGAAGCAATCATTGGGATATAATACAAAGAAATTATTTCTTATCTCAAAATATTTATTTTCTTAAAACATTTGGTAAAACTTGTCATAATATTCCTATCAATATAAATATGAAAAAATTTCCCATTTGTCTATAGATCAATACAATTTAACAGTTTCATCAAAAGATTTTGTTTTCTATATAACTTTGAATCAGAGAATCAATGAGAGCATATGATTCTTACCTTGAGGTCAGTTACCATTGGGCATTCCCACAGGCCCTATTCTATACTATATGAACCTTTCATCTTATCTGTCATTCTCTTCTTGTTTGTCTATATACATGTCAAAAAGATGGAATTTTCACTTCACCAAGATTACCACAATCATTTTGCATCGAATCCTTTCTTCTTCTGAAAGCTAATACCTTCAAAATTTCCTTCATCTTTGATTTCTCTAAGTTTTCTACTCATTGCCTTGTAATATTGGCTGCTTCTTTTCTGCTAATAAATATTCTCAGATCTTCCCATCAAACACAAAAAGAAATAATTGATAACTCAAATATGATATCATATTAATGTGACAGTCAAAAAAATTAACTCTTTACTTTGCTTCTACTTTCTTTGACATTTACTTTTCATTTTCCTTACCACCACTCTTCAACCAGTCTCCCCACTGGATTGGAACTATTTTTCAAAAAGTTACCAATGATTTCCTATTTAATAAAACTTTTTTTCTTATTCCTTTTGCCTTTTACACAATTTTTGACATCCATTTTCAAATTTCATTACTTGGTTTGAGTGATACTGTTCCCTGCTGGTTTTTCTAATATTTCTCAAGGTTCTACCATTTAACTCTTCTCCATTGACTTTATTACTCAGTGATTTGATCACATCACATAATTTCAATTGTAATCTTTATTGAAATAACTCCCAAATCTATATATCTAATCAAATTCTCTTTTTCAATATCACCAACTGCCTTATGTTAATTTGACTTTATTATAAATGTCCCAAAAACATTGTTTTAAATAGAAATTACTTTTTCTTATATTTGCCTCTTCTCCAGATTTCTGCAATTATTGTCAAGGTGTGACTATTCTCTAGCAAAACAGACTCATCACCACAAAATTATATTTGAAATTACCCTGTTCTTCATTTCATATATTCAACTATATGATAAGTCTTCTGGATTCTAGAAAGTTAATAACTTTAATATTTCTATAATTGCTGTAAATATTCATTAAAAACAAAGTCAATACCCATTCGGATCTTCTTCATTTCTTCTTTATTGGCTATTGAATAGACTGGTTGTTTCTTCTATTTCTAGTCTCTGATCTCTGTAATCTTTCCTCCATGAATCTATATCTAATATAGTGATATATCTAATAGGCAAGTCTAAGGATTCTTCTATTCCCCTCTTCAAGAAGGCTTAATGATTCCCTATCTCTAGTATAATATCTAATCTCTTTGTATAATATCCAAAGTTGTTGAAAAGCTGACTTAATTTTATGTTTATCCTATTACTATTACTATCTTTATAATATATACTAGATGCTTCCTCTCTGCATATAAACAGATTGTTTGGCATAGATGAAAGTCTATTCCTCTTTATCTTAGCACCTTAAAATCTATAGGCTCTCTTAAAATCTTAAACAAGTACTATCCCCTGCAAGAAACCTTTTGTTAATTTTGGGATTTTAATACTCTCTTGATACCTAATTATTTTCTTTATATTATACATATTTGATTTTATTTATGTATGTATGAATTGCTTCACCCCAATAGAAATGGTTTACTTTTTAAAAAAATATCCCCTCCCCACCAAAGGCCTGGCAAAGTATCTATAATAAGAAAAGCAATAAGTTTGAGCTGAATTTAAATGAATTTCCAGAAACTCCATGCCATCATACCCACTACCACATATTTACATATTTAAAAGAAAACTGGACCATTTATTCTTCTCTACTTTTTAGAATCCTCAATATCTTTTATGTATCAAGTATTAATAGAAATATCTATTTCTATTATGAATAGATGAAAACTATATGAATAGTTTTATAGCCTTTTGGGCATGGTTTCAAATTACTCTCTTGAATGGCTGGATCAGTTTACAACTTCACAACAATGTATTAGTGTTTCAGTTTTACCACATCTCCTCCAATATTTATCTTTATCTTTTCCTATAATCTTGGCCAATCTGATAGGTGTGAGGTGGTATCTCCAGAGTTGTTTTATATTTGTATAAACAAACATAGCTAGTATTTATAAAATGCCTACTCTGTGCCAGGAACTAAGTTAAATACTTGGCAAATATTATCTTACTTGATCCTCACAGTAACCCAAGATAGATAGGTGCTCTTATTATCCCCAATTTTTAGTTGAGAAAAGTGACAGAAATGGATGTTGGGATTTGACTATTTACTGCCTGAGGCTGTAGATGAACTCAAGACTTTTGGATGCCAACCTCTATCCACTGTACTATTTAGTTATCCTATTATAGTAGAATACATCCCATTTCCAGATACATGCATGGGATTTCAAAGGAAATTCTAGGTGATTCCTATGTCCATCACTCTATGGATAAATGAGGGAGAGACTGCATGAAAGGTGAATTAAAGAGGATTGGCCATTAAATCAGGATAAGTTCTACTCAGTGGACTTTCAAAAGGAAATTTCTCTAAATATCTTTCCCTCTTGTTTTATCTTCCCAAGTATTATACATACTTCAAATATTATGCCCTCTTTATAAAGAGTGAAAGCAGATCTTATAACCTTCTCTTTCTTCCAAAATGGTAGTTATAGCCACATGGGAGTTAAAATATACATTTTATCCTGAATTTAAATTTGGAGTTGCCTCATATACTGATTTTCTTAACTGAATCTAGATGACAAAAGAGATCCTGAAGTGGATACTTCCAGACTTGGAGATAATATTATGAGTTAGAGAAATTCAGAGAAATTGTCTTTCAATTTTCAATAACTGGGCTTTTGGGAATGACAAGCCATTCATCACTACTTGGAGAATATAGGCATTACCAAAGCAATGAGATAAATACATCATTTTGGAAATTATTGACTAAAACCTCAAGTAAACTATACAATATAAAGCCAAGATGAAATTTTAAATACCAATTTAGTACTAATGTAAATTGATTTTAGTTTTAATGAATCTTTGGTCTCAAATCATGGGAAAACATATCCTATCCTCAGTTTGTATAAAGGCATATTTATGAGATTTGTGCACAAAGCACATTGCTTGAGAATAAACAAAAACAACAAAAAAAAACCTTTTCTAAAATGACACAAATTGTATATTGAATACCTGTTTTGAGAAGACTCAATCCATAAATGGATCTTAATTATTTTAGCTTTTTATTTTCAAAATACATGCATAGATAATTTTCAAAATTTACCCTTGCAAAACCTTGTGTTGCAAACTTTTTTTCATTCCATTCTTCCCACCCCCTCCTTTAAACAGCAAGTAATCCATTATATACTAAACATGTGCAATTCTTCTATGTATATTTCCACATTTCTCATACTTCACAAAAAAAAAAATCAGATCAAAAAGGGAAAAAATGAGAAAGAAAAACAAAAAAGCAAGTGAACAACAACAAAAAAGGCAAACATACTATGTTGTGATCCACCAAGGTGCCTCCAGTCCTCTCTCTGGGTATAGATGGCTCTCTCCATCACAATTTCTTCATCATTAAAAAGAGCCAGGTCCATCATTATTGATCAATCCATAATCATCTTCTTGTTGTGTACAATGTTCCCTTGGTTCTTTTCACTTCACATAGCATCAGTTAATATAAGTTTCTCCAGGCCTTTCTGAAATCAGTCTGTTGATGTTTTCTTATAGATTAGTAATAATATTCCATGATATTCCTATACTATAACTAATTCAGACATTCTCTAAGTGATGAGCATCCATTCAGTTTCCAGGTCCTTGATACTACAAAGAAGGCTCCTACAAATATTTTGCACATATAAGGCCTTTTACCTTTGTTATGATCTTTTTGATATATAGGTCCAATAGAGATACTGTTGGATCAAAAGGTTTGCAGTTTGATAGCCCTTTGAGCATAGTTCCATGTTGCTCTCCACAATAGTTGGATCAGTTCACAACTCTACCAATAATGTATTAGTATCCCAGTTTTCTCATTTCCCTTCCAACATTTATCTTTATCTTTTCCTGTCATCTTAGCCAATCTGAGATGTGTGTTGTGGTACCACAGAGTTATCTTAATTTGCATTTCTCAGATCAATAGTGAATTAGAGAATTTTTTGATATGATGATAAATGTTTTAATTTCTTGATCTGGAAATTGTCTGTTCATATCAATTGACCATTTATCAATTGGAGAATGTTTTCTATTCTTATAAGTTTGAATTAATTCTCTATATTCTTTTGGAATGAAGCCTCTATCAGAATACATGAATGTATTTCCCCCCCAGTTTTCTGCTAACCTTCTAATTTTGTCTGCATTGGTTTTTGTTTGTACAAAACCTTTTTAACTTAACATAATCAAAATTATCTCTTCTGAATTACACAATGTACTTTAATTCTTTGACCACAAATTATTTCCTTCTCCACATATATGAAAGGTAGACTCTCTCTGTTCTTCTAATTTGTTTATGGTCTTAATGTCTAAATCATAAACCCATTTCAACCTTATCTTGGTATAGTTTTAATTATTGACCAATGCCAAGTTTCTGCCATACCATTTTCAAATTTTCTCAGAAACATTTGTTGAATGATGAGTTCTTGTCCCAAGCTGGGGTCTTTAGGTTTATCCATTAGATTACCATAGTCATTGACTATCATGTCTTGTGAACCTAACCTATTCCAATGAACAAGCTACACTATTTCTTATTCAGTACCAAATGGTTTTGATGACCACTGCTTTATAATATAATTTTAAGTCTGTTCCAAGTAGGCCACTTTAATTTTTTTTTTCATTAATTCCCTTGAAATTCTTGATTTTTGTTCTTCTAGAAGAACCTTGTTATAGTTTTTTTTTTTTTCCCTAGCTTTGTAAAGTAATGCTTTGTCAGTTTGATGTAGCATTGAATAAATAGATTAATTTAGGAAGGAGTGTCACTTTATCACATTATCTCAGCCTACCCATGAGCACTTGATATTCCTCCAGTTGACTAGATCTGACTCTATTCATGTGGAAAGTGCTTTTTGATTGTGTTCCTATACTTTCTGACTTTGTCTTGGTAGGTACTATTTCAAATATTTTATATTATCTACAGTTATTTTAAACACAATGTCTTTTTATCTCTTGCTGCTGGACTTTGTCGGTAAAAGAAATTCTGATGATATATGTGGATTTATTTTGTATTCTGCAAATTTGCTACAGTTGTGAATTGTTTCTAGTAGTTTTTTTTTTTCCCTTGAATCTCTAATATTCTTTAAGTATATCATCATATCATCTGAAAAGAGTGATAACTTGATTTCCTTAATATCTACTCTAATTTCTTTAATTTCTTTTACTTCTCTCATTGCTAAAACTAACATTTCTAATACAATACTGAATAGTAATGGTGATAGTGGGCAACCTTGTTTCACCCCTAATCTTACTACAAATACTTCTACTTTATGCTCATTACATATGATGCTTACTGATCATTTTAGATAGATGCTGCTGATCACTTTAAGGAAAACTCCATTTATTTCTGTGCTCTCCAGTGTTTTTGAGAGGAATGGGTCCTGGATTTTGTCAAGTGCTTTTTCGGCATCTGTTGAGATAGTCACATGATTTCTCTTAGTTTAGTTACTGATATAGTCTACTATGCTAATAGTTTTCCTAATATTGAACCAGTTCTACATTCCTGATATAAATCCTATTTGGTCATGGTATATTATCCTGTGATAACTTGCTTTAATCTACTTGTTAATATTTTACATAGCATTTTGCATCAATATTCATTAGTGAACATTGGTCTATAATATTCTTTTTTCTGTTTTTACTCTACCTAGTTTAGGTATCAGCATCATATTTGTGTTATAAAAGGCATTTGGTAGAACTTTTTCTTTCCTACTATTTCAACTAATTTACATACTATTGGAATTAATGGGTTTTTAATTGTTTGGTGTAAATCCATCTGGTCTAATGATTTTTTTCGTAAGGAATTAATATCTTGTTCAATTTTATTTCTAAAATAGGAATATTCAAGTAATTTATTTCCCCCTCTGTTAATCTAGACAATTTATATTTTTATAAGTATTCATCCATTTCACTTATATTATCAGGTTATCAGATCCAGGCATACAGTTAGACAAAATAATTCTTAATTATTGCTCCTCTTTCTTCTTCATTAGTGGAATTTTCACCTTTTAATTTTTGATACTAACAATTTGATTTTCTTTTCTTTTTCTGATCAAATTAATAAAGATTTATCTATTTTGTTGATTTTTTCACAAAATCAACTTTTAGTTTGTTTTTTTTTTAATTAAGTCAATAATTTCCTTACTTTCAATTTTATTATTCTTTCCTTTTAATTTCAGATTTTCAATTTTGGTATTTAATTGGAGTTTTTAATTTGTCATTTTTCTAGCTTTTTTAGTTGCATGCCCAAGTCATTGATCTTTTTTTTTTTTTCTCTTTTATGCAAGTAAGCAACTAGAGATACAATATTTCCCCTAAGAACTGCTTTGACCACCTCCCATAAATTTTGGTATGTTGTCTCATTAGCATCATTCTCTTGAATGAAATTATCAACTGTGTGATTTGTTTCATCCCCTCATTCTTTAGGATTAGATTATGTAGTTTTCAATTAACATTTGATCTATTTTTCCCTAGCTCTTTTTAAGATGCAATTAAAAAAAAAAAAACATTGCATCATGATCTGAAAAAGAGGAATATACTATTTCGGCTTTTCTGCATTTGCATTTTGATTTTATGCCCTAAAACATGGCCACTTTTTGTATTGGTCCCATGTACTGCCAAGAATGCCAAAGCATATTCCTTTCCGTCTCCACTTAATTTTCTCCAAAGATCTATCATATCTAGCTTTTCTAAAATTTTCTTTACTTCCTTAAACTTCTTACTCATTTTGTAGTTCAATTTAATTAGTTCTGATAGAGCAAGTTTGAGGTCCCACACTAGTATAGTTTCGCTGTCTATTTCTTCTTGTAGTTTTCTTAATTTCTTCTCTAGTAATTTGTATACTGTACCACTTGGTGCATAAATGTTTAGTGTTGATATTCCTTCATTATCTACGGTACCCTTTTGCAAAATATAATTTTATTCTTTATCTCTTTATTTAGATCTATTTTGCTTTTGCTTGCTCTGAGATCAGGATCACAATCCCTGCTTTTTTTTTTTTTTTTTTTTTTTTTTTTTTTAATACTTCAGGTGAATCATAACAGATTTTGCTCTAGCCTTCTATCTTTACTCTGTATGTATCATTATGCTTTAAATGTGTTTCTTGTAGGCAACATCTCATAGGATTCTGGCTTTTCTTCCAATCTGCTTGCTATCTACTTCAATTTTAAGGGAGAGTTCATCATGTTCAAATTCACAATTAAAATCGCTAACTCTGGGTTTTGTGCCATCTTATTTTTCCTGTAATACTTTTATCTTTCCTTTTTTCCTTTCTCTCCTCCTCACTGTTTTGCTTCTGATCACCACATCCCTCAAACAATGCTCCCCTTTTACAACCCCTCCCCCTTTTTCATTCCTTTCCCCTTCTACTTCTGGTTTCTGATAAAGGCTTTATTTCTAAAATATAGAGAATTGACTCAAATTTATAAGAATACTAACCATTCTCCAATTGATAAGTGGTCAAAGGATATTCAGATGAAGACATTAAAACCATTTATATTCAAAACAAAAATGCTCTGAATAAGTATTGATCAGAGAAATGCATAAGATAATTTTGAGGTACCACTATATGCTTCTCAGATTGACTAAGATGACGGGAAAATATAATGACAAATGTTGGAGGGAATGTCAGAAAACTGGGACACTGATACATTGCTGGGGGAATTGTGAACTGATCCAACCACTCTGGAGAGCAACTTGGAACTATGCTCAAAGGCTATCAAAGTGTGCATATCCTTTGATCCAGGAGTATTTCTACAGGGTTTGTATCCCAAAGAGATTATAAAAATGGGAAAGACTCTATGTGGGCAAACACGTTGTAGCAACACTTTTTGTAGTGGCAAAGAATTGGAATCTGAGTAGATGCCCATCAGTTGGGAAATGGGTGAATAAATTATGGTATATGAACATTATATATTATTTTTCTATAATAAACATTCAGCAGGATGATTTCCTGGAGATACCTACATGAACTGATGCTAAGTGAAGTGAGAAGAACTAAGAGAACATTGTATTCAGCAACAAGAAGATTATGCAATGATTAATTCTTATGGATATGGTTCTTTTCAACAGTGAAGTAATTTTGTCCAGTTCCAGTGGTTGAGGAGAGAAGGAGAGAGTCATTTGCACCCAAAGAGAAGATTGTGAGTACTGAATGTGGATCACAACATAGTATTTTCTTCTTTTTTATTGTTGTTTGCTTGCATTTTGTTTTCTTTCTTATTTTTTTTCTTTTTGATCTGAATTTTCTTGTTCACTATGAAAATTGTGGAAATACCTTTAGAAGAACTGCACACATTTAACATATTGGGCTATTTGATATATAGATAGGGAAGGGGGTGAGCAGAAGGGAAAAATGGAACACAAGATTTTGTGGGGGTGAATATTGAGACCTCTCTATACATGTTTTCAAAATAAAAGTTTTAAAAATAAAAAAGATAAAATAGAAACAAAAACAAAAATGAAAAATGAAAGAAAAAACTTTGTTTTGTTCAAATGTAAAATAAAAAATAGTTATTTAATTTACTTTTTTATGCTTCTCTTGAGTTCTATATTTGAAGATCAAATTGTATGTTCAGCTCTGATCTTTTCATCAAAAATAAATGAAATCCACCTATTTCATTGGATGTCTCTTTTTTCCATGAAAAAAAGAGCTTAATTTTGTTGAATAATTGAGCTCCTTTGCTCTTTGTAATATTAAATTCCAATCCATTCCCTTTTTTTGAAGTGGAAAGGGCTAGGTCCTAGGTAATCTTGATTGTAGCTCCTCAATATTTGAATTGTTTCTTTCTGGCTGCTTGAAGGATTTTCTCCTTGATCTGATAATTCTGAAATTTAATGATGCTATTCCTTGGAGTTTTCATTTTGGGCTCTCTTTTAGGAAGCGATTGATGAAATTCTTTCAATGGCTATTTTACCCTCTGGTTCTAAGACATCAGAGCAATTTTCCTCCATGATTTCTTGAATGATGTTGGCTAAGCTCTTTTTCTCATCATGGTTTTCATGTAGTTCAATAATTCTTAGATAGCCTCTCCTGGATCCCACTGTTTTTCCAATGAGATATTTCACATTTTCTCTTTTTTTTTTTTCATTTCTTTTGTTTTTTTTTTTTTTTTTTGACTGCTTCTTGATATCTTATTAAGTCACTCACTTCCATTTGTTCAATTCTCATTTTAGTGAATTATTTTCTTCATTTATCTTTCCAATTTCCTTTTGCATTTCATCAATTGCACTTTTGAATGAGTTGTTTTGTTCATTAGATATATATATTTTTGCATTTCACAAATTTTTGTTTACAATGAGTTGTTTTCTTTTTCCATCTTATCAAATCCACTTTTTAAAGAGCTACATGATTTTTTCATTTTGATAAGTCTATTTTTAAGGAGTTTTCTTCCAGTAAGTCTTTTGTATCCTTTCCCTTTTGAATTCTTTCAAGAAAGCCTTGTGAGATGGAAACCAACTCATCACCCTGCGAAGCATCATATGGAGATCTTTTGTCTTTACTGTCCTTAGGGTTTGAAGTTTGTTCTTTCCCATTTCAATAAAAGCTATCTATGATCAGAGCTCTTTTGGGTGTTTTTTTTTTTTTTTTTTTTTTTTTTTTTTTTTTTTTTTTTTTTTTGCTTATTTTTAAAGATTGAGATCTGCTTTTAGGGCAAAGAAGAGATTGTCCCACTTAAAAAAAAAAAATAAGTGACGAACTTTAGCTGTCCTGGGGCTGATGCTTCTGGATTCCTTCTCATGCTGGGTGTGCATGACCATGTTCTGCTTATGCTTCTAGGGTTTAGGGGCTCACTATTTGCCTTCTGTAGTTGCCTTGATGATCTCACAGCTAGTTTGCTGATCAAATGGCTTCTGAACCAGGTCAGAGTAGCCAATGTTGCTCTATTTTGGCTAAGTGCCTCTCAGTAGATTCTTCTAGCAAGTGGGGGCCTCTTTGTCCTGAACTGTGGCTGCTCTGAGTCTTCCTGTACTGTGGTTGTACTTAGCTGCTTCCTCTCTCTTCCCACCCCTCCCCCCATGTTTTTCCTGAAGTTCTTCCATATATATATATATATATATATATATATATATATTTTTTTTTTTTACTGGAGATTTGTTAAACTTTATATAATATAGATCCTGTCATTTCAAAACCAGTTAAAAGACTTAATCTAGCTTTGGTCTTAGGGAAGCCAAGAAGAACTCAAAGATTTTACCCACTTAGCTCTCTGCTCCTGAAAATATGAACTTTAAGTAATTTTCACTGGGGCCTCAAGAGAGTGATTGAACACTGCATGAAATAAAGTATTTTATTCTTATCTTTCTTCTTAGAATTTAAGCTGTTCAAAAACTGAACCCATTTTTAATATTTCTAGATCTGGAACTGAAAGCGATCTCTTTGTAGAGAGGGATAAGTTAAGTACATTAGCCTGTATACCCAGGTATAAATTTAATTTATATATATTTTTTAAACTTATATGTCACAACTTTTCAGAAGCCTTCCCTTAACCTTCTCCCACACTTATTAACACATATTTGTTTCATCAAATTATCTTACCTATTTGAATAATGTATCTTTTAATAAATGGTAAGCACCCTTCAGATTGGAACTAGTTTTGTTGGAATAACCCATACCTGACAACTTTCCGTATTCAATATATCCTAAATATATTTTCCTTGAATTGAATTAGATTTTATTCTGAGACTTATGATCATATATTTTGAACAGGATGTAATCTAATTTAGTAAAAATATGATGTAAGAAAAAATAAGCCTAGAAATTTAAACATGAACACTTATTATAACCCTCATCCCATTCATTATATAGTGATGGGATTGATGGGATTGATGGGATTTATTGGGTATATAATGCTACAGTTATAGCCATTACTAAAGAAGGTGGTATTTTCCATTGATACATTTAAGTTATCAAGGACAGTTTGAGGACAAAAACTAATTATGATTGTGACACAGTTTTACTTTCACATTTAGTTTTGAAATCAATTCTATAATATGGCTCAATTCTCCTGTCAGTTCTCTCTTTTAATTTTCTAATTTTAATGAACTAAACCACTCAAAGAAATAGACTGCTTTACAATATTTTCACCATCAAGTTTCAGGTTTTACTCTTCAATGACACATATCAAATTTAGATATTCTCTTAAAGTAAAAACAACCTATAAAATCTAAAAATTACTCAAAATATAACTTTAAAATGATCTTAAGGATTCATATATTAATTATTTTTACTTCCCTGTGTGCAATATATCAATAGATACATTTACCAGTTTTAAATGATTCCTTGATCTATATGTGACTATTATGCTGTCTGTGTTAAACATACTGAGAAAATGTGTTATTTTCCAAAGTATACTTTAGATATCATACACAGAGTCATCATGCTTTAGTTTTTTTTTTTTTTTTTTTTTTGAGGATATCATGTGAGCATGAGATGGTTCCATAATTCAATGTTTTGTCACATTTCTTTTATAAGTCAAGATTCATCATTAATTTATATTGAATTAGAAACTAGAAAGTAAGATATGCTACTTCTCCCATTTCTTATTTTGGACATATTGGGAAATTAATGTTTTCAGATGATAAATGAAAACATTAAATTTAGGTTTAAAAGGGATCTTAGAAATTATTTTGAAACTAACTCTTCAATTTTACAGTGAAGACTCTAAAGTTTAGAGGGAAAAAAAAAAAAGTCTTTCCTAACATTATAAAGTAAATAAGTAGTAGAACTAGAATTTCTTTCCAATTCTTTTTATTCCAAATCTGGTATTTTTTCCTAATATACCATTATATAAGATAGTTTTTCTATGATGTTAATTTCCCTTAATACCATTAAAATTATATGACTTGTGTCACCTACCAGCACACATTTAATGTAAGTATGTGTTATAATAGAGAGAATACTAGATCTGGAAGCAGGAATAACTGCATGTAATTTTGTTTAAAATCTCTTAACTTTCAATTTCAATCTCCTTAAATTGAGATAATAGTAGCCTTTACTCCATATCATCACTGTGAAGAGAAAATGAGATGATATATCCTTAAAGAGCTATATAAATAATACAAACAGTATATACACATATGTATACTTTTTACTACTATTACAATGGTGACAATGATGTCATTATAAATGTGACAGCTTTACTTTTGTGTTTAGTTTTATTTAGCTTTCATGTTTAGTATTACTGGCACTTTTCCACTACCTATTTCAAATATAATTTGTTTTGCATTCCTTTGGACTAGTTTCCAACAATATAGAAAATAAAAGAAAACAATGTAGTAAACCCAAATTCAAATTCCAGATTCCTTTAACTCATTCAGAACAATCATAGTATCACAATCTTTAAGAATCATAAGGGAATTCAGCACCAATCATATGCAATCTACATACAGATAGTATCCTTGCTATAATGTACCTGACAAGTAGTCTTTCTGCTGTTGCTTGAAAATCTTCAAGACGAGAGAACCCATAATTATTGAGATAGCCAATTCTGTTCTTAGCCTGCTCTAATTGTCAGGGAGATTTTTTTTTTTTTTTTTACATTACAATTCCTTACAATTTTCAAATTGGTTTCTTTGCAGCTTTCATGTACTAATCCTGCTTCTGAAATCTGGGGACAAGGGAAGTTTAATCCCTCCATCTATAAGGTAGCTATTCAAATATTTAACTGCCTCTAATCAAACTCTTTCTCCAGTCATCTATTATAAAGCTAGACAATTCCTTTTAAGCTCATAATATGTGGACCAAAAACTTTTCACTATCCTACTTGCTCTCCCTGGCACATATAAGGTTTTGAATTTCCTTTTTGTTTTGTTGTCAAATCAATCACATCTGCTAGGTCTTCCAGTACCTTTAGTTTGAGTTAATTCATTTGAGTCAGATGACTTGAATTCATAAAGAATATTTAGGTGCTCTCTATGTCTTAACATGTATTGGGTATTTAATATGTGCAGTCATTTTGTTTAGTTATTTCCCATATGTGTAAGCTTTTTTGAGGGGAGAAATTGTTTTTCTTTTTCTTTATATTTTCCTTGGTATAGCACTTAATAATCAATAAGTATTTTAAAAATACTTGATAATTGATACAAAGGTTAAATTTCTTTGAAGAAAAAATAAAAGCAATATACAGATTGAGCAGCTGTGCCTTCTCATTGCTGCCACCTGTCATTATTCCATAAATACAAAGCAAAAGTCCTATCCTTTCGTTGATCCTCCTTTTCCTTCTAATAGAACTCAAAAGAAGACAAACAATGTTAAAAAACCTTGTAGTTAGCTTTAGCACTTAACTTCCCTTCTCAGTCTTAGCTCATTTTAGTATTTAGCCACCATCACCCTGTTTATATTGGATTGTGATATGTTCTTTATCCTCTGTTATTGGTCTTCTATCTTCTAGGAATTCCTTTCTTTTCTTTTTTTAAAATATCAATTCATTTTCATAGGCTTATCTACCCTGTAACATTTTAATCCACAGGAACTTCTCTTTTTTCAAAACATTTTGAAATCTTTTGGCTAAATATGGGGTTCATGTCAGAGTATATGCCTGAATTTTTTCTTATTATTTTTCATAAATATTGAGTCAACAATTCTTTCCTGTTTCTCACATTGCCCCTCCAGCTACTATTCCTCCCTCTTAATTAAAATAAAATCCAGAGTACAATTTACCTTTATGGTTCCTTCTAGGAATCATGGAATTATTACCAAGTCAAATCAAAAAGTTATGTTTTTTTTTTCCTGTTATCATTTCTAAATCATCCTTCAGTCAGCCTTTTGATCTGTTTTCTCAAACTCCTTAGCTATTTACTCTTTCTATTTAGATGTTCTATTGTTTATACCAGTTACAAAAATCACTTTTGCTTCTCCATATATCAACTTTCACTCAAATTTTCTGTGATTTCCCCTTATTTGGTTTCTAGAATAGTTTGGCCATCAATATAAGAGAACTTGGCAGGTGACAAAAGATTTAGGAATTTTCATATCATCACACAACTAGTACTTGAAAGGCTTAAGATAAACTATCAATATGACCATAATAATTCTACATATCATGCAATTTTTGTCACTAAAACATTGACATACCATGAAACTATTTCAAAATTAGACATAAAATCATATTTGAAAATGAGGAGATTGTTGTTTTTTTTTAAATTCAATTATATATACAGTTCAATTATATATATTGGACAAATTTATTTTTAAAAATACTGTGGAATGAAGTTGAAGAAATGTCAGAAATAAAATCTTCATTGTTTAATCATTCTGCCTTAGGCTAATGCCACACTGCTGGAAGGTCAAAAGAAAGATATTTCTATTCCAGTAGATACAACCCAAAAAGGAAGAGCTTGAAGTTTTACATCAGAGGAAGCAATTAATTTGAGGCTTTGGAAATCAAGAGTGGTTAACTCATATGTCATTCACATATGAATCAACAGATATGCAACTCTTTATTCTGCAAGCTGATTTTTATGATGATGTTCTGATCTAGCATAAAATTTTTAAAAATACTAATAAAAGGGAATTCAAAATCTTGAGGATAAAACATTCAGAGCTCCACTTTACTTCAGTGCCATGTGTTGCTATGGAGGAAAAAAACATTAAAAGGGGGAATAATTTCTCAAAACAGAATGATTAATCATGTTTCAAAGCTAAGAATAAAATAGAACCATGTAATGAACTGTCAGTGCATCTTAGTTATCTTGGGGTTTAAATTAAGCATCAACATTTCTAACCATTTGAGATGTAACCTTAAAAGTGTGTATCAACAACACATTCAGACTTGATCTAACCCTGCAATTATTAAAATTATCTAATTAGAATTTAGTAATCTGAATTAACAAGTTGCTTAATTTTATTCAATTCAATAAGAATTGATTAAGAAACTAATTTGTGCAAAGAATTATGGTAGCCATATTGGAGATATAAATCCAAAACAGAAGAAAAAACACAATTACCACCTTGTAGCCAGTAACTTAAGTTGTCCTGGGAGATACATGAAAAAAAAATAAACCAGGTATACATGGTATTTTAAGGTAATGGAGAACACTAAAAACAAAGAGGATCAGAAAAGATTTCAAATAGGACAGTCTTTGAAGTGTATGGAGAGTTTTGGGGGAAAATATTTTTTTTAAATCTCTTATATGAAATGTACTTTAATTAGTTTGATTTGTCATCCTATGCATTTTATTATATATATATAATGTATATATATATATAATGTATATATAATATATAATGTATAATATAATATACATACCATTGTTCTGAGAAATGATGAAATGATTCATGGATTTCATCAAACCACTAAAGAACATAAGAAAGAAAAAAAGGAAAAGAAAAAAAGTTATATGAACTCACTTAAGAGTTCACATACAAGTTAAGTATTAGAAGAAGCAAAGACTGAAAGGCAGAATTGAAAAGGAATCATATTCCAGGTATGGAGGAGAATTCATAATAACAATAAGAAAGTAAGTTTGGCTATTATGCAAATTGTATTAACAAGGAATAATGGGAAATAAAGCTGCTACAATAAATCACTAAAACAACTGCAGAATCACTCAGAACAGTTATTCCTCTTTGAAGGTGGAAAACTGAAAGCAATAAATATATATATGTCTTTCCAGATTTAGAAAAGAAAAATTTTATGCCTGAGAAATTCATTTAAAAAAATGATTGGAATTTTAGACAGGGAATCTAGATTCATATCATGGCTATATACATGTATGCATATTATAAACATATATGTATATCTGGATTTACAAAATGAATGCAAAGTTAATAGCTATTAATAAATACAAAATAATTACATGTAAGTCAGTGTCGGTGGGAGAACATTAACAGAGGATCAGTGGAAGCTTTGTACAGAAATGACATTGAAGCTACCTCTTATAGAGAGGTATTTTCTGAAATAACTATAAGAGAAAGTGCATTATAGACATGTGGGAGAACCAGTGTAAAGGCCCCCAGAATACAAATATAATTTGCTAAAATGGAGAAGTGAGAAAGCCAATTTGGATGAATTCTAGAGGGTAAACAAGGAGACTGGTTTGGAATATGTTGGGAAAAGTTTTAAAAACAAAAGAAAGGCATTTATATTTTATTCTAGAGGCAATAGGGAGCCATTGGAAGTGGTTAAGTTGGACAGTCACATGTTCCTATATCTTGAAAATTAGGTAGAATGACAAAGGGCTTGAGGCAGGAAAAATTGTGAGGAAGCTATTGCAATAAATTAGGCAAGAGATAATGAGGGCCTGAACTAAAATGGTAGCAGTGATAGTGAAGAGACAGGGATCAGATATGAGAGAGGCTGAAGAGCTGGAATCACCAACATTTTGAAAGTGATTGGATCTGAAAAGTGAAGGGGAATGAGGATACTAAAAGAAGTTTAAAGTTAAGATCTCATCTCTCAAATGGGGAAAATATCAATAATAGCATAGGGTCACTTTGAGTCTCATGAGATAAGGATATAAAATTCTTTGCAAACTTTAAAAATCTAGTTAAAATCATTTTTGGTTATCATCAGTAATAGCAATAATATTACAGCTTTTTTTAGTCTACTGAAAATTTGGAATTTGATTTACAAGATGACTCTAAGAGTAGGAATGCCTGACATTTTAGATGAACATATTTATCTCAAAACATATCTATTTATTTATATTATTTATTTATTTACTTATATTATTTATATATTTAAAAGAGTTCTTCATTGTGTATTCTCTGTTTTGTTTTTGTTTTGTCCCTTTCATGGATCTTGAGTCTCTAAGTCTCATTTACATTTTAGAGATACATTTTCTAACTTCTGAATAAGTGATAACAATGATTATAATTACCCTAGCCATTGTTATGAGAATCAAGGAAATAGATATATTCCTATTGATGGTATATTTGGCATTTATAACTCTTAATCACCAGGTCTCTTTCTATCTTTCTGAACTTGAGGGGGGGCATTATCATCTTCCATATATTTTATGATCCAACTGCACTGGCCTACCTGCAGCAGCTAAAACACTGTCCTTCATCCTCTGACCCCATGCTTCTACTTTCATAGTCCTCCATGATTGAAATGTTAAAGCCCTTCAGCTTGGCCTCTTAGTTTCTCTGGCTTACTCCACAATTCAACTTAAATTCATTTGCTGAAGAAGTCCTAATCCAATCCTCTCAGCTACCATTCACTTTCCTATTACCTTCATCTACCATTTTTATATCTTATAAGTGTCTATTTATAGACTGTCTCATTCAGTTCTTTAAGAGAAAGTCTTTATTGTGCTTTTCTTTGCATTTAGAATTTAGAGTGCCCTATACCTGGTAAAGACTTAATAAAATTTGTTCCCTGATGGAATGGTTTATTGTGTATATTTTGAGAAGGCTTGTATCTTTCAGGCATGATGAATTCACTGTCATAAAATGGTAATATAAAAAATTTACAGTAAGGGGGAGGGGGTTATAAGTTGACTTGGCTAAAAGGCAGAATTGCCTGGTAAAGAGAAGTCTTGGACTAAAGATGTAAGCTTAAGTCTTATTTCTGATATAGGGTATTCATATGGTCAAGGAAACAAGTCACTTTTTCTCTTAGTGTCCCAAGTAACTCTCCAGACTAGATTATAGATGACAAATTTTCAATTATCATCAATGAAATGTTTCCATGCCAGAAATTTACAATTCTACATAGCCAAACAGACAGATATATATATATATATATATATATATATATATATATATATATATATATATATATATATATATATATATATATATATATATATATATATATATATATATATATATATATATATATATATATATATAAAAAACACATTTTCCTGCATTATGGGATAATAGGCTTTGGAAGTTTGTACTGGTCTCTAATGAACATATATTTTTAAATGAATATTATTGTTGTAATTAATGTATACCTTACACATATTGTCTACTGTATCTCTCCTTAAATCCTACTTCCTTATACATAATGTAAACTCATATCCTGCTGCCCCAAGAGAGCCATTCTCAATAACCAAAAAGTTAGAGGAGGAAATAGCTTGGTAAAATTAATTAGTAAGTCAAAATTCTGTCTTTATATATAGTGTTTTGTACCTATAATATTTTATGATTCATAAAAAAATGTATTTTAAAAGTTAATATACCTGTATAACCAGGAAAAAAAACATAATTATTATTATTATTTTTAAATAAATAAAACTACCTGGGGCAGCTAGGTGGCACAATGGAGAGAGCACCAGCCCTGAAGTCAGGAAGACCTGAATTCAAATTTGACCTCAAACACTTAACACTTCCAGCTCTATGACCCTGGGCAAGTCACTTAATCCCAATTGCCTCAGAAAATAAATAAATAAAACTACCTGAACCCACAGATTTTTATTTTCACTCCAAGAACTAAACTCACTTTTTCCCTCTCACATTATCACCAAGTAAATAGCTTTCAGGAGGAAAATCAGAGTTTTTCTTCTTTTATTTGCTAGTTAGAAGGACTTCAACTTTCCTTCTATTATCCAAATTCCTTAAGAGGCTTTCTCATAATCCTTATTATCAATGACACTGAAAAGTTGTGATAAATACAATTATTTCCTCCTGACAAACACCAATTTTCTTGATCAAATTTTGGGATAAAATACAGAATAAAAATATCATTCTTAAACTTTACACATACACATACACACACAGAATCACAAATCATTGCATGAATTCCATTTCTTAGAATGTATAGCTATGTATATTATTCCCTCATATAAAAATATTTAAAGTTTTTTGTTAATATTCCAACATTTCCATCCAAAACAATGAGCTAACTCTGTTCTTTTCCACTTAGTCATGTGAGTTCTTTATATTCTTCATATCACATCAGCTGTACAAAAATATTCTCTGAATGCAGAACCAGTGCATATTTCTTCTGTTTTCTAAACATATTTCTGACATAAATTAAGAATTTACATTTTATATATAACTTTGTGTATCATTAAAATAGTACCATTATTCCCATGCCTTCTGATCTGTGTGCAAGACACACACACACAGAGAGAAAGAGACAGAGAGAGAGAGACAGAGAGAGAGAGAGACAGAGAGAGAGAGAGAGAGAGAGAGAGAGAGAGAGAGAGAAGAGAGAGAGAGAGAGAGAGAGAGAGAGTGAGAGAGAGAGAGAGAGAGAAAGAGAGAGAGAGAGAGAGAGAGAGAGAGAGAGAAGAGAGAGAGAGAGAGAGAGAAGAGAGAGAGAGAGAGAGAGAGAGAGAGAGAGAGAGAGAGAGAGAGAGGCATACAGAGAGAGACTAAGAGACTGAGACAACAAAAAGACAACATGTGGAGAGAGAGTGGGAATCCTGTGTTTTCTAATGATTGACAAAATTTAAAAGGAAGTAGAGAGTTACAAAAGTTAAAGAGTTCAAAAGGCAAAACAATTAGAACTATTGATGAAATCAATCTGGGTTATTCAGATTTCAAAGCAAACTTTTAAAAAAGCCTCCTTGTCGTGAATTATCTACATTAGAAGTAGTTACATTCACTCATTGAATTCATTTGATGATGATTAATGTCAAAGGAATTCATTTGTAATCAGTCAATAAATTTATATTAATCAACAGCTATTTGTCATAGAATTTGATGTGCTCACAGAAAATGAGACCAATGGTAGTATTTGCTTTAAAAGTACTTACTGTGTAAGTGGAAGGCAATCAGTTAACAAATATTTATTAAGCACTTCACATGTACACAGCAGTGCTCAAGTCTGGGGATACAAAAAGACACAAAAGATACTACCTAATAGGAAAATACAGTCTAATGGAGGAGACAAAATGCAGACAAAGGTATGTATAGGTTACATATTAAATGATTAACAGAGGGATTGCAATACAACAAAAATTTTTAACCTATGGTTCATGATCCCATATGTGATCACATAACTGAATGTGGGGGGGTCGCAAAATTTTGACTTATTTTCTGTAAATTTTTGACTTGCAAACCTATCATGTATATGTATCTCTGAGATCATGTAAAAATTTCTAAGGGAAAAAGGATTATAAGTGAAAAAAGTTTTAAGAAGCCTTGCAATGGAATTAAGTGTTAGGAAAGGCTTCTTGTAAAAGATGGGACTTTAATTAGGACTTGAAGGAATGCAAAAATCAATAAGAAGATAAAAAAAGAACATTCGAGGCATAGAAAACTGTCAGATAAAAGACAAACAATTTCATGCTATTTGGATATATACATGCCATGCCTAAATAGTCTTACATGTAGTCCCTGGGCAATTATTGCCAGTGTAATAAATGGACATAATCTACCTTAATTAGATGAATACCAAAGCTGTGACTTTAAAACTAACTAAAGTGAGTATTGCTCTTTCTTACCTCTTCCCAAGATGAAGATCTTAATTCATTAATAACATTTGAACCATGAACTCAACTGTAAATAGGAAAGGCTTTTCATCTCTGCTCTATCTCTTTTATCTCTTCTTAGAGAAATGATTCCTGGGGATGTTTCAGTCCTGTCTTATTTCTCCTTCATTTTAGGAGTTGGAGATGAAATTAAATTTAATATTCCTGATTGTCAGATAGAGTAGTCTCTGAACAAGCAGGGGTCTTTCCTGAGATAAAATTTGCCCCTCACTTTTTGTGGAGAACCATGGAGACATTCTCTGCCTGAAACTTTTCTGATTCTAGATACTCTACCGGGGTCCTCAAACTTTTAAAATAGGGGGCCAGTTCACTGTCCCTCAGACTGTTGGAGAGTCGGACTATAGTGAAAACAAAAACTTTGTTTTGTGGGCTTTTAAATAAAGAAACTTCATAGCCCTGGGTGAGAGGGATAAACGTCCTCAGCTGCTGCATCTGGCCTGCAGGCCATAGTTTGAGGACCCCTGCAGCCTAGACTATGAAATCATAGAGACACTTGACAAAATATACTTTTAGGTTGTAAATGTATAGTTGATTCTTTTCTAGTGAAAATCTCCTCACAAGTCACTTCCATTCATGTAATTTAACCAATTTCCATTTGTTCACTATCTCCTAAATGTTGATCCTTTCTTATTATTGGATTCTACATAACTATTCATATAACTCATTCTGCAGTATTAGAATAATTCTATATTACTAAGTCCTATATAAGTATTAAGTTTAATGTGAGGAACTTAGAATGACTTTGGCTGTTCTCTAGTTAGAATTTTTATATTATCCCTTTGCATTTAAAGAGACCTATTCTACTTGTATTACCAAAGATTAAAAAAAAAAGGAAGAGATATAAAAATGGTCATCAGAGACCTCTGACTTACAGATATACTGTTATCATTGTCCAAAACTTTTGGCATGTAACTGTCCCATCAAATTGTAAAATATCTCCCTATAAAAGTTTTTTCTCCCCTCCCCCAGGTAAACCCACAACAGGAGAAAGTATGAGTTCAGTTATTCCAGGAAACTCTTTAAGTAACTAGAATCCATAGGACTAAAAAGAAGGGAAGAGAAAGAAAACAACCATTTGCTAAGGATAAAAATTTGCTAAGGATTATAATGGTAGGATGAATGCTTGATGTTAGTAGGAATCCTGGGAGAATACTTCTGAGGGCCAATGGTATAACAGGTTTGATTAGATTTGGGTTGTTTTCTTTTAGTGGTGATATAGGGAGGAATAGGATTCTTTGAGGAAGGCAAAGTAGACTACTCGTATGCTGTAAACAGCTGTGAGCATTGTGGCAACTATGGTCATACATAGGGCTCAAGTGTTTGTGTGATGTGTTTATGACTTCACTGTTTGAATCTTTTGAGTAGAACCTAGCTAGGAAAGGTGTACCTATGAGGAAGGGCAAGACTGCCTAAGATAGTTGCTGATGAGGTAATGGGGAGAAGTATGAGCAGGCCTCTTATTTTGCAAATGTCTTGTTTATCATTAAGGCTGTGAATAATAGAGCTGGAGCATAGGAAAAGCATTGCTTTAAAGAAGGCATGAATGCAGATGTGTAGGAATGCTAGGTGGGGTTGGTTTAGGCCTAGTGTTACTATCATTAAGCCAAGTTGGCTGGATGTGGAGAAGGCTACGATTTTTTAAATGTCGTTTTGGGTGATGGCATAGATGATGGTAAATAAGGTTGTGATGCTTCCTGCCAAAAAACCCAGATATTCTGCCTTCCACAACCCACAAAAGGAAAGTAGAAAGCATTGGGAAAAGAAAGAAAATAATAGGGACAGGGCAAGTCAGGGGAAATTGTTGAAAGCTGGGCCAGTCAATGGAAAAGCTAAGGAGAGAAAAGAACTGAGCTGTAGTACTTTTTCACAGAAAGCTCTCACATACTGGTTCTCTGGATGCCCCACACATAAGTGCTATAAGTTCTGTAGTGGAAGGAACAATTCAGCAACAGGAAAAATTGGGTAGATTTTTTTTTTTTTTAATTAAAAGCCTCTGCGGAAGAGAGAGGTTAAGCTTAGATTTAAAGAATCACGGCTCCAGACTTGAGGAGACCTCAAAATCTATTTACTCCTACCCTCTTGTTTTAAGATTTAAATCCATAATTCAGGAAAGTTAAGTTTCCCAAGCCATGAAACTTTTCATCAGTCAGAGACAGGATTTGAACCCAGAGATTTTGCTTACATTATACAGCAGTGCTTCCTATCCTTATGTGTAAGCCTGGAAAAAAAAAATTCTGCCTTGATGCTCAAACAAGCTAATTACCATTCCCCCATTTTCAATAGCATATTTAGAATTATAAAGTTACCTTTAAGGCAAATGTGAACCAACTCCAAAAGTTAGATCACCTATCTTCCTGTCTAGAATCCAGTGCATTACATCACTATGACTGAGAAAATGGATATCATCCAAGCCTCCATTTTGCATTCTGCTTTATAGATGGGCTATTTGAAGTACAGAGTGCTTATTTACCCCATAGAAAGCTTCTTTAAAATAGTACTCATATTATAAATCTTAAAATTCAATACTTCACAATTTGACTTATTAAGATATCCATGACACAGTCCTATGGGATGGGAAGGGTAAGCACCCTGTTTCAAATTGAATCATTACTCTTGGGATTGAAACTGGGAAACAAAAGTAAATTAAAGGATAAAACTATAAAAAGTCTGTTGGTATGGTGTCATAGATATTTCTCAGGTGCAAAGTAAACTCTCATAGTGGTGGGGAAGCCAAAAGTAACACTCGCAAAATGATATAGATCATGTTTTATATACCAGATTAACATTTTAATCAATTTTAAAATTCCATTTTATAACAATTTGAATGCATTCAAAATTGTCATACTAAACAATTTCATGGTAAATAACTATTCTTTATGGTTCTACTTTCTCTTTCTTCAGTCATTAAGAATACTGGAATGTTTCAGTCAATTGTTGATTTTAATCAGGTATAAATAAATATTTATCTATCTGCATGCAAAAGTATAATATAGTCCTGTTGCCCTAAAGGATAATGTGGATAGGCAGTACTAAAATCAAATGAATATCTTAGATCCAATATCAGGATTCTATATTTTTGACATTTTATGATGTTTATCCCTTTTCTTTTAAAAAAAATATAACTTTTTTTTTTTTTTCACTTAACTTCTGGTTAACAAATGTTAACTAGAAGAGAAAAGGAAATGAGTTGACTTATATACTAAAGTGAAATTTTAACTGAAAAAAATATGACACATTATAGTTAAAATGGTTTCTTGCCAAAAGATTCTAGGCCATGTTAAAAGTAGCCTGATCTGACAGAAAGAACAGCAGTCTTGGAGTTAGGAAGACCAAAGAGTGAAGCTCATCTCCCTTCTGTAGGGAGGTGAATCAATTAAGTTTTCTTGACCATTTCACCATAAAATGAAGACTTTGACATCAATGAACATATTCTGGAAGGGACTTTCAATTCTATGATCTTGTCTTCCAAAAATAATTAACTTGAAATGAAATAAATGAAATATTATTTTATTTTTAAGTAAAATAATTTTGATCATTCTTTATATTATGGCCACTTAGTTCTTTATTTTTAAGAAAATAGTTTCAGGGGCACATAGGTGGTACAGGGCAGAGAGCACCAACCCTGAAGTCAGGAGGACGTGAGTTCAAATCTGGCCTCAAACACTTAACACATCCTAGCTGTGTGACCCTGGGCAAGTCACTTAACCCCAATTGTTTCAGCAAAAAAAAAAAAAATAGTTTTTATGATAAGTAACTTTTCAATGATAACCACTTAGATCATGTCGTATTGAAGACTATGTACTTCGAAAATAAAACTGATTTGATTAGAAAATGGCATAATAGTGGTGGTTCCCTCTATGTGAAATTCAACATCTGCTACTCCCATGCCTTTTCATACATTTTTATCTGGAATGTTCTCCATTCTGACCCTGACTTCCCAAGTCACTGCTGATTGATTAATTCACTAATTAATGGAATTCCTGATCAAGATTTGGCTTCTTCTTCAATAATCCTCTTTTGATTAACTCAATTGTTACTTGGTACCCCTGATCGCCTCCTTCACTGTATTATATATATATATATATATATACACACATATATACACATATATACATGTACGAACATGTACAAATAAAATATAAACTTCTAGAGGGAAAAAAAAAAGAAAAGAAAATGGCACAACAAAACATTTGGGAAATAATTTAATTACATTTGTTCTGCCTAAAGACTTCATCACAAAATCCTAAATGCAAAAAACTTTGCCATATATAGGGTATGTCAGGTGAATACATAGCATATCTTTTATCTATTACATATCTATATATCTTTTATAAAATTGTGAAGTTAGAGATTGAAGGGACTCAGAGGTCATATAGTTCAACTTCTTTGTATTTTTTTTTCAGATGAGAAAACTGAAGCCTAGCAAAACTGCATTGTGCTAGGTGACCAGAAGGGGTATAGGACAGAATTAGAACTTAGTGTCAGAAACATTAGAATTAAAATCTTGCTTCAAATAGATAAGTGTTAGATAAGTGACCCTAGGCAGATAATTTTACCTCTATGAATTCTAATTTAATCATCTATAAAATGATAATAATATCCACACTGGGAGTTTTTATGAGTGATATATGTGTGTGTGTGTGTATGTGTGTGTGTGTGTGTATACACTTCACAATTATTATTTTTATCTTATCCTCATAACAATCCTGAGATGTAGGATACTTTTATTGTCCCCATAAAAGAGAAAAGGGTCTGGAACATGAATTTCACAAGAATAGAGAACTCCAAGTTAACAATTTCCTATAAATGTAAATTGGCAACTCATTTGAAACATATTGTTAGAGTGGCTGAGCATTTTCTTCCATGGAAGAAGATGGACATTTAATAAAAAAGATGAATTCCATTTGTTTCTAAGGAAAAAAAAAAAAACAGATCTAAACAAAAAGTTGATCTGCAAACATAGGACTCAAGAGAAGCAGAAAAAGGTAAGATGAACTCTTGAGAACTGTATTACTGTTGTCGATGTACATAAACAATACATGTATAATTTGATTTTACTGATATAACATTAAAAAAGGGAAGTAGAAATGGAATGGGGATAATGTCAGAACAAGGGAAGAGGGGAGATAAAAAGAGGAAAACTACATCCCACAAAGAGGCAAAGGAAACCTATCATATATGAGAGAATTTAGAGAGGGGGAAGAACATTGTGTGAATCTTACTCTGATCAGAGATGGATCAAAGAGAAAATAATTGAAATTTGTTTTACAGAGAAACTTCTCTTGCTTCATTAAAAAGTGGAAGAGGAAAAGGGAAAAGGAAAAGAGTAAAGGGAAGGGAGAGCTGCATAACTCAAGTGGGGTGCATAAGTTTAATATTGGGAAATGGAGTTTGGGGGGGCAAGAAAAAGAAAAGCATAATCTGGGGATAATAAGATGGCAGAAAATACAGAATTAGTCATTTTAACTGTAAATGTAAATAGGATGAACTCTCCCATAAAGCGGAGGCGGATTGCAGACTGGATCAAAAGGTAGAACCCTACAATATGTTGTTTACAGGAAACACATTTAAAGCAGGGAGATACATACAGAGTAAAGGTAAAAGGCTGGAGCAGAATCTATTATGCTTCAGAGGAAGTCAAAAAAGCAAGGGTAGCCATCCTTATCTCAAATCAAGCAAATGCAAAAATTGATCTAATTAAAGGAGATAAGGAAGGAAACTATATCTTGTTGAAGGGTAGCAAAGACAATTAAACAGTATCAATACTAAACATATGGGCACCAAGTGGTATACCATGTAACTTCCTAAAGGAGAAGTTAAGAGAGTTGCAACAAGAAATAGATCTATAATCTATACTAGAATAGAGGGAGATCTCAACCTTGCACTCTCAGAATTAGATAAATTAAAGCACACAAAAAAAGAAAGAAATTAAAAAGGTAAATAGAATATTAGAAAAAAATAGGTATGATGGATCTTTGGAGAAAACTGAATTGTGGCAGAAAGGAGTATACTTTCTTCTCAGCAGTTCATGGAACCTATATAAAAATTGACCATATATTAGGCAATAAAGACTTCAAAATTAAATGCAGGAAGGCAGAAATAGTAAATGTTTTCCTTTCACATCACGATGCAATTAAAAAAAAAAACTATATTCAAAAAAAGCTAGGAATAAACAGACCAAAAAGTATTGGAAACTAAATAATCTCATCTTAAAGAACGATTGGGTGAAACAGCAAATTATAGACACAATTAATAATTTCACTCAAGATAATGATAACAATGAGACATCATAAGAAAACTTGTGGGATACATAGGTACTATAGACAATGAAGCAATATCAGTATTAAACATATATGCACCAAGTGGTATAGCATCTAAAGATGCTTAAAGAGAAGTTAAGAGAGTTGCGAGAAGAAATAGACAGCAAAACTATAATAGTGGGAGATCTCAATCTTGTATTCTCAGATTTAGATAAATCAAATCACAAAACAAATAAGAAAGAAATTAAAGAGGTAAATAGAATATTAGAAAAATTAGGTATGATAGATATCTGGAAAAAAACTGAATGGTAACAGAAAGGAGTATACTTTCTTCTCAGCAGTTCATGGAACCTACACAAAAATTGACCATATATTAGGACATAACGACCTCAAAATTAAATGCAGGAAGGCAGAAATAGTAAATGCTTTCTTTTCAGATCACAATGCAATAAAAACTACATTCAACAAAAAGTTAGGTGTAAATAGACCAAAGAGTAATTGGAAACTAAATAATCTCATCTTAAAGAATGATTGGGTGAAACAGCAAATTATAGACACAATTAATAATTTCACTCAACATAATGACAACGATGAGACATCATATCAAAATTTATGGGATGCAGCCAAAGCAGTAATAAGGGGAAATTTTATATCCTTAGAGGCTTACTTGAATAAAATAGAAAAAGAAAAGATCAATGAATTGGGCCTGGAACTTAAAAAGTTAGAAAAAGACCAAATTAAAAACCCCCAATCAATTACTAAACTTGAAATTCTAAAAATTAAAAGGAGAAATTAATAATACAGAAAGCAAAAAAAAAAAAAAAAAAAAAAAACAACTATTGAACTAATAAATAAAATTAAGAGTTGGTTTTATGAAAAAACCTTTGGTAAATCTGATTAGAAAAAGGAGAGAGGGAAATCAAATTGGCAGTCTTAAAAATGAAAAAGGAGAAATTTCCACTGATGAAGAGGAAATTAAATAAATAATAAGGGGTTACTTTGCCCAAATTTATGCCAATAAATTTGATAACCTAAGCGAAATGGATGACTACCTCCAAAAATATAGGCTTCCCAGTTTATCAGAGGAGGAAGTAAATTGCTTAAATAGTCCCATTTCAGAAAAAGAAATAGAACAAGCTATTAATCAACTCCCTAAAAGAAAATCCCCGGGACCACATGGATTTACATGTGAATTCTACCAAACATTCAAAGAACAATTAGCCCCAAAAGGAGTCCTACCAAACTCCTTTTATGACACAAACATGGTACTGATACCTAAACAAGGAAGTTGAAAACAGAGAAATAAAATTATAGACCAATCTCTCTAATGAATATTGATGCTAAAATTTTAAATAAGATATTAGCAAAAAGACTACAGAAAATCATCCCCAGGATAATACACCATGACCAAGTAGGATTTATACCAGGAATGCAGGGCTGGTTCAATATTAGGAAAACTATCAGTATAATTGGCCATATTAATAATCAAATTAAGAAAAACCATATGATCATCTCAATAGATGCAGAAAAAGCATTTGATAAAATCCAATATCCATTCCTATTAAAAACACTTGAGAGTATAGGAATAAATGGACTTTTCCTTTGCCAAAGACCATGTCCTTGAACACTCCCATGCCAGAGACCATGTCCTTGGACGCAGGAAACAAAGAGCTAAGAAGATTAGCAAACACCCTAAATTCCTGAAGATTAGATAATGTGTGTCCCAAGAAATCGGTCATCTCAGCCCAAGATCTAGATAACAGTATACTCTAGGATTTCCGCCACACCTATGGTCCGACATTCTTCTCATTGTAACCCCCCACTCAGAAATCCTATTTAATTAAACTCTCTTCATTCATTAAACAGAGACATTCACCATCTTAAATCTTGAGTTGCCTCTCTGTCTCTCCGATTCCATTCCCAAGCCGTAGGCTTTACAGACCACTGTCTTACAGAGCTTTTGCTCCTCCTCGGCCCTGGTTCCCTTCGATGACCCACTGTGGATGTCCTGCCGGACAGGACATTCCTTAAAATAATCAGTAGCATCTATTTAAAACCAACAGTAAGCATCATATGTAACGGGGACAAACTACAACCATTCCCAATAAGATCAGGAGTGCAACAAAGTTGCCCACTATCGCCGTTACTATTTAATATTGTATTAGAAATGCTAGCTTTGGCAATAAGAGTTGAGAAAGAGATTAAAGGAATAAGAATAGGCAATGAGGAAACCAAATTATCACTCTTTGCTGATGATATGATGCTATACTTAGAGAACCCCAGAGATTCTACTAAAAAGTTATTAGAAACAATCCACACCTTCAGCAAAGTTGCAGGGTATAAAATAAACCCACATAAGTAATCAGCATTCTTATATATCACTAACAAAACCCAACAGTTAGAGTTACAAAAAGAAATTTCATTTAAAGTAACTACTGATTGTATAAAATATTTAGGAATCTATCTGCCAAGGGAAAATCAGAAACTTTATGAGCAAAACTACAAAATACTCTCCACACAAATTAAGTCTGATCTAACCAACTAGAAAAATATTAAATGCTCTTGGATCGGGAGAGCAAATATAATAAAGATGACAATACTACCTAAATTAATCTATTTAATTAGCACTATACCAATCAGACTCCCAAAAAACTACTTTGATGAACTAGAAAAAAATAACAACAAAGTTCATATGGAAAAACAAAAGGTCAAGAATTTCAAGGGAATTAATGAAAAAAAAAATCAAATGAAGGTGGCCTAGCTGTACCAGATCTAAAATTATATCATAAAGCAGCAGTTACTAAAACCATCTGGTATTGGCTAAGAAATAGACTAGTTGATCAATGGAATAGATTAGGTTCAAAGGACAAAACAGCCAATAACTTTAATAATATAGTGTTTGACAAACCCAAAGACCCCAGTTTCTGGGATAAGAATGCACTATTTGATAAAAATTGCTGGGAAAATTGGAAATTAGTATGGCAGAAACTAGTTATTGACCCACACTTAACACCGTACACCAAGATAAGGTCAAAATGAGTTCATGACCTAGGCATAAAGAATGAGATTATAAATAAATTGGAAGAGCATAAGATAGTTTATCTCTCAGACCTGTGGAAGAGGGAGGAATTTATGACCAAAGAAGAACTAGAGATCACTATTGACCACAAAATAGAAAATTTTGATTATATCAAATTGAAAAGTTTTTTGTACAAACAAAACAAATGCAGACAAGATTAGAAGGGAAACAATAAACTGGGAAAACATTTTTACAATCAAAGATTCTGATAAAGGCCTCATTTCCAAAATATATAGAAAATTGACTTTAATCTATAAGAAATCAAACCATTCTCCAATTGATAAATGGTCAAAGGATATAAACAGACAATTCTCAGATGAAGAAATTGAAACTATTTATAGCTATATGAAAATATGCTCCAAATCATTATTAATCAGAGAAATGCAAATTAAGACAACTCTGAGATACTACTACATACCTGTCAGATTGGCTAGAGTGACAGGGAAAGATAATGGGGAATGTTGGAGGGGGTGTGGGAAAACAGGGACACTGATACAATGTTGGTGGAATTGTGAACACATCCAGCCATTCTGGAGAGCAATTTGGAACGATGCTCAAAAAGTTATCAAACTGTGCATACCCTTTGATCCAGCAGTGTTTCTACTGGGCTTATACCCCAAAGAGATACTAAAGAAGGGAAAGGGACCTGTATGTGCCAAAATGTTTGTGGCAGCCCTGTTTGTAGTGGCTAGAAGCTGGAAAATGAATGGATGCCCATCAATTGGAGAATGGTTGAGTGAATTGTGGTATATGAATGTTATGGAATATTATTGTTCTGTAAGGAATGACCAGCAGGATGAATACAGAGAGGACTGGCAAGACTTACATGAACTGATGCTAAGTGAAATGAGCAGAACCAGGAGATCATTATATACCTCAACAATGATACTGTTTGAGGATGTATTCTGATGGAAGTGGATCTCTTCGATAAAGAGATCAAATTCAGTTTTAATTGATCAAAGATGGGCAGAAGCAGCTACACCCAAAGAAAGAACACTGGGAGATGAATATAAACTGCTTGCATTTTTGTTTTTCTTCCCGGGTTATTTATACCTTCTGAATTCAATTCTCCCTGTGCAACAAGAAAACTGTTCAGTTCTGCACACGTATATTGTATCCAGGATATACTGTAACCTATTTAACATGTAAAGGATTGCTTGCCATCTGGGGGAGGGAGTGGAGAGAGGGAGAGGAAAAATCGGAAAAGAAGTGAATGCAAGAGATAATGTTGTAAAAAATTACCCTGGCATGAGTTCTATCAATAAAAAGTTATTAAAAAAAAAATCCAACAGTTAGAGTTAAAAGAGAAATTCCATTTAAAGTAACTACTGATAGTATAAAATATTTGGGAATCTATCTGCCAAGGGAAAGTCAGGAACTATATGAGCAAAACTACAAAACACTTTCCACACAAATAAAGTCTGATCTAACCAATTGGGAAAATATTAAATGTTCTTTGATAGGGCAAGCAAATATAAAAAAGATGACAATACTGCATAAACTAATCTATTTATTTAGCACTATATCAATCAGACTATCAAAAAACTATTTTAATGACCCAGGAAAAATAATAATAAAGTTCATATGGAAAAACAAAAGGTCAAGAATTTCAAGAGAATTAATAAAAAAAAAATCAAATGAAGGTGGCCTAGCTATACCAGATCTAAAATTATATTATAAAGAAGCAGTTACTAAAACCACGTGGTATTGGCTAAGAAATAGACTAATTGATCCATGGAATAGGTTAAGTTCAAAGGACAAAAAAGTCAATAACTTTAATAATCTAATGTTTGACAAACCCAAAGACCCCAGTTTTGGGGATAAGAACTTATTGTTTGTCAAAAATTGCTGAGAAAATTGGAAATTAGTATAGCAGAAACTAGGCATTGACACACACTTAACACCATACACCAAGATAAGGTCAAAATGGGTTCATGACCCAGATATAAAGAATGAAATTATAAATAATTTAGAACAACATAGGATAATTTACCTCTCAGACCTGTGGAAGAGGAAGGAATTTATGACCAAAGAAGAACTAGAGATCATTATTGATCACAAAATAGAAAATTTTGATTATATCAAATTGAAAAGTTTTTTGTACAAACAAAACTAATACAGACAAGATTAGAAGGAAATCAATAAACTGGGAAAATAATTTTACAGTGAAAGGTTCTGATAAAGGCCTCATTTCCAAAAGATATAAAGAACTGACTCTAATTTATAAGTAATCAAGCCATTCTCCAATTAATAAATGGTCAAAGGATATGAACAGACAATTTTCAGATCAAGTAATTGAAACTATTTCTTGCCATATGAAAAGATGCTCCAAGTCATTATTAATCAAAGAAATGAAAATTAAGACAACTCTGAGATACCACTACACACCCATCAGATTGGCTAGAATGACAGGGAAAGATAATGCGGGATGTTGGAGGGGATATGGGAAAACTGGGACACTGATGCATTGTTGGTGGAATTGTGAATACATCCAGCCATTCTGGAGAACGATTTGGAACTATGCTCCAGAAGTTATCAAATTGTGCATACCCTTTGACCCAGCAGTGTTACTACTGGGCTTATATCCCAAAGAGATTTTAAAGAAGGGAAAGGGACCTGTATGTGCAAGAATGTTTGTGGCAGCCCTCTTTATAGTGGCCAGAAACTGGAAACTGAGTGGATGCACCTCAATTGGAGAATGGCTGAATAAATTGTGGTACATGAATATTATGGAATATTATTTTTCTGGAGGATTTCAGAGGAGGCTTGGAGAGACTTACATGAACTGATGCTGAGTGAAATGAGTAGGACCAGGAGATCATTATATACTTTAACGACAATACTAAATGATGGTCAATTGTGATGGACATGGCCCTCTTCAACAGTGAGATGAACCACATCAGTTCCAATAGAGCACTAATGAATTGAACCAGCTAAACCCAGCGAAAGAACTCTGGGAGATGACTATGGACCAGTACATAGAATTCCCAATCCCTCTATTTTTGTCCACCTCCATTTTTTATTTCCTTCACAGGGTAATTGTATGATATTTCAAAGTCTGATTCTCTTTGTACAGCAAAACAACTGTATGGACATAGATTTAACTTATACTTTAACATATTTCACATGTATTGGTCAACCTGCCATCTAGGGGAAGGGGTGGGAGAAAGGGTGGGGGAAGGAGGGGAAAAGTTCAAAGAAAAGGTTTTGCAATTGCCAAAGCTGAAAAATTACCCATGCATATATGTTGTAAATAAAAAGCTATAATTAAAAAAAAATGAAAGAGAAATTGCTTTTATTTTTAATTTTCCCTTCCTTAATCTATCTTCCACAGGAGGTACACTTAATCACTCTAAAACAACCTGATCCTGGTATTTTCATACCAGCTACTTACCAGTATTAATAACCAATTAGCTGTTGGGAGTGGGAACAAGACAGTGGTGATCCAAAAAGAGTTGCTGGAAGGAAGGAGGAAGAGAATTTATACTAAGACTCAGGCAGATTGAACTGCAATTGTTTAGACTATGAGAAGTATAAAATTATGATCCATGTGAGAAAGATGCTAAATATATTCACCATTATCATATTTTATGCAGAACCATTATATTCTTTCATTAATTAAATTAATATGGAAGGCTTACTATATGCATGTCTTTGGGGAGAATTAAAAAATATATATATACACTACATAGTCCTTGTATAGATGGAGCTTATATCTGGTTCTAACATTTCACAACCTTTGAAAGATTATCCAAGGGCTAGAAGATTATGGACTTCACTTTGGAAAAAAAAATTAAAATCACTATAATCCAACATTCTCATTTATATAGGAAGCTAGCTACAGCCTAACAGGGACTCTGTAACTTGCAGTTAGAAAGACTTGAATTCAAATGTGACCTCAAACACTTACTAGCTACCAATGAAAAGTCCTTTATCCCTGTTTCACTCAGTTCCTTAATTTAAAAGATGTTTAATTTTTTCAGCCTTAAAGTTGAAATGTTAAATGTGAAAGAAGTGCCTTGTTATCATCAACATCATCATCATCATTACAATGGTAAGCACAAGAGCCCTTTTTATGATTCTCTATTTTATTCTAACAAAGGTTTACTTCATATTTGTAATATTTTATGATATTTTTATTATATTATCTATTTATGCACATATATGTATGTTTGTATGTATATATAAATGTGTGTGTGTGTGTGTGTGTGTGTGTGTGTATAGATAGAGAGACAGAATTTTTTAGAATTTGTAAAAATTACGTAAGAAAATAATTTTTACTCAGATTTTAAGCTACTAGATGGAGTGTGGTTTCTAATTAATTGATAGCATCTCTACAGTGCCTATCATATACTATCTCTTAAAAAACAAATGCTTCCTAATTCTAGAGCTAGTGATTTATTCACTGTACCACTTATCTTTATGTTAATTTTACTACAGAGTATTAGCAAAGCCAATGGATTTTTTTAAAGGGAGAATACTTAACCCAACTCAGGAGTATTCCTATGTTTAGGGAAGTTAAGAGAAAAATCTGTGCTGAGCTCCTTTTCTCATAGTTACTAAACTGCTATTGTTATTCCTCTGGAACTTTGAAATGCCTTTGGCAGTAACCTAATGATGCCAGAGAACAGCATTGGGTTAGTCCATTTGTTTAACAATCTGGCTTGAGTGATATGGTGAAGCCTGCAAATTGAAAAGGAATGTTACAATCCTGTATTGCATACTAATAGTAAGTATAACTAAGCTCGGAGGCCCTGCCAAATATAGCCACTTTGGTAAAGAGAAAATCTTGGCTTTCCCTGACAGGCCTGAGTCTCATTCTGATTTTGAAGTAAAAGTAGAGTGAAATGACCTTACTAAAACATTTAGCTGCTTCTATATATCTGTTCTATTTTTTAAATCCTTTGCCAAAAACAGCCCATTGCTTTTAATCATGTAGAAGAAACCAGCATTGGACTTTGGCAAGCCACTTGAAAGTTTTGCTGAGAATTCTTTTTCCAGGTGGAGATACATTACAAAAATATTCTGACACAATATGCTCTCCTGTGATAGAAAGCAACTTTGGTTATGTAATACTTGAAGTCCTGAAAAAAGGCACATACTTTTTTTTCAATTGTCCAACTAAGATCATATGCCAAATTAAAAAAAAAAATACTTCTCTAATTAGATTACCAGGTCTATTCTTGGTGTTATTTCATTTTGATGTTACTTATACTTTGAACAGGAAAAAAAAGAAAGAACTGAGACATGTAACAAGATAATGAGTTTTTTTTTTTAATTTCTGTCTAAAAAACCCAATCAATAAAGGCAAAGTTGTGATCCTCCTCAAATATGATCAGATGTCTGCCTTACTTCTTCACTTTATTTTTTATATGCAGATTTAATGTTAAAATTTAATTTTCCATTTTTAAAAATTATTTTGATAGTGAACAAGATGAGGTGAGATCTTTCAAGACAGTTGTAAACATCAAGTAAGGCTTCATCTATTTCAGAGTTTAAGTAGGTCTGAAGGACTTGAAGCATTGAGTCAAGGACATACTTAAGTCCCCTTCCTGCTATCCTTCCATGACATCAGTATCTCCCTATTTCAGTCAAATATGGGCAACTCTGTACTTATTAGTCAAGTTCAATTTCTCAGGTAGTTTCCCCATTTAGAATGTAAGATCCTCAGCCAATAAGGATGAGGGTCAGTGGTGGGAGCGGGTATTTGCGTTAGGGATTAAATGTGTTGACCCTGCCACTGAGGAGGCTTCCTCCCTTCCATTGACTGTTCAATGGGTGGGATGCCCTTCTCGGGAGAATGTATAATAAACTTTGCTTTGCTTCTAGAGAGGTCTCCAGCTTTTTAAAATTAAAATGATGATCCCTCACCATTTCTGAACCACACAGTTTTGGGGGCTCATCCGGGATCACACAACTTGTGGTGAGTAGGTGAACCCTTGGGGTGCTACTGGAGTGGTGCCCTGCCCTAATTTAGGCAGCCTGCCAGCCTCCAGGGCTTCTCCTTACTCCCCAAGGTAAAGTGGGCCCAAAATGGAGAAACTCAGAGCAAAGCAAAGTGGAGAAACTCCACGATAAAATCCCGACCAATTTGGTGGAGGACATATCAGTCAAGCAATTTGCTGCACAGCAACCCAGAGGTAAGCCCCCTGTGAGGCCCTTGAGTCATAAACTCTGGAGGGGTCTCTGGAGAGGACCTTGTGAGTCCTGGAATCTTAAACGCTGGGTCTCTCGACAGGATAGTCTTGGCTAGGCCTTCTAGGGTGACTGAAGTCAATTGGTGACAATTGGTGTCTTTGGATGTTTTGGAATTTAGATTCTGTCCAAATTAAATGGGTGTGGCTCAGTCCCAGCCAGAGAGAAATGAGAAAAATGATCAGAAAATACCGGTAGATAGTCCCTTAGGAGATAAATTAAGTATGAACTGCCAAAATATATAAGGAAAAGCAAGGAAAAAGAAAACGATGATAAGGTATTGTTGTTTTGTCTGGGGTGACAAAGATATTAGTAGAGGCACTATTGAAGACTGGGTGTGCCAAAGACTGAATTTGTACCCGAAAGAGAAGGAAAGGATTTAATTCCATCAGCCCCTCCAAGGGCCCTCAGTGCTGGGAGGAGAACTTATGTCTATGTTGAATTCTCTCTTCTCACAAGAGGAGAGGGGACTAATTAGAGGTGCAGCTATGAAGGAGTGGGACAGGAGAAACCCTCCAGCTGCAAGAGTTTTAGCTGACCAGAAATACCTTTTGGCAGATCCCAATTGGGATCACAAACACCCTATACATTGGAGAAGTAAGTGGGATTGAAAGAGTGAAGATGGTGGCTTCTTTCCTTTCCCTCCCAAGGGTCCTGACTGCAGAGGGCTACGTGACACCAAGGGAAAGAAACTGCTATTTGGTGAAATTCATTATTTTAAATATGATGGCAAAAGTGGTTTTATATTATTGGGAATTTAAAACTGTGTTTGGGATTTTAAGTTAAAATATAGGTTATTAAAACAAAATGCTGGTAGTTTACCTTAAGGGAGGTTGGGGTTGTATCTCCCTACTTGGATGGTACGTTGTTTTCTGGAGGTATTGGGTAATTTGTAACTGAGTTATGCCTAAAAAAAAAAAAGTCATTTCTGGTGGGCATTTGTAAGTTTTATGAAATTTGGTTCAGTTATTTGCAAACCTTGAAGTTTAAAGTTTTTTTTTTTCTTTGACTTAAAGATGAGGGACAAGAAAGATTGACTTGCAAAAGCAATTAATAGCTTAAATGGAGCATCTAGTATTGGTTTGGAAGTGTTTAACATATGTCAGAGAAGGTTTAAGCAAGTAAGCTTTGGAAGGAGAGAGATGGGACAGGAAGAGATGGTATGAGAGAAAAAGACAGAGGAAAACAGCTTTCCAGAAATGCAGAAGAAAAAGGCACAATTCCGTAGTGAATCTGTTATTTGCCATGGGGAAAGGAGATATATCCCATGAGGTTGGGGCCTGTCTTGAACTGGCAGATTGAATCCTGGGGAAATGGCACCCTAAAAAGTTAGCTGTGATAAATTAGGGTAGGGAAGCATGGTGGAGTGGGGGAACGGTGGCCATGTGGAGAGGGACCTTGTCAGGTCATCTAATCCCCCTTCCCCATTAAGTATGGTGGCTTTTTAACAACTGCAACACCTTGCTGGTTCGGATATCAATTGCTTCTACTGTTTAAAGGAACAGCTTACATTCATATGGTGTTAATAACTGAATGTTTTATTTTTATTTTTCAAGTCTATAGCTGTTCTAAGAAGTTTGTTAGAACTGTGAGTTATCTGAAAGCAATTTATTTCTACTAAGATCCCATCTGGCTAAAGCAAATTATTTAATGTTTATTATCTCCTTGTTTAAGAAAGATGATAAAAAAATCTAGAGCAGGATTTTAATCTGATCTGATAATTTGATAGGCCTATTTCCAAAAATTTTTTTTTTTTTTTTTTAAGAATAAGAGTATTAATGTTAAATCTGAAAGATCTAAAAGTTTCTTTTATGTGGAAACGGGATGGACAACATGTGATTTAGAATTTTTTTTCTTTGTATTTGAGTATTTTAAAGGCAAAATGATCTGTGTAATGTTACTTAGAACTATCTATTTAGATAAGAAAGATAAACTGTATAAACTGTGAACTTTCTAGGATGAACCTTTTACTGTGATTCTTGAGAACTAGATTCATCTGAAGCCTTGATTAATGATAATTGCTGTAGCAGATAAAATCTTTTGGGACTGCCGCTAATATTTACTGGAGTTTTGAATTCAGGTATGACTGCATAGGTCATAAGATGGAATGGTTAAAACTTAAGGACAGTTATCTGAAGTGAAACTGCCTTAAAAAGATATTTTAATTTGCAGCCCAAATTTTGGTTGCCGCTATTAATCTTTTAACCTTTTTACTTCCTGGGGCTAGAGTTTCTTTATCTAAAGGCTTACTTTGCCCAAGTACTTGGGGCCACTCCCACTTTGCCTTTTCTTCTTTGAGAAAAAGCTGGGAATCTCATCATGCCCTGATTAGGCTAAAGTTTAGGCCTACAAACTTTTACACTATATGTTGATGAAAGGCAGGGCTATCTCTGGAACCCCAATCCTAGTCCCCTGACTTACTTATCAAAGATCTATATTGTCTTTAGATGCATCTTTTATGTTTTGCATGATCATGGTTTGGGGTGGGAGGGAAGATAATATATGGAAAGAGAACTTTTGGTACCCAAACCCCCATTAAATATGCAGAGAAAATGAAATGAAGAGGATTCACTCCAGGTGAAGGGAAAGAGGCTTATAGGATCAGCTGCCCATGTTGCATTGCTGATCCTTTGCTCCTGACCAGTGGCTTTCCTTTCTAAAGTATTAGATCCAGTAGCCAAAGGATGACTGACCTGTGTACAAGCAATAGCTGCTACCACTCTCTTGATAGAAGAGAGTAGGAAGCCCATCTTTGGAGGCAGTGTTATAGTAAGTGTCCCACACCAAATAAGAACAATATTAAATCAGAGGGCTGGGAGATAGCTCACAGATTCCAGAATGTTGATAATCCTTATCCTGCCTCCTGTCCCCTGGAACAGAACCACCCCTGCAGAGGAATATTGTTGTTTAGAGTTAATTGATTTTCAAACGAAAGTAAGAGGATTTACAAGAATCCCCAATGCCATCCTTATAGATGTATCTTCTAGAGTGGTAGATGGGAAATTCTTTTGCGGCAAGGGGAATTAGATTAGCAAATGAGAAGGTCAAAAGAGCTGGAGACCAGGAGATTTCTCATATAATGGCCTTGATACCTGTACTTCCCCCTAGTCTACCCTCTTGCAGTTTTACCCAGAAGGAAAAAGAGAAGGCCTTGACGCTTGGAGCAGTTGGGAACTCGGAAGGACGATGGCTCTTACCTGATGGCAGAGAGGTACTGACCAAAGCAAGTATGAGGCAGGTCCTTCAGCAACTGCACCAGGGCAGTCAGTGGGATGTCCAAAACCTATGTGATGCTGTACTGACAAGGTACGTTTCCCTTGGCCTATATACTATGGCTTGACAACAGGACAGCTGTCTCATTTGTCGAAGGACTGACAAGGCTGCTCAATGCCAGATCCCAAAAGGGGGATGAGCTCTGGGAATCAGACCATTCTAAAGCATCCAGGTGGACTTCCCTGAGCTGCCTCAAATACTTGCTGGTCATAGTGGACCATCTGACTCATAGGTGGAGGCATTCCCCTCAGGTCAAGCAACTGCCTCGACAGTAAGGTCTTATTAAAACAAATTATTCCCAGATATGGAATAGTGGAGAAGGTAGACTCAGATCAGGGAACACATTTTTCTGCCCAAGTTTTGCAGAATCTGACTGGGGCCCTAGAAATCACTTGGGATCTCCACAACCCTTGGCATCCCTCTTCTGGGAAAGTAGAAAGAATGAATCAAGAAATAAAACAGCAACTGACTAAATTATCTTTAGAGACCCAACTACCTTGAACTAAATGTCTTCCTCTTGCTGTGGTCAGAATCAGAATCAAGCCATATAGAGATATTGGGCTTTCACCTTATGAATTATTGTATGGTCATCCTCTCCAGGCTTGTCCTATGGGAAACTGGGATCCTATCTTAGAGACAAAGGATTTATTTCTTAAGAGATATGTTAAGTCATTGCTAAGACATTTACAAGGACTTCAACAAAAGCATTAATAGCTCAGACTCCTCCTAGGTTTCCCTGTTCATAGAATTCAGCTTGGAGATTGGGTGTTGATCCGTTCCTGGAAGGATGAGAAGCTGATTCCGTGCTGGGACAGACCCTACCAGGTGATACTGACCTCTCGGACACTGCAATTCGCACCCAGGAACAAGGCTGGACACACCACACCAGAACAAAAGGACCTGTGGCACCACCTTTATGAGTGGACAGTTGAAGATAAGGGAGACCTCAAATTACACCTGAGGGGGGGACCGCCACTGAATGGGAACACAAGTTCTGAATCCAGTGCATTATAACTGTATGACTTTTCTTTTCTTACATTAATTACTTGGGGAATTACTTTGGGAAACCCTCTTGGGGCTTTCCCTGAGCTTTGGGTTTACCTATTTTCTCATGATAGCCATAGAAACCAGACCTTTACCTTCCAGAGATGAGAACCAGTTCCTCCTGCTCATGCAGAATATAAGGGGAACTTTTAACTTATCAAATTGTTGGATCTATGGTGGATCCCAACAATTGATCCAATGATTGTGGGTACCTATCCCCTTAAGCCCTGCCTGGATCCTTAGTAACTGATCCCAAATTCATAATGGGACTGATTTCTGGAACTTAGAAGAGAAACATCAGTGGCCATTGACAGAAGATAGGAAAAGGAAATACTGCTTAAATCAGACAGGGCAAAGTTTGAAGCTGGGAAATAGTATATGTAAGTGGACTTAACTCTGGACAAGATAAAAGGCTTTTTCTTTCCTTATCTTGCAGTGGATACTGCAGTGGTCAACTGGACCACTTGCAGTCATCCTTTGGAGCTCTAAGCTCTGGCACAATTCCTTAGAAATTGCTGTGGATTGACAAAAGGCCTTATTTTGTCTGCTCTGTCTCTAAGAGATTCGAGGGAGGCTACAAGGATTTGGAAAACTAAAAGTTTTACCTGTCTAGACATCAATGGGGTTGATACAGTGTCACTCCAGGGACATCTGGGAAACATGGGGCTCTGTTTCCCACATTTTGGAATACCTCTAACCTAATAGGTCAATGGCCAGTTGCCAATTGTAGTTGGAGGAAGGAGCCCAGTTTATGGAAATGTCAGTATGTCACTTTTATAGGGGTAGGTCTCCTAGGGACCAGAGACTAGAGACTAGCAATATTACCTTTTTACAAGGAATAGTTCAGACATATTTTCGAGGGAACAACCTGCTCTACAGGGTCATTATTGGATCTGTGGCTTAACTGCTTATACCCACTTACCTCTTAATTGGACAGGGATTTGCTATATCAGACTAATAGGGTCAACATTTTTCTTTCTTCCTGAACAGGCAAACCAATATTTAGGGATTCAGTTGTATGATGATTTGGGAATAGGGAAATGAGATTTAGATACCTCCATTACTCAAACTAGAGATGCAAATTGTTTGGGGTGATGCCTGGCCTCCAGAGAGAACAGTTAAAGAGCATGAGCCAGCCACCAGGGCTCAAGATGGAAGCTGGGGATATAGAACCCCAATATATATGTTGAGAGATTATCACCAATCAGATGGCTGAGGCACTAGATCTAAATCTTTTGGCTGACCAAGCTACTCAAACCAGAGGGGCTGTTTTACAACATAGACTTGTGGATTATTTGTTGGCTGAGTAAGAGAGAGTTTGTGCGAAACTAAATTTGTATATTTGTTGTATAAAGATTGGTGACAATGGAAATCTAGTAAAAGAAGTCACTAAGAACATTAGGAAACTTGCTCATATTCCTATACAGACCTGGATCTCACTGAGCAATACTTCCTGGTCCTGGCTTGGGGAAAGCTGGTGGAAGCAATTCCTTTGGTTTGGCCTTATAGTGCTCAGTAGTGTTATATTACTCTCTATCTGCGTACCTTGTTTGATCTGATTGATAACCAGAATAATCCAAAACTCATTATCTAGAATGATTAGGTTGGAAGAGAAAGCTGAAGGGTCTGTTAGATTGATGGTGTTAAAAGGTGTTAAAAGTACGGGAGCCAGTGGTCCAAGAGGACCAACAGGCCAGAAGGGGATGAGGAATTCAATAGGGAATGTGAAGTTATGTTACAAGAATTGGAAGAGATCTCAGTGTACAAATAAGAGGGATGACTGAACAAGATGAGGTGAAATCTTTCAAGACAGTTGTAAATATCGAGTAAGGTTTCATCTATTTCAGAGTTTGAGTAGGACTTTAAGCATTGAGTCAAGGACATACTTAAGTCCCCTTCCTGCTATCCTTCCATGACATCAGCGTCTCCCTATTTCAGTCAAATATGGGCAACTATGTACTTATTAGTCAAGTTCAATTTCTCTAGTAGTTCCCCCATTTAAAATGTAAGATCCTCAGCCAATAAGGATGAGGGTCAGTGGTGGGAGGGGGTATTTACGTTAGGGATTAAATGTGTTGATCCTGCCCCTGGCTGGGCTTCCTCCCTTCCATTGACTGCTCAATGGGTGGGATGCCCTTCTCGGGAGAATGTATAATAAACTTTGCTTTGCTTCTAGAGAGCTCTCCAGCTTTTTTTTTTTTTTTTTTTTTTAAATGGTGATCCCTCACCATTTCTAAATCACACAATAGAATTGCTTTCCATGGGATTCTTCTATATAATTATATTTTATTATTATAGTTATGTAAGATCCATGTTGAAAAAAAATAATTAAGTATATAAACTAAATTTCCTCATATAAATAACATAGAAATATCTATTCTTATACTATATGAAAATTACAGCAATCACATCTCCCATGCAAATTATGAAGCATTTTACATGTCACTAATTCACCTATCTTTTAATACTGCAAATAAAAATCTGTTTTTGTTTTTGTTTTTTTGTTTTTTGTTTTTTTTTTTTTTTACTCTCTATAATATGCAAGTTCTGAGAGAATAGGAACTGCATTTTGTGTTTACTCTGGTGTATTCCACAAGGCATATATAAGACAAGAATCACCAGAGTGATTATTTGTTGCACTGTGTTGGTCTACTATGTTGTACACTATTAATAAAAAGGGATAAATAATGAATTATTGTAATTATATAATATAAAGAACTTTCATAAAAGAAAAGCTGTTAATATCTATGCTTACTTTAGTAGCAGGTAAAATAATTCATTCTATTGAAGTGTCTATGCAGTTCATGAGCTCATTTATGATAATAATATACTGTTACAGAAGAGGTTATCATACAGCTAAAAAATGTGATGATTTAAGAAAATAGATGATTTTTCTTAAGGGATGAATAAGGATTTATATTTTGTAGAAAATGAGAAATGTAGAACTTTCTGTTTTGGCAATATAAGTACTTCTTAGTATAAAGTAATCTTTGTGGCAACATGGGCATCAAATTCCTTAATTATGCTCATAGGTCTCTTTTTTTGATTTTCATTTAAACATGTAAACATTGCCTATCTCCCCAAAAGAAAATAATGACATAGTTTTGTTGTTGTTGTTGTTGTTGTTGTTTTAATAATTAAAGATATATTAGTAAATCTCTAGATGACATAAATAATACCAGAGAAGCATTATTCCTGCCTGAAATCAATCCAATACTCTTTCAACTGTTCATCCAACTTGGCAGTATTGTGCCACAATTTTCTTTTAATGTCCTGACCCAGTTTCCCTAATTGTCCTATTTAGCTATTCTGCCTCAGGTTATAACCATTCCCTCATAATGTCTGATAGGATGAAGGTCTTATATCTTAGACCTTAGGCTATACTTATTCCCTCTTAATGTTTAATGGGATAAAGGTCTTTATCATTAGACTATCAGGAGCCTCTCCACCAGTACTTCCCATTATGTCATCCTAGGTGCCTCCCATTAGGTCATCCCTATTCAGGTACCTCCCCCATTATGTCATTGTTCTTGTTACCTAATAAAAGAATCTTGTTATCTGACATTCAGGGCTGGATTCTTTGAGAGGATAGTCTCGTTCATTCCTGGGACCAAACATGGATCATTTGGACCCAGTAAATCTCTCCATTTAATAAATTATTAAATTGTTCTCTAATCTCTGTCTTGCTCAGTTTCTCCAGCATTATAGCAGGGGTAGTATAGAAATTATTAACCATCCAGGGAAAATTAAGTTATTCCAGGGAAATAATTTTCTTATACATGAGTGGAGGTATCTGGTAAAATGTAGGTGGCAGTTGTGGGTGGGGTGATAAGTGACAATAGATTTACTTATGCATTCATTTATCCATCCATCCCTCTATCTATCCATCCAAGATCTGTTAAGTATCAATTGGTATAATATATTATTTAAGATGGTAAGAAAATTAGTAAGATAAAGAAAAAGCAGTCTTTTCACTCTAGGAATTTACTTTCTACGAAATATTATTCTTGGTTCCAGTTTTGTTATGTAACATCTGAGCATTTTACTTACTGTTTCTTGATTTCATTTTGCTCATTTTCAATATAGTGGAATTGAACAAGAACACTTCTAAAGCAATTACTAGTTCTTACCTTCTATCATGCTACCTGAATTTTATATTATAGATATTTCACTTACATATAAGAACCTACTATCTAAGAATATATACGCATGTACTACACATATATGTGAGATAGATATATGTTTGCCTGTATATGTTATCCAGATATTTACTACTATATCTTTAATCACAATAACTATGTCATCATTTTTCACTATTGGGAATGATATGTGTGTATAGTAACACATATATGCATATATATACACATATATTTACTATAACATACCAAGTGCAATAAATAATGCATAATTAATACCAAAATAGTTAACATATTGTACACTTAAACAGTTGGCCATGGAAACAGTGCAAAAGGGAAAAGATGTTACAAACTAAATTTTGATGTTCTGAAATGTTCATTACATATAGCACAATCATCCTAGGGTTCAGTTTCCTATAGAAAATTGAATTTAACATAATTCATAAGGAAGGAGGAGAACATTTACCGAATATTTTTAATTGTAATCTATAGCATAATTATTTCATTAAATAATTCCCAATTACATATAGAATCTTAACAATTATTTATGTTCCAAAGTTTTTCCCTTCCACCCCATTCCCTTCTTGAGAAAGAAAGAAATTTGATACTAAGAATGTTGTAAAATCATGAAAAACATATTTCAACATTAGCCATGTTACAAAATAGAATACTGATAAAAATAAAAAAAAAGAAAACTTTATTTTTTTTAATTGCTGCAGAATGACAGGGGTAGAGCCAAGATGGCAGAGTAAAAAAAAAAAAAAAAAAAAAAAACTGCTCTAATTCTTCCAGCTTCACTCAAATACTACATGAAACCAAGCCTCTGAACAGAATCTGGTGGAATGAAATCACTTTGCAGTTCAAGATAGATTGGAAAACTTCAAGAAACTTAAGTCCCATTGGGGTGAAAAGAGTATTCAGTCCAGCTCAGACAGACTCTAGGAAAGCCAGTGAAATGGTCTTTATCACAACAAAACAGCAACTGAGATCCTCAGTCCTGACTCAGTAAAGGAGCAGATTAGCCTCCAGTTCCAGCTCAAAAGGCAAATTCTTGAATACCAGGCTGTTTCCTGAAAAAAGCAGGCAAAGCTATCCCTGCAAAAGGTAGAGAAAAAAAGAGAGAGAGAGAGAGAGAGAGAGAGAGAGAGAGAGAGAAAGGAACTACCAAAGAAAAGGAAAGAAAATGAACAAGAAAGAAAAAGAACCTTGAAGTTACTTTAATGACAGGGAAGATCAAACAGCAACTCAGATGAGAACAAAATGTCCACAGAGGAAACCTCAACGTATGATATGAAGTAGTCTCAGATTCAAAGAGACTTTTTGGCAGCACTCTTAAAAGATTTAAAAAGACAAATAAGAGAGGTAGAAGAAAAAAATGAGAAAGGAAATGAGAGGTATGCATGAGAGAGACAACAGCTTGGAAAAGGAAGGGAATTCCTTAGAAAAATACAATTGGCTAAATGCAAAAAATATCCACTTAAGAAAACAACACTTTCAAAAGCAGAATTAACCAATTTGGGGGGAAAGAGATACAAAAGCTAAGTGAAGAAAACCACACATTCAAAACTGGAATGAGGCAAATGGAACCTAATAACTCTATGAGATGTGAAGATTTGGTCAAACAAGCTAAAAAGAATGAAAAAATGGAAGAAAATGTGAAATACCTCATTAGAAAAAATAGCCAATGTAGAAAATAGCTCCAGAAAAGACAATTTAAAAATTATTGGTCTATCTGAAAGTCATGACAGAAAAAAAAAAAAAAGAGCCTAGAGAGCATTCCTCAAGAGATCATCAAGAAAAACTACCCTGATATTCTAGATACAGAGAGGCAAATAATCACTGAAAGAATCTAGTAATCACCTTCTCCCGCTTTCTTTTGTTTTAGAACATAAGATGGTCATGACCTCCCTGACTTCTCAAAGAGGTGAGAACCCCCAAAAGAAGGTGATCACGCCTTCCCTAACTGCTCAAAAAAGAAGTGAAAACACCATAAAAAGAAGGTGGTCACACCCTCCCTGACATCTTAGGAAGGGAGATGAAAACACCAAAGGAAAAAGAAAATCAGGTCAGATTAGCGGGTTTCTGAAGGGGCTCACTTGAAACAGATAGACATGGTATACATAAATCAATCAATATGGGAGGCATTACACATAATTACATAAGCACATAGAAATATAACACAGGCTAATAGTAATGTAACAAATAACATGAATCAACATGAGAATTTATACATGTCCATAAGTCCTAGAAATAGTTCAAAAGAAATCCAGTGTCCATTAGTTCATGTGCCAGGAATCCAATAATTCCTGTAAGCTCTGAAGTAGTGCAATAGTCTCATCAATTATTTTTCATCTCAAGGAATCCAATGATTCCTACTGGTTTTTGTTCATCTTGCGTTAGATAATCCAATGATTCCTGAAGATTTTAAAGTTATTTTAACAGTCTCATTGTCAGCCATGCTCTTTCAATGTCAGATGTTTCTTAAATCTTCTCCTTTGTTTTGAGGTTTTTCTCCTTTTCTGTTTCTCTCTGATGGACAAGGCAAATACAGCTTGTTGCCACCCATCTGATTCCTTCTCCACCTGTAGAGATACAAGCAAACCCTCTTCCCAGAAGTTAACCTATCTAATTCCCTTCTATTTACCAATTTGGGATTTCTCCTCATCATCTGACAATTACATTGGAGTTATTTGCACAGGACACTGCCCTATTGGGTTAAAAGGTCTGTATTCTCTCCAACTGTAATCCTGATTGCTTTTCTGTTGGTTGATGACATCAGAGCCCTGAATTTCTAAAGACTCTCTGGGTGTGACTTCAGCTGCTATCATGCCCCATCTGTCTTTTGATTGATACCTTGAATTTGGGCTCTGCCTCTTATTCCTCTGGGTCAATCTACACTCAGAGGCCCAGTTAAAGCCTTGCATTTTGGACATTTTGGTTTTGGGTTTTATTCTCTTGCTCTGTCTTCTCATTCTATCTCCATATTTACAATGAACTCTCAAATGTCCAACTTTTCCACACTGAAAACACTGACAAGTTTCTCTAGAATTCCTTTGCCAAGAAGGACCCTGTCTTTCCTTGTTCATCATAGTTTGGGTATAATAAGCATTTGTGTCCACTGTGGCACAGCATCTTATGATCTCCTCTAAAGGAGCATCTTTGTCTAACCCCCATATAATTCTTTTGCAAACCTCATTGGCATTTTCCTTAGCCAGATGTCTGGTCATTATTTCTGTGGCAACATTATCTCCAATGGTTCTTATTACAGCTAATTGCAAACATCCCACAAAATCAGCAAAAGGTTCAGTGGGACCTTGCTCTATTTTTGTAAAAGCTTTACTTCCATCTTTCTGTCCAGGAGAGAACCCCAAGCTCTTATTGCAACCTTAGAAATTTGCTCATACACTGTTATGAGATTATAAATCTGTTCTGAATTTTCTCTATACTGACCTTCACCAGCTAGTTGGTCAAAAACAATTTGTACATTAGCTCCTGTTTGCCTGTTGCATTGGGCTTGAATCCTACATAATTCATGATACTCCAAAAGCCACAATAAATTTTGTCCCGGTTCTAGACATGTTCTAGCTATGGATTTCCAGTCATTTGAGGTTGAGATTTCATAAGACAAATTATCTAGTAACAGCTCAGCATAAGTGGATGTAGCTCCATAAAGAGTGCAACCCTTTTTCAAATCTTTACTTTTTTCCATATTAAAAGGAGTGTATTTTCTCCCTTTTTGACCTGAAGAATAACTCTCTTCAATAATGGGATATGCATGTATAAAATCAGATATATCTTCTCCTTCATTTTTTGCCTTAATTAATGCTTTTTCCAATTCTTGTCATATTCTTTTTCACAGGAGATGCCTTAATAGGTAGTTCTTATTGCATTACTCCCTCTTCCCTTCTTACTTCTTCCTCCATCCATGAAGGATTAATTGAGCGGGGAGGGTCATGAGATGTGGAATGATCTAATTTCTCCTACTGTGAAGTATCACACTCAGAATTGTATTTAACGCCATTCTTATCTGCTTTTCACCTAGTTTAGTTGGCACCTCTCCTTCCTGCTGTTTCTTCTTTTTCCTTATTTTAACACTTATAAAATTTGCTAAAGCCAGTTGTATTAAATTATAGTATTAAGTACGTCTTTGGAAATTGAATCAGGTCCATTTTTATTATAGAATTGACAAAGATCCTCTCCTACTAATTTCCACTCCTCTAGATCCAATTCTTTTTCCATAGAAAAACAAGGACATATGTGCTTTGCAGTTTCTAAAAGTTCAGTGATCTGCTGCAAAATTATAATCAAACTATGGCTTTCCATAACTTTGACAATGTTCTCTAAACATTTTCCTTGAATGCTCTCTAAACATTTTCCTTGAACAGAAACAGAAGGCTGTTTTCTAAATATCTGTCCCATCTTAGATGAAATTCTACTTTAACTCTTTTAACAAAATTTCTTTGTTGTACTCACCCTAATTTCTGGGTCAAAAGTTCCTCTCCTACTAATTTCCACTCCTCTAGATCCAATTCCTTTTCCATAGAAAAACAAGGACATGATGTGCTTTACAGTTTCTAAAAGTTCAGTGATCTGCTGCAAAATTATAATCAAACTGTGGCTTTCCATAACTTTGACAATGCTCTCTGAACATTTTCCTCGAATACTCTCTAAACATTTTCCTTGAATAGAAACAGAAAGCTGTTTTCTAAATTTCTGTCCCATCTTAGATGAAATTCTACTTTAACTCTTTTAACAAAATTTCTTTTTTGTACTCACCCTAATTTCTGGGTCAAGAAGACTTTTCCACTGGATTCACAATCAGAGGCCCTATGTTGGGCACCAAAGGGTCCAAGATCTGGAATTGAAGGTCCAAGGTTCAAGTCCCTGTTCGGGCACCAAAATGTGGTGGTGTTCTTCTTTTTAAAAATATAATGGTTTTCTGTGGGAGCAGGTTTCTTGGGGAGGTTTTCTGGAGGTAGCCTTCATTTCAGTTAAAAGTAATAATTACTCTAAATACAGCCAGCTGAAAAAATCCAAATGTTTCTTTCTTATCTCTTTCCAAGCCCAGTTAGCTTTTCTTAGAGGCCCCTCTCTCTCTCTCCTTGGTTCTAAGAGCTCTTGCCGCTTTGTCCTTTGCTTCTGCCTCTGCTTCCTTCAGTCTCCAGCCAGCACAAAGGTGAAAATTGGAATGAATCTGACTTGCCTCTGAGAGAGGGCTTCTGGCTGAACTGACTTGATGCTCCCCTCTCAATCTTTTCAGCTGAACTAACTTGACTGGCTCACTGAAGGTCTATTTATTCTCCTTCTCCAAGAGTGGGATTGTGGGATCTGAGAGTGGGATTATGGGTTTCCTACCAGAGTACTCTCTGGCCTTAAGAGTTTCTTGCTTATATGAGCTTTCTAAAGGTGTGAACACAAGCATTGTTTCTATCAGTATTAGCGACTTATCACCTTGTAAGGATTCGCTCTAAGGTGTGAATCAATAAGCATTGTATTAATTCCATTGAGTTAACACTAGGATTCTAACATCTCCCTTAAGTTATCACCTTGTTTCAAGTTGAGTTAACTACTAGGATTCTATTAACCTTCCAAGATTGATTGCTGTAGTCTGAATTGAGAGTTCATCTGTTCTCTCTCTGGAGGTGAATACCATTTTTCATTAGTACTTTGGACTTATCTTGGATCATTATCTTGAGCAAATAGCAGAAAACATTTTTTTCTTCCTTTTTCCTACCACATCACAGACACATTTTATAACTTGTTTAGTCATTTCCCAGTTGATAGGCATCCTCTTGATGTGCAATTCTTTAATATTACAAAAAAAAAAAAAAAAAAAAAAAAAAAAAACCTCTTATAAATATTTTTAAAGAAACAAGTTCTTTCCCTTCTTTTGTCTCTTTGGAATATAGATCTTGTTGTGGTATGATTGAGTCACAGATTATATAATTTTATAGCTCTTTGAAACACTTCAGATTTCTTCTCCAGAATTGTTGGACTAGTTCACAATAGTAACAATAATTCGTTAGTGTTTCTATTTTCCACATCATGTCCAGAATTTGTCACTTTTTTTTTTCTTTTCTAAGGTTATTTTAATGTGTTTTTCTCTAATAAATAGGGAGTTAGAGATTTTTATGTAACTATTGATAGCTTTGATTTCTTCTAAAAATGCTTGTTCATATAATTTTATCATTTAACAACTAAGAAATTGGTCTTATTTTTATAAATCTGGTTTAGTTACCTATATATGTGAGAAATGAGGATTTTATCAGTAAACTTGTAAGACTTTCCCCAGTCCCTGGTGTATATTCTAATTTTGCCTGTTTTCTTTGTACAAAAGCTTTTTAATTTCATTTAATTATTCTCTGATCCAGCAATACTACTACTATGCCTGTATCCTGAAGAGATCAAAGGAGAAGGACCTACATGAACAAAAATATTTGTGGTAGGAAAGAATTGGAAGCTGATGATTATCAATTTGGGGAATAGTTGAACAAGTTGTATCATATGATACTATTTCACTATATGAAATAACAAAGTACTTAATTTCAGAAAAAATGCAAAATTATATATGAATTGATAGAAAATGAAGTGAGAAGAATCAGGAGACCATTGTGCAGAGCAACAAAAATTAATTGATGATCAACCATGAAAAAATTGGTTACACTGATCAATATAGTGATACAAAGCAATTCCAAATAACTCATGATGAAAAATGAAATCCATCTCCAGAGAAATAACTAATGAACTCTAAATGCAAATTGAAATATATGTATGTATGTATATGTGTATTTATATAATATACATATAATATATAATAATATAATATATAATAATATAATATATTGTTTCTCCCTCCCCCCCTTTTTTTTTGTTTAACAGCTAAAATGGAAATGTATTTTCATGATTTCACATGTATAACTGACATCATTTTGTTTGCTTTCTGACTGGGTGGGGGAGTATTGGAAAGAAAAGAGGATATGAAATTAAATATTTAAAAAAGAATGTTAAAATAAATAATAAACAGATTGCATCTGACAAAAAATTATATATATATAAAAATTTCCATGATTCTTGATATCACATTTGACCATAAACTCTTCAATTATCCACCAATCTACTAGACAGAATCTTCTATGCTCCCCTATTTTATTTATAACGTCATGCTTTATAACAAAATCATTTTTTTTTCATTTCTAATTTATAGTGATCTATGTCTACTTTCTGATAAACTGTTTTATAGTTTTCTCAGAAATTTTTGTCACATGTTGATTTTTTTTTAGCCCTAAAGCTTGGCTCTTTGAGTTTGTCCATCAATAGACTGCTGTGTTCATTTACTATTATGTATTGCATACCTAATTTATTCCACTGATTCATTGATCCATGTCTTAGTACCAGTACATTTTGATGATTATAACTTTGTAATATTTGAAATCTACTACTTGTAGGCTACCTGCCTTCACATTTTTCCCTCATTGATTCACTTGATTATTCTGGGGATTTTGTGATTATTTTTACAGATGTATGAAATAATTCATTGGTAGTTTAGTATGACACTGAGTAAATCAACTTAGACCCATGAGAAATTAAAACTTTTCCATTTGTTTAGATCTGACATTGTGTGGAACATTTTTTTTCCTTAATTTTGATCATATACTTCCTAGTTTGACTTGGCAGGTAAACCACAAAATATTTTATTTTGAAAACAATTGTTTTAAATTGAATTTTTTTTTAAATTGAAGCTTTTTATTTTCAAAATATATACATGGATAATTTTCAACATTCACCTTCAAAACCTTGTGTTCTAATTTTTTTCCTCTCTTCCCTTCATTCCTTTCCCTGGACAGCAAGTGATCCAATACATATTAAACATGAGTAATTTTTCTATACATTCATTCACAAATATCATGCTGCAGAAGAAAAATCATACCAAAAAGGAAAACATATGACAAAGAAAACAAAATTCAAGCAAACAACAAAAAGAATGAAATATACATCACAATCCACATTCAGTTCCCAATGTCTTCTCTCTGGGAGCAGATAGCTTTTTTCAGCAGAAGACCATTGGAACTGGCCTGAATCATCTCATTGTTGACAAGAGTCATGTCCATCATAATTGATCATTACATAATCTTGTTGTTGTCCAGTAAAATGACCTCCTGGTTCTGTTCATTTCACTTAGCATCAGTTCATGTAAGTTTCTCCAGTCCTCTCTGAAATCATCCTGATGATCATTTTTTAATAGAACAATAATATTCCATAACATTCATATACCATAACTTATTCAGCCATTCTTCAACTAATGGACATCCACTCAGTTTTCAGTTTCTTGCCACTACAAAAGAGCTTCCACAAGCATTTTTGCACATGTAGGTCCCTTTCCCTCCTTTATGATCTAATTAGTATACAAGCCTAGTAGAAATACTGCTGGATCAAAAGGCATACATAGTTTGATAATCCTTTGGGCATAGTGGAACTTCTTTCTATTCCTTCCTGCTAGGTTTTATTAGAAGTATATATTATCTAGATTCAAAAACAAGCAGGAAAAAAATGCAAAGTGATTAAAAAAAAATCTGTACTCAGAATTTGTTGGAATCCTTACTAACTGCTAACTAATTAGAGTTGACCTAATCTTACAAGAAGATTTTGGCCAGAACCTGAAACAAGGTACTAAGTAGAACTAATTAATACAAGGCTTGTGTTCACACCTTTACTCATTGGAGTTCACTAGTATGCCAGCTTCACAAAGTAAACTTTCTAACTTCAAGGGAGTTCACACCTTCCTTAAAGCTCTTTGGGCCAGAGAGCACTATGGGAGAAAACCCATAATCCCATTCTCTCAGAAGAGTCAGATATAAGGCCAGTGATGAGAGATCTATTCCAGAATACATTTTTTCCTCTTGGCTGGCTGGTCGCAGAGGAGAGTTCAGCTGGACTCGAGAGGAGCGACTCTGGTGCAGAGAGCACTTTGATGGATTTCAGCGGAATTACGCCAGAAGCCCTCTTTCCGAGGCAAAGCAGAATATATTCCACTTGGCTGGCTGGTGGCAGACGAAGAGTTTTCAGAGGATAAAGCTATGAATGGAGAGTTCAGTGGACAACCAGATTCATCTTCATCTCACACCACTGTAGCTGGTGGCTGGGCTCCTGCACGCCCCCCACTGAGACGAAGCTGGTCTGAAAGACTCACCAGAAAGCTAGCCGAGCCCCAAGTGAAGGAGACAAGAGATTCATTCCTTCTCTGTGTTGGTCGGAGGCTGAAGAAAGCAGAGGCAGAGGCGAAGGACAGAACCTTTGGATTTGGAGACATCCAGAGGGCTCTAAACTAAACCGGCTATGTTTTGAGAAGAACAAGAACTCCAACATTTGAACTCATAACAAGAATTCATCAGTTCCCCCCCACCAGGGGTGGATACTTCTCATTATGAGACTTTACAAATTATTTTGAATTCTATTATTGTTCAGAATAGCCGTCTTTCAATGTCAATCAACATTACAGCATTGCTATTGTTATACACAATGGTCTTCCAATGCTTCTTACATGATTTTGCATCAGTTCAAATAGATCTTGCCACATTTATTCTGAACCTCCTTATTTCCCATAATACAATAGTGCAACATAATAACCATATACCACTACTTATTCAGACATTTCCCAATTAATGAGCACCTCCTTGATTTCTAATTTTTTGTCACCAAACAAAATTGCTATAAATATTTTTATACATATACATCATATTCCTCTTTCTTTTCATCTCTTTGGAATACAGACCTAGTAGTGGTATTGTTGGGTCAAAAGTTTTATACATTTTCAAAGCCCTTTGTGCTTACTTCCTAACTGTTCTTCGGAATGGTAGAACTAGCTACTTCTTCACAAATAATTCATTAGCATACCAATCTGTTTTGTTGTTGTTGTTGTTGTTGTTTTGTTCTCTTCATCTTCATCATTTCTAACATTTGATAATTGAAACATTTATTTATCAGTTGGAGAATACACACACACACACACACACACATTCATTTCCATAGTCAGTGTATATTTAAGGAATGCAGCTTTATCAGAGAAACTTGTTGCAAAATTTTGATTTTACTTTACCACTGTATTCCCAGTAAAATTGAATCATGGCTTTAACTATCAATTTTGTGACTATTTCTTTTCATTCTTTTCCATTGTCATTTTAATTATCTTCCCTAACAGTCTTGAACTGATATTGAAAATTTTGTTACATTTCTTTTCTTATTTTCATGACTTCCTTTATTAAATAAAATCATGCCAATCAATAAACATTTATTGCATGCTTACTATATGCCAGGAATGTGCTGGGTGAATCTGAAAAAGCAACACATTAGAGAAAGAAATTTTACTAAATATTTTTGTAGAACTACTATTAATATATTTTATTTCATAGAGTGTAGATAAAAAGTACTAAATAAATATGTTGAAATATTTTTATGTATGAATTATTAGATCAAGATGATATCCCATAATATCCAAGAGTGATTATCATGTACATTTGAGAGCCTTTACATTTACAAATCTCTTATGCAGATCCCATATTAACTAGAAACAATCTCACAAATGGTCATATTATGACCATTTGTTCTGTATGATCAATTAATTTAAGATTAATTTAGTAAAATGATATTGTCATTTATATTTGTTCAACACTATTCTTAAAGACATTTTTACTTAACTAATTTTAATAGCAACAATTCAAGACAAAAGATAGATGAAAAAGACAAGCTTGTAATTTTCTTGATTTCTTCATACTACTACAAAATAAAATTTAAAATCATAATTTAACATTATTGCAACGTTGTTGTGTTGAAAAGTGGTTTTTAAATACAGTGGCATGCTCATGATTGGAATAAAAATCAAAGACTGAATATGAACTCAATTGTGATTCCAAGGCCAATGTTTGTTCTATATTGGGATATGCTAGGTCTTATAGGTTTCACTCAAGAATACAATATCCAAATTATTTGAGTAAAATCCTAATTAGAAACTTCTAAATCTTTCCACTGCACCTGGCTTGTTTTCCATCTATGAAATGTTAATTTTTTTTTTCAATATTGTCAAATTAATTTATCTTACTAGATACAAAGACTTAGAAAATTACAACAATCAGCAAATGTCATTATTAATAAATGATAGCCCATGGCTCAAATAAGTGAAATTTATTTATTAGAAATAATTAAGAAACAATATTAAAATTGTAAAGACAAATGTCTCTACTACTGCCTCTGAGAGTTTTCATATATTCTTTTGGCATCTCTAATAGTAATCCCTCCCACATCTTATTACATAATACTAGCACTTAGTATATTGCTGGGCATATAATACGCATCTAACAAATGTTTATTGATTGATTATTGATACACTGACCTTATCACTTAAACTAGTCACCAATCTCAAAAGGAAACAATTTCCTTAAAAGGATAGTTTTCAAGAAAATAGATACTTCAAGATAAAAAAATATTACTTGGAAATTATAAAGGTTTTTTTTTTTTTTCTGGAATGTTGCAACTATGAAACTAACTACTTATAAATTTTTAAATGTCTGTATATATAAAAAGTATTATGAAAATAGTGCACAAAAGCAAAATTTAAAAAAAATACATACATACATACACACACACACACACACACACATATAGTTAAGTTCTTCTAAATGATACTGTTAAGATTTACTAGATTAGACTAGATTATATTTGTTTCTGATGTCATTAAGAGTATAATATTGACACCTAATGGCCTGAAAGAGTTAACACTTTCCCAGAAAGTGATTTGTTTTTGCTCATCAGTGGAATCTAGTTTGGTTATCTAAGGAACTCTCCAACATCTCTACTCAAATTTACACTCAGTATTTTTGCCACATTAATCAGCCTCAACAAATAGTTCCAAGAGAACTGTTTGGGCAATCCTATGATGAACAATCTGGATCCACAAAGGAACTGCTGAAGGGATTTTTGTTTATAAATTTGAGAGGAAAACACAAACAGAGAAAGCAGCTGTTCAAGTGGGTATGTTTGTATATACAGAAATATATTTCAGGACATGGCTTCCTGTGAATCCATGGACAAAATCATTTGGAAATATCAAAACATTCTTCCTAATTTTTTTAATAAGACTCCAAGGTTATTCTCAAAGGAATAAAATATGGAAAAGATTTTACTCTAATAAAATTGCCATTCTTCTATTAGATTTTTACTGGGTTTTAGAGAGCTGGTTACTAATATACTTCTCAAATGTGAGAAAATTAAGACAGAGAGGATACTATAATTGCTGTAAATCCATGGGACCATTTATGTCTATTGGACCTATCTGGGAAGGCAGGTAGGAGGTAAATTATTTTATTTTATTTTATTTTTTTTAATTTTATTTAATAATTACTTTATATTGACAGAATCCATGCCAGGGTAATTTTTTTTTTTTTACAACATTATCACTTGCACTCGTTTCTGTTCCGATTTTTCCCCTCCCTCCCTCCACCCCCTCCCCCAGATGGCAAGCAGTTTTATATATGTTAGATATGTTGCAGTATATCCTAGATACAATATATGTTTGCAGAACTGAACAGTTCTCTTGTTGCACAGGGAGAATTGGATTCAGAAGGTAAAAATATAACCCGGGAATGTTGGAATTCTTACTAACTGCTAACTAATTAGAGTTGATCTAATCTTACAAGAAGATGTTTTGGCCAGAACCTGAAACAAGGTACTAAGTAGAACTAATCAATACAAGGCTTGTGTTCACACCTTTACTCATTGGAGTTCAATGAGTTCACACCTCCCTTGAAGTCACTGGGCCAGAGAGCACTATGGGAGAAAACCCATAATCCCTCTCTCTGGAAGGAGCATAAATAGGCCAATGGGCCAGTCGGAGAGTTCAGGAGAGGAAGACGCTACAAGTCGAGATTTCACCGGAATGACATGAAGACTGGGGCTGGCTGGAGGCTGAAGAAAGCAGAGGCAGAGGCTGAAGGACCAGACCCTTGGATTTAAAGACATTTGGAGAGAGCTCTTGGAACCAAGCAGAGAGATAGGCCTCTAAGCTAACCGGGCTATATTGGAGATAATAAAAGATCTGAACTTTTATCACCTGGCTGCTTTTTGAGAAGAAAAAGTTCACAACATTTTGGCGCCCGAACAGGGACCGATTCAGATCCATCTGAACTAGATCACAACACGGGAAGAAAAATAAAAATGCATATGGTTCACATTCGTTTCCCAGTGTTCTTTCTTTGGGTGTAGCTGCTTCTGTCCTTCATTTATCAATTGAAACTCAGTTAGGTCTCTTTGTCAGAGAAATCCACTTCCATCAAAATATGTCCTCATACAATATCATTGTCGAAGTGTATAATGATCTCCTGGTTCTGCTCATTTCACTCAGCATCAGTTCATGTAAGTCTCGCCAGTCCTCTCTGTATTCATCCTGCTGGTCATTTCTTACAGAACAATAATATTCCATAACGTTCATATACCACAATTTACCCAGCCATTCTCCAATTGATGGGCATCCATTCAATTTCCAGTTTCTAGCCACTACAAACAGGGCTGCCACAAACATTTTGGCACATACAGGTCCCTTTCCCTTCTTTAGTATTTCTTTCAGATATAAGCCCAATAGAAACACTGCTGGATCAAAGGGTATGCACAATTTGATAATTTTTGGGCATAATTCCAGATTGCTCTCCAGAATGGTTGGATTCGTTCACAACTCCACCAACAATGCATTAGTGTCCCAGTTTTCCCGCATCCCCTCCAACATTCATCATTATTTTTTCCTGTCATCTTAGCCAATCTGACAGGTGTGTAGTGGTATCTCAGAGTTGTCTTAATTTGCATTTCTCTGATCAATAATGATTTGGAACACTCTTTCATATGAGTGGTAATAGTTTCAATTTCATCCTCTGAAAATTGTCTGTTCATATCCTTTGACCATTTATCAATTGGAGAATGGCTTGATTTCTTATAAATTTGAGTCAGTTCTCTATATATTTTGGAAATGAGGCCTTTATCAGAACCTTTAACTGTGAAGATGTTTTCCCAGTTTGTTGCTTCCCTTCTAATCTTGTTTGCATTCGTTCTGTTTGTACAAAGGCTTTTTAATTTGATGTAATCAAAATTTTCTGTTTTGTGTTCAGTAATGGTCTCTAGTTCATCTTTGGTCACAAATTTCTTTCTCCTCCACAAGTCTGAGAGATAAACTATTCTATGTTCCTCTAATTTATTTATAATCTCGTTCTTTATGCCTAGGTCAGGACCCATTTTGATCTTATCTTGGTATATGGTGTTAAGTGTGGGTCCATGCCTTGTTTGTCATTCTTACAATTTTATTTATATAACTACAAAAAATAAAATGAACTACAAATTTTAAATATTGTATTACTTTGTTTCTTAGTCTTTTGTAACATTTTTATGTTTATTACTTTTTAAAAATATAATGGAAAAAAGTTATGTTACTATATTACAAACAATATTCAATAAGATAAATATTCTGCCAACGTACAATGCTTGATGATAAAATAAAATAAAAAATACAAATAAAATTGATGTTTCATTATACATACACAGGATCGTGGTTTTTTTTTTTTTTTTTGGATTTGTTTTATTGTTAGAAATTCTTTATTAAAAATAAGTTGCCTTAATAAACTTCTCATAATGCAAATTAAGATAACTCTGAGATACCACTACATAGCTGTCAGATTGGGTAAGATGACAGGAAAAGATAATGATGAATGTTGAAGGAGATGTAGGAAAACTGGGACACTGATACATTGTTGGTAGAACTGTGGAGGGATCCAACCATTCTGGAGAGCAATTTGGAACTATGCTCAAAAAGTTATCAAATTGCACATATCCTTTGATGCAGCAGTGTTACTACTGGGCTTATATCCCAAAGAGATCTTAAAGGAGGAAAAGGGACCTACATGTGTAAAAATGTTTGTGGCAGTCCTCTTTATAGTGGCCAGAAACTGGAAATTGAGTGGATGTCTATCAATTGGAGAATGGTTGGCTAGATTATAGTATATGAATACTATGGAATACTATTGTTCTATAAGAAACAACCAGTAGGATGATTTTAGAGAGGCTTAATGAGATCTACATGAACTAATGATAAGTGAAATGAGCAGAGCTAGGAAATCATTATATATGGCAACAACAAGACTATACAATGATCAGTTCTGATGTAAATGGCTTTTTTTCAATATTGAGATAATTCAAACTAGTTCCATTTGTGCAGTGATGAAGAGAGCCATCTACACCCAGAGAGAGAACCATGGGAACAGAGTGTGGAATATAACATAGCATTCTCACTCTCTCTGTTGTTATTTGCTTGCAATGTATTTTCTTTCTGTTTTTCTTTTTCTTCCTTCTTGATTTGATTTTTCTTGTGCGAGAAGATAATTTATACACACACACACACACACACACATATATATTGGATTTAACATGTATTTGAACACATTTAACATGTATTGGACTACCTGCCAGCTAGGGAAGAGGGTGGGGGGAAGGAAGGGAAAATTTGCAACTAAAAGGGTATGCAATAGTCAATGTTGAAAAAATTACCCATGCATATGCTTTGTAAATTAATTCATTAAATAAACAAACAAAGAAAGAAACAAATTAATTAATTAATTAACTCTTCTCATATTGTGCTTTCGAGGTAGGCCCTACTGACCTCTCCTAGCATGTTGGCTTTAGGCAGAATTTCAATTATGAAAATGTAGTCAAATTCTGTTATTTTAAAGGAAAAGAATTTCCTAATGAGAGAAAAGAAAGGAAAGAGGCTTCAAGATGGACTTTATACAAAGGACTAAAGATATAATATGTCCAGAAGATCAAGTTTTACTCTTGCTCTTGTCAGAGTTTCAAGACTGATACCTTTTTGCAATTGCTTTCATAGGAACTGACAGTCAAAAAAAGAAATCTTCCTTCCAGACACTGTTTTTCATTTCCATTTTGGTGAGAAGCAGGAGAAGTTTAGCATCAATGATTATGAAGTTGAGATAATGAGACTGAATTATCCCAGACAACTTTAGAATCACCCCTGGTATAGGGAAGATTGTCTTTTCAACCAAAAAGGATGATTGAATTAGGATCACATATAATGAATCAAATACCACTGTCCTATTCAGATAAGCCAACCAATAAACACTTATTGAGTATCTATTTTATGCAAGGCACAGTTCTTGGTGTCAGGGATAGCAAAATAAAGAGAAAATGAAATAATACCTTAAGTAAAGGAGCTTTCATACTAAAAGGGTATAATGTCCAGACTAGCTCTCTAGAGGGCCTCAGGATCAGTCAGAGTCAGGATCACTCAAAGTCCTTGGTCATTAGGAGGAGGAGTGAAGGAGACAGGCAAGCTGTCATGTGGCTTGTCAAAAATGGATCCTGGACTTTGGAATCTGGAGCCTGAAGTCTTTCCTGGTGAGCACATAGCAGCACATAGGTAGTTAGCCTTAAGTATTTTGCTGTCTTAAATTCAAGTACGCTTTTTCAGAGTTCCAGCCCTCTGCAATCATTCCAGCCTTCTACATCTCCCACTTTCTATTGTTTTAGGGCACAGGTGGTCACAAGAACCCCAAAAAGGAGGTGATCATGCCCTCCCTGACTTCTCAGGAAGAGAAATGAAAAACACCACCGTTCTCTTTAGCTTTAATTAGTACCCTTTGTAATCTTGTCATAGGGAGCAGAAAAAATTCCTTCTTGGGTGGTGCTGATGGTGTCACTGTCCTTCCCCCTCCTTCTCCTCCCTCCACCTACCAGGGTGAAATTGAAGGAGGATGATAAAGAAAAATGAAATGTCCTAATGGCACCTGCTCAGGTGTAACTGAGCTGTGAAAGTGAGAAGTACCACACCCCTTAAGTTCATCAGTGCTCTTCTTGTCCAATTCTCCCTGCTTTTCAGCTGCTTTGTCAGTACCATCCCCCTCCTTAAGGCCAATTGTATTATGTTATATATATGATGTTTCTTCAGGAATTGAATCAGGACCATTATCATTGTAATATTCAATTAGTTGCTCTCCCACTAGTTTCTACTTATCTGGTTCTAATTTTTCTTCATTAGAGAACCAAAAAAACATATATACTAATGTATCTAAGAATCCAATGATCTGCTCCCAAGTAATAATCAAACCTTGACATTTTATTAACCTAACTATGCTTTGTAAACACTTGCCTTAGTGTGGAGAAGGCTCTTTTTTTTTTTTTTTTTTTTTTTTTTTAGTATTTGCCCCATTTTAGTTGAGACATTAGTTTAGCCCTTATCAAAGTTTCTTGCCTGTCTATTTTTGTACTCACCCTACAGGTCACAGGGTCACAGGGACTTCTCCACTGAACTCTCGATCATGCTAGTAGAACTGCTGAGTGTAAATCCTTGAATCTATGTTTAGATGCCAAAATGCAATGTCCGGGCTAGCTTTCCCAAAGGCATTGGGACCAGTTTGGCCTCAGTAGAATAATCACCACTAGATTAATCAGGAAAAAAGCCCAAAGTCTTTGTTGTCTCCTTCAGTCTCCCAGTCTGAAGCAGTCTGCTTCACAGTCTCTTCCAGCAGTCTGAGTCACAGTCTGACTGACTGTCCCCAGTTTCTTCCAGCAGTCTGCTAGTCTGCCAATCTGCCAGTACCCCCTGTAGTGCAGGAGGCAGGAGAGCCACCACGAGGATAGTCAAAGATAAGGTGTCTATCTTCCAGTCCTTATTAGTCCTTATATACTTTATAGTAATTACATCATTAAAGCATACTAATTATGTGTGAATTTAGAAAACCATTACATCACCATGTTAAGTACTAAGTATATATATGTGAACTAGAGAACAATCATCTCATCAATTCCACTGAGTTAACATCTTGTTTCAAGTATACTTGTTTCAATATACTTTTCCAAAATTTCTGCCCTCTACATAAGATGACAGGAAAAGATAATAAAATATGTTGGAGGGTATATGGAAAAATTGGGATATTAATATATTGTTGGTGGAATTGTGAAATGATCCAACCATTCTGAAGAATTCTGAATTCTGTCTGAAGAGCTATAAAACTGTGTTTACTCTTTGATCTAGCAGTGTCTCTCCTAGATCTTTATCCCAAAAAGACCATAAAAGAGGGAAAAGACCCACATGTGCAAAAATGTCTGTAATAATCCTTTTTGTAGTGACAAGGAGCTGGAAAATGAATGGATGCCTGTAGGTTATGGAATAGCTGAATTAATTATGGTATATGGAATGGAATATTTTTGTTGTATAAGAAATGATGAGCAGTCTGATTTCAGAAAGCTCAAGAAACATTTAGAACTGATACTAAGTAAGCAGAACCAAGAGAACAGTGTAAGCAATAACAAAAAGATTATGTGATGATGAACTGTGATGGACTTGACTTTTTTCATTTTTTTCTTTTTTTTTTTTCTTTTTTGTTGAGGCAATTGGGGTTAAGTGCCTTGCCCAGGGTCACACAACCAGGAAGTATTAAGTGTCTGAGACCAGATTTGACCTCAGGTCCTCCAGAATTCAGGGCTGGTGCTTTATCCATCATGCCACTTAGCTTCCCCAGACTTAGCTTTTTTCAACAAGAGGTGATTCAAGGCAATTCAATAGACTTGTGCCTTTGGTATCCAAAGAGAACTATGAAGACTGAATGTGAACCAAAGCATAGTATTTTCACTTTTTGTTGTTGTTGTTGTTGTTGTTTGTTTTCTTGTACTTTTTTTGGTGTGTATTTTCCTTTTAAAGTGGGTTTTTGTTTTTGTTTTTTTTTTTTTTTTTTTTTTTGTTTTTTGTTTTTTTGCACAGCATGAGGAATATGAAAATCTGTTTAGAAGGATTTTTTTACCTGCTTGCTGTCTTTGTAGGGAGAGAAGAAGAAAGATCTGGAACACAAGATTTTAAAAAGTTGAATGTTGAAAACACCTTTGCATGCATTCAGGAAAAATAAAACACTATTAATAACAAAGAAAAAGAAGTTGCATTGGCAAATAAATGAATAAATGTTGTTCTGTCTTTAACCCTGATCTTATGTGAATAAGATTCCCTGTAAAATTCCTTTTTTACCTCTCCTCCTTCTCTATCATTATACCATTTTATTCCTTTCTGAATTTAGAAGATGGACCGTGTTTCCCCGATAATAAGACCTATCCTGAAAATAAGCCTTCCCCTTACTGTGTAAGATTCCTCTAAAATAAGCCCTTCCCCAAAAATAAGCCCTATTGAGATTGCTACTGTAGTGAAAGTGACCCCCTGCGCTACACACTACATTACGGTACCCTCTGTATGCACCGTCCCCCTTTCCCTCACCCCGGGTGAAGTGCGCTCCGAGCTCCATCCAATCAGAGCTGCAGCAGTGAGTGCATCATCCTGTTCTTCCCCAGTGATTTGCTTGCTGGCGCCATTGAGAGTAGTGCCCGGAGGAGAGCTGAGGCAGGACAACATAAAAACCCAGTATGTAAGCGGGAGTGAGGGGGCATGATGGAGGATAAAAGAACAACTCAGGGGGCATAATGGAGGATAAAAGAATAACTCAGTTAGCACTCACAAAGTGCTAAAGAAATGAAGAACTTCCTTGCAGAGAAAAGAATAGATCAAGTAATGATTCCTGTAGGAATGACTGCCTATCTCCAGACCCTTGATATCACAATAAACAAGCCATTCAAGGACCATTTGCACATGGAAGTCAATGACTACATTGAAAATAGAATGGAAAGAAATCAGCGTGGAAACTTTGTGAAGTCCTGTCTGCAAGAAGTTGTGACTTGGGTGAAGAAGTCATGGAATAAAATTACTGACAGCTGTGTCACCAAGGCACTACGAGCAGGTTACCTGGACAAGACATGTTCATTTAAAGAGAGCTATATTGCTGGACATGACATATTGGGTCCACTTCTTCTGAAGGAAATAGAGGCGCAAGACATCCAGGACGGAATTCAGGGTATGGACACTGATGACGATGTTGTTGAAGAAGATGACATGATCATTATTGAATAAAGGTACTTTTTTTTGTTCACATTTACCTGTTTATTAAAATTGCTGTCAATGTTCATTAAAATAAGCCCTCCTCTGAAAATAAGCTATCTGGTGTTTTCCTGTCCAAAAAACTAATAAGACAGTGTCTTATTATCAGGGAAACACGGTGTGTGTGTGTGTGTGTGTGTGTGTGTGTGTGTTTCCTCTTTAACTCACTCCCAATGAGAGTAGGGTTCCATAACTACTAGCCCTCCTAGTTCTATCTGATTTCTCTCTATCAATTCTTTGTCTCACACTGAATTGCATAAGGTATTTGTTCTTTTTACCTTTTACTACAGAGTTTTGTTTTGTTTTTAAATCACATCATATTCAGCTCTATTCCAATCTTTTTTTTTTTTTTAACTACCTTTTACTGTTGGCAATCTTAGAAATACAATTTATATTTCCATATGTAAAACATGGACAATTTGTTGTTATTGAATCCCTTGTAAATGGCTTTAATATTTATTTTATAGTTCTCTTACATCTTGTATATCAAATTTTCTTGATTTCAAGAAAATCTTGAAAATCTGGCAATTCACTGAATATCTATTTGTTGTTGTTGAGTCTTTGCTGGGTATATTTTCAGTCACAACCCCAGTTCTTTTGCTCTTCAATTTGCACTGTTCCAAGTTCTGTGATCTTCTAATGTAGCTACAACTGTGTCTTATGTGATTCTAACTATGACTCGGTCAGATTTGTTTTGTTTTGTTTTATTTTGTTTTGTTTTGTTTTCTTCTTTCCCCTTGACCTAGGGATTTCAAAATTTGGCTCGATGTTTCTATAGGTTCTTCATTGGATCTCTTGTTCTAACACTTCAGGAACATTTTAATTGTTTCTTGTATTATTTTACCAATTATCCTTTTTTTATCATAATTTTGAAGTAATCCAGCTTTCTTATGTTTTCTCTTATTGATCTGATCTCCATATCAGTTATCTTTCCTATAAGATGTCTCACATTTTCTTCTATTTTTTCATTCTTTTAATTTAACTTTATTATTTCTTGGTCTTTTTAAACTATATCAGCCTCACTTTGCCCAATTGTAGTTTTAAAAGAGCCATTTTCTTCCTTAAAATTTTGAATCTCTTTTTCTAGTTCGTTGGCTTTCTTTCCTTCCATAAACTTTTACTTCTTGGATTGTTCTTTGATTATTTTTTTCTCCAATCTCTCCTGTTTGATTTTTAAAATCTTTTTTAAAAATTCTATGAATTCCTTTTGAACAGATAGTCATTTGACATTAATCTTCGGGATAGGAGAGGCTCTTTTTTTGCTTCAGTATCCTCCTCTGAAGACAAATCTTAGTCTTTTTTTATTCCCATAGTAACTTTCAATAATTGGGTTCTTTATCCTTTGCCTGCTTACTTTTTGAATAAGAGCTTGTTATTTTAGAAACCTCTAATCCTGGGATATGGGAAGTGGTGCCTCTGGCCTCAGTTCTTCCTTCAGTTTTCCCTCCTCACCTGGAAAACAAATTAATAACTATCTTCTTATAACTATCCACAGCCAATAATGTGTCTGCCCCATTGCTATTGTACTCAACTGGCACATGCTAATACCTTTTCATCCAGGGCTCCGTCTCAGTAGCACAGCTGGACCTGGAATCCTTTATCAGCAGAGGTTTCCTCAATCTTCCTTATTCAGACTCCAAGCTCCTCAGAATGTCCAGGAGGTGAAAATTCCTGTAGCCAGAGCCTGGGTTACCTCCCAAACAAGCTAGCACCAGGGCTCACTAGAACAAGGGTGGAAGGTTTTTTACATTTCATGGGGGCCAAATATCCAGGCTTGTATCTTTCAATCTTCTGTAGTTGTCTCAGGAAGACCATCGTTCTGTCCCAATACTTGTTGTTTTTACCTCTCTTTGTTCTTCATGAGGAACTATTTTGTCTTGTTTCTAGAGGAGATCTGGAGAACATGGAAATTTCTGATCTATTCCTCTATCTTCCCAGCATCCTGTCATCAACACAATCTTTTAAAACTCAAATTGCTACCAAAATAGAATCCTTTCTACATCTGGCAGTCATACAACTATTATAACACAGAACCTATTGTAACATAGAACCCACTAATTATTGAAACATCCCAATGTATTTTTGGATAATGCTAATTGATAGAAAGTTTTTTTTTTTTTCCTTCAGAAAACTTCAATTTGACTTTTTGTAATTTCCAAATGTTTGTAGATCTATTCTTTGGGATTAAACAAAAACGTAAAGTGACTTTCCTACTTGAATATTTTTAAATAGTTAATGACCACTCTGCTGTCTCTTATGCTTTTTCTACCCAAGCTGATCATATTCATTTTCTTCAATAATTCTTCTAGAATCACATTATTCAAACCTCTTCTCTCCCTTGAAATAAAGCAATTACTTTTTAAAATAAGAGTAAAGGACAGCATTTATTCTATTGTCACAGGGCATGGTTAAAATTAATCCTTTAATACTCAGATCCTATATTTTGTACATATGTGGCTCCTCACAAGCAATTTAACCTCCCAGGGTCTCTGCTCCCTCAACTAAAAATGGAAGATCTGGACTAGATGGCCTCTTATACTCCTTTGCAGATCAAAATCTGGGATCTTCTAATCCTTGTTCATATATGTACAAAATGGACCAAATAAAATGATTTCCCATCAAGTACATATCACAAAATTGGTTTTTTTTTTTTTTTGTCTTTTTTTCTATGTAGCATAAATATAATTATTTAGGAGACTCTACAATATCATGGAGCATGCAACAGTGAGTAGATCCTTTGAAAACAGTATATCTCAAGGGTCTCTCAATTTTCAGGGAATTTTTCCTTCTTTTCATCTTTGAACTAGGCATCTTTCATTGGCAAATATATCTGGTGAAAAAAAAAATATATATATATATATATATAATGTTTTTATTTTGTTGTCTTTCTAAAAGCCATGATAGGTAAAGAAAAACCTTCTCTTCTGTTAACCTTCCAATGAATCTTATATAGGAAATTCATTTTTAGAGGACAACTGTTAGAATTCTTACAAGGTGCTAAGTCACTGAAATTGATAGAGACAATAATTACCTAATTTAGCATGACACTTAACAGTTCTTTAGTTCACTAATGAACTTAGTACTTATTAGAGTTCACACCTTGAACACTTTTAAGAGAGCATATATAAGCTAGGAGCCTCAACTAGGATGCATTTTGGGAGATTAACAAGACAGGATTCAGTCAAGGAGATTCACAAGTTACAGAAGCCCACAATCCCACTCTGAGAGGCGGAGTCATATTCATTCCATTTTCTACCTTTGTGCTGGCTAGAGGCTTTGGATTCAGAGGGAGCTAAAGGTAGAAGCAGGAAGAGACAAAGGATAGCAGCAAGAGCTCTCGGAACCAAGGAGAGAAATAGGCCTCTAAGAAAGCTAACTGGGCTATTTTGAAGGAGACAGTAAAGGATCTAGACTTGAACTCCTGGCTGCATTTGGGGTTATTACACTGAATTGAAACCAAGGCTGCCTCCAGAAGCCCCCTAAGAAACCTGCTCCCAGAGAAGATTATATTTTAGAGAAGAGAACATTACAGACAACCAATATATAAACTTTGATTTGAAGCAAATACATTTAAAAACAAATCAGTTACAGAAAGTGCAATGGATTCTCCTTTTCTCTGTCCTCTTTAGCCAAATGTGTCATTTTAGATAGATACTATTAGTGAATACTATTTGCAAAAGGCAGTGTCAGCTCCTTTAAAAAAAAATTTCATCTATTATCCTTGATTTATCTATCAATTATTTTCAAAGAGTTTAAAGTAATAAGAAGAGAAATATCTTAATCTGTAGTAACTGGTGTTATCAAGTTCTTTGGGGGAGACTTTTAAAGTATGACATTTATTAATTTTCTAATTATTAACTATGTTTCCCCTTTTGGAATGTATTATAAAATCAATGCTTCAGAACCTTATAAAATACATGCACTATTAGAATATATGTCAAAAATATCTAATTATTCTGATCTATCTGCTCTTTAAATTTCAGATGTGGCATTTTCATATACAGGGAATACAACGTTTGACCTCAGATGTGTTAGCTTCATTGTCACTGATCTAGCAAATAGGTTTTATATTTAGAAATGTTGATATATTTTCCCCACACACACACACACATTTTATATCTTTGCTAAATTCCTTCCAGTTTTATACTTTGGAGCACTTCATAAGTACTAGTTTAATGGGTATCAAGCCAAGCCTTCTGGAAACACATTTTTCCTCCAATATTTCTCACATCATTTAAAAATATTTCTTACAATCTTTCATGATTCTTCTCCATAAAATTTTCCAGATTGATTTATATTTAAAATACAAAATAATAATATTTTTTTAAAAAGTGGCTTAAAGCCACTGTTGTCCCTTTCTGTCATCTCTGTTGGACTTGTAAAGGTATTAAAGCTCATTGGATTAGGGTAAAGAAAGATGAGAATCTTTTGATTTCCAATTAATGGCAATTATTTTGTATCAGTTAAACTTGCAGAAGACACTGCATCACTTTCTCCTATCTTTCATTGATACTACACAATCAGAAGAGTCCACATAATTTTGAATGCAATTTTATACTTTGCTTTTTCTTCATAGATTGCCATGTTAAATAATTTAGTCTTAGCAACCACTATACTTATGATGAATATCTTGTATCCTGCTACATTGGTTTGAAGACAATAGAAACAGAATCTCTGAAAAGGAAATAATAAACCATTGAAACACATAACTATAAGAGGTGGTATTCTATTTTCATTGCATCTTAATGCTAAGAAAAGAGAATTCATCTTGACAACAATAGCTTATATTGCTAATATTATCAAGATGTTTGTTGAGTAATGATCATTTGCAATACAGTCATGGATTATCATTAATTCACATTCACAAAAGACACAAAATAAAAGCAATATAGTAAAATAAAGACAGCAATTTTCTAGAAAGAAGTGCAAACCTAGATCCTGTGGTTTGATCTTTAAATTAGATGACTAACCTTGGATATAAATGAATTTAGATCTTTATTAGTATATTTCATTGATCATAAAGTGGAAAATTTTATCTCAAGTAAATATTTTAATCAACTTCTATGTTGAAAGCACTGTCATAACTGTTGGACCTATAACAACAAAATAAAATTATTTGTATCCTAAATAAATTTATATTCACCTGGAAATCATATTATATATACAAATAAGGAGACAGCTTTGTAGTAGTAGGAAGAGGAAAAAGGACAAGATTTTAATCATAGTATCAGCCCATAGCTGGCTTTGCTCTCTACTGGTGATTGTGTAATTTCAAAATTAATTCTGAGGGCAGCTAGGTGACTCACTGGATACAGCCTTAGCCTTGAAATCAGGAAGACATGAGTTCAAATGTGACCTCAGACACTTGTCACTTAATCCCAATTGCTTCAGGAAAAAAAAAAAAGCTCAACAGAATTAATTCTGCCTCCTAATATCATGTCTTTACTTTTTTTTTTTTTTGTCTGTAATTATCTCTCTTCACCTGTGCTTCCTGACTTGCATGTCTTCCTTCAAAACTTGACATCTTCACCAAGAAGCACTTTATAATTCAAATTCCTCCCAACTCCACCTTGCCAATAGTGCCTTCTCCCTTAAACTATCCCATTTGCATTATATATAATATTTGCATCATGCATAATACATATATATATAGTATATGCATATTTGCATGAATTCATTTCCACCAGAAAATGAGTTCTTTGAAGGAAAGAAACATGTTTTGTTTTATCTTTGTATCTCCAGAACTTAACATTTTGGACTATAATAGGAGCTAAATAAATGTTTATTATTTGGCTTTTCTAGTGCTAAGCTTCCTCATTTGTCTCTAAGTTTCCTTTCCAGCTTTAATTCCTATATTATGACACAGTGCACATAATAAGGTAGAAAATTTTGAGTACAATGAGAGAATGAGGGAAAATAATTTAAAAGTATTGAATGGAGATTAATTTTTTGAGTTTAGTTAACAAAGAAAAAAAGATATAGGAAAGGCAATGAACTTTGTGTGAAGGCATTGGGTTTTTGTTTTTTCATCTTGCTACATTTGTAAAGATAGAAAAATATTCATAATTAAAGAGAAAACAGGAAAGAAAACAGACAATTAACTAGAAAAGATTAAAGGGCACTGGATTAAGCCTACATGGAGCAATATATGCTGTGAATGAATGAACAGAAAACAATATATTAAACATCTAAGTCCACCATGAATGTGGCTAAATTGTGAGAATGTAAAAACAAAACAGCTTACAATGTCATCAAGGAGCTTGGATGCTAATGAGGATAAAGAGGAATGTTACTGATAGGAAAGTAATTTAGGCCAAGAATGAAGAAGTTCACAAGAATGAAAAATAGGAGTAGAGGCATAGTGGAGCTAACTAGAGATAGTATGTTCTTACCAATCAACACTGTCAGTTAGGATGATGCAGTGGCAAAAGTGATATTCTTATGCACAGTAAAAAAAGATAAGCTACTGAATTTCCTGAGACTGTAGATAAAGTACAATCTTTTAATTATTGCCTCAGATTCAGACTTTTTGTACCAAGTTAACAAAATCAGCACTACAACACGGGTACTGATTGGGTGAGATTATTCAAATCATTTTGAATCTACATATCTATATTTTAATTTAATTTTAATGTATCTCATGTAATTCCATATTGTTTATAGTGATATGAAAGAATGTAAAATCCATTTAGCAACATCCCTTTACAGAAATTTAGATAAATCATCATCAAAGCACAATAGTATTTTATTATATTCACCTATTATAACTATATGGATATATTAAAATAGCATTAAATATAATAAATAAGGGCTGACAGTTTCTAAGATATTTGGAAAGGATTTTATGAATCAAAGCACAATGAAATGAGCAAAACCAGAAAAAATGTATACTATAACATCAATATTTTAAAGATATTAATTTTCAAAGACCTGAGAATAGGACTAATAAAGAGGGACAATTCCCATCTCTTCAAAGAAATATGATGGATTTTTTTTTTTTTTTTGTAAAATTGAAATGTCTTTTTGGATGAATTCAATGTGGGAATGTTTTGCTTGCCTAAGTATCACTTTTCCTTTTTGCCTCTCTCCTTTCTTTCCTTTCTTTCTTCCATCTTTTCTTTCTTCCTTTTCTTCCATTTATTCTGACTTTCTTGCCTTAAAACAGATGAAGAAAGGAAGGAAAAATGCTAGAATCTTAAAAAAATGATAATTTTTAAATAAATTAAATTGCCATTACTATATACCATGACTTATAAATCTAGGAACTTCATCAAAAAAGCAATTAAAATAGTCAGGAATATCTTGTTTCTGGTACACAGTTGCTGATTTTTACTATTTACTGCTTCTTTTTAAAAAATTCTGACAAACTATACCTTAAATTAATAAATCCCTTAAATTCCTAGAAATTTTAAATATTAACATATAGTTTACAGATTCCATCTACTGTAGAGAGCCACAGATAGTGGAGAAACTCTGAGTGAGGTATAAGACCCTTCAGCCCAAAGGGAACCTGCTGATTATCTTTGGTTCAATTCCCCATATCCCCTAAAGGCTCTTAGCCTTCCTGAAAAGTCAGGAGGAGGTAACAACCTGTGTTGTGATTGAAGCAGAGTGATACTAAGTGGCAAAGATTCATCTACATACAATAGCAAGTTGTTTATGTGGTCCCACATGTGCCTTTATAGTAAGTGTATGCACAGTGTTGCTATAGTTATATAAGGTTATTAGAATATATAAGGTTGAGATCATTATACACTTCGACAACGATATTGTATGAGGACATATTTTGATGGAAGTGGATTTCTTTGACAAAGAGACCTGAGTTTCAATTGATAAATGACGGACAAAAGCAGCTACACCCAAAGAAAGAACACTGGGAAACAAATGTGAACTATCTGCATTTTTGTTTTTCTTCCCGGATTATTTATACCTTCTGAATCCAATTCTCCCTACACAACAAGAGAACTGTTCGGTTCTGCAAACATATATTGTATCTAGGATATACTGCAACATATCCAACATATAAAGGACTGCTTGCCATCTAGGGGAGGGGGTGGAGGGAGGGAGGGGAAAAAAAAATCGGAACAGAAATGAGTGTCAATATAATGTAATTATTAAATAAAAAATTAAAAAAAAAAAGAATATATAAGGTTAAGATAATTTGGGATAAACAGAATCTATGTTTGACCATCCATGTGAATCCTACTTCTTCACTCCTCTTCTAAGACCAAGGACTCAGGCTGGTACTGAAATCTTCCAGAATAGTCCAGACACAACAATCTATCTTCTTCACCTTTGAGAAATCATAATACCTTTTGTATTTTTTAACTCCTATACAAGAAGATGATTCGAAGCAGAAATAATAGATCTCAATATATGAGAAGATAGTTCACTATGATACTCTAGTAAATATATTTCCCCAAATTGTACATAACTTTCAAAGAAAAAAAAAAAAAAAGAAACAGAGTGGGAAAGTTCATTACCTCATCAAAGAGGAAGGTTCTAATATTGAATTTATTCATGGTATTTTTAAAACCTTGAATTAAAAACAAAACTAATATAAAAAGTTGAAAAGAAAAACAGAATTTAAGGCTATCAGAACCTTAATTATTTTTATTAATTTAATTAAATTTTCAGTGCAAATAGAGTATTCAATATTATTCAGAAAAAGATATGGTGCTAAGATCCCAGTTACTGGAGCAAGAACTAACAATTTGACAAAAAAAAAAAAAAGTGTCAGGAAAACTGGAAAACACTTTGGTAAAAATTAGGTCTAGACCAAGGTCTTATATCATACACCAAGAGTAGACCCAAACTGTTATATAATGTAGACACCAAAACTGATACTTTAAACAGATTAGGGAAGCAAAAGAGAAATTTCCTGTCAGATTTATCAATAGTTTATGACCAAATGAGGTATGGAACCAAGATTGCCAAAATAACTGCTTGAGCTCTCTTAGTTTCCCTCAAAAAAATCACATGACGTCTAATAGAATGAAATCACTCTCCAGATCAAGATAGACTTAAAAAACTTCAAAAAGATCAGTCTCATTGGAGTGAAAAGGGTATTGAACCCAACTCAAATAGATTTTGGGAAAGTCAGTGAGAGAGCCTTAATCACAGCAAATCAGCAACTAAGACACTCATTCCTGGCTCAATAGAAGAGCAAGTCAGTGAGGCAGTTTCTAGTCCCAACTCAAAAGGCAAATTCTGAGAAAACAGGCTATTTCCTGAAAAGAAAAAGCAAAGCTACCTTCTGCAAACATAAGGGGCCTCTGTGCTCAAAACCAAGACTTAGAGATACACAGGAAGCTTGGGATAGTGCCCATTTTATCCCAGATTTTATCTTAGAAGTAAACAAAAAGAAAAAGAAGAAAAAGAAATACCAAAAGAAAAGGAAAGAAAATGAACAAGAAATAGAAAAGAACCTTGAAAAAAGAATAGTAAAAAGCTACTATTGTGACAGGGCAGACCAAAACACAATTACTAGAACAGAATATCCACAGAGGAAATCTCAAAGACTGATATAAATTGGTTTTGAATCCGAAGAGACTTCTTGGAAGTGATCATAAAAATCTTTTTAAAAGGCAAATAAGAGGGGTAAAAGGAAAAATGAGAAAATAAATGACAGGTATGCTAAGAGAGTCAACATCTTGAAAAAGGAAATTTTAAAAAAAATTGACCAAAATGCAAAAAAAAAAAAAAAAAAAAATTCCACTGAAGAAAACACTACCTTCAAAACACCCAATTATATAACAAATTAGAAATTATTTAACTCAAAGGAGAGATTACTAAAATTGAAACTAAGAAAATTATTGAACTAATTTTTACAACTAAGTTGGTTTTATGAAAAAATAAACAACAACAAATAAGATAAACCTTTATTTCAGTTAAAAAAAATATAACCATCAAAAATGAAAAGGGTAAAATTACTACCTATGAAAAATAAATTAAAACAATAATGAGATATTTTGCCCAACTGTATGCCAACAAATCTGATAATTTAAAAGAAAAATATGAATATTTATGAAAATATAAATAACCCAGAATAACAGAAAAGGAAATATATTAAATAGTCTCATTTTGGAAAAGGAAATTTAACAAGCCATTAATGAACTCCCAAAGAAAAAATCTTCAGGGCCAGATGGATTCATAAGTGAATTCTAGAAAGCATTTAAAGAAGAATTTATTCCAATACTGCATAAACTATTTGGAAAAATAGGTAAAAAGAAGGAGTACTGCCAAATTCCTTCTATGACACAAATCTAGTGATATCTAAAGCAGGAAGAGCCAAAACAGAGAAAGAAAATTACAGGCCAATCTCTAATGAATATTGATGCAAATATCTTAAATAAAATATTATCAAAAAAAATTATAGCAACTTCTCAGAAGGATAATACAATGAACAAGTCAGATTTATAACAGGAATGCAGGATTGTTTAATATCAGGAAAACTAATGCTATTATCGACCATATCGATAAAAAAACCAACAAAAATCCCATGATAATCTCAATGGATGCTAAAAAGGCTTTTGACAAAATATAGCACTAATTCCTATTAAAAACATTACAGAGCACGGAGATAAAGGGAGCTTTCCTTAAAATAATAAGCAGTGTTTATCTAAAAGCTACAACAAGCATTATTTATAATGGAGAGATGCTGGATACATTCCCAATAAGATCAGCAGCGAAACAAGGTTTCCCCTTATTACCACTATTATTCAACATTGTATTAGAAATACTGGCTTTAGCAATAAGAGAAGAAAATAATAATAATAATTAGAATAGACAATGAGGAAATAAAACTATCACTTTTTGCTGACAATATGATGATATATTTAGAGATTCCTAGAAAATCATCCAAAAACCTATTGGAAACAATTAATAGCTTTAGGAAAGTTGCAGGATATAAAATCAACCCATAGAAATCATCAGCAAGAAAAAGAAAGAGAAATACCACTTAAAATTACAGTAGCAAAATGAAATACTTGGGGGTCTGACATCTGCTAAGACAAACAAGAACTATATGAACACAATTAGAAAACACTTCTCACACAAATAAAGTCAGATGTAAACAATTGGAAAAAATATCAGTTGTTCATGACTAGGCTGAGTTAATAAAATAAAAATGACAAATCTGTCTACATTAGATTACTTCTTCAGTGACATACCAATCAAACTGTCAAAACATTATTTTATAGAATTAACACAAATACTAAATTCATCTGGGAAGAACAGAAGGTCAAGAATATGAAGGGAATTAATGAAAATATATACATAAAGGATGATGGCTTAGCAGTACCAAACCTACGACTATATTATAGAGCAGCAGTCATCAAAACCATTTGGTACTGGCTAAGAAATAGAGTGGTGGATCAGTGGAATAGATTAGATACACACAATGCAATAATTAAGGCTTATAATAATCTAGTATTTGATAACTTCAAACCAACTTCTGGGATAAGAACTCACTATTTGAAAAAAAAATTGGGATAACTGGAAAATAATATGTCAGAAATTTGGCATAGACCTATATTTCACACCCCAAATCAAAATAATGTCAAAGTGGACACATTATTTGTGCATAAAGTATGATACATAAACAAATTAGGAGAACAAAAGATAATTTACCTATCAGATCTTTGGAGAAGGGAGAAATTTATGACCAAAGAAAAATTAGAAGACATCACAAAAGGTAAAGATGATTTTTGATTACAAATTTTGTACAAAGAAAACCAACAGAAAAAAAAAATAAAAGGGAAGGACAAAGCTAGGAAAAATCTTTACAAATGATATTTCTGATAAAGTCTCATTTCTAAAATATATAAGGAAATTTATAAAAATATAAGTCACTCCCCTATTGATAAATGATCAAAGGATATGAACAATTTTTAAGATGATGAACTTTAAATCATCTATAGTCACATGAAAAACAATGCTATAAATCACTATTGATTGGAGAAATTCAAATTGAAATAATTCAGATACCACATCACACTTCTCAGATTGGCTAAGATAACAGGAAAAGATAATGATAAATGTTGGAGGTGATGTGGGAAAACTAGGACACTAATGCATCAATTGGTGGAATTATGAAATTATCCAACCATTCTGGAGAGCAATTTGGAACTATGATCAAAAGGTGATATAACTGCATATCATCTGACCCAGCAATGCCACTACTGCATGTGTATCCCAAGGAAATCATAAAGGAGGGGAAAGAATCCATATGTGCAAAAATATTTGGAACAGGTCTTTTTGTGGTAAAAAAAAAATTGAAAAAAATGAGTATATACCCATCAATTAGATAATGGGGGAATAAATTGTGGTATATGAAGGTAATGGAGTATTTTTGTTCTTTAAAAATGATTAACAGGCTGATATTAGAAAAAACTTGGAAAGATTTACATGAACTGATGCTGAGTTAAACAAACAGACAATAACAGCAAGAATGTGAGAGGATCAACTATGAAAGGCTTGGTTATTCTCTGTAGTTCAATGATTCAAAGAAATCCCAATAGACTTTGGATAGAAAATGTCATCTCCATCCAGAAAAAAAGAACTAAGGGGACTAAATGTAAACCAACAAATGTTATGTTCACTTCTTTTTTTTTTTTTTTTAACTCTTCCATGGTTTTCCCCTTTAGCTCTGATTTTTCTCTTCCAATATGATTCATAAAGCAATATGTATTAAAATAAAAAAGAAAGAAAAAATAGAAAAATAGAATAGATGCTCAGTGCCTCTTAAAATGAATCATGTAAGAACCCCAAAGGAAAAAGTTAGTTAAATAGACTTCTTTCATTTTATAACTTTTGTACGGGGAAAAAATATTTAAAATTATCCAACTTAATTCTAAAGGACTAGTTATTCAGTATACATAAATAATTTTATTGTGTTGGTAAGGAAGAAGAAAATAAGACAGTGTGTAATTTGAGTAATAATCCAGTAAAATTAATAGATCACTCAAAATCATATAGTTATATTAACAGCTTTATGTATGAATACCATCAAAATAGTTGCAAGTTTTCCATGGAAAAAATGTAAAAAAGTTTTTACAAAGTAATTTGGGATTTAAAAATGTAGCTGCTCTAAAAGATGTGGAAAGAAGCAAATTTCATTATAATAAATTCTACTCTAATCAGAATCTTGAATGTAGTGTGAAGAATGAAGTGGCCATGGCAAAGGCAGATTACATCTTGAAAAGTGAGTGATATTTCAGGTAAGAATAGTCACAATAGACAAAATATTTAATAGGTGATTTCTAATTCTTTGACTTGATATTTTTTATTGAAAACAAATATTTCATAAAACTAGAAATATCAGTACACTTCCCAGCAGCTTTTTGTCTGATTTGTTTTATCAAAACCACAAATTAATAAACACCAAAATTCTGAATATATATGTCTGAGTGTATTCTTTATACAGAAAAAATCTTGATGTGATGTATTACTCTGTATTTCTTCTTTTCAAGAAGCATTCTTTATTTCAGCTTTTGTCCCAAAAGATACTTAGTTGCCATGGCAAACCCACTTTTTCACTAAACTGGATATAATAAAGCAAAAGATGTTCCATGCACTGATGCACTAGTCAATGCTGAACAAAATGTCATAAATTACAGTATATGCTGAACCTTAGCACCCCTCCCCCCCCCTTTTTTTTAAACCACATAGTGCTTCAATCAATGGTCACACTGTTCTAAGTGCTTATGGGTATGTCATTCTCATCATACTCAATGAATTTTTATGCAAATACCAAAAGGATCTGTGAAAGTTTTAAAGACAAGAAGTTCCCATTGTGAAAAGCCACTTGACTTATTCAGATCACAAATAATCTGTGTCTTATTAGATTGGTTATAAAGAATTATCTCTGTCCCAGGAAATCTTAAATAACCAAAGGAGTAATTTCAGTTGAAGTTCTTACTTCAAGTTTGAAAATTATCCACTTTGATACATTCCTTACAATTGTTTTAGGGGCTTGAAGTGTTTATTTTTTATTTGAACTGTGATTTCATCAGAATAAGGAATTTCTACTGCAACATTAATTTATAATTCTATACAATTATCTGAGGGTCTTAGGGTTTATATGCTCATAGGACTTAATTATCAGAATTTAAATCCATCTAGCTAATAATAGCTAATAATAATTATAATAATAATTATATCATTCTATCTCATCTTAGAGATAAAGAATGAAAACTGTGGCAGTGATTCTAGTATAATCAATTTTTTTTTTAATTTCTACAAAAATATGTGAAGCTCTCTATCAATTGCCAAAACTTTTACAATTATGACTTCTTTAAATAATTTAAAAAGCAATGGTGAAAAAGAGTAAATAGTTTTGTTTTATTCAAGGTAAAGTAGTTAATATCATCATCTTAAAATATACCATACAAACATACATAAATAAAAATATAAATACCTAGTCACCTAGGATGTAGGAATCATGACCTTTTTGATAGAAATAATTCAAAATCATATAAAATGTATTATTGCTTTTATTATTCATATCTTCCCACCTCCCCAAAATAAGTTGAAAAATGCTACAAAACTAGCAATGCCAAAATATACACTAAATATATATGCTGGAAAGAATTATCGATCTTGCATTGATATTATTAGGGAGGAAAGAGAAAGAATAAGTATTTAATAGCACCTACTATGGACTAGGCACTGTGGTAGGCACTTTACAAATATTATTCCATCTCATATATCAATTACATATATTTGATATATTGTATAGAGAAAAATCACTGCCTTTAACAATATCAAAGTTGAATACTGATAGCATTGATAATTAGGAAAGGATAAGATACTATCTGTATTCTCACCAACTATTCCCTGTAGCATTTAATTCATTATTCATCATAATCTATATGATCTAATACTTAATCAATGGAAATTTTGCTACAAAGTTTGAAACCCATTAGGAAATGCCTGAACTACTCATAAATTAGTGTAGGATGAAATTATTAAACATTGTGTATTTCCAGATCTATACTTATGAAAATACTGTTTGAATTTTGCAAAGAAGAATTGTACTTGTCCACTTTGTAGAAAATTTTATTTGCCTATTGAATTTGAACTGAGAAGAGAAGATTTAGTTTTGAGAGTACGTGGTATATATGTGAGGACAATATACCAATATTGTCCATCATTACATTTGTAAATCATGAATATTTGTGTTGAAATAGTAAAAACATGATTACAATCAAGGATATATCTTAAATCCATGAGAAGCATATACATGGCAGCCAAAGTGCTACAGGGAGTAGCTGGTGAGAATGTTGATCGTATCTTATCCTTTCCTCATTATTTATCAATGCTATCAGTATTCACCTTGATATTGTTAAAGACAGTGATTGTTCTCTATACAATTATGTCTAATATATGTGATTAATATATGAGATGGAATAATATTTGTAAAGTGCCTACCGCAATGCCTATTTCATAGTAGGTGCTATTAAATGCTTATTCTTTCTCCCTCCTCCCTAATAATATCAATGCAAGATCAATAATTCTTTCCAACATATATATTTAGCGTATATTTTGACATTGCTACTTTTGTAGCATTTTTCAACTTAATTTGGGGAGGTGGGAAGATATGAATAATAAAATCAATAATGCATTTTATATGATTTTGAATAATCTCTGTCAAAAAGGCCATGCTAGCTCTTACTTATTATCCAGGAGATATAAATATAATGTCTGATTTAGCTTATTCAGTAGGTGTGGTACAAAGAATTGCCACAGCCCAAATAAAATTTGCAGCATCTATATATATCAGCTCTTTAAGGAACTTCAAGAGCAAGCGAGAAAGCATCCAGATAAGATTTATAACTTGCATGTCCACTCACATAGTGGACTTCCAGGTCCTATTTTTGATGGAAATTCAAAGTCAGATAGCTTTTTAACTATGTTAGCCAGTACTCTTTTATTTCAGGAAGCCCAGGAATCTCATTCTAAATATCATCAGGCTGTTCGAGCTTTACTTTTGTAATTTGGGATAACAAAAGAAGAAGCTAGGAGCATAGTTAAAAGCTGTATAGCTTGCCTTCCTTTCCACACTCCTATGCTCCCTCCAGGGAAGAACCCTCATGGTTTGAGACCCAATGAAATCTGGCAAATGGATGTGACCCATTATAAATCTTTTGGTTGTCTGTCTTTTATTCACATTGTAGTAGATACCTTTTCAGGATTCACTTTTACAATATCAGCAACAAAAGAGATAGTCCGAGTGGTCACTGGATTCCTCAACCAAGCATTTGCAAATATGGGTGTGCCACAAGAAATAAAAACAGATAATGGACCTACATATACTTCTAAACATTTTGAACATTTTTGTGCATAGTATAAAATTTTACACACCACTGGTATATCCTTTAATCCTCAAGGTCAGGCAATTATACAGAGAAGAAACAGAGACATTAAGACGCTCCTCCAAAAACAAAAGAAAGGGTGAGCCACAGGTAACCCTAGAGAACTTCTAAATTTAGTTCACTATATCATTAATTTTTTAAATTTTTGATAAAGATGCACTGGCTCCAGCAGACAGGTTTTTATAACCCACCAGAATGGCAGTGTCCAGTGCAAACAGCTCCACTAATCGCCAGGTGATGAGGAGAGATCCAGAAAGTAGTGAATGGAAGGGACCAGATAGGTTAACTGCTTGGGGAAGAGGGTTTGCTTGAATTTCTCCAGATGAAGAAGGGATCACATGGGTGCCAATGAGACATATTCACCTTGTCCATCAGAGAGAGACAGATAAAAGAGGAAAAACCTCAAAACAAAGGAGAAGACCTAAGAAACATCTGACACTGAAAGAACATGGCTGATAATGAGACTGTTAAAGAACTTTAATCATTGGATTCCCTGAGATGAAAATTTGTTGATAAAGAACTTGCAGGAATTATTAGATTCCTGGCACATGAAGTAATGGACAATAGATTCCTTTTAGACTGTTTCTAGGACTTATAGCCATGTATAATTCCACACGTTGATTCATGTTATTTGTTACATCACTACTAGCCTGTGTTACTATGTGCTTATGTAATTTATATAATTATGTGTAATACCTCCCATATTGATGGATTTATGTATACCTATTTTAAGATTGAGACCCTTCAGAAATCCACTAATCTGATTTGATTTTCCATTTCCTTTGGTGTTTTCATCTCCCTTCCTGAGATGTCAAAGAGGGCGTGATCACCTCCTTTCGTAGTGTTTTCACCATATTTTTGAGCAGTCAGGGAAAGTGTGATCACCTCTTTTTTGGGGGTTCTCACCTCCTTGAGAAGTCAGGGAGATCATGCTATGTTCTAAAAACAAAAGAAAGTGGCAGATATTATGGGCCAGAACTCTGAACTTGAAACAAAGGATTCTTACAATGTACTAAGTCAATGCAATTGATAGAGACAATAGTTATCTAATTTAGCATGGTGCTTAACAGTTCTCTAGTTCAGTACATGTACTTAGTACTTACTACAGTTCTACAAGATTCACACTTCTGATAAGAGAGCATATAAGCTTGGACAAATTCAGCCAGAATCAAAACTAGGCAAGACAGAGAAGTGGTGGCAGGCTCTCCTCCTTAGCTTCTCCACTGAAACCAAGATCCGAAAGGCCACCAGAAAATTAGTCAAGCCCCAAGTGAAGGAAATAAGACTTTGAAGGAGACAATAAAGGATTTGGACTTTAACCCCTGGCTACTTGTGGCAATTACTGAACTGAAACTAACACTGCTCCCAGAGGCCCCAAGAAAACCTCAACAGAGAACACTACATTTTAAAGAGAATATTACATGTTATATTAAGAAACTTTTGAAAATAAATTAAAAATTACTGAAATGATATTAAAGGAAAGGTTATTTATAATGAATTCAAATATTCAAAATTTCTACACAAGCAATTTTGAAATTGGGTAATTAAACCAAAATATAATACAGGATGAGAAATAATCAATATAAAGACTTTATATTATCCTTACTCTATTTTGGCCCATTCATTTCTCCAGAGAAATGATAAAAGGGATAAAAAGGAACATGCACTAGTGTGAATAATTAAGTCAGAAGTCAAAGAGTTCAAACAGGAAAAAAACAAGGACAAAAAATAGAAGCAAAACATGGTGATAGTGATGATGAAATTATAATATGGCAAAAATCTAAATCTTTTTAGATGAAAAATCAATAAGTAAATGAACAAAGTCAAATTCTAATATAAAGAGAAAATTAAAAAAAATAAGTTAAGCAAGATCGAGGTCAAATATAAGGTAAACTATAGAAGCTTAATAACAGTAGTTTATACTTATACAACTACATTAAAGAAGCTCTCAAGGTCTTTCTTAAAAATTTTAGAATAGAATTGATTGTATGACATGGGAGACCCTGCCACAGAACTACCCAGCATGACATGTCCTCATCAGAGAAAATTTTATCTTCTATGGACAAAACAGAATTGAATTAGCTCGAAAGGAACACAAGATACACAAAATTAGGAAGCCTCCCTAGGTGTTCATAGGTACTATTTTTATATTACTTGGGATAAAGCATTCCTAATTCATATTAATTTGATAAACCACAATCAGGCATTGTAACTTGACTCTAACACAGTGATATTATTTTGGTCCTCCTTAAGAATGAAGGACAACAATTTAACCTAAACAAAATGTTTACTCCATAGAAATCACATAAAGTAGGCAATGAAACATCATCCTTATTTTGCAGAAGACTGTCACAGATAAGTGGTTTCTGGACCAAGTCAAACAAAAAAGCTAACCCATTATACTATGAAATCCAAATAAAGTTACAAAAACAAAAGCCTCAAAACAGAAATGTAATCAAGGGTAAATGTATTTATTTTTCTTGAAAACTCAAACTAAAAAAACAATCTAAAAAAACTTTATACTTCAAAGATTGATTTATTGTTTTACTATTTAAGCAAGGTGACCTAATAGGGCTATCCCATGCTCAAAGATTCTGCTAAATACTGCTCATTATGAAAATCAGAATAATGATGGACAATAAATTCATTATTTTAATTTTCTTTCCTTTTTTATTGATGATAGACAACTTGAACAAATAAGGTTAACAATAAGATGAAATTGAGGGGTCAGATCAATCCAGCATTCTTTAAGGGGGCATAACAAAGTTCATAATCCTTGAACAACTGTAAAGATCATTATAGTGGCCTATCTTGTGGTTAATGTTGTGCACACACCAACATAAAACACATTTGAAGATCAATTCTTTGACTCTTATTCTTTTCCCACAAGTAATGTTGTTTAGTTGATAGAGTTAAGTTTAAGTCCCACTACTGAAAAATCCTAGCTATGCGGCTCTGAATTTTCAGACTAAGTTGCAGAGATTTGTTTTTTTTTCTCAATTGGGAATTCCTAATGCTAATAGGAATGCTAATAGGTCCAGTCAACATTCTTATCTCTTTCTAAGATAGTCAGTGAATCACAGCTATTTAACATGGGATCTTTGTAATTTTAAAAGAGATAGTAATAATTATACTCATATATAATCACTTTCCTTTATATTCATATATTTTTCTTGAATTAAAAAAATATTCTGAGTCCACTGTGTCCCTTTGTAATGCTGGAGAAACTGAGGCAGGACAGAAATTAGAGGACCAATAGTTCATTAAATGGAGAGATTTAGTAGGACCAAATAATTCATGTTTGGTCCCAGAGCTGAATGAGACTATCTTCTCAAAGAATCCATCCCTGAATGTCCAATAACAAGATTCTTTTATAAGGTAACAAGAACAATGACATAATGGGGGAGGAACCTAGGATGAGGATGACATAATGGAGGGAGGTACTGGAGAGGCTCCTGATATTCTAATGATGTCTAAAATGGATAGACCTTTACCTCCTCAAACATTAAGAAGGAATGATTATAGCCTAAAGATATAAGACCTTTATCTCATCAAACATTAAGAGGGAATGGTTATAACCTGAGGCAGAGTAAATGAATAGGACAATTAGGGAAACTAGGTCAGGACATTAAAAGGGAACTGAGGCAGTAACAACTTCTGATTGCCAGTCTGATAACTCACAAAAAGTGCTCAGAATCCCTTGGATATATTATATTCTTGAAAACTTAGAAGAAATATCATGTAGGGACACCTTGTACCTTCACAGATTCCACATTCCAAGTTTCAAATTTCCCTCTTATACTCTGAAAAATATTTAACTCCCTTTTAATTTTGATGCTGATTCAGCTTTAAATGTTTGCAACTGTTGCTGCTGTCTACAATTCAGAATAGGGTATTCTTTGAAAGAATGGCAACTTCATTTATTTTGATCAACATTTTAAGATTTCCCACAACTGAAGAATACATAGGCCTCCTATTAAAGTGCTTAATAACCACATTCCATATTTTTAAATTGCAAATACAAGCAAAAAAAAAAAATATTTATAAAAGTCTTTACAATTTCCAAAAGATGATTTTCAAATAAGAGTCCATGTGGATCAGAGAACAAGTACTGTTATCCCCATTTTCTGGAGAAGTTAACTAAATAACTAAATGATTTTCCTGAAGTTACCATATTAGTGATTGACAAGCAACATATGCTGAAAAGAATTGAATGTCAATTTTCTGAATTTTATTCCAAGTTTCTGTACAATATGCCATATTACTTACATTATCAAGGAGAGGAGAAGTTATAAAACACAATTAAAAATAAATAGGTTGTTTAAAGATGCAATACTTAAAGTATTGAACGTAGGTTAGGAAGACCTGAGTTAGAATCCTTCTCAGACATTTACTGGCTTTGTGACTCTGCACATGCAAGTCACTTAATCTTTATTAACCTCAAATTCCTCTTATTTAAAATGGATATTAAAAAAAAAACCTTCCTCACAAGATGTGAGGATCAGATGAGATACAATTTAAAGTATTTTGAAGATCTTAAAACACTATGGAAATGCTAACTATTCTTATCAATATTCTTATTGTTATTATTGTATATGAGATCTTTTTTTTTATCAACTATTTTCATAAGTCAATAAATATTTAGCAAGTATCTAATGATTAGGTCCTGAATAGTGGGTATAGTTGGGCAAGAGTAACTGAAGCATTGATAAAATTATTCCCTGGGGTAGGAAGGAAGAAGGTTCTGATAATAAACATCAATTTAGCTCCCTGGTCCCATCCTCTGTGGAGCTACTACTGTCAGAAATCCAAATTATGTCAAGTCCACAAGGCTAAATTTTCCTATAAGTCTGCTTATTGTCCATGGTTTCAAAATTGCCCTTCTTGGTTAAGTATGTCATGGCCTTCTGCCTCTTGGTGTCTTCCCTTACCTTTCCCTTATGCCATGTTGTGTCTCTACTAACCCCATTATGCTTCTCACCCCACTTCTCCTCTTTATAGATAATTAACTCTTTTGGAATAATATATTCCTTTCAGGAATATTATATTATTCAGAATAAAGGGTATGATCCAGCCACATTGCATGTTATCTTTTTATTGGATAAATATGAGTTCCACTAAAGAATTTGTTTTTTATATGCATCCCACTATGTCATATTTACCACTACTGGTGTCTATTGTATCCCTTCATTTTTTTCTGTAATCTCTTTTCCTAAATAAAACTATCTTTTACCAAACAGAATGGCCATTGTGAATTCTTCACATGACCAAACCAAAAAGAGTTGGTGCCTACCATCATCTGCTACCTACACCAGCCTCAACATCCACTTTGTGCAAGATACTATGCCATTGTGGATGGACAAATAAAGAAAGCAAGAAACAGTCCCTGAGCTCAAAGAGCTTACAATTTAATGGGAGAGACAGCATTAAAACAAATTTTTGCAAAGCAAGCTATATGTAGGATAACACCAAAATAACCAAGAAAGAAAGGAAAAAAAAAAAAAAAAACACTGGAATTAAGTGGATTTGGCTAAGGTTTCCTGAAGAAAATAGTCTTTTAATTGGGATTTAAAGGAAAACAGGTCAGTGGTAAGAGTGGAGGAGGGAAAGAAAGAATATCAGGCATAGAAAATATTCAGAGAGAAAGCCTAGAGTAGAGTAAAGTAGAGTAGAGAAACTTTTCTCTATTCCATTTGTGGAATAACCAAAAGGCTAGATCAAAAAGTAGAAAGGTATAATAAGACTAGAAAGTTAGGAGGGGGGATAAGTTATTAAGGCATTTGGTCCTGGAGGCATCACTCCCAAATTGTGAGACTGAAGGACTGGGAAAACTGTAGTCTCTGGTAATAGGAAAGTTTAAGGGTAACAATAGAGACTTTGTTTCAGACAGATTGAGTTTAAGATGTTTACTATACATCTAGTTCAATATGTTTAAAAGATATTTGGAGATTTGAAATTGGAAATTAACTGAGATATTGGAACAGTTAAAAAGATTTGAGAATCATCAACATAGAGATGCCATTTAGAAAGAGGAAGATTGAAAATAAGTGATTAAGTGAGGATGTTGGAGCAATCTGTGGAAAGCAGTGGAATGGAATGGAATCACTTGATCACATAAAGAAGTTAAAGATAGGAGTAAGGTCCTTCACCATATGAGAGAGGGATAAAGGGAAAGAATGTGGCAAATAGTAGGTATGGGGTGATTTCACTAAGTCTACAAATTGCCAGGATTTAACATTTTTTTCTTTTGATAAGTACATTATTTTTCCAAAAGAAGGGTATAGTAAATCCACCCAAAAAATGATCAAAGATACCACCTTGTAGAGGCTTTAATCCTACATAATTCCTCTTCAAGATGTCCATCTTACCCAATTAAGTTGCATCTTGAAACATTTCAGCTATTTTTGTCTAGTGGTTTTCACTAAAAATAGTAATTTTCATGTTATCAAGGAAAAGATTATGTGTATGCATGTGTACATTTTAGCTTCATAAATGGCCATTCCATTTGCTTAAAGATGTTTTGGTTTTGTATAGTTTCTTTATGTCTGTGCTGTAGTCTTACCCTACAAATTGACAAGAGATTGAAACACTTATGTAATAACACTGGGAACAATCTTTCACAAGACAACATTGGATTCCATCTTCTACATTTGTTATTTTTTTTTAGTTTTTCTCCTGCCCTGCTTTTCCAGTTTGTTCAGACAGGAAGGAATGTAGGAGAAGGATATGGATATATATATATATATATTCCACACATATGTAATCTACTATGTGTCAGGCACTATACTAATTTATTTTACAAATACAACTTCATTTAATCCTTACAGCATTGTGATATAGATGTTCTTTTATACTCTTCCATTTTTGCTTCTGCTACCCCTTTCAATACAGCCTTGAGGAATTTGACTTGAGCCATATAATAGGGGTTTTCTTTTAAGTGCCAAATAAAAGGCCCATGGCTTTTCTGTGATGAATTAACAAGTTTATCTAATTCTTATCTGAAATACTTATCAAAGTCCAGCAATAGAAGCCAAAATACAATATGACTCAAGATAATAGGAAAGTGAAAATTAGAAGATTTAAATCTCAATTGAATTGAGACTTTATGTCATCCAGTTTAATGTCTTTATTGTAACACATGAGAAAACTGAGTCCTTGAGAGGTTAAATTTCTTGACCAAAGTCACATCTGACTACTGAAGAGTAAAGATTATACAAAGATTTTCTTCCTTCTAGTCACATGTTTTTACCACTACCCAATACTGATTTGCACTCTCTAGACTTTCTATTTATGTAAAAGTATACTATTTCTCCCTCTCCCATTAAGAATACAATTTATTAGGGCAGCTAGGTGGCACAGTAGATACAGCACCAGTCTTAAAGTCAGGAAGATCTGAGTTCAAACCTGGTCTGAGACACTTAAAACTTTCTAGCTGTGTGATCCTGGGCAAATCACTTAACTCCAATTGCCTCAGCAAAAAAGAAGAAGAGGAAAAAAAACAACAACAACAAACAGTTGCTAACATGCATATCAGCAGCTAATAAATTCAGACAACATGCTATATTGTTCAGGTTTATGCAAAACTTTGTGGAAGAATATTAAATGTTACTGAAATACAAAATCTGATATGTGAAGAATTTTTTTAAAATTTGCTAATTACAGTGACTCTGATTTATAATAAATACATCAGTAAAGTAAATAAACCTCTCCAAACCTGTTTCTATTTCTCTAAAATGTAGAAAATAATGTTCAATTTGTCTAATTCATGGAGTTATTTTGAGAAAAGCGCTTTGTAAATCTTGAAATTCCACATAATTTTAATAATGATTTATCATGATGATTATCATTATACTTAGAATTATAGTATAACTCTGGTGAAAGAAGGAGACAGGAATAAATTGCTTTGTTTCTACTGCAAGATATGGGAATATATTTTTCATTACTTTTCATTTTCATAAAGAATTTTTCTTATATACAGACTCTAATGTTCCTAGGACAAGAGTATTGTTAATTTCTTCATCTCACAAAACACTACAATAGTTACACTGGTTCAAAAAGGGAATAAGTTTTAAATATTTTCTTCTCTTTTAAAGACCTCAGATACAGGAAGAACAGGGTTCATACATTGTTTGTGCCATACTAACTGTGTGAACTTGGGGAATTCATTTAAAATCTCAATTCCCCAAGTCACAATACCCTATATGTTACAAATATGTTGCCAGTTGCTGATCTACATTGGTGGAAGAAACTTGGTCATAGGGTGCTTCCTACAAAGATGAAATCATAGCTACACAAAAAATACCCTGAAGCAGAGAAAAATGCATATATTATGTGAACTTCTCTCTTCCACTGTCAGGAAAAAGCCCATCAGGTATAACCAATTTCTAGACTATCCTGTTTGTACAGAGTGATTGTGAGAATGTAACTCTTTATCAGTTCCCATTGTCTATTCCCAACCTTTGTGAGTCTTTAAACAACTTTTGAAATTTGATTATCATATCTTTAGACAGATCTAGGACCTGGTCTGCCAAGTGCATTCTGTCCAACTCCTTGATCCTTTCCTCTAAGTTCTTGTCTTTACTTCTCTATTTTCCCTGAGAAACCCTTAAGGCTATATTTCCACAATAAAAGATCTGCTCAAGATGAAGATTTTTGCTAAGATCTTTCCAGGACTAAGCCCACTCTTTCTCCCCCTCATAGTGCCTTCCCTTTGGCATCTTTCTCTTTACTCTAGCTACTTCTGGTTTGTCTGCTAAACTCTTCTATTCATCTAATCTGCCAGTCAATGGCAAATTCAGTCATTTTCTTGGCATATTCTTTAATGGATTCTTTCAAATTCCTTCCTATAGCAGAATTGCAAAGAAGAATGCAAAAGGTATCAATAAGCAGATTAAAAAAAAAATCTAAAACTTTAATTAATTATTAATTCTTTCAATATATGATCCCTGTCTAAAAATTATTTAAGATAGGAAAGAACAGATGTTTTACTTTTGATCAGCAGAGAGAATGGCCACATCAATATTTAATGGATCTATTAGAGTGACACCTATGACCATTCAAACACTATATACTTCTTTACTACATCATCACCAAAAGATATTAAATTATCTCAAAGTTGAAACAGTGTCTTATAAATTACATAATTCATTGTAGATGCTCAGCAACATACTAAACCACATTATAGAAGTCTGCTGTCATGGTCTTCAACTTGATTCATTTCAAAGATGATTATAAAATTACCAATTACCAAGGCTATCTTAATAACTAACTCTTTATCCTATTCTTCCTTCAAGACAAATCTTGTCCTTCATCAATTGTTAGGAATGAGGGAAAAAATTTTCATTTGACTAAGAAATATGATTCCTTCTATTCTCACTAGAAATATTGATTGTTATTTACATTTTTATAAAAAAACTCTTGAAATGATAAATTACTTGAAAAGACTAGTAACAACAGTGATGAATCAATATTTTGCTGTGAATTTAAGCCTTTCTAATTCAGGCACACAGTTCTATCTACAGTGCCACTTAGCTGCCCTATACACACACACACACACACACACACACACACACACACACACACACACACACATAATCATATAGTCCTGCGTATTTTAACTAATGTCAATATAATTATCCAGAATTCTAATCTGTTACTATTTAATGTTGTTAGATAATGGAACAAATGCAAAGACAGTAATTTATCATTTCCTGAAATATATATTTCAACAATGTATCTCTTTAATAGAAATATAATTAATATTAGTATTTATTGGTCCTTTACATTTGCTTTGTTCTCTGCATAGCAACTAGAGATATTAAGTTCCATTAAGCAATTGCAATAAGAAGTGATAAAATAGGAACAGCTTTTGTTATTTCAAAATTGTTGTTGAATTCAGTTAAGAAACATAAATAACTAGATGAAAAATTCATAAAGTACTTTTTTATTTTTTACAAAAAAAAAAGGATTTTTGGTTTATTTAAGTTTTTTTTTTTTTTTTTTTGGTAAATGTTTACCAAGTTTTCTTGTGATACTAGAAATCAAAGGAGTTATTTTGCTTGTACCTTTATTCTTCTTTATCTTGGCTTAAAATTTGTCATTATTACACTGAATTTTGTGCTGGACAAACTTTATACTTTCTCATTTATCTGCGATATCAAAACCTAAAATCCCCCGATGACATTCCTGGTTTTACTTTTTAGGTTATTAAGTGGTGCTGGATATCAAATATCAATGTCTTTAAGTCAAAGATTTTATGTCTCCATTATCCAAAACTGCTCCAATTATTATCCACAAATTGTATAAATGATGATAATCTTTAAGAATATGCTTTAACATATTGGTATGTTATTTTGTCTCCATGCAAGGTCACTAAAATACAGAAATACAATTTAATTCCACAGTCATAGAGCTAACTTCATCATTCACATTCATAGAGAAATTGCATTTTTTTTCTTTTCTTCTAAATTGTTTCTCAACTTTCTTTTTCCTATTGCTCATGGATTTAGAATAATAGCTTATTTATTAGATAACATTTAAGAATAAAACATTTCACATAACTACATTTCTCTAGATAAATGGTTTAATTTCTAAAACTTAAAAGGAAATGTGCATTGAATGTAATCATTTTTAAATAATTCACAGTTCCCTATCTGATTGAACAGATTATGTTGAAAACTTTTTTTTTCTTAATTGAGTCAGCAATATTGCTGTAAATGTTAGTTATTGTATACCAAAGTGGGAAGAGTGCTGAATCCAAAGTGAGGAACCTGGGCTTTGGTCCCAGCTTTGCTAATTAGTATTTATATGAGCTTAGACAAGCGATATTGTCTTTATAATGAAGGTTTAAAATCTTGGCTAGCTGTCATTTACTATCTGAGTGATTTTAGAGAAGTCCCCTAACTTTCTTGACTATAGGTATCTCAATTATAAATTTTGGGGGAGAAATTAGATATGTCAATGTTCTATTCAATCACTAATTCTATTACTTAACAATTCTAAGGGATCATACTAGCTGACTTCTAAGGTCTTCTTACTCCAAATCTATATCTTTTGAGACATAAATGGACTATCCATAGTTTACTAAGGTTTACTGAGCTCTGCTCTAATACTAAATAGCCCTGAGGCTGCACTGCTTTTTTTATTTTTTTAATCAGTTTTTATTTTTTTTAATTTTATCAGTTGATGCTTCTTCATATTAATATTATCTTTTAATTTGTGAGTGACATGACTATTTCCCAAATTAGTTGGTTATAATAAAGGGTATCTGGAGAATTCTAATGATCAAAGTGGTTTAAAGTAATGTGTAATACAGAAGCTAAATTTAAATTTGAAATTATTTGGCGAACAGGAATATTACAATAGAGATTTAGTTTCATTAAATTGAACATTAAGCATAATTTAAGTTATTGTAATTAGTTTATATAATTCTCGAATGAAAATATATTTACATTTGTATATATATATATAAACAGTATTGATGACAAAGGAATTATGTTTATTACAATCATTAAATATCTCCATTAAATCATATTCTAAGAGCTTGAACTATATGGTTTCTCAGGTCCTTTCATGATCTAAATCTATTCCTTTTGAGGTTTAAATAGATCCAAGAATGAGTTCTACATTTGAAAAGTTCAGTAATGAGGATATTTTATATATAGGCTGATTATGCAGGCACTTTTACAGTTTTAAGGATCTAGCAGGAAATACCCCTAAGAAAAACCTATACATAGAGGTATTAATGTCTGAAAATTCCTATCATGTTAGATTTAATCTTTGTATTTTCATGGTGACTATCACAGCTCATACTATCTAACATATTTAATATGAGATCCTTTAATGTTTAATTTGCATTACCAAAATTCTCTGTTCTTTCTTAAATCTAGACAATAAAATAAAATATATATGTATATGTACATATATATCTGTATCAAACTTTAATCTGTATTTACTGATTTTTTTAAATGCAAATTCTCACATTGAAAAGTTAAAAATTTAGGTTTGGAGTTGACTCTAGTACTCTCATACATTGGCTTACCTGAATTTTTTTATTCTTCAGAGATTATGATATTTTATGACATCCTGCCATGTATTATTATGGCCTTTGAGGTAGGACATTATTTTTTTTTATTTTGTATTTGAAGAAAGTAAGGTCAAGAGATATTAAAGAAACTCTATTCTCTTATTCTCATAAGACAGCTCCCTCCACAAATGCTGCTAATTGGAATTATCCTATCCAATCTAATTGATGATTGGTAAGAGAATTGAAAAGAATCTTAATTCTCATTTAGTCCAACCTGCTTATTGTACTGGCAAAGAAATAAGAAGGTCAGAGTTACTGAGTGATTTGTGGGAGGCTATCATGCCTATCATAATAAATTTGACTGCCTCTCTAAAAATCACATTATACTAGTGGGAAATGGGGAGAAAGAAAGAACAACATTCAAAACAATTATCACTTTTACAAGGGTAAGCTATCTTCTATTCTGGGCACATAAGCTAGTTTGTTGGAGGGGAGAGAAGAAGGAAGAGGAAGAAGATGAAGAAGGAGGAGAACAAGAACAATAATAAGGAAAAGTGAAGAAGATGGAGGAGGAGGAAGAGAAACAGGAGGAGGAGGAAGAGAATGAGAAAAAGAAGAACAAAAACAAGAACAAAAAAAAAAATAAAGAGAAGAACAAGAAGAAAGAAGAAGAAACAGCAGCAACAGTAACAACAGAAGCAGCAGCAGCCACAGTAGCAAGCATATATCAAGTATCTCAGTGCTATTTATGCCCACACTGAAAATTTTTGCTTTGGTTATTTCACAATTATGCCCAATCACAACTATAACCAGTGACAGGAATGTCATTCATTATAAATAAAGGTACAAATTTTAGGAGATCATGGCTCCTCTTCACATTTAATCTCCAAACTCCATCAAAAAGATGTCATAATAATGGCTTATCACACTGAGCCAAGTGGCCAATTACAAGTGGAAGTTATTAAAAATAGAGATGTATTTTTTTTGTCATTCAAATTCACAAACATCCAGCAATCTATTAGAAGTTTATGGACCTCTGATTAAGAACCTCTTTTTTATCATTTCATACATACAGACAATACCAATAAGCATTAAAAAAAAAAAAAATACATTTTTGTGTAATATCAATGAGGTAATTATACTCATTGTTTCCAGAGCTTGAATCATTAAAACATACTTTAGAGAGCTTGATGAACTTCAGAACAGAATATTCCCTTAAGGTAATTGGACTATTTGGAAAAATAAATGATTTTTAAAGTGAAAGATGGGGAACAAATGTTTCAAAAATAAATAGCATGGAAAGCAGTTGGGAGAAACTAGGTATAGACCAATATCTTATTCTGTGTTCCAAGATAAGGTTAAGATGGATCCATAATTTAAATATAATGGTGATAGTAGAAGCAAATGAGGAGAGTATGAAATAGTTTCCCACTTAGATGTATGGATGAAAAAACAAGCCATAGAGAGGATTACAAGATACAAAATGAATAATTTTATTTATATTAAATTACAAGGGTTTTACACACACACACACACACACACACACACACACTCACACACTCTCTCTTTCTCTTTCTCTCTCTCTCTCTCTCTCTCTCTCTCTCTGTCTCTCTGTCTCTCTAACACCATTAGCAACAACAACAAAAATAACAAAAAAAAAAAAAAAAAAGAATGCAATCAAAGATTATTAGGAAACTAAAAAAAACTGGGTGAGTGGGGGAAGTTACAATAAGTTTCTCAGATAAATGTATCGTTACTCAAATATATAGAAAACTGAGTCAAATGTATAAAAGTACATTTTTCATTTTTTTCATTTTTCAACAGAAGTTGATACATGGTAAAGAATATGAATAGAAATATTTTTAGAAAAATAAATCAAAATTTTCTATAGACATGTAGGAAAATATTCTTAATCACTATTGATTAAAGAAATATAAATTAAAAGAACTTTTAGGTAATACTTTATACCTATCAGATTAACTAATATGATGAAAAGGAAAACTGACATGCCAGAGTAGATGTAGGGAAAACTGGGAAATTAATTCTTTGCCAGTGGAGTTGTGAAATTATCCAACTATTTCAGAGAGCAATTTGTAACTATAACCCCCCAGAACTATAAAACTACATATCTTTTGATCCAGCACTATTAGGTCTATACCCCAAAGTAATTTTTGAAAAGAGAAAATGATATGGACAAAACTGTTTATAACAGCTCTTTTTGTAGTCCCAAAGAATTAGAAATTGAGATGTATATCAATTAGACAAACTATGATATATAATAATGTTGGGATATTATTGTGTTAGAAGAAATGATGATCAGGTTGCTTTCAGGAAAAAACCTGGAAAAGCTTATATGAAATAATACAAAATGAAAAATGAAAAAAGAAAAAAAAGAATAGAATTAGGAGAATATTGTACTTGGTTAATAATAGTGCATGATGTTCAGATGTGAATAATTCCACTATTCTAAGCAATACAATAATCTAAGAAATGCTAAATGTCTTATGATAAAAATGCTACCTACCTCCAGAAAAGGAACTAATGAATTCTCAATGCAAATCATAACATTTCTTACCAAGTTTTTTTAATTTAATTTTTTATTTGCCTTCTCTCACAAGAATAATATCATAATATGTTTTATATGACAGCACATGTGTAAACTATATCAAATTGCTTGTCTACTCAGTTTCTATCATCTCAGTGGGACTTCCAAAATGTAATGCCGGAGAAACTGAGGCAGGAGAGAGATTAGAGAGTTTTTAATATTTTATTAATGGGAGAGTAAGATTGACTGGACAGGACTCTCGTCTCAAATTATCCAGTGCTGAATGGGAGAATCTCTAATCTGTAAGTACCTTTGGAGACAAAGAAGAGGGAAAGTGCAGGAAAGACTCTGTCAAGCTAGAAGAGGCCATAAACAAACAAACAAACAAAAAAAAAAAAAAAAAAAAAAAAAAAAAAAAAAAAAAAAAACCAGAGTCAGGATGTCTGAATACACAGAGATAAAGATGTCAGTGAAATATCTTGGAATGTTTTAAAGGGATATAGTAAATTTTTTAGGACAGAAAAGAATCAGGAGGTCTACTCTCTTGTTTATCTTGCTTGGGCTAACAATTTATAACCTTAGAGTAGTTGGTCCTCAGCCTTAATGGACCAGAGGGAGATTTGCAGCTTAGGGGAGTAATTAGGGAGACTGAGATAAGGGAAACTTGCACAAGGAAACTGAGTCAGGACAGTTAAAAAGAACTGTGGCATAACAGAAAAGATAAGAGGAAGCAGGGACAGAATTTAGAACAATTTTTTTAAAATGATAGCTATTGTTTTTAATTGGGAAAAATAAAATATTAAAAAAATAAAGCACAACATTGTGTAATTCCAGATGTTTTTTCATACAGCATTCCCTATTCTCTTCAAAATATCAGTCAATAGCCTTCCTACTTTATAGATCCTTCAGATAGAATGATTTTAATAATTTATAATTTTAAAGAAACAATTTAAATTGTATGATGCAATTGGATTAGAATGTCTTTAAAGACCCCTAAACCAACCCCTCCATACAAATTCATACTTTCATTTATGATTATTCTCTTTTGTGGAAGCCTATTACTTCAACAAAGCTTAAATCTACATTTATGTTTAATGACATCTAATTACAGGGTAAAATCCTAAATGCCCTGAAGTCAACATTTACTTTAAAACAAATATTTACTTTTAATCTGGTAGAACATTTTACAATTTCTCCAAAATAAGTTCATTTTCATGATTAATATTTTAATAGAAGAGTGTATTTCAAAATGAAGTTTATTTTCCCATCAAAATATAAGCAGCCTAGACTTGCTAGAGAATTTACCCCCCCCCCCCATCCCCAAGTTATGTAATCCTTTTTGTTTTGTTTTGTTTTGTTTTTTTCTCGCCAGGGAAAGCAATTATATCTACCTATTGACTTCTCTGTTCTCATTAATTCTAGTAGGAAGATGAAATTATGTAAAGTTCAAGAAAAATATGACATCAACATTTGATTACATTATTTTGCATTTATCATCATTATTACAGAATTTAGTTCTTTTGCAATCAAATGTATAGAATATATGTTTTTGAAACTCTAATGTTTGTCTAAAATTTCTCAGAAAGCAAAGTTCAACTTGTGGACTGTTTATAGTTCTATAGATGTCCTCATATATTCTTTTATCCATTATTCTAAGTGATTCTCATTCACTTATTTTGTTTCTTCCCCCTCATCCTGAAAATTAATTTTTTTTCCTGCTTCTTGAGGACCAAGATAAAAAAAGTTATTTCTTAAAAGTATTTCATCTCAGTGGATGTTAAGAAATGCCTTTTACATTTTTTGTGTTCAAAAATTTTAGAATGTGGTAAAATAATTTCTGTTATTTTAAAGGTGAAATGCTAATTCTTTCTCTGTGAGAAAAGAAAAGATTTCACTTACTTTTCTATTGCTTTCTGCACCTTTAACTTGAAAAACAGGACAAAAAGAAATGATTATTGCAGTTGTGAGTGCCTTGGGGTTTATCTTCAGTCCTCCCTATAAAAATACATATCTTTGTGGAACTAGAGATGAATAGACAGAAATGTTTCTGTAATTTAAGAAAATCTGTCTTGGAACATAAGTGTGTTATGTGTGTGTATAAATATGTATCTCTCCAGTGATAGAATGTTAAAGTTAGATTTTGCCGGGGGCTCTGCTTATATTCCCTCTGTTTGATATGTTGTTAGAATCTGACAGTAACTGGGTTAAACAGAGGGCTGATACTAAATGTTCTAATCCCCAGAGGGGTCAAATATGCAGTGTTCCTGACAAGTTGTATTATCTTGAAATAATTGCCTTATCTGATTTGAAGTTAGGGGTTAATTTGAAAAAAAATAATAGGTCTCATTTGAAAGCCCTTGGGTTAAAAGACAAAGAACATCTTCTTCAATGATACCCTGAAGGAATGGCATAAAGTAATCTTGATAAATGAATATGCAAATAGTTCTTATAATAAAGAATTGAATTTTTTGAAAGGCATAAAGTCATGCTTTTTCAGCATTTGTCAATGGAGACTATAAGGTGAAATCCTTCCTAAATAACAGGAATTTAAAAGTTTTTGGTTGTTGTTGTTTTTTTTTTTTTTTTTCTTTAGAAAGCTGAATTTTATATTCTCAAGAAATAATTTCAAAGATTATCTTTAGGGGTGTCTCCAGGTGTCTCCCAACCTCCAACTCAGAGTCACATTGCATAATTATATGATTACTATGTAACTATTTGAGTCTGACACCAAATGTACCATGGTGATCCTTCAGAAGGTTTTTTTGTTTTGTTTTGTTTTGTTTTTTAATGTTTATTTTTTTGTAATAAAGGAACATAACCCATATGCATTTTCAAGCAAGTTTAACCACCCTTCTATCTTCATACAGAATAACGGGGAAAGAATATTTAATTGGAAGTATTTTTTTTAAACCTAGAATGAGGGAGAACGGAGGGAGATATTCTTCTCATAATGGATTTAATTCAATTCAATTAGCATTTATTAATGCCTACTAAATGAAAAGCATTGCAGTAGTATTGGTTTACAAGTCCAATAAAAAAGATCAATGAAAAATTTACCACCTTTGCTTTTGTTTCATATTGTGCATATTCCCCAATAGAATCCCTTCACAGAAAAACAGTAGAACTTTTTTATAAAAAAGAATGTTTCAGGTAAAAGATCTTGAAGCCCCTTAAAATAATGTCTTTTCTGTTTCCTTCCAACAATTTATTTTTCTTCCTGGCTGTTTAATTGTTTTTTGTTGTTGTTGTTGTTGTTGTTGTTGTTGTTGTTGTTGTTGTTGTTGTTGTTGTTGTTTTGTTTTGTTTTGTTTTTAATAAACCTTTTTATTTTCAAAATATATCCCTCTGGTTCTTAACAAACAATTCTAATTTTGTCATTCTTTTTCCTTTTCCTTTCATTTATTCTATTTTGTCACCTGAAAAAATTTGCCTGCAAAACATTTTAGAAAATTGAATTAACCCCAAAAATTCCCTGTCCTTACAACTCTATCTCACATTCTTCCCATCTCAAAAGTTTGATGTCATGTTCCTGGATTATTTGATATGGAAAAACAGGTGCCCTACTTTCTCATTTCTATCTCATTGCTCATAAAATTGTGACACATAAATTGTCTTTTCTCACCATCATTCTTATTGCTATCTCTTGAAAATCTATCCTTAACAATCTAATTCTGATAGAACCTCATCAAAACTAATTGAAAATGGCTTTTGCTTTCTTAGAATTTTTATGTAATTATATTCTGCATTCTATTCTTCTTTGACCATGTTTCATATTATCTAGTTTCCCTTTCGACTGCAAGGGGAAATTGGAGTAAATAAATACTGAAATGGTTAAAATGATTGTAGTTCACAGTGAATATAGTTATTGACCCTAAAAATATGCTTTGAATATCTGAATGCATCAATTTCTGTCCTATTTATGAATTTCAAAGTAACAAGCATCTGCATAATTTCTTTTGTATTTAAAAATTAAAAATGGTTTATTCTCAAATGCTTTAGCTCCCCTTTTCCTCTTAAACATGAATTACTGATGTCTATCTCTAAGGTAGCATATGTCCAGAACACTCTACCATCCAACAATTTTAAGACATTGATTTGGATATTTACTCCTCTGGAACTAGAGACAATTCAAAGACATCAGAGAGAGTAAGGCTTTGCAGGTCACTTGGTTTCTCAGTATACCCTATCCATGAAATTGGCTTATATTTTTTTTAAACGCAAATTAATTTAATTTGAGGGTCTTTCTGTGCCTTTAAATCTTGTACAAGACTAGGAAAATATTTACAAAACAGTTTAATTGTCTGTTTGATTGTAATCTCCTTTGGATCAGAGACTTAGTCATATTTATCTTTTATCTCCTCACAAGCCCAGCAGGGCATTAAAAAATATATTATCCAAAATCTGTCATTAAATCATAGCTTCCTCCTGCAGAAGACTAAAGGCAAAAGCATCTGTATAACCATAAATTCTCATTCTTTCTCAAGGCAGATTCTTTTGCTATTTACTTTTTACATTTCCCTCAAGATGATGATTGGCTTTTACTAGCATTATACTAATAAAAAATTCTTGATAGAATAGAGTTAAATGAATACATAGTTACCTATCTAAACAGAAACTGTTAAACATATCTGTTTCTATATCCATCTATTTTCTCTCTTTTTAAACAGAGAAACATATGTATACATGTGTGTGCACCTATGGATTATATGCAATTTAAACATGTGATCATTCTCCCAAAATTTTTTTGAACATTTTAAACTTTTTAAGATGTGTTTTTAAAAATTTAGCATTTAAAATAAACTAAAAGTTAATAGTGAATGCGTTACCAAAAATTACATATTATTTTATGATATATCAAAAAATTAAGTTAAAAAGAAGTGAATACCTTTTATTGTTATGTCTGTGGGAGAGTAGTTAATAAAATAAAAAACAGTCAACAAGAATTATTATTATTATTATTATAGTTTCATTAAGTTAAAAAGCTTTTTTTTTTTTGCACAACAAAATGAATTCAACTAGGAGAAGAAGGAAAGATTGGACAGGGGAAAAATCTTCATATAAAATATGTTTGATGAGACTTTGAAGATATAAACAATAATATATTAGAAGATACTATAATGATTGTATAAGTGGTTAAAGGTTATGCACAAATGGGTCTTTAAAAAAGAATTGTAATTACACCTAAAAGAAATATTTTGACAAATCACTAATAATAAGAACAATACTAATTAAAACAACTTTAATATTTTCTTTTTCACTCAGCACATTGAAAAGACAAAAAAAAAATAATCACTGTTAGAGATAAAACTTAGAAATAAACAAGAGAAATGTTCTATTTTCTTCTTTCGAAAGATATGATGTAGTACAAATATTCTGGAAGGCAATTTGGAATGATAAAAACATTAAATAAAATATCTGTATCCCTTTCATTTAAGAGATACTATAATCTTGCACAAAACCTAATAAAGTTAATTCCATCTCTCAAAAGATATGAGAGAAAATGTGCCTTTTACCATTCACTGGCAAAGTGTAGTTATATAGGCATAAAACATTCCAAAATATACTGTCAGACTTGACAGTTTGATTTGTTTTGTTGAACTTTTTTTTTCTTTTATCTTCTCTCTTCATTGAGTACATTTCCATCTAATAGGAAAGTCCTGCTTTGGAGCTTCATCACATAATGGCATGGGTATCAAGTTTTCAAATGCCTTACCAGCAAAACATACATTCTGGCAGATTCTAGTAATCAGGAATTTTTTTTTTTAGAATATTGTATTCATGATAAAATCTAAATCAGGTTTGCAAAGAACAAAATAGAAGTTTACAGATCCATCCAGAAGGTTGGCCATTTACATGAGAAATTAGAGGCAGATATGGTACTCAGGCTGTAAAAAACTCATCAAAGTAATCTACTCAAGTAAAAAGGGCTTGTGATCTAGATAGATGAAGAAATTTCATCAATTAAATTATGAATAGTTCAAAAATAAATCAGATAACATCTATCACTTAATATTAATATTCTATTTTTATTATTATTATAGTTTCATTAAGTTAAAAAGAAGTGAATACCTTTTATTGTTATGTCTGTGGAGAGTAGTTAATAAAATAAAAAACAGTCAACAAGAATTATTATTATTATTATAGTTTCATTAAGTTAAAAAGAAGTGAATACCTTTTATTGTTATGTCTGTGGAGAGTAGTTAATAAAATAAAAAACAGTCAACAAGAATTATTATTATTATTATAGTTTCATTAAGTTAAAAAGAAGTGAATACCTTTTATTGTTATGTTTTGTTTTGTTTTTTAATGTTTATTTTTTTGTAATAAAGGAACATAACCCATATGCATTTTCAAGCAAGTTTAACCACCCTTCTATCTTCATACAGAATAACGGGGAAAGAATATTTAATTGGAAGTATTTTTTTTAAACCTAGAATGAGGGAGAACGGAGGGAGATATTCTTCTCATAATGGATTTAATTCAATTCAATTAGCATTTATTAATGCCTACTAAATGAAAAGCATTGCAGTAGTATTGGTTTACAAGTCCAATAAAAAAGATCAATGAAAAATTTACCACCTTTGCTTTTGTTTCATATTGTGCATATTCCCCAATAGAATCCCTTCACAGAAAAACAGTAGAACTTTTTTATAAAAAAGAATGTTTCAGGTAAAAGATCTTGAAGCCCCTTAAAATAATGTCTTTTCTGTTTCCTTCCAACAATTTATTTTTCTTCCTGGCTGTTTAATTGTTTTTTGTTGTTGTTGTTGTTGTTGTTGTTGTTTTGTTTTGTTTTTAATAAACCTTTTTATTTTCAAAATATATGCACGGATTATTTGACAACATTGATCCTTGCATACCTTGTGTGTCAGATTTTCTCCTCCTTCTTTCCACCTCTGTCCCTAGATGGTAAGCAATTCAATATATGTTAAGCATGTTAAAATATATGTTAAATCCAATCCAATGTGTATAAACATATTTATACAATTCTCTTGCTGTACAAGAGAAATCAGATTTTAAAAAAGAAAGTAAATGAGTAAGAAAACAAAATGCAAGAGAACAATCACACACACACACACAAAAAAAAAAATGCTATGTTATGCTGTGATCCACATTCCATTCCTATAGTACTCTCACTGGGTGTAGATGCCTAGCCCTTTAACTATAAAGTTGTGTTTCCTCAAGTTTCAGTCCATAGGGTTCTTTTCTCTCTTTATACTCTAACTTCTGCAATTTCAATTTTTAACTTTATGTGAACAGCTTCAAACTTATTTCTTTATCTCCAATAGATTTCCCATTCCGGATCTATTATTTCTATTTGGATTTTCTGGTATTCAAATGCACAGAAACACAAACATAAATTCTTTCCTCCTTCCAAAACTCTACTCTTTCCCTTTTCCTCATTTATATCAATGGTACCAACACTCTCCCTCTTTTCCATGTTAAAAAAAAAATAAAAAAAAAATAACAAAATAACAAAAAACAGTATGTCATTATTGATTCCTTATTCACTTCCTGAATATAAATTGCCAAATCCTATGCTGATATTCAATCCCTTCTCTTCAGCTTTGATTTTCCTATTCCATATCTCATTACCTTTGACTTGAATTGTTGCAACATTTTGTTGGTTAATATTTCTGCCTACAGATCAGTATCCCTCTGGTTCTTAACAAACAATTCTAATTTTGTCATTCTTTTTCCTTTTCCTTTCATTTATTCTATTTTGTCACCTGAAAAAATTTGCCTGCAAAACATTTTAGAAAATTGAATTAACCCCAAAAATTCCCTGTCCTTACAACTCTATCTCACATTCTTCCCATCTCAAAAGTTTGATGTCATGTTCCTGGATTATTTGATATGGAAAAACAGGTGCCCTACTTTCTCATTTCTATCTCATTGCTCATAAAATTGTGACACATAAATTGTCTTTTCTCACCATCATTCTTATTGCTATCTCTTGAAAATCTATCCTTAACAATCTAATTCTGATAGAACCTCATCAAAACTAATTGAAAATGGCTTTTGCTTTCTTAGAATTTTTATGTAATTATATTCTGCATTCTATTCTTCTTTGACCATGTTTCATATTATCTAGTTTCCCTTTCGACTGCAAGGGGAAATTGGAGTAAATAAATACTGAAATGGTTAAAATGATTGTAGTTCACAGTGAATATAGTTATTGACCCTAAAAATATGCTTTGAATATCTGAATGCATCAATTTCTGTCCTATTTATGAATTTCAAAGTAACAAGCATCTGCATAATTTCTTTTGTATTTAAAAATTAAAAATGGTTTATTCTCAAATGCTTTAGCTCCCCTTTTCCTCTTAAACATGAATTACTGATGTCTATCTCTAAGGTAGCATATGTCCAGAACACTCTACCATCCAACAATTTTAAGACATTGATTTGGATATTTACTCCTCTGGAACTAGAGACAATTCAAAGACATCAGAGAGAGTAAGGCTTTGCAGGTCACTTGGTTTCTCAGTATACCCTATCCATGAAATTGGCTTATATTTTTTTAAAACGCAAATTAATTTAATTTGAGGGTCTTTCTGTGCCTTTAATCTTGTACAAGACTAGGAAAATATTTACAAAACAGTTTAATTGTCTGTTTGATTGTAATCTCCTTTGGATCAGAGACTTAGTCATATTTATCTTTTATCTCCTCACAAGCCCAGCAGGGCATTAAAAAATATATTATCCAAAATCTGTCATTAAATCATAGCTTCCTCCTGCAGAAGACTAAAGGCAAAAGCATCTGTATAACCATAAATTCTCATTCTTTCTCAAGGCAGATTCTTTTGCTATTTACTTTTTACATTTCCCTCAAGATGATGATTGGCTTTTACTAGCATTATACTAATAAAAAATTCTTGATAGAATAGAGTTAAATGAATACATAGTTACCTATCTAAACAGAAACTGTTAAACATATCTGTTTCTATATCCATCTATTTTCTCTCTTTTTAAACAGAGAAACATATGTATACATGTGTGTGCACCTATGGATTATATGCAATTTAAACATGTGATCATTCTCCCAAAATTTTTTTGAACATTTTAAACTTTTTAAGATGTGTTTTTAAAAATTTAGCATTTAAAATAAACTAAAAGTTAATAGTCCTATTCTAATAAAATAACACAGGTTTATGACTGAATTCAAATCAAAAGATAATCAAAATCTCCCTAACCATATTATCTACAAATTGTTATATATAATAATAAACCATAAAATGACTCAGTTGGAAGGAACCTTAGAGATGATCTAGAGATCATCCCTTGCTAAAGAGAAGAGAATTTTGGCAACTGCTTAAAGTTATGAATACAGTTAATAGATCAGGTTACCTTATTCAAAATCCTATGCTCTAATATTCTTTAATGAGATGGAAGGTTTCATTTAGCATTATTAGATTTCTTTTCACTCTTCTTTTCTTTCTCCAATAGTGATCATTTAATTTTTTCTCCAATTAACAGAACTTTTTTTTATCTGTTTGGTAATCACATAATCTCTCTAATTTTATTTTTCACAACCCTCAACTTAAAAAGTACTTCTAACAAGAATCTAACAAATTCTTTGTCATACAGATATAAAAGAAAATATTCTGCTAATTCCCTTCCCAGAGAATAAAGTTTTAAACTGAAGAACTAAAGGCATAGTGGTAGAATTTTAGAAATCAATAAGTACATGTAAAAGGCATTTATAGGGTGAGGAATATATAAATTCAGTTCCTGTCATCACTTTCTAGGAGTAAAGCTACAACTCGAATGGCGATTGAAAGAGGTGTCTTGCCCTATAATATTGAGTATTTTGTGATTTCTTTCTGAAGTATATCCTCCCCACTGCAAAGGGTATCCCTTCTTATCATATGGTCCTCTGCTGGTCTGTGCTGCTTTTCAACACAATTATACTCTCCAGAGGACAACCTTTCTTCACCCCATATCCTGTGTAAAATCATTTTAATTCACTTATTTGATAACTATTTTAGTATTTAGTTTGCAGCAGATATTCTTACTAGTGGTTGGATAAAAAGGAAAGCAAAAACACTGTTTTCTTTTTAAAGGAGCACACAATTCAATGAAGGAGCTATGGATGTGTTTGTATGCGTGTGTGTCTGTGACAGAAAGAAAGAAACACTTTGGGAGTTGAGTGAAAGATATAGTGAAATAAGAAGAAATTTTAGGCAGTGAGATAAACCACAAGATGAACCACTAAAAAGGTATTGAGAATTTATACAAGTCTAATTGCTGTGTGAGTATAGTATATGGGAATATAAATGAGTTGTGTGGCAAACATACAGATTTTTGACAAGAATAAGTAGATAAGTATGAGTAAGGAGTCAAGGAAGTCACAAATACAGTAATCTTATCATTAACTATAGTAGAGCAAAAGAGAGGACAATTAGTTTCCATTTGGAAATGTTCTCACAAGATGATTGAACTCGAAAATTCAGTCTTTACTTTGACCACAATTCTCACCCTTAATTGCTTTCTATTCCTAATTACAACTCTGGGAAGGTACAAGATCAGTCCTTCTATCCACTTCATCTATCATCCAGTTCCAGTATCACATTATTGGAAGAATGCCTTAAAATGTTTCTTCACAGTAACTGCCTTTATCACTTACTTTTTGTAAGGGTTTGAACCATTTTTTGATAGAATTCTGCTTTATTTCTATGCTGTGATACTGGCTCAATTATAAAATTTTACTTTGGAAATGTTGGATTTTCCCATGATAAGTAGCATAAGTCACAAACAGCATGAATGAAGAGGTACATGATAGATTGTGTCTCAGAGTTTCATATACTTTCAGTTAGATTTGGAGTATAATATAACATTGATTATTATTCTTTGAAAATTAGAAACTCTTGCCTACAACTGAAAAAAAATTCATAAGGAAGCTCTTTTTATTTTATCTGTTTTTAGTATAGACAGGAAACAAAATTTTCCTCATGACAGCAATAGGTTCAGAAAGACATGATATGGCAAAAGAAGCAGTGTCCTAAGAAACAAAAAGCAAGATTTCTAATTTTCCTTTACCATTTACTAGTTGTAGGACTTTAGATAATTCATGGACTCCCTAGATTTACAAATACCTCATTTGTATACTGGATTTTACACAGCACTAAAACTGTCTAGAGTGAAGGAGTTGCAACAAATCATGTCAAGGTATCTTCAAATTCTTAGATCAATGACTAAGAATCTTTAATTAGAAAGCTCAATTCTAATGGGAAATTAAAGGAAACATTAGAATGATTCTAAGCATCAGTAGATTTAAAAATAGTTTAAATAGAATCATATTATAGCATAAATACTATCTGGATGCTGTATGCCAAGAGAAAAAAAAATACATATATATATATATAATTTTCTCAGACTCATAGGGTTAAAAGCAGAAGGAATGTTTAGGACTATGTAGTTCAATATTCTGATTTTACATTTAAGGAAACTAATACTTACTGACTTTGAATAAACCATATACTGCAAACCATCAGAATCAAGATATGAACCTGGATTTGACCCAATTGTTAATGTTTCTTTCATTTCATTTCAAAAAAATTTTTTTTTTTTTTATTAAAAAGTTTTAGTAGAATACTGCTTTGTATTCGGATCCTTTTTTCTTAAAAAGATATTTAGATAATAGACAAAATATCTTGATTTACAAACATTTAAATAGATATTGATATTTAGATATGTGATGGATGGATAGATGGGATAGATAGAATGGATTTCAACACAGGTGGGGATTTTGTAATGCTATACTTTTATTGTATTTTTTCTCCAAAAAATTCATGTTGGATATAATGATTTAAAACAAATCTAAAAGGTATATGATAGAAAATGCTACCTACAGCTAAAGAAAGATCTATGGATTCTGAATGAAGATCAAATCATACTACTTACATTTTTTAAATTTTTTCTTGGTTTTTCCCTTTTCTCCTCATTCATTTTTCATAACATGACTAATGTGAAAATATAATTACTATCATTATACATTTGTAAACTGTATCAGATTTTAAAAATGCTCTTTTGGGGGAAGGGTTGAGAAAGGGAAGAGAGAAGGAAGGAAAATTAGAATTCAAAATCTTACAAGTGAATGTTGAAAATTATATTTTTTATTATTGGAAAAATAAAATTAAAAGGCTCGTCAGTCTTCTCTTAGGTGTGTTGGTTATTGAAAAAGGCAATTGATCCAATTTATTGGTAACTGCTTATACCAACTAATAAATTGATTCTATTCAGAAAAAAAAATGCTAAGAAGTGTCTATAGGCTTTAGTAAACTGAAAAGCTGGTTCAAAATACATACAAAAAATGAATCATGATTGATAACATTATTATCATGGATTTAGAACTAAAATAATTTAGAAAACATTGAGTTTAATTTTACAGGTGAGGAAAACGAAGCATAAAGATCTAAGTGATTTACTTAGAGTTAAATATTTAGTTTCTGATGTGGGATTAGAATCCAGATCCTCTTAAATCCAAATCCAGTATTCAGTTTAATATATTAGATAAGCTCTTTGTGTATTTTGTTTGCTTCTCATACTTTCCCAGAAATTAATAAGTGCCCTCATATACTCACTCCTTACAAAACATTTATGTGCAATGATAGCTGATATAAAACCTATTGGATAAATAGGGTCATTAAATAATTAACTCAGAGCAATTCAAATATTCATTAAATAGCTACTATGTGAACACATCTTGGGTTTGTTTAAATAAAAGCAAATAATTTAAAACAAAGCAAGAAAAAAAGATCAAAATATTCAAATCAATAAATTATAAATTCGAGAGACTAAAGCAACAAACTTCATTTTCCACCTAGACACATCCTTACGTGAGTGATAATCAACTCTCATTTAACCTTGGCAAGTCTGATACTTTGCTTAAATACTTTGCACAAATGAGATTTTCAAATCATTTCACTAGTGTCTATATTAGCACATTTTTGAGAATAGATATTTTACCTTAAAAAAGAAAATCTTGTTTTAACTTAAATTTACCAGATGGTTTTGTTCAAAAGTTGCATGTTTTTATATAATTTTTAAGATGTATGTTTCCTCTTTGTAATTTCTCTGGACTTAATGGCCTCTCTGGAACATGTTGTCTCTGTTGCTGAGTGACATGGTTAGGTTTATATAACAATTATGAGACTGTTATGTTACAGGACTCAATTTTAGTCCATGAAGCATTTGTCCCGGATCTTCCCTTAACTGAACTGCCTTGTGTGAACAATAAGCAACACTGAGCTGACATTTGTGAGCCCTAACAGCTAATCCTGGATTAGATTTACCTATTTCCAAATATTTACACCATCTGGGCTTCCATATTTTTTTTTTTGGATGTAATGTATTACAGCTCAAGGGATGAACTTCCAAGAAAGAATGAGGCAGCAGTTTAGCTGCAGGATGATTTTTTCAAAATGGGATGAAGCTTTAAAATGGGTCACTGAAGGAGAAAAAAAAAAAAAAAAAGCAAATTCAGGATCACATTTGTCCATGAATTTTCTGAACTACAACAAACAGAGTTTATATTTCTTAGTTTCTGGTTCTCCAGAACTAACCTTAACAAATCATCTCTGTATAGAAGAAGCAGGCAGCTTAGTTTTAAGACCATCCCAGTAATTAAATATAGTCCCAATTAATGAGAGACAGGCTACTACAATGATAAATATATTTCTTTAAAATTGCATTTTTTAAAATAACATCTTATCTAGTAAGTACATACTAATGGTTTGTTGTTGACAAGTAACTAAGTTTCTCTGGACTTCAATTTCCTAATCTGTAAAATAAAGATGTTAATTTCTGATTTCCTTTTCAGCTCTTTGTCAATGATCTTAGAAAGTTGAAAACAAGATATAGAGAAGTTCATGCTCTTGCCAGAGGCCCTCAGAAAGTATAAATAAAAAGAAAGAATTAAAAAAAAAAACTTTCTATGTAATAGAAACTGGTTCTCTAGTCACTCTAATATATAATTCTCAGTGCAACTATATTACACATTTTTATGCTATATAGTTTCCTTTCTTTGAAAACATTAACTTGACTCAAATTTTGACTTTTAAACCACTTAAGATGGGAAAGTTTCAATAAATCTCAATGGATAGAACAATCTTACATTCGGCCTCCAAGAGTCACAGAAATAAGTATTGTGTTGTTGGAATCCTTACTAACTGCTAACTAATTAGAGTTGATCTAATCTTACAAGAAGATGTTTTGGGCAGAATCTGAAACAAGGTACTAAGTAGAACTAATTAATACAAGGCTTGTGTTCACACCTTTACTCATTGGAGTTCAATGAGTTCACACCTCCCTTGAAGCTCTTTGGGCCAGAGAGCACTATGGGAGAAAACCCACAATCCCTCTCTTGAAGGAGCATAAATAGAGCTTCAATGGGCCAGTCAAAGAAGTTCTTCAGAGTGAAGAAGCTACAAGTCGAGATTTCACCGGAATGACATGAAGAGTGGAGCTGGCTGGAGGCTGAAGAAAGCAGAGGCAGAGGCTGAAGGACCAGACCTTTGGATTTGGTGACATTCGGAGAAAGCTCTTGGAACCAAGCAGAGAGATAGGCCTCTAAGCTAACCGGGCTATATTGGAGATAATAAAAGATCTGAACTTTTATCACCTGGCTGCGTTTTGAGAAGAAAAAGCTCACCACATTTTGGCGCCCAAACAGGGACCGATAAAATCCTGATTCCAGGGAAGGCACCCAGAGAGAACTTTTAATATTTTAAAGAAGAACAAGAACCCAACATTTGAACTCATAACATTTACAGTCAAAGAAGTTCTTCCCCTTTCTTTTGTTAGATGAAAACACCAAAGGAAATAGGAAATCTAATCAGATTAGTGGGTTTCTGAAGGGGTACACATAAATCCATCAATATGGGCCAGAACTTTGTAACCGATATATATGGTATACATAAATCCATCAATATGGGAGGCATTATACATAATTTACATAAGCACATAGCAATATAACACAGGCTAGTAGTAATGTAACAACATGAATCAACCTGAAGATTTACACATGTCCATAAGTCCTAGAACTAGTCCATAAGCAATCCATTGTCCATTAGTTCATGTGCCAGGAATCTAATAATTCTTGTAAGCTCTGAAGTACTGCAAAAGGTCTCATCAACAATTTTTCATCTCAAGAATCAATGATTCTTGCTGGTTTTTCAAGAACTAAAACAGTTTCATCTTGTGTTAGGAAATCCAATGATTCCTGAAGATTTTAAAAGTCTTTTTTTAACAGTCTCCTTGTCAGCCATTTGATTCTTTCTCCATCTGTGGAAATATAAGCAGATCCTCTTCCCCAAGCAGTTAATCTAATTCCCTTCTATTTACCAAATTTGGGATTTCTCCTCATCATCTGGTAGTTACATTGGAGTTATTTGCACTGGATATTGCCTTGTTGTCTTAAAAGGCCTGTATTCTTCCCAACTGTAATCCTGATTGCTTTTCTGTTGGTTGATGACATCAAAGTTCTGAATTTCTAAAGTCTCTCTGGGTGTAACCTCAGCTGCTATGATGTCCCACCTGTCCTTTGATTGATACTTTGGAGCTGGGCCTTGCCTCTCCTTCCTCTGGGTCAATATACATTTAGAGGCCCAATGAAAGCCTTGGTTACATTTTGGACATGGGGTTTTGGGTTTTCTCTCACCCTGTCTTCTCACTCTATCTCCATTTCTACATTGGGCTCTTAGATGTCCAACTTTTCCACACTGAAAACATCGACGAATTTCTCTAGAATTCCTCTGCCAAGAAGGACCTTGTCTTCCCATATTCATCATAGTTTGGGTATAATAAGCATTTGTGCCTACTGTGGCACAGCGTCTTATGATCTCTTCCAAAGGAGCATCTTTGTCTATCCCCCATATAATTCTTTTGCAAACCTCATTGGCATTTTCCTTAGCCAAATGTCTAGTCATTATTTCTGTTGCTGCATTATCTCCAATGGTTCTTATTACAGCTGTTTGTAAATGTCCCATAAAATCTGCAAAAGGTTCATTGGGACCTTGCTCTATTTTTGTGAAAGCATTATTTCCATCTTTCTGTCCAGGGAGAGAATTCCAAGCTTTTATTGCAGCCTTAGAAATTTGCTCATACACTGTTATGGGATAATAAATTTGTTCTGAACTCTCTGCATACTGACCTTCACCAGCTAGTTGGTCAAAAGCAACTTGTGCAATAGCTCCTGTTTGCCTATTGTGTTGGGCTTGAATCCTACATAATTCATGAAACTCTGAAAGCCACAATAAATTTTGTCCCGGTTCAAGACATGTTTTAGCGATGGATTTCCAGTCATTCGGGGTTAAGTTTTCATAAGACAAATTATCCAGTAACATCTTCACATAAGATGATGTAGCCCCATAAAGAGTGCAACCCTTTTTCAAATCTTTAATTTTTTTCCAAATTACCCACACTTAACACCATATACCAAGATAAGATCAAAATGGGTCTATGACCTAGGCATAAAGAATGAGACTATAAATAAATTAGAGGAACATAGAATAGTTTATCTCTCAGACTTGTGGAGGAGAAAGAAATTTGTGACCAAAGATGAACTAGAGACCATTACTGATCACAGAATAGAAAATTTCGATTACATCAAATTAAAAAGCTTTTGTACAAATAAAACTAATGCAAACAAGATTAGAAGGGAAGCAACAAACTGGGAAAACATTTTCACAGTTAAAGGTTCTGATAAAGGCCTCATTTCCAAAATATATAGAGAACTGACTCAAATTTATAAGAAATCAAGCCATTCTCCAATTGATAAATGGTCAAAGGATATGAACAGACAATTTTCAGAGGATGAGATTGAAATTATTACCACTCATATGAAAGAGTGTTCCAAATCATTATTGATCAGAGAAATGCAAATTAAGACAACTCTGAGATACCACTACACACCTGTCAGATTGGCTAAGATGACAGGAAAAAATAATGATGAATGTTGGAGGGGATGCGGGAAAACTGGGACACTAATGCATTGTTGGTGGAGTTGTGAACGAATCCAACCATTCTGAGAGCAATCTGGAATTATGCCCAAAAAATTATCAAATTGTGCATACCCTTTGATCCAGCAGTGTTTCTATTGGCTTATATCCAAAGAAATACTAAAGAAGGGAAAGGGACCTGTATGTGCCAAAATGTTTGTAGCAGCCCTGTTTGTAGTGGCTAGAAACTGGAAAATGAATGGATGCCCATCAATTGGAGAATGGCTGGGTAAATTGTGGTATATGAATGTTATGGAATATTATTGTTCTGTAAGAAATGACCAGCAGGATGAATACAGAGAGGACTGGCGAGACTTACATGAACTGATGCTAAGTGAAATGAGCAGAACCAGGAGATCATTATACACTTCGACAACGATATTGTATGAGGACATATTTTGATGGAAGTGGATTTCTTTGACAAAGAGACCTGATTTCAATTGATAAATGACGGACAAAAGCAGCTACACCCAAAGAAAGAACACTGGAAACGAATGTAAACTATCTGCATTTTTGTTTTTCTTCCCGATTATTTATACCTTCTGAATCCAATTCTCCCTACGCAACAAGAGAACTGTTCGGTTCTGCAAACATATATGTATCTAGGATATACTGCAACATATCCAACATATAAAGGACTGCTTGCCATCTAGGGGAGGGGGTGGAGGGAGGGAGGGGGAAAAAAATCGGAACAGAAACGAGTGTCAATATAATGTAATTATTAAATAAAAAATTTAAAAAAAAAATTTTTTTTTCCAAATTAAAAGGAGTGTATCTTCTCCCTTTTTGACCTGAGGAGTTAAGCTCTTCAATCACAGGATATGCATTTATAAAATCAGATATATCTTCTCCTTTATTTTTTGCTTTAATTAATGCTTTTTCTAATCTTGTCAAATTCTGCTTTACAGGAGAAGCTGACTGTGTTTCTGTCTCTCTCCCTCCCCCTTGTTCCACACATGAAGGGCTAATTGCAGGGGGAGGGTCATGAGATATGGAATCACCTAATTCCTCCTGCTATGAAGTATCACACTCAGAATTGTAATTAACTCCATTCTCATCTGATTCATCCTCCTTTTCACCTAGTAAAGTTGGCACTTCTTCCTCCTGTACTTTCCTTTTCATCATTCTATCACTTAAATAACTTCTTATAGCCAATTGTATTACATTATATGTATTAATTACTGAGTTAGGCCCATTTTTATCATAGAATTGACAAAGATCCTCTCCAACCAATTTCCATTCATTTAGATCTAATTCCTTATCAAGAGAGAAAGAAGGACATATGTCCTTTACAGTTTGTAAAAGTTCAGTGATTTACTGTATACTTATAATTAAACCTTGGCTTTCCATAACTTTGACAATGCTCTCTAAACATTTTCCTTGAACAGAAACAGGCTGTTTTCTAAATATCTGTCCCATCTTAGCTGAAATTCTACTTTAACTCTTCTAACAAAATTTCTTTGTTGCACTCACCCTAATTTCTGGGTTGAAGAGTCTTTTCCACTGGATCAGGATCAGAGGCTTTTCCACTTGAAATCCACTGAGGGGGGGAGGGGGAGGTGGGTCTGTTAGCCCCACTTTGGGCGCCAAAATGTTGTGATCTAGTTCAGATGGATCTGAATCGGTCCCTGTTCGGGCGCCAAAATGTCGTGATCTTCTTCCCAAATGCAGCCAGGTGATAAAAGTTCAGATCTTTTATTGTCTCCAATATAGCCCAGTTAGCTTAGAGGCCTATCTCTCTGCTTGGTTCCAAGAGCTCTTGCCGCTTTGTCCTTTGCTTCTGCCTCTGCTTTCTTCAGCCTCCAGAGCCAGCACCACTCTTCATGTCATTCCGGTGAAATCTCGACTTGTAGCTTCTTCACTCTGAAGAATTTCTTTGACTGGCCCATTGAAGCTCTATTTATGCTTCTTCAAGAGAGGGATTGTGGGTTTTCTCCCATAGTGCTCTCTGGCCCAAAGAGCTTCAAGGGAGGTGTGAACTCATTGAACCTTCAAGGGAGGTTTACTCATGAGTAAAGGTGTGAACACAAGCCTTGTATTAATTAGTTCTACTTAGTACCTTGTTTCAGGTTCTGTCCAAAACATCTTCTTGTAAGATTAGATCAACTCTAATTAGTTAGCAGTTAGTAAGGATTCCAACATTGTGTGATAGTGCTTCACAAAGGATAAATTGCGGAAAATCAAGGACAATTCTGAGATAGCTTACATATACACAGAAATGACCAGAATTTAGTATTTCGCAGGTACCATTAGAGTTCTGGAAGCAAAATCATATATGAATTTGTTTGTGGAAACTGAGGTTAATGGCCTGGATTAGGGAAAATGTGGTTGCTTTGTTTTAACACCTTAAGAGTTATCAAAGAACTAAATGTTCTTTACTTATCCTCAAAGGAAAATGGGAACCAAGGTAAAAAAAAGTTGCAAGTAGTTCATCTTTAGAATCAATATAAAGGAGAATACCAAAAACTGATAGCTTTCCCAAAACGATAGAATTATTTTATGAGGTAATAGGTACTGCATTGCTGGATGTCCTTGGATGGGAGCTAGATAACTTTTTTCTAGGATGTCATGAAGTGAAAATTTGTTCTTCAGATATATGTTAGAGGGAATGACTCAGATCCTTTCCAACTTTGGGACTCTATGTTGATTTCCTTGGGCATAATTTGACTGAATTATACTTTCAAAAGTGCCCAGAAGTAGCTGATCCAATTGAAACTAATTTGGATTTATACTCTGAGGGAGTCACAAAGTATTTTTCTCCCTTTTCTGACCTTATATGAACAAACATGCATCTTTGATACCAACTGGCATTTTCAGGAAACAAAATGGTGGTTTCTTCAATTGACATCTTAAAACTGTAGTGGCATTTCACAGACTCAGAGAAAAATGAAAGTAATGGGAAAACTTGTCCAAAGAATGTTTTTCTTCAATGAAATGCATTTATAAAATCAGATATATCTTCTCCTTTATTTTTTGCTTTAATTAATGCTTTTTCTAATCTTGTCAAATTCTGCTTTACAGGAGAAGCTGACTGTGTTTCTGTCTCTCTCCCTCCCCCTTGTTCCACACATGAAGGGCTAATTGCAGGGGGAGGGTCATGAGATATGGAATCATCTAATTCCTCCTGCTATGAAGTATCACACTCAGAATTGTAATTAACTCCATTCTCATCTGATTCATCCTCCTTTTCACCTAGTAAAGTTGGCACTTCTTCCTCCTGTACTTTCCTTTTCATCATTCTATCACTTAAATAACTTCTTATAGCCAATTGTATTACATTATATGTATTAATTATTGAGTTAGGCCCATTTTTATCATAGAATTGACAAAGATCCTCTCCAACCAATTTCCATTCATTTAGATCTAATTCCTTATCAAGAGAGAAAGAAGGACATATGTCCTTTACAGTTTGTAAAAGTTCAGTGATTTGCTGTATACTTATAATTAAACCTTGGCTTTCCATAACTTTGACAATGCTCTCTAAACATTTTCCTTGAACAGAAACAGGCTGTTTTCTAACTATCTGTCCCATCTTAGATGAAATTCTACTTTAACTCTTCTAACAAAATTTCTTTGTTGCACTCACCCTAATTTCTGGGTTGAAGAGTCTTTTCCACTGGATCAGGATCAGAGGCTTTTCCACTTGAAATCCACTGAGGGGGGGAAGGGGGAGGTGGGTCTGTTAGCCCCACTTTGGGCGCCAAAATGTTGTGATCTAGTTCAGATGGATCTGAATCGGTCCCTGTTCGGGCGCCAAAATGTCGTGATCTTCTTCCCAAATGCAGCCAGGTGATAAAAGTTCAGATCTTTTATTGTCTCCAATATAGCCCAGTTAGCTTAGAGGCCTATCTCTCTGCTTGGTTCCAAGAGCTCTTGCCGCTTTGTCCTTTGCTTCTGCCTCTGCTTTCTTCAGCCTCCAGAGCCAGCACCACTCTTCATGTCATTCCGGTGAAATCTCGACTTGTAGCTTCTTCACTCTGAAGAATTTCTTTGACTGGCCCATTGAAGCTCTATTTATGCTCCTTCAAGAGAGGGATTGTGGGTTTTCTCCCATAGTGCTCTCTGGCCCAAAGAGCTTCAAGGGAGGTGTGAACTCATTGAACTCCAAAGAGTAAAGGTGTGAACACAAGCCTTGTATTAATTAGTTCTACTTAGTACCTTGTTTCAGGTTCTGTCCAAAACATCTTCTTGTAAGATTAGATCAACTCTAATTAGTTAGCAGTTAGTAAGGATTCCAACATTGTGTGATAGTGCTTCACAAAGGATAAATTGCGGAAAATCAAGGACAATTCTGAGATAGCTTACATATACACAGAAATGACCAGAATTTAGTATTTTGCAGGTACCATTAGAGTTCTGGAAGCAAAATCATATATGAATTTGTTTGTGGAAACTGAGGTTAATGGCCTGGATTAGGGAAAATGTGGTTGCTTTGTTTTAACACCTTAAGAGTTATCAAAGAACTAAATGTTCTTTACTTATCCTCAAAGGAAAATGGGAACCAAGGTAAAAAAAAGTTGCAAGTAGTTCATCTTTAGAATCAATATAAAGGAGAATACCAAAAACTGATAGCTTTCCCAAAACGATAGAATTATTTTATGAGGTAATAGGTACTGCATTGCTGGATGTCCTTGGATGGGAGCTAGATAACTTTTTTCTAGGATGTCATGAAGTGAAAATTTGTTCTTCAGATATATGTTAGAGGGAATGACTCAGATCCTTTCCAACTTTGGGACTCTATGTTGATTTCCTTGGGCATAATTTGACTGAATTATACTTTCAAAAGTGCCCAGAAGTAGCTGATCCAATTGAAACTAATTTGGATTTATACTCTGAGGGAGTCACAAAGTATTTTTCTCCCTTTTCTGACCTTATATGAACAAACATGCATCTTTGATACCAACTGGCATTTTCAGGAAACAAAATGGTGGTTTCTTCAATTGACATCTTAAAACTGTAGTGGCATTTCACAGACTCAGAGAAAAATGAAAGTAATGGGAAAACTTGTCCAAAGAATGTTTTTCTTCAATGAAATGTTTAAATTGTTTCTTATTTATGTCCTCAGAAGTTAGTTTTTTGACCTTTGTTTTCATCTAAAACTTATGCTCCTAAGACTGATCAAGTAGAGCGGTAATTTAAGAACATGGGCAAAACACCTTAGCAAATTGTATGTTTCTGAAATATTGATCAAAATGTCTCCTTTGTGAAGAGAATTTTCTAGCACTCTATAAAATACTAGAACAGCACAAAATGGAAGAATGTCAAGAGTAGCACTGATTAACACTTTCCCATACTACTCACTGTGGTCTTTAGAGGACCCGTAGTTTCAGAGGCCTTAAAGGAAGCGAAACAATAACAACAACAAAACATAAGCAAGAATAATATGTTAATATTTATGAAATATCCATTATTTGTTTCAGGATTTATGAACATATTTAAAATCATTGTAAAAAGAAATAATTTGATTCCACTGATGTTTGATTTTAAAATGTTAGCTTTCCTACTATGTTAACAATGGTTTGTTAGTGACAAGCAAAAATGATAGGATATATAAGAACCATCAAATCTTTTACTCTACCAGAGTGATCTATCACTTAGAAGTCTGAGCATCATTGGTGAAGTAGAAGCATCACAAAGAATTAAAAAAAAAAAATCAAGAGGCAGAAGAGGCAATAAATTTGTTCAAATTGGGTCTTAAAACCAAGAACAAAGAAGTTCACTCTGTGCGGAGCCAGTGGAAAGATTATACCAAAGGTAGTGATGTGGTCAGATAATTTGGTAAGAAGGATCTTTGGTAAGAAACCACAGTATTATAGTGTTTTCTGTCTTGGTAGTTTAATGCAAAAAGAATTGGAATGAGAGACCCAGATTTGATTTGATTTGTGACCTTCAGCAAGGTCTTTTATCTAGTTGTAGTTTATTTCTGTGTAAAATGAATGTAGTATGAATGAATTCTAAGTTTCTTTCTGGGCCAAAAGTCCCATGTTCTATGATGAACGAGTGGAAAAAAAAAATCATAGACAAAAAAGACTAGTATTTAAAAAGATTAGGCACCTAATACATGAAACAGAGAATGTTTCAAAAAGTAACTGAAATGATGAATTTATCAAGAGAAAAATGAATGACTCAGAAATTGAGTAACAAAAGAAACAATTGGATTTGAATTCTGCTAAATATAATTAAAGGTAAATCAATAATAATAACAGCAAGTATAATATTGAGTAGCATTTAGATTTGCAAAGCACAATCTAAATATCATCTCATTTTATCCTCACTTCTACCCTAGGATGCAGCTCTATTGTTATGACTATTTTACAGATGAGGAAACGAAGGCAGAGAGAAGTTAAAGGACTCATCCACTGTCACACAACTATTAAATATCTGGGAATATATTTGAACTAAGGTAATCATCATTCCAGCTCTAACTCTCTATCCAGCTGTAGCAACTAGCTGCTTATCAAGAAGACAAGCCAAAAAGTCAAGAAATGTCAAAATTAGATCTATAATTTTCACCTTACTGGAAACATAGTACTTAAAAAAATACTATTTATTAACTGCTCAGATTTCTACTTAGATAAATTCCTCCTTTTTCTATGATAGCTCAAAATAGATCAGAGTCCATAAACAGGGATATAGAACATGTACCTTTTATATGTGTGTTGTCTCTTTAATTAGAATCTAAGATTCTTGAGATTAGGTAGTCTTTGTTTTGTTTCTTTTTTTTTTATCCCACATGTGTACCATAGTAATTTGTACATATTAAAACTTATTGTTTGACGGGTTTGTCTCATTGAATGATATTACAATAATAGTAGCTACTTTTATTCTTGCTTCTATTAAACGGAGTGGCAAAAACTCAGATTAATAGAATATCTTCAGGTTTATTAAGCACTATCCTTACAATAATCTTAAGAAATTGGAAGCTCTATCAAATATCCATACCTCCCTTTTGTCAATAAGAAAACTAAGTAAAAAGACAACAAGTGAATTGTCTTGGAGTAGATAGCATTTATGTAGGAGAATAGTGATTCAGATCCAGTTCTTTGGCTAAGTCCCATTCTCTGTCTGCTGTACTTTACTGTCTTTCTTAATAATCTTTTTTTTTGGAAAATGAATGGATGCCCATCAATTGGAGAATGGCTGGGTAAATTGTGGTATATGAATGTTATGGAATATTATTGTTCTGTAAGAAATATACCAGCAGGATGAATACAGAGAGGACTGGCGAGACTTACATGAACTGATGCTAAGTGAAATGAGCAGAACCAGGAGATCATTATACACTTCGACAATGATATTGTATGAGGACATATTTTGATGGAAGTGGATTTCTTTGACAAAGAGACCTAAGTTTCAATTGATAAATGACGGACATTTACAGGAAAAACACCTGAAGCGGGGAGATACATGCAGGTTAAAGGTAAAAGGTTGGAGCAAATTCTACTATGCTTCAGGTGAAGTCAAAAAAGCAGGGGTAGCCATCCTGATCTCAGATCAAGCTAAAGCAAAAATTGACCTAATTAAAAGAGATAAGGAAGGGCACTATATCTTGCTAAAGGGTAGCATGGATAATGAAGCACTATCTATATTAAACATATATGCACCAAGTGGGGTAGCATCTAAATTCTTAAAAGAGAAACTAAGAGAGCTGCAAGAAGAAATAGACAGTAAAACTATAATAGTGGGAGATCTCAACCTTGCACTCTCAGAATTAGATAAATCAAACCACAAAATAAATAAGAAAGAAGTCAAAGAGGTAAATAGAATACTAGAAAAGTTAGATATGATAGATCTCTGGAGAAAATGTAATGGAGACAGAAAGGAATACACTTTCTTTTCAGCAGTTCATGGAACCTATACAAAAATTGACCATATATTAGGACATAAAAACCTCAAACTCAAATGTAGTAAGGCAGAAATAGTAAATGCATCCTTTTCAGACCACGATGCAATGAAAATTACATTCAACAAAAAACCAGGGGAAGTAGACCAAAAAATAATTGGAAACTAAATAATCTCATACTAAAGAATGATTGGGTGAAACAGCAAATCATAGACATAATTAATAACTTCACCCAAGAAAACGATAATAATGAGACATCATACCAAAATGTATGGGATGCAGCCAAAGCGGTAATAAGGGGAAATTTCATATCTCTAGAGGCCTATTTGTATAAAATAGAGAAAGAGAAGATCAATGAATTGGGTTTGCAATTAAAAATGCTAGAAAAGGAACAAATTAAAAACCCCCAGTCAAACACTAAACTTGAAATTCTAAAAATAAAAGGTGAGATCAATAAAATTGAAAGCAAAAAAACTATTGAATTGATTAATAAAACTAAGAGTTGGTTCTATGAAAAAACCAACAAAATAGACAAACCCTTAGTAAATCTGATTAAAAAAAGGAAAGAGGAAAATCAAATTGTTAGTCTTAAAAATGAAAAGGGAGAACTCGCCACTAACGAAGAGGAAATTAGAGCAATAATTAGGAGTTACTTTGCCCAACTTTATGCCAATAAATTTGACAATTTAAATGAAATAGAAAAATACCTCCAAAAATATAGCTTGCCCAAACTAACAGAGGAAGAAGTAAATATCCTAAACAGTCCCATCTCAGAAAAAGAAATAGAACAAACTATCAATCAACTCCCTAAGAAAAAATCCCCAGGACCAGATGGATTTACATGTGAATTCTACCAAACATTTAAAGAACAATTAACTCCAATGTTATATAAACTATTTGAAAAAATAGGGATTGAAGGAGTCCTACCAAACTCCTTTTATGACACAGACATGGTACTGATACCTAAACCAGGTAGGCTGAAAACAGAGAAAGAGAAGATCAATGAATTGGGTTTGCAATTAAAAATGCTAGAAAAGGAACAAATTAAAAACCCCCAGTCAAACACTAAACTTGAAATTCTAAAAATAAAAAGTGAGATCAATAAAATTGAAAGCAAAAAAACTATTGAATTGATTAATAAAACTAAGAGTTGGTTCTATGAAAAAACCAACAAAATAGACAAACCCTTAGTAAATCTGATTAAAAAAAGGAAAGAGGAAAATCAAATTGTTAGTCTTAAAAATGAAAAGGGAGAACTCGCCACTAACGAAGAGGAAATTAGAGCAATAATTAGGAGTTACTTTGCCCAACTTTATGCCAATAAATTCGACAATTTAAATGAAATAGAAAAATACCTCCAAAAATATAGCTTGCCCAAACTAACAGAGGAAGAAGTAAATATCCTAAACAGTCCCATCTCAGAAAAAGAAATAGAACAAACTATCAATCAACTCCCTAAGAAAAAATCCCCAGGACCAGATGGATTTACATGTGAATTCTACCAAACATTTAAAGAACAATTAACTCCAATGTTATATAAACTATTTGAAAAAATAGGGATTGAAGGAGTCCTACCAAACTCCTTTTATGACACAGACATGGTACTGATACCTAAACCAGGTAGGCTGAAAACAGAGAAAGAAAATTATAAACCAATCTCCCTAATGAATATTGATGCTAAAATCTTAAATAAAATATTAGCAAAAAGATTACAGAAAATCATCACCATGATAATACACTATGACCAAGTAGGATTTATACCAGGAATGCAGGGCTGGTTCAATATTAGGAAAACTATTAGCATAATTGACTATATCAATAACCAAACAAACAAAAACCATATGATCATCTCAATAGATGCAGAAAAAGCATTTGATAAAATCCAACATCCATTCCTAATAAAAACACTTGAGAGCATAGGAATAAATGGACTTTTCCTTAAAATAGTCAGGAGCATATATTTAAAACCATCAGTAAGCATCATATGCAATGGGAAAAACTGGAACCTTTCCCAGTAAGATCTGGAGTGAAGCAAGGTTGCCCACTATCACCATTATTATTTAATATCGTATTAGAAACACTAGCCTCGGCAATAAGAGTCGAGAAAGAAATTAAAGGAATTAGAGTAGGCAATGAGGAAACCAAACTATCACTCTTTGCAGATGATATGATGGTATACCTAGAGAACCCCAGAGATTCTACTAAAAAGCTATTGGAAATAATTCATAATTTTAGCAAAGTAGCTGGCTACAAAATAAATCCCCATAAATCCTCAGCATTTTTATACATCACCAACAAAACCCAACAGCAAGAGATACAAAGAGAAATTCCATTCAGAATAACTGTTGATACCATAAAATATTTGGGAATCTATCTACCAAAGGAAAGTCAGGAATTATATGAGCAAAACTATAAAAAAGTCTCCACACAAATAAAGTCAGACTTAATTAATTGGAAAAAATATTAAGTGCTCTTGGATTGGCCAAGCGAACATAATAAAGATGACAATACTCCCTAAACTAATCTATTTATTTAGTGCTATACCAATCAGACTTCCAAGAAAATATTTTATTGATCTAGAAAAAATAACAACAAAATTCATATGGAACAATAAAAAGTCGAGAATCTCAAGGGAATTAATGAAAAAAAAAATCAAATGAAGGTGGCCTAGCTGTACCTGATCTAAAATTATATTATAAAGCAGCAGTCACCAAAACCATTTAGTATTGGCTAAGAAATAGATTAGTGGATCAGTGGAAAAGGCTAGGTTCACAAGACAGAATAGTCAATTATAGCAATCTAATGTTTGACAAACGCAAAGCCCCTAACTTCTGGGAAAAGAATTCATTATTTGATAAAAAACTGCTGGGATAATTGGAAATTAGTATGGCAGAAATTAGGCATGGACCCACACTTAACACCATATACCAAGATAAGATCAAAATGGGTCTATGACCTAGGCATAAAGAACGAGATTATAAATAAATTAGAGGAACATAGAATAGTTTATCTCTCAGACTTGTGGAGGAGAAAGAAATTTGTGACCAAAGATGAACTAGAGACCATTACTGATCACAAAATAGAAAATTTCGATTACATCAAATTAAAAAGCCTTTGTACAAATAAAACTAATGCAAACGAGATTAGAAGGGAAGCAACAAACTGAGAAAACATTTTCACAGTTAAAGGTTCTGATAAAGGCCTCATTTCCAAAATATTTAGAGAACTGACTCAAATTTATAAGAAATCAAGCCATTCTCCAATTGATAAATGGTCAAAGGACATGAACAGACAATTTTCAGAGGATGAAATTGAAACTATTACCACTCATATGAAAGAGTGTTCCAAATCATTATTGATCAGAGAAATGCAAATTAAGACAACTCTGAGATACCACTACACACCTGTCAGATTGGCTAAGATGACAGGAAAAAATAATGATGAATGTTGGAGGGGATGCGGGAAAACTGGGACACTATTGCATTGTTGGTGGAGTTGTGAACGAATCCAACCATTCTGGAGAGCAATCTGGAATTATGCCCAAAAAATTATCAAATTGTGCATACCCTTTGATCCAGCAGTGTTTCTATTGGGCTTATATTCCAAAGAAATACTAAAGAAGGGAAAGGGACCTGTATGTGCCAAAATGTTTGTAGCAGCCCTGTTTGTAGTGGCTAGAAACTGGAAAATGAATGGATGCCCATCAATTGGAGAATGGCTGGTAAATTATGGTATATGAATGTTATGGAATATTATTGTTCTGTAAGAAATGACCAGCAGGATGAATACAGAGAGGACTGGCGAGACTTACATGAACTGATGCTAAGTGAGATGAGCAGAACCAGGAGATCATTATACACTTCGACAACGATATTGTATGAGGACATATTTTGATGGAAGGGGATTTCTTTGACAAAGAGACCTGAGTTTCAATTGATAAATGACGGACAAAAGCAGCTACACCCAAAGAAAGAACACTGGGAAACAAATGTGAACTATCTGCATTTTTGTTTTTCTTCCCGGGTTATTTATACCTTCTGAATCCAATTCTCCCTATGCAACAAGAAAACTGTTCGGTTTTGCAAACATATATTGTATCTAGGATATACTGCAACATATCCAACATATAAAGGACTGCTTGCCATCTAGGGGAGGGGGTGGAGGGAGGAAGGGAAAAAAAAAAATTGGAACAGAAACGAGTGTCAATATAAAGTAATTATTAAATAAAAATTAAAAAAAAAGATGAAAAATATAGAAGTGAATAATCTACTTAACAATACAAAAAAAAAAAAAAAAAAAAGATAAATGACGGACAAAAGCAGCTACACCCAAAGAAAGAACACTGGGAAACGAATGTGAACTATCTGCATTTTTGTTTTTCTTCCCGGGTTATTTATACCTCTGAATCCAATTCTCCCTATGCAACAAGAGAACTGTTTGGTTCTGCAAAATATATTGTATCTAGGATATACTGCAACATATCCAACATATAAAGGACTGCTTGCCATCTAGGGGAGGGGGTGGAGGGAGGGAGGGAAAAAAAATCGGAACAGAAACGAGTGTCAATATAAAGTAATTATTAAATTAAAATAAAAAAAAAAGAAAGAAATAAAATAAAAAAAAATTTTTTAAATCTTTTTTTTTTTAAATTCCTTAGTCACTTCTTCATCCTGGCATTGAGCTATGATCAAGAGGTCTAGATACAAAATATCACTATTTTGTTAATATGCCACAAGGTACTATGAGTAGATGATCCATGGGCCTCTTCCAGATAAAATAAAATCCTAGAACCTCAGAGTTTTAGGAGATCTCTAAAGCCTATTCCCAAAAAGGAATCTCTTCAAAAATGTACCCAATAAGTAACCATCCCATTTCTTCTTCATGATTTTTATTGATGTGTTGTTGACCACTTGCTAGGTTAGCATATTGTTTTACATAATATCCTATACCTAAACCTGGAAGAAATTTCAATGGTCATCTAATCATGCCTTTTCACTTTACATTTGAGGAAATTGGTAAGGACAGGTAACTTGGCTAAGATTCTGTAGTTACAGTATTAATTGTTAATAATTCTGAATTAGAATCTAGATCCTCTGACTCCACAGTCAATTCCCTTTGCACTGTGACATGCTTTGATCTCTCTGGAAAGCTTCCATTATTAAAAAAAAAAAAAAATTGTTGCATAAAGTTGAAACTTGATCATACTTAAGATGCTGATTTTTTTTTCTACATTAATTCCTGAATTGGGGAGAAAGAAATAGTTTCATAGAATTTAGAACTGGAAGAAAGCATCTATTCCATTTGCCTAAAAACAAAGAAAAATAAGATAAAAACCCAGAAACTTAGTAATAATATTATAGCTTCATCTTTATATAATGCATTAAGTTGTACAAAGTACAATATATTTATTATCACATGCAAATCGCAAAATAACCTTTTAACTAAGTGAAACAAATAACACTGTAATGATCTCTTTTTCTGGTGCAAAAAAATGAGGCTCAAAAGAAATTAATGACTTATTTTCACAAATTAGTTATCAAATATGAGATTAGAATCCAGGTCTTCTTGACTAGAGCTCTAACAAGCCACTATGGCAGGCAGAACTCTAATAGGTTCTTCAATAGGGCTTCAAGTCCAGGTGTTCCAATTCAAAAACCTAGCATCTTTACTTAAATACACTAAACAAGTGAGCTATAAATTCACTTAAACACTTGATAAAAGATAAATAAGGAAGGGTAAGGAGATTATACTATGGATGCATACTCATACAAAATGTACCTTTTTGATTTTTAAGGAAAAAATTAAACCTAAATCTTAAACTTGTTCCAAGCAATTTTTTTCTTGTATCAGTTTGAGATTTTTTAAAAATGTCTCTATATTCACCTTCCTATCAATTTTTTTGAACTTAAGTTTCTATCTTAAATTATTAACCTTAGAATCCAAATTTAAGAAAATTGGAAAAACAGCTAAGCATGTTTTTGAAATATTAATAGAAAAGCCTATGAGTGGGATTTTCTAACATGAGTTTAAAAACATGAGAAATGAAAAGAAAATAGTAATGTACTGAATGTATTACCTAAGATTAGAGTTACATAGAGAGGTTAAAGGTGATCAATGGTAGAACTGTTTTAAATTTTCAATTCAATTTTTTCTAGCCAAAAAAAGATTTCTTTTAAATCCATGCTGTAAAGTTCACTTTTAACCTTGTGTTTGCACTATTAATACAGCTTGAAGTGGTCTTCATGGACAAATATTTTGGAACTGAATGAAAGCGGAAGTTGTCATTCATGTCCCTGGTTATATGATTCAGATTTGTCATATTTCTGTTTTCAGAGCAGGCAAGTATGACTCATAGATACTGTAAGAAATTGAACCTTAATCTAAATCTTAAGACTGGGGGAAACAAGAGTAATAAAAATGACTTTTGTTTCTTCACTTTTCTTCATTTTCCATCCTGGAATCTGATACATGTGACTTTGTATTGACCCCCCAAGATCAATAAGTTTGATGTATTACAATAATATTAAAGTCAAATGATATACAGCTGGCTGAAGAGTATTCACAAATGTGAAGTCAGTTTTGATTAGCTTTCCTTCTTTCTTTCCTTTTTTTTTAATTTCAACACAAAACTTCAGCATTTTTTTGTATGCAGAGTTTCTAAGACATTCATTTCCTGGAACTGTATTTCTGGAAACAGAATATTAATACTAGCAGTTCAGGAAAAGACCTGGAAGCTTTTTTAAAAAGACAATATGCTATAATCTAAATTTTAAAGTTTTATAGAGTTGCAGAAAATGAATTCCTGTCTTTTGCAGTAAAAATAATTTAATTTCAAAAGTCCTTCCTGTACATAAGCCAAGCATAAGCTAAGAATCAACAAGCTAATTATCATAAGCATTCAATTATTCTTAAAAAAAAAAAAAGCAGATTTATGAACAGAAAAAAAAAGCACTCTGGGTATAATATTGAAATAATTTAAATTATAATTCTCATTTTCCAAAGAAAAATTGTGAATTGTCTATTTTGATTCTCTGGATGACTCAAAATCAGTATACAGATCAAGAATTACATATTCATTTTTAGAAGAAAAAATCTAAAATAAAATATCCTTGAGATGAAAAGAACAATGAACTTATTTTTTTATGATGCAGAAGGCTATTGATAATATGATATTATCACCTTCTATTGATTTGGAATAAGTAGAATTTTCTTGTATATAGCTAAATAGTGTCTGTTGTTTTAATTATCATCATGGTTGTACTTAACTTACTTAGCCCTATGGTTCATAACCTATGATCTTTAATTTTTTAAAAACATTTTGATCACTATATTTCAACGAAATTTATTTGCTTACTAATAATAAATATTTTATTTATTTAAAAACATTCTGAGCATTTTCCATGAGTTTCAATTGACCACAAAATGGATCCAATACAAAAAAAAATTTAATCATTGTACAGCAGAGTACAATTGTCTGATAATAACAATCTACACAAAACAAATGTATCCTGTGAAAAGCTAAGAGGATTTTCAGTACTCTCTTCATAACAGAAATCTTTCTCTGTTATCTACTTCATTCTCAAAATAGAAAGCATAACCTCTTAAATTGATGCCTAAAGTGAGTTATCATGAACTCAGCCAGGTCTAAGAGGAGTAAACCCTTGAATTTAAAAGCACTCTTGCTATGTTACTGGCTATAAAAATACAATCAAACAATAGACAATAACTAAATATTGTATAATGAAATTAATAATGGCAGAAATTCATAAATTTAGATTCTGAGATTAGCACATCCTGAGATGTAGCCAATATTGCAGAGTTAAAAAACAAACAAGAAACTACTCAACTTATCTCTCCCAACATTCCCCTCCAAATAACTTTAAAATAAAACAGAGAACAGGGCAAGTTGAAAAGAGACATTTTTGTTAGAGAGGATAACAAGAATGCCTAAGGTCCCATATGAATAAAACATCAGTGATAATTCCAGGTGGTAGTGACAGAAGAAACCACAGTTTTGGTAATTCTCAATCCAGAGACAATAAAGGGACTTGGCAACTTATTAGTAAAAAACTAGAGAATACTCCTGTGTCAATACTAGACACAGGACCAGATATTGTTTGGCATCAACATTACTTATATTGACTTCAGGGTCAAAGTTTAAGGGGAGAGAGGAATATTTTTAGTCAAGAAGGACAGGAGCTATGATGAATAATTCTTTGGCAACTACACAGTCTATGGCTACTTTTGGCTCCTAGGTTAAAGGTGAAGAGAAACACTTTTAAACACAAAGAAGGGGAAACTCTAAAGTGTAGTATTATTTCCAGTCCCAAAGAATGGAAGGGATTAATGACGATTATCAATACTACTCTAAAAGTTTAGGCTCTTCTGGTTAAGGACTGAGGTGAAGAAAGACCAAGAAAACAGGGAACCTTCTCTCCAGATCATACCACCTTGTATACACAGAAAGTTTCCAAAACCCAAGAACTAGCTCTAAAAACAAAGTGAGAAAAAATCTGCTTATTTTGAAAGGCTGAGATAGTACAATCTCCCTGAGACGAGGAACAAAGTTCAATATTAATATAAAGTTTCAAATTAAGAAACAGAGTAGAAAAATGAGCAAAAAATTATTTTAAAAAACACAATCATAAAAAGTCATTATGAAGACAGAGAAGATAAAGACATGAAACCAAAAAAAAAAAATGAACTCGAAACAAAGTCTCATAAAAATGTCAATTAAAAACAAGAATTTCCAGAAACATTAAAAATAAAATAAATTGTCAAAATAAAATGAGAATGGTAAAGAGAAAGTTATGTTACAAAACAAAGCAAAAAATAAAATTATGAAAAAACAATTAGAAGTTTATCAAAAAGTACAAATACATAAAAATAGAATTGACCAAATTGAAAAAGAGGTGCAAAAGCTCACTGAAGAAAATAATTCATTTTTAAAAAATTTATCTTTTTTTATTAAATCGTTTTTATTTTCAAAATATATGCATGGATCATTTTCAACGTTCACTTTGCAAAACATTGTGTTCCAATTTTTCCCTCCCTTCCCCTACATGCTCCCCTAGACTGCAAGCAATCCAATATGTGTTAAACATGTGCAATTCTTCTATACATATTTCCACAATTATTCTGCACAAGAAAAATCAGATCAAAAAAGAAAAAAAAAAGATTGAGAAAGGAAATAAAATGCAAGCAAACTACAACAAAGTGAAAATACTGTGCTGTGATCTACACCCAGTCCCCACAATCCTTCTCTGGGTGCAAATTCTCTTTTCATCATAAGATCATTGGAACTGGAACTGAAAAGAGTCGCATCTATCAGAATTGATCATCATATAATCTTGCCATTGCTGTGTACAATGATCTCCTGATTCTGCTCACTTCACTTAGTTTCAGTTCATGTAAGTCTCTCCAAGACTTCCTGAAATCATACAGCTGATGTTTTCTTATAGAGCAATAATATTCCTTAATATTCATGTGCTATAACTTATTCAAAATTAGTTCAGTCACAATTAGAAGTAAAACCAGAAAACAGAAAATATATATATATATATATATAGAGAGAGAGAGAGAGAGAGAGAGAGCGCAAGTTTCTCTGATAAAGTTCTCACTTCTGAAATATATTGATAACTGAGACACATTTATAAAATTAAGATATATTCACAAGATGATAAATTATCAAAGGATCTCAACAGGAACTTTTCAGAAAAAGAAATCAAGTCTATCAATAGAAACACATAGTCATGTTCTAAAATCATATTGCATATATGCAAATTAAAACAGCACTAAGAAACTACCTCAGAGCTATCAGATTGGCTAACAGAACAAAAAGAGAAAATGATAAATGTTGAATGGGATGCGATAAAATTGGGAAACTAATGCATTGTTAGTAAAGTTGAGAAGTAATCCAACCATTCTGGAAAAAAAAAATTGGAATAAATGTTTATAAGCTTAATGTTTCTAAAACTGTATGTACACTTTGACTCAACAATGACATAACTAGGACCAAAGAGATTCAAATAAGAGGAGGAAGATTGAATTTATTTCTTCAAAATATTTTTAGTGACTCTTTATGGTGACAAATAACTAGAACTCTAGGGGATATTAATCTATTGGGGAATTACTGAACAATTTATGATGGAATACTATTGTGCTATAAGAAATGGAAGCAGGATGCTTTTAGAAAACCTGGAAAGGTTACATGAATTCATGCAAAGCAAAGTGAGCAAAACCAAGAGGGTTTTGTACACAGTTAAAACAATATTATAAGGATGATCAACTGTGAAAGACATCTATTCAAAGTTATAAAATGTTCAGTCAAAAGAGAGAAATCTACATAATAGACCATGCACATTAATGTTGTCTTAGACCAAATTAAAACTAAATAGTACAGGTTAGTATATTGCTATGTCATAGGAAATGATGAGTTGGTGAATTTACAAAAATTTGTGAAGACGTGTGTGTGATTATAGGTTATCTATATGTATATATGCATATGATTATATATATTTTATATTACATAAATATAACTGATTGAACGTAGGCTGCTTGGGGGAGGTTGAAAAAGGAGGAAAAGGAGGAAAGAATAATGTACAAAGTGCACAGAAAAGGATGAAAGAAAACCTACAAGGAAGCAAAGAAAACATGAACAATTCTGATTAAATTATGTTTTATTATATATATGCTTTCATGAAATGGAATATAATTTTGAATCCTCTCATATTCTTCTATGCATATGGCAATTTTTTTTCTTTTTTCTGTTTTCATTTCATATATATGTATATTTCCATTTTGTAAATTTAAATAAATTCATTTTAAAAAATTAAAAAGAATTAGCTACACTTATCAAGACAATGATCTAAGACACTGTCAAAGGATCCATGATGAAAAATGTTATCTACATCCAAAAATGAGTTCCGAATACAGATGAAAGCATTTTTTAGCTTTTTCTTACTGTATCTTGTTTTCTTTTGCAACATGATTAAAATGGAAATGGATTGCCAAACTTAAGAAATATAAACTGTATCAAATTGTGTGGCTTCTCTAGGAAAAAGTTAAGGTAGAAGGGAGGGAGAACATTTGGAACATATATTTTTATTAATGATAATTTTTATGCAATTGATAAATATTTGACAAAGTAGTTATTTTTAAGTACATAGATTCTGAGTTGGAAGGGACCACAGTAGTCATCTAGTATAATTCATTTTTTATTATTATTGAGAAATCGGAGTAAAATAAGTTAAATAATTTGTCAATAATGGGTAACAAAAAAAAAAAAAGGCAGACTTGGATTTAATCTTGGATCATTTACAACTAAATCTGGGACTCTCTGTAAAAGAAAATTCAGGCTTGACTCCCAGCACTGGTATTTACCCTCCATGAAATATCAGTCAAATTATTTTACCTCTCTGAGCCTCCATTCCTCTTGTATAAAATTAAGTGATTGCCCTAAATGATCTTTATGGTTATTTTCATTTCAAACATTCTCTCATTGTAATGCCCAAGAATGTCTTAATATTGTCAATGTCTATGTGAAAGCAGGACTTGAAACTGATCTACACAGGAAAATTAATTTTCAGCTATAAAATATTCTGAAATAAATCAGAATCATAACCACATTTTAATTATTCAGAATTTCATAAATCTTTTATTATTTCTTAAGAACTCTATATATGTAACACTTTGTTCATTTCTATATTATAATTATAGAAGTAGCTACATGGAATACCAGCTCTGAAATCAGGAAGATCTGAATTCAAATCGAGCCTCAGACACTTAAAAGCTATGTGACTCTGGGCATGCTATATCCCTTCACCAAAAAAACAAACAAACAAAAAAAGAATAGAACTTTATTCTAATTTATTTATATGCATATGTGTTTTTATGTATTACATGTGTGTATGTGTATACACACATTTAGAGAATATTGCTGGAGTAGTTGGAGAACTGTCCTTAGAGTCAGAAACATCTAGGGTCAAATTCTTCCTCTAAGTCATATAAACTGAATAATTATAAGTAAATAAATTCTTAGTGTTTCAAGAAATCATACACATTCACACATATATGTATATATGTCTTATTAACTATTCAATTAAATTTCTTTGTAACTTTATGTATTTTAAATTTAAAGCACTATTCTAAGGAGAGCCTTTATGAAATAAATAAGAGGGTCCATCTCACACACACACACACACACACACACACACACACACACTCACATACGTTCAAGAGCTCAAACTCAGTCTTGGTTACAGAAGAGATATCCATCTACAGCAAAGGGAGTTTCCAGAGTGGCAGAGATGCATTGTGGTACAGTTGATAAACTGCTGATCTTTGAGTGGGTTCAGTTCTTAATTCTGTTGTTTATTATCATGTGACATTTGGCAACTCATTAAACTTCCCCCTAACTCCATCTCCTCATCTGTAGAATGAAGGCACTGGAATAGATAACACTGACAATCCTTTCCAGTTCCACATGTCTAATTCCATCATTTTCCCCATGCCTTGGAATCTTTATTTGAAATAATTTCATTGGTATAGATTCCTCTTAGTCAAGAAATTACATCTACCAATGTATATTGGCAACTATTCTGAAATTTTTCATCTCCAAGTTGCCTAAGATTGCTAAAAATTAAGTAATTTATCCAACATCACATAATTTCATTTGTCTAGTCTTCAAGAAATATATATAGAGATACACGTGCATATTTATTCATATGTATATATGTATGCACACAGAAACACAAAAATATATACAAATATATAAATGTGTGTACAAAGCATATTATCTATGGCTATCCTATGAATTATATGCACATGATGGTTATAAGGTTAGAATTTGTTAAGTTAGTTAATTTTGTTGAAACAAATTTGATGATAGGAACTGTTACCTATTTCTTAGAGAAAGAGAAAGTGTTCTTAAATTATTACTATTTTGTTTATAACACTTAAAAAAGCTCAGCACTAATAATTATTAATAAAATAATTGTTCTTAACATTATATTTCCCATGCTTTGTTCCTTAAAGTATATAATTTAATATCCTTAAAATTAAAGATCAAGTAAGGAATTTTTTTAAACAGTATTATTTTTGAACTTAAGATACACAATGTCCCTCACATACCACAATATAAATAAATAGGTAAGAACAAAGTCTGGTAGAAAGAAGAATTCCAAAGACCTCAATATTTATTATTGTTATGTACTAAATAATCTTGATCTTGATATTATTCATGCATCATTAATTACCTGCATTTAAGAGAAGCTGAGTTTCTCAGAATGTTACTGATTAGGAGTTTGTTTGTTTTTAGAGTAGTTTTCCTCAAACATAGAATGCCATTATTTTTTTTTTCAAATTGGTTATGTATAGTGACTGTTGAGTATAAAATGTTCAAAGCTTTTTTCCTCCTTCATTGTGATTATTAAAAGCTATTTTTTAAGATATTAGTATAATGTTTAAAACTAGTCTGCCAGGTGCCACTTTTGTACTATTTACAAAAAAAAAAAATGAAATGAAATTAATTTTATAACATTTCATGGAGCAGAGCTCCTAAGAAATTTAATGGAATTTACTAGACTTCAGTTGACATAAAATAGCCTATAATCTATATCCTCTTTCTATGTAGATAGGTAATATTTTATGTTAACATCAAAATATAAAATGCATTAAGTATTTTAGATAAAATAAATGGTACCCCAGAAATTTAAGTACATTAGATGCCTTGGTCATGAAGACACCAGTTCACACATCATTTCTTCTAGAGACTGTAAGTAGATCATTGAGATATTTTTCTATAATTTTAAGTTTACTGACTACCAGTTACCAATTAGACTATACTTATCCAGTAAAATAAAATGTTATGGAAATATATTGTTTGTTAGTTCATTAATGCAAGGCATTACAATATAGTGGTACATAGTTGGACCCAGAATAAGGAAGACCTGAGTTCAAGTTTCACATCTCACAGTTGCAAAATTTGCAACCCTGAGCAAATCAAGTAACATCACAATGCTAAAAATCTCTAACTCTATAAACTACAGAGAAGACACCTATTTTCTCTGATACAGGGAATTCTCTTAACTAAGAGATCCCTATAAAATCACAGGTCAAGTCTTTATTTCGATTAATGTAATGGTTCATATATTTGCTTCCAAAATAACTCTCTCAAGTCAACATAAATTGGTTTGTTGTTCAGCCATTTTTCAGTTGTGTATAACTCTTCATGATCCTTTTTTGGGTTTTCCTGGCAAAGACATGAGAGTGGCTTACTATTTGCTTCTCCTGCTCATTTTAAAGATGAGAAACTGAGGCAAACAGTTAAGTAACTAATCCAGGGTCACACAACTATAAGTAGTAGAGGTCAGATTTGAACTCATAAATATATGAATCTTCAATCCACTGCACCAGACAGCTCTCCTATAATCATTGTAGTAATTGTTTTATTTTGACCTAAAAGAACAATTCAATGTTGGGATATAAAGTGCAGCCTTGGATTCATAAAGACCTAAATCTGAGTTCTGTCTGTCTATAGGAAAACTCTCTTTAACTCTCTCCAGGCAACTTTTTAAAATTATAAGATGACAAATTACAGATATTTTTTCTGACCAATATTAATGGAAGAAGTTGATATGCCTCAAGTTTCCTTTTCTTCTTCAATTATAATTAAATAGGAAATACAAAGTCTAAAGCACCATAACTTCACCAGAAAACAACCATAACCAAGAAATCCCTAAACATTCAGTCTTTAAAAATAACCTTGAAGACTTACCTTTTCTATGCCTTAAAAATATATAAAATATTCTATGACTACAATATGGGAGTATGAATTATTACATTTTGATTAAGATCTGTGATTTTTTTCTATGTGAGTAATTCAATTATTAACAGCTGCTGCCCAGCCCTCTATTGATAAGCAGATATACATTTAACTAGGTTGATCCTCAGAGAATAGATACAATCCTCAGATCTGTCCTCAAAACACCTTGAACTAGGTTGGACTTACCTAAGTTTCTATTCTCTTACAGGGTCACTTTTATACCATGGGGAGGCATTAAAGCAGAATGTTAGTAGAAATTATTATTAATTGTTATTATTTCTATGTTCATAAGCAGCATCATTTGAAAACATTTCTGTGCATAGCTTTTAGTATAAGACTGCCACTTGGTGGAAAAAATGGGAAAACAGTGACTGTCAACTTAGAAATTTTTTCTCTATCTTTTAAAATAAATTTAGACATAGAATGTATGCCCTGAGGAATCACTTATTTCTTACAGTACTCAATATGACCTTATAGTTATACAAATATGATTTATGTATTAAAAGTTATTTTACTGACAAAACAAGCTTCACATAGATGGCTTGTTAATTTAAAATTCCTTTAAATAATTTCATAAAGTAGCATGTCCTTCAGTACTATGAGACTAATGCTGAATTAGTAATCATTGAAGCAATGTTATAATTAGCCCTAAGTCTCAGTATCCTTATCCTTAAAATGGGACACTATTTATAATAAGTGAGGAAAGCTATACTAATCTGTCTTAAAGAATTGGTTTTCAAGCAGTTTCCAAATAGCAAGTGTTATAGAAATGATAAACATTAACATAATCAATGGATCTGGAAAAGAAAAATTATTAAAATGATAAAAATTCATAGTGACTCAGAATTTTAATTAATTTGAGTGAATAGATTTCATATTACATTCTCCTCATAATAGTTGCCCTAGAGCAGCTCTGATCTGATTACAGCACCTATTTACCACCAAGCATTTATAAATGAGTGAAAATTGAGAGGTTGAGACCTCTAGAGAACTCAGGTAATTATTACAAAGGTTTTTCAGAAGTCCATAGCCATTTTCTACAGAAAAGAAAAATACCATGGCCCTTCATTGTGACATAAGTAAAAGAAAATCTTTACTAGAATCACAATACCCTGGATTTTAGAATTCAAAAAATATTTCTACCTTGGAAAGCAAAAGACCTTTTTGGCAACATTTAAGAGAATCTAATTCATTCAAAATCAATACTTAGTGAATGATCAAATGGAAAATGCCTCTCAGTCATAAAGTATTATTTAAAAGGATAGTCTTTAAAAGGAAAATTATATATATTTAAAGTTTGTTAATTTTTTTACATTGGAAAAACTTTAAAAAACTAAAATGATTCTTAATAAATACTAATAAAGTTATATATTCTCTAGTGATTTCTGTTTTGACTGTTACCACTCCAGAATTGGCTTAAAGTGATTATAATAGCATATAAACTTATAACTTTGAGAAATAATTTATTATTCATAGTAATGACATACACTGTTTCATGTAAATTCCATTTGTTAAGTTCAAAATGAAGATCACAGTAATTACATTACTTCATTTGGAAAATTTGGAAGAGCTTCTGCAACTAGCTATATGACACTAAATGATGCTTTGTAAAGTACATTTTAAGATCTATCTTCCCCTTTTTAAATTCTAATTTGTTTTTGTTTTTGTTTTTTACCATATGCACATATTCTTTCTCTCTCTCTCTCTCTCTCTCTCTCTCTCTCTCTCTCTCTCTCTTTCTCTCTCTCTCTCTCTCTCTCTCTCACACACACACACACACACTCAACATTGACATTTGGAAATAATATTTATTTTATCATGAGAATTAAATTGGTTTGTTGCCAGAAGTGATTTTTGAAATAACTATTCATGATATTTAGAAAAAAAAACATTGCTTACAAAAATACATAGCAGCTTGAAATATATAAGTGGGACTCTATGCATATCAGCAAGAGATTTCAATGGCAACTCCAGTACCTACAGATGGATTGTAGATTTACCAATATATATAGAATAACCAGATTATTAGCATTATCGTCAGATTCTGTAGATGTGTTCCACTTGGCTCTCTCCACCTCCAACATAATTGAAAATTTTGCAGCACCCAAAGTAACCAGCTGGTGTCACAGGTTAGTGGGCAGAAATTTCATGTGGGGAATCTCACCTGACTAATCATTCTTGTTGGTACTCTCATCCCAGGAGCAACTGAAAAGCATGGCAGCTTGTTAATGAAATTTAGGGTGCTCTCAGCCTGGAAGTGGATTTTTATAACATGTTCCTTCTTGACAATGACAGCTACTAACCAGTTGCTCTTCTAAGAACAAAGGTGGGTGGGGGAAGGATATTTTTCATCTTTTTTAGATATTTAACCCTGAAAAGGACAAAATACTTCTAATGGTTTTTCTAAAACCAAAACAAATACTGCATTAATCTGCATCATACAGTAGTATACAACCAGGTTAGTTTTTAGGGAATGGTAATAAGCACCACCTGTGAGACAGAAACCAGTGAAGGCAATGTGGTGAAGGTGATAAGTCGTGATAATAAACTAAAACACTAGGATGCTTATAGAATCACTTTCCCTCAATCTCCATTTCTTTTTGGACAACTCCCTTTACACTTTGAACTTGAGGGCACAGAAAAGCTGAATAGCTGAGCTTGTGATTCTGGCTGATCATATTTTGTATCCACTTCTAGAAATCAGCTGGGAAAGCCTCTGCCCAGGAAGGTGTTACAGCCAGTTCTGCAGTGTATCCTGGGTGTAGAGCACCATCTCTGGTAGGTAGCATAGGAGGCTCTTTTCCAGAGTGCCATAATTATCCAATGACCTAATAGCTGACAGTGTCTATCTAGAGTTCCTAATTGATGTAAACATGAGAGATCCATGAAAGAGCTAATCATAATTGTCTCTCCTTTTTATCTCCCTACCCCAAATTGGAAAAACTTCCACCTCTTCTTTTAACTTTAGACCAAAGCAACAACCAAAACTCCAAAAGCATCCCAGTCTGGGAAATAAAGAGAACAAGAGTCACCCATTAGATTTTTCACGGCACAACACTGAAACCAAAAATCAATGGGAATGGGGAAGAATGTTAGGAAGCTAAAAAAAAAGCAAGAGGAGTAATTGCTCAAGAAGACTCATCATCAACTGTCTCTATAAAAACACCACACTGCAGAAACCGAAAACATGTGGATTCAGGAAATCAGAAAATTTTCCCCTATCTAATCACAACACCTTCCCCTTCCTCAAACTGGATAGCTACAGACACTGACTAACTCCAAATCAAGAATTCATAAAACTGGTTAAAGGTCGTCACCTACACTAAAATACCCGCCTTTCGCAAAGGATAGAGACAAGCCAATCTCCCAGATGCCTCGACTATCCCCCTTAGTAAAGTGTACTTTTCTTCAGGCAGCTGTTTCTCACTGAAGCCAAGGCAACGACCCGGGCCAACAGCTCCCTACAGTTACCTTCCAACAAGCATGAATGGGGGATTGAAAACCCTTCCTTTTCTTTGCTGTGATGAGCCATTCACTCCGGCTGGATAGCTTTTAGCAGAAGCAGCAGCAGCCACGGCAGCAACGGACCCAACAGCCACTACTATCCCATACCGCTTACAGCCAGCTCTCTTGGGTTCGCTCATCTTTTCTCCCTCTCTCTCTCTCTCTCTCTCTCTCTCTCTCAATATATTCAGGTGGTGGCTTTTTACCACTCTCCCTCCCTCCCCATATATCTCCACATTTTGCATCCTTTCCCTGGCCCTAGAGCTCACTCAAATGCTCCAACTTCCTGCAGAGTCCACGGGGAGGATCGAAGAACAACCAAATTGGGGGTGGGGAAGGGCAGTGAAAGGAGGAGGGTAAAGGTAGGTGGTGTGGGGAGGGGGTAAGGGGAGAGGGAGTGGAAGAAGACAAGCCGGCTGGGCAGGAGTGAAAACAGTGGGGGCTGGGGTAGGGATGAGACAGCGGGAGGGAGATAATGTAAAGGTAGTGGATGGAAGAGGGGAGCTGAGAGAAAAGATGCTTGAAGCCCTTCTTCGCTTCCTCAAGGAAGGCTACTTGCTGCAAACTCTTACCTGATCTTGCTGCTGCGCCTGGCTCCCTCTGGCCCCCGGATTGGACGGCTGCTGCTCCTGCTTCATGGCTGTCATTGTGGGGTTTGATTTGGCTTTCACTTCCTCACGGGCACTTCAGACTCGGGCACCTTCACTTGGCACCAATTGCATGACACAGGCTTCCGTCCGTCTCCGAATTGGCGAAGAGCAAAGCAGTAGCAGCAGTAGTGGCGGCAGCGGAGGGGGGCAGCGGGGACCCGGTGAGGGGTGGGGGGAGAGTGGAAATGTGGGGGGAGAAGAAGAGAAGCACCAGGCAAGCTTCTCTCGGAATTTCTCCTTCAGCTACCGCAATCCTCCCCCAAAAAACTCTCCCCCTCCCCCCACCACCCCAATACCAAAGGAAGCACCAGTGAAGAGAAGCGAAGTGTCAAGTTACTGGAGGGGTGGGAGACGGATGCAGAGTACCTGAATGGGGCGCTGGGGCTCGGGCAGAGGCTTGCTTTTCCAGAGGAGATGGGCTCGCATTATACTGCAGTATGCGCTCCCCCCATCTCACACACCCCAGCTGCCTTAAGCAGCAGCCGCTCTCCCCAATCTCCCACTGCCTCAGCGCGGCAGGTGAAAAAGCCCAGAGCTCTGCTTGAGCATCTCGGAGCAACAGCCAACAGGAGAGTCCTGAGAAGCTAAGAATCTTGCTACTTGCAAAGCTAAATCTACCCTGGCTCACGGGTGCCACCCCCTTCCCCTACATACACACACCCCCTTTTGAACCCCCTCAATACAGGCTCCCGATAAAACCCGGAGAAGCGGAATGCACGCGTGGAAACTCCTCAGTGACTCCAGCAACCATACTGAGCATGCTCAAGAGCTCAGCGCCCACTTGGGGGTGGGTAGGGAGAGTAAGGGGGCATGAGCGCGGGAAGGTTCGTGATCTGCACCTGCCACAGCTGGCGGAGCTGTCCCAAGATAAGGGCACGGATATATTTGGAATCCCCAACTTGGAGAAAAAGGACTCCTTCTGACTCCAAAACATGCTACCGAGATCATTGATTAATTAAAGTAAGTAGGGTTTCCCATTTCAATTTAGAATTGGTATCGATAATATTAATAATGATAATAAATCTTTCAAATATGTCAAGTTAAGAATGTCAGCTTATGTGGAGTAGAAGATGCAGAATCATTTTTTTTTCTTTTTTTCTTTTCCTCCATCTTCTAAAATAATACATTCATATAGGCTTCCCATGTCACTGAAATATCCCCCCCCCCACACACACACACCATTGTTAAGTAATTATCTAAGGTGGGATCCTGGAAATTATTATAAATCCAATTTCAACAACTTTACAGATCGCCAGCCTCATTACTTGTCAAGAAGCACATACCAGGTGCTTGCCTGAATGTAGTCTTGGGTTAATCAAGAGCAGAAAGTAGGGATGTGGTTTCTGCCCTCTAGGGGCTCACATCTAGGACCACTATGAAAAGACCACAGAAGCTTCCTGGACAAAAGATAGATAAAGAAGGAATAGTACAGAACTGGGCATCACCACTTTTACTTCGGCTGCTGCTTCTGAATAATCATGAGGAACATGGAATGAGATAAAGTGCAACTGACTATATTGAAGACATGCTTTAAGGTAACCTTTAGTAGTTAACAATCATCATAAAGAGATACTGAATCTGTAGAACAATAATGATGTAGTATTTCTTCAAATCTTTTCTGTAACCTAAACTTCAGTTGGAATGAAGCGTGTATGTTTTAAAGAGACCATTCACTTTTGCTTTCCACAGCCACCACTCACAGTTAGCAAGATGACCAGTATAAATTCTTATTAGTTGATAGGTGTATGTGTGTATATGTGTATATTGGAAAGTATAGGAGCTAGATATTCAAAGATTTGAAATAGCATTCAGGCTAACAGGATTTAAATATTTTACTAAGCATAACAGAATTAACTACTTTCATGATATATATAGAATAGTGGTGTTCAGATCCTAAATTTTCTTTTAAAATTATGACTTTTTAAAAATATGAACTTTCATAGCTCTTAAAAGTCCTGTCTCAATTTTAAAGAAAGAGTCTTGTGTCTATGCAAGGCATTAGTGCACACATAAAATCATGTGAAGACAGAATAAAGTAAAAAGCTGAACTTTTCCTTAGGACATTTTTGATTATTTTATTTTTTCAGATTGGTTCATTCCTCCTTTTTTAGTGACTTTAGTGACTTTCTTTTGTCCGTATATCTAGTTTGAAAAACCCCAAGGAAGTGTTTGAGTAAAGCTATTATCACAGACATCTGGGTTGTAGTAGATTTAAGGCAAACTGTACCATTTTTTGCTCAATATACTTTACTCCTCTTAATTTAATGTCAAAAAATCAAAATTATTGGGGTATTCAGAGACAATCTAATCTATAGATTAGATTTTTTAACATTATTGAAGAACATTTTTAGTCATTTTAGCCATTATCTTTAAGATAACCCATTCTACTTTTTAACAAATGCAACCAAAATCTATTTTATGTAATCTAAATCTTTCATTTCACATATTCTATCTTCATCATTCTGCCCTAAAATCCCCGAGTTCTTCACTGAATGGCTTGTAATAACCTCACTATCCTATGAATGTACAGAAATAATATGATTCTTGTAATCAAATAAAATGCTTCAAATTTGACCTGACCAGAATTGTAAGATTATCACTTTCATCATTGTGAATACTGTGGTTATTGTAGCTTCAATCACAATCATCTTTTACATTATTGTAGCCATGTCACATTTTCGACTTGCAGACTACTAAAGAACTTTTTCACATGAAAAGCTCATGCCTTTGCCAATATTTTCATTTTCACGATATATATATATGTTTGCTGAGGCAATTGGGGTTAAGTGACTTGCCCAGGGTCACACAGCTAGGAAGTGTTAAGTGTCTGAGGACAGATTTGAACTCAGGTCCTCTTAACTTCAGGGTTAATACTCTAGCCACTGCATCAATTAGCTGCCCCTATTTTACTGATTATTAAATGAAAGTACACATTTAGTTTCTTTCTTGGCCTCAGTTTCCTCATTTTAAAATGAAAGGCTTGTACTCAATAACAAATAAAGCCCTTTGTCTAAATCTATGATCTATTATGTATATCAATGGGAATATATATATATATATATATTATATGTTTATGCGAATGTACATGTTACATAGGTATACATATATGTACATATATACGTACATATATATATATACATATATATATATATATTCTTTTATAAATTTTGGAGAACAATGCATATGGGTATTTTGCATTTAGTGGAAGTTTGAATTGACTTGAGTTTTTTCCAGAGATATAGGGTTTTTTTTTTTTTTATCAAATAATGATAAAAGATCCTACCAGCCTCATTACATTTAGTTTTAGTTGCCAAATCCTATGTTCACTGGTGGTAATTAAAGATTAATCATATATATGTTGATTTCCCCCAGTTTAATCATTCTTTAAATAGAATTCACAGTGTCGTACTTTTGAAAGTCCATGCACTTTAATTACATTATTGAGTTTTCTTCTTTATTTCTATCCTCCTCCCAAGAAAAACAATAATCTCACATTGAAGCTTATAAAGAATAATTCACCCCAAAGAAAAATCTTATATCTCCATAGATTTCACTTAATTCTGATTTTGTTTCTTCAGAATACATTCCCACTGCTTATATCAATATGTCCTTAGGTATCAGAAATATACCTAATCACAGTTAAATGAAATGCTGATTTGGAAAAACAAGAAACTTTCTATTCCCTCAATACTCAATTACATTGCTATTCACAGTATTTATTTTATTATCCATAATAATAGTAAATTATAAAATATTACAATAAATATGACATAGCTCATGTAAATTGTGATGATAAACATACATATATACACATATATCATATAAAACACTGTATATTATACACAATTTATGTAGTGCACACACATATATTAAAAGTAGTTTGCATGTGCCTCTGTACAAATAATCTTTTTCAATGTCTCTATTGAGACATTAAAGCTAAGAAATTTTATGTGGCTTTCCCAAAGTCACATAGCTAGTAGTGAGTAAATGAACCAGACTTAAAACACCAAGTTTTATTCTCTAATCACTATCCCATCATTATGCTGACTCTCATCCAACACATTTTTTTCCCACAGATTGAAACTCTCTTAAGACTTTGGTGTCTACTTGTCTAAATATAATTCTCTAACAATAGTCACTGATTTGATAAATGATCTGGAGAATTGAGAAGATTGAAGTTTTATCCCCAAATATAATTTCTTGGCTATAAAGGAGAAAAAGGCCCTTTAAAACATTGCCTAAAGTCTCGAACATTCAAAAGCTCTTTTCCTTTAGAATTTAAATTATGGCAACAGCAGTTCATAGATTGTACTTTGGTAGTTTACCTTGCATAATTTCTTTGATAGGCCCAAATTAAGTCTGGCTTTATTCTTCCCAATTATTAATTATACAGAATGCTAATATACAAAGGTAATATACAAAGGTAAACAAATTTCCAAAGACAGAATCTTCAAACCAACAAAAACCTCAACAAACCATCTGATGTGTCCCCCTTCCTCCAGTGACATAATTTCATCAGTCCTTCAAAATAGGGTTCATAATTAGGGGTTGGGCAAAATAACTTGAATGGTCCATTCCAATTCTAATACTGTGAAGTCCTTTGATTATGAATATTAAAACCACTCAGAGGCAGTAGTTATCTATAGTTAGCAATGTACAGATGTGTGCAGAGTGTACAATGAGTATGTGTATAGAGTGTACAATGCTATACTTAGAATCAAAGAGATATGGGTTTGAATCTTCTGATATTTGCTAATCCAATGACTGTGGTCTTCATAGTTTTTCTCTGTTTTAGTTTTTTCAATTTGGAAAATCTCTCAGCGTTGTAAATTTCAATTTATATAACATATAAACAATATGTAAAACTAAAAGTGCTATGTAAATATTAGGTTTTTTTAAATTATGTAATGGAGACATTTTGGGATGAATATTTCAAAATCATTATTAGTTAGTTCCTAAGCATTTCAATTCTCCATTTTAGTGCACTTTCAGACATTTATTTCATAAAGCTTTTTTTTTTCTTTTAAATTGAATCTCTACTTTGTTCAAGTCAGTGAGGCCTGCAGGAAGGTGAAGAAGACAAAATCCATGTCTTCAAGAAGCTTAATATGTGTGCTGGGAGTAAGTTTTTGAAAAAAATATAATAGTATCATAGATGTAGAATTGCTAGAGAAAAAATAGATTTATAGATGTGCTGGGGAAATAGTGCTCCCTATATACAAATATAAAAAATTTTCAAGTATAGTAAGAGCATGAGAGTTGTAAAAGATGCTGCAAAAATTCAGAAAGAAAAGTTAATGTGCTATAAATAGAAAGGACAGTCATTATAGTCCTAAGATTAGGATTGACTATGTGTGTGACCTTCAGCAAGTCAGTTACTGTTAATGATTACTGGTTGCTTTATTTGCAAAAAAAAAAAAAAAAAAGTTGAACTACATGATTCATAGTTGCTCAGAAGCTATGAAATTGGGTTGAGATATGAATTGCAGGAGAACAGAGAAGAATGGGTATGATTTCACAGAATTAGATACAGAATAAAATGCTAGATGTTCTAAAACATTAAGTCTTAGTATCTAAGCCACCTCTGTAAAATCTATGTCCTTTTCTTAGATAAAGCAATATATTCCCTTACATACCATTGGATCCATTAGGAAGAAGATATGAACTATTATAGTCTAACTGGACATAAACTAGTAAAATTAGCTATTTTAGTTTTTTGTAATTCAAGTCCCTAGCATGATGCTTGGCACAGAGTATGTGGTTAAATAAATGAATATTAACTTATTTCTAGAATGAGCATTTTAAGTATTGAAAGCAATTATCAATTATAAATTATTACAAAATCATGCAATACTTTAACTGCATGTACATCAGGTAATGATATAAACTTCAGAAGAATCCAGCAATTACTTTTTTAAATTAATTCATTCAATATAGAATTAACTTTTCATTCTTTTGGATCATTATGGGATTACTCAGATTGAAGAAGGAAGAAAATGAAGGATGTTGAAAATTCTCCCAATAATCTATAGCTAATTATTCATTAACTGTTTAAAAAAATCTAAATCCAAAAATCTAAAGTAAAAACAAATCAAAATCTTCAACAGAGTCACTTTTTGAGGAAAAATAATATTCACTTTGAGGTAACAATTTTGAACCTGAAGGTCAATTGACTAGCTTTTATTTCAACCCTATTTCTGTAAATGTTTTTCATTCCTGAACCCTCCTCCCCTTTGCCATTGTCATTATTCCTTCCCCTTTCTTTTTACCCTTCTCTCTTTGCCCATTCTCTTCCCAAATCACTTTTTTTCCCTTGCCTAGTCTCTATTTCATATTACTATATGAATACCATTAAAGGGGCAGAATTTCTAAACTGTTTCTTCAGACACCTGACTTCAGTTAATCCAACTCATCCTCCACATATGAAGCAACATTTTGGTTTACTAATACTGCTTTTACTTGTTTTTGAATGATAAATTGCCTCTTCTCATCTAAACTCATTTCTATAATTATCCAAAGTATATTAGTAGAATTAAACAGAATATCAGTACCATGAGATTTCCCATAAAGGGTAATTATTTGTTGGGAAGCAAAAATGCTTTAAACCTTCTAAAATATTTTATTATTTCAACTAGACAATAAGAACAACAAAAAATATGCTACGTATATTACTTTGTATGTAATGTTTATGCATGGAAACAAAAACTGTTTATTTTTCAATATTATTTGTAAGATTTTTGGGTTAGGAGCATCAGTATTACTGAACTTTTTGCCTTCATCCTCTGATAATAAGACTTGCCTGTTGTAAAAATCATAGCCCAATTATGATCTCTGGTGGAAGCAGACAGAGTTGCAATATTCTGTGATCCAGTCTTATTTCTTGCTGAAAGTCAGACAGTTTCAACAAATGGTTCATCTGAGTTGTTATATCTTTTCTGTAATGATTCTCATGTCTCCTCACTAAAGTAGTCTTCTTTTTTCCTCCATCTCAATTGAGAACATTATATCCACAAGGATATTCAGATATAGTGGAGAAGCAGTGCCATCTGTATCATGGTACTATTTTGCATCTATGACTGTATTAACCTCATGCCAAAAAAGTGGTTAAAAATTGAAAAATTCAAACAATAAAGTATTTTCTACTTAATGCTCAACTGGTTTGATGATTTTTTGTTTGTTTATTTTATTTTGTTTTATTTTTGCTGAGTCTCAAATTATTGCTCTTGGATTAACAAATTGTTTTGGATTGTGAATGCTGAGATTGTCATTTCAGAAGTGGTGTTTCATTGATCTCTGCTGTGCCCCTTCAGGAAAGAAAATAAAGCAATCTGAATAATATTCAATCTAGAAAGGGAAAAATTGATGTTAAAAGTAGCATAAGATATCCTACTTTCCTTGGAAAAATATTTATTTTTGGCTCGTAAAATCAAATAAATGTATGGAGAAACTCCTACATATTTTACAAAAACTAGCCTCCTAGATTTCAGCATTACAAATAGTATTTTTCCTTTGGCTCTTAAGAAAGCAATACTGGATTTTCTTTCGATTCAAAATAGAATACAGGCTCTGGAGTACAAAAATTCTAAATTTAAATCTTACCTCAAAAACTTGATAGATAATGACTTGGAAAAATCACTTAATCTATGCCTCAATTACTCAATCTATAAAATTGTGGTAATAATATAAGTCCCATTACTGTTGTGAGGATAAATGAAAATATTTATAAAATGTTATGCAAAACTTAGAAATAATCATCATCCTCATAATATGATGATAATGATATTCACCTCACAACAATTTCAGAATGGAATTCTAGTTTCCCACAGCCAGTTTTCTGGCTACTTAAAAATTTCTAATAAAAGAAAATAGTATTTTTTTTGTGTTTTGAAACACTGAGCTAATATTAGTTGTGTTTGTGCCCATAACTTCTACTTTTTATGGATAAAATTAAGTATACAAAAGCATCTTTTTAATAGTCACATATTATAATAGGGATTAAGTTTAATCAGTTCTGAGCATGAAATTAACTCCTAAAATTCCTTACTGTTATTCAAATTGCTATGATTCACAACAGATATCAGGGATAAGACATTTACTCGCTATGTTTTTCTTGTAATTTTATTAGTGCCAAATGTGTGGTAATACTGACCTTACCAATCAATTAAAAATACATTTTTGCTTTGAATGCTAATGATAAAGATAAACTGAGACCTCACCCTCAAAGAAGCATTTTGTCAAATTTTCATCTTTGAAATTAGTTTATGCCATACCTTGTCTATATCTGGAAATTTATATAAATTAAGGAAAAGTCAAGAAAGGTACCATCAATAAGACTCAAGTATGTTTGTTTGTATGTATGTATGTATGTATACATGTTTATGATATATACACATACACACATATTTACATGCATATGTATATGTACTATATATCTATATAAATATGAGTATATGCATATTCATTTGTATATAAACAAATTTCCTTCCATATATACAAATACTCAACATAAGGAGCAACACACCTGAAGAAATAAGAACTTAAACTGAGCTAAACTAATGTGTGTTTTCTCATCTACTCCTCTTTTCAACCCAATGACATGAGCACTGTTATTGTCTCTGTTTTATAGGTGAGAAATCTAAAGTCCAGAGGGGTTGTGCAACCTTCCCTGAGTTAAACAGATAAGGAATATGTGAAATAATATGCAAACTTAGACCAATCTCTTTCTGAGTCTAGTACCCCATTTTTTCCCATTCTGCAGTACTGCCTCTTAAGATAGATAAAGAACAGTGGATGAAACATTGAATAGTAAAAAGATAGAGTGAGAGTGAATAAGTTCAGTAAGCAAAGTAGAGAACTATGGTCAAGTTCCTTCAAGCTCTCCTGGGTGCAGATCAGTAGAAGCAAAAGCATAAATGATAGTGTGATCAGAATTTAATACTCCTTCCAAAAAGGGTTTGGAAAACCCTGAAACTTGAGGGAGAAATCACAGTGTTCTCATGGAAGCACAATATAGGAGTAATCAGTGAATCCTGTTAACCATACATCAGTTGAACTGTCTAATAAAAAAATAACATTTTTTTTCCAGTTTGCTATAATAAAAAGGGAAGGAACCAACTAGGAAAATTGCTCTGTACCTTATTCTCACCAACAATAAGAAATGTGATGAAAATTACAAGATACTTGGAGTGAAGGGGAAAAAAATAAGAATTTGTGATAGAGAAGAAAGAAAAGTAGGGCATAACCTGAAATTTATCATAGACTTTTGAAAAGCAAATTTTAATGGGTTCATAAAAAAGAATAAATAGGACAGAAACTCTACAGAGGAAGTTGATCTAGAAGAGACAAAAAGAAACCAGAAATTCAAATGCAATGACATAAAAATGAAATATCAATAAAAAGGAAAAGTTTAACCCCAAAACTCTCATCTAGGAACTTATTCTATATTACTGTCCCTCTACTCTCATTAGGAAAGTCAGAAGCAGGGCAAATAACTAAGAACCTAAGATTTAATTATATAATTCTCATGAATAGTATAGTGAAAACTGCAAAAGAAATGTACTCCAGATTCCATTGTATCACTTTTCATCCCAGACAATTTTGTGCTTAAATTCTGCATAGTCCTTTTACTTGAAATCAGTCCCCTTTTTTTCCTCATCTGTGTCAATTGGAAGCCACAAATGTCAGAACATCAGAGTCCTGGCAGAAATTCTACCTGCATTTATGGAAGCATTGCACAAAGGACGCAATACACCCAGCACTCTTCTTCAGCCAGAGTACACCTAGAGGGCTGAAGTGAGATCATAGCATCAATAATATTTACCAAAATATTGGTAATTGTAGTTTTATATGTATAAAAAGAAAGAGAGACAGAGATTGAGAGAGAGAGAGAGAGACAGACAGAGACAGACAGAGAGACAGAGACAGAAACAGAGACAGAGACAGAAACAGAGACAGAGACAGAGACAGAGAGAGAAGAGACAGAGACAGAGAATTAATCAGTTTGCTAAAACAACTGAAAGTCAACCTGAATAAGCACTAACTGACTAAGTATTGTTTAACTTAGAAAAGAGAAGGGTTGGGGGGAAAGTGATTATTTGAAAGGCTAGCTGGTAGGGGATGGATTCTGCAATGGGCACAAACTACAAATACTAAGTTTTGCCTGATTGAAAGGAAAACATCATAATAATTAGAATCATCCAGAAATAAAATGAGTTGTCTTAAGAGGGAATATGTGGTTATTCCTAAAGTAGGGATGTTCAATAAAAGGCTGAATTACTACTTTTGAAGAATTGAAGCTAGGTGGTCAGAGGAGAAAACAGTCAGTTCAAATCCCACTTCAGCTTTACTATCCATGTGACCCTGAGCAAGTCATTTAACTCTGTTTGCTTCAGTTCCCCTAAAAACTGAAAACTGGAGAAATAAATGGTGAATCATTCCAGTATCTTTGTCAAGAAATCCTCGATGGGGTCATTAAGGGTCAGATATGACTGAAATGACTAGAACAACAAGAAGAATTGGAAACGGAATTCGTGTTCAGAGAGATAGATTAAACTGGAAGGCCTTTCTAGGTTTGCCATTTCCTGATATTCCAAGAATTTACTTCAAGAGAACAATTTTCCATTTCAAAACAACAGAGAAATGCAGGACTATAGCAAAACAGATTCAGACACAAACACAAGATTTTCTTGACATTTTTACCCATTTTTTTTTACCACTTAGTAGCAATTTCCAAATGAAAAGGAGATAGATTTTCTTCTATAAAATGAGATTTTGTAGTCATAGTCTTTTCCTTTCACTTTCCTGCTGTACCCCTTCTCCAATAAACTTTCCCCAGCACAACAGAATCACCAGCTGTTACAATACAAAGTTTTTTTTTTTTTTTTTTCCCCTACAGTGTTCTGAAATCTAGAGAAATGAACTATGGTTTATTCAAATTAGGCAAAGCACAGGTAGAACAGGTTGTCATAAAAATGAACTACACTCATATATGTATATATACAGAGAGAGAGACAGGCAGACAGACAGATAGACAACACAAATCAGCTAGACTCAGCTTAACCCATTACATGGATCCTTAGGAGGTTGATACTCTAAGTTTCTCATCATGGTTGGATAGCTGTCTCCCAAGTCTAATTTTTGAGACCCCAGATCCATTCCTTGGGTCATAGAAAAAAAAAACAAAACTCTTTATGCAGGCACTGAACAATAATGATCAAGTGCTCTAAGTTTCCATGAAATCCTGAGAATGCAAGGTCTTGATTGCGTCTTCCAGGGCTTAACATCATGCTCAGTATAGATGACATTGTGGGGTATCCTGAAACCCGAATTTACAACATTCACCTGCTTTCTAATTCACAGAAATTCTCTAAACCAATTTCCCTTTTGCATATATAACTTAAGACAAAAAACTTATGAGGATTCCCTCATTTCCCTTATTTAATCCCTTCTCTTCTACTTTTTATTTTTAAATGTCCATGGAATCTCTGAATTCCTTTATCCATGATTTTTGATTCTTTGTCTCCACTCTAATTCTATATTCTCTATTATGTCCTTAAATAAGAGTAACTGTCTAAAAAAATCTCATTTCTCTGATATACACCTATCTTAAATCACTTCACTCAAAAATCTCAGCATGCCATACACTAGTTAGACGTTCCCTGGCCTAATTTCCTTTTTCTCTATCCCAATTTTAGCCGAACCAGCAGCATATGAGAAGGGGGTTAGTAGGATGATTCATCGTTGTATTAGTTCTGTCCACAACTGGACAGTGTATTCTAAATCTATAAATTATTTGGAGCAAGATAATTTTTCCTTCAAGCTTATATAGTAAAAAAAAAAAAAGTGCAGTTTTTGCAAAGCATAAAAAGAATAGTCCATCATGAGAAACATGATTCTTGCACTACATTGATAGTTTAAAAATGACATGGTTGAAAATAGCATTTGGCACTTCCTTTTTATAATTGGATGTTTTGTAGGAATCTTCAGCTTTAAATATTTGGAACCAAATATTTCATTACTGTATTACTCTGTAACATTTATATTTTTATCTCATGTCAATTTCAAACTTACCTTTCCTTACAATATTTTGCCTTCTGCTGTACCCAGCAATTAGGTAGTCAGAATAGCAGAGGAGGAAAAGAGATTGTTAGACTCTTTCATGAAAAAAAAAAATCATAGTTTATCTAAGTGAACAAGTAATATATATCCCTTATTTTTATTATGTTGACATAGTATGACCTTTTTGTGAATATTTCACGGAATTACATAATTTTAGTTTTGGAAATGACTTTAAATGTCATTTAGTCTAGGCTATAAATGAAAAAAATCCACCTATACCATTGTCCCAAACCAATAAACTAATGTTTCTTGAGAACTTCCATTAAAAAGGAATCATCTGTATTCAGAAGTAGTCCATTTCACTTTAACACAATTTTATTTCTGGTAATTGGGAAAATCTAAATGCATTAGAAAGGGAAGATACATCTTCTTTCTCTTTGCTGTCCCTACCACCAGCACATCTCATACATCCTTCATCTGAATTTTATTTATTCTAAGCAATACCAATACTAGATCTATATCCCAAAAAAGATCATTAAAAAGAGAAAAGAATCTATATGTACAAAACAAAAAGCTTTTTGTATACTGGCAAAGAATTGGAAACTAAGGGAATGATCATCATTGGGAATGGCTGAACAACTTGTGGTATATGAATGTAATGGAATACTATTATGCTGTAAGAAATGATGAAAAAATTGATTTCAGAAAATACTGGAAAGATTTACATGAATTGATGCTGAATGACCTTGTATACAGTAATAGCAACATTATGCAGATCAACTTGACAGATTTTGCTCTTTTTAGGAATACAATGATCCAAAACAATTCCAAGATTCATGAGTGAAAATGTTATCCACATCCAGAGAAAGACTATAGATTCTGAATGCAGATCAAATCATATTATTTTCACTTTTTTTGCTATTCATGTCTTTTTCCTTTTTGATCTGTATTTTCTTTCACAACATAACCAATGGGAAATGTTTCCATGATTCTATAGGTATGAATTTTATCAGTTGCTTGCCATCTTGAGGAGAGAGAAATGAACAGAGTGGGAGAGAAAAAAAAATGTAACTCAAAATCTTGCAAAAATGAATGTTGAATATTATCTTTGCATGTGATTGGAAAAAAAAGCTATTACTTAAAAAAAAAAAAACTGAAGCCATTTCTTTCATTTCTTGTCTACATTGTTATTTGCTTCTTCTAAGTCACTATTTTTTCACCATTTATACACATATTTTATGCTTTTACTATTTTTTTTATCTTTTAGGGTTCTCTCATGATTTCATGCCATAACTTCAAATAAACTATGGTCAAAAAATCTACATTGTATTTTCCCTGAATCCCATATAGTTAGGTGCCCAACACTGTTCTCAGAAGGCACATAGTATTCTGTTCCCACATTCCTATCAGCCACAGCTTTTCTCCCAGGCTGAAGAATGTTCAAGTAAGCCCCAGAGACACACATCAAAAGAGACTGCATATATGTATGCATATGGGTAGATATTTACATAATTTCCCATGGAATTTGGTAGACTTGATATTGGCCTGTGTGTGTTTCTTTTTATTGCCTTCTTAACAAGATCCATTAAAACATCCCTCTTTGACAATTCATCAAAGTGTTCTATGACTGACAATAAATGATTTAGCATTTCTTAAATTCTAACTGTGTTAAATGAATCAAGGGGATATGAATACCAAAAAAGACAACTTTTGATTTCAGGAGCTTGCATTCAAAGGAGGATAATAATACACAAAGATTAGCTGAACCGCAGATGGAGCATGTTGGTCTTAAAAATAAATCAGAAGGGGTGAAGCCAAGATGGCAGAAAATAGATGGGTCTTTGCCTAAGTTCTGAGCTCTTCCTGTCTTTCTTCAGATCAACACCAAATCACACCTCTGAATTGGTTTTGGAGTGACAAAACTGACACATATTTGGTGTGTAACAAATTCCCAGCAGAAGACATTTTGGAAGAACTTCAGAAAAGGTCTATTTGAATCAGTCATGGATGTTGGGGGGAAGGAGAGTAGCCGAGTGAAAGCACAATTCAGGGAATCAGGGCAAAGTGGTCTCTGTGACCAAGGGTAATCTACCAGGAGACTTTTAGCCAAAATATAACAGCATTGACTGCTCTGTTCTGGCTCAGAAGCTGGTGAATCATCAGACTAATGAGACATCCAAAGCAACTACAAAAAGGCAAATAGTGTGCCACTGAACACCAGAAAATGTGGGCCTGGACCACACCCATCCAGTACAAGGAGGAAGTCAGCAGAAGCATTGGTTCCAGAGCAGCATGAAGCTGTTGCTACCTATAGAAGAAGCATGAGACAATCTCCCCTTTTCCCTAAGAACAGATCTCAACCTTTTAAAATGAACAAAATAGCAAAAAGATCTCAGACCATAGATGGAGACAGAAATCTCAAACCTTAAACCCTGAGGACACTAAAAGCAAAATGTCTCCAGATAAAGCCCTAGAGATGATATCAGTAGCTTACATCTCACAAGTTTCTCTTGGAAGAATTAAAAAAGGATCTTAAAAGACTTAGAAAGAAAATGGAGAAAGGAAAAGATAATTTTCCAGGAGAGGGTGGAAAAGGAAAAATAAATTATGTGAAGAAAACTCCTTAAAAATAGATTTAGTGAAATGGAAAAAGCATATAACTTTTTACAAAAAAGATTTGAAAAAAAATGGAAAAAGAAAACAACTCTTTGAAAAACACAATTTGTGAAATGGAAAAGAAATCCAATGAGCAAATCATCTCACTAAAAAGTGCAATTGGCTGGGGCAGAGCCAAAATGGCATGGAAAAGAAAGCAACTCTCAGAAAAACAGAATTTGTGAAACAGAAAAAAAAAATAACTCCTTAAAAAACAGAATTTGTGAAATGGAAAAAAATTCCAAAGAACAACAACAACAACAACAACAACAAAAAAAAAAAAATTTAAAAATTCAATTGGACAAATAGAAAAAGAAGTAAAAAAAGTAAATTAAAATAATTCATTAAAAATCAGAAATGAACAAATGGAAATGAATAGCTTAATGACACAAGAATCAGTCAAGCAAAACAAAACAAAATAGAAAACATAGGAAAAAAGTGTAAAATACCTAATTGGGAAAACAACCAACCTGGAAAATAGATCTAGGAGAGACATTCTAAGAATATTGGACTCCCTGAAATACATGATGAAAAAAAAAAAAAGAGTCTAGACACAATCTTTCAGGAAATCATTAAAGAGAACTGCCTGGATATCATAGAATCAGAAGGTAAAATGACCACTGAAAGAATTCATTAAATGCCTCCTGAAAGAGACCTCAAAATTAAAACCCCAAGGAATATTGTGGTTAAATTTGAGAACAGAACTATTGGACTAAGGACAAAATATTACAAGCAGCCAGAAAGAAACAATTCAAATACCAAGTAGCCACATTAAGTATTACTCAGGACTTAGCAGCTTCCATGTTAAAGGATCCAAGGGCTTAAAATCTGAAATTTCAAAAGAACTTGAAATGCAGCCAAGAATAAATTAATCTGCTAAACTGAGCATTTTCTTTCAAGGAAGAAGATGGACATTCAATGAAACTGGTGAATTCCATTTATTTTTGATGAAAAGACCAGAGCTAAACAAAAAATTAGACCTCCAAATATAGAACTCAAGAGAAGCATAAAAAGGTAAAAAGAAAAGAAAAAAAAAAAACTCTTGAAAACTGTGTTTCTATTATGAGTATACATTGAGAATACATGTATGATTTGACTTTACTGTGATAAAAAAGAAACTAGTGATGGAAAGGAGATTGTAACAGAAAAAAAAAAAAGAGGAAAGTGGAGGTAAAATGAGGTAAATTACATCTCAGGAAAAGAAAAGAAAACATATTATAATTGAGGAAAAGAAGGGAGGGTGATGAATATTGTGTGAATTTTACTCTTATCAGATTTGGCCCAAACAAAGAATATTAAACATATTTAGTTTCATGGAGAAACATCTCTCATCTTATAGAAAAGTGAGAGGAGAAAGGAGAAAAGAGAAGAGGTAGACTAAATAGAAGGGTAAAGAGAAATAGAAGGGGAAAGGTATAAGAAAGTGGGAAGGTTTCTAAAGAAGGAGAACTGCTTGTGGCAAGTTGTGCTCATCAGTAAAATACTGGAGAGGAGGGAAAGGGGAAAAGGAAAGAGAAAAGTATACTTTAGAGTTAATAAGATGACAGGAAATATAAAATAAGTGATTTTAATTGTAAATAACTATAAATATGAATGGGGTGAACTGTCCCATAAGACGTAAATGGATAACAGACTGGATTAAAAGCCAGAATCCTACAATATATTGTTTACAAGAAACACATTTAAAGCAGAGTCATACATACAGAGTAAAGATAAAAGGCTGGAGCAGAATGCCTCAGGTAAAAAATGCAGGGGTAACCATCCTGATCTCAGATCAAGCAAAAGTAAAACTTGATCTAATTAAAAGAGATAAGGAAGGAAACTGTATCTTGCTAAAAGGTACCATAGATAGTGAAGCAATATCAATATTAAACATATATGCACCAAATGATGTAGCATCTAAATAACTAAAGGAAAAGTTAAGAGAGTTGCAAGAAGAAATAGACAGCAAAACTATCATAGTGGGAGAACTTAACCTTGCTCTCTCAGAACTAGATAAATCAAACCAAAAAAAAAAAAAAAAAAGAAAGAAAGAAAGAAAGAAGCTTAAGAGGTACATGGAATATTTACTGAATATGATAGATCTTTGGAGAAAATTGAATGGAGACAAAAAAGCAGTTTTCTTCTCAGCAGTTCAAAGAACCTATACAAAAATTTACCATATATTAGGATATAAAGACCTCAAAATCAAATGCAAAAGGCAGAAATACTAAATGCATTTTTTTTCAGCTCACGATGCAATAAAAATTACATTCAATAAAAGGCCAGGGAAAAAGAGACCAAAAAGAAATTGAAAACTAAATAATCTCATCCAAAGAATGAATGGATGAAACAGCAAATCATAGACAAAATCAATGATTTCATCCAAAAGAATGACAATAATGAGATAACATACAATAATTTGTGGGATGCAGCCAAAATGGTAATAAGGGGGAATTGTATATCTCTAGATGCTTACTTGCATAAAATAGAGAAAGAAAAAAATCAATAAATTGAGCTTGCAACTAAAAAGGTAGGAAAAAAAAAAACAAATTAAAAACCCCCAATCAAATACCAAACTTGAAATTCTAAAAATAAAATGACAGATCAGCAAAATTGAAAGTAAAAAAAAATTGAATCAATAACTAAAATTAAGAGTTGGTTTTGTGAAAAAACCAACAAAATAGATAAACTTTTAGGTAATGTGATTTAAAAAAAGAAAAGAGGAAAATGAAATTGTTAGTCTCAAAAATGAAAATCTTCAGGACCAGATGGATTTACATGTGAATTCTACCAAACATTTAAAGATCAATTAATTTCAATACTATATAAACTATTTTGAAAAAATAGGGAATAAAGGACTCCTTTTTAAAAAAATAACTTTTTATTGATAGAACCCATTCCAGGGTAATTTTTTACAGCATTATCCCTTGCACTCACTTCTGTTCCAATTTTTCCCCTCTTTCCCTCCACCCTCTCCCCCAGATGGCAAGCAGTCCTTTACATGTTGAATAGGTTACAGTATATCCTAGATACAATATATGTGTGCAGAACCAAACAGTTTTCTTGTTGCACAGAGAGAATTGGATTCAGAAGGTATAAATAACCCGGGAAGAAAAACAAAAATGCAAGCAGTTTATATTCATTTCCCAGTGTTCTTTCTTTGGGGGTAGCTGCTTCTGTCCATCCTTGATCAATTGGGAATTAGCTCTCTTTATCGAAGAGATCCACTTCCATCAAAATACATCCTCAAACAGTATCGTTGTTGAAGTATAGAATGATCTCCTGGTTCTGCTCATTTCACTTAGCATCAGTTCATGTAAGTCTCACCAGTCCTCTCTGTATTCATCCTGCTGGTCATTCCTTACAGAACAATAATATTCCATAACGTTCATATACCACAATTTACTCAACCATTCTCCAATTGATGGGCATCCATTCATTTTCCAGATTCTAGCCACTATAAACAGGGCTGCCACAAACATTTTGGCACATATAGGTCCCTTTCCCTTCTTTAGTATCTCTTTGGGGTATAAGCCCAGTAGAAACACTGCTGGGCCAAAGAGTATGCACATTTTGATAACTTTTTGAACATAGTTCCAAATTAATATCCAGAATGGCTGGATGTGTTCACAATTCCACCAACAATCAGTGTCCCTGTTTTCCCACATCCCCTCCAACATTCCACATTATCTTTCCCTGTCACTCTAGCCAATCTAACAGATATGTAGTGGTATCTCAGAATTGTCTTAATTTGCATTTCTCTGATTAATAATGATTTGGAGCATATTTTCATATGTCTATAAATAGTTTCAATTTCTTCATCTGAGAATTGTCTGTCCATATCCTTTGACCATTTATCAATTGGAGAATGGTTTGATTTCATATAAATTAGAGTCAATTCTCTATATATTTTGGAAATGAGGCCTTTATCAGAACCTTTAGTTATAAAAATGTTTTCTCAATTTATTGTTTCCCTTCTAATCTTATCTGCATTTGTTTTGTTTGTACAAAAACTTTTCAATTTGATATAATCAAAATTTTCTATTTTGTGGCCAATAGTGATCTCTAATTCTTCTTTGGTCATAAATTCCTCCCTCTTCCGCAGGTCTGACAGGTAAACTATCCTATGCTCTTCCAATTTCTTTATAATCTCATTCTTTATGCCTAGGTTATGAACCCATTTTGACATTATCTTGGTGTACAGTGTTAAGGGTGGGAAGGACTCCTACCAAATTCCTTTTATGATACAGATATGGTACTGATACCTAAACCAGGTAGGACAAAACAGAAAGAAAATTATAGACCAATTTCCCTAATGAATATTGATGCTAAAATCTTAAATTAAATATTAGCAAAAAGATTACAGAAAATCATCCCCAGGATAATACACCATGACCAAGTAGGATTTATACCAGGAATGCAGGGATGGTTCAATATTAGGAAAACTATTAGCATAATTGACTATATCAATAACCAAATTAACAAAAACCATATGATACTCTCAATAGGTGCAAAAAAAAAAAGCATTTGATAAAATCCAACATCCATTCCTATTAAAAACATTTGAGAGTGTAGGAATAAATGGACTTTTCCTTATGTAATGGGTATATGTAATGGGGATATACTGGAACCATCCCTAATAAGTCAGGAGTGAAACAAGGTTGCCCACAATCATCATTACTATTCAATATTATATTAGAAATTCTAGCTTCAGCAGTAAGAGTCGAGAAAGCAATTAAAGGAATTAGAATAGGCAATCCCCAGAGATTCTATTAAAAAGCTATTAGAAATAATCCACAACTTTATTTTTTACTTTTTTTACGTTTTTTTTTTTTTTTTTTACTTTTTTACTTTTTTCTTGGTAGTTCATGGAATCATGGAATTCATAGAATCTATACAAAACTTGACCTTGTATTAGGGCATAAAATCCTCAAAATCAAATGCAAAAAGGCAGAAATAGTAAATGTAATTTTTTCAAATCATGATGTAATAAAAATCTCATGCCATAAAAAGCCAGGAGAAAATAGACCAAAAATTAATTGGGCTTACAACTAAAAAAGTTAGAAAAAGCACAAATTAAATACTTAATTAAATACTAAATTTGAAATTCTGAAAATAAAAGAGATTAATGAAATCGAAAATAAGAAAACTATTGAATTAATAAAACTAAGAGTTGGTTTTATGAAAAAAACAAATAAACTAGATAAACCTTTAATTTTATTAGAAAAAAGAAGAAATTGTCAGTCTCAAAAATGAAAAGAGAATAAAGAGAAAATTAGAGAAATAATTAGGAGTTATTTTGCCTAGCTATATAGCAATAAATTTGCTGATTTAAATGAAATGGAGGAATATTCTACCAAATATAGATTGCCCTAGTTAACAAAAGAAATATAACATTATATAGTCCTATCTTAGAAAAAGAAATAAAACAAGCTATTAATCAACTTTCTAAAAAAAAAAAATTCTCCATGACCAAATGGATTAACATGTGAATTCTACCAAGCATTTAAAAAACAATTAATTTCAATACTATGCAAATTATTTGAAAACATAGGAGAAAAAGAAGCCCTACCAAATTCCTTTTATGACACAGATATGGTGTTGATACCTAAACCAGGTAGGGTGAAAACAGAGAAAGAATATATTAGACACATTTCCCTAATGAATATTGATGCAAAAATCTTAAAGAAAATATTAGCAATCGGATTGCAGAAATACAGGATAATACACTATGACCAAATAAATTTATGCAATGTAGTGCTGGTTCAACATTAGCAAAGCTATTAACATAACTGATTATATCAATAACCAAACTAGCAAAAAAAATATGATTTTCTCAAGATGCAGAAAAAGCATTTGATAAAATCCAACACCCATTCATATTAAAAACACTATAGAATATAGGAATAAATGGTTTTTTCCTTAAAATAATCATAAGCTTCTATTTAAAACCATCAGCAAGCATCATATGTAACGGGGACAAACTAGAACAATTCCCATTAAGAATAGGAGTGAAACAAGGTTGCCCACTATCACCATTACTGTTCAATATTGTATCAGAAATGTTAGCTTTGACAATAAGAGAAAAAAAAAAGATAAAAAGGTCAAAGTAGTTTCATAATTTAGACATAAACAATGATATTATAAGAAAATTAGAAGAACATAGGACAATTCACTTCTCATATCTGTGGAGAAGTAAGAAAATTGTGTTCAAAGGAGAACAGGAGTCAATAATTGAACACCAAATAAATAATTTTGATTATATTAAATTTTTAAAAAGTTTTTGTACAAAATAAATTAATGCAGCAATATTAGAAGGGAGACAAAAAAATGGGAAAACATTTAAGGAATCTGATAAAGGCTTCATTTCTAAAGCATATAGAGAATTGATTCAAATTTATAAGAATTCAAGCCATTTTCCAATTGATAAATTGTCAAAGGATATGAACAAGCAATTTTCAGATGAAGAAATTAAAACTATTTCTAATCATATGAAAAGTTCTAAATCACTATTGATCAGAAAAAAAGGCAAATTAATACACCTCTGAGATACCATTACACAATTTTGATATTGGCTAAGATGACAGATAAAGATAGGAATGGATGTGGGAGGGGGTGTGGGAAAACTAGGACACTAATACATTATTGATAAAATCGTAAACATATTCAGCCATTCTGGAGAGCAATGTGGAACTGTGATCAAAATGTTATCAGACTGTACAAACCCTTTAATCCAGATCTGTTTTTACTGGGCTTGTACCCCAAAAAGGTCTTTAGGGAGGGAAAGGGACCACACGTGCAGAAATGTTCATAGTGGCCCTTTTCAAATTGGCAAGAAACTGGAAACTGAGTGAATTTCCATCATTTGGAGATAGCTGAATAAGTTATGGTATTTGAATGCTGGAGAATATTATTTTTCTATAAGAAATGATCAGGAGAATGATTTCAGAGAAGCCTGGAGAGATTTACATAAACTAATGCTAAGTGAAATGAACAGAACCAGGAGATCATTGTACAAGGCACATCAATATTATGTGATGATTAATTCTGATGTACATGACTCTTTCCAACAATGAAATGATTGATGTCAGGTCTAATGATCTTGTGATGAAGACAACCATCTACACCCAGAGAGAGGACTATGGGAACTGAATGTGGATCACAATATAACATTTGCACTCTTTTTGATGTTGTTCACTTGCATTTTGTTTTCTTAATCATTTTCTTTCCTTTTTGATTTGATTTTTCAATCAAATTATATTTGATTATATAAATATAATTATATATTTATTATATAAATTATATAAATATATTTACACATATTGAATTTAACATATGTTTAAACATGTATAATATATAACAGATTATTTTTCATCTAGGGGAGGGAGTGGGGGAAAGGAGAGGGAAATCTAAAATACAAGTCTATACAAGGGTTAATGTTGAAAAATTTTCCTTGATATGTTTTGAAAATAAAAAGCTTTTTAAAATTCTTAAAAAAGAAAAGAACCATGCCCATCAGAATTGATCATTGTATAATCTTGTTATTACCATGTACAATGATTTTGTGTTTCTGCTCATTCCCCTTAGCATCGGTTCATATAAGTCTCTTCAGGTATCTCTTAAATCATCCTGCTCACTGTTTCCTAAAGAATAATAATATTCTGTAATATTCATATACCATAACTTATTTAGACTTTCTTCAAATTGATGGGCATCCACACACTTTCCAGTTTCTTGCTAATACAAAAAGGGCTACCAATACAATTTTTGCAAATCTGGATCCCTGACCCTCTTTTGTGATTTTGTTGGAATACAGGCCCAATAGACATGCTGCTGCATCAAATGTTATGTACGATTTTATATCCCTTTAGCATAGCCCATAATTCCAAAATCTTCTCCCAAGTAAATCAGTTCAGGATTCCATCTACAATGTATTAATGTCCCTGTTTTCCCACATCCCCTCCAACATTTGTCTTTTTCTATCATGTTAGCTAATCTGAGAGATATGTAGTTACCAAATTCCATTTAGGACAAGATATGGTGATGATACCCAAATCTGATAGGGTCAAAACAGAGAAAGAAAATTATACACTAAGTTCCTTATTGAATATTGATGAAAAAACTTAAATAAAATGTTAGTAAAGTGATTACAGCCAGTTATCACCAGGATAACACATCATAATAGAGTAGGATTCATACCAGGAATGCAGGACTGGTTAAATATTAGGAAAACTATTAGCATAACTGACTGCATAAATAATGAAACCAACAGAAATCATATGATTATTTCAAATGTCAAGAAAAAGCATTTGACAAAATCCAACATTCATTCCTAATAAAAACACTAGAGAGTATAGGCATTAATGGAGTTTTCCTTAAAATGATGCATAGTATCTCTTTTTTTTTTATTTAGCCATTATTTTCTTTCTTTTTTTACTTATAGCTTTTTATTGATGCAACATATGCATGGATAATTTTTCAACATTGTCCCTGGCACTTACTTCTGTTCCAACTTTTCCCTTCCCTCCCCCTAGATGACAGACAGTCTCATACATGTTAAACATGTTAAAGTATATCATAAATACAATATATGTGTATACATCCATACAGTTCTCTTGATGCACAAGAAAAATCAAATTCAGAAAGGTAAAAATAACCTGGGAAGAAAAACAAAAATGCAAGTAGCCCACATTCATTTCCCAATATTCTTTCTCTGGGTGTAGCTGGTTCTGTCTATCATTGATCAATCAGAACTGAATTGGATCTTCTCATTGTTGAAGATAACCACTTCCATCAGAATATATCCTCATATAGTATTGTTGTTGAAATGTTTAATAATCCCCTGGTTCTGCATAGCATCTCTTTTAAAACTATCAGCAAGCATCATATATAAAAAGGATAAACTGAACCCATTCACAATAAGATCAGGGTGTGAAACAAGGTCTCTCCCATCACTATCACTATTCAATATTGCATTAGAAACATTAGCTTTAGTAATAAGACAAGAAAAATAATTTAAAGTGTAATGATTGCGTATTTAAAATCAGCCTGAGTCAGGAACTCAGGTTAAGGGAAAATCTTCAGTCTTTATTGATGTGAAGAGATGAAAAAAGAGTGTGATAGCAATATGGGCAAGAAGGATTGCGATAGCAATATGGGTAGCTGCGACAGGAAGCCAGCTAGCAGAGCAAGTGGGGCCTGAGCTCTCCTCCCCTTCCTTTTTCATTCCCCTGACTCCACCCACCAGAATCATCATTTCCTACACAACACATCAGGACTTGCACAAAGAGTGGGTGGGGGCCATTCTTTCTCCAAGCTTATATATTAATAGAGTATGGTCCAATTACTATTTAGCCTCATGTGCTTGGGACCTCAGTGCATCCTCAAGCCCCAGCCCATTACATTAAAGGAATTAGAGTAAGGAGGAAATAAAATTATCAGTCTTTGCAGATTATATGATGGTATACTTAGAGAATCTGAGAGAAAGATAAACTATGTAGAAACAATTCACAACTTTAGCAAAGTTACAAGACACAAAATAAATCCACAGAAATCATCTGCATCTGTATTTGTCACCAACATAGTCCAGCAGCAAGAGATAGGAACTCTATTTCAAATTACTGTAGATTATATAAAATATTTAGGCATCAACCTGCCAAGACAAAGTCAAGAATTATAAGCATATAATTACAAAATGATTTCCACATGAACAAAGTCAGATCTAATCAATTGGAAGAATATCAAATGCTCATGGATAGGCTGAACTAATATAATAAAAATGACAATTTTACCTAAATCTATTAATTCAGTGTCATAACAATCAAACTCCCAAGAAATTATTTTACAGAGCTAATAAAAGTAATAACAACATTCATCTGGAAGAACAAAAGGTCAAGAATTACAAAGGAATTAATAGAAGAAATGCAAATGAAAGTGGCCTAGCTGTACCAGACCTAACACTATATTATAAAGCAACCTTCATGAAATCCATTTGGTACTGGCTAAACAATGAAATAGTTGATCTGTGGAATAAGTTAGGTTCACAAGTCAATGACTACAGTAATATAGTGTTAGAGAAACCCAAAAGATCCCAGTTTCTGGGATAAAAACTCATTATTTGATAAAAATTGCTGGAAAATTTAGAAATTAAGATGGCTGAAATTAGGCACTGACCCACATCTAACACCCTATACTAAGACAAAGTCAAAATAGGTTCATGATTTAGATATAGAGTGATATTATAAGCAAATTAGAAGAATACAGTTTAGTCCACCTCTAAGATCTGTGAAGAAAGAAGGAATTTATGGCCAAAGAAGAATGAGTACGTTATGGACCGCAAAATTGATGATTTTGAGTATATTAAGTTAAAAACTTTTTTTTCAAAAAAAATAAATTAATGCAGACAATATTAAAAGGGAAATAATAAATTGAAAAAAAAAAACATTTTTTTACATCCAAGCATTCTAATAAAGACTTCCATTTCTAAAATATATAGACAATTGACTCAAATTTATAAGAATGCAAGTCATTCTCCAATTGAAAATTGGTCGAAGAATATTACCAAACAATTTTCAGATGAAGAAATCAAAACTATTTATGATCATATAAAAAAATGCCTTAAGTTACTATTGATTAAAGAAATGCAAGACAACTCTGAGGTAACACTACACATCTTTTTGATTGGCTAAGATGACAGGAAAATATAATGATGAATGTTGGAAGGAATACTGGAAAATTGGAACATTAATACATTATTGGTGCAGTTATAAACTGATCTAGCCTTTATGGAGAGCAATATAGTACTATGCACAAAGGGCCATCAAACTGTGCATACCATTTGATCCAACAGCGTCTCTCCTGGGTCTGTATTCCAAGGAGATCATAGAAAAGAGAAGGTGATGCACATGTCCAAAATGTTTGTAGCATCTCTTTTTGTACTGGCAAGGTCCTGGAAACTAAGTGGATGCCCATCTGTTGGGGAATAGCTGAATAAGTTATGGTATGTAAATGTTAGGGAATAGTATTGTTCTATAAGAAATTATTTCAGAGAGTCCTGGATTTATTTGAACTGATGTGAAGTGAGTAGAACCAAGAGAACATTATGCACAGCAGCAACAGAATTATATGATTAATTCTGATGAATACAGCTCTTTTGAAGAGCTTCCAATGGTCTTGTGATGAAGAGAACAATCTTCACCCAGAGAGAGGAATGTGGAAACTGAATATGGATCACATCATACATAGTATTTTCACATTTTTCTTGTTCATGTGCATTTTGTTTTCTTTCTTATTTTTTTTCCCTTTTTGATCTGGTTTTCCTTGTGCAGCATGATAGTTTTGAAAATATGTATAGAAGAATTGCACATATTTAACATATATTTGATTAATAGCCATCTAGGGAGAAGTATAGGGAAGGTAGGGAGAAAAAAATTGGAAAACAAGGTTTTACAAGGATAAATGTTGAAAACTATCTATGTATGTATTTTGAAATACAAAGTTTTATGAAAAATTAAGTCAGTAACTTGCTCATGTCTTGATTATTTTTAATAGATTTAAAAATGGACTCTGTCTTTTTCTCAAAGATCTTTTCTTATTTAACTTTGATATTACTGACAAATTAATTTTTGTAAGTAATTTTCAATTGTTGCACCATTCAAAAATCATCAATGTCTCTCTTAGTTGTTCTGTCATTTTTCAGTCATGTCCAATGATCCATATTTCCATGTAGGATTTTCTTGACAAAGATTTTCCACTTCCTTCTCCATCTCATTTCACAGATGAAGTAATGAGGCAGACACATATAAATTACTTGCTCAGAGTCATACATAACTAGGTTGACCCAGATTTAAACTCAGGAAAATTAGTCTTCCTGACATCAGTTCTGTCATTATTCTATCTACTACACTACCTAGATGCCACTCTCCATTGTATACCAAAGTATATCTTAGTCACAGCCCTCTATAAAAAGAGTTCAACCCAACTTTCTATCCATCTTTCCTAACATTTCTAAGCCATACACCTTAGTAAAAAAGGACATTACTCAAAAGTACCTTTCAAATTCCACTACCAACATATTGCTCACACCATTATCTCCATCTTGAATGTATTCTCTTATACACACACACAACCTTTATGTTTTCCTTACCTTTATGTGAATATTCAGTTCAAATGATTAAAACATAAAAACCTTATACAACATCATAATTTAAAAATTATTTCTCTTTACTCTGAACTCTGTTAGCATTTTAATTGTCCTATATGAATCTTACTTTCATTTTTTGCATATATTTCCTTATGAGATTTTAAGGACTTTGAGGATACAGAATGAATTTGATCTTTTCATATACTTCATAAAACCTAGCTCAGATATTACTTTAGATACATATTCAGTATAAGTTTGTTGAATGAAGAAATTAATGAAAGGCTTACTAACACACATACTACTGACTGTATGATTGTTTAAGAAAATAAGAGTGCTGGGAATATATATATGTAGATCAACTCCTAACCAGAAACTTAGGAATTACTAAAAAAAAAATTCTAGAAAAAGTATTTCCAGTTTTTTTTTTTTATTCCACTACTCAACTATACATAATTAAGCTAACTTTATCATCTAATTTTGAAATAATAGAAAATTACAAACAACATCAATATACAGTCATTTTATTGTGGAACAATAATCTTATTTGTTGTTAAGTAATGTTGTCAACTATAAAGATTATAAAGGCAATTAATTCCCAGAAAATAATAGTATTTCAAAACATCGCACAGACAAAATAAACTACAAAGTTCATGAATTGTGTTATGTACTTTACTAAAATTTTATTTATTTTTATTTCATTTCTAATGTTATTGAGCTTATTTATCTAGTTTTAAGTCATCATGCCTTTTTCCAGACAATTTAAAAACAAAGCAATGGCAGTAAAACACTGAAGAACACAGAAAAAGTGATAGATTATAACCTTGGAGAAAGTGAGGAAATGGGTAGGAGGCTATTTCTTTACCTTTGGTGTTAAATACTAAAACAACAAGTTGTTGATGAGAATTAAGTTTCAAATTTCATTCTCATGCAAGTAGATAATTATGTTTTTTTAACTCTATGATTACTGAATAAACTAAATCTGTGGAAATCTGGTATCATGTAGTCTCTCTTACTTCCAAATGATGGGGGCTGGAAACTTCACACAGACTTATACAGGTATTTCTAAAAGTGTGAAGTAATTAAATATCTTCAAAAATGAGTTTCCTCAGTGCACATCTGCCATTACTTAATACTCTTCCCCACCTCCCCATCTGTCTCTCTGTCTCTGTCTCTGTCTCTGTCTGTCGCTGTCCTTATCTCTCTATGTCTATCTCTCTGTCTATTGCTCTCTCTCTCTCTCTCTCTCTCTCTCTCTCTCTCTCTCTTCTCTCTCTCTCTCTCTCTCTCTTTCTCTCTCTCTCTCTTCCTCTGTTTTTCTCTCTTTCTCCATATCATTAAGAAAAAAATTTCTAGATATGCTTATTCAAGGTAATTCCTTTACCTCATACCTTGATTTAAATCCCTCTTATCTCCTAGTAGTCTTCTCCTCTGTTTTTTACATATTTACTTCTCACTGGCTCCTTTTTGAACTATCTATAAGTTTATGATTCACTAACCTAAACACTTTTTTTTTAAAGAGCACTTTATTAATGACTCATTTATTGAATCGCTATCACAAATATTGTAATGAGGAGTGTTTTGTACTTGGGATAAGAAAGATCTAAGTTTGAATTCTGTCTCAAACACATTAGCTGTGTGATCCTAAACTTGTTATTGAATCTGAGTCCATTTCTTTATTTGTAAAACATGAAAATGACACTTCCTAAAGTTGAGGTGAGGATCATATGAGGTAAAAGAAAGAAGAAACATAGAAGACTAACTATAGTTATTCTAAAACACAGTGTTTTAAACACAACTATCATTTATAGATAAGAATTTCACATTAGAAAGGTAAATTTTAAAATAGCAAATAACTATAGTTAATCTTCACAGTATTCTTTTTTCTTTTCGCTCTCTCCCTTGGCAATGCCACTCTTATCATGATTTCAAAAACTATATCTATATGTGTGACTGCATTGCAGATTAGCCTGTCTCATGAAAAAACAAAGTGAAAACCTTCAAGAATATTTCTTTTTTGCATTTGTTCATTAGGTAATCTGAAATGATGAAGTATTTTTACAAAAGATGACAGAAATGATTGGACCTAAAGACAGAAGGTCTTTAGGTACAATTATGTCACACAGAAAGAAGGAAAGGAAGAAGACTCATTGAACAACTAAATCAATGTAATATATAAGTTGTTTTCTATAGAAGGCAGAGTCTAAATTCCCTGAACAAGAAGAAGTTTCTTGTTCTTCAATGAAATATAATGTTTATGAACAGGTGCCAAGATAAATTGAATAATGGTCAAGTGAATGAGATAATTGTTAGTACCTAAGGACCACTTGGTGGGAAATAATGTATCAGGTGTTATCCCCATTTCAATCATCTGGAATTGTACAAGAACTTTTTAAAATTGACATTGAAAAGCACAATATGTTCATAGTAACCTTTACTATAAGAAATTATGCTTTACAAAGAACCCAGAAAAAGCATCCCTAAAAAAAAAAAATTCTTATTACTAAATTGAAAATAGATATTAGGAACACAGTGTTTTTAACACAACTATCATTTATAGATAAGAGTTTCAGATTAGAAAGGTAAATTTTAAAATAGCAAATTAGAAAAATTATGTTTTGGGATTTAGATTTGTGAATGATTTTTGAAATTATGGGATTGATAACCAGGTGATCAGAGTTGGAAGAACAAAAGGATAGCAAAACTGTTTTCTCTTCAGGAAATTCAACTCTACCCTCTACAGGAAATGACTTATATGTATTACTTTATTCAGATGTGCAGCTTCTTTCTTTCCTTCTTTGTATGGTATTCTTTTACCACTTTTGTTCTTTAAATACATTATATATACATGTTCACAAACAGGCAATAGAGTATGGATAAATATATATATGTATATCTATACATATACATATACATTATACACACACACACACACACACACACACACACACACACGTGCATATATGTAGAGAGCTGAAACTCCAAAAAGGTATTCTTGAATCAGACAGCAGAATGCTTAAGGCTGATTATCGATTCAATGTGAGATAATGGCTCTATATACATATTTAGATGAGATGGTGATGTGATCACTCTCTTCTCCATTGGTACTTGCTGAATGTTTTAGTGGTGAAATAATCATAGGTAAGGATTGGAGGGCTAGGGGAGAGAAATCAAAGTCACTTGGCAGCAGGATGAGAAGGAGACAGGCTGGAGACTCCGGACTCCAGAATCCAGGATTCATCTTTGGCAAACCATGTGGCAGCTTGTTTGCCTCTTTCACTTCTCCCCCTAAAGACCAAGAACTTTGATTAATCCTGACTCTCACTGATCCTGAGGCCCTCCAAGGAGCTAGATCAGACATTACATTTGGCACCCCAATGTGTACTAAGGACTGTAATTTCAGTGAAGAAGTCCCTGTGACCAGGAAATAGGGTGAGTATTAAAATAGACAAACAGGGAACTTTGTTAAGGGCTAAACTAGTAACTTTTGTTTTCTAGATGAAATGGGGTAGATATTAGGAAAAGATTTTCCCTCACCTCCACACTCACCCCCATCCAGAGGGAGGTCTATAGAAAGTATACTTAGGCCTAATAAAGAGGTAAGGTTTGCTTCTAACTTGGGAGCAGAATGGTGGACTGTTAGAAACATTAGAATGCACATCCCTTTGGTTTTCCAAGGAAGAAGAAATAGAGGCAGATAATTGGAAACTAGTAGGAGATGAACTATGTGAATATTATAATGATAATGGTCCTGATTCAATTTCTAACGAAACATTCTATACACAAAATAATGCAGTTGGCCTTAAAGAATCCCTCAAGTTCTAGAAAAAAAGAAAAGTTTTAAGGAGAAAAGTCAGACAAAGAAGTGAGAGGAAAAAAAAATCTCTCAAATTCTAGAAAAAAGAAAACTTTTAAGGAGAACAGACAAAGAACATGAGGAAAAAGAGGAAAAGAAAGGAGAGGTTAGTGAAAATATCACCTAAAGACAATGGGGAGTTGAATGAACTTAAAGAGTATGGTGCTTCTCACTCTCATAGCCCAGCTTCACTTCCTCATACACCCAAGCAGGCTCTTGACGGTCCCCCATCAACTTCACCTTCCTGGATAGAGGGAAGAGGAGGAGAGGGAAGGGCAGTGATATCACCAGCACCTCTCCCCCCAGCAAGCATGACTCCATTGCAAAAGGTATTATTTACAGCCAAAGAAGAAGGGCAGAATACACAGAATTTATCCTATGATTAAACAGCTTAACTATTCAGGTCAAAAAAGGAGAAGATACACTCCTTTTAATCTAGAAATTATCAAAGATCTGAAAAAAGGCTTGCACTCTTTATGGGGCTACATCATGTTATGTTAAGATGATATTACAGAATTTGGCTTGTGAAATTTTAACCCCTAGTGACTGGAAATCTATATCAAAGACATGTTTAGAACCTGGACAAAACTTGTTGTGGCTTTCTGAATATAGTGAACTGTAGGATAAAAGCTCAACAAAATAGTCAAAGTAGAGTTCATAGTTCAATCACCTATGACCAACTAACACGTGTAGGTTCTTATGCAGACATTTCAGTACAGATTAATTACTCCAAAGCAGCATATAAGCAAATTGCTTCTGCTGTTATCAAAGCATGGGACACCTTACCAGGAAGACAAGATAGAGGGGAAGCCTTCACGAAAATAGAGCAAGGTCCAAATGAAACTTTTGCTGATTTTGTGGGATTTCTGCAGACAGCTAACATATGAACTATTGGTGAAAATGTAGCAAAGAAATTATGATAAGGCAACTTGCTAAAGAAAATGCTAATGAGGATTGAAGAAGAATTATTCTAGGACTACATAAGGATGCTGCTTTAGAGGAGATCATAAGATGCTGTGCCATAATGGGCACAAATACCTTTTATAGCCAGGCTATGATGTAGACTTCCCATGATCCTAACATGGGAAGACGGGGTCCCTTTTGCCAAAGGATTTCCAGAGAGACTTGTCAATACTTTCAATGTGGTAAAGTAGGGCATTTGAAAGCACTATCTTGGCATAAAGATAAAGTGAGAAAACAGGGTGGAAAAACAAGACCCAAACACCCATGTCCAAAATGCAACAAAGGCTTCCATTGGGCATCATAATGTAGATTGATTCAGAGAAACAGAATGGGGAGCCCAGCCTCAGGGCCCAAAACAAAAACAAAAAAAATATTTGGAGCATGATGGCAGCCAATGCTACACTCAGAGTGTTTTTAGAAGTCCAGTACTCAGACATGACCAATCAGCCAAGAAGCAACCTGATGAAAGAAAGGGATTACAATTGGAGAGAATAGAGTTATGCAGCTGGGACTATTGAGATATCCCCTGGAGAGGTGAAATCTGATCCCTTGCCTCCAGGCACAATAGGCTTGATCATTTCATCTCCTGAGAGTACTTACAAAACAGTGTTTACACTGATGTGGGAAACTGAGGAGTGTAGATAATATCCCAGTCACTAATATAGGTAGACAATTTGTGACTTATCAACCATGAGAAGTAAACCAGGTTTACTGATGCAGATTCCTAATAGGCAATCTGGTGATAGTTGCCCAGATTCTGACTCCAAGTAGCAGAATCCAGGAATATTGTAGATTGCAGCAGTTACAGCTGACTGATCTGTGCTCACTATCTATATAAATGGCATACCATTATAGGGATTGATAGACACAGGTGCAGATCATACAGTCATTAGAGGTGCCAACTGGCCCAGTCACTGGTCAAAGATTAAGGCAGACACCTATATGTCTGGCATAGGAGGATCAATAGCAGCTGAAGTTAGTGTTACTCCTTTGAAATGGATATTTGAAGGTGAAACAGGAGTTTTTACTCTTTTTATAGTTGAAAAAATCCCCATCAATCTGTGGAGAAGAGACATTTGACAACAATTAGGATTAAAAATGAGTACCTCGGTTTTTTTTTAGCAGGGCTGCTATTGGAGGCCTGCCAACAATCTCACCTGTTCCTATTTGAAAAGTGATACACCAGTGTGGATGGAACAGTGGCCCTTAGCCAGCGATAAAATTCAGGCCTTATTGAATATAGTATAGGAGCAACTTGACCAAGGACACTTACAATCTTCTCTAAGTCCTTGGAATTCCCCAGTATTTGTTGTAAGAAAGAAATCTGGAAAATGGAGGGTGTTGACTGATTGAAGAAAAGTAAATAAACAAATGGAAACTATGGGAACTCTTCAGCCTGGACTTCCATCTCCTACTCAATTGCCTACAGAATGGCCTCTTCGGGTTATAGACATTAAGGATTGTTTCTATTCTATCCCTCTAGATAAGGAGGATATGAAAAGATTTTCCTTTTTAGTGTCCAGGGTTAACTTAGCTGAACTTTATAGAAGATATGAATGGAGAGTTTTGCTACAGGAAATGAAAAACAGCCCTACTATGTGCCAAATGTATGTTGCTGTTGCTCTGACTCCAGTAAGGAAAGCATTTCCAAAAATAGTTATTATATTACATGGATGTCTGTTGGAATCCGTACTAACTGCTAACTAATTAGAGTTGATCTAATCTTACAAGAAGATGTTTTGGCCAGAACCTGAAACAAGGTACTAAGTAGAACTAATCAAGACAAGGCTTGTGTTCCCACCTTTACTCATTGGAGTCCACAAGTATGCTAGCTTCACAAAGTAAACTTTCTCCACCCTTAAAGCTCATTAGGCCAGAGAGCACTATGGGAGAAAACCCATAATCCCATTCTCTCAGAAGAGGCAGATAAAAGGCCAGCGATGAGGGATCTATGGCAGAATACATTTTTTCCTCTTGGCTGGCTGATCGCGCTGGACTCGAGAGGAACGACTCTGGTGCAGAGAACACTTTGACGGATTTCAGTGGAGCTACGCCAGAAGCCCTCTCTCCGCAGCAAGTTGGTGGCTGGGCTCCCCAGAAGGAGATAAGAGAGACCTTCCATCTCTGTCTTGGTTGGAGGCAGAAGAAAGCAGAGGCAGAGGCTGAAGGACAAAACCTTTGGATTTGGAGATATTCGGAGGGCTCTAAGCTAAACCGGCTGTGTTTTGAGAAGAAAAAGCTCACCACATTTTGACGCCCTTCTTGGCAGAGGAATTCTAGAGAAACTCGTCGATGTTTTCATTGTGGAAAAATTGGACATCTAAGAGCCCAATGTAGATACAGAGATACAATGAGAAGACAGGGTGAGAGAAAACCCAAAACCCCATGTCCAAAATGTAACCGAGGCTTTCACTGGGCCTCTAAATGTATATTGACCCAGAGGAAGGAGAGGCAAGGCCCAGCTCCAAAGTATCAATCAAAGGACAGGTGGGGCATGATAGCAGCTGAGGTTACACCCAGAGAGACTTTAGAAATTCAGAACTCTGATGTCATCAACCAACAGAAAAGCAATCAGGATTACAGTTGGGAATTTAAGACAACAAGGCAATATCCAGTGCAAACAGCTCCAATGTAATTACCAGATGATGAGGAGAAACCCCAAATTTGGTAAATAGGAGGGAATTAGATTAACTGCTTGGGGAAGAGGATCTGCTTATATTTCCACAGATGGAGAAAGAATCAAATGGCTGACAAGGAGACTGTTAAAAAGACTTTTAAAATCTTCAGGAATCATTGGATTTCCTAACACAAGATGAAACTGTTTTAGTTCTTGAAAAACCAGCAAGAATCATTGGGTTCCCTGAGATGAAAAATCGTTGATGAGACTTTTTGCAGTACTTCAGAGCTTACAGGAATTATTAGATTCCTGGCACATGAACTAATGGACAATGGATTGCTTATGGACTATTTCTAGGACTTATGGACATGTGTAAATTTTCAGATTGATTCTTGTTATTTGTTACATTACTACTAGCCTGTGTTATATTGCTATGTGCTCATGTAAATTATGTATAATGCCTCCCATATTGATGGATTTATGTATACCATGTATATCTGTTACAAAGTTCTGGCCCATATTGATGGATTTATGTGTACCCCCTCAGAAACCCCCTATGTTTTAAAACAAAAGAAAGGGGGAGATGTTGGAATCCTTACTAACTGCTAACTAATTAGAGTTGATCTAATCTTACAAGAAGATGTTTTGGCCAGAACCTGAAACAAGGTACTAAGTAGAACTAATCAAGACAAGGCTTGTGTTCCCACCTTTACTCATTGGAGTCCACAAGTATGCTAGCTTCACAAAGTAGACTTTCTCCTCCCTTAAAGCTCATTGGGCCAGAGAGCACTATGGGAGAAAACCCATAATCCCATTCTCTCAGAAGAGGCAGATAAAAGGCCAGCGATGAGGGATCTATGGCAGAATACATTTTTTCCTCTTGGCTGGCTGATCGCGCTGGACTCGAGAGGAACGACTCTGGTGCAGAGAACACTTTGACGGATTTCAGTGGAGCTACGCCAGAAACCCTCTCTCCGCAGCAAGTTGGTGGCTGGGCTCCCCAGAAGGAGATAAGAGAGACCTTCCATCTCTGTCTTGGTTGGAGGCAGAAGAAAGCAGAGGCAGAGGCTGAAGGACAAAACCTTTGGATTTGGAGATATTCGGAGGGCTCTAAGCTAAACTGGCTGTGTTTTGAGAAGAAAAAGCTCACCACAGATGACATATTGGGACGTGCACCTGAGGAGCAAATGTCAGAAGCATGTTTACAAAAGACCATAGAAACACTAAGGGACTACAAATTGCATATAGCTCCAGAAAAAAAATTCAAAGACATGCTCCTTTTCAATATTTAGGATATGAAGTATACCGTAAGGTGCTTACAGTACAAAAACTTTCCTTAAGAACAGAGAAGCTGAACACCTTAAATGATTTTCAGGAATTGCTAGGAGATATCCAATAAATGTGTCCAGTGTTAGGCTTGAGTACCTATCAATTGCAACCATTATATGACATTTTAAGGGGAGACAATTCTTCAAACTCACCAAAAGAAAGCTCAAGAGGCTTTGAGAGAAATTGAACTGGCTTTATCCAATGTGGTTGAAAGAGTTACTCAAAAGTCCTTGAAATATCAGTTTTTGCTACAAAAGAGGCACCCACAGAAGTCCTTCATCAAGGAGACAGTGTCATAGAATGGATGAACCTCCCGGCACAACTAGAACAATACCTTACTCCTTACCCAGTGCTTGTGGCTAAATTTTATTAAAGGTCATTAAGTGAGTAGTACAATTATCTGAGATATGACCTAACAAGATATACACATTTTATACCAAAGCACAACTTAATGCTGTAACACCATTCCAGAGTGGCAAATTTTATTGGCCATGGTTCCAAATTTTACACACAGGTCTCCATTAAAGATAACCTGACTATTACATAATTGGTGAGGGAATCTTGAAGAAAAGGTTTCTAAAGTTTCTCTTAAAGGACCAAGTATCTTTACAGATGTATCCAAACTTAATATTTGTGCTCTATACCCTCGTGACTTGACTATAAAGAGAGTAGTCAGAACTCCTTTTCAGTCCACTCAGCAGAATGAATTGTATGCATTCTAGCTCTTACTTATTATCCAGGAAATATAAATATAATATCTGATTCGGCCTATTCAGTAGATGTGGTATCAAGAATTGCCACAGCCCAAATAAAATTTGCAGCTCCTAATATTTATCAGCTCTTTAAGGAACTTCAAGAGCAAATGAGAAAGCATCCAGGTAAAATTTATATCTTGCATGTCCAATCGCATAGTATACTTCCAGGTCCTATTTTTGATGGTAATTCAAAGGCAGATAGCCTTCTAACCACATTAGCCAATCTCCTTTATTTCAGAAAGTCTAACAATTTCATTCTAAATATTATCAAGCTGCTCGAGTTTTACATTTCCAATTTGGGATAACAAAAGAGGAAGTTAGGAGCATAGTAAAAGTCTGTGCAGTTTGCCTTCCTTTCCACCCTTCTATGCTCCCTCCAAGGAAGAACCCTCATGGTTTGAGACACAATGAAATTTGGCAAATGAATGTGACCCATTATAAATCTTTTGGCTATCTGTCTTTTATCCATGTTGTAGTAAACACCTTTTCAGGATTTACTTTTGCAAGACGAGCAGCAAAAGGGACAGCCCGAGTGGTCACTGAATTCCTTATACAAGCATTTACATTTATGGGTGTGCAACAAGCAATAAAAACAAATGATGCACCTGCATATACTTTTAGACATTTTGTACACTTTTGTGAACAGTATAAGATATTACACACCACTGACATACTTTCTATTCCTCAAGGACAATCAATAGTAGAGAGAAGAAACAGAGGCATCAAGACACTCCTCCAAAAACAAAAGAGAGAGCCACAGGTAAGCCTAGAGAACTTCTAAATTTAGCTCTTTATAAAATTAACTTCTTGGTTTTTGATAAAGATGTACTGGCTCCAGCAGACAAGTTTTATAACCTGGCAGAAGGGCAGTGTCCAGTGAGAGCAGCTCCACTATCTTTAGATAATTGCCAGGTAATGTGGAGAGATCCAGAAAGTGGTAAATGGAAGGGACCAGATAAGTTAACTGCTTAGGGGACAGGGTTTGCTTGTATCTCTACAGATGGAGAAGGAATCAGATGGGTGCCAATGAGCCGTATTCACCTTGTCCATTAGAGACAGAAAAGACCCTTGAAATGAGGGAGAAGACCCAAAAAACATCAAATGGTTTTGTTGCTGATTGTGCCTACCACTGAAAGAGCATGGCAGTTATGACAATTGACTCATAGACATCAAAATTTGTCAATGAGACTGATCCAGGACTTCAAAACCCTCAGGAATCATTGGATTCTCTGAAACATGATAAGACTGTTGTAGGACTTCAAAAACTTGCAGGGATCATTGGATTCCCTAACACATGAAGTAATGGACAATAGATTGGTTTTGGACTATCTTTTGGATGCTGAAGGAGGCATATATGTTATTTTTATTTTCATACCCTGTTTCTAGGACTTCTGGAATTCTTTTACAATGCCATGTTGATTCATATTGTTTGTTATATCACTATTTGCATGTACAATTCATGTTTGTTACACCACATTGAGCCACCACCCTCACTACAGTTGGTGTGACTCAGTATTAGCATGTGCTTTATTGCTATGTGCTTGTGTAATAACTCCCATGCTGATTGATTTATATATACCTGTTTCTCGTAAGACCCTTCAGCCCAGAAACTCACTAACAATAAGTCTTGACTTCCCAGTTCTCTCTGGTGTTTTGCATCTCTCTTCCTGAGAAGTCAGGGATGGCCTGATTATCTTTTTTTTTAGGATTCTCCCCTCCCTGAGAAGTTGGGAAGGGCATGACCACCTATGTTCTAAAACAAAAGAAAGCAAGAGATGTAGAGGGCTGAAACTCCAAAAAGGTATGCTTGAATCAGGTAGGAGAACACTTAAGACTAATTGTCTATTTGATGTGAGATAATGGCTCTCTGTATAAATTTAAATGAGATGATAATATGATGGCTCTCCTCATCATTGGTGCTTACTGAATGTTTTGGTGGTGAGATAATCATAGGTAAGGATTGGAGAACTGGGGGAGAGAAGTCAGAGTCACTTGACAGCAGGATGAGTTGGGGAGAGGCTGGAGACTCCAGACTCCAGAATTCAGGATACATCTTTGTCAAGTCCCCTGGCAGGTGCCTACCTCCTTCATGTCTCCCCCTAAACATCAAGAATGTTGATTAATCCTGACTCTGACTGATCCTGAGGTCCTTCAGGGAGCTAGTCTGGACATTATAGACACATATAGGCATACATGTATATGCCCATACATATACACTCACTGGAGTCTGCTTATTTCATATACTCTCATCCCTTAAATATTTTCATACAATTACATCACTATAGCACACTGAGCATGTGCTAACTATAGAAACATTACATCACATTAAGTACTAAGAATATGTGAATTAGAGAACTATTATCTAATCAATCAAACTGAGTAAACATCCTGCTATAAGTATGTTTGTTTCAAGAACACAGGTGGTTATAACCTCCTTGACTTCTCAGGGAGACCAATGGAAATGAGGGACCAAACCAGATATTGTCAGTGGGTTTCCTCTGGCTTAAAGGGTCTTATACTTTAGCCAGAGTTCCTCCACTATCTACAGCCATATATATACATATATATATATATATATATATATATATATATATATATATATATATATATATGTTGATATAATAGTATAAATTGTTCTTCTGGTTCTGTTCATGTCATCATTTATCTGTTCAAATAAATCTTTCCAAGTCTTTTTGAAATAATCTAATTCCTCATTTCTTTTTTTTTATTAAAACTTTTAATTTTTCAAAACATATGCATGGGTAATTCTTTTATATTAGTCCTTGCAAAACCTTGTGTTTCAATTTTTCCCCCTACCCCCACCCCCGCCTATAGATGGCAAATAGTCCAATATATGTTAAACATGGTAGAAATATATGTTAAATCCAATATATGCATACCTATTTATACAATTATTTTGCTGCAAAATGTAATGGGCTGAGGCTCGAATTGATGCACTGAGGTCCCAAGCATGTGAGACTAAATAGTAATTGGACCATTCTCTATTAATATATATACTTAGAGAAAGAATGGCCCCTGCCCACTTTTTGTACAAGTCCTGATGTGTTGTATAGGAAATGACGATTTTGGTGGGTGGAGGCAGGGGAGTGGAAAGGGAAGCAGAAAGACAGACTGCTGGCTGGTTTCTTGACACAGCTGCTCACATTGCTATCGTGACTCCCCTTCACCTGCAATTCCCCTTCACCTCTGCTGGCTGGTTTCCTGTCACAGCTGCCCATATTGCTATCACAATCCTCCTTTCACCTCAAAAAGAATAAAGATTGAAGATTTTTCCCTTAACCTGAATTCCTGACTCCGGCTGATTTAAATTACGCAGTAATCACAGCAAAAGAAAAGTCAAATCATACCAGAAAAAAAAAATTACAAAGAAAATAAAATGCAAGCAAACAACAAAATAGTCAAATATTATGTTATGAACCACACTCAGTTCCCACACTCCTGTCTCTAGGTATACATGGCTCTCTTCATTACAAAATCATTGTTCTAAATTGTTCTAAATCATCTCATTGTTGAAGAGAGCCATGTCCATTAGAATTGATCATTGTATAATCCTGTTGCCATGTACAATGATCTCCTGATTCCACTCATTTCACTTATCATCAGTTCATGTAAGATTCTCCGGACCTTTCTGAAATAATTCTACTAATCATTTTTTACACAACAATAATATCCCATAACATTCATATACCATAACTTATTCAGCCATTCTCCAATTGATAGCCATCCACTCAGTTTCCAGGTTCTTACCACTACACAAAGGGCTGTCACTAACATTTTTGTACATGTGGGTCCCTTTCCCTTCTTTATTATCTCTTTGGAATATATGCCCAGTAGGAACACTGATGGATCAAAGGGCATTCACAGTTTGATAACTCTTTGAGCATAGTTCCAAATTGCTCTCCAGAATGGTTGTATCCATTCACAATTCCACCAACATTGTATTAGTGTCCCAGTTTGTCCATATCCCTTTCATCATTATCTTTGCCTGATATCTTAGCCAATGTAAGAGTTGTATAGTGATATCACAGAGTTGCCTTAATTTGTATTTTTCTGATCAATAATGATTTAGAGCATCTTTTCATTTGACTAGAAATAGTTTCAATTTCTTCATCTGAAAATTCCCTGTTCATATCCTTTGACCATTTATCAATTAGAGAATCGCTTGAATTCCTATAAATTTGAGTCAATACTCTATATTTTAGAAATGATACCTTTATCAGAATCCTTGAATATAAAATGTTTTCCCAGTTAATTGCTTCCCATCTAATCTTGTCTGCAATAGATTTTTGTTTGTTGTTTGTTTGTTTTTTTTTTTTTTAGAGTATTTAAAATGCTATCTTAAATAGAATTTTGGAATTTTCAATTTCTTTTTTAAAATAACTTTTTATTGACAGAACCCATGCCAGGGTAATTTTTTTTACAGCATTATCCCTTGCACTCACTTCTGTTCCGATTTTACCCTCCCTCCCTCCACCCCCTCCCCCAAATGGCAAGCAATCCTTTACATGTTAAATAGGTTACAGTATATCCTAGATACAATATATATATATACAGAACTGAACAGTTTTCTTGTTGCACAGGGAGAAGAAGGGATAAATAACCCAGGAAGAAAAACAAAAATGCAAGCAGTTTATATTCATTTCCCAGTGTTCTTTCTTTAGGGGCAGCTGCTTCTGTCCATCCTTGATCAATTGAAACTGAATTAGCTCTCTTTATTGAAGAGAACCACTTCTATCAGAATACATCCTCAAACAGTATCATTGTTGAGGTATATAATGATCTCCTGGTTCTGCTCATTTCACTTAGCATCAGTTCATGTAAGTCTCACCAGTCCTCTCTGTATTCATCCTGCTGGTCATTCCTTACAGAACAATAATATTCCATAACATTCATATACCACAATTTACTCAACCATTCTCCAATTGATGGGCATCCATTCATTTTCCAGCTTCTAGCCTCTACAAACAGGGCTGCCACAAATATTTTGGCACATACAGGTCCCTTTCCCTTCTTTAGTATCTCTTTGGGGTATAAGTCCAGTAGAAACACTGCTGGATCAAAGGGTATGCACAGTTTGATAACTTTGTAAGCATAGTTCCAAATTGCTCTCCAGAATGGCTGGATGTGTTCACAATTCCACCAACAATGTATCAGTGTCCCTGTTTTCCCACCACCTCCAACATTCCTCATTGACTTTCCCTGTCATTCTAGCCAATCTGACAGGTATGTAGTGGTGTCTCAGAGTTGTCTTAATTTGCATTTCTCTGATTAATAATGATTTGGAGCATATTTTTATATGGCTATAAATAGTTTTAATTTCTTCGTCTGAGAATTGTCTGTTCATATCCTTTGACCATTTATCAATAGGAGAATGGCTTGATTTCATATAAATTAGAGTCAATTCTCTATATATTTTGGAAATGAGGCCTTTATCAGAACCTTTGACTGTAAAAATGTTTTCCCAGTTTATTGTTTCCCTTCTAATCTTGTCTGCATTTGTTGTGTTTGTACAAAAACTTTTCAATTTGATATAAACAAAATTTTCTATTTTGTAATCAACAATGATCTCTAGTTCTTCTTTGGTCATAAATTCCTTCCTCTTCTACAGGTCGGGAGGTAAACTATACTATGTTCTTCTAATTTATTTATAATCACATTCTTTATGCCTAGGTCATGAACCCATTTTGATATTATCTTGGTGTATGGTGTTAAGTGTGGGTCAAGGCCTAGTTTCTGCCATATTAATTTCCAATTTTCTCAGAAATTTTTGTCAAATAATGAGTTCTTATCTGAAAAACTGGGATCTTTGGGTTTGTCAAGCACTATATTATTAAGTTTATTGGCTGTTTTGTCCTTTGAACCTAACCTATTCCATTGATCAACTAGTCTACTTCTTAGCCAATACCAGATGGTTTTAATAACTGCTGTTTTATAATATAATTTTAGATCTGGTACAGCTAGGCCTCCTTCATTTGATTTTTTTTTTCATGAATACCCTTGAAATTCTTGACCTTTTGTTTTTCCATATGAACTTTGTTGTTATTTTTTCTAGGTCATCAAAGTAGCTTTTTGGGAGTCTGATTGGTATAGCACTAAACAAATAGATTAGTTTAGATAGTATTGTCATCTGTATTATATTTGCTCACCCAATCCAAGAGCATTTAATATTTTTCCAGTTGGTTAGATCAGACTTAATTTGTGTGGAAAGTGTTTTGTAGTTTTGCTCATAAAGTTTCTGATTTTCCCTTGGCAGATAGATTCCTAAATATTTTATACAATCAGTAGTTACTTTAAATGGAATTTCTCTTTGTAACTCTGTTGGGTTTTGGTAGTGATATATAAGAATGCTGATGACTTATGTGGGTTTATTTTGTATCCTGCAACTTTGCTAATGGTGTATGTTGTTTCTAATAACTTTTTAGTAGAATCTCTGGGTTTCTCTAAGTATACCATCATATCATCAGCAAAGAGTGATAATTTGGTTTCCTTGTTGACTATTCTTATTCCTATAATCTCTTTCTCAACTCTTATTGCCAAAGCTAGCATTTCTAATACAATATTAAATAGTAATGGTGATAGTGGGCAACCTTGTTTCACTCCTGATCTGATTGAGAATGGTTGCAGTTTGTCCCAATTACATATGATGCTTACTGCTGCTTTTAAATAGATGCTACTGATTATTTTAAGGAAAAGTCCATTTATTCCTATACTCTCAAGAGTTATTAATAGGAATGGATGTTGGATTTTATCAAATACTTTTTCTGCATCTATTGAGATGATCATATGGTTTTTGTTAATTTGATTATTAATATGGCCAATTATACTGATAGTTTTCCTAATATTGAACCAGCCCTGCATTCCTGGTAAAAATCCTACTTGATTGTGGTGTATTATTCTGAGGATGATTTTTTGTAGTCTTTTTGCTAATAACTTATTTAAGATTTTAGCATCAATATTCATTAGGGATATTGGTCTATAATTTTCTTTCTCTGTTTTCAACCTACCTGATTTAGGTATCAGTACCATGTCTGTGTCATAAAAGGAATTTGGTAGGACTCCTTCATTCCCTATTTTTTCAAATAGTTTATAAAGCATTAGGGCTAATTGTTCTTTGAATGTTTGATAGAATTCATGTTTAAATCCATCTGATCCCGGGGATTTTTTTTAGGGAGTTGATTAATAGCTTGTTCTATTTCTTTTTTTTTTCTGAAATGGGACTATTTAAGCAATTTACTTCTTCCTCTGATAATCTGGGAAGGCTATATTTTTGGTGGTAGTCATCCATTTCACTTAGGTTTTCAAATTTATTGGCATAAAGTGGGTAAAGTCACCCCTTATTATTTCTTTAATTTCGTCTTCATTGGTGGAAAGTTCTCTCTTTTCATTTTTAAGACTAATAATTTGATTTGTCTCTCTTCTTTTTCTAATCAGATTTACCAAAGGTTTATCAATTTTATTGGTTTTTTCATAAAACCAACTCTTAGTTTTATTTATTAGGTCAATAGTTTTTTGTTTTTTGTTTTTTGTTTTTTTTACTTTCTATATTATTAATTTCTCCTTTTAATTTTAGAATTTCAAGTTTAGTAATTGATTGGGGGTTTTTAATTTGGTCTTTTTCTAGCTTTTTAAGTTGCAGGCCCAATTCATTGATCTTCTCTTTCTCTATTTTATTTAAGTAAGCCTCTAAGGATATAAAATTTCCCCTTATTACTGCTTTGGCTGCATCCCATAAATTTTGGTATAAGGTTTCACCGTTGTCATTATCTTGAGTGCAATTATTAATTGTGTCTATAATTTCCTGTTTCACCCAATCATTCTTTAAGATGAGATTATTATCTCTCTTAATTTCTCCTTTAGGAAGTTAGTTGCTATACCACTTAATATATATATTAATATATATGTATGCTTGGAGAAAGAATGGTCCCTGCCCACTCTTTGTGCAAGTCCTGATGTGTTGTATAGGAAATGATGATTTGGGTGGGTGGAGGCAGAGGGGCAGGAAGAGAGGTGGGGAGAAACTGCTGGCTGGGTTCTTGTCACTCACATTACTATCGCCATCCCTCTTCACCTCTACAAAGAATAAAGATCGAAGATTTTCTCTTAACCTGAATTCCTGACTCCGGCTGATTTTAAAATATGCATTCATCACAATTGGCACCCAAGTGTGGGAACCAAGGACCCTATTTTCACTAAAGAAATCTCTGGTGACCAGGAACTTAGGTGAGTATTGTAATAGACAAACAGGGAACTTATTTTTTTTAAAGACTAAACTAGTAACCTTTTTTGGCTGAAACGGGACAGATGCTAGCTAAAGATTCTCCACCCCACCCCTACCCTCCCGTCCCCACCCAGGAGTGGCACTATAGAAAGCATGCTTAAGCTGACAGAAGGACAAGGGCTACTTATAACTTTGGAACAGATACCTAGACTTCTTGGTACATTAAAACGCACCTCCCTTTGTTCTTAGAGAAAGAACAAATCTCTCCAGATAATCGCACTTTAATTGGGAATCAGCTCTCTGATTATTAAAATGAAAACAGTCCTCATTCAATTTCCATCAAGGCATTCTATGTATACAATATAATACAGTTGGCCTTTAAAAAGCCTATGATTTATAGAAAAAAAGAAAAAAGCTCTAGGAATAGCCAAATGGGGAAGCCTGAGATAAAGGAGGAAAACAATGAAGAGATTAATGACCATATCCCCACAGGGTATGGATACTTAAGTGAGGTTCAAGGGTGTGGTGACTTTCCACCCCATGAGGCAGGTGTTAAAGTCCAAAAGTCTTTATTGTCTTCTTTGCTTGGTGCTCAACTAGTTTTCTCTTGGCCTTGAGAGGGGACTTGGTTTCAGTGGAGAAAATGCAGGAGGACAGGCCAGCCACCCACAAGGCTAATGAAGATGGAAATGAATCTCTCTCTCTCCTTTGCTCTGAGAGCTTGAATTCCTGCCTCCAGTCCTCTGTCTTTGCTGGCTCTGAATCTGCCTTAGGCTTCCAGCTTATAGGTTCTACACACATACCAATGCATTTGATTTTGGGTGTCTCACTGGAAATCTGCTAAACCACCAGCTTGCACCCAGATCAGATATACACACACACACACACACACACACACACACACACACACACATCCAAATATCTAGAGGAGAAGTTAAGAAAGGTACAAGAAGAAATAGACAGTAAAACTATACTAGCAGAGGTATCTCAACCTTGCTCTCTCAGAACTAGATATATAGAACCACAAAATAAATAAGAAAGAAGTTAAGGAGGGAAATGGAATTTTAGAAAAGTTAATTTTGATAGATCTTTGAAGAATATTGAATTGAGACAGAAAAGAGTATACTTTTTCCTCAGCAGTTCATGGAATATATACAAAAATTAACCATATATAAGGACAAAAAATTCTCAAATTGAAATGCAGGAAGGCAAAAAAAATTCATTTTTTTTTCCGATAATGATGCAAGAAAATTGCATGTAATTAAAGCTCAAGGGAAAATAGACCAAAAATTAATTGGAAACTAAATGATCTAATCCTAAAGAATGAATGTATTAAACAACAAATCATAGACCTAATCAACAATTTCATCGACGAGAATTACAATGAGACAGCATACCAAAATTTGTGGAATGCAGCCAAAGCAATTATTAGCAGAAATTTTATATCTCTAGATGCTTATTTGCATAAAATAGAGGAAGATAAAGTCAATGAATTGGGCTTGCAGCTAGAAAAGCTAGACAAAGAACAAATTAAACCTTCCCCCAAATAAATATCAAATTTGAAATTGTGAAAATAAAAGGGGAGATTAATAAAACTGAAAATAAGAATAATATTGAATTAATAAATAAAACTAAGAGTTGGTTTTATGAAAAGACCAACAAAATATATAAATACTTAGTTAATTTGATTGGAAAAAAGAAAGAAGAAATCAGCTTGTTAGTCTCAAAAATGAAAAGAGAAAACTTTCCACCAATGAAGAGGAAATTAGAAAAAAAATTAGGAGTTACTTTGTTTAACTTTATGTCAATGGATTTAATGATCTAAGTAAACGAAATGGATGAAAACAATATTGATTGCCCAGATTAACAGAAGAAGAAATAAATTACTTAAATAGTTCCATTTTAGAAAAAAAAAGAGAACAAGTTATTATAAATTCCCATAGGAAAAAAATCTCCAGGACCACATAGATTTACATGTGAATTCTACCAAACATTTAAAGAACAATTAATTCTAATAGTATGCAAATTATTTGAAAAAATAGGAAAAGTAGTCCTACAAAATTCATTTTATGACACAGATATGGCGCTGATAACTAAACCAGGTAGAGTCAAAAAAGAAAAAGAAAAATATAGACTAAATTCCCTAATGAATATTGATGCAAAATTTTAAAATATTAAATCTTAAAAATAAAATATTAGCATGCAGGACTGGTTTAATATCAGGAAAGCTATTAACATAATTTGCTATACAATAACCAAACCAATGAAAATTTTATAATTAACTTAATAGATGCAGAAAAAGCATTTGATAAAATTCCAACACCCATTCCCATTAAAAACACTAGAGAAGATAGGAACATTTTTTTTTTTTAATGATCAACATCTATTTAAAACCATCATCAAGCATCATATGTAATGGGAACAAATGAACCATTACCAAAAACATCAGGGGTGAACAAGATTGCCCACTATCCCCATTCCTACTCAGTATTGTGTTAAAGCTTTAGCTTTAGCTTTAGCAATAAGAAAAGAGAAAGAGATTAAAGAAATTAGTGTAGGTAATGAGGAAACCAAATGATCACTCTTTGCAGATGATATGATGGTATACTTAGAGAACACTAGAGAATCAACTAAAAAAAACTACTAGAAACAATTCACTACTTTACCATTTGCAGGATACAAAATAAATCCACACAAATCATAAGTATTTTTATATATTATCAACAAAGTCCAACAGCAAGAGATAAAAAAGAAATTCCATTTAAAATAACTGTCCATAATATAAAATATTTATGATTCTATCTGCCAAGGGAAAGTCAGGAACTGTCTTAACAAAACTACAAAACACTTTTGATACAAATAAAGTCAAATCTAATCAACTAGAAAAAATATCAAGTGTTCATGGGTAGGTTGAGCTAATATAATAAAAATGACAATACTACCTAAATTAATCTACTTATTGAATGCCAAACCAACCAAACTTCCAAGAAATTATTTTACAAATCTAGATTAAATAATAACAAAGTTCATCTTGAAGAAAAAAAGGTCAAGAATTCCAAGGGAATTAATGAAAAAATGCAAATGAATGTGGCCTAATTGTGTCAGATCTAAAACTATATTTTAAAGCAATGATCAATGAAACTATTTGGTACTGGCTAAGAAATAGAGTAGTTGATCAGTGGAATAGGTTGTATTCACAGTCCAAGATAGTAACAGTAATCTAATGTTTGACAAACCCAAAGACCTCAGTTTTGGGCATAAGAATTCGCTATCTGACAAAAATTCCTGGGAAAATTGGAAACTAATATAGCAGAAACTAGGCATTGACCTACACCTAATACAGAATACCGAGATAATGTCAAAATGTGTGAGATGAATTATTGGGAGTAAAAGGCATTTCTTTCTTTTTTTTTTTTCATTTTTTTTTACTCTGGGGGTGACAAGAAGTTGTCAGATGTGCAGGGAGTCAGTAAAATGGTTGAGGGTCACAGCAAATAACTGATGGTGCACTGATGTTCTCAGGAACTGTTCACTTGGTGGTCAGCAGCTGACAGGCTGGGTAGGCTCTCCTCTGATTAGTATTCCCTTACTGTCTACAAGGTGTCCACGAGATGATCATGCAGGCTCTTTGCACAGTGACTGAATAATGATTACTGATCATGCTTATAAAACCACATAAAATAAAGACTGTGCTGCTCAGTAATCAGAAATCTTTTCCTGCCATTTCTTTCATCCCATCATTTCATTCCTGAGACAAGGATTCTTCATTGGTCTCATGCTCTCCAACTAAAGTGACCATGACAAAAATGGGTTTGTAACTTAGACATAGTGATATTGTAAACAAATTAAAATAATATAGGATTATTTACCTCTCAGATCTGTGGAGAAGAAAGGCATTTGTGGCCAAAGAAGAACTAGAGATCATTATTGAACAGAAAATAGATAATTTTTATTATATTAATTTAAACAGTTTTTATAGAAATAAAACCAATGCAGGTAAGATTAGAAGGGAAGCTATAAACTGGGAAAACATCTTTACATTTGAAAAGTTCTGATAAAGGCCTCATTTCTACAATATATAGAGAACTGCCTCAAATTTAAAAGAATTCAAGCTGTTCTCCAATTGATAAATGATTAAAGGATAAGAACAGACCATTTCAGATGAAGAAATTGAAATCATTTCTACTTATAGAAAAAGGTTCTCCAAATCTCTATTGATCAAAGATATGCTGATTAAGGCTACTCTGAGATGCTATTCCACACTTCTCCAATTGGTCAAGGTAAAAGGAAAAGATAATTACTAATAGAGATGTGGAAAAACAAGAACACACATATTGTTGGTGGAATTTTGACTGGATCCAACCATTTTGGAGAGCAATTTGGAACTATGCCCAAAGAGTTACCAAACTGTGATACCCTGTGATCCAGCACTGTTTCTAGTGGGCTTATATCCCAAAAAGAAATTTTAAATGAGGGAAAGGGACCTACATGTGCAAAAATGTTTGTGGCAGCTCTTTTTGTAGTGACAAGAAACTGGAAACTGAATGGATGCCCATCATTTGGAGCATAGCCTAATAAATTATGGCATTTGGATGTTAGGGAATATTATTGTTCTTTAAGAAATGATCAGCAGAATGAATTCAGAGAAACCTGGAAGGAGTTACATGAACTGATGCTAAGTGAAATGTGCCAAACTGGGAGATCAGTGTACACTGCAACAATAAGAGGTATATACCTTATAGAGGTAGCTCTCTTAAACAATGACATGATTCAGGTCTATTCCAATGATCTTGTGATGAAGAGAGCCATTTGCACCCAGAGAGGTTTTTTTGGATTACAACATAGCATTTTTACTCTTTTGGGGGTAGTTTGCTTGAACTTTCTTTTCTTTTTTTTTTTTCTTTTTGATCTGATTTTTCTTGGGCAGCCAGATAATTGTATAGATATGTATGCCTATATTGGATTTAACGTATAGTTTTACCATGTCTAGCATACATCTAGAGAAGGGGGTTAGTCCCTAACCTCTAACCACCTAACAGTGGTCCTCAAACTTTTGTTCTCAATATCTTTATCCTATTAAAAATGATTGAGGATCTGTCCAAAGAGTTTTTGTTTATGTGAGTTATAATTATAGATATTGATCACATTAAAAATAAAAACCAATTATGAATTTGTAAACTCTCTGAAAGGATTTCAGAGATTCCAAGGATGGACAAGACTTTGAGAACCACTGGGTTAGGGAAATTGGAGGAAATTGAAAGACAACATTTTTCAATGATCATTTTGAAAAAAAAAATTATCTTTGCAAATTTCTTAAAATTAAAAAAAATCAATAAAATATTATAAATAAAAATAAAAAAGGCAAAAATAATTAGCTCAAAGAGGGAATATATCCACAGTTAATTGGCCATAGAATTCTATCTTATCCTATAGAAAAGTTGGAGGAGAAGGGGATAAGAAAAAGGGGGGAAAGTGATAGAATTGAGGGTACATATTGCAAGAGGAGATAGAAGCAAAACACTTATGAGGAGGCAAAGGGTAATAGAATAAATAGGAGATAGTATAGTTAACAATAGTAACTGTAGAAAGAATTTTGAAGAAAGTTTCTCTAAGAAAGGCTTCATAATCTTAAAAGTAATCATAACCATAACCATAAAAGTAAATAAGCCAAATTTATAAAAATATAAGACATTGACCAATTAATAAATGATAAAAATTAATTTAGAAAAATTTTAATTTAGAAAATTACAATGTGTATATATATATATATATATATATATATATATATATATATACAATTGCTTATATGGAAGATGTTTTCAGTCAGCAGGGAACACATTCTTCTACATTAGGAGTTATTGATGATTTGAAGAATACTTTCTTCAGTGAAAAGCAACATGAATTTGCTGCAGGTTATAAATTTAAAAATGTGTAAATGTCCCCATTATTTAAATGAAAAATAATGCCAAAATTATGTGAGTCCTTAAAAGAATCCCCATAAACTTATTTAAGTTAGTCTAAATTCAACTACAAACAAAAATATCTTACACTGTAATTTTTGAAATCATATGATTGTAATTGTAGATGAACTTAGTTTTGACCTAGAACAGTAAATCTACTAATTAATAAAGAGTACAATTGTCTTTTGCATTTATAACTACATTATATTATAATCATTCTCAGAGGTGCTATTTTCTTCATGAGTATCTCTCTCTCTCTCTCTCTCTCTCTCTCTCTCTCTCTTTATATATATATATATATATATATATATATATATATATATATGTGTGTGTGTGTGTGTGTGTGTGTATATATATATTTGATAAACAGAGTAGGTAGGTTGTATACTGAAAACCACAATCAATATTTATTCTCATTTTACCCATTAAGAAAGAAAATAAGTTGGGAAAATTTATAGGATACTACAGACTTAAAAAAAAATTAAGATAGGAATAGTGAGAATTACCAAATATATTTAACTCACAATATTTTTTTTCTTCCTTTATCCAATTACTATCCTCTTCTACCCTATTCTTATATGAATGGAGAAACAATATATTTTCCTCCTTTCTATGTAATATTTATATTTACCTCCCTGGTGTATCATCAACATCAATAGATTTGAAAGTCTGAAAACTTGACAAAAACAGTTGAACAATTTAGAGAAAAAAATTTATTCAATCAGTTTAATAAATAGAATTAGTAGAATGTTCAGCTACTGGTTCACATTTATTTACATGCTGTAAGCAAACCTGTTTGCTGCTTCAGCATTTCTTTTCCTGAACTTGGGTCCAGTATAGATAAATATGGATGCTATCAGTCCTTCTACTATGTCCCAGTAGGATATCTCTAAAAGGAAATTAGTCACAGCTTATGCTCATGCATACAAACATTTTGCTAATTACTATCCATCTGTGCTCACTGGACATTGTATTCCAATAGCTTCTCTCCTGGATTTTAACATTTTAGTCATTTAATTGAATTACCCAAACATCTACAAAGCCCAAGTTTTGTTGAAATCATAATTTTAGGTACAAGGGATGCAATGACAAAAATCATTTACTTCTCTCAAGAACATGACATTTTATTTGGGGAGATTATGTACACATGAATAAGTGTCTATATATTTATATCAATATCTATATATAAATTAAATACAACAAAATTGGTGTTTGAAAATTATCAATTGAATAATATAAATATTTACAAATCCAATATGATCATTGTGAATATCCTTTTGAACCCATTGCTATGTGCACTTTGATATAATTTTATTTTTGTATCAATTCTCACTACCCATTCTGATATGTAATTTTCTGCTTTATTTCTTACTGACTTTAGAAAAAAAGATTGTTTATCCATGAAATATGTTTGAGAAGATGTTTTATATTGCAAGAAATCTATGTGAATGACAAATATGGAAATATATTTAAAGTTATTGTATATACATAACCTATATCAAATTGCTCACTGTCTTGGGGAAGGAGGAGGTGAGGAAGGGAGAGAAAAAAATTGGAACTCAAAATCTTACAAAAATGAATGTTGAAAATTGTCTTAACATGTAATTTGAAAAAATTTAAAAAAAAACTATTGGAAAAAAATAAAGAATATTTTCATATATAAAATGGCTCCAAAAGAAGATACAACAGGAGGCAGAGGTAAGTTAAGAGTAAATTCCAGGTTAGGAGATAACAATGGGAACAAAGCATTGAAACAAGGTGCTAAGTCAGTGGAATTGATAGAAACAATTTTAGCATGGTATTTAACAGTTCTCTAATTCAGTACATGTACTTAGTACTTACTAGAGTTCTACAAGATTCACACCTTTAAGAGAGCATATATAAGCTAGGAGCCTCAAACAGGATTCAGTCAGGGAGATTCAGAAGCCAGACTCAAGCTCTCGGAACCAAGACTACAAAAAGCCTCTAAGAAAGATAACCGGGCTGCAGGAAAGGAAACAAGACTTTGAAGGAGACAATAAAGGATTTGGACTTTAATACCTGGCTGCATTTGGGGGGATTACTAAACTGAAACTAAAGCTGCCTCCAGATACCCCAAGAAAACCCCAACTAGAGAACATTATATTTTAGAGAAGAATATTACAGGATGTTATATGAGATGAACAGCAAGAAGGTCTATTTGGCAGGGAAAAGAATAAAGAAAAAGATGGGGAAAGAAACATATTGAAATGTAAGTTGGGGGAGGCAGATAGTTGGTGTAATGGATAGAGCACCAGCCCTCAAGTCAGGAGGACTTAAGTTCAAATCTGGCTTCAGACACTTGACCCTTCCTGGCTGTTGGACCCTGTGCAAATCACTTAATCTCAATTGCCTCAGCAAAACAAACAAACAAACAAACAAACAAAAAACTAAGTTGGGGGTTTATTGTATATTATAAAATTAATGATATATATAAATTGAACCAAAATAGCTCATTAGTATTTTTGAATTATGGCAATGTTGAAGCAAATGACAAAAAGACATCCATTCATTATAGTTTGTTCTTAGAACTTTTGTTTTTAAGCTATGTTGAATATTATTCTTCATAAAGTCTCATAGAAATGTCAATATTCAGTCTAATTTTGTTTATAAATCAATGCCATCAAATATTCAAGTAAAAATCACCATGTTATTGATTATTGTTCCTATGGCTCAGAAAGCTATAATACAAAGGTCCTTATAAAAATATATAATAGTAAGATTTACACCCATAAGCAATAACATTAATTCAAATATGGGTGTTCTGTGGCTATATCCTAGGTATTAAGCAAAGCAATATTAGTAATAGTAACATTTAATATTAGGCAATATTAAGCAAAGTAATATTAGCATAACAAATTGTGTCATATTTTTTAAAATTTTGATAAAACTCGTATTAAAAAACATATTGTTATCAATGAAACACATGACTAATGAAATATGTAGCTAGAAAGTTTACTATACAATATGGATATCAAAGAGTCATTTTTAGAAGGGAGAGCAGTTGTTGGTGATAAATCAGTGTATGGGCATAGCAATTGAAGGTCTATTTTCCAGTAGGGTAAGTTTTCTTCTTTTTGAACTCTGAAGTATATGTAATAAGCAGAAAATATAAGGAAATAAATGAATGATAATAACCCATATTAAATGTAAAAAACAATCTGCATGGGTGAAGATAAATTTGCTTCACTTTCACTTTTAGGAGACTAAAGAAGAGATGTTTATTATAAGATTGATCAAGATCATCTGTGAATTAAACCTCTGGTGTTGGGAAAGTCAGTTAACCACTCTCAACATTAATTTACTCATTTCTAAAATGAGGGTAATAATACCTACTCCATAAGGTTATTCTGAGTTTTAAATAAGATGTTATGTCCAAAATACTTTGCAAATATCATGTCAGTATTTTAATGTTAGTTATTATTATTAAAGGAGTTCTCATGCCAACTTGATGGGTTCCAGGGTGAGGAATCTCTATTTGAAATTCCAATGATATCTTTGTTTGGAAAATAAAAGCATGTCCTGTGCCACAATCTAAAGCATGTTTTTCATTTCTATTAGCCAAATAGTTTGACTCAGACCCTTATAGATTGATTTGATTAGGAAGGAACCTTTCTATCATGCTGAAGGCTTCTCTCTCAAGAGATCATTTGACAAATTTCAGAGCCAAGCAATTTTTATTCAGTTTTTGAAACTCACATTCCAGAAGTTCAGAGGTGAATATACTCATCTCACTTCTGAAAACACATTATTAAAAACCCAAGTTTCTCTATCCCATAACTCAAAAGTTCATCAAGTTAATCAGGGAATTTCCTTGCTCAAATATTATATGTATAAATAAGTATTAATAAAATAAATACAACTGTAGATAATATTTATTAAATAATTTATAAAAATAAAGATTCATCATAATAAGTTAAAGTATTCCACTATAGGTAAACTGTATGAACAAATCCATAGAGACAGGAATGTAGGGGCAATAGGTGTCGTACTGGGTAGATCAACAGCTCTGGAGTTAGAAAAACCTGAGTCAAGTTCGGACTTGACCTCAGACACTTTTTACTTATTAGTTGTGTGACTCTGGGCAAGTCTGTTTGCTTTGCAAAAGAAAAGAGGAAGGAAGGGAGGGAGGGAAAAAAGGAAGGAAGGAAGGAAGGGAAGGAGGGAAGGAGGGAGGGAGGGAAAAAGAAACAGGAATGTGTGTGTATGTATTGTTTTTGTGGTTATAATGGTGATGTGGTATTAAAGAGAAAGAAAGACACAGGGAAAAAATAACAATTTGAGAGGAAAGGAAAAGTCCTAGTGGGAAGTTGGCTGCCTAGTGAAAAATCAGAACATAAAATTGGGTCTTAAAAGCTACTATTTTAAATGTTTCTCTTTTAAGCATTCCTACCCACTGTCTTCAAAGGACACAAATAATGATGGTGCAGAGGAACATGCAAAATAAGGAATGAACCAGAATATGGTTACTTGTGTTGCCATTCCAAAGCTCTCCATCCATAACTTTGTAGGTAGGGAATTCTATTGCCCAATATTGTATAGTAGGTAATCTTTAACCCAAGAGTATTTTATTGGAACTTTTTTTTTTCTTCAGAGATAGTACATGCTGCATTTACAAATTTACAAATGCATTAACATATTGTCAACCTCTCATTTGAAGTAGACTCATTTGGAATGGTTATAGCATTTTTAAAAACATGCTTTTTTGTGCATATTTGGTTTCTTTGAATAGGTATATTTATCCATGGAAGGAGATGTTTTCCTAAATGCCACTTAGATTTCATTTCCTTCTTTTTTTTTTTTTTTTTTAAAGTCCCAAGTGAATGTTGATGCAGCTGTGTGCACATAAGAAATGGAAACAAAGCAGGCTCTGTCATACCTTGGAATCTGAACAGGCAATTAGCCCAATGGCTGTAATCAGGAAAAGGTTAGGCTTAGCAGAAGAGGAATATAAATGTCAGTGACATACAAAATAAAACATTAGAAAGATAATCTTGCTTTAAGGGGAAAAAACAATTAGACTTCATTTAACAAATAAATAATTTGTTTTTCCCCACATTTTTGTTTTCCACATTTAATACAAACTTTCCACCTACTAAAAGTTTTTATCAAGATATTTTTTATCCCTGTAATCCATTCACATTTTCAGGATTTTAAAAATAAATATCCATAAGTATTAAAATTGTAGAAGGTATATTTTAATTAAGATTCATTTTTAAATATCCGCAATTCAAAATATGTTGGAAAAAGTTCATTAAATGATATATATTGTGATGGTGAGAAATTGAATAATTAAATAATTTGGACAGAAATATAGACCATATTTAGCTATTCAAATAACAATATTATTTTGGTTAGTTAGATGAAATAGTAGATATAGTACTGGATCTGGAGCTAGGAAGACTCATCTTTATGAATGCAACTTTGTCCTCAGATATTTATTAGCTGTGTGAACCTGGACAAGTCACTTAGCCCTGTTTGTCTTAGTTTCCTCATCTATAAAAGAAATAGAAAATGAAATGACAAACCACTTCAGTATCGTGGTCATGAAAACTTCAAATTGGTTCACAAAGTTAGCCATGACTGAAAAAATTATCAAACCACTACTGGCTTTTGAAAAAAAAAAAAAATTAGACAAACTTTTGGCACAACCCAATTTAGGTAAGGATTCTTAAATTAAATGATATGTGAATTCATTTAGAGAAATTCTATATGTATATAATATTTTGTACAGTGATTAAGATGTATTAGATTGTATGTATTTTAGATTGATATGTTGAAAGTTGGTGATATAGGAATGATTTTTTTAAGCTGAAACATGGCAGTATTCATTTAACATTATTTAAGTTTGTAGACTATTAGCTATCATCTAATTTTCACTTTTGAACCCTCAATTCTAAGAGCAACATTTACCATCTCTTTTTGCCACTCATTTATTCAAGAAAAATATTACATCATTAATGAAAAGCTATTTGCAAATGAGATCAATATTTGATTTCATATATCTACCTTATATTAAAGTATATATGATTATATCCATACCAAAAACCACATCACTCTTCTCCACCCCTTTATTCAGTTTCATCTGACATGAAAACAAACATGCCTCAGTTTTTGAACTTAGTATTCTATGATGCATAAAGTACTAATCTTGTGAGGTTCATAGTAATATGGAGTAATTTTTTAAATGACTAGCTAACTGACAAAAGTTTTTGTGAGATCAGGTAGAAAGTTAGAAATAAAAGATAAATTATGCCTCTTGTTTCACAATCCCATGTTTTCCATGGAAAGGTTTCTGAAAAGCCCAAATAATTTGTCAATAAACAGCACTTACTATGTGCTAGACACTGTGCTTAACATTGGAGATACAACAACAACAACAACAACAACAACAACAACAAAAATAGTCCCTGCCCTCAAGGAAATTTTAATATAATAGGAGGGAAAACCATGCAAAATAACTGCATAAAAAACACATATAAAAGAGAACATGGAATTCTTATTTCTATAAAGTTATACAGACAACTTGCTCACATTTCTAAGAAGTGTGAAAACTAAGAGAATGAAAGAGACCCACCAGAAGAGGAAAAACATATTAAATAACAGATAAGAAGGTCCCAAGAGACAACCTCACAAATTGTCAAGTTTTTTCCCCCCACAGGTCCAGAAACAATGGTAATAATAATAAATTATTTTCTCTTCTCTTCTCTTTTTATTTCTCCATTTCTCTTTTCATCTCTCCATTTCTCTTTTCTCTCTCTCTCAAACACACAAACATATATATATGTATATATATATATGTATGTATACATATATATATATATATATATACAACAATAGCTTGATAATTTTACTTTAGATCATAATTCCTTATGTGATAAAATATTATTTTTGTTAAAGCTTTTTATTTTCAAAACATATGCATGGGCCATTTTTCAACATAAACCCTCGTAAAACTTTGTGTTCTAATTTTTCCCACTTACCCCCAACCCCTCCCCTATATGTCAATAATCCAATATGTTAAACATGGTAACAATAAATGTTAAATCCAACATATGCATACATATTTATACAATTATCTTGATGCCCAAGAAAATCAAACGAAAAAGAAAAAAATGAGAAAAAATGCAAGTAAATACCAATAAAGAGTCCTCTCTCTGGGTGAGGATGGCTCTCATCACAAGATCATTGTAACTGGCCTGAATCACTTCATTGTTCAGAAGAGCCATGTCCATTAGAATTGATCATTGTATAATCTTGTTTTTGCCATGTACAATGATCTCCTGGTTCTTTTCATTTCACTTAGCATTAGATCATGTAAGTCTCTCCAGGTAGCTCTAAAATCATCCTGCTGGTCATTTTTATAGAACAATAATATTCCATAACATTCTTTTACCATAACTTATTCGGCCATTCTCCAACTGAAGGACATCTACTCAGTTTCCAGTTCCTTGCCATTACAAAAGAGGCTGCCACAAACATTATTACACATATGGGTCCCTTTCCCTCCTTTAAGATCTCTTTGGATCTTATAAGCCCAATAGAAACACTATTGAATCAGAGGGTATGAAAAATTTAATAGTCCTTTGGGCATATTCCAAATTGCTCTTTAGAATTGTTGGATCCATTCACAGTTCCACTAACAATGTATTAATGTCCCAGTTTTCCCACATCCCCTTGAACATTTGCCATTATTTTTTCCTGTCATCTTAGGCAATATGAGAGGTGTATAGTGGTACCTTGGAATTGACTTAATTTGCATTTCTCTGATTAATAGTGATTTAGAGCTTGGTTTCAATTTCTTCATCTGAAAATTGTCTGTTTATATCCTTTGACCATTTATCAATTGGAGAATGACTTGAATTCATGTAAATTTAAGTCAATTTTCTATATATTGTAGAAATGAGACCTTTATCAGAACCTTTGAATATCAAAATGTTTTCCCAGTTTATTGCTTCCCTTCTAATATTATCTTCATTAGTTATATTAGTACAAAACCTTTTTTAAACTTAATATAATTAAAATTATCTATTTGGTATTCAATAATAAACTTAATTTTTCTTTGGCCACAAATTCCTTCCTTTTCCACAGATCTGTGAGATAAACTTTCCTCTGTTCTTCTAATTTGCTTATAATAGCACTCTTTATGTCTAAATCATGAAACCATTTCAATTTTATCCGGGTTTTCAGTGTTAACTGTGTGTCAATGGCTAGTTTCTGCCAAACTAGTTTCTGATTTTTCCAGGAATTTTTGGTCAATAGTCAGTTCTTATCCTAAAAACTAAGGTCTTTGGGTTTGTCAAACATTAGATTACTATAATCTTGATAATTTTGTCCTGTGAACTTAACCCATTCCACTGATTGACTAATCTGTTTCTTAGCCAGTACCAAATGGTTTTGATGACTGTTGCTTTATAATATAGTTTTAGGTCTGGTACAGGTAGGTCTTCATTTGCATTTTTTTCATTAATTTCCTTGATATTCTTGACCTTTTGTTCCTCCAGACGAATTTTGTTATTATTTTCTCTAGATCTGTAGAAAAAAAAATTCTTTGGAATTTAATTGGTATGCACTGAATAAATAGATTAATTTAGATAGTATTGTCATTTTTATTATATTCACTCAGCCTACAAATAGCAAGTCATATTTTTCCAGTTGATAAGATCTGACTTTATTTGTGTGGAAAGTATTTTGTAGTTGTATTCATATAGTTCCTCACTTTGTCTTGGCATATAAATTCCCAAATATTTCATATTATTGAAATTTCAGCTATTTCAAATGAAATTTCTCTTTGCATCTCTTGCTCCTGGACTTTGTTGGTAATATATAAAAAAACACTGATGATTTATGTGGATTTATTTTGTATCCTGCAAATCTGCTAAAGTAGTGTTGTATTTATAATAGTTTTTTAGTTGATTCTCTAGGGTTCTCTAAGTACACCATTATATCATTTGCAAGGAGTGATCATTTGGTTTCCTCATTATCTACTCTAATTCCTTTAATCTCTTTTTCTTCTCTTACTATTAAAGCTAATGTTTCTAATACAATATTGAGTAGTAATGGTGATAATAGGCAACTTTGTTTCACCCCTGATCTTATTTGGAATGGTTCAAGTTTGTCCCCACTATATATGACACTTGTGGATGATTTTAAATAAATGTTACTGATCATTTTAAGGAAAACTCCATTTGTTCCTGTCCTCTCTAGTGTTTTTAATAGCAATGGGTATTGGATTTTTCAAATGCTTTTTCTGCATCAATTGAGATAATCATATGATTTTTGTTAATTTGCATATTGATAGAGTCACTTATATTAATAATTTTCCTAATATTGAAACAGGCCCATTCCTATTATGCATAGTACTTGGTCGTGGTATATCATTCTAGGGATGACTTTCTGTAATTTCTTTGAGAATATTTTATTTAAGATTTTTGCATTAATATTCATTAAGGAAATTGGTCTATAATTTTCTTTTTTTGTTTTGACCCTACCTGTTTTGAAACCAGCACCATATCTGTGTCATAAAAGGAATTTGGTAGGACTCCTTTTTTCTATTTTTTTCAAATAGTTTGCATACTATTAGGATGAATTCTTTTTAAATGTGTGGTAGAATTCACATATAAATCCATCTGGACCTAGAGTTGATTATTATCTTGTTCTATTTCTTTTTCTAAAATGGGACTATTTAAGAAATTTATTTCCTCTTCTGTTAATCTGGGCTATCTATATTTTTGTAAGTATTCCTGTATTTTACTTAGGTTATTAAATGTATTGACATGTAGTTGGACAAAATAATTCTTAATTATTGCTTTAATTTCCTCTTCATTGTTGAATACAATTTTCTGGTTCCCAGGCCCAGCTCCCTATCCTAGGCTTCCTGCACTGTGGTCTGGGCTTGGCAGCCTCTTCCCCTGCCCAATTAAAATGGATCTTTTCTAAAGTTCTTCCAAAGTATTTTTTTCAGGAAACTTGTTATACTCCAAATATTTGTGGGTACTATCACTCCAAAACTAGTTCAGTGGCTTAATTTGCAGTTGATTTGAGGGAAGTTTGGAGGAGGCTAGATAGAGATTTGTCTACTCTCTGCCATCTTGACTCTGACAGATTATGCACTTTTTGAAAAAAATTGCTGATAAGATTTATGGACTGAGCAGAATGATACCCTGAATGTTATTGCTTGATTAAGCTGTATGACATGGTGTTCCTCCTCCTGCTCCTGCTTCTCTTTTTGTCCTCCTCTTGCTGCTATTGCTATTGCTTTTTTTTTTTTTTTATAATAGAGGTATTCCTTTTAATTCCATTTCTCCAGTTATGAATATCCTCCACAGTTTTTGACCTTCTGCTTTTTTGACTTTCCCTAGAATGTGTTTTTGTTCAGTTTACCCTATCCAATGTTCATCCTTTCCAGTTTTGTATATAACAGCTCTGAAGCAGGGTATTGTGATTAGTGTATTTTTACAAAAGAAGCATAAGGTTCATACAGGGAGATGGGAAATCATCTCAATGTAATTGCCTTCTCTACACTTTCATCCCAAGGCATAGCAAAATTACTTCACGGTTTTGATTATTGTTGATTTCTGTCTTAAACCATCATTTGTTTAATATGCAATGAATATTATTTTTAGAAACTTATGACAAATCAAGTATGCAGAAGTTATGGCAAACATAAACACACTTTAAAATACAAACAGTAGACAATTATTGCCATCAAATTAATTTTAAAACACTAAAATTACTGGCAGAAACATAAACAATGTGGAAGAAAAAACTTACTACTCTAAAAGCTACCTTGATTTTCTACCTTAGTTGCAACAGTAAGAACAGTGTCTTTTTGTCTACTTTTCCATTATGTTTCCACATTGAAAGCTTTTATTCTTCACATCAAAAAACCCTGAAGGGAAGGGAAAAATGAATACCAGACAACTCTAATGGAAAAGCTTACAGTTGACATCTTTCAACACATATTTATGAAGTGATTAATTTTTATATGACCCTAAAATAAATACTGGAGAATTCGAGTATAAGAAAATGTGGATTACATTCTAATTAAGGAACCAAAACATCAGCTTCTTAACAGTTAAATAATATAGGAGATAAATAGCAATAAAACTTTGCAAAAGATCTCATAAAGTTGCTCTTGGATGACGGCTTATCCTAGTGACATTAATAATTAGTACACTGGGAATTTAGAGAATGCAGAACATATCATATCCTGGATTGGTTTGAGGAACTTTCTAAGAAGAAAATATGAGCAGTCTTGAAAAATGACTGAAGTTGGGAAGGAGGTGGGTAAGAGTGTGAGAGAGTGAGAATGAGAGTGAGAGAGAAAGTGAGAGACAGTGAGAAAGAAAGAGACAGACAGAGACAGAGAGAGATAGAAAAGAGAGAGATATGAGAAGTGAGAGTACACCAAGTATGACCATTCAAAGAAGGAAATATTAAATTGGGAAAATAGGATGTTCATATATCAAAGTATTGTATGGTCTTAGATTTTGAGTTGGAAAGGAGCCTTTGAAATTTTTTACATTTTACATATGAAAAAAATTGAGGCCCAGAAAATGTCTTGCCCAAAGTCCTATAGGTAGTAAAGTGCAAATCTGAGAGTCAAACTTGCATCAACTAAATCTAAATCTAATATATTTTTGCTTCTAGTTCTGGGTCTGTCACTATGTATAGATATGATACTGAGCAAATTAATTCATCTCTATGGGTTCCAATTTCTTCATCCTTAACATAATGATATAGCATGAGACAATCTGCAAGGTTGATTTTTTTTTTCAGGGCATTCTTTGAGCCTCATTCCAGCTCTAATATTCTACGGGTATTGAGAGAGGCCACCAGGAAGCCAGACTAAACAGAGGAACATTTATGGTCAAATCCCATTTTTAACATATACTGCAAACAGTATATTCATGATCTATGGGAGTTATTTAATTTCTCTGTGACCCAAGAAATTCTAAGAATGTAAATTTAATAATTTCTGGTTAGCATTAACAAATTTATGCTGAAACAATGATGAAGCTATACATTATTATTCACAGTGAACTCAATTTTCACAGATTTATGGAAATATATATTTATTGACAAAGACTTTATTGACAAATGGACACCATTTACATGACCTTAGAGCCTATCTTGGTGACTAAAAATATCACAATTCATTTATAATGGTACACACACACACACACACACACACACACACACACACACATATATACACATACACATATATATACCAGTATAATATATTGGTAGATTTTCCTTACTGGAATTTCTCTAAACTTATGAAATCACATGCCCATATACTTTTTTTTTTAAGTCACTGAATATCTACCACATTTTTTAAATAGCTTTTTATTTACAAGTTATATACATGGGTAATTTTACAGCATTGACAATTTCCAAACCTTTTGTTCCAATTTTTCCCTTCCTTCTCCTCATCCCCCCCTCCCACTTAGATTGCTGGATGACCAATACATTGCAAATATATTAGAGTATAAATTAAATACAAAATAAGTATACATGTTTTGCTGTACAAAAAGAATCAGACTCTGAAATATTGTACAGTTAGCCCATGAAGGAAATAAAAAATGTAGGTGGGCAAAAATATAGGGATTGGGAATTTGATGTAATGATTCTTACTTATCTCCCAGAGTTCTTTTGTTCACAGTGTAGCTGGTTCACTTCATTACTGCTCCATTAGAACTGATTTGGTCTATCTTATTGCTGAAGATGGCCAGGTCCATCAGAATTGATCATCATATAGTATTGTTGTTGAAGATTTTATGATCTCCTGGTCCTGCTCATTTCATTCAGCATCAGTTTGTATAAGTCTCTCCAGGCCTTTCTGAAATCATCCTGTTGGTCACTTCTTACCAAACAATAATATTCCATATTATTCATATACGACAATTTATTCAGCCATTCTCCAATTGATGGGCATCTACTTAGTTTCCAGTTTCTGGCCACTACAAAGAGAGCTGCCACAAACATTCTTACACATACAGGTCTCTATCCCTTCTTTAAGATCTCTTTGGGATATAAGCCCAGTAGTAACGCTGCTGAGTCAAAGGATAGTTCCAAATTGCTCTCCAGAAGGGCTGGATGTGTTCACAATTCCACCAACAATGTATTAGTGTCTCTATTTTCCCACAGCCCTCCAACATTCCACATTATTTTTCCTTGTCATTCTAGCCAGTCTAACAGGTGTGTAGTGGTATCTCAGAGTTGTCTTAATTTGCATTTCTCTGATTAATAATGACTGGGAGCATCTTTTCATATGGCTAGATATAGTTTCAATTTCTTCATCTGAGAATTGAATGTTCATATTCTTTGACCATTTATCAATTGGGAAATGACTTGATTTTTTATAAATTAGAGTCAATTCCCTATATATTTTGAATATGAGGCCTTTATCAGAACCTCTGATTACAAAAATGTTTTCCCAGTTTATTGCTTTCCTTCTAATCTTGTCTGCATTAGTTTTGTTTGTACAAAACTTTTCAAATTGATATAATCAAAATTTTCTATTTTGTGATCAACAATGATCTCTAGTTCTTCTTTGGTCATAAATTCCTTCCTCTTCTACAGGTCTGAGAGGTAAACTATCCTGTTTTCTTCTAATTTATTTGTAAACTCATTCTTTATGCCTAGGTCATGAACCCATTTTGACCTTATCTTGGTATACGGTGTTAAGTGTGGGTCAATGCCTAGTTTCTGCCATACTAGTTTCCAATTTCCCCAGCAATTTTTGTCAAACAGTGTGTTCTTATCCCAAAAGCTAGGGTCTTTGGGTTTGTCAAACACTACACTATTAAGGTTATTGGCTGTTAAGTCCTTTGAACCTAACCTATTCCATTGAGCAACTAATCTGTTTCTTAGCCAATACTAAATGGTTTTGGTGACTGCTACTTCATAATATAATTTTAGATATGGTACAGCTAGGCCACTTTCATTTGATTTTTTTTTCACTAATTCCCTTGAAATTCTTGACCTTTTGTTTTTCCATATGAACTTTGTTGTTATTTTTTCTAGGTCATCAAAATAGTTTTTTGGGAGTCTGATTGTATAGCGCTAAACAAATAGATTAATTTAGGTAGTATTGCCATCTTTATTATATTTGCTCGCCCTATCCAAGAGCATTTAATATTTTTCCAATTGGCTAGATCAGACTTTATTTATGTGGAAAGTGTTTTGTAGTTTTGCTCATAAAGTTTCTGATTTTCTCTTGGCAGATAGATTCGTAAATATTTTATACTATCAGTAGTTACTTTAAATGTAATTTCACTTTGTAACTCTGACTGTTGGATTTTGTTAGTGATATATAAGAATGCTGATGACATATGTGGGTTTATTTTGTATCCCGCAACTTTGCTAAATGTGTGGATTATTTCTAATAAGTTTTTAGTAAAATCTCTGGGGTTCTCTAAGTATACCATCATATCATCAGCAAAGAGTGATAATTTAGTTTCCTCATTGCCTAGTCTAATTCCTTTAATCTCTTTCTCAACTCTTAATGCCAAAGCTAGCATTTCTACTACAATATTGAATAGCATCAATGATCTTTCACTCCTGATTTTATTGGGAATGGTTATAGTTTGTCCCCATTACATATGATGCTTACTGATGGTTGTAAATAGATGCTACTGATTATTTTAAGGAAAAGTCCATTTATTCCTATACTTTCAAGTATTTTTAATAGGAATGGATGTTGGATTTTATCAAATGTCTTTTCTGCATCTATTGAGATGATCATATGGTTTTTGTTAATTTGGTTATTGATATGGCCAATTATACTGATAGTTTTCCTAATACTGAACCAGCCCTGCATTCCTGGTATAAATCCTATTTTATCATAGTGTATTATCCTGGGATGATTTTCTGTAGTCTTTTTGCTAATATCTTATTTAAGATTTTAGCATCAATATTCATTAGGGAGATTGGTTTATAATTTTCTTTCTCTGTTTTCAAATTATCTAGCTTAGTTATCAGTATCATGTCTGTGTCATAAAAGGAATTTGGTAGGACTCCTTCATTCCCTATTTTATCAAATAATTTATATAGCATTGGGGCTAATTGTTCTTTAAATGTTTGATAGAATTCACATGTAAATGCATCTGATCCTGGGGATTTTTTCTTCGAGAGTTGATTAATAGCTTGTTCTATTTCTTTTTCTGAAATGGGACTATTTAAGCAATTTACTTCCTCCTCTGTTAATCTGGGAAGCCTATATTTTTGGAGGTAGTCATCCATTTCACTTAGGTTATCAAATTTATTGGCATAAAGTTGGGCAAATTAATTCCTTATTATCTCTCTAATTTCCTCTTCATTGGTGGAAAGTTCTCCCTTTTCATTTTTAAGACTACTAATTTGATTTTCCTCTCTCCTTTTTCTAATCAGATTTACCAAAGGCTTATCTATTTTATTTTATTTTTTTTTATAAAACCAACTCTTAGTTTTACTTATTAGTTCAATATTTTTTTTTACTTTGAATATTATTAAGTTCTTTTAATTTTAGAATTTCAAATTTAATATTTGATTGGGGGTTATTAAATTGGTCTTTTTCTAGCTTTTTAAATTGCAGGCCCAATTCATTGATCTTCTCTTTCTATTTTATTCAAGTAAGCCTCTAAGGATATAAAATTTCCTCTTATCACTGCTTTGGCTGCATTGCACAAATTTTGGTATGATGTCTCATCATTGTCATTATCTTGAGTGAAATTATTAATTGTGTCTATAATTTGCTGTTTTATCCAATCATTCTTTAATATGAGAAATTACTTTTTTTGGTCTATTTACCCCTAACTTTTTGTTGAATGTAGTTTTTATCACATCATGATCTGAAAAGAAAGCATTTACTATTTCTGTCTTCCTGCATTTAATTTTGAGCTCAATTTTTGTGTAGGTTCCATGAACTACTGAGAAGAAAGTATATTCCTTTCTGTCTCCATTCAGTTTTTTCCAAAGATCTATCATGCCTAATTTTTCTAATAATCTATTTACCTCTTTAACTTCTTTCTCATTTGTTTTGTGGTTTGATTTGTCTAATTCTGAGAGTTCAAAGTTGAGATCTCCCACTATTACAGTTTTGCTGTCTATTTCTTCTTGCAACTCTCTTAACTTCTCCTTTAGGGAGTTAGGTGCTTTACCACTTGGTGAATATTTGTTTATTATTGATATTGCTTCATTGTCTACCCTTTAGCAAGATATAGTTTCCTTCCTTATGCCCTAGATCCATTTTTGCTTTTGCTTGATTTGAGATAAGGATGGCTACCCTTGCTTTTTGACTTCACCTGAAGCATAATAGATTCTGCTCCAGCCTTTTACCTTTATTCTGTATGTATCTCCCTGCTTTAAATGTGTTTCCTGTAAACAACATATTGTAGAGCTTTGACTTTTGATCCAGAGCTATCCAGCTCTGTTTTATGGGAGAATTCATCCCATTCTCATTTACAGTTAAAATGATTAATTCTGTATTTCCTGCCATCTTATTATCCCCAGATTATGCTTTTCTTTTACTTGCTCCCCCCATCCCTCTTTCCCAGTTTTAAACTTATGTTGCCCCACTTGTATCACACCACTCACCCTCTTTAGAATCCCTCCCTCCCCCCTTTGAATAACTTCCCCTTTATTGTATCCTTCCCTAATTCTCTTTTCCTTTTCCCTTTTCCTCTCCCCTTTTTTAATGAGGTGAGAGAAGATTTTCTGTAAAACAAGTATGCCAATTATTTTCTCTTTGAGCCCACTCTGATGAGAGTAAGATTCACACAATGTTCCTTCCCACCTCTGAATTCCCTCAGATATGATGTTTCCTTTGCCTCTTTGTGGGATGTAGTTTTCCTCTTTTTGTCCCCCCTTTCCCCTCTTTCCTGACATTATCCCTTTTCCATAACTACCCTTTTTTATGTTATGTCAATAAAATCAAATTATACATGCAGTATTTTTGTATATCCACAACAAAAATACAGTTCTCAAGAGTTCCTTTTACCTTTTCTGCTTCTCTTGGTTCTCTGATTGGAGATCAATTTTTTTGTTTCGTTCTGGTTTGTTCCTTAGAAACAAATGGAATTCATCTGTTTCATTAAATGTCCATCTTCTTCCCTGGAAGAAAATGCTCAGCTTCGCGGGGCAGTTTATTCTTGGCTGCATTCCAAGTTCTTTTGCCTTTCGGAATATCAAATTCCAGGCCCTTCTCTCCTTTAATGTGGAGGCAGCAATATCTTGGGTGATCCTTATTGTGGCACCTCAGTATTTGAATTGTTTTGTTTTGTTTTGTTTTGTTTTTCTGGCTGCTTGTAATATTTTTTTCCTTAATCTGATGGTTCTGAAATTTGGCCACAATATTCCTTGGAGTTTTTATTTTAGGGTCTTTTTCAGAAGGTGTTTGATGAATTCTTTCAATGCCTATTTTATCTTCTGATTCTATTACCTCCGGACAATTCTCTTTGATGATTTCTTGTAAAATAGTATCTAGGCTCTTTTTTTCATCATAATTTTTGGAAAGTCCAATAATCCTCAGATTATTTCTCCTAGATTTATTTTCCAGGTCTGTCATTTTTCCAAGTAGGTATTTCATGGTTTTTTTTTTCCAATTTATCTTTTTGTTGTTGTTGTTTTTGCTTGACTGATTCTTGCTGTCTCAATGAATAACTGGTTTCTATTTGTTCAGTTCTGATTTTTAATGAGTTATTTTCTTCATTACATTTTTTTACTTCTTTTTGTATATGTCCAATTGAGTTTTTAAATGAGTTGTTTTAGTCTATGGAATTTTTTTTTTCCATTTCTTTGATTTTTTTTTTTTTTTTAGTGAATTATTTTCTTTTTCCAATTCACAAATCCTATTATCTTGTGAATTCTTTGTCTTTTCCAATTCATAAATCCTACTTTCTAGTGAATTCTTTATCTTTTCCAGTTCACAGTTCTTACTTTCCTGAACTTTTTTTTTACTTTTTCCAATTCACAAATTCTGTTTCCCTGCACTTCCTGGGAATTTTTTACCTTTTCCAATTCATATTTCAGTAGATTGTTATTTTCTTGCAAAGCTTCTCTTTCCTTTCCCGATTTCTCTTTTAACTCTCTTTTGACACTTTTAATGGTCTCTTCTAGGAGAGCATTATATAAAAGGGGACAGATAACATTCCCCTTTGGGATATTGTCTGGAGACTGTTTGCTATTAGTCTCCTTGGGGTTCTAAACCTGCTCTTTTTCTGTACGGAAGCTATCAATTGTCCTTTTAATTTTTTCCTCATTTTTTAAAGTCTATAGGGTCTGCCTTCTGGGCAAGGGGGTTACCAGCTTCCTCTGCAAAGCAGGGAAAGATGTAAGCAGGCTTCAGGCAGCTAGGTATGGGAGTGCTCTAGGCAAAAGTTCCCCCTCCCCCAACCGGAAGTGATTAAGCATGGCTGAGCTATGGCAGTGCCCAGTGGAGAAGCCCCGCTGTGAGGTTTAGCAACTGCCCTAAGGCTAGAGACTAAGCAGTGAAAGTGTCACTATCCCAGGCCAAAGCCTCCAGTGGGGCTGTGGATATTAGCAGCTGACTAGCAAATAGCCCCACTCAAACAGGAAATGTCCCTGCCCCGAAGCAAATTATGCTGCAAAGTTCTATTGCCCCAGGCCAAGCCCCTGTGCACTTTAAATTAGAGTTTGCCCTGTGCTGTGCCCCCTTGAAGTGCAGGTTCACATCTGCCCCAAGCAAAAGCCCCATACTGCTGGTTGGGGCTGCAAGATTGTGCTGTGATCTGTGCTGTCACTTCCTGTTGATTTTGGGTGGGTAAAGCCAGATACTATTAGGATCTGGCATTTTTTTTGGAGTAGCTTTGAATTCTCTGTTGATCTATTATTTTGTAAAAAGGGCAGAGAAATCAGTCTATGCCAGTGTTGTCTCAGTAATTTTTCTAACCACAGAGATCACTCCCACCTGATCTGCACAATATGCTCTCCTCTAGTTCTCTCCCTGCTTGTGCTTCTCCCCAGCCCCTCAGGACAAACATTTTCTGAAGAAATTCCAGATTATCTTCAGCTGGTGAGTTGTACTTCAAGTCTTTGTGGATTTTATCAGTCAATCACTATTTTTGAGGCTGAATTAAATCTTGGTTGTGAGGGTATTGGAGAGCCTAGAAAGTAGTGTGTGCCTTCTCTGCCATCTTAGCTTCACCCCTCTACCACATCTTTGAGAAAAAATTTATTTTGGAAATGTCCATAACTAGTTTATCCAATTATTTTACTATTGGGGAGAGGAATATAAAGATCGAAATGTTGAAAAGAAAATGTGCTATTATAATTACAATAAATTGATGAATGATGGGCTTTGACCTTTAGCTCCTATTTGTTTTTTAGCCTGCCAAATAAAGCTAATAGATCTCTGTAGTTTCTTGGCCCTCAATGAAATACTCAAATATTTCCAAATAATCAATATATGATGTGCTTGGAGATCCTGTCATACTATTGCAAACTGACTCTATTTTCCATTGGTTGTACTAATTAAGACTATAATGAATAACAGTCACTAACCTTATCATTGTCTCCTGCAATGGATTTTTATTATTTATGGATTATGAGAGCAATACATGAAACACAATACAAGTTTTCTTGCCAAGAATATTTCATCTAACTTAGAAATAGCACAAATTCCAATTTAAGCATAAATGCCACTTATTATACATATAATTCTAATTCATATTGAAGTTCCATATACCAAAGGCAAGAGTAGCTTTTGGTAGTCAATGAATAATGGATAACCATGATTAATGACTTTGTGAGATAAGGGATAATTAGATTTGGCATGTATATCCACCATTTAAGCAAATTGGCTGCATAAAATACTTGGTTGAAAGAGATAGAGACAAATGGCATTCAACTTCAACAATTCAAATGGGTCTCCTGTGAATAGAAACTTCCAGGCTTTTCTAATTTCACCCCAATAATTCAAAAGACCCTGTAAGTAACAAGAGCTTGAGATTTTTAATTCTGCTATTGGTTGCTTTAACAACAGACTGAAAATAGTGTAATGTAAGTTGTCCTTTCCTTTATTACTACCATCATATTATATATGTGTGTATGTATGTATATATGTGTATCTGTGTGTGTGTATGTCTGTATATATGTGTATCTGTGTGTGTGTGTGTGTGTGCGTGTGTGTGTATGAATCTGTGTGTGCAAGCACACACAGTTATTTAGGACAGTTTTTATTTTTGACACATAATAAATGAAGGAACCTAGAGAAGAAGTACTGACTCTATTTGGGGATATTGACCTAGCTGGAAATAACTTGTGTTATTATTTTTATTAAACAACAAATGAGCCTTAATTTTGTCTAGATAATTTCCTGGGAGTTTTAACTATGGTTGGCTTTTTAGCTGTTGAATTCTATGAAAACTTTTGTCAGAACATTTTCCACTGCATCAAATAAAACTCATATGATGACAAAAGAAATCAATTATGTTTAAATTCTTATATATATATATATAGATAGATAGATAGATAGATATAGATATATATAGATATAGATATAGATATAGATATATATGTATATGTATAAATCTACATAAATATATGAGAAAGTTATTTAATGGTCTAGAGCATCTCCATAGATACAAAAACAGTTTAATAAAAGCATAAAGAATAAACAAATAAATATTTAATGAAAACTGTGTGGGTGGATGGTTAACCACTGGCTTTTTTAATGCACCCATTGGAACATTTTAAGTTTATTCCACATTATCTACATTCCTTCTATCATTTTCTAAATCTAAAAAAAAAAGCAAGAAAAGAATAAACTCATAATTTATAGGATTAATTGATTTGCAAGGCATGTAGATGCTCACATTAAACATTTTATAATTATCTGCTTTATTACAATGAGTAATGTAGATAATTGAATGATCTGGAAGTAGTAATAATGAAAATAAGAAGCATGTTTAACTCTCCTCCTTGCCTTTTGAATTAGAAGAAATAAGACAATAAGCTGTCAGCAGTCCAAAGGTTCATGTAGACAGCCTAAGTTCAGTGAAAAGAAGGATGAGGAAAGAATGTCCAAGTTGCAAGGAAGTTTGTAGGCCATATAATCTTATAACATGCATTGAAATTACGTAAAGGTGTCAAACTTACATATTATGAGACCCCTGCATTCCCAAGTGTACCAGAAGCTTATGAAAGAAAAAAATATTTTAATAATAAAATGGAAATATTTGTTAAAATGTAGTGAAATATGATAAAAACTGATTATATCCCATTTAAACTTGTCAATATGTGAACCACAACATTCATTATGTGTGCATTATACCCCTTGTTCATATTTGAGTTTGAAATCCCTTAGTTAGGGCAGAACTGATGAGCATTAGAGGGAATTAGGAAAAGGATAAAGATTTGGGAAAAGATAATAGGGAAATATCAGTAGCCATGTGGTGTGATAGAGCATCCAAGTCTAAAATCAGAAAGATGAGTCTTTCTGAATTCAAATATGGCCTCAAACACATACCAGCTATATGTAATAACCCATGGTAAAGCACCATGTTTGATTTAGTTTCCTCATGTATAAAATGAATTGGATAAGGAAATGGCAAACTACTCCAGCTTATCACTGAAAAACACTGAACAAAAATGGCTGGAATATGAGAATGATAATTGAACTTTAATCAATGATAAAGTTGACATGGTCTGGGAAGACAATATAACAAGAATCAATATGCCATGATATATTTATTAGAGTTGTCCTCTTTGGCCTCACAAGGCAGAATTAGGAAAATGGGTTGAAATTTAACACCAAAGTTTACAAAAAAAATTAATTTTGATATAAAGAAAACTATTCTAATATTTAGAGCAAAGTCAACTTCTTCATTTTTAATAACTCCAATTGTTAAGAAGATGTCAATATAAGGAATAAGCAATATACACACACCATCTTCTGGGCCCACTGCCAACCATTTCAGTGCTTTTCAATCCATATGATATCTATTTCATTTTTTCTGTAGCTCTTTGGTTGTTAAATGGAGCCTTGAGCTTCTGTACTATACACTTTTAACTCCTTAGAAAATGAGCACATATTATACTCCCAAATGCTCTGTTTCCCATAGCTTGGGAAGGGTAGAAGGTTACTAAAAAGGTATCTGGACACTTAAAGAGAACGGGTTCCAAATTATCCTTATGATCTGTTTTGGGTGTTTTCCAGTGGATAATATTTCATTCTCACACTGAAAGAAACATGTAAAATCTAACCAGTGATGATTTTTTTTATTATATGATATAGAGCAAAGCTTCTTAAACTGTGGGTGATGTCATGTAGCTGTATGAATGAGAGGATCTCAAAAATTTTGGCAACAATAAAAAGTGTATAATATTCTGCCAAGATTTAATTCCTTATGTAAAATAAATAAGTACATCCATCTCATTAGTATACAAATTTTCCTTGGCTTTAATAAATGACAAAATAATATGTATTTCAAAGAATTATTTTAAAATAAATTGCTTTATGATTTATTGTCAATAAATATTTTATTTATATACCTATTTTGTATGTCCATTGGCAAGTAAAATGTACTTGCACACCTATTTTATATATCTATATATTAAGTGGCAAAAAGAGGTCATGAGAAGAAAAAGTTTAAGAGGCCTTGGTGTAGAACAATTCAGAATGACATCTTTTTTTTTTTCCAGTGGACTATTACAATTGCTAATTAATTGGACCTCCCATTTCCAACTCTCTCACCAGTTCATTTTTTATACTTCTGTAAATTCAATGTTTCTAAATTTTCTGATATAATATTTAAAGCAATCTTGTTATGTGTAGCATGACATAGCATACAACAAAGGGGTCAGGTCAAAAATTCCTAATTTCTAGTGCATCCTCTAAAATATACAGAATTGACTGCTTGATGCTGAGCAAGTCATTTAACCTCTCAATTTGCAGGCAACTCCCTAATAATATTTATTGTGAACAACATGAACAACATATGGCTTTGGCTTCAGCCAGAATGTTTCATCAGCAGAAGATCTTTATACTAATGAAATCACAGTTTTTTTTTTTGTTTGTTTGTTTGTTTGTTTGTTTGTGTGTGTGTGTGTGTGTGTGTGTGTGTGCCTGTCTGTCTGTGTGATCACATCACACTTTACTTCGTAAATATCCCATGACTTCAAATTATTATTGAATACAATATAAACAAATTCTAGGAGGCACAGCCAATATGGAGGAATGAAGTCAGGAAGCTGCTTGAGTTCTCCCAGTTTCCTTCAAAAACCACATGAAACCAAGCTTCTGAATAGAATCTGATGGAAGGAAACCATTCTCCACCTTAAGATAGGTTGGAAAGACTTCAAGAAAGGTCTGTCTCATTGTGTTGAAAGAGGTGTCCAGCCCAGCCCAGAAAGGATCTGGGAACCAGTGACAGGGTTTAAAGCACAGCAGATGAACAACTGAGACCCTTCACAGAGCAGAATAGTGTGGCAACCTCCAGTCCAAACTCAGAAGGCAAATTCTGTGAAACCAGGTTGTTTCCTGAAAAGAGCAGGTAAAGCTACCCTCTTGCTGTCAGAAAAACAGAAGACACAAGGGGACCTGTCCTCAAAATGAAGACCCAAAGCTACATAGGAAGCTTGGGACTGTATCCCCATTACTTCAGGAGCAGAGCTCAAACAACAACAACAACAAAAAAAAAGGAACAAGAGAAAACTTTTTAAAAAGAGAAGGAAAGAAAATAAGCAAGAAATAGAAAGGAACCTCAACCACAGAAAGCTACTGTAGTAACAGGGTGAAACAAAATATCAACTCAGACAAGGACAAAATGTCCATAGAGGAAATATGAAAAAGTATTATGAATTGGTCTCAAAGTCTTAAGAGGTTTATTGGAAGAAGTCATAAAAGATTATAAAAGGCAAATAGTTGAGTTAGAAGAAAAATAAAAAAAAAAAACAAAAAGAAATGAGAAGTATGCAAGAGAGTCAATAGCTTGAAAAAGAAAAGAAAAACATTAACTGAATAAAACAATTTAAAAAATACAATTGGCCAAATGCAATATATATATATATATGCAGAAGAAAATAACATCTTGGAAAGGAGAAATAATCAAATGGGAAAAGAGTTACAAAAACTAACTGACACATTGAAAACTAGAATGAAGCAAATGGAAGCTAATGACTCTGTGGGACATCAAGAATAGGTCAAACCAACTAAAAAGAATGATAAAGGCAATAAATGTAAATTACCTCATTGGAAAAATAGCCAACCTGGGAAATAGATCCAGGAGAGACAATTTAGAAAATTATCATTCTACCTGAAGACCAGGCAAAGATCCAGGATAGCATTCTTTAAGAGATTATCAAGAGATAACTGAAACCTATTTTACCATATTAAAAACTAGAAAGAAAAAGGGGAAAGAAAATGGATGGGTGGATACAATGAGGGAAATACAGAGTTGGTAATCATAACTGTGAATGGGAATGGGATGAACTCTCCTATAAAACAAAAAGAAATAGTACATTGGATTAAAAAAGAGAATTCCACAATATGTTATTCGAAACAAAGATACATCCAGATTCAGGATAAAAGGGTGGAACAGAATTTATTATGCTTCAACTGAAGCAAAACAAAACAGGGGTAATAATTCTTAGTTAAAGCAAAAGTAAAAATACATCTAATTAAAAGATATAAGGAAGGACTATATTATCTTGTTAAAGGATACCATAAAAATGAAGTAGTAAGGATAACAAATGTATATGCATCATGTGGTAGAGCATCCAAATTCTTGAAGAAAATATTAAGCCAGTTACAGGAAGAAATATACAGCAAAACTATATTAGTCAGGAACCTTAATGTAAGTCTCTCAGAATTAGATAAATCTAAACATAAAATAAACAAGAAAGAAACTAGGGAGATTAATAGAATCCTAGAAAATTTAGATAGCTAGGTAGCTCAGTGGATAGCCACTAAATTCAGGAGGACCTGAGTTCAAATCTGGCCTCAGATATTTAATATTTCTTAGCTGTGTGACCCTGGGCAAGTGACTAAACTCCAATTGCCTCAGCAAAGAAATAAAATAATAATAATAATAAACACTTTAGATATGATAAATTTCTGGAAAAATTGAACAGGGACAGAAAAAAAAAATCATGGCACCTATACAAAAATTGACCATATATTAGGGTATATAAACCTGAAAATCAAATGCAGAAAGGCAAAATTAGTAAATGCTTCCTTTTCAGACACATTGTAATAAAATTTATTTTCAATAAAGGGTCAGGGAAAGACAGGCTAAAAAATTGGAAATTAAATACTCTAATTCTAAATAATGAATATGTCAAACAACAAATCACAGAAATATTAATATTTTCCTCCAAGGGAATGATAATAATGAGACAACAGACCAAAGCCTGTGGGATGCAGTCAAAAGAATTCTTAGGGGAATTTTTATATCTCTAAATAGTTACAGGAATAAAATACAGAAAGAGAAGATCAATAAATTGGACATGAAATTAAAATAGCTAGAAAAAAATAAAATTAAAAATATTCAATTAAAAAGCAAACTAGAAATTCTGAAACCCAAGGAAGAGATTAATAAAATTTAAATTAAGAAAACTATCTAACTAATTTTTAACACTGAGTTGGTTTTATGAAAAAAAAAACAAAATAGACCTTTAATTAAATTAATTTTAAAAAAAGAAAAAAATACATTATAGGATCAAAAATGAAAAGGGTGAACATATTTCCAATGAAAAAGAAATTAAAACAATAATAGGAGCTATTTTGCCAAATTGTATGCCAAATCTGATAATCTAATCTAAATATAAATTGCCCAAATTAACAGAAGAGTAAATACATGACTTAAATAGTCCCATTTTGGAAAAAGAAATTGAATAAATTATCAATTAATTCCCTAAGAAAAAATCCCCAGGACAAAATAGATTTATAAGGGAATTCTGCAAAACATTGAAAAAAACAATGAATTCCAAAACTGTATAAACTATTTGGAAAGATAGGTAAAATGAGTCCTGCCAAATTCTTTCTTTAGCACAAATATGGTATTGATACCCAAACCAGAAAAAGCCAAAATCAAGAAAGAAAATTACAGACCAATCTCCCTAATGAATATCAATGCAAAGATTTTCAATAAAATATTAGCAAAAATATTGGAACTTATCTGCAGTCTAATACATTATGATCAGGTGGAATTTATTAAAGCTATGCAGGACTGGTTCAATATGAGGAAAACTATTGCCAGAATTGACCATATAAGTAGTAAATGCAACAAAAAAAAATTGATAAATCTTAATAGATGCAAAAAAAGTTTTGACAAAATACAGAACCAATTCCTTTTTTTTTTAAATTTTTTTTAAATTTTTTATTTAATAATTACATTATATTGACACTCGTTTCTGTTCCGATTTTTTTCCCCCTCCCTCCCTCCACCCCCTCCCCTAGATGGCAAGCAGTCCTTTATATGTTGGATATGTTGCAGTATATCCTAGATACAATATATGTTTGCAGAACCGAACAGTTCTCTTGTTGCGTAGGGAGAATTGGATTCAGAAGGTATAAATAATCCGGGAAGAAAAACAAAAATGCAGATAGTTTACATTCGTTTCCCAGTGTTCTTTCTTTGGGTGTAGCTGCTTTTGTCCGTCATTTATCAATTGAAACTCAGGTCTCTTTGTCAAAGAAATCCACTTCCATCAAAATATGTCCTCATACAATATCGTTGTCGAAGTGTATAATGATCTCCTGGTTCTGCTCATTTCACTTAGCATCAGTTCATGTAAGTCTCGCCAGTCCTCTCTGTATTCATCCTGCTGGTCATTTCTTACAGAACAATAATATTCCATAACATTCATATACCACAATTTACCCAGCCATTCTCCAATTGATGGGCATCCATTCATTTTCCAGTTTCTAGCCACTACAAACAGGGCTGCTACAAACATTTTGGCACATACAGGTCCCTTTCCCTTCTTTAGTATTTCTTTGGGATATAAGCCCAATAGAAACACTGCTGGATCAAAGGGTATGCACAGTTTGATAATTTTTTGGGCATAATTCCAGATTGCTCTCCAGAATGGTTGGATTCGTTCACAACTCCACCAACAATGCATTAGTGTCCCAGTTTTCCCGCATCCCCTCCAACATTCATCATTATTTTTTCCTGTCATCTTAGCCAATCTGACAGGTGTGTAGTGGTATCTCAGAGTTGTCTTAATTTGCATTTCTCTGATCAATAATGATTTGGAACACTCTTTCATATGAGTGGTAATAGTTTCAATCTCATCCTCTGAAAATTGTCTGTTCATATCCTTTGACCATTTATCAATTGGAGAATGGCTTGATTTCTTATAAATTTGAGTCAGTTCTCTATATATTTTGGAAATGAGGCCTTTATCAGAACCTTTAACTGTGAAAATGTTTTCCCAGTTTGTTGCTTCCCTTCTAATCTTGTTTGCATTAGTTTTATTTGTACAAAGGCTTTTTAATTTGATGTAATCGAAATTTTCTATTCTGTGATCAGTAATGGTCTCTAGTTCATCTTTGGTCACAAATTTCTTTCTCCTCCACAAGTCTGAGAGATAAACTATTCTATGTTCCTCTAATTTATTTATAGTCTCGTTCTTTATGCCTAGGTCATAGACCCATTTTGATCTTATCTTGGTATATGGTGTTAAGTGTGGGTCCATGCCTAATTTCTGCCATACTAATTTCCAGTTATCCCAGCAGTTTTTATCAAATAATGAATTCTTTTCCCAGAAGTTAGGGGCTTTGGGTTTGTCAAACACTAGATTGCTATAATTGACTATTCTGTCTTGTGAGCCTAGCCTTTTCCACTGATCCACTAATCTATTTCTTAGCCAATACCAAATGGTTTTGGTGACTGCTGCTTTATAATATAATTTTAGATCAGGTACAGCTAGGCCACCTTCATTTGATTTTTTTTTTCATTAATTCCCTTGAGATTCTCGACTTTTTATTGTTCCATATGAATTTTGTTGTTATTTTTTCTAGATCAATAAAATATTTTCTTGGAAGTCTGATTGGTATAGCACTAAATAAATAGATTAGTTTAGGGAGTATTGTCATCTTTATTATGTTCGCTCGGCCGATCCAAGAGCACTTAATATTTTTCCAATTATTTAAGTCTGACTTTATTTGTGTGGAGACTTTTTTATAATTTTGCTCATATAATTCCTGACTTTCCTTTGGTAGATAGATTCCCAAATATTTTATGGTATCAACAGTTATTCTGAATGGAATTTCTCTTTGTATCTCTTGCTGTTGGGTTTTGTTGGTGATGTATAAAAATGCTGAGGATTTATGGGGATTTATTTTGTAGCCAGCTACTTTGCTAAAATTATGAATTATTTCCAATAGCTTTTTGGTAGAATCTCTGGGGTTCTCTAGGTTTACCATCATATCATCTGCAAAGAGTGATAGTTTGGTTTCCTCATTGCCTACTCTAATTCCTTTTATATCTTTCTCGACTCTTATTGCCGAGGCTAGTGTTTCTAATACGACATTAAATAATAATGGTGATAGTGGGCAACCTTGCTTCACTCCAGATCTTACTGGAAAAGGTTCCAGTTTTTCCCCATTGCATATGATGCTTACTGATGGTTTTAAATAGATGCTCCTGAGTATTTTAAGGAAAAGTCCATTTATTCCTATGCTCTCAAGTGTTTTTATTAGGAATGGATGTTGGATTTTATCAAATGCTTTTTCTGCATCTATTGAGATGATCATGTGGTTTTTGTTTGTTTGGTTATTGATATAGTCAATTATGCTAATAGTTTTCCTAATATTGAACCAGCCCTGCATTCCTGGTATAAATCCTACTTGGTCATAGTGTATTATCCTGGTGACAATTTTCTGTAATCTTTTTGCTAGTATTTTATTTAAGATTTTAGCATCAATATTCATTAGGGAGATTGGTCTATAATTTTCTTTCTCTGTTTTCAGCCTACCTGGTTTAGGTATCAGTACCATATCTGTGTCATAAAAGGAGTTTGGTAGGACTCCTTCAATCCCTATTTTTTCAAATAGTTTATATAACATTGGAGTTAATTGTTCTTTAAATGTTTGGTAGAATTCACATGTAAATCCATCTGGTCCTGGGGATTTTTTCTTAGGGAGTTGATTGATAGTTTGTTCTATTTCTTTTTCTGAGATGGGACTGTTTAGGATATTTACTTCTTCCTCTGTTAGTTTGGGCAAGCTGTATTTTTGGAGGTATTTTTCTATTTCATTTAAGTTGTCGAATTTATTGGCATAAAGTTGGGCAAAGTAACTCCTAATTATTGCTCTAATTTCCTCTTCATTAGTGGTGAGTTCTCCCTTTTCATTTTTAAGACTAACAATTTGATTTTCCTCTTTCCTTTTTTTAATCAGATTTACTAAGGGTTTGTCTATTTTGTTGGTTTTTTCATAGAACCAACTCTTAGTTTTATTAATCAATTCAATAGTTTTTTTACTTTCAATTTTATTGATCTCACCTTTTACTTTTAGAATTTCAAGTTTAGTGTTTGACTGGGGGTTTTTAATTTGTTCCTTTTCTAGCATTTTTAATTGCAAACCCAATTCATTGACCTTCTCTTTCTCTATTTTATACAAATAGGCCTCTAGAGATATGAAATTTCCCCTTATTACCTCTTTGGCTGCATCCCATACATTTTGGTATGATGTCTCATTATTATCGTTTTCTTGGGTGAAGTTATTAATTATGTCTATGATTTGCTGTTTCACCCAATCATTCTTTAGTATGAGATTATTTAGTTTCCAATTATTTTTTGGTCTACTTCCCCCTGCTTTTTTGTTGAATGTAATTTTCATTGCATCGTGGTCTGAAAAGGATGCATTTACTATTTCTGCCTTACTACATTTGAGTTTGAGGTTTTTATGTCCTAATATATGGTCAATTTTTGTATAGGTTCCATGAACTGCTGAAAAGAAAGTGTATTCCTTTCTGTCTCCATTACATTTTCTCCAGAGATCTATCATATCTAACTTTTCTAGTATTCTATTTACCTCTTTGACTTCTTTCTTATTTATTTTGTGGTTTGATTTATCTAATTCTGAGAGTGCAAGGTTAAGATCTCCCACTATTATAGTTTTACTGTCTATTTCTTCTTGCAGTTCTCTTAGTTTCTCTTTTAAGAATTTAGATGCTACCCCACTTGGTGCATATATGTTTAATATAGATAGTGCTTCATTATCCATGCTACCCTTTAGCAAGATATAGTGTCCTTCCTTATCTCTTTTAATTAGGTCAATTTTTGCTTTAGCTTGATCTGAGATCAGGATGGCTACCCCTGCTTTTTTGACTTCACCTGAAGCATAGTAGATTTTGCTCCAACCTTTTACCTTTAACCTGCTTGTATCTCCCCGCTTCAGGTGTGTTTCCTGTAAACAACATATTGTAGGATTCTGGCTTTTAATCCATTCTGCTAACCGCTTCCTCTTTATGGGGGAGTTTACCCCGTTCACGTTTATGGTTAGAATGACCAATTCTGTATTACTTGCCATCTTGTTAACCCCGGTTTATGCTTTCCTCCCTTCTTTCCCCTTTCCCCCCCTTCCAAGTATTAAGCTTGTGAGCACCCCTTGCTTCTCACAGCCCTCCCTTTTTAGTGTCCCTCCCCCCGCCTTAGAGTTCCTCCCCCTATCTTACCCCTTTCCCTCCCAGTTCCCGTATTCCCTTCCGCTTAGCTTATTCCTTCCCTTTCCACTTTTCCCTTCTCACTTTTCAATGAGATGGGAGAAGTTTCACCATAGATTGAATATGTCTTAAGATTTTTCACTTAAAGCCAATTCTGAAGGCAGTAAGATACCCACTATATTCATCCCCCTCCATTCTTTCTCTCAGATATAATAGGTTTCCTATGCCTCTTCATGAGATGTACTACCCCCACTTTACCCTTTTTCTGGTACAATGTCCTTTCCACATCAATTTCTAGAACAAGGTATACATGTATTCTTTATACATCTATATAGTCAAAATATAGTTCCCAAGATTAATCTTTACCTTTTTAGATTTCTCTTGAGTTCTATATTTGTAGATCAAACTTTTTGTTAAGTTCTGGTTTTTTCATCAGAAATAGATGAAATTCGCTTACTTCGTTGAATGTCCATCTTCTTCCCTGGAAAAAGATGCTCATTCTTGCTGGGTAAGTTATTTTTGGTTGCATACCAAGTTCCTTAGCCTTTCGGAATATCATATTCCAGGCCCTTCGATCTTTTAATGTGGATGCTGCCAGATCCTGGGTGATCCTTATTGTGGCTCCTTGATACTTGAATTGGGTTTTTCTAGCCGCTTGCAATATTTTTTCTTTCATCTGAGGGTTCTGGCATTTGGCCACTATATTCCTTGGTGTTTTGATTTTAGGATCCCTTTCCGTGGGTGATCGATGAATCCTTTCAATGTTTATTTTTTCCTCTGTTCCTATGACTTCTGGGCAGTTCTCTTTGATAATTTCCTGGAAGACAGTGTCCAGGCTCTTTTTTTCATCATGTTTTTCTGGGAGTCCAATGATTCTCAGATTGTCTCTCCTGGATCTGTTTTCCAGGTCTGTTGTCTTCCCCAGAAGGTATTTCACATTTCTCTCCATTGTTTGATTTTTTTGGATTTGCTTGACTGATTCTTCTTGTCTCCTCGAGTCATTCAATTCCACTTGTTCAATTCTGATTTTCAGTGAAGTATTCTCTTCACTCACTTTTTAAAAATCTTTCTCTAATTGTCCAATTGAATTCTTTTGTTCTGTGGAATTTTTTTCCATTTCGCCAATTTTGTTTTTTAGAGAGCTGTTTTCTGTTTCCAGTTCACTAATCCTATTTTTTCAAGGATTTTACTTCTTTATCCACTCTCTCTTTAACTTTCTCCAGGCTCTTTTGCCAAGCCTCCCTCTCCTTTTCCCAAGCCTCACTCTGCTTTCCCCATTTTTCTTCTAGCTCCCTTGTGAGAGCCTTTTTAATCACTTCTATGAGGTTCATCTGTGCTGAGGAACAGACAATCTCCTCCTTTGGGGATTCACCTGGGGACTGCCTGTTTTTAGTCTCCTCAGGATTTAGAGTCTGCTCTCTATCTGTATAGAAGCTGTCAAGGGTTAAAGTCCTCTTCAGCTTCTTGCTCATTCTGTCTATTAATCAGAGACAAACTACCAAAGAAAAACAGAAAAAACTGGAGTCTTTCTTGGGGGGGGGGGGCTGGGTGTGTTATCGAGCTTCCTCTACAGACTGCAGGGGGCAGCAGTGAGGCACTAGCAGGACTGTGTGCGCTTGCGCTCTGAGATCCCAGAGCGTGCTGAGTCACTGAGGGGGGGGGGGAAGGGGGGGCGGCCAGGTCCTGAGAGACTCCAGCTGTTTGGGGGTGTATTCTTCAGCCCCGGTGTTTTTAGCTTCTCTGCTGGGCTGTTGACTTGCTGCCGGAGGAAAGTATCCAAACCTGTAGCGAAGCTCTCCCCGCAGAGACGGCTATGATCACTCTCCACCCCCTCTCCAGTCTGCTCCTGTGCCCTCACTGCCGCTGCCCTCAGCCTGCGCCCGATCTAAAACCGCCCCAGCCCTCCAGTAAAGACAGACCTTTCTTGGCGGATCTCAAGGATGGCTTCTCTTGGTAACTATTTGTGGGTTTTTTTCAGTCAAGCATTGATTCAGAGGCTTGTAATGAAATGGATAGTGAGAGAAAGCGTGGAGCTTATGCAGCTGTGAGCCTCCTCTCCGCCATCTTAACCGGAAGTCCCAGAACCAATTCCTATGAAAAACACTAGAGGCCATAGGGATAAAGGAATGTTTCCTTAAAATAATCAGCAGCATCTATCTAAAACCATCAGCAAACATTATTTGTAATGGAAAAGAACTGAACACATTCACAATAAAATCAGAGCCAAAATAAAGATGCCATTATCACCACTATTATTCAGTATTGTGCTAGAAATGTTTGCTTTATCCAAAAGAAAAAAAAAAAAAAAACAAAATAGACCTTTAATTAAATTAATTTTAAAAAAAGAAAAAAATACATTATAGGATCAAAAATGAAAAGGGTGAACATATTTCCAATGAAAAAGAAATTAAAACAATAATAGGAGCTATTTTGCCAAATTGTATGCCAAATCTGATAATCTAATCTAAATATAAATTGCCCAAATTAACAGAAGAGTAAATACATGACTTAAATAGTCCCATTTTGGAAAAAGAAATTGAATAAATTATCAATTAATTCCCTAAGAAAAAATCCCCAGGACAAAATAGATTTATAAGGGAATTCTGCAAAACATTGAAAAAAACAATGAATTCCAAAACTGTATAAACTATTTGGAAAGATAGGTAAAATGAGTCCTGCCAAATTCTTTCTATAGCACAAATATGGTATTGATACCCAAACCAGAAAAAGCCAAAACCAAGAAAGAAAATTACAGACCAATCTCCCTAATGAATATCAATGCAAAGATTTTCAATAAAATATTAGCAAAAATATTGGAACTTATCTGCAGTCTAATACATTATGATCAGGTGGAATTTATTAAAGCTATGCAGGACTGGTTCAATATGAGGAAAACTATTGCCAGAATTGACCATATAAGTAGTAAATGCAACAAAAAAAAAATTGATAAATCTTAATAGATGCAAAAAAAGTTTTGACAAAATACAGAACCAATTCCTATGAAAAACACTAGAGGCCATAGGGATAAAGGAATGTTTCCTTAAAATAATCAGCAGCATCTATCTAAAACCATCAGCAAATGGTTTTATTTGTAATGGAAAAGAACTGAACACATTCACAATAAAATCAGAGCCAAAATAAAGATGCCATTATCACCACTATTATTCAGTATTGTGCTAGAAATGTTTGCTTTATCCAAAAGAAAAAAAAAAAAGAGAGATTAAAGGAATTAAAATTGGCAGTTAGGAAATAAAACTATTAAAAACTATTACTCTTTGTAGATGATATGATTATATAATTAGAGAATCCTAGAAAATCATCCAAAAAACTACTTGATACAATTAATAGCTTTATCAAGTTTCAAGATATAAAGTAAACCAACACAAATCATCATTATTTCTATATATTACAAAGACCAGCAGCAAGAGATAGAAAGAGAAATTCCATTTAAAATAACTGTAGACAAAATAAAATAAAAAAGACAAAATCCCTGCCAAGACAAACCCAAGAACTATACAAGCACAATTATAAAACACTTCTTATGTGAACAAAATCAGATCTAAAAAATTGAAAAAAATATCAATTGTTTATGGGCAGGTTGAGTTAATATAACAAAAAATGACAGTTCTACCTAAATTGATTTATTTGTTCAGTGCCAGGGCAATCAAACCACCAAAATCTTATTTTAAAGAAGTAAAAAGAAAATAATAAAATTCATCTGAAAGAACAAAAAGCAAGAATATCAAGAAAATCAATAGAAAAAAAATAGGAAAAAAAAACACATAAAAAGCTTGATGGCTTAGCAGTACCAGAGCTAAAATTCTATTCTAAAGCATCAGTCATCAAAACCATTTGATACTGGTTAAGAAAGAAAGTGGCAGATCAGTGGAATAGGTGAGATGCACATGACACAATAATCAATGATTATAGTAATCTGGTATTTGATAAATCCCCAAACCCCAGCTTCTGGAATAAAAATTCACTATTTCACAGAAATTGTTTGGAAAACTGGAAAATAATCAAAAACCTACATCTCACACACCATACCAAAATAAGATCAAAATAGATAAATGATTTGGGCACAAGAATTTGATAACATAATCAAATTAGGAGAACAAGGATTAGTTTACCTATCAGATCTTGGGAAAAGGGACCAAAGAAGAACTAGATAACATTATGCAATTCAAAATAGACAAAATTTTTACATGGAATTAAACTTTTTTTTTTTTTGCTCAATCAAATCCAATATAAACAAGATTAAAAAGAAAGTACAAAGCTTGGGGAAAAAATGTTTACAGCTTTTGTTTCTGATAAAGGTCTTATTTTTTAAAATATATAAAGAATTGTGTCAAATTTATAAGAATGCAAGTCATTCCTCAGTGGATAAGTAGTAAAAGGATATGAAGAGACATTTTTCAGATGAAAAAATTAAAGTTATCTATTGTTATATGAAAAGATGTTCTAAATCACTATTGGTTAGAAAAATGCAAATTAAAACAGCTCTTAGGTACCACCTCATAACTCTCAGATTGACTAAGATTACAGAAAAAGATAATAAAAAATGTTGGAAGGGATTCAGGAAAACTGGGATGTTAATTTATTGTTGGTAGTGTTGTGCAATGATGCAACTATCCTGGAGAACAATTTGCAACTCTGCTCAAAGGGTTATAAAACTGTGTATAACCTTTGAAACCAGCAAAGCCACTACTGAGTCTGAATTCCAAAGAAATCATAAAGCAGCTCTTTTTGTGGTGTCAAAGAATTGGAAAATCAGTAGATATCCATAAATTGGGGAATGGCTGAGTATTCCATCACTTATATAGAAGTGATGGAATATTACTGTTGTATAAAAAATGATGAACAAGCTGATTTTAGAAAGGCCTGAAAAGAGCTATGTGAAATGATGCTAAGCAAAACAGACAGAGCCGGTAATACATTGTACATAGTAACAGCAACATTGTACAATGACCAACTGTGAAAGATTTCTCAATGGCTTTGTGGTCCAAGGCAATCCCAATAAACTTTGGATTAAAAAAACACCATCAGCATCCAGAAAGAGAATGATAGAGACTGGATGTAAATGAATACATGCTCTGTGCACTTTTTTGTGCTTTTTTTTTTCTAGTGCATTTTATTCCTTTTTTTCTGATTTTTATCTCCCAACATGATTCATAAAGAAATATGCATTAACAACTTAATGTACATGTTTAACCAGAAAAAATAAAACAATAAAAAATAAATTTGAAAAGAATATAATATAAACTAATTATCCTGGCATTTAACACATTCTAGAATAAGTGATTACTCAACCTTTAAACCTAATATATCATTACTCCTGGATTGGTATACATATCAGTTCTGAGATGGATTAACTTCTAGGACTCCTTTTGGCCTTGTACTTTCCTATCTCTGTACCTTTACCTACACAGTTTTTTCCTCTCTGGCATCTGTTGAAACCTTTCCCTATTTTTAAGACATAGCTTTAAAGATTTTTGTGCTTTCTGAGGTTGGAATTTGCATTGGTACTATGCATATTTTACAGAGGACTATATCTGGATTCTGCTCTGCCATTATTTCATTGTTTTATGTCATGATTATTTGAACACAAACTTTTTTCTTTTTTATAGTTTTTGTTTTCAAACATATGCAATATGTTTTCAATTCTTATCCTTGTAAAATCTTGTGTTTTACTATTTTCTCCTTCCTTTCACTAATCCCCTCCCCTAGATGGCAAGTAATCAAATACATGTTAAACATGTGCAATCCTTCTATACATATTTCCACAATCATCATGATACACAAGAAAAATCAGGTGAAAAAGGAAAATATGAGTAAGAAAAAAATATGTAAATAAACAATAACAAAAAAAGTGAAAATTTTATATTGTGATCCACACTCAGTCACCACAGTCCTCTCTCTGGACACATATAGCTCCATCTCAAAACCATCTTCCTGAAATACTTGGTTGTTGGAGTCATGCACATCAAAATTAATAATCATCATCTTGCTGTTGCCATGTATAATGATCTCCTGGTTCTGCTCATTTCACTTAACATCAGTTCATGTAAGTCTCTCCCTCTCTGATCATTTCTTATAGAACAATAATATTACATAACAATCATATACCATAACCTATTCAGTCCTTCAACTGATGAGCATCTACTCAATTTCTAGTTTCTTGCCACTACAAAATAGGCTGCTACCAACATTTTTGTACATGTGAATCCTTTTTTCCCTTTTTTTTAGTATCTCTTTGGGATACAGCCCAGTAACAACACTGCTGCATCCAAGAGTATGCATAGTTTGATAGCCCTTTGGGCTCAGTTCCAAATTGCTCTCCAGAATGGTTGGATGCATTCACAATTCCATCAACGATGTATTAGTGTCCCAGTTTTTCTATTTCCCCTCCAACATTAGTCATTATCTTTTCCTGTCATTTTAACCACTTTGAGAGGTGGGTAGCTGTATTTAAGAGTTTTTTTTTTTAATTTTCATTTCTCTAATAGTGATTTAGAGCATATTTTCATATGACCAGAAATGATTTTATTTTCTTTATCTGAAAATTGACTGTTGAACATAAATTTAAACTTCCTCCAATTACATGTAATGCTCAGTGCACCACACGTATTTGAATAATTTGATGAATCCTTGGTCTCACTTATATAGTTAAAATACCAGGGAAAATCCCAAATTCTTCATACCTTCTGTAATTCTTATCCCTATTTTTCCTGTAAATTCTCCAGAAAGAAGATCATGTAGAATCTCCAATATAGACACACTATAAGTTTTTCCCATGTTATCTCACATTTCTACTACACTGTACTTTCCAATCTCATATATCCTTGATTCTGTGTTTTATATCAACCCTCAACTCATAAAACAGATTAAAATACAAAGTGGCCTTGCAAATAACCACTCTATATACATTAGTTAAACTGAATTGAATCTGAATGCTTCACATAGAACTTCCACCAGACTCCCAATTGTTGGGAAGCTCTGTTTATGATTCTCTGACAGAACATGAAGATATAGTGATCTCTTAATTAATTTTTATGTGTTTGTCAGCAGGGAAAACAGTTGATATGTGGAATGAGAGCTTAAAATGACTAAAGAATTCTTGGCTGTTGTAGAAGAATATGCATAAGAAGTCTGTGATAGGATTCACAGACTATGTTCCTGAGTACCTTTTCATATTGATTCAGAATGATTGGGATTTAAGAGCAGTCAACTTTCCATAAAAATTCCTCACAATAATTAGAAAAGGATGTATTTTGATGTGGTTAAGAGCAGGTATACATGAGCAGGTACAATAACCCATTTTCTATGAAGAAATGGCCATGTTGGCCTCAGTAAACACACACACACACACACACACACACACACACACACCCCTCCACTAGAAATATATGGTCGTTGGTGAAGCTTGTAACTATGCCATGCTTCCCAGATGCTTCAGCAGATCAATAATTGTCCCTAAACTAACAAAGAACAATCCACAATCCTCTTCTCCATGCAAAGGATATGGAACATCAGGCAAATAGAGGGGAAAATTATTTGTGCTTTTCTGTCCAAATTCATGTTCCCTTTCACTGGCATGAACAACTAGGAATTGAATGTATAGAGCTCAAATCTATCACACACACACAAAAAAAAAAAAAAAAAGCCATGGAGGCTTTTTTTTTCTTTTATTAAATTGGCATATCGCTTGAAACTGGCCTGTCAACTGTGACTTGGCAGACATATAGCATTTTTCTCTATAATGATATTTGTTTTCACATAATTCAATCTGCTTGTGTTTGTTTTAATATGCATAGAAACTGGAGCCTGGGAAAAAGCTGGGGAGAGAATACAATTCTAAAATAGGTTGCTTTCTCTATTCTACAATTCATTCACTGGAGGTTATTGAATAAAATCTTAAACTACTTTTATGTGCCTCTATAAAATGGGGGAGGGGGATAATCTACCTCATTCAATCTACAGGGACCATATGTGGATAAATCAAGATAATAAACATGAAAGTCGTTTTTAAGGAAAAGGATAAAGGAATAAATATTATCTCACTATCTCATAACAACTGTGCAAGACAAGTGCTGTTATTAACCCCATTTTGCAGTTGGAAAATCTGAAGTGGACCAAAATTAAGTAACTTATCCAGAATAACACTAATAAAAATCTAAGGCTGGATTTAAATTCAGGTCTTCCTGACTCCAGGCTCAGTATTTCATCCACTATACTGTATAGCTAGCTAGTTAGGGGATTCAATTAAATTTACCCCCCCTCGCCATTTTTGCAGATTTAAGCAACAATGAACATGAAGAATTATATATAATCTTAGACTTTATTATATTGATGTTTTGCTGAAATACTTTTTTAAACTTTCTTTTCAATTATTTGTTTAAAGTGAGACTCCTTGGATGAGAAAAGGAGAGATATTTTGAAAATAAAGATTATATAAAATAAAATGCTGTTTAAAATATTTATAAACCTAATATTATATTTGAAGAAATTCACAACAATTACATAGAAGATAAAAATATATGTGAATAAATAGAATAAAATAGGCTTAAAAAAAAGTAAATGAATGACCAGAAAAATATGAGCCAGTCATGTGTCAAGAAGAGATAATTCATGGACAGCTTGTATACTCCTTTGGAAAACAAATTTTAAAAATCAAGAGAAAGAAGCCTAAATATATTTGGTAGACTCCCTATGATGGACATATAAGAGGAAATAAACAAGTACCACACAGGATGGATAAGTATGTATGTGTTTGCAGGACACATCATTGATCCATTTCAATGAGATTTATCAGAGTGAAGACAGTTTCACTTAAATATTGATTTCCAATAGCATAACTATTCATTTTTATTATTTAAACAGCACTTGAATAATGTTTTGTCCTTCATTTAAAAGATCACAAGCTTAGAATCTATATAATCAGATAATCATGAACTGTGAACTTGAGTATACATAAGCAAATTCTAGTGTCCTGAGAAAGCTCAGCAATACAAACAACCAAAGACTTTTTACTTTGAGCCAGAACATCTGGATTCTGGTCCTAATTGTTCTACTTTCTTAATATGCCATTTTGGGAAATTCCTTCTTTCCCTTTCAATATGGAGGGAGTCTGAATGAAACTACAGTGATTATTCACTAGAGAATGTTCAAGTGTCTTCTGACTAGATCTTATCTCCTGTATAATTCTGTGATTTCTTCATAGACAAAAATAGGGCAAGAACAGGTAAAATTGTATTCTTTTATATATTCCAGGAATCACCAACTCTTTTAACTTAGAAATTAGGGAATATTTCATCATCCAACAATTCAGGCCTCTCAATAATGAGCTAGAATAATGACACAGCTGATAGATAATTGGACTTGTAATTAAGAAGATCTTAGTTTAAAAATCTGCCTGTGATATTAGGCAGCACACTATGACCCTGGACAAACTATCTTAAAACTCTCAACTTCAGTTTTCTAATAGATAAAATTCTGATAACAGTATCAACCCTTTCAGGGATGTTGTGAGAATATAAGTTTACATTTGTGAGGAGCAACTGAAGGTTTTATATAAATGCTAACTATTGTTACAAGCAATACCAAAGAGCTGTGGTGACTGCTCTAATGTGGTCCAGGAGAAAAGGACTAGTTTTTTTTTTTTTTTCTCCCTGCCAGCCATCTCTTGGAGTATGCAAAGATGTTCTCTTGTTGATTCCATTCAATCAAGTGAGGGTTCTGGATCTGTCCCAATTACTCTAAAAGTAGTCAATTCAGCCTTACTACATGTGAAATAAGATGGTTGGATTAGATTGTTTAATTCACTAAGCATTTATTAAGAGTTTTTTTATTTCCTCAGTTACTTTATATATCTTAGAATATAGGATTTAACAGTCTTCAAATCTAAAATTTTCTCATTCAAGTTCCTGAAGCAATGTCTTGAGTCAGATGAGACTGAGGCTAGAGATACAAAGAATTGATGATGCACATCTCATGTTGGGCAATATCCTGGGAAAGCAGAAACCTGCAGCTAAAGCCAAAGTGGTTGGCAATGAGAGAGGAGAAGAGAAAAAGGGAGGGAGGCAAGGAGAGAAAGGGGCAGAAAAGAGAGAGATGGAAGAAGGGACAGAGAAAGAGAGGGAGAAACACAGATATATAGAGACAGAGAGATACAAATGCAGAGAAAGAGAAAGAGTGAGAGACAGACACAGAGACAGATCCAGAAAGACACACAGAGAAAAAGAGAGTGAGAGCTATACAAACACACAAAGGCAAAAAGAGTATTGCTAAAAATGGGGTACATTAATACAAACTGACAAGGCTGTCCCTGCCTCCAAAAGCTTACTTTCTAAAGGATTCTGACAAGGGCAAGGGGTGGGGAGGATGATAAAGGAATCTTTGGGAGATGGAAGGTAAGGAAAGTGAAAGCTTAGGTCTGTATAAGATAAAATAAAAGTCCATTTATGAGAAACCAGAGTAGCTAGTCTTATTTTCCAAAAAAAAAATAGTATTATAAGATGTAATTTGAGCTTATGATTAAATAGTAATCAGACCAACAGATTTATTTAAACTTAAGAGTGAAATTTTAAAATCACTGCTTTTTAGAAGAAAAATTTTAAAAATTGCTGACTTATTGAATATATAACAGTCTAAATTTAAAAGGAAGTAAAAATTGTTCGTTGTTGTTTCATTTTTAATATAGTTAGCATGTTTCCAGCTCTTAGGCTAGTCTTAGAAATATATTTAAAAGCCTTTCATTTCCTTCCTTTCTTTCTTTCCTACTGACTTACTCTTTTATTCCCCTGCTTATGTTTAAACCATTGAGTCTTAACACTGAAAAAAAAATTCACATTGGTCAGTATTTTTCAAACCATCAAGAAACCTTCAAAAGATGATTTCATTTCTCTTCCGCATACAGGGAAAAATACATATTTTCAAGGAAATCTTACTTTTAAAAATTCAAGATTAAAAAGGTCAAGAATTACAAGGAAATTAATCAAAAAAAAAATGCAATGAAAGTGGCTTGGCTGTGCCAGATCTAAAAGTATATTAAAAAGCAGTTGTCATCAAAACCATTAGGTACTGGCTAAGAAATAAGAGTAGGAATCACTGAAATTGATTAGGTTCACATGACAAAATTGTCAATGACTATAGTAATCTAGTGTTTAACAAACCCAAAGACCACAGCTTTGGGGATAAAAACCCACTACTTCACAAAAACTCCTGGAAAAATTGAAACTACAATCTAGTATTTGACAAACCCAAAGACTCCAGTTTTTGGGATAAGAATGCAGTATTTGACAAAAATTGCTGGGAAAATTGGAAATTAGTATGGCACAAACTAGGCATTGACCCACACAACACCGTACACCAAGATAAAGTCAAAATGGGTTCATGACCTAGGCATAAAGAATGAGATTATAAAGAAATTGGAAGAGCATAGATAGGATAGTTTACCTCTCAGGACTATGGAAGAGGGAGGAATTTATGACCAAAGAAGAACTAGAGATCACTAATGACTACAAAAAAGAAAATTTTGATTATATCCAATTGAAAAGTTTTTGTACAAACAAAACAAATGCAGACAACATTAGAAGGGAAACAATGAACTGGAAAAACATTTTTACAGTCAAAAGTTCTGATAAAGGCCTCATTTCCAAAATGTATAGAGAACTGACTCTAATTTGTAAATCAAGCCATTCTCCAATTGATAAATGGTCAAAGGATATGAATAGACAATTCTCAGACAAAGAAATTAAAACTATTTATAGCCATATGAAAATATGCTCCAAATCATTACTAATCAGAGAAATGCAAATTAAGAGATACCACTCTGAGATACCACTACACACCTGTCAGATTGGCTAGAATGACGGGAAAGAAAATGCAGAATGTTGGAGGGGATGTGGGAAAACAGGGACACTGATACATTGTTGGTGGAATTGTGAACACATCCAGCTATTCTGGAAAGCAATTTGGAACTATGCTTACAAAGTTATCAAACTGTGCATACCCTTTGATCCAGCAGTGTTTCTACTGGACTTATACCCCAAAGAGATACTAAAGAAGGGAAAGTGACCTGTATGTGCCAAAATGTTTGTGGCAGCCCTGTTTGTAGTGGCTAGAAGCTGGAAAATGAATGGATGCCCATCAATTGGAGAATGGTTGAGTAAATTGTGGTATATGAATGTTGTGGAATATTATTGCTCTGTAAGAAATGACCAACAGGATGAATACAGAGAGGACTGGTGAAACTTACATGAACTGATGCTAAGTGAAACGAGCAGAACCAGGAGATCATTATATACCTCAACAACGATACTGTTTGAGCATATATTCTGATGGAAATATATTCTGATGGAATGTTATGGAATATTATTGTTCTATAAGAAATGACCAGCAGAACGAATACAGAGAGGCTTGGAGAGACTTACATGAACCAATGCTAAGTGAAATGAGCAGAATCAGGAGATCTTTATATACTTCAACAATGATACTGTATGAAGATGTATTCTGATGGAAGTAGATTTCTTTGACAAAGAGACCTAACTCAGTTTCAATTGATTAATGATGGACAGAAGCAGCTACACCCAAAGAAAGAACACTGGGAAATGAATATAATCTGCTTGCATTTTTGTTTTTCTTCCTGGGTTATTTATACCTTCTGAATCCAATTCCCTCTGTGCAACAAGAGAACTGTTCGTTTGTGCATACATATATTGTATCTAGAATATACTGCAACATATTTAACATATATAGCACTGTTTGCCATCTAGGGGAGGAGGTGGAGGGAGGGAGGGGAAAAATCTGAACAGAAGTGAGTGCAAGGGATAATGTTGTAAGAAATTACCCTGGCATGGGTTCTGTCAATAAAAAGTCATTATAAAATAAAAGTAAAAAAGAAAGAAAGAATAAACACAGATTTTTTAAAAAGAAGAATTTGACTTATGAAACTTTAACCCAGAGTGACAGGAAATCTATAGGTAGGACATGCTTAGAACCTAGAAAAAACTTGTTGTGGCTTTCTGAATATAGTGAGCTCTTTAGGATATAAACCCAATGAAATTGGCGATCTGGATTTAATACTCCAATTACCTGTGACCAACTAAGAGGTGTAGTTCTTTTGCAGAGACTTCAGCACAGATTAATTACCCCATACCAGCATATGAGCAAATTGCTTCTGCTGCTATCAAGGCATGGGGCTTTATACCAGCTAAACAGGATAGAGAAGAGGCCTTCATGAAAAGAGCACAAGGGCCAAATGAAACTTTTGCTGATTTTGCAGGACGACTGCAGAGAGCTGTCATACGAACTATTGGTGAAAATATAGCAACATAAATTATGATAAAGCAACTTGCTAAACAAAATACTAATGAGGTTTGTAAAAGAATTATACTAGAACTACACAAGGATGCTCTTTTCTTTTTAATAACTTTTTATTGATAGAACCCATGCCAGGATAATTTTTTACAGCATTATCCCTTGCACTCACTTCTGTTCCAATTTTTCCCCTCCCTCCCTCCACCCCCTCCCCTAGATGGCAACCAGTCCTTTACATGTCGAATAGGTTACAGTATATCCTAGATACAATATATGTGTGCAGAACCGAACAGCTTTCTTGTTGCACAGAGAGAATTGAATTCTGAAGGTATAAATAACCCGGGAAGAAAAACAAAAATGCAAGCAGTTTATATTCATTTCCTAGTCTTCTTTCTTTGGGTGTAGCTGCTTCTGTCCATCTTAGATCAATTGAAACTGAATTAGCTCTCTTTATCGAAGAGATCCACTTCCATCAGAATACAAGGGATGCTCCTTTAGAGGAGATCATAAGATGTTGTGCCACAGTAGCTACAAATACCTTTTATATCCAGGCTATGATGCAGACTTCCCAAGATCTGAACATGGAAAGAAAGAGTCCCTTTTGGCAAGGGACTTCCAGAGAGACTTGTCAATGCTTTCAATGTGGTAAAGTAGGATGTTTGAAAGTTTAATGTTGGCATAAAGACAGGGTGAGAAAACAGGATGAGGGGCCCAGCTCCAAGGGCCAAAGCAAAAAATACTTGAGGCATCATGGCACACGATGCTACACTCACAGAGTCTTTAGAAGTTCAGTAGTGATCAATCAACCAAGGAGCAATCTGATGGAAGAAAAGGATTACATAATCCATCAGCCAGGAAGAAACCTGATTGGAGAAAATGATTACAATTGGGGAGAATAGAGTTGGATGCAGCTGGAACTGTTGAGATATCCCCTGGAGAGGTGAAATCTGTTCCTCTCCAGCCTATGGATCCCTTGCCTCCAGGCACAGTAGACTCAACAATTTCACCTCCTGAGAGTATTTACAATGTCCATTCATACAATAATGTGGGAAACTGGGGAATGTATAGAAAATATCCCAGTCACATACAGGTAGATAATATGTGACATCAACCAGGAGAAGTATTAGCCTTAGGTTTATTGATACAGACTCCTAATCGGCAATCTGGTGATAGTTGCCCAGATTCTGACTCCAAGAAACAGAATCCAGGAATATTATGGACTGCAGCAGTTACAGTTGACTGGCCTATGCTTACTATCTATATTAATGGTATACCATTAGAAGGATTGGTAAACACAGGTACAGATCATACAGTCACTAGAGGTACCAACTGGCCCAGTCACTGGCCAAAGGTTAAGGCAGACTCTTACATGTCTGGCATAGGAGGATCAATAGCAGCTGAAGTTAGTGCTTCCTCTTTGAGATAGACATTTGAAGACGAAACAGGAGTTTTTACCCCTTTTATGGGTGAAAAAATCCCCATCAATTTGGGGGGAAGAGACATTTTACAGCAATTAGGATTACAAATAAGTACTTCAGGTTTTTAGACAGGGCTGCTGTTGAAGGTCTGCCTGAACTCTGACCTCTTCCCATTCAATGGAAACCTGATACACCAGTGTGAATAGAACAGTGGCCCTTAGCTAGCAATAAAATTCAGGCCTTATTAGATATAGTACAGGAGCAACTTGACCAAGGACATTTACAACCTTCTCTAAGTCCTTGGAATTCCCCTGTATTTGTTGTAAATAAGAAATCTGGAAAATGGGGGGTGTTGACTGATTTAAGAAAAGTAAACAAAGAGACAGAAACTATAGAAATGCTTCAGACTGAACTTCCATCTCTTACTCATTTGCCTGGAGAATGGCCTGTTTGGGTTATAGACATTAAGAATTGTTTCTATTCTATCCCTCTAGATAAAGAGGATATGAAAAGATTTGCCTTTTCAGTGCCCAGCATTAATTTACCTGAGCCTTATAAAAGATTTGAATGGACAGTTTTGCCACAGAGCATGAAAAACAGCCCTACTATGTGTCAAATATATGTTGCTGCTGCTCTTACTCCAATAAGAAAAACATTTCCAAAAGTAAAATTATTACATTACATGGATGATATATCGGGATGTGTAACTCAGGAGCAAATGTTAGAAGCATGTCTACAAAAGATCATAGAAACACTAAGGAACTACAAATTGCATATATCTACAGAAAAAATTCAAACACAGGCTCCTTTTCAATATTTAGGATATGAAGTACATCTTAAGGTGCTTACAGTACAAAAACTTTCCTTAAGAACAGAGAAGCTAAACACTTTAAATGACTTTCAGAAATTGATAGGAAATATTTAATGGATGTGTCTACTGTTAGTGTTGACTACCTATCAATTGCCACCATCATATGACAGTTTAAGGGGAGATACTTTAAACTCACCACACCAACTTACAAAAGAAGCTCAAGAGACTTTGAGAAAAGTAGAACTGGCTTTATCCAATGTGGTTGAAAGAGTCACTCAAAAACCCTTGGAAATATCCGTTTTTACACAAAAGAGGCACCCACAGTAGTCCTTCATCAAGGACACAGTGTGATAGAGTGTGGGAACCTCCCAGCACAGCCAAAACAAAGCCTTACTCCTTAGTCAGTGCTTGTGGCTAGAATTTTATTAAAGACCATTAAGCGAGCAGTATAATTATCTGGGATAAGACCTGACAAGATATACACCTTTTACACCAATTCACAAATTAATGTATGCTGTGAAACCATCCCCAAGTGAAGAATTTTACTTGCCATGGCTCCAAATTTTACACATGTCTCCATTAAAGATAACCAGACTATTACATAATTGGTGATGTCTTCTTGAAGAAAAGTTTTCTAATTGGGACACTGATACATTATTGTTGGAATTGTGAATACATCAAGCCATTTTGGAGAGCTATTTGGAACTATCCTCAAAAAGTTATCAAATTGTGCATACCGTTTGATCCAGCAGTGTTACTACTGGACTTATATCCCAAAGAAATCTTAAAGAAGGGAAAGGGACCTGTATGTGCAAAAATATGTGTGGTAGCCCTTTTTGTAGTGGCAAGAACCTGGAAACTGAATGGATGGCCATCAGTTGGAGAATGGCTGAATAAATCGTGGTATATGAATGTTATGGAATATTACTGTTCTGTAAGAAATGACTAACAGCATGATTTTAGAAAGGCCTGGAGAGACTTATATGAACTGATGCTGAGTGAAAAGCACAGGACCAGGAGATCATTATATACATCAACAACAATGCCATATGATGATCAATTCTGATGGATGTGAGTCTCTTCAACAATGAGATGAACCAAATCAGTTCCATTTGTTCAATAATTAATAGAACCAGCTACACCCAGCAAGAGAACTCTGAGAAATGAGTGTAAACCACTACATAGCATTTGCAATCTCTATGTTTTTGTCTGCTTGCATTTTTGATTTCCTTCACAAGTTAATTGTACATTGTTTCAAAGTTAGATTCTTCTTGTGCAACAAAATAACCATATGGATATATATACATATATTGTATTTAATATATACTTTAACATATTTAATATATATTGGTCTATCTGCCATCTTGGGAGGTGAGGGGGAGAAGGAGAGGAAAAATTGGAACAAAAGGTTTTGCAGTTGTCAATGCTGAAAAATTACTCATATATCGTTTTAATAAAAAGTTATAATAAAAATAAAATAAAATAAAATCTATTTTTAATGATTTAAAAATTTAAAAAAAATATTTCTTAAGTTCTTCTAAATGGACCAACTATCTTTACAGAAGCATCAAAACATAATATTTGTGCTGAATACTCTCGTGACTTAACAATAAAGAGAGTAGTCAGAATTCCTTTTCAATCCACTCAGTAGAATGAATTGTATGCAATCATTCTAGATATTACTTATTATCCAGGATATATAAATATAATATCTGATTCGGCCTATTCCCTAGGTGTGATACAAAAAATTGCCACAGTCCAAATAAAATTTGTAGCTTCCAATATAGATCAGCTCTTTAAGGAACTTCATGAACAAGTGAGAAAGCATCCAGGTAAGATTTATGTCTTGCATGTCCACTGTCATAGTGAGCTTCCAGATCCTATTTATGATAGTAATTCAAAGGCAGATAGCTTTCTATGTTGACCAATACTTCTTTATTTCAGGAAGCCCAAAAATCTCAATTTAAATATCATCAGGCAGCTCGAGCTTTATGTTTGAAATTGGGATAACAAGAGAGGAAGCTAGGAGCATAGAAAAAGCCTGTACAGTTTGCCTTCCTTTCCACGCTCCTATGCTCTCTCCAGGGAAGCACCTTCATGATTTGAGACCCAATGACATTTGGCAAATGGATGTGACCCATTATAAATCTTTTGGTTGTCTGTCTTTTATCCATGTTGTAGTAGACACCTTTTCAGGATTTATTTTTGCAATATCAGCAGCAAAAACAACTGCCCAAGTTGTCACTGAATTCCTTATACAAGCATTTGCAATTATGGATGTGCAACAAGCAATAAAAACAGATAATGGATCTGCATATACTTCTAAACATTTTACACACTTTAGTGTACAGTATCAGATTTTACATACCATTGGCATACCATAAAAATATAAAAGGGAAGGAGGAAAAGCAGGTCTTTTAAAGACATAATTATTTATTTCCCTATATGGGAAAATGACATGTTTAATTCTTGAGAACTGTGTCTTTGTTAAGTGTATACTTAAAGGGCATAGATATAATTTGAGTTTATTGTGATGACATAATAAAGAACCTATAGGTGAAAAAGAGATTTTACAGGAAGAAGAGGGAAAGGGAGAGAAAGTCGGGAAAATTACATAACATGCAGAAGCTAAAAATACCTACTACAATTGAGGGAAAGAAGGGAAGTGCATAATCTTTGTATGAAATTTAATCTCATCAATTTGTCTCAAAGAGATAATATCAGACAAATGTATTTTAATATAGAAACTTGTCTGATATTATAGGGAAGTAGGAGGAGAAAGAGGAAAGGAAAGGAGAAGGTAATAGAAGGGAGAAGAGAAGCAGAAGGGGAAAGGAATAAGAAATGGGGAGAAGTTATCAAAGGGGATGTCAGATTTAGGGAGATGGTAGTTAGAAGCAAAATGTTGATGGGAGAGAGAAAGGAAGAAAGGAAAGAGAAAAAAAATAACTGAAGGAAAATTAAATAGTGGGAAATACAGGATTCATTATTTTAACTGTGACTTGAATAGGATGAACTCTCCCATGAAACAAAAGCAGATAATAGACTGGTTTAAAAGTCAGAATCCTACAATATGTTATTTACAAGAGACACATTTGAAGCAGAGTGATACATACAGTACAGAGGTAAAAAGCTGGACCAGAATCTCTTAAAAAAAAAAAAATCTAAGGTAGTATAAGGCTGGAACTAAGCACTGAGGTCGGGACTGCTGAGCACTTGAGGCTAACTTCTGATTGGACAATACTTTATGGGCATATGCTTGGAAAATGGTTCTTTCCACTATCCATACTGGCTCAATGATTGGTGTATAGAGGATTGTAGGAGGGACTAAGGGGTGGAATAAGACTAGCCAGAGACACACTCTCAGTGGTAGATGAAGGGGAAGGTGGTTTAGGAGATTCTGCTTCCATCTGGTTCAATCCTGCATCTAAGACCAAGAATAAAGATTGAGGACTTTTGCTTATCCTGACTCTGGCTCATTCTGGGGTGTCCTGGGTGCTAGCATGCTCGTTACAGGTAGTGATCCTGATCTCAGATCAAGCAAAAACAAAAATAGTTCTAATTAAAAGAGATAAGATAAAAAACTACATCTTACTAAAGGATACCACAGATATTGAAGAAATATCAATACTAAACATATATACACAAAGATTTATAGTATCCAGGCTCTTAGAGGAGATGTTAAGTCAGTTGCAAGAAGAAATAGACAGCAAAACTATACTACTTGGGTATCTCAACCTTGCTGTGTCAAAACTAGATAAACCAAACCACAAAATAAGTAAGAAATAAGTTAAGGTGAGAAGTAAAATTTTAGAAAAGTTAGGTCTATCATACCTAACTTTTGAGAAAATTGAATGGAGACAGAAAGGAATATATTTTTTTTCTTAGCAGTACATGGAACCTACACAACAATTGACCATGTATGTAAGGCACAAAAACCTCAAAATCAAATTCAGAAATGCAGAAATAGTAAATGCATCTTTTTTTCAGATCATGATGCAATAAAATTATATATAATATAGGGCAGAAAAAATAGACCAAATTTAATTGGAATAGCTTTCTTGAAACTGAACCAGTCTTGTATTTGTGATAAAAATCCCACTTGGTCATAATATGTTATCCTGCTGTAATCTCTTTGCTAATATATTATTTAAAATTTTTGTGTCAATATTAATCAAGGAGATTAGTCTGTAATTTTCTTTCTTTATTTTGGCTCTTCCTGATTTAAGCATCAATAGTATATTTGTGTCATACTCAGTCTATTTTTCAAATAGTTTACCTAGTATTGAAATTAATTTTTCTTTAAATGTTTGGTGGAATGCACTTGTAAATCTAGCTAGGCTTGGAGATTTGTCTTGAAGATTTCAATGGTGGCTTATTCCATTTATTTTTCCAAAATGATACTATTTAATATATTTCTTCTATTATTTTGGCCAATTTATATTTTCATAAATATTCATCTTTTTCTATTAGATTGTCAGACTTCTTGGCATACAGTTCGGCAAAATAGCTCCAAATTATTGTAATTTCTTTTTCATTGGTGCTAATTTCACCCTTTTCATTTTTGATGCTTGTATTTCTTTTTCTTTTTCTAATTAAGTTAAAGGTTTATCTTATTTGTTGATTTTTCATTAAACCAACTCTTAGTTTTAAAAATTAAATAGTTTTCTTAGCTTCAATTTTATTAATTTCTCCTTTGAGTTAAACATGTCTACCTTGTTTTCAATTGGGCATTTTTAATTTGGTTTTTCTAGTTTTTTTAGTTACATGCCAAGTTCATTGATCTTCTCTTTCTCTATTTTATTTATATAAATATTTAGAGATATAAAATTTCCTCTGAGAATTGTTTTGGTTGCATCTTTTATGGGTTTTTTTTATGTCATCTCATCATTGTCTTGGATGAAATTATTAATTTTTTCTGTGATTATTTGACTCATTCATTATTTAAATATAGATCATTTAATTTCCAAATAGCAGCCAGGTGATAAAAGTTCAGATCTTTTATTATCCCAATATAGCCCGGTTAGCTTAGAGGCCTATCTCTCTGCTTGGTTCCAAGAGCTCTCTCCGAATGTCACCAAATCCAAAGGTCTGGTCCTTCAGCCTCTGCCTCTGCTTTCTTCAGCCTCCAGCCAGCTCCAACTCTTCATGTCATTCCGCTGAAATCTCGACTTGTAGCGTCTTCACTCTCCAGAACTTCGACTGGCCCATTGGCCTATTTATGCTCCTTCCAGAGAGAGGGATTGTGGGTTTTCTCCCATAGTGCTCTCTGGCCCAATGACTTCAAGGGAGGTGTGAATTCATTGAACTCCAATGAGTAAAGGTGTGAACACAAGCCTTGTATTGATTAGTTCTACTTAGTACCTTGTTTCAGGTTCTGGCCAAAACATCTTCTTGTAAGATTAGATCAACTCTAATTAGTTAGCAGTTAGTAAGGATTCCAACATCTCCCCCTTTCTTTTGTTTTAAAACATAGGGGGCTTCTGAGGGGGTACACATAAATCCATCAATATAGGCCAGAACTTTGTAACAGATATACATGGTATACATAAATCCATCAATATGGGAGGCATTATACATAATTTACATAAGCACATAGCAATATAACACAGGCTAGTAGTAATGTAACAAATAACATGAATCATCCTGAAAATTTACACATGTCCATAAGTCCTAGAAACAGTCCAATAGGATTCCATTGTCCATTAGTTCATGTGCCAGGAATCCAATAGTTCCTGTAAGCTCTGAAGTACTGCAAAAAGTCTCATCAACAATTTTTCATCTTAAGGAACCCAATGATTCTTGCTGGTTTTTCAGGAACTGAAATAGTTTCATCTTGTGTTAGGAAATTCAAAGATTTCTGAAGCTTTTAAGAGTCCTTTTGACAGTTTCATAGTCAGCCATCTGATTCTTTCTTCATCAGTGGAAATATAAGCAGATCCTCTTCCCCAAGCAGTTAATCTAATTCCCTTCTATTTACCAAATTTGGGATTTCTCCTCATCATCTGGTAATTACATTGGAGCTGTTTGCATTGGATATTGTCTTGTTGTCTTAAAAGGCCTGTATTCTTCCCAACTGTGATCCTGATTGCTTTTCTGTTGGTTGATGACATCAGAGTTCTGAATTTCTAAAGTCTCTCTGGGTGTAACCTCAGCTGCTATCATGCCCCACCTGTCCTTTGATTGATACTTTAGAGCTGGGCCCTGCCTCTCATTCCTCTGGGTCAATATAAATTTAGAGGCCCAATGAAAGCCTCTGTTACATTTTGGACATGGGGTTTTGGGTTTTCTCTCACCCTGTCTTCTCACTCTATCTCCATATCTACAATGAGCTCTCAAATGTCCAATTTTTCCGCACTGAAAACATCGACGAGTTTCTCTAGAATTCCTCTGCCAAGAAGGACCTTGTCTTTCCAAGTTCACCATAGTCTGGGCATAATAAGCATTTGTGCCCACTGTGGCACAGCGTCTTATGATTTCCTCTAAAGAAGCATTTTTGTCTAGCCCCCATATAATTCTCTTGCAAACCTCATTGGCATTTTCCTTAGCCAAATGTCTAGTCATTATTTCTGTGGCAGCATTATCTCCAATGGTTCTTATTACAGCTGTTTGCAGACGTCCCACAAAATCTGCAAAAGGTTCATTGGGACCTTGCTCTATTTTTGTGAAAGCATTATTTCCATCTTTCTGTCCAGGGAGAGAATTCCAAGCTTTTATTGCAGCCTTAGAAATTTGCTCATACACTGTTATGGGATAATAAATCTGTTCTGAACTCTCTGCATACTGACCTTCACCAGCTAGTTGGTCAAAAGTGATTTGTACAACAGCTCCTTTTTGCCTATTGCGTCCCAAATTAAAAGGAGTGTATTTTCTCTCTTTTTGACCTGAGGAGTTGAGCTCTTCAATCACAGGATATGCATTTATAAAATCAGATATATCTTCTCCTTCATTTTTTGCCTTAATTAATGCTTTTTCTAATCTTGTTAAATTCTGCTTTACAGGAGAAGCTGACTGTGTTTCTGTCTCTCTCCCTCCCTCTTGTTCTACCCATGAAGGGTTAATTGCGGGGGGAGGGTCATGAGATGTGGAATCACCTAATTCCTCCTTCTGTGAAGTATCATACTCAGAATTGTAATTAACTCCATTCTCATCTGATTTGTCCTCCTTTTCACCTAGTAAAGTTGGCACTTCCTCCTGTACTTTCCTTTTCATCATTCTATCACTTAAATAACTTCTTATAGCCAATTGTATTACATTATATGTATTAATTATTGAGTTAGGCCCATTTTTATCATAGAATTGACAAAGATCCTCTCCAACCAATTTCCATTCATTTAGATCTAATTCCTTATCAAGAGAGAAACAAGGACATATGTCCTTTACACTTTGTAAAAATTCAGTGATTTGCTGTAAACTTATAATTAAACCTTGGCTTTCCATAATTTTGACAATGCTCTCTAAACATTTTCCTTGAACAGAAACAGGCTGTTTTCTAAATATCTGTCCCATCTTAGCTGAAATTCTACTTTAACTCTTTTAACAAAATTTCTTTGTTGCACTCACCCTAATTTCTGGGTTGAAGAGTCTTTTCCACTGGATCAGGATCAGAGGCTTTTCCACTTGAATCAGGATCGGAGCTTTTCCACTGAAATCCACTGAGGGGGTCTGTTTGCCCCACGTTGGGCGCTAAAATGTGGTGATCTTTTTCTTCTCAAAAAGCAGCCAGGTGATAAAAGTTCAGATCTTTTATTATCCCAATATAGCCCGGTTAGCTTAGAGGCCTATCTCTCTGCTTGGTTCCAAGAGCTCTCTCCGAATGTCACCAAATCCAAAGGTCTGGTCCTTCAGCCTCTGCCTCTGCTTTCTTCAGCCTCCAGCCAGCTCCAACTCTTCATGTCATTCCGCTGAAATCTCGACTTGTAGCGTCTTCACTCTCCAGAACTTCGACTGGCCCATTGGCCTATTTATGCTCCTTCCAGAGAGAGGGATTGTGGGTTTTCTCCCATAGTGCTCTCTGGCCCAATGACTTCAAGAGAGGTGTGAATTCATTGAACTCCAATGAGTAAAGGTGTGAACACAAGCCTTGTATTGATTAGTTCTACTTAGTACCTTGTTTCAGGTTCTGGCCAAAACATCTTCTTGTAAGATTAGATCAACTCTAATTAGTTAGCAGTTAGTAAGGATTCCAACATTTTTTAATCTATGTTTCCCTTCTCTATTCAATTTTCTCCTAAAATCTAGCATATCTACATTTTCTAAGATCCTATTTAACCTCCCTTGTATCTTTCTAGTCTATTTTGTCATTAGTTTTATCTGATTTTGAGAGGCAAACGTTGAAGCCCCCTATTAATATAGTTTTGCTGTACATTTCTTCTTGTAACTGGCTTAATATATGCTCTAGGAATTTGTATGCTCTACCACTTGGTGCATATACATTTATTATCAATATTCCTTCATTTTTAAGGTTATTTTTATTGAAATGTTCTTTTCTTCCTTATCTCTTTTAATTAGATCTATTTTTCCCTTTGCTTTATCTGAAATCAAAATAACTATCCCCACTTTTTTGCTTCAGCTGAAACATAATAAATTATGTTCCAATCTTTTACATTAAACTTTATGTATCCCTATTTCAAATGTGTTTTTTTTTTATAAACAACATATTTTGGGATTGTTTTTTTTTTAATCCACTCTGCTTTTTGCTTTCATTTTATGGGAGATTTTTGTCCTATTCACATTATAATCACAACTTTCACAGTTGTGATTACCAGCTCTATATTTCCCTCTATCCTATTTTCTCCCCTGTATATACTTTTCTTCTCTCTTTCCCTGTCCCTCTTTAGTAGTGTTTTGTTTTTAATCCACCCCAATCACTACCTGTCCTATTTTTCTATCACCCCTCTCCATCTTTTACTCCTTTCTCTTGGTGTTTCTGCTCCCTTCTATCCAACCCCTCCCTTTTCTTTCCTCTTTCTCCTACTTCTTTATATAGTAAGACACATTTATATATCCAATTGAATAATTAGGTTATTCCCTCTTTGAGCCAAACCTTATGAAAATAAACTTCAGAAAATGCTCATTCCTTTCCCTTCTTTCCCTCTATTGTCTTCATGTGATATAATTTGTCCGATTATACCTCTTCTTTCCTCTTCTCCCAGTACAGTTCTTTTTTGCATCTTTTAATGCCATTTTCTTGGATATCATCATGTCAGTATCCCTTGACAATCACACCCTCTATGTGATGTCCCCTCCCAACTTCCCTAGTAACAGATATAGTTCTCAAGAATAACAGATATCATTTTCCCATCTGGCGCTGTAAACAGTTTAACCTTTAAATAATATATAACATGTAAGTACAATATTATTTAAATTATATATATATATATATATATGAATATATATTATATATATATATACATATATATATATTCATTTGTTTACCTTTATATGCTTCTCTTGAGTCTTGTGTTTATAAATTAAAATTTCTGTCTAATTCTGTATTTTTCAATAGAAACGATAAAAAGTCTCTTACTTTATTGAAGATCCATTGCCTTGCCTGAAAGATGATTCTTAGTCTTGCTGGGTAGTAAATTCTTGGTGGTAACCCCAGGTCCAGAATATGGAATTTCAGGCCCTAAAATCCTTCATTGTTTATGCTGTCAGATCCCAGGTAATCCTGACTGTTGTTTCTTGATATGTGAATTTCTTTTTTCTGCCAGCTTGCAGTATTTTTTTTTTTTGAGATTGTAGTATTGGAATTTTGTTACAATGTTCCTTAGAGTTTTCCATGTGTGTAAAGACCAAGTTAGCACCCTGGATACCTTAGAATCAGCCAGAGTCAGGATAAGCAAAAGTCCTTGGTCTTTATTCTTGGTCTTTAGTGAGGGGAATGGACACAGGAATCTCTACAACCTCTCCTCTTCATCTCCTGCCCAAAAGTAACTCTGGCTTATCTTACTCCACCCTCTAATCAGTCCTACAATCCTCTGTATACACCAACAGTTCAAGCCAGCACAGAATAGTGGGGCAGGCCATTTTCCAAGCATATGCTAATAGCGTATTGTCCAATAAGTAATTAGTCTTAAGTGCTCGGTTGTCCAAGTGCATCTGCTCAGAGTTTCAGTCCTTTACATCTCCTGCTTTTTTTTGTTTTATAACACAGGTGGTCATGCCATCCCTGACTTCTCAAGGAGGTGAGAACTCCAAGAAGGAGGTGATCACACCCTTCCTAACATCTCAGGAAAGGAGGTGAAAATACTGAAAAGGAGGTGATCACCCCGCCCCGCCCCTCGACTTCTCAGGAAGGGAAATGAAATCACTCAAAAGGAGATGATCATGCCTTCCCTGTTTGTCTATTAAAATACTCACCCAATTTCCTGGTCACTGGGGACTCCTTCAGTGAAAGTAGGGTCCTTGGTCCACATGCTGGGCACCAAATGTGAAGACCCAAGTTAGCACCCTGGATACCTCAGAATCAGCCAGAGTCAGGAGAAGCAAAAGTCCTTGGTTTTTATTCTTGGTCTTTAGTGAGGGGAATGAACACAGGAATCTCCATAACCTCTCCTCTTCGATTCCTGCCCCAAAGTAACTCTGGCTTGTCTTACTCCACTCTCTAATCCAATGGTTCTCAAACTTTTGTTCTCAGTATCTTCATGTTGTTAAAAAACTATTGAGGATCTGTTCAAAGAGTTTTTGTTCACATGGGTTATATTTATAGCTATTTACTATATTAGAAATAAATATATAATTTTGAATTTGTAGGCCCTCTGAAAGGGTTTCAGAGACCCCCAACAATTTTTTGGACTACACTTTGAAGACCACTGCTCTAATCCCTCCTACAATTCTTTGTATACACTAACAGATTGAGCCAGCACAGAATAGTGGGGTGGGCCATTTTCCAATTATATGCTAATAGAGTATTGTTCCATAAGTAATTAGCCTTAAGTGCTCAGTTGTCTAAATACATCTGCTCAGTTTCAGCCCTTTATACATGTGGAATCTTTTCCCAAAGGTAATGGATGAATTATTTTAATGACTATTTCCCCCTCTGTTTCTAGAATACTGGGGCTGTTTTCCTTGATGATCTGTGGAAGAATGCTACACAAGTTCTTTTTTGTTGTTATTGTTCATGACCTTCAGGAAGACCAATATTTTTAAAATAGTCTCCATTGGGGAAAAAAAATAGCTATAGATAAATATCTCACAAAATATTCCAAGGGAAGTTAAAATGTGCCATTATTCATTTTTTTTTCCCTCAACGTTGTTTCCTTTATTTTTTCGGTATTTTTTCTAATAGTATGTTATTTTCATAATTACATGTAAAGATAGTCTTAAACATTTATTTTCATAAGATTGAATTCCAAATATTTTCTCACTCTCTCCTGTACCAGTCCCTCCCCAAGAGAGCAAGCAATCTCCTATAGATTACATATGTAAAATCATTTTAAAATATCCCCATATTTGTCAGATTGTGAAATAGAAATCAGAACAAACAGGAAAAAAAGAAAGAAAAAACAAACCAAAAAATGAAAATAATATGCTTCAAACCTCATTCATAGTTCTCTCTCTGGAAATGAATGTCATTTCCCATCTCAAATTTATTGGAATTGTCTTGGATCACAGTGTTATTGAGAAGAGCTAAATGATTATCATGCAGTCTTACTGCTACTATATACAATGTTCTCCTGGGATTGCTCACTTTATTCAGCATCAGTTCATGTGATCCAAGCTTTTCTGAAATCATCCTGCTAATCATTTCTTATAGGACAATATTCCATTACATTCATGTACTGTAATTTATTCAGCCATTCTTGAATTGATAGACATTCACTCAATTTTCAATTCCTTGCTACTACAAAAAGAGTTGCTACAAACATATTTGTACATGGGTTTCCTTTTTCCCTCTTTTATGATCTCTTTGAGACACGGACACAATAGTGACACTGCTGGATCAAAGGGTAAGCATGGTTTTATAGCCTTTTAGGCATAGTTCCAAATTGCTCTCCAGAATGACCAGATAGGTTCACCACTCCACCAACAATTGGGCACATGATTTAAAAATAAAATATGAATGATATCATAAACAAGTTAAAAGAATATGAGATGTTTTGCCTTTCAGAACTATTGATAAGGAAAAATTTATGACCCAATAAAAGAAAGAATATTACAGAATCTAAAATGAATAATTTTTATAAAAATAAAATTCAAAGTTAATGCATCCAAGATTAAATGGAAATCACTTAAATGGAGTGAGGAAGACATGATTTTTACAAAAACTTTTGCTGATCAAAACTCCATTCCTCACTTTACATAGATTTGAGGTAAATTTATAAGAATGATTCATTCCCCAAATGATGATCAAAGAATATTAGCAGTTTTCAAAAGATATCAAATCTGTTTCCAGTAATATGAAAAAATACTCCAAATCACTATTGATTAGAGAAATGCAAATAAAAACAATTCTGAGGTACCACACCACATCTATCAGATTGACTAATATGTCAGAAAAGGAAAATGATGAATGTTTGAGGGAATGCAAAAAAAATGGAACACGTGCAAAGTTTTGAGCTGATTTCTACCCATTTTGGAGAATATTTTAGATTTCAAAAGGGATAAAAATGTACATAACTTTTGTCCCAACAACAACACTACTAAGTCTGTATCCCAAAGATACTATAAAAAAAGAAAAAGGACCTATAAGTAGAAAATATTTGTGGTAAGTCTTTTTTTTTTTTTTGCAAGGACAAAGAATTAGAAATTTTAGGGAAACCTATTAATTGAGAAATGGCTGAATGAGTTGTATTTTATGGCTTTGATGGTATACTTTTGTGCTATATGAAATGACTGAAGGATCATTTCAGGAAAAACCTGGAAAGACATATGAAATGATGCAAATTAAAATGAGAGAACTTAAAGATTATTATAGCTGGTAACAACATTATAATAAGTGTATAATAAGTAAGTATAATAAGTGTAACTATGAATGACTTAGCTATTCTGAACAATACAATGATCTAAAACTACTCTGGTGGACTTGTGAGGGAAAATACTATCTGGCTCTAGAGAAAGAACTGGAATCTGTGTACAAATTTAAATACACTTCTTTTTTTTTTAACTTTCTTTATTTTGGAGCTGTTTGTTCTTTTGCAACACAATTAATAGGGAAATATGTTTTGTGTAATAACAGATGTATAATCTGGATCAATGTGCCTATTTTCTCTAGGAATGGGTAGGGAAGGAGAGAGGGAGAAAATTTGAAAAAAAAATTATAAGAAATTATCTACATAGAAATGTCTGTTTTAGTCTTTAGAAAGATAAATCTGAAGCAGTCTTTGAAAATAAAAATTATAGACCCAGAATGAATTTCAACTTTTACCAACCTAAAATAATTTCCATAGTGGTTCCATTTTAAGAATATTCTTTTATCCTATCCCACCTCCTGTCCATTTAGAATCTGTGTGAATACTTTTCTCTTCAGGACAAAGGTCTTTCTTTCAATGCAAAGAGAGACATACTTTAGAAAATCAGTCACTTTAAGACATTTGAAAAGGGTTGTGGGTGGATGGGGGAATCCCTCATTTTGTTATCTACAGGGCACTGTCTGGGGAAATGATCAGTAATTCTAAGCATGCATGCAATTACTGCTCAAAGTGACATTATCATAGACATGGCATTGACAAGAAGACTTGCAAAACAGAAAAAAGATAAAGTAATTTGCAATAGTACAGTAGGTCACCACAATGATGCCAAAATAGTTTTAGTTGATGGAAACTGTATTTAAGTTCATGTCTTGCCTCCTGGGAAACATTATTTTAAGTACCCAACTTCTAGGAGGGAGTTAGTTTAACTTTGTTTCAGAGATTCTAGGTAACATGTAGAGATCAAAACTAAGTGGCTTGTGTTATAGACATCTTTCCAGTACTTCTTTGTGTACATTTGGATCCCAGGTCTTTAGTAGTGAAACCAAGAATTGTTGAATAATTAAGAAAAACAAATACCAGAAGTAAATGATTCATCAAATGTCTGTGCTTAGCTCCAGGACTTTTTTTTTTTAAGGAAATATAAATATTTTAAATATTGAGGTTTGATAGAAACTTCCTTGACTTTAGAGACTAGTAGAAGATTTATAACTACCCTAATATGTTTGGGACTTAAAGAGTTTGACAACCACAACCCAGTCAACTGAGGGGAAAAAAAAATTAATCAATTGGAGAGGTAGACCCAAACCATAGTAGCTTCCAGAGACATATGGAAAATAAGCTAATTTATTTCTAAGTGAATCCTGAGAAATATATTTTTTCAATTTTATTATGAAAAAAAAACCGTTAAAATTTCATTCTAGAATGCTGATTTTTTTTTTTAAATTTCTATAATCACTAATAAGTACTAATGCTTATGTGGCCTGTTAAGTTTGACAAATTACTGTATGCACATAATTTCATTTAATCTGCACAACAATCCTAGAAGGTAAATGTTATTATTGTTCCCGTTTTACAAATTAAAAACAAAACAACAACAACAACAACAACAACAACAAACAAAACTGTTGTCTGTGACTTAACATGAATCACATAACTAGTAGGCAAGGGGGCACAGAAGAATGTACACAAACCAAAGTTGAATGTATGTTATCAATTGTTCTTCTATTACAACAAGCTAGACAAGCAACAAAATAATCAATCAAGATTTTTAGCACTACCAAATGTCTGAGTGGTAAATGAATGATTACATTGAATAATTAACAATTGACTCTTGCTGATAATAGGTTGATTCTGATATATGCTAATAAAAGTCTAAGGAAAGATTTGAATTCAAGTATTCCTAATTCCAATCAGCTATTGTACCTGGTATACCACTTTACTGTCTCGAATATCAGGTATTTTATTGGTCATAGAATTTGCTGAATTATTTAATCTTAAGGTTGGAAGTCATTTTAGAGATCAAATTGCCTAACTCATTTTTAATCGATGAGGAAAACAAGGTTCAGAGGAATTAAATAAACTGTCCCAAATCATTTAACTAGAAGTGGGAATAGACTAATTCAGAAAACTTTGTTCTACCTTGTACTGATTTACTATTTACCTGACTTACAGAAATTTCTTGATTATAGGTATGTATAGTGAAATATTCTATTACTAGTCCATTATCCAAGAATAATCATTTATTAGTTGCTTGGGACAGATAAGAGAAATAACTCTATAAGAGAAATAATTATTAATAAAAATAATAAGTAGTATTTTTTATTTCATTATTTTTATATGGTCACACCTATTTCATTATTAATAGAAATTGTAAATCATTTAAATTATTTTTGCTTCAGCTTCCTCATCTATAAAATGGAAATAACAATAGTACCTATGCCACTGCATTATTGTGAGGATCAAATTTATCAAAGTTTTTCAACAGTACATCATGTACTATATTGTAGTACCTGACTACATTGTACATTGCAGGTACTATATAAATGCTGGCTATTTTTATCTATTAGATTAGGAGTTCCTTGAGAGCAGGGACTTTCTTTCTCCCTCTCTCTCTCCTTCTTTCTCTTCCTCCTTCCTTCCTTTCTCTCTCTCTCTCTTTTCTTTCTCTTTGTTTTTGCCTCTCTCTGTCTGTCTCTCTTTCTCACTCTCCCCCCTTCCTTCTCTTTCCCTCCTTCTATCCTTCTGTCTCTCTCTGTTTCTCCCTCTCTCTCCTCTTCTCTCTCCCTTTCTCCCCTACATTTACCATGGTGCCTAGCAAGTTGTAGGTGCTTAGTAGGTGTTTATTTACTGACTGACTTTTCTAACGAGTCTCCAGTATAAATTATATTTTTACTGTATTAGCTACTTTATTTCCAGGGTATAGAGGGTGGAACTTTGGAGAAGTATACTTGAAAGTATACTTAAAACAATGTATTTACTCAATGCAATTGAGTTATCTAGTTTACATATACTTAGTACTTAGCATGGTGATATAATAGTTCTACATTTATGTAATTGTAATAGGGTATTTAAACTGAGGACAAAGGCAGCCAAAGATATTCTATCTTTGACCATCTTCATGGTTGCTCTCATATCTCCTACACTAAGATCAGACTGGCAGATTGGCAGACTGGCAGAGGAGACTGTGTAAAAGACAATAAAGACATTGGACTCTATTCTTGTCCATTCTTGTGGTGTCTATCCTGCTGAGACCAACCCCCTTCTGGAGGACCTCCAGAAAGCTAGCCTGAACATTACACTGGGGAAAGTACACATTTATAAAATATCAATAGGAACATAGTTTGTCCTTGAAACTGAACCACTATCTTATTATAGGAATACCACAGTCTGATCAATAAAAAGGAAAATAACATAACCTCTGTTTTCCTCATCTGTAAGGTAAATATTTATAATAGTACCTATTATAAAAGATTTTTGTGAGGAAGAAAATAATATATTGGTAGATGTTGAAAACCTTGGAGCACTATGTAAGTACAAAATAATTATAATTTTTATTAACAATAATGATAACATTCCAGGCCACAATTATGATGGGATTAATGTGTATGTGTTTTCCTAAAGAACTAGAAGAGGCCATTTTGCATAATGAAAAAAGTGTTGTGTTTCATAAAAGAACTTACTAGAAATTCTATGGAATTCTGAGATTTAGATGGTTTATTACCCTTAAAACATCTATTTATCTATCTATCTGTGAATGTAATTTGAGCAACATCCTAGGATTCATTGATCCATCACCAAAAATATATTCCAAACTCTCAGACCATTGTGCTCTGTGTTGGTAGAACAGGTTCCTATAACTTTTCCATATTGTTTAAATCACAGATCATTCACAGTTCAATAGTCAATAGACATTACTGTGGCCAAATATGATTCTTTAGCAAGATTTTGGTGATCTAAGAACATTCAAATTGGGATCAATATTTCTAATCTCCAGAGCAATTTAATAAAGAGATAAACATTAAAGACAATACAAACACAGACTTTAACAGATGTTTATTTATTTTAAAAATGTGTTCTATTACATGAATTAGAGAGAGAGTTTATGATGTGAAATTAGGGAGAACATATATAAATAAGGGAATTTTAAAAATCTGCAAGTACAAATATATTAATATAATTGCTATGAATTGGTTCTAGTCAATTAAATTATCACACAAACTAACTTAAGTCTTAGAAAATGTAGGTAAATGAAAATTTGCAAAAAAGCTATCTAACTGCACACTTCTTTGTTTCAAGTTTAAATCATGCCAGAATAGAGATATCATTAATTAAAAGATGTTTCTCTAGAAATAGTTTTATGTTTAGTTACATAGAATGGAATACATTCAAAAATCTTAAATGGTTTTTTATTATATTTGGCACGAAACTCAAAATCTTCAAACTTCTAATTGGACCTCACTTAAATGTAAGCAACACAACCAAAAATTGTATCTCATCTCTCTTTCCATTCTTATTCTATGTCCTTGCTTTACACATACTTGCTGAACTCCCTTGTGACTGCCCTACTAGCTATTCCCTTCATAAGATATTTAATCATCTTTCCCCATTTCTTTTTATAAATGGTGTACCATACTTATAATACTTTCCTTACTCACTTTTGCCTCACATAATCCTTTTTTTTTTTTCAAAATACAGACTGTCATTTCCTACAATGGACAATGGGTGATTCCCCTAATGGACAATGCGTGATTCCCCTAAGTTTTTTTAGCATTCCTTCTATCAAAAATTACTCTTTAATACTTTATCCTTGCTCCCGTGTATATGTTGTGACCTCCCCACTCTAGTAAAAGGCCTCATCTACTGGACCAATTATCTGTTTCTAGTTCCATTAATCAAATATGTACATTCTCAGAAATGAAGTTACTTTTTTTCTGAGAATATGCATTTGATATGGTGGGGAAGGGGACGAATACAGAAAATGACATAGTAACACATTGTTTTTCTGGTATCATTATGTATTCAAGTTCCATTAATCTTTTTTTCTAATGGTTTATCACTGACCTTGGGCTCTAAAAGGCTATATACAAGCTTGGGATAGGTTCTGGCAAAATTTGCTAAGCTAGAAAAATTTGAATATAAGCTTCATGTCAAATTAAATCTCTATTTTATACATAATATTATTATCAATATACATAACCTATAATATCATTTTATTATGTATAATGACAAGGGGACAAGATCAGGGAGACTCATCATTAGATTGACTAGGAAGTAATGAATTTTTGAGCTATGAAGACCAAGTAATAAAATGAAGAAAAGTTGTGCTCGATTATTGTGTATTTATTAAGCATCTACTATGTTTCATGTACTATGATCATCACAGGGAATATAAAGACAACAATAAAACAGTGCTTGCCACCAAGAAACTAGCATTTTAATGTGGAAAATTCTAATTTTGTGGCATTGAAGTATATCCTTCATTGTACATAATTGTATTTTTATATGAGCAAAAAATTGGCCCTTTTGATCATCAGCATTCAAAAAGAAAAACCTAATTTTGCTAATGGAAATTTTTATATAATACATTATTTGTCTTATTATTTTCCAAAAAAAAAAGAGTATACTAAAAAAATTTGGAGCAAATCAATAACAAAAAATAAAAAATAATAATAATAAAGTTTTAGTGATAGACCATCCAATTATTTCTAGTCTCTGGACGAGATTAATTGTGCTCTACTCACCTGGTATAACATAATTGTCAAAGTACTGTCAAAAATTCCCAGATAATAATGATGAGGAGAAATGATAAAGCATAGAAGAAAATCAAAAGTGACTCCAAAATAGTTGAAAGAGAAAGAATATGCATTCTGCAAATTACAGACTTTTTTTACAGAATCTAAACTAAATTTTGGAGTTAATTATTAATTAAATCAAACTCACAATGAAAATGGCAAATTGGAAATACTTCAAACGTGGGTCTGGTGTCTGTTAGCCAACAATAATACTAACAAAATTTTAAGTCCTAAATACAGCAACTCATGAAACCAACTCAAAACCATGAAAAACACAATTATTTATGCAAGATAATTAACTATATAAATGCAGGCACATACAAGCTAGAGAAATAATGAATTTTCTGAATAGACAAGAGCATAATCAATAAAATATGCATTTTGTTTAACTAATTATGATTACTTAAAATAATAAATTTGACCAGGGGAAGGTAAGGATTATTTTTGTTAAATATAATATATTTCTGTATTATTGCATGTTTCAACAGTTTTCTTGCCAACTAAGTAAAATAGTCTGTACCAATTTACCTTCTGTACAGTTTGCATACATACCTTCTAATAGTGAAAGAATATGGTTTCTGCTTTTATTAGATGGTTGGGAGAGCAGAGCAAGCCCAATATAAAATGTGCCATCTCTGTTCAAGACCCTTTAACTGTTCACTATAGTCTCAAAGATTAAACAGAAAAGGTTCAGTGTAGCATTCCAATCCTTCATAATTTGATTCCCATCAATATTTTCCAGTCTTAACTTCACTTTATTATCTTTCAGTTTACTTTCCAATTAAACTATTTAATTACTATTCCCCAAACTGTCCTGCTTCCATTTCTTTGAATGTACAATTACCCAAATCTGCAATTCAATCTCTCTTGAACTTTGCTTCATAGAATCCCAAGTTTCATCTGTCCATCCATCCATCCATCTACCCACCAATTCATCTATCCATCCATTTATTCATTAAGCTCAGAGTCTTTTATAATTCTTCAAGTTTTTACTGTTCCCTCATATTTTAAATAATTCACTTATACTTATCAATTTATATTTTACATGTCTTCAGTATAAGTTCCTTGAGGGAAAAGGATCTTTTCATTCTGTCTTTGTATCCTGAATGCATATTTGGTATGCTTATTGGACTGGGTTAACAAAAGCTTTACTATATCAAATATGACAGTTAGTATAGCTTTGTCTATCTCAGTGAAGATGAAGTATTTTACCTATTCAACCTATTTGCAAGTCCTGTCAATGATCCTTACTGCCAGTATGAACTTTGACCAATTATTTAATCTCTTTGTGCTTCAATTTCCTCATATGTAAAAGGAAGGACCTGAATTAGTGAAATTATGAGGTCCTTTCCAGTTTTGTTATGAGAATTAAACAGTAGCTTTCCTCTTTTCTCCCCCTCCCAGTTTGATTAGAACACATGCCTTAGGAAAAAGAAAGCATTTGAAAAGATAACTATGGATAATGAATGTAAATAAACATATGCTATGTTCATGTTTTTCCATTTCCTCTTTATTCTCTTGTGGTTTTTCCCTTTTGTTCTGATTTTTTATTCCAAGAAATATGTATTAAAAGTTAATGTACATGTATAATCAGAAAAAAATAAAACAATTTAAAAATAAAGTGTTTAATAAAAAGAAAAAAAAATGAGCACATCTGGGCACATCTAGAGAAATATATGGCTCAATACTGAAATGATACTGAGTTTGGATATAATGTAATATATTCTGGATGATACCAGAACTCTGATCCTTATCTGCATTACAAATTAAGATAGTTGAGTGCTTGGTCAGCTAAAATGGAGAAAGAATTTCTGATTTGCTCTCTTTCTGTTTCTGGAATATTTAGCAAGTATATATGTCTCTTTGTGCATGTCCTTGAGAGTGTGATATTTGCTGTACCTTTTTCCCCCTCTCTGGCATCATGGCATTTGCATTTTGATGATGATGACTTAAAGGAAGGGTCTAACTAAACAGACACTGAGCAATGGCCTCCAGGCTTCCTTTTCTATCCGATGTGTCCTTCCTTAGTATAGATGATAGAACAGTGCTCCTGAAACTCATGTTTCCAGCCACAAAGGCAATGTCATAAGTATGAACATCTGGAGTTCCTGGTTCCCTCAGTTGGAGCTGAGAGATAGTAGGAAGATTTTCTTCAGCAGAGAAAGTTTCTGCCAGCAACAGCATAAGACCAACCCATCTTTTGTCTTAACAAAAAGAAATGGACCTGAAGGGAACTGTTTGGGCATTGTAGAGCTCAACTGAAATACAAAATACTGAAAAGAGCTGCAAGGAATTTCATTTTTTCATGTTTAACTCTCAGCTTTCTGAGGCAGAAGAGTTTTAGCATACTTATAAATTAATATTTATGTTTAGCATTTCATTTGTAAGTAACCAAAAATAATCACTTTCTTTATGCCTGATACACATTCTATACTAAGTGGCATTCTACTACCTCATTTTGGGAGAGATTTTAAATGTAAGGTAAATCTAAGTTTTACATAACTTTCTCCAGAATGAAGGCATGGGACATAGAAAATCAGAGTGTTTGAGAAAAAGCATTATATCCCTTTTTAGGAGTTGTTATCGAAAGAGAGTCTTAATTGATCAAAGATGAACAGAAGCAGCTACACCCAGAGAAAGAACACTGGGAAATGAATATAAACTGCTTGCAACTTTGTTTTTCTTCCCGGGTTATTTATACCTTCTGAATTCAATTCTCCCTGTGCAACAAGAAAACTGTTCGGTTCTGCACACATATATTGTATCCAGGATATACTGTAACCTATTCAACATGTAAAGGACTGCTTGCCATCTGGGGGAAGGGGTGGAGGGAGGGAGGGGAAAAATCGGAACAGAAATGAATGCAAGGGATAATGCTGTAAAAATTTACCCTGGCATGCGTTCTATCAAAAAGATATTAAAATAAAAAATAAAAAAGAAAAAAAAAAAAGAAAAAAGGGTAGAGGAAGCAGATGTATCTGTGTACCTGTGAACTGCACCCAACCTTCTTATATACAAATTACATAAAATCAAATAATAAAAAAGTTGAAATTTAAAAAAAAAAAAAGGAGTTGTTATCGATCAGATTAAGTCTACCCTACAGCATAGGTCCAGGAATGGTAAGGATCCCTTTAATGTAGAGCAAAAGATGAAGTACTTCAATGCTTTTGGCCAACCAATAAAAATAACATTTATTTATTTGAAAAAAAAAAATCAGCCATCAAGCCTTTTTATTAAAAGTATATTTTCCCCCTTTTAGTCTTACTTATATAAATCATATTATTTCAGCTTCAGGGAATTGTTTTAGTATATCATGTAAATCATGGTTTGCTTACATATCTACAGAGATTAAGATTCCATATGTGGAATTTGTAGCAGCAAATCAACACTTGCATTTAGATCAATGGTTAAATTTTTATTGAATTTGATTCTTAAGTGAGCAAAATAATCAAATCTCTTAGACTAATTTCCAATTATTTCAGCCAGTGCTTGGTTAAATAGACATTAAGTTTCTGATTCCTTTTGAGTCTAAATAACTGTACTAAACTATAATAGTGAAAGTTGTTATCTGAATACTTTCAACCTTCTAAATTCCATATATTAACCTTAGATAGACTGACAAATGTGTGCTTTTGTTGGACCCCTTTTTTGATTGGACATTGCTTTTAAAAACATTGGAGATTGTGAATTAGTCAGCCATGGTTGACTTCACGGCAGATGTGGGAGACAGAGGAAAAGGCAGGAAGGGTGTCTGAGGTATAATGTATTGTGAGGAATAAGCCTGTAAGGATTTGGATAATTAGGCATACTCCTAATAGAGAGCCAAAGTTTTGCCAAGCAGAAATGTTAGATGGTGCAGGGAGGTCAATGAATGAGTGGTTAATGATTTTTATAAGTGGATGGGTTTTACGTAGATTGGTCATTAGTTTTTGTAGTTGAAATACAACAATGGTTTTTCATGCCATAGGTTATGGTTAGAGTCCATACTAAAACTGCTATGGAAATGATAGTTTTTTTTTTATTGTCTTTGTTATTAATTTTTGGGTTTGTTGCTTTTGCTTCTAAGCCTTCTCCTGTGTACGGGGGTTTGAATCTTGTGATTAGTGGGGGTTTGGGTTGGGCTATTGTTGTGAGTTTAAATAGCACTTTTTTGGGGTTGTTTGTATTTTTGATTTATTTGGGGGGAATACTGGTGGTATTTGGTTATACTGCGGCTATGGCTACTGAGGAGTATCCAGAGAGTTGGGTGGGTAATTTGGTGGCTTTTAGCATGTTGTTATTAACTTTATTAATGGAAGTAGTTTGATTTATGATATCTGGTGAGGTTGAGATTATTACAGCTATTGAGTTATTTGACTCGTTAGGTAATTATTGTGTGGGTCAGGATTGAAATGGGGTGTCTTTATTGTATGGTTGTGGGGGATGAGCAAGGGTATTGCTGGGTTGAATTTTGTTTATTACTATTTTAGTAGTTTTGGAAGTTATTCGAGGTCTTTAGTACACAATTAGTAGTATTAGTGCTATAGAGATTATAAAGAATAAGAAGTAAGATTTAATAAGCCCTTTTGGGGTAGAAGCTGTAGTTGATGTTATGGTACTATGAAAATTGGCTTGACTTTTTGGTCCTGTTTTCTCATATCACTCATCCTTATTTGTCAGATTTAATATTGCTTTCCTATCACTATGAAGCATGACTGAGGAATACATATATGCTTTAAGATGTAAGTCAGTAGGAGAAATAGTCTTGATACTTCCTCAAATATACATTCCAGACTATCTGGTTTCTTTTACAACAATCTACTAATTTACTAAGAATCACACTGTGTGTATAGATCTTTGGTTATAGTAAAACACAGAAGAAAAGGTCAAATGCTGTCAAATTTCTAGTTATATGAATACACAATGTTTATTTAAATAAATTATTCTTGGCTTGAAATTGTATATTAGTGTATAAAATTTCAGCAATTAAATAGCACTGCATATATTCATCTTTTAAAATGAGCTTTGCTTTCTGTCAGTTACAACTTAGTACTTACATTGAAAAATCACTTGATACTCCTACAGAAGATTGGGCTAGCTCTAATGCTATACTACTTTTTCTCCATACACATTGGCATAAAATTCATTCCAAGGAAAATGCATGTGTGCAGTTTATTACGTTATATAATTTATGCATAATATATATTTCCAAGTCAAGAGCAACTGGATTCAAATTCAACTTACCGCACATTGGCTATGTGATTCTGAACAACTTACTTAACCTCTCAATATCCTCCAGGAAATTTTTTTAGGAATAATAAATTGCAAAGAAATTTCTCATCTGTGTTGACACAGGGAATTCCTCATTTAATGCTCAATATAAAAAGAAATGAAAAGTTTTATCAAACATGTACACACACATACTCCACAAAATTCAATACAAAAAGCACTTATGGAAGCACCTACACTTGAGCAAGGTACTGAACAAGCACATTCTTTTGGGAAATACAACATATAAACAGATAAGTAAATTAAAAACTGATTTGATGGGGAAAAGAGAACAGAAACAATTAGGGCATAGAAAAAGGCTTCTTTGAGGTGGTTTAATATTTTTTAAAAAATGCTAGGATTTCTAAAGGTTGGGAATAAACATGGATTAATTTCCAGATATGGAGGACAGCTTCTACAAAGGTATGGAAAGAAGCAGTTGAAATTCCATTGAGGGCAAGAGCAAATAGACTGTTTGTCTGGAACACAGAGAATAAGCAAAAGGGAAATTATATGAAATGAGTCCTGAAAAAGATAGTCTGGGGACAGATTGTGAAAGAATTCAAATACCAGACTGAGGGATTTCTATTTTTCCCCTAGAAGATACTAGAAGCTATGGGAACTGCTTAAAGATTTTTAATCAGGGGAAAAATAAGATTACTCTGGAATATTGTTTTGACATCTTGGCATTTTGAGAAGGGAGAGACAAGAAATATACCCCCTTATATGAGGATACCATTATAATACTCTAGAGAAAAGGCAACTAACATTTAATCTATGTATCTATGTGAATAGAGAAAAATGAAAGGATGTGAGAAATGTGGAGATAGAGTCAATCTGTACACACACATACACACACACACACACACACACACATCAGGATAAAGGAATATGAAGACTTTCAGGTGTAGGAATTCTAAAATTGTTTTATGTCCAATTTTCTTTAAATATTATGATTCATATACAATTTCAGGAGATATCACAGCTATCTGAAGGTTCATTTTCAAGTGTGGTAACTGCTTCATATACCTTATTCTGGCTTCTTTGATCATACTCCTCTTGTTAGCATAGTAAGTTTATAAATAACTAGTATAAGGTGATAATAGAAAGAAGATGACTAGAAAGGGGAACTCAAATCCTTTACAAATTATTCCATAAATTAAAGAAGCATAATAGTTATTTGTAAAATGACTCATAAGTTTGGAGATCATTGTAATCACTCATAAATTAGGGTATCATTGTAATCACTAGAAATTTTCTTATAAATTAACTAAGGCTGCATCTTAAGACTAAGTGCTAAGTTAGGGGAAAACCAGCTAGCTCTTAATTTAAGAGCCCCTTGATCCTTCTAATTGCCTGTGATCTGCAAGGTCTGAGCTCCACATATGAACAATAAGACCAAAAAAAACCAGCAAGCATTGTACTAATAAATGAACTCTAAGATATTGATGATAACCTCATGATGATGTAGATATATTAAGAAACTATCCTTAAGGTGCCATGGATGTTAATCCATACCACTTGTAAAAAAGGAGACTTCAAATATCTATCCCCTGAGCCTACCTCCAGTACCATATGTCCATGCTGCCCAAGTGCTTGGTTTCATAGGTACCTCTCCTCATTTCATTTTATTCTTCACACTTATCTCCCTCCATCACACAATCCCCTATTCACAGGCCATCTGTCTTTGTATCTTCATACTGTTTGCCTCTGTCTCTCTGTGCCTTAGTAAAGTGTGATTGAAACATTATTCCTTGCATATTACCATTGTGGTCCTTAATGGCAAATATAAAAAAGAAAACAAACAAAACCTAGTTGTTCCTGTCCCTCCCAAAAGAACACACTGGCAGTCCCATTTCCTTACTCATAAACTGAGAACACCAAGATTGAGATGATATACTATTTATACTATTCTTTATCTTTGGATAAGCGAGGCACAATTAATCCATGAGTAGAAAGCAAGGGTGAGCAATGTTTCTAAAATGTATAAAAATTTTCAGAAATATGTAATAACATTTAAGCTTTGGTAGATGCATTTCTTTCAAGGTGAAATCACCTATCCCAAGAGTTTAAGGATTCTGTCTAGTTTTAAGCAGCATAATTTAAAATATATGGTGAAAAATTTAAAACAGGATCTTTGTTAATTAAATGACAGTACATTATATTATCTCACAATATTTATCCATACAACAAATTAACCCTCATGAATAATATATAAAATGACAGTATAAAAATTTTGTTGTGTGTAAATCCACTAAGGTATTATCTATCTGAATATCTGAAGATTAAAAGTAATGTTTTGTTGCAATGAAGAGCCTGAAGTAGGTTAGAACAAATGTGATTTTGTATTGAGTATTGAAAGTTATAGTATAGAAATTTTAATAAAGTTGTTTTATAACTTTTTTTTACAAGATATAAGCATGTGTGATTTTTCAGCATCCACAATTGCAAAACCTTTTGTTCCAATTTTTCCCCTCCTTCACCACCCCCCCCCCAGATGACAGGTTGACCAATTCATGTTAACTATGTTAAAGTATAAGTTAAATACAATATATGTATACATGTCCATACAGTTATTTTGCTGTAAAAAAGGAAACAGACTTTGAAATAGTGTACAATTAACCTGTGAAGGAAATAAAAAATGCAGGTGGACAAAAATAGAGGAATTGGGAATTCTACGTAGTAGTTCATAGTCATCTCCCAGAGTTCGTTCATTAGATGTAGCTGGTTCAATTCATTATGGCTCTATTGGAACTGATTTGGTTCATCTCATTGTTGAAGAGGGCCACATCCATCAGGATTGATCATCATATAGTATTGTTGTTGAAGTATATAATGATCTCCTGGTCCTGCTCATTTCACTCACCATCAGTTCATGTAAGTCTCTCCAGGACTTTCTGAAATCATCCTGTTGGTCATTTCTTACAGAACAATAATATTCCATAATATTCACATACTACAATTTATTCAGCCATTCTCCAATTGATGGGCATCCACTCAGTTTCCAGTTTCTGGCCACTACAAAGAGGGTTGCCACAAACATTTTTGCATATATAGGTCCCTTGCTCTTCTTTAAAATCTTTTTGGGATATAAGCCCAGTAGTAACATGCTGGGTCAAAGGGTATGCACAGTTTGATAGCTTTTTGAGCATAGTTCCAAATTGCTCTCCAGAAAGGTTGGATGTATTCACAATTCCACCAACAATGTATTAGTGTCCCTGTTTTCCCACATCCCCTTCAACATTCCACATTATCTTTCCCTGTCATTCTAGCCAGTCTGACAGGTGTGTAGTGTTCCTCCCCCTCTCTAAATTCCCTCAAATATGATAGATTTTCTTTGCCTCTTTGTGGGATATAGTTTCCCTCTTTTTATCTCCTCTTTTCCCTTTTTCTGACACTATCCCCTTTCCATTTCTACTTCCCATTTTTTATGTTATATCAGTAAAATCAAATTATACATGTGGTATTTATGTGTATCCACAACAGAAATACAGTTCTCAAGAGTTCCTTTTACCTTTTTCCAGTTCTCTTGAGTCTTAAGGATGGAGATTATTTTTTTTTTTTTTGTTTAGATCTGGTTTTTTCTTTAGATACAAATGGAATTCATCTGTTTCATCAAATCCCCATCTTCTTCCCTTGAAGAAAATGCTCAGCTTAGGTGGGTAGTTTATTCTTGGATGCATTCCAAGTTCTTTTGCCTTTTGGAATATCAGATTCCAGGCTCTTCGATCCTTTAATGTGGAAGCAGCTAAATGTTGACTAGTCCTTGTTGTGGCACCTCGGTATTTGAATTATTATTTTTTTTTTACTGGATGCTTATAATATTTTTCCTTAGCCTGATAGTTCTGAAATTTAGCCACAATATTCCTTGGAGTTTTATTTTAGGCTCTTTTTCAGAAGGCATTTAATGAATTCTTTCAATGCCTATTTTACTTTCTAATTTTATTACATTTTGGGAAATTCTCTTCAATGATTTCCTGTAAAAATAGTGTTTAGGCTCCTTTTCTTCATCATAATTTTCAGGAAGTCCAATAATCCTCAGATTATCTCTCCTAGATCTAGTTTCAGGTCTGCTGGTTTTCCAAGTAGATATTTAACATTTTTTCCTGATTTTTCTTTTTTCTTTTTTTTTTTTGGTTTTGCTTAACTGATTCTTGATGTCTCAATGACTCATTCATTTCTATTTTTTTTTCAGTTCTGATTTTTAATGAGTTATTTTCTTCAGTAGCTTTTTACATTTCCTTTTGTATATGTCCAATTGAGTTTTTAAATGAGTTGTTTTGCTCTATGGAATTTTTTTTTCCATTTCACTATTTTTTTTTACTGAGTTATTTTCTTTTTTCCATTTCACAAATCCTACTTTCCTGGGAGTCCTTTATCTTTTCCAGTTCACAAATTCTGTCTCCCTGCACTTCCTGGAGTTCTTTACCTTTTCCAATTTACACTTCAGGAAGTTGTTCTCTTCCATAACTTCTCTTTCCTTTCCCCATTTTTCTTCTAGCTCTCCTTTAAGATTTTTTTTTTATGGTTTCTTCTAGGAGAGCCTTGTGTGATGGGGACTGGGTTACATCCCCTTTTGGGGTACTGACTGGAGACTGTCTGCTATTAGTCTCCTTGGGGTTGAAAGCTTACTCTCTTTCTGTATAAAAGCTATTGATGGTCTTTTTGATTTTTTTACTCATTTTTTTAAAGCCTTTAGGGTCTGCCTTAAGGACAAGGAGTTTACCAGCTTCCTCTGCAGACAGGGATAAGTATATGGACAGTTGCTGTCCTGCAAATGGGCTGCAAAGAGCGGCCAAGCTGTGGAAGTGCTCTGGGAAAAGCTTCACACCAGGCCTGGGCAGCACGGGCAGAGCTGCTGAAGTGCCCTGCAAAGAGCTCTGCTGTGCAAATTAACAACTGCCCTGGGGCTTGAGGCTGAGTAGCAAAATTGTCACTACCCCAAGCAAAAGCTCACTCTGGCTGTAAACAGTTGCCCTGCCCCACACAGCAGCACAAGTGTCTATGCCCAGGGAAGCACAGTTGCTCTGCAAAAATTCTATCACCCCAGGCTGAGCCCCCCCACTGTGCAGATAAGAGGTTGCCCTAGGCTGAGCCCTCCCCCCCCACCACTGTGCAGATTAGAGATTGCCCTAGGATGTAATCTGCTGTGCAGATTTGTGACTGCTCTGAGCAAGCCCCATGATGCAGAATGTGACTGCACAGTTATGCTGTGGTTCTGTGCTGATTCACTCACTTTCGGTTTTGAAGTAGGTGTGGCCAGATCCTGTAAGATTCCGGCATTTTTTAGAGTATCCTCTACTTTTGGCTTTAATTTCTCTGCTGGTCTACAGCTTTGCCACCACAGCAGAGCAGTCAATCCATTGTAGAGTCCACTCTGTAAATTTTCCAACCACAGAGACCATCCCGGCCCAGTCTGCTCAACATGCTAGGCTCTGGTTCTTTCCCTGCTTGCTTTGGACTGCTCCCTCTGCTCAGGACAAACCTTTTTCTGGCAATCTTCCAGATTATCTTCAGCTGATAAGTTGTTGCACTTCCAATCTTTGTGAATTTTACCATTCAAGTGTAATGTTCTTTTCTCTAAAATATAATCATTATCTGGGAGCAGATTTCTTGTGGGACTTCTGGAGGCATCCTTTGTTTCAGTTCTGTATAATAATCACCTGAAATACAGCCAGCTATTAAAAGTCCAGATTCTTTATTTTCTCCTTCAAAGTCTTGAATCTTTTCCTGGGGCCCGGTTAGCTTTAGTAGAGACCTATCTCTCTCCTTGGTTCCAAGAGACTCTTGCTGCTTGCCCTTTGCCTCTGCCAACTCAGCCTCTAGCTATCTCCGAATCAAAAACCTCCAGCCAGCACCAAGGTAGAAGTTGGAATGAATCTTGACTCCTCCTCTGAGAGTGGGATAGTGGGTTTCTGACTTGTGAATCTTCTGGACTCCTCCTTATATATGCTCTTTTAAAGGTGTGAATGCTAATGTGTGAACCAATGTGTGAATTCTCCTAAAGGTGTGAACTCCAAAAGGTGGGAGCCAAGTACATAAGCATTGTCTTTATCAATTCCATTGACTTAGCACCTTGTTTCAAGTTCTGGCCCATAACAGTCAAGCACTATTTTTGAGACCAAATTTAATAATTAGTAGTGAGGGTATGAGAGAAGCTCAGAAAGTCACATGTGCCTTCGCTGCCATCTTGGTTCCACCTTTAATAAAGTTTTTTTTTTTTTTTTTAAGATTGAGCAATTTTAAAATGACTGATATTAATAGTTTGAAACTGTTTCATCCATTTATCAATGTAGAGAATAATTCATTAAAAAATAAAAAACAAGAATAATTCATTTAAAAAGGAAGCTATCAAATAGCATATGTCTTCCTTCTGGTGGATACATACCAGTATTCCCTTCAGAAAAGTTTTTCCCTACTCTCCCAGTAAACTGAAATGTTTCAACATCTATTTTTTTTTCTCATGAGTTCTATCTGCTTGCATATCTTCACATGGAAGTCAGAGATAAGAGTGGTGGTCCACTGAAATCTTCCCCATGGAGCTGGTTTCAGAATCTCTTGAACAGTTGATTTGAAAGCAGATTCAATACTCCTTTCTGAAGTCATAATTGTTATCTCCTGTAATTCCTACACTGATTCCCTAATTTTATCTTATTTTGAATTATTCTTTATTTCTATTATTCCATTTATGATCAACCTTGACTTTTATTCCCTGGTCTTTCTTCTTATCAGATAATAAAGAAATTTCAGCACAATGTAGAATCAATTCTACCTTAGTTAAAATGGAAATAAAGGTCAAACTCTTATATTCAGGTCTATTATGCAATAAAAAAAGAAGCTATAGTTATAGGACTTTGGGTTCTTAGATTTTAGTCATAGTTCTTAGTTGCAAAAACGGGGGCAGGTTCCAGTCTATTCTGGCCTCAGTTTCCTTGTTTGCAATGTAATAAAATTGGACAAAATGATTTCCAAGTACTCTGCTAATTCTAACATACTTTGTCTACCACCCCTTTTCAAATATTTGGAAGAGTACAAAGTAAGAAAGCAATTTCAACTATAGCTTCATAAACTATGATATGTATAACATGGAAATCATTAAACACATCTATTTTCATATAACTATAATATTTAAAACACTAGGAGATATTGTGAGAGATACAGAGTATTAAAAGTCCAGACTCAAGCATAAATCCATTTAGAGATAAAAACCATGAATATATTCTTAAAAAGCTTTACAACAATGCAAAACTATATACTAAATACTAAATAAAAGATAAAGATTGTATCTATTACAGGACATTCAGAAAGTATATTATTTTAGAATAAGTTAGATAATTAGAAGTTTGGCTAAAGATTATAAGATGATAATACCTATTATTCTAGCTTAGGGAAATGTTGAGGTGTTTAAAGCACGTTGGGAGAGCATTTTAACAACAATAACACACAAACACACAAATTAAAGGTTTAAAAGCCAACAGAATCAGTGGGATAAAAAATGAATAGAAATTAGGGATTTAGAGGAATATTTAAGAGTGATATTCATAGAAGTGACAGTTGAAATCATGGGATTAGATAAAATAGCCAGATTAGAGAATAATTAAAAAATAAAGAAAACTAAAAGGAAGAACTTAAAATACACTTGCATGAAGGGTGAGCATATTCAGAGTTATACTGGGAGAGACAGGAAAGTAAAGTAGTATGATAAAGTATAAGAAAAATAATTCTATGAATAAAGAATAATTCAATAGTATAAAATACTGTAGATATCAAAAAGAATAACATTCAAGAAATGTGCGTTGAATTTTGCAATTCAGGAGCCACTGCTAACATATGAAAGAATAATTTCAAGGGAAATGAGAAATGAATTTGGATTAAAATGGGATTGAGGAATGGCATGGTGGTAAGGAAGAGAAAATCGAAGAGAAAATTTTGAAAAATAGAAGAAGGGATTAAACTTCAAATTTTTTTTTCAGAAAAGTTGAATATCATCTCCAGAGAGTGAAGAAGGCAAAGATGTAATTTTTGGTTTAACAAAATAAAACAAAACAAAACAAAAAAGTTGAGAGTATTTGCTAAGGAAAATATAATGTGGAGGAGATAAGACATAAAAGGCTTGCCAATTACTATTGAGGGTTCAGTTGATTTTAAATAGCATGAATATATTGTTGACTCAAACTCCATGGATATTTGGTCTGCCTCAGCAATACTTAGCAACTCAGAATTGCTAACCTCCCTTCCAATTTTTATGTGCTGACAAGTGATACCAAGGGAAAGAGATTAATGGGTAGAGAATAGATAGGAAGATAGCAGAAAGAATATAGAGTGATCCAAAATAATCCAACAAGCATTGATTAAGATTTTACTATGGACCAGGGATTGTGGTATATGCTTGTCATAGAGATATTAATGAAAAGAATAGTCTTACCCTCAAAGGACTTTCTACCATTGTAACAATATTTGTAATCAGATAACTATAACCATGATATCTGAAGCAGGAGAGAGACTTACAAACCCAAAGGAAGAAGAAAGATTTTTCATATAAGTGGCATAGCTATTCAGCATTGAAGATAGTCAGAGGTAGGGGAAAAGAAGAGAAATTAATCAGTCATAAGAAAATAGTTCAAGTTCAAAATGTAGGCCAATGATGACAGAATAACAGAGAAAAAAAGGGAAATGTAGATTTCAATTTTAAAACAATTTTCTTCCAAAATGTGCATAATGAATCTTTGAAGAAGTATGTTTAGAGTCAGAGAATACAGATAGGAATTCCAGTTCTTCTCCTAACTAACTTTGATTTGTGTGAAAAAGCACTAAACCTCTCTGGACTCAATTGCTTCATTTGTAAAATGAGGGAGTTGAACTTGATGAGATGTAAGGTTCATTCCAGCTTTCAGTAAATAATCACATAAGAACCAAATAAATCAAAACTTTACTATTCCAGAATTTTTTTTTATTCCAGAATTTAATAATTAGAGATCATTCATACAAATTAACAAGAACGTAAAATGTTAATTTGCACTATGATGCAAGTTTTTTAGAATATAAGGTAATAATGTAAGAAGGCTTTCAAGCAGAATATTAATCTAACTTTTAAGTGTAATATTTTCAAACCCTTTATAACCATGGATACAAAGGGTAAAATCATAATGCAATTTGGAATCACTCCTAGTGTGTTAATTATATATAATTTGTACATTTTCATTACCAAAAATGCTATATTATATAAGCCTGATTTAAATATGTATTTTTTGAAAGCTATAAAAATGAATTTTTTTGGAAATACTTTTAAAATTTGAATTTTTCACTATTCCAATGGACTCCTCCCCCATTTACTTGACTAGGGTAGGGCTTTCTCATGAAAGAAGATATGTTTCTATTTTAAATTTAATTAATAGCTGCAATACATGTGAGTACTACCCTCATATCAGAAATTCGGTAATAACTTTTTTTGAATTTGCTTTTTTTTTTTCAGCAACTTTGTACCTTTCAATGTGGTTAATGCTTACTTAAAATCTCCCCTGAGATAATATCATTCACCTCTCTATTAACCTCCTTTTTTTCTAAGTGATTGAAAAATAACCTTTACTTTCATGTCCAGGAACAAAAACAATATGAAACCCAATTCAAGAGAATTTTGAATGGCCTTTTATACACAATCACAAAGGAAGGTATACATACCCCACAAAGTCCTTCTACAGTTTTCTCTAACATTATAATTAGAAACAGATGGAAAACTATATTTCTAACTAGTACACAATAATTAGTATACAAATAATATGCCACAAAGCCAATAAGGACAAAGAAATTTCTTTTCCTTATTAAATCTACATTGATCCATGGATATAAAATACAATAAAAAGGCAATCATTATGCCCAAATGCCTATAAAAACTAAGCATATCTTTTGATCCAGAAGTGTTTCTACTGAGTCTGTATCCCTATGAGATAATAAAAAAGGGAAAAGACTCTTAAGTAGAAAAATGTCTGTAGCAGCCCTTTTGTTGTAGTGGCAAGTTGAAATTGAGTGGATGCCCATCATTTGGAAAATAGTTGAATATATTATGATATATGAATGAAATGGGATTTTATTGTTCCATAGGAATTGAAAAGCAGGTTGATTTCAGAAAATCCTGGAAAGATTTATATGAACTGATATTAAATGAAGTAAGCAGAACCAAGAGAACATTGTACACAGTAAAAATAAGATTATGTGATGATTAACTGTGATAGACTTGGTTCAACAATGAAGTGATTCGTGGCATTTTAAATGGCATGTGAAGGAAAGTGATATTCACATCCTGAGAGAAAACTATAAAGACTAAATGTGGATCAAAACATAGTATTTTTACTTTTTTGTTATTGTTTGTTTGCTTGTTTTTTTGTTCTCCTGTTTTTCCCCTCTTGAGCTGATTTTTCTTATGCAGTATGACAAATATGGAAATATGTTTAAAAGAATTGCACATATTTAAGCTATATCAGATTGCTGGCTGTGTTCTGGGAGTTTTCTATATTCTTATATCTTTAGTTCCAATAGTTTATAGATTTTGAGTTTTCAGTTTGATAACATTTATAAATAATATTGATCTTAATTTACCTTTTGAATTAGTGTTAAGCCTAGATAACAGCAAAAACAACACCTAACATTTAAACAAGTTTTTGTTGCCTCTTCAATTTTTAGAGAAAATACTAGAAGATATTTTTATCCCCATTGTACCTAAGGTCATAATAAAGACTTTTTTCTTTGAACAAAACAAATTCTTTGGGGGGAGGGTTGAGCACAATGATAGAATGGGAGAGGAGTACAATAGTCACCCAGGAAATAGCCTGACCACAGTAGTAGTAGGAGAAGATATTCATACCTCATTTTTCTTGCCAAAGTTTGCAGGGAAGGCAATGCTGAAGAGATGATCATATGATCATCTTCATTGAAATGGATATACCTGGAGGTAGTTGTGCTCTCTCTCTCTCTCTCTCTCTCTCTCTCTCTCTCTCTCTCTCTCTCTCTCTCTGTATATATAGTTACACGCTGGCCAAGGGACCTAGTTACATGTTGGCCAAGGGACCATATGAGCACTGAGACTATAGTGGAAAAGAAATTTCCCCTTTTTTTCCCATTTCTGCAGTCTTTGATCAAGTCTTGTTCTCCTTAGACTATTTATGGTTCCCGTGTGTCTAATGCTATGGGTTTTCCCATAGTTTTTCCATCTAAAAATCAACAGAGAGACATAACAACAGAGTTCTTATTTAGTAAACTGACTGTTCTGTAAATATTTCTAGAATTCAGAAAACCAATCTCCCCTCCAGGATTACAATATATTTTAGGGGAAAAAATGTATTTTCATAGGGTATATTTGTGAACATTCAGTCTTATGAGCCTCCTTTTGGAATTTCAGTTCTATATCACCCCAGGAAATCCTAACCAGGCCAGAAACAGCTCCTTGGTTTCTGTTGAAGCTTGACAAATTGGCAGATAGTCTGAACTACCTAAGGAAGTCTGCCAGGGCCCCTCTGTTGCCTCCTCAAGCAGCTGAGACATATTCCAGCTCTTCTGTACTGTTACTTCCTGACCAGCTTTTTCTAAGATAAATCTGAGTTAGCACCATATGCTTCAGGAATAGGATAAAAGCCTTTAAATTATTATGCACTGCATCAGTAGACACAGATGAGATAATAGATCCATCAGCATAGTTATATTGACTCAGGAATCTCCAGATGCCAAGATACCCTGAACATAACACAATCCTCCTCAAGATATTCAGGCCAAAGCAAGATTTCAAGTAGAGATGAATCTTATTTCCCTGTTCTGCACCACATACCAGACTGCCATAGTTTTTATAGCATGCTAATGGTGGGATCAGTATCCTTGCCTTCTGATAACTATCTATGTAATCCTGAAAAAGTCAAATTAACTCTCTAGGATTAATTTTCTCATCTATAAAGTTAATGGGTTTGGCTTAGAATCAGAGGGTTGTCAGAGCCAACTTGAACCAAATCAAGGTAAAATTTTCATTGTGAGCTTCTATAACTTGGATATTAATAAAGGTACAAATCACTGCATGGTACATTGTTTTTGATTTTCCAGATTTAAGAGAGTGATAGCAAAAATGATAAAAAAAAATATTGGCCAAATTTGTGTGTCATGCATATATTCCTTCCAACTTCACTCCCAAGATAGTTATTAAACACTTAATAGAACATCTCTGAACTGAATGATCCTTAGTTTTTTTTTTTTTCCCCGGTTCTAGCTCTGTTATCTGAGGATTAAGCCCAGCTAGGCCATAGTACTCATTTGGTGACACTGGGCCCCTTCCTTATCCTGAAGCAGCTTATATTATTGAAGTTGTTAAAGGTAATATTTTTAGTCAGATAAATTATAGAATGCCTACATCTTAATTAACCAAAATATAAGTAATCTAGAGCTTCCCTTGAGTGCCTCTAGACACAGCACTTACTTTAAACCATCACAATTTACATTTCTATAATACAAAAACTGTCCTTTTGTTTCTATGAATATTGTGCATACTTTGGGAAATAAGAGTACTGGTGCTAAGCTAACCTAGAGAAGGGCAAATAAATGTTAAAAACAGTCTTACTTTCTTTTCTGTTCTTAGAATCATAAAATGTTAGACCTGGATTCAATATATTGAATACAGCTACCAATTATTTTTTGTTGACAGTTCATAAACTGCAAGTTCAGGAATTCCCCAATGTTGAGTCCAATATTGTCATTTTACAAGTGAGTAAACAGAAATACTTAGACTTTCTGTCACTTAGAAAATATCACAGTTTTTTTTTTCTTTTTTTTCCAACTTAACATCATAACTAGTTTCATGTTATCTCTATATTGCTATAGGAGTTCTCATTCTGGTGATATACTTAAATTTGTTATCCTCCAATATTCATATTTTATTCAGTTATGGATTTGACTAAATGGTCATTGAATTCTCTTTCATCCCTCAGTTTCCTCAATTCAAGCAGATTTCTCCATCTTGTGAACTATTCATTTAGATTAGCTACCTTTTGCTAGTAAAGAGATCCAATGATTCAAACAATGGCATTACTACTGGCAATATATTAACTTTGGTAAATAACATTTTCCCATATGGATAAATTATTGTAATTTGATGGCCTTTAATCACACTAGATGGGCAATTTTCTTGGCATTCTCCTGTTCAACTAAGTACCTAGAAATATAATTGCTGTTCTTTCCATTAGATATATGCTACTTGAAAACACCAACTATTTTTGTTTACTCATGTGATCAAAAGAAAGTTTTTCCCCTGTACTTTTCCAATCTCATTTAGCACAGAGAAACTTGGATGTTTCATTTATATTCAAAGACATAAGTGTTGAATGTTAATGAAAATAAGGCAGACATGAAGGTACCAGTTTGTTTTTAATGTCTATTAAGTATTGCTAAATTATAATGAAACACTTAAGAAAATATATGTGACATCCAAATGAATACCAAATGATTTCATTTCACACTAGTCAATATTAAATTAACTCTGTATTACATGAAAATGTAAAACATTACTAAAACAATCTGTGTAAAAGAAAATGAGGCTATAATTTCACAAATACACCACAAGTGAAAATTTGTTATTTAATAAAAACAGATTAGGGCAAATGTTAAATAGTAGTTTTAAGCTTTTTAAAAAGATTTCAGTGAAAACACTATCAAATTAATCATTCCATTATGTGTTTTTAAATCAGCAAAAGAATGAAACCCTCACATTTATATTATAAGCAGGAATGAACAAATGTGCAATTTGCAGATTGTGATGTTTCTAAAAGGTTATTTTTGTGGACAACTGAAGAACAAAGTCAACAATAGAGTCAATAAATGCTCATTTAAAAAACATACTTCAAAATGGAGTTGAGCTATTTGATTCAAGAAAATGTTAACCAAAGTTGTGTTGTTGTTGTTGTTGTTTTAATTTTAAATCTCTAAATATTATCAATTCCTGCTCTTTTTATTTAAATTGTTTTAGTCATTAATTTTATAGAAATTTATTATTAGTGATGGTTTCATAGATTATATATTATGGAATATATATATGTGTGTATATATGTATATATACACACATATATATATATGAGGGTATCTGGGAGAACTTAACAAAAGGCTTGTAGAGATTATTTGATTTAACTCAATTTTTTTTTTTATTGATGAGAAAACTAAGACCCAGAGAGATTAAATAACTTTATCATGGTCATGCAAATAGTAAATTGCAAACCTTATACTGATCCCTCATTGTAACATAGAGGTGACCACACATGCCTATTAAAGACTCTGCCAACAGGTTAAAAATTCTGACAGGTTCTGCCAAGGATGAAATATTTCAGTTACTATGAAACATACCAGTGCTTTAAATGCCAGTTGAACTAAATTCAGAGAAAGTGTATTGAAAGGTAAGTCCCACTGAGTGTTGATTGTTTCTCTCACAGTGCCTCAAGGTGATTAGTAAGATGTATGTGGAAGGTGATTGTCATGTCAATTTTAATAATACCAATTATAGCATACCAATGTATACTTCAGTTGCAGAAATATAGCAGAAAACTGATAGAACAAACCTATTTTAACAGTACTCACCTCTTTTCCTGATTTCTTCCTCTTTATATTGTTGTTTTATCTGTGAACTCATTTATTCAATGTGTAAGGATGAAAATTTTTATCATTACTGATCTCTATCAGAAATTTGGAACTCCCTTTAAGTATATAAAAATAGTATAATGAGGAATCCATAGGCTTCTCTAGACTGACACTGGACTCCATCACACACACACACACACACACACACACACACACACACACACACACACACACACATACAAGAAAAGAAGAAACTTTTTTGGTTATATTCTAAACAAATTATCAAGAAGATACTCTATAGGATAAAATAAAACTACAATAAAGCTCATTTTAGGTGACAAAGGGTCTAGAAAGTAATTTCTTATGTAGGAAGGAAATAAGAATAGAAATTTAACATTTGAAAATATCCTATCAATCAGGAGTTATTAAAAAATCTTGGTACCAGTTGCAAAAGGGAAAGATATATAAATAGAAAAATAAGATGAATAAGAATCAAAAACCCAAATTACTATTTTTAGCTTTGATAAAATACAGTGAACATAAGCTACTTTGAAATAAGCTCCTATCCATCAGGGCCTACTAAAATGATGAAAAAGCATTTTGGCAAAAATAAATAAACATTTTAAATCAGTATCTTGTGCCATATACCATAACAAATTCCAAATGGAAAAAAAGTAATAAATATGAAATATCACATCATGTTTATGTAAAAATGTATAAAACATATTTAACAAGTATGGCTAAGAAGAAAAAAAGTTATTTTTAAATGACAGCTTTTCTTTTTTCTCTTTTTATAATAATACTTTTTTTTAATTTTCAAAATATATGCAAATAATTTTCAACATTCACCCTTGTAAAACCCTGTGTTCCAGATTTCTCTTTCTCCCTTCTCCCATTCCTTCCCCTAGACAGCAAGTAGTCCAATATATGTTAAACATGTACAGTTCTATATATATACTTCCACAATTACATGCTACACAAGAAAAATCAGATCAAAAAGAGGAAAAAACAAGAAAGAAAATAAAAACAAACAAACAAACAAAAACAAGTAAACATATTTAGTCTCCACAGTCCTCTCTTTGGATGCATATGGTGCTCTCTATTACAAATCTAATTGAATTGGCTTGAATCACCCTATTGATGAAAAGAGCCACATCCATCAGAAATGATCATTGCATAATTTTGTTATTGCTATGTATAGTACAGTGTTCTCTTGGTTCTATTCACTTCACTTAGCATCAGTTCATGTAAGTGTCTCCAAGACTTTCTGAAATCATCCTGCTGATCATTTCTTATAAAACAATATTATTCTATAACATTCATATATCATAACTTGTTCATCCATTCTCCAGCTGATGGGCATCCACTATTTCTAGTTACTGGCCATTACAAAAGAAAAAAAAAAAGTCTGCTACAAACATTTTTGCACATATGGGTCTTTTTCCCTTTTTTATGATTTTTTTTGGGATATAGGCCCAGTAAGAGACACTATTGGATCAAAAAGTATACACAAGTTCACAAGTCTTTAGTCACAGTTCCATATTGCTCTTCAGAATGGTTTGATCAGATCACAACTCCAACAACAATGTATTAGCATTCCAGTTACAAAGGAAAACTTTTAACCACAGAATGGAGACAACAATAAAAAGAAAAATAACTTTGATTTCATGAAATTAAAAGTTTTAGCAAGAATAAATTCAGTCAGGAGAAAGAACATTATAAATTGTACAAAAGCCTTTGTATCAAATATACCTAAGGTACTGACTTTAGGATATCTAAATTAATAGTATAATTACATAAGACTAAGAGCTATTTTTCCAATATGTAAGTTACCAGAGGATATAAACAGAGCTGTTTAAAGAAAAATGCCAAATTTTAAAAACATGTGGAAGATTATTTCAAATAATTAAAATTGTAAAATAAACAACTTAAAACAACTCTCATGTCTTCACAACAAGAAAATTGAGATATGTAACAAAATATAGAAGGGGTTTCAAAAAATAGCAAAGTAATAGACTTATGATTTAGCTATTTTATCCAAACATTATAGAAAATAATTGTTAAATACTCCGAGAAAAGGTGTTTTAAATGTTCATATTTCTGACCAAGACATTGAACATTACACAATGATAGTCACCCACTTGATGAAAATTATTCAAATTAGCAATTTTTGTGGTAGTAAAAATAAATAAAATGGTTCCCTACTTTTTGTAGACTACGTAAAAAGTTTCTATGGTGTGCGTTGTAAAAAAAAAAAAAAGAAAAGAAAAGAAAGATAGGAAGGAAAAAAAACTATTATAACAAAAAATGATTTCAGAGTCACATGAGAAGACTTGGATGACTTGATACAGAATGAAGTGAGCTGGATTCGGAAAATATTCAACAACAATATGAGTGGAAAAAATGTAAAAGATAACTAAATGTTATACTAGTTAATTACCATTTAAGGAGTAAGCTCAGCTCCCTCTCTCCCTGACATATGTGAGACAGACACATACAGAGAGAATGAGTCCTTTGGTTTATTTCATGAAAGAGGTAAAAGTCATGGAAGTGGAATATTGCATAAAATGTCAGATATGTTGGTTTGTTGGTTGGTTTTGTTAAATTGTTTCTTTTAAAATTATATCTTACAAGAGAAGGCCATATGACTGATTCCATAGTCTAATTAAAAGTTCATATAATATAGCATCAAGAAATGTTACTTAAAAGTTGAAAGAAAAAAAAACAACAGGGAGATGTTATTTGCAATGAACATTGCTATTAAGAAGAAAAACATTTGGTGAGATAAGTTCAACTTGGGAAATTTTAAGTTAATGATATTATAAGACACTTACACAGTTTGAGAAGTATAGCAAGTAGTTGGGAATGCATAAGGAAGTTCCAGGAATAGTATGGGCTACAGATATTAATTTGGTAATTATTGGCATTGAAGTGTCGGGGAGAATGAAATAAGAATAAAAAATGGAATGACAATAAACAAAAAATCTTGTGGCATTATTTTTTTTTGTCTTTTTTTTTTAATTTAATAATAACTTTGTATTGACAGAATCCATGCCAGGATAATTTTTACACAGCATTATCCCTTGCAATTACTTATGTTTCGTTTTTTCCCCTCCCTCTCTCCTCCCCCCCCCCCCCCCAAGATGGCAAGCAGTCCTATATATGTTAAATATGTAGCAGTATATCCTAGATACAATACATATTTGCAGAACCGAACAGTTCTCCCACTGCACAGGGAGAGTTGAATTCAGAAGGTAAAAATAACTCGGGAAGAAAATCAAAAATCAAATAGTTCACATTCATTTCCCAGTATTCCTTCTTTGGGTGTAGCTGTTTCTGTCCATCATTTATCCAATGAAACTCAGTTAAGTCTCTTTGTCAGAGAAATCCACTTCCATCAGAATACATCCTCATACAATATCATTGTCAAGTGTATAATGATCTCCTGGTTCTGCTCATCTCACTTAGCATCAGTCCATGTAGGTCTCTCCAAGCCTCTCTGTATTCATCCTGCTGGTCATTCCTTACAGAGCAATAATATTCCATAACATTCATATACCACAATTTACCCAGCCATTCTCCAATTGATGGGCATCCATTCATTTTCCAGTTTCTAGCCACTACAAACAGGGCTGCTACAAACATTTTGGCACATACAGGTCCCATTCCCTTTTTTAGTATCTCTTTGGGGTATAAGCCCAATAGAAACACTGCTGGATCAAAGGGTATGCACAGTTTGATAACTTTTTGGGCATAATTCCAGATTGCTCTCCAGAATGGTTGGATTCGTTCACAATTCCACCAACAATGCATCAGTGTCCCCATTTTCCCGCATCCCCTCCAACATTCATCATTATTTTTTCCTGTCATCTTAGCCAATCTGACAGGTGTGTAGTGATATCTCAGAGTTGTCTTAATTTGCATTTCTCTGATCAATAGTGATTTGGAACACTCTTTCATGTGAGTGGTAATAGTTTCAATTTCTTCATCTGAAAATTGTCTGTTCATATCCTTTGACCATTTATCAACTGGAGAATGGCTTGATTTTTTATAAATTTGAGTCAGTTCTCTATATATTTTGGAAATGAGGCCTTTATCAGAACCTTTAATTGTAAAGATGTTTTCCCAGTTTGTTGCTTCCCTACTAATCTTGTTTGCATTCGTTCTGTTTGTACAAAGGCTTTTTAATTTGATATAATCAAAATTTTCTATTTTGTGATTGGTAATGGTCTCTAGTTCATCTTTGGTCACAAATTTCTTTCTCCTCCACAAGTCTGAGAGATAAACTATCCTATGTTCCTCTAATTTATTTATAATCTCGTTCTTTATGCCTAGGTCATGGACCCATTTTGATCTTATCTTGGTATGTGGTGTTAAGTGTGGGTCCTTGCCTAATTTCTGCCATACTAATTTCCAATTATCCCAGCAGTTTTTATCAAATAATGAAATCTTATCCCAAAATTTAGAATCTTTGGGTTTGTCAAACACTAGATTGCTATAGTTGACTTTCTGTGTTGTGAACCTAACCTTTTCCACTGATCAACTAATCTATTTCTAAGCCAATACCAAATGGTTTTGGTGGCTGCTGCTTTATAATATAATTTTAGATCAGGTACAGCTAGGCCACCTTCATTTGATTTTTTTTTCATTAATTCCCTTGATATTCTCGACTTTTTATTGTTCCATATGAATTTTGTTGTTATTTTTTCTAAATCATTAAAATATTTTCTTGGAAGTCTGATTGGTATAGCACTAAATAAATAGATTAGTTTAGGGAGTATTGTCATCTTTATTATATTTGCTCAGCCTATCCAAGAGCACTTAATATTTTTCCAGTTATTTAAGTCTGACTTTATTTGTGTGAAAACTTTTTTTGTAATTTTGCTCATATAATTCCTGACTTTCCTTTGGTAGGTAGATTCCCAAATATTTTATGCTATCAACAGTTATTTTGAATGGAATTTCTCTTTGTATCTCTTGCTCTTGGATTTTGTTGGTGGTGTATAAGAATGCTGAGGATTTATGGGGATTTATTTTGTATCCTGCTACTTTGCTAAAATTATGAATTATTTCTAGTAGCTTTTTAGTAGAATCTCTGGGGTTTTCTAGGTATACCATCATATTATCTGCAAAGAGTGATAATTTGGTTTCCTCATTGCCTACTCTAATTCCTTTAATATCTTTCTCGACTCTTATTGCCGAGGCTAGTGTTTCTAATACAATATTGAATAATAATGGTGATAGTGGGCAACCTTGCTTCACTCCAGATCTTACTGGGAAAGGTTCCAGTTTTTCCCCATTGCATATGATGCTTACTGAAGGTTTAAAATATATGCTCCTAACTATTTTAAGGAAAAGTCCTTTTATTCCTATGCTCTCAAGTGTTTTTATTAGGAATGGCTGTTGGATTTTATCAAATGCTTTTTCTGCATCTATTGAGATGATCATATGGTTTTTGTTTGGTTGGTTGTTGATATAGTCAATTATGTTAATAGTTTTCCTAATATTGAACCAGCCCTGCATTCCTGGTATAAATCCTACTTGGTCATAGTGTATTATCCTGGGGATGATTTTCTGTAATCTTTTTGCTAATATTTTATTTAAGATTTTAGCATCAATATTTATTAGGGAGATTGGTCTATAATTTTCTTTCTCTGTTTTCAGCCTACCTGGTTTAGGTATCAGTACCATATCTGTGTCATAAAAGGAGTTTGGTAGGACTCCTTCAATCCCTACTTCTTCAAATAGTTTATTTAGCATTGGAGTTAATTGATCTTTAAATGTTTGATAGAATTCAGATGTAAATCCATCTGGTCCTGGGTTTTTTTCCTTAGGGAGTCGATTGATAGTTTGTTCTATTTCTTTTTCTGAGATAGGAGTGTTTAGGATATTTACTTCTTCCTCTGTTAGTTTAGGCAAGTTATATTTTTGGAGGTATTCTTCTATTTCATTTAAGTTGTCGAATTTATTGGCGTAAAGTTGAGCAAAGTAACTCCTAATTATTGCTCTAATTTCCTCTTCGTTAGTGGCAAGTTCTCCCTTTTCATTTTTAAGACTAACAATTTGATTTTCCTCTTTCCTTTTTTTAATCAGATTTACTAAGGGTTTGTCTATTTTGTTGGTTTTTTCATAGAACCAACTCTTAGTTTTATTAATTAATTCAATAGTTTTTTTACTTTCAATTTTATTGATCTCTCCTTTTATTTTTTGAATTTCAAGTTTAGTGTTTGATAGGGGGTTTTTAATTTGTTCCTTTTCTAGCATTTTTAGTTGCAAGCCCAATTCATTGACCTTCTCTTTCTCTATTTTATACAAATAGGCCTCTAGAGATATGAGATTTCCCCTTATTACCGCTTTGGCTGCATCTCATACATTTTGGTATGATGTCTCATTATTATCGTTTTCTTGGATGAAGTTATTGATTATGTCTATAATTTGCTGTTTCACCCAATCATTCTTTAGTATGAGATTATTTAGTTTCCAATTATTTTTTGGTCTACTTTCCTGTGGCTTTTTATTGAATGTAATTTTCAATGCATCATGGTCTGAAAAGGATGCATTCACTATTTCTGCCTTACTGCATTTGAGTTTGAGGTTTTTATGTCCTAATATATGGTCAATTTTTGTATAAGTTCCATGAACTGCTGAAAAGAAGGTGTACTCCTTTCTGTCCCCATTACATTTTCTCCAGAGATCTATCATATCTAATTTTTCTAGTATTCTATTTATCTCTTTGACTTCTTTCTTATTTATTTTGTGGTTTGATTTATCTAATTCTGAGAGTGCAAGGTTGAGATCTCCCACTATTATAGTTTTACTGTCTATTTCTTCTTGCAGCTCTCTTAATTTCTCTTTTAAGAATTTAGATGCTACACTACTTGGTGCATATATGTTTAATATAGATACTTCTTCATTATTTATTCTACCCTTTAGCAAGATATAGTGCCCTTCCTTATCTCTTTTGATTAGATCAATTTTTGTTTTAGCTTGATCTGAGATCAGGATGGCTACCCCTGCTTTTTTGGCTTCACCTGAAGCATAGTAGGTTTTGCTCCAACCTTTTACCTTTAACCTGCATGTATCACCCCGCTTCAGGTGTGTTTCCTGTAAACAACATATTGTAGGATTCTGGCTTTTAATCCATTCTGCTAACCGCTTCCTCTTTATAGAGGAGTTTACCCCGTTCACATTTATGGTTAAAATGACCAATTCTGTATTACTTGCCATCTTGTTAACCCCGGTTTATGCTTTTCTCCCTTCTTACTCCCTTACCCCCCTTCCCAGTATTAAGCTTGTGAGCACCACTTTCTTCTCACAGCCCTCCCTTTTTTAGTATCCCTTCCTCCCCCTTAGAGTTCCCCCCCATCAATTTACCCCTTTCCCTCCCAGATACCGTATTCCCTTCCACTTAGTTTAGTCCTTCCCTTTTCACTTTTCCCTTCTCACTTTTCAGTGAGGTGGGAGAAGTTTCACCATAGATTGAATATGTCTAAAATTCTTCTCTTAATGCCAATTCTGAAGGCAGTAAAATACTCACTATATTCATCCCTCTCCATTCTTTCTCTCAGATATACTAGGTTTTCTTTGCCTCTTCATGAAATGTAGTACCCCCACTTTCCCTTTTTTCTGGTACAATGTCCTTTCCACATCTAGTTTCTAGAACAAGGTATACATGTATTCTTTATACATCTTTATAGCCGGAATACAGTTCCCAAGATTAATCTTTACCTTTTTAGATTTCTCTTGAGTTCTGTGTTTGTAGATCAAATTTTTTTGTTAAGCTCTGGCTTTTTCATCAGAAATAGATGGAATTTGCTTACTTCGTTGAATGTCCATCTTCTTCCCTGGAAAAAGATGCTCATTCTGGCTGGGTAAGTTATTTTTGGTTGCATACCAAGTTCCTTAGCCTTTCGGAATATCATATTCCAGGCCCTTCGATCCTTTAATGTGGATGCTGCCAGATCCTGGGTGATCCTTATTGTGGCTCCTTGATACTTGAATTGGGTTTTTCTAGCCGCTTGCAGTATTTTTTCCTTCGCCTGAGGGTTCTGGCATTTGGCCATTATATTCCTTGGTGTTTTGATTTTAGGATCCCTTTCAGTAGGGGATCGGTGAATTCTTTCAATGTCTATTTTACCCTCTGTTTCTATGACTTCTGGGCAGTTCTCTTTGATAATTTCCTGGAAAATAGTGTCCAGGCTCTTTTTTTCATCATACTTTTCTGGAAGTCCGATGATTCTCAGGTTGTCTCTCCTGGATCTGTTTTCCAGGTCTGTTGTCTTCCCCAGAAGGTATTTCACATTCTTTTCCATTGTTTGATTTTTTTGGATTTGCTTGACTGATTCTTCTTGTCTCCTCGAATCATTCAATTCTAATTGTTCAATTCTGATTTTCAGTGAAGTATTTTCTTCACTCACTTTTTTAAGATCTTTTTCTAATTGTCCAATTGAGTTCTTTTGTTCTGTGGAATTTTTTTCCATTTCGCCAATTTTGTTTTCCACTTCACCAATCCTATTTTTCAAGGATTTGGTTTTTTTATCCACTCTCTCTTTAACTGACTTCTCCAGGCTCTTTTGCCAAGCCTCCCTCTCCTTTTCCCATTTTTCTTCTAGCTCCCTTGTGAGAGCCTTTTTAATTTCCTCCATGAGATTCATCTGTGCTGAGGAACATATGATCTCCTCCTTTGGGGATTCACCTGGGGACTGTTTGTTTTTAGTCTCCTCAGGATTTGGAGTCTGCTCTTTATCTGTATAGAAGCTGTCAAGGGTTAAATTCTCTTTCAGCTTCTTGCTCATTCTGTCTAATAATCAAAGACAAACTATCAAAGAAACAGAAGAAAAAAACCCTTGAATGGAGACTGCTTTCTTTGGGGGAGGAGGAGGGTATTCGTGAGGCATGGGTCCTACTGTGCTATGGCGCCTGCGCGCTGAGATCCGAGCGCTCTGAGATCCGAGCGGGCTGAGACACTGTGGGGGGAGGGGTGGCCAGGTCCTGAGAGACTCCAGCTGTTTGGGGCTGTATTCTTCACCCCCGGTGTTTTTAACTTCTCTGCTGCCGGAGCAAAGTATCTAATCCTGTAGCAAAGCTCTCCCCGCAGAGACGGCTGCGATCACACCCCACCCCCTCTCCACTCTACTCGGCTCTGAGCTGCTATCTGTGCTCTCGCTGCAGCTGCTGGCCGCAGACTGCTTCCGATTTAAGTACCGTCCCCGCCCTCGCGCAAAAACAGACCTTTCTTGACGAGTCTCAAGGATGGTTTCTCTTGGTAAGTAAATGTATGGTTTTTTTTCAGTCGAGCATTAATTCAGAGGCATGAAATGAAATGGATAGTGAGAGAAAAACACGGAGGTTACACAGGAGTGTATTTCCTCTCCGCCATCTTGGCCGGAAGTCCCCCCAATTATCTTGTGGCATTATTGAGAAGAGAATTGGTGAAAGAGGCAGAAAAATAAGATAAGAAGAGACAGAAACAGAACCAAAATGTCAAAGGATCAAATGTTTAGAATAGAAGGAGCTTCAGAGACCATATAAGGCATAGGAAGTTAAATGACCCATCTAAAATAACAGATAATGACTAACACAACTAGGATATGAACCTGTGTTGTCTTATTCTAGGGGCAAAGTGTTTTTGTGGGGTTATTTTTGTGGTATTTTTGTATTTGATAAGTTTTATGGAACAAGGCATGAGATGAAAAAGTGAAGAGTAAGAAAAAGTCCTCCTTTGCACAAATCCCAAAGAGTTCAGGTAGTTGTCATTTTCCAGAATTTTCCTTTATAAGCAAATGGTTATCTAGCTCAAAGAATAAAAAATAGTTGTATAGTAAATCAAGTACAGGACCTGGATTTAGAAGAAACAATTCAAATCCTGCAAAAATAGTTCAAATCCTTCAACTAATACTAATAAACTTCAAGTCCATGGACTATTCATTTCATCTCTTTGAATATCAAATTCTCTACATGTAAAATTAGAAAAATACTAATAAATAATAATAATAATAATAATAATTCCTGTGATACATACATCACAGATTTAGTAAAAGTTCTTTTCAAACCTAAAATTACTATTTTATGCTTATTATTTTAAGTATAACAAAATAGCAAAATGCTATATTAATTCCTGATTTGTTCATTGCCCTAAAGTAGATAAAGATATTTCCCCCTAAGGAAGAAATGTCAGTTCTATAATGATTTAAATTTAAGTAGAAATTTTCCAACTAACAAATAGTGATATTAACTGGTAGATTTTTTGTTGTTGTTTGTTTTTTAAGGAGGAAATTCAAGCTATCTATGGCCATATGAGAAAAAAAGTTTCAAAATATTAAAATTTAGAGAATCAAATTAAAACAAGCCTGATGTACTTAAAATGTACTTAATTAATTAATATCAGACTGACAATAGTTAAAACAAAAAGGGAAATTAAACTTCAATGGAGCTACAGGAAAGCAAGCACACTAATGCATACCAAAAAATTAGTATGAAACTGAACAAAAATATGCTAAAATATTTATTCCCTTTAATATATAGTACCTAAGTGATCAAAGAAAGAGCAAAAAGATCCATTTAAACAACATTTTTATAGCAGCACTTTTTGTAGAAGTCAGGAATTCTAAAATAAAAAAAATATATCATTATGTGGGGAGGGATTGAAGAAAGCATGGTATATGAATGTGACATACAATTTTACAATAAGAAACTATGAAAAAGAAATCTTAAAAGATTTTATGAATTGAAACAAAATGAAGACAATAGTATAAAGAATAAAGGAATGATTTCAGAACTCTTAGCAATGTAATGACAAACCATAATTCCAGAGAGTGGGTAATGAATCATTCATCCAGACCTATGAAAGACACAGCATAGTGTTGAAGGGCAGAATGAAATATATATATTTTTGGATAAAGCCAATGAAGATATTTGTTTTGTTGAAACATGTATGTTGGAATCTTTACAAACTGCTAACTAATTAGAGTTGATCCGATCTTACAATAAGATGTTTTGGGCCAGAACCTGAAACAAGGTACTAAGTAGAACTAATTAGTACAATGCTTATGTTTACACCTTTACTCATCGGAGTTCACAAGTTTGCCAGATTCACAAAATAAACTTTGTAACTTTGGAAATTCACACCTCCCTTAAAGCTCTTAGGGCCAGAGAGCACTATGGGAGAAAACCCATAATCCCATTCTCTCAGAAGATATAAGGCCAGTGAAGAGAGATCTATTCCAGAATATATTTTCCATTTGGTGGCAGAAGAGAGTTCAGCTGGATTGGAGAAGAGCACTTTGAGAGAGTTCAGCAGACACAGAGATTATGCCAGAAGCCCTCTCTCCGAGGGGGCAGAAGAAGAGTTTTCAGAAGAAGAAGCTACGAGTTCAGAGTTCAGCGGACAACCAGATTCATCTTCATCTCACACCACTGTGGTAGGTGGCTGGGCTCCTGCACTCCCCCTACTGAGACCAAGCTGGTCTGAAAGACTCACCAGAAAGCTAGCCGAGCCCCAAGTGAAGGAGACAAGAGATTCATTCCATCTTTGTGCTGGCTGGAGGCAGAAGAAAGCAGAGGTAGAGGCTGAAGGACAAAACCCTTGGATTTGGAGATATTCAGAGGGCTCTAAGCTAATCGGGCTATATTAGAGATAATAAAACATCTGAACTTTTATCACCTGGCTGCGTTTTGAGAAGAACAAGATCACCACACATGTATATTTGTTTCAAGGGATTTTGTTTTTCCAATAGGTAGGGGGAAGAAGAAGACAAAAAAGGAAGAAAATAAATGCTTGTTCATTGAAAAAATGAAACAAAAATAGAAAATATCTTAAAATCACCACTTTTGTAAAGGGCAGTAACTCTGAAACGGTGTAGTTGAATCAAGGGCAGAAGGATGCTTATAGTTAAGCACCTAATTAGTGTAAGATAATGGGTTCTCTAAACATATACTTAATGTGATATGGTGATGTAATGGTCTGGACTTTGTCTTTGACCATTCATTCTCATGAGTCTCCTGCCTCCTTTACTCCCACATTAAGACCAAGGCTGATCCCTAGATCCTTCAGTCAGGTAGTTACATTTTGGCACCTAACCATGGGGCCCCAGAAACTCAGAGCCTTGCAAATCAGGGCACAAATCAGCTTAACTGACATGATCTGCTGAGTTGAATGGAGAAGTCCCTGTGACCCAGAAATAGGGTAAGTATAAAAATAGGCAAGTGGAAAGATTCAATAAAGGCTGAACAAATTACTTTTGTTTTTCAGGTGAAATGGGGCAAATACTAAGAAAAGAGTCTCCCCAACATGATCAATCAGCCAAGAAGCTACCTGATGGAAGAAAGGAATTACAACTGGGGAGAATAGAGTTGTATGCAGTTGAGACTACTGAGACATCCCCTGGAGAGGTGAAATCTTTCCCTGTCTCTCCTACAGATCCTTCGCCTCCAGGCACAGTAGGCTTGACCATTTCACCTCTTGAGAGTACTTAGAAAACAGTGTCCATCCATATACTGATTTGGGAAACTAGGGAATGTGTAGATAATATCCCAGTCACTAATACACATAGACAATGTATGACATCACCCAGGAGAAGTACTAGCATCAGGTTTATTGATACATACTCCTAATAGGCAATTTGGTGATATTTATCCAGATTTTGACTCCCAGAAACAGAATCCATGAATATTCTGGACAGCAGCTGTTACAGCAATCTTATGGGAGAAAGGGATTACAATTGGAGAGAATATAGTTGTATGCAGCTGGCACTACTGAGATTCACCCTGGAGAGGTGAAATCTGTTCCTCTCCAGACTATGGATCCCTTGCCTCCAGGCACAGTAGGTTTGATCATTTCACCTCCTGAGAGTACTTACAAAATAATGTCCATCCGTACACTGATTTGGGAAACTGGGGAGTGTGTAGATAATATCCCAGGTAGACAATATGGTGACTTATCAACCAGGAGAAGTAGTAGCATTAGGTTAACTGATATAGAATAGGTATCTAATAGTTAATCTGGTGATAGTTGCCTAGATTCTGACTCCAAGCAGCAGAATCCAGGAATATTCTGGATAGCAGCTATTACAGCTGACCATCCTATGCTCATTATCTATCTAAATGGCATAGCATTACAAGGGTTGGTAGACACAGGTGCAAATCATACAGTAAATAGAGCTTCCAGCTGGCCCAGTCACTGGCCAAAGATTAAAGCAGACACATACATGTCCAGTGTGGGAGGATCAACAGCAGCTGAAGTTAGTGCTATCCATTTGAGATGGACATTTGAAGGTGAAACAGGAGTTTTTACTAACCTATTATACTTGAAAAAATCCCCATCAATCTATGGGGAAGAGACATCTTACAACAATTAGGATTACAAGTGAATACTTTGACTTTTTATGCAGGGCTGCTGTTGAAGGTCTGCCTGCACTCTCACCTCTTCCCATCCAATGGAAAACTGATACACTAGTGTGGATAGAACAATAGCTAGCAATAAAATTCAGGCCTTATTAGATATAGTACAGGAGCAACTTGACCAAGGACACTTACAACCTCCTCTAAGACCTTAGAATTCCCCTATATTTGTTGTAAAAAAAAAAAAGAAAGAAAGAAAGAAAGAAAGAAAGAAAGAAAGAAAGAAAGAAAGAAAGAAAGAAAGAAAGAAAGAAATCTAAAAAATGGAGGATGATTTAAGAAGAGTAAAGGAATAGATGGAAACTATGAGAACTCTTCAGCCTGGCCTTGCATCTCTTACTCAATTGCCTAGAGAATGGCCTCTTTGGGTTATAGACATTAAGCATTGTTTCTAATCTATCCCTCTGGATGAGGAGAATATAAAATGATTTGCCTTTTCAGTGCCCAGAGTTAACTTAGCTGAGCCTTATAAAAGATATGAATAGACAGTTTTGCCAAAGACAATGAAAAACAGCCCTACTATGTGCCAAATATATGTTGCTGCTACTCTTAACTCCAGTAAGAAAAGCATTTCCAAAAGTTCTTATTATATTACATGGATGATATCTTAGGGTGTGCACCTGAGGAGCAAATGTTAGAAGCATGTCTATAAAAGAGCATAGAAACACTAAGGAACTACAAATTGCAAATTGAAAAAATTCAAAGGCATGCTCCTTTTCAATATTTAGGATATGAAGTATACCCTAAGGTGCTTGCAGTACAAAAACTTTCTTTAAGAACAGAGAAGTAGAACACCTTAAATTACTTTCAGAAATTGATAGGAGATATCCAATGGATAAGCCTCCACTGTTAGGCTTAAACTGCCTATCAAAACCATTATGACATTTTGAGGGGAGACACTGCTTTAAACCCACCACACCAGCTTACAAAAGAAGCTCAAGAGGCTTTGAGAGAAGTTGAATTGGCTTTATCCAATGTGGTCGAAAGAGTCACTGAAAAATCCTTGAAAATATCAATTTTTATTATAAAAGAGGCACCCACAGCAGTCCTTCATCAAAGAGACAGTGTGATAGAGTGGGTGAACTTCCCAGCACAATCAGAACAAAGCTTTACTCCTTATCCAGTGCTTGTGGCTAGAATTTTATTAAAGGCCATTAAGCAAGCAGTACAACTATCTGGGTCAAAACCTGACAAGATATACACCTCTTATAATAATGTACAAATTATGTATGCCATGAAACCATCTCCAAGTGGCAAATTTTGTTGGCTACAGCTCCAAATTGTACACAGAAGTCTTCATTAAAGATAACCAGACTATTACATGATTGGCAATGGATCTTTGAAGAACAGATTTCTAAGTTTCCTTTTAAAGGATCAACTATCTTTATAGATGCATCCAAACATAACATTTGTGCTGTATACTCTTATGATTTAACTATAAAGAAAGTACAGAATTCCATGTTAACAGAACATTAACATGGGGGACATTCCCCAACTGACTCTCATGTTGATTAGGTATTTTTGTATAAGGCTCAATGACTCCTTCCTTTTCTTTCAGTCTTCTATCTCAGATACATTCTTAGGTACAGATAAAAGGATATAAATGAACTTGTATTAATTCTGTAGCCTGGTCATTACTTTGGAACTCAGATGAGGGAGAGCAAGGGAAAAGTTCAAGGTAAATGATTAACAAAGTACAAGAATGATCACCAACAATATTCTATCTGAGATTCAAGACAGAAATATCAGAAATAAGAAAAGAGAGCCTATAGGGAAGCTGACATAAATGCGGACCAATAAGTATTCTCATTACCTCTATTCCTTTAATTGAATTAGACTTCTAGGGAATGACTGTGTGCAAATATATCACTATAAATTTCAACTGTGGTCACCAAGAGCAATATTTTTTCAAAAAGCATTAAATTTGGTTTGTAGCCACCATATGATTTATATTATGAATGTTAATTCCACTGCTTTTTTGGTTTATATCAACATCATATAAGAATAAACAGAATATAATATAGCATATACTGGACTTGAAATAAGAAAGAACTAGGTACAAACCCTGCCTCTTGCTAGGACCATGAACAACAACACAACTTCTCTGAGTTTAAATAAATTGTCTAAGACTTTATATTATGTACAGTTACAGAGAATCCACCTTAAAATATTGATATAATAATGTAAATAGTTTATAATTTAATCATCAAATGTATTCTTTCTACCAGTATATTTAGGAACTCTGGCATATCTCAGATCACAGAATCATAGCTTGAGATCAGACTATGATAGGACCTGGCACATAGACAAAACTTAATTCTTGTTGATTAGTCAATACTACTTAATCTTTCTGGGGTTGATAAGGGTTTTAGACTAGATCAATTAATGAACAAACATTTATTAAGTAGCAAATATGCACCAAGCTCTATTGCTCAAGATCACAGAGGCAATAATCAACAGGTTCATGATTTAACTTAGATCCTATAAAAAATAAATCTTTTTTTTCCTAATAAAACATTTTGCTTTCAATGTGGCAATACATAGTCTAATAGGCTTGTATAAAGGTGAAAGACTTTTACCATATGAAGTGGTGATAGCTCTAAATTAATCAGATTCAGATTATTTCTTTAAGACTTTTACATACAACTACTATCTTCTCTCTGCCCCACATACCCTTTTTGCTGTATATTCCATCCCATATCTAATCTCTGAATCTGCCTCATTAACCAACTTCTAGTCATTTCTGCATTTTGGGCACAGTCCTAAACCTGAAGGCTGGAATGGTTATCTAAAACTGTGAACAGAAAAAATTAAAACCATTGGTAACTTTTTAAATAATAAGCCTCTCTGAACTTAGTTAAGTCTTGTTCCAGGGATATATTAGAATTAGCTCAACTAGCAATTCAATAAAAAATATTGCATTATCATGATTGGTATTATTACCTTTGTATCTTTTAGACTTATTTGGCAGTAGAGAGAGCACGTGATCTGAAGTAAGGAAGACCTGAGTCCAAATCCTACCTCAAATAATTGCTAGATATGAACCATGGGCAAGTCACTGAATTCCCATTTTCCTCCATTCCTTCATCTATAAAATGGGCATAAAAATAGCAGGTATCTCCCATGGTTGTCATGAAAACCAAGAAAATTAATAATTATAAAGTATTTTATACTTATATTTAAAATAATTTACTATCTGGCACATCATAAAATCTATATAATTATTAGCAGTGATGATGATTTTGATGATGATGATGATGATGATATTGGAATTGATAGAAAAAAGTTAACAATGCACATTAACCTTAGTGTTTCAAATACTTATTGTGTATGCCCCATAGCTAATTTGCAGATACAAGATTTTGCTGGAGTCTTGCATAAAATCATTACATCTTTGTAGGACATGCCAGAGCTGCATCATATTAAAATCATATTCAATGGACTTATGATTGCATAAATGAGACAATGAGGCATTGGAGTACTTCTTTTTTTCTCAACAACATTGACAAAAAGAAATCATTTTTAATTTTAATATTATTTAACTTTTCCCCAACTACATATAAAGACAATTTATAGTAATCATTTTTACAAGATTTTGAGTTACGGATTTTTATACCTTCTCTTCCCTTGCCTCTTTCATAATGGTAAGCAATTTCATATAGGTTAAACATGTGCTATCACATAAAGCTTATTTGAATTCAGTAAGAGTTGTGAAAGAAGAAAAAGATTAAGAGGTTAAAAAACAAAAAGAATAAAGTGGGTGAAAAAAGTATGCTTTGATCTACATTAAGGAGCCATCAGTCCTTTTTTTGGATGTGGATAGAATTTTCCTTTATAAATCCTTTGTACTTGTTTTTTGCTTTGTACTTATTTACAGCTGACCATAACACAATGTTTCTGATATTGGGTACAATAATTTTCTGGTTCTGCTTAATTAATTTGCATCAATTAATAAAAAGTCTTTCTAGGTTTTTCCTCTTATTCATCATTTCTTATTGCAAAATAGATATTCCATCATATTCATATATCTTAGATTGTTTAGTCATTCCCCAAGTGATGGACATCCCCTTGATTTCTAATATTTTGTCACTGTAAAAAAGGGCTGCTATAAACATCTTGGCACCTGAAGTTCCATTTTTTTTCTTTATTAATAATCTCTTTGGGATACAAAACTAATAGGGGTTTGCTGAATCAACAGTCAGTACCTTTTGGGCATAGTTCCATATTGTTCTTCTAGAATGGTTGGGTCAGTTCACAACTCTACCAATAATCCATTAGTGTCCCAATTTCCCAAAATTTATCATTTTTGTCATTTTATCCATTCTAATTGGTGTGAAATGGTACCTCAGAGTTGTTTTCATTTGCATTTCTCTATTCAAAAGTGATTTAGAGCATTTTTTCATATGCCCATAGATAGCTTTGATTTCTTGATCTGAAAACTGTCTGTGCATATATTTTGACTATTTGGCAATTGGGGAGCCAATAAAGAACTGCTTCAATGATGGTTACCATTTACATATGCTCTTCATTCACAGACTTTACCCTAGTTTAGACCTTTATCACTTGTCATGTAGACCACAAAAATAGCCTAATTGGTTCCCCTGCTGTAAGTCTCTTCCCAATAATATTCATTTTTTAAAATAGCTTTTTATTTACAAGTTATATGAATGGGTAATTTTACAGCATTGACAATTACAAAACGTTTTGTTCCAATTTTTCCCCTCCTTCCCCCCACCCCCTCCCCGAAATGGCAGGATGACCAGTACATGTTAAATATATTAAAGTATAAATTAAATACTAAATAAGTATACATGAACAAACCATTATTTTGCTGTACAAAAAGAATCAAACTCTGAAATACTGTACAATTAGTCTGTGTAGGAAATGCTGGCAGGCAAAAATATAGGGATTGGGAATACAATGTAATGGTTCTTAGTCATCCCCCAGAGTTCTTTCGTTGGGAGTAGCTGGTTCAGTTCATTTCTGCTCCATTGGAACTGATTTGGTTCATCTCATTGCTGAAGATGGCCAGGTCCATCAGAATTGATCATCATATACTATTGTTGTTGAAGTATATAATTATATCTTGCCCCTCCTCATTTCACTCAGCATCAGTTCGTTTATGTCTCTCCAGGCCTTTCTGAAATCATCCTGTTGGCCATTTATTACTGAACAATAATATTCCATAATATTCATATACCACAATTTATTCAGCTACTCTCCAATTGAGCATCGTTCAGGTTCCAGTTTCTGGCCACTACAAAGAAGGCTGCCACAAACATCCATGTACATACAGGTCCCTTTCCCTTCTTTATGATCTCTTTGGGATATAAGCCCAGTAGTAACACTGCTGGATCAAAGGGTATGCATAGTTTGATAACTTTTTGAGCATAGTTCCAAATTGCTCTCCAGAATGGTTGGAGGTATTCACAATTCCACCAACAATGTATTAGTGTCCCGGTTTTCCCACATTCTCTTCAACATTCCGCATTATCTTTCCCCTGTCATTCTAGCCAGTCTGACAGGTGTGTAGTGGTATCTCAGAGTTGTCTTAATTTGCATTTCTCTGATTAATAATGACTTGGAGCATCTTTTCATATGGCTAGAAATAGTTTCAATTTCTTCGTCTGAGATTTGTCTATTCATATCCTTTGACCACTTATCAATTGGAGAATGTCTTGATTTCTTATAAATTTGAGTCAATTCTCTATATATTTTGGAAATGAGGCCTTTATCAGAACCTTTGACTGTTAAAATGTTTTCCCAGTTTATTGTTTTCCTTCTAATCTTGTCTGCATTTGTTTCATCTGTACAAAAACTTTTCAATTTGATAAAATCAACATTTTCTATTTTGTGGTCAATAGTGATCTCTAGTTCTTCTTTGGTTATAAATCCCTTCCTCTTCCACAGGTCTGAGAGGTAAACTATCCTGTGTTCCTCTAATTTATTTATAATCTCATTCTTTACGCTTAGGTCATGAACCCATTTTGACTTTATCTTGGTGTATGGTGTTAAATGTAAGTCGATGCCTAGTTTCTGCCATACTAGTTTCCAATTTCCCCAGCAATTTTTGTCAAACAGTAAGTTCTTATCCCAAAAGCTGGGGTCTCTGGGTTTGTGAAATACTTAATTGCTATAGTTATTCACTGTTTTGTCCTTTGAACCTAACCTATTCCACTGATCAATTAATCTATTTCTTAGCCAATACCAAATGGTTTTGGTAACTGCTGCTTTATAATATTATTTTAGATCTGGTACAGCTAGGCCACCTTCATTTGATTTTTTTTTTCATTAATTCCCTTGAAATTCTTGACCTTTTGTTTTTCCATATGAACTTTGTTGTTATTTTTTTCTAGGTCATTACAATAGTTTTTTGTTGTTTTTTTTTTTTTTTTTGGGGGGGGGCGTCTGATTGGTATAGCACTAAACAAATAGATTAGTTTAGGTAGTATTGTCATCTTTATTATATTTGCTCACCCTATCCAACAGCATTTCATATTTTTCTAGTTGGTTAGATCAGACTTAATTTGTGTGGAAAGTGTTTTGTAGTTTTGCTCATAAAGTTTCTGATTTTCCCTTGGCAGATAGATTCCTAAGTATTTTATACTCTCAGTAGTTACTTTAAATGGAATATCTCTTTGTAACTCTGACTGTTAGATTTTGTTAGTGATATATAAGAATGCTGATGATTTATAGAGGTCTATTTTGTATCCTGCAACTTTGCTAAAGTTGTGGATTATTTCTAATAACTTTTTTAGTTGAATTTCTGGGGTTCTCTAAGTATATCATCATATCATCAGCAAAGAGTGATAATTTGGATTCCTCATTGCCTACTCTAATTCGTTTAATCTCTTTCTCAACTCTTATTGCCAAAGCTAGCATTTCTAATACAATATTAAATAGTAATGGTAATAGTGGGCAACCTTGTTTCACTCCTGATCTTATTGGGAATGGTTGCAGTTTGTCCCCATTACATATGATGCTTACTGATGGTTTTAAATAGATGCTAATTAGCAGAATCCTTTTAAGGAAAAGTCCATTTATTCCTATACTCTCAAGTGTTTTTAATAAGAATGGATGTTGGATTTTATCAAACGCTTTTTCTGCATCTATTAAGATGATCATATGGTTTTTGTTAATTTGGTTATTAAGATAGCCAATTATACTGATAATTTTCCTAATATTGAACCAGCCCTGCCTTCCTGGTATAAATCCTACTTGATCATAGTGTATTATCCTGGGGATTTTCTGTAGTCTTCTTGCTGATATCTTATTTAAGATTTTAGCATCCATATTCATTAGGGAGATTAGTCTATAATTTTTTTTCTGTTTTCAACCTACTTGGTTTAGGTACCAGTACCATGTCTGTGTCATAAAAGGAATTTGGTAGGACTCCTTCATTCCCTATTTTATCAAATAATTTATATAGCATTGGGGCCAATTGTTCTTTTAATGTTTGGTAGAATTAACAAATAAATCCATCTGGTCCTGGGGATTTTTTTTCTTAGGGAGTTGATTAATAGCTTCTTCTATATCTTTTTTTTTCTGAAATGGGACTATTCAAGCAATTTACTTCCTACTCTGTTAATCTGGGAAGCCTATATTTTTGAAGGTAGGCATCCATTTCACTTAGATTACCAAATTTACTGGCATAAAGTTGGGCAAAGTAACTCCCTTATTATTTCTCTCATTTCCTCTTCAATGGTGGAAAGTTCTACCTTTTCATTTTTAAGACTACTAATTTGATTTCCCTCTCTCCTTTTTCTAATCAGATTTACCAAAGGCTTATCTATTTTATTGTTTTTTTTCATAGAACCAACTCTTAGTTTTATTTATTAGTTCAATAGTTTTTTTACTTGAAATATTAATAATTTCTCCTTTTAATTTTAGAATTTCAAATTTAGTATTTGATTGGGGGTTTTAATTTGGTCTTTTTCTAGCTTTTTTAGTTGCAGGCCCAATTCATTGATCTTCTCTTTCTCTATTTTATTCAAGTAAGCCTCTAAGGATATAATATTTCCTCTTATTACCGCTTTGTCTGTGTCCCACAAATTCTGGTATGATGACTCATCATTGTCATTATTTGTCAGTTGTCATTGAGTGAAATTATTAATTGTGTCTATAATTTGCTGTTTCACCCAATCATTCTTTAAGATGAGATTATTTAGTTTCCAATGACTTTTTGATCTATTTACCCCTAACATTTTGTTGAATGTAGTTTGTATTGCATCGTGATCTGAAAAGAAAGCATTTACTATTTCTGCCTTCCTGCATTTAATTTTGAGGTCTTTATGTCCTAATGTATGGTCAATATTTGTGTAGGTTTCATGAACTGCTGAGAAGAAAGTATACTCCTTTCTGTCACTAATCAGTTTTCTCCAGAGATCTATCATACCTAATTTTTCTAATATTATATTTACCTCTTTAATTTCTTTCTTATTTGCTTTGTGATTTGATTTATTTAAATCTGAAAGTGCAAGATTGAGATCTCCCACTATTATAGTTTTGGTGTCTATTTCTTCTTGCAACTCTCTTAACTTCTCCTTTAGGAAGTTAGATGCTATACCACTTCATGCATATATGTTTAATACTGATATTACTTCATTGTCTATAGTACCCTTTAGCAAGATATAGTTTCCTTCCTTATCTGTTTTAATTAGATCAATTTTTGCTTTTGCTTGATCTGAGATAAGGATGGCTACCCCTGCTTTTTTGACTTCTCCTGAAGCACAATAGATTCTGCTCCAGGCTTTTACCTTTACTCTGTATGTATCTCCCTGCTTTAACTGTGTTTCCTGTAAACAACATATTGTAGGTTTCTGACTTTTGATCCAGTCTGCTATCTGCCTCCTCTTTATGGGAGAGTTCATCCCATTCACATTTATGGTTAAAATTACTAATTCTGGATGTCCTCCCATCTTATTTTCACCAGATTATGCTTTTCTTTTACTTGCCACCCCCAACCCCATTTCCCAGTTTTAATCTTATATGCTCCACTTGTATCATGCTGCTCACTCTTTTTAGGATCCCTCCCGCCCCGTTTGAAATTCTTCCCCTTTCTTGTACCCTTCCCTTATTACTCTTTTCATTTTCCCTTTTCCTCCTCCCCTTCTTAATGAGATGAGAGAAGATTTTCTGTGAAACAAGTATATCAATTATTTTCTCTTTGAGCCAACTCCAATTAGAGTATAATTCACACAATATTCCTCCCCGTCTCCAAATTCCCTCAGATATGATAAGGCTTTTTTGCCTCTTCGTGGGATGTAGTTTCCCTCTTTTTATCCCCCTTTTCCACCTTTTTTGACATAATCTGTTTTTCATTTTTACTTACCCTTTTTTTATGTTATATCAGTAAAATCAGAATACATATCTACTCTTTTTGCATATCCAAAACAGAAATACTTTTCTCAAGGGTTCCTTTTACCTTTTCTGCTTCTCTTGAATCCTATAGTTGGAGGTCAATTTTTTGTTTAGTTCTGGTTTGTTCCTTAGAAACAAATGGAATTCATCTGTTTCATTCAATGCCCATCTTCTTCCCTGGAAGAAAATGCTCAGCTTGGCTGGTTAGTTTATTACGGCTGCATTCCAAGTTCTTTTGCCTTTCAGAATATCAGATTCCAGGCCATTCGATCCTTTAATTTGGAGGCAGCCAGATCTTGGGTGATCCTTATTATGGCACCTTGGTATTTGAATTGTTTTTTTTTTTTTTTCCTGGCTGCTTGTAATATTTTTTCCTTAATCAGATAGTTCTTAAATTTGGCCACAATATCCCTGGTGTTTTTATTTTAGGGTCTTTTTCAGAAGGTGTTTGATGAATTCTTTCAATACCTATTTTGCCTTCTGGTTCTATTACCTTTGGACAGTTCTCTTTGATGATTTCCTGTAGAAGAGTATCTAGGCTCTTTTTCATCATAATTTTTGGAAAAATCCAATAATCCCCAGATTATCTCTCCTAGATCTATTTTCCAGGTCTGTCATTTTTCCAAATAGATATTTCATGTTTTTTTTCTCCCAATTTATCATTTTTTGTTTTTGTTTTTGCTTGTCTGATTCTTGCTGTCTCAATGAATCATTGGTTTCTATTTGTTCAGTTCTGATTTTTAGTGAGTTATTTTCTCCATTAGCTTTTTTTACTTCTTTTTGTATATGTCCAATTGAGTTTTTAAATGAGTTGTTTTGCTCTATGGAATTTTTTTTTCCATTTCACTGTTTTTTTTAGTGAATTATTTTCTTTTTCCAATTCACAAATCCTACTTTCTTGTGAATTTTTTGTCTTTTCCAATTCATAAATCCTACTTTCTAGCAAATTCTTTATTTTTTCCAATTCACAATTCTTACTTTTCTGAACTTTATTTTTTTTACTTTTTCTAATTCACAAATTCTGTTTCCCTGCACTTCCTGGGAATTTTTTACCTTTTCCAATTCATATTTCAGCAAGTTATTACTTTCTTGCAAAGCTTCTCTTTCCTTTCCCCATTTTTCTTCTAACTCTCTTTTGAGGCTTTTAATGGGCAGAGCCAAGATGGTGGAGAAGGCACACATGACTCTCTAAGCTCCTTTCATTCCCCTCATAACCAACTATTTAATTCAGCCTCAAAAATAGCTCTTTACTGCTTAAATTCATGAAGATTAGAAGCACTACAATTTGCCAGCCAAAGTCAATCTGGAAGAATGCCAGGAAAGGTTTATCCTAAGGGGCCAGGAACAGACTAGCACAGGCAGGGAGAGACTAGCATCCTGAGCAGACCAGGGGCGGGGGTGATCTCTGTGGCTAGAGAAGCTATAGAGATGACTCTGCTTTAGGCTAACTGCTCTGCCTTGGCTACAAAGCAGTAAACTGGCAGAGAAATTAAAGCCTAAAATAGAGGGTACTCTAAAAAATGCCAGACCCTAACAAGATCTGGCTGTAACCACTCAAACCTGGAAGTGACTCTGGCGGACTGTAACACAGCCCTGCAGCCACATCCTGCAGTTCGGGGCTTTTGCAGGGGCAGTTACAAATCTGCATGGCAGGGGGGCACAGCCTGGGCAGCCTCTAATTGGCAGAGTGGGGGGGCTTGGCCTGGGGCAATAGAACTTCCCCAGCAGACTGTTCTTCCTGAGCAGACACTTCCAGTCCCTGAAAAATTGACTTACTGCTCAGCTGCTAATATCCACAGCCCCAGGGTGGGATTTGGTTTGGGGTAGTGAAACTCTCACTGCTCAGCGTCTAGCCCCAGGGCTGTCATTATCTCACACAGCCGGGGTTATTTGCAGGGCACTTTCCCAGCTGTGCCTTGAAGGCCTGAGTTACTCCCAGGTGGGGTGGGGAACTCTTTCCCAGAGCACTCCTGGACCTCGCTGCTTTTTGTAGCCGCCTGGCAGGACAACTACCCATCCATACATCTTTCACTGCTCTGCAGAGGAAGCTGGTAACCTCCTGGCTCTGAAGGCAGACCCAACAGGCTTTAACAAAATGAGTAAAAAAATGAAAAGAACAATTGATAATTTCTATACAGAAAGAGAACAGCTTTTCAACCCTGCAGAGACTAATAGCAGACAGTCTCCAAACAATTGTTGGTCTCCCATACAAAAGGCAATCCTAGAAGAGAGTATTAAAAACCTAAAAAGAGAACTAAAAGAGAAATGGGGAAAGGAAAGAGAAGCTATGCAAGAGAGTAACAATTTCCCAAAATGTGAATTAGAAAAGGTTAAAAAACTCCCAAGAAGTGCAGGGAAACAGAATTTGTGAATTGGAAAAAGAAAATAACTCACTTAAAAAAAATAGTGAAATGGAAAAAAAAATTCCATAGAGCAAAACAACTCAATTAGACATATACAAAAAGAAGTAAAACAAGCTAATGAAGAAACTAATTCATTAAAAATCAGAACTGAACAAAAAGAAATGACTGATTCAGTGAGACATCAAGAATCAGTCAAGCAAAACCAAAAAAGGAAAGATTGGAAAAAAATGCCAAATATTTACTTGGAAAAACAACAGACCTGGAAAATAGATCTAGGAGAGATAACCTGAAGATCATCAGGCAACCAGAAAATTATGATGAAAAAAAGAGCCTAGATACTATTTTACAGGAAATCATCAAAGAGAATTGCCCAGAAGTAATAGAACCGGAAGGTAAAATAGGCGTTGAAAGAATTCATCGAACACCTTCTGAAAAAGACCCTAAAATAAAGACTCCAAGGAATATTGTGGCCAAACTTCAGAATTTTCAGACTAAAGAAAAAATTTTACAAGCAGCCAGGAAAAAACAGTTCAGATACCGAGATGCCACAATAAGGGTCACACAAGATCTGGCTGCCTCAACATTAAAGGATCGAAGGGCCTGGAATCAGTTATTCCGAAAGGCAAAAGAGCTTGGATTGCAGCCAAGATTAAACTACCCAGCTAAGCATTGTATTTTTTTTCCATGTAAAAAGATGGACATTTAATGAAATAGAGAAATTCCATTTGTTTCTAAGGAAAAAACCAGACGTAAATAAAAAAATTGATCTCCAACAACAGGACTCAAGAAAAGTAGAAAAAGGTAAAAGGAACTCTTGAGAACTGTACTTCTGTTGTGGATATACATAAAACCATATATATATAATTTGATTTTACTGATATAACATAAAAAAAGGGAAGTAGAAATAGAAAGGGGATAGTGTCAGAAAAAAGGGAAAAGGGGAGATAAAAAGAGGGAAACTACATGCGACAATGAGGCAAAGGAAACCTATCATATCTCAGGGAACTTAGAGAGGGGGAGGAACATTGTGTGAATCCTACTCTCATCAGATTTGGCTCAAAGAGGAAATAATTGACATATTTGTTTTACAGAGATTCTTCTCTCACTTTATTAAAAAGTGGGAGAGGAAAAGGGCAAAGGGAAAAGAGTAATAAGGGAAGGGTAAAAGAAAGGGGAAGGGATTCAAAGGGAGGAGGAAGCGATACTAAAGAGGGGGAGCTGTGTGACGCAAGTGAGACCGGTAAGTTTAATACTAGGGAAGAAGAGAAGGAGGGCAAGAAAAAGAAAAGTATAATCTAGGGATATTATGATAGCAGGAAATACAGAATTAGTAATTTTAACCATAAATGTGAATGGGATGAACTCTTCCATAAAGAGGAGGCAGATATTAAAGATCAATTAACTCCAATGCTAAATAAACTATTTGAAGAAGTAGGGATTGAAGGAGTCCTACCAAACTCCTTTTATGACACAGATATGGTACTGATACCTAAACCAGGTAGGCTGAAAACAGAGAAAGAAAATTATAGACCAATCTCCCTAATGAATATTGATGCTAAAATCTTAAATAAAATATTAGCAAAAAGATTACAGAAAATCATCCCCAGGATAATACACTATGACCAAGTAGGATTTATACCAGGAATGCAGGGCTGGTTCAATATTAGGAAAACTATTAACATAATTGACTATATCAACAACCAACCAAACAAAAACCATATGATCATTTCAATAGATGCAGAAAAAGCATTTGATAAAATCCAACAGCCATTCCTAATAAAAACACTTGAGAGCATAGGAATAAAAGGACTTTTCCTTAAAATAGTTAGGAGCATATATTTTAAACCTTCAGTAAGCATCATATGCAATGGGGAAAAACTGGAACCTTTCCCGGTAAGATCTGGAGTGAAGCAAGGTTGCCCACTATCACCATTATTATTCAATATTGTATTAGAAACACTGGCCTCTGCAATAAGAGTCGAGAAAGAGATTAAAGGAATTAGAGTAGGCAATGAGGAAACCAAACTATCACTCTTTGCAGATGATATGATGGTATACCTAGAAAACCCCAGAGATTCTACTAAAAAGCTATTAGAAATAATTCATAATTTTAGCAAAGTAGCAGGATACAAAATAAATCCCCATAAATCCTCAGCATTCTTATACACCACCAACAAAATCCAAGAGCAAGAGATACAAAGAGAAATTCCATTCAAAATAACTGTTGATAGCATAAAATATTTGGGAATCTACCTACCAAAGGAAAGTCAGGAATTATATGAGCAAAATTACAAAAAAGTTTTCACACAAATAAAGTCAGACTTAAATAATTGGAAAATATTAAGTGCTCTTGGATAGGCCGAGCAAATATAATAAAGATGACAATACTCCCTAAACTAATCTATTTATTTAGTGCTATACCAATCAGACTTCCAAGAAAATATTTAATGATTTAGAAAAAATAACAACAAAATTCATATGGAACAATAAAAAGTCGAGAATCTCAAGGGAATTAATGAAAAAAAAATCAAATGAAGGTGGTCTAGCTGTACCTGATCTAAAATTATATTATAAAGCAGCAGTCACCAAAACCATCTGGTATTGGCTTAGAAATAGATTAGTTGATCAGTGGAAAAGGTTAGGTTCACAAGACAGAATAGTCAACTATAGCAATCTAGTGTTTGACAAACCCAAAGATTCTAAATTTTGGGATAAGATTTCATTATTTGATAAAAACTGCTGGGATAACTGGAAATTAGTATGGCAGAAATTAGGCAAGGACCCACACTTAACACCACATACCAAGATAAGATCAAAATGGGTCCATGACCTAGGCATAAAGAACGAGATTATAAATAAATTAGAGGAACATAGGATAGTTTATCTCTCAGACTTGTGGAGGAGAAAGAAATTTGTGACCAAAGATGAACTAGAGACCATTACCAATCACAAAATAGAAAATTTTGATTATATCAAATTAAAAAGCCTTTGTACAAACAGAACGAATGCAAACAAGATTAGTAGGGAAGTAACTAACTGGGAAAACATCTTTACAATTAAAGGTTCTGATAAAGGCCTCATTTCCAAAATATATAGAGAACTGACTCAAATTTATAAAAAATCAAGCCATTCTCCAATTGATAAATGGTCAAAGGATATGAACAGACAATTTTCAGATGAAGAAATTGAAACTATTACCACTCACATGAAAGAGTGTTCCAAATCACTATTGATCAGAGAAATGCAAATTAAGACAACTCTGAGATATCACTACACTCCTGTCAGATTGGCTAAGATGACAGGAAAAAACAATGATGAATGTTGGAGGGGATGCGGGAAAACGGGGACATTGATGCATTGTTGGTGGAGTTGTGAACGAATCCAGCCATTCTGGAGAGCGATCTGGAATTATGCCCAAAAAGTTATCAAACTGTGCATACCCTTTGATCCAACAGTGTTTCTATTGGGCTTATACCCCAAAGAGATACTAAAAAAGGGAAGGGGACCTGTATGTGCCAAAATGTTTGTAGCAGCCCTGTTTGTAGTGGCTAGAAACTGGAAAATGAATGGATGCCCATCAATTGGAGAATGGCTGGGTAAATTGTGGTATATGAATGTTATGGAATATTATTGCTCTGTAAGGAATGACCAGCAGGATGAATACAGAGAGGCTTGGAGAGACCTACATGGACTGATGCTAAGTGAGATGAGCAGAACCAGGAGATCATTATACACTTCGACAACGATATTGTATGAGGATGTATTCTGATGGAAGTGGATTTCTCTGACAAAGAGACTTAACTGAGTTTCATTGGAGAAATGATGGACAGAAACAGCTACACCCAAAGAAGGAATACTGGGAAATGAATGTGAACTATTTGCATTTTTGATTTTCTTCCCGAGTTATTTTTACCTTCTGAATCCAATTCTCCCTGTGCAACAAGAGAACTGTTTGGTTCTGCAAATATGTATTGTATCTAGGATATACTGCAACATGTTTAGCATATATAGGACTGCTTGCCATCCTGGGGGGGGGGGGGGGAGGAGGGAGGGAGGGGGAAAAAACGAAACATAAGTGATTGCAAGGGATAATGTCGTGTAGAAATTATCCTGGCATGGATTCTGTCAATGCGAAGTTATTATTAAATAAAATAAAATTTATTATAAAAAAAAAAAAAAAAGAGGAGGCAGATAGCAGACTGGATCAAAAGTCAGAAACCTACAACATGTTGTTTACAGGAAACACAGTTAAAGCAGGGAGATACATACAGAGTAAAGGTAAAAGCCTGGAGCAGAATCTATTGTGCTTCAGGTGAAGTCAAAAAAGCAGGGGTAGCCATCCTTATCTCAGATCAAGCAAAAGCAAAAATTGATCTAATTAAAACAGATAAGGAAGGAAACTATATCTTGCTAAAGGGTACTATAGACAACGAAGTAATATCAGTATTAAACATATATGCATGAAGTGGTATAACATCTAACTTCCTAAAGGAGAAGTTAAGAGAGTTGCAAGAAGAAATAGACACCAAAACTATAATAGTGGGAGATCTCAATCTTGCACTCTCAGATTTAGATAAATCAAATCACAAAGCAAATAAGAAAGAAATTAAAGAGGTAAATATAATATTAGAAAAATTAGGTGTGATAGATCTCTGGAGAAAACTGATTAGTGACAGAAAGGAGTATACTTTCTTCTCAGCAGTTCATGGAACCTACACAAATATTGACTATACATTAGGACATAAAGACCTCAAAATTAAATGCAGGAAGGCAGAAATAGTAAATGCTTTCTTTTCAGATCACGATGCAATACAAACTACATTCAACAAAAAGTTAGAGGTAAATAGAACAAAAAGTAATTGGAACCTAAATAATCTCATCTTAAAGAATGATTGGGTGAAACAGCAAATTATATACACAATAATTTCATTCAAGATAATGACAATGGTGAGACATCATACCAAAATTTATGGGATGCAGCCAAAGCAGTATTAAGGGGAAATTTTATATCCTTAGAGACTTATATGAATAACATAGAGGAAGAGAAGATCAATGAATTGGGCCTGCAACTTAAAAAGCTAGAAAAAGACCAAATTAAAAACTCCCAATCAATTACTAAACTTGAAATTCTAAAATTAAAAGGAGAAATTAATAATATAGAAAGTTAAAAAAAAAACTATTGAACTAATAAATAAAACTTAGAGTTGGTTTTATGAAAAAACCAATAAAATTTATAAACCTTTGATAAATCTGATTAGAAAAAGGAGAGAGGGAAATCAAATTAGTAGTCTTAAAAATGAAAGGGGAGAACTTCCCACCAATGAAGAGGAAATTAAAGAAATAATAAGGGGTTACTTTGCCCAACTTTATGCCAATAAATTTAATAACCTAAGCGAAATGGATGACTACCTCCAAAAATGTAGGCTTCCCAGATTATCAGAGGAGCAAGTAAATTGCTTAAATAGTCACATTTCAGAAAAAGAAGTAGAACAAGCTATTAATCAACTCCCTAAAAAAAATCCCCAGGACCAGATGGATTTACTTGTGAATTCTATCAAATATCCAAAGAACAATTAGCCCCAATGCTTTATAAACTATTTGAAAAAACAGGGAATGAAGGAGTTCTACCAAATTCCTTTTAGGACACAGACATGGTACTGATACCTAAATCAGATAGGTTGAAAACAGAGAAAGGAAATTATAGACTAATCTCCCTAATGAATATGGATGCTAAAATCTTAAATAAGATATTAGCAAAAAGACTATAGAAAATCATCCCCAGGATAATACACTATGATCAAGTAGAATTTATACCAGGAAGCAGGGCTGGTTCAATATTAGCAAAACTATCAGTATAATTGGCCATATTAAAAATCAAATTTAAAAAAAAAAACATATGATCATCTCAATAGATGCAGAAAAAGCATTTGATAAAATCCAACATCCATTCCTATTAAAAACTCTTAAGAGTATAGGAATAAATGGATTTTTCCTTAAAATAATCAATAGCATCTATAAAACCAGCAATAAGCATCATATGTAACCAGGGCAAACTGCAACCATTCCCAATAAGATCAGGAGTGAAACGAGGTTGCCCACCATCACCATTACTATTTAATATTGTATTAGAAATGTTAGCTTTGGCAATAAGAGTTGAGAAAGAAATTAAAGGAATAAGAATAGGCATGAGGAAACCAAATTATCACTCTTTGCTGATGATATGATGGGTATACTTAGAAAACTGCAGAGACTCTATTAAAAAGTTGTTAGAAACAATCCACACCTTTAGCAAAGGTGAAGGATTCAAAATAAACCCACATAAGTCATCAGCATTCTTATATATCACTACCAAAACCCAACAGTTAGAGTTACAAAGAGAAATTCCATTTAAAGTAACTACTGATTGTATAAAATATTTAGGAATCTATCTCCCAAGGGAAAATCAGAAACTTTATGAGCAAAACTACAAAACACTTTCCACACAAATTAATTCTGATCTAACCAACTGGAAAAATATTAAATGATCTTGGATTGGGTGAGCAAATATAATAAAGATGACAATACTACCTAAACTAATCTATTTATTTAGTGCTATATCAATCAGACTCCCAAAAAACTATTTTGATGACCTAGAAAAAATAACAACAAAGTTCATATGGAAAAACAAAAGGTCAAGAATTTCAAGGGAATTCATGAAAAAAAAAAAAATCAACTGAAGGTGGTCTAACTGTACCAGGTCTAAAATTATATTATAAAGCTTCAGTTACTAAAACCATCTGTTATTGGCTAAGAAATAGACTAGTTGATCAATGGAATAGGTTAGGTTCAAAGGACAAAACAGCCAATAACTTTAATAATCTAGTGTTTGACAAACCCAAAGACCCCAGTTTTGGGGATAAGAATGTATTATTTGACAAAAATTGCTGGGAAAATTGGAAATTATTATGGCAGAAACTAGGCATTGACCCACACTTAACACTGTACACCAAGATAAGGTCAAAATGGATTCATGACCTAGGCATAAAGAATGAGATTATAAATAAATTAGAAGAACATAGGGTAGTTTACCTCTCAGACCTGTGGAAGAGGGAGGAATTTATAACCAAAGAATAACTAGAGATCACTATTGACCACAAAATAGAAAATGTTGATTATATCAAATTGAAAAGTTTTTGTACAAACAAAACTAATGCAGACAAGATTAGAAGGGAAACAATAAATTGGGAAAACATTTTAACAGTCAAAGGTTCTGATAAAGGCCTCATTTCCAAAATATATAGAGAATTGACTCTAATTTATATGAAATCAAGCCATTCTCCAATTGATAAATGGTCAAAGGATATGAACAGATAATTCTCAGATGGAGAAATTAAAACTATTTATAGCCATATGAAAATATGCTACAAATTATTATTAATCAGCAAAATGCAAATTAAGACAACTCTGAGATACCACTACACACCTGTCAGATTGGCTAGAGTGACAGGGAAAGGTAATGTGGAATGTTGGAGGGGATGTGGGAAAACAGGGACACTGATACATTATTGGTGGAATTGTGAACACATCCAGCCATTCTGGAGAGCGATTTGGAACTATGCTCAAAAAGTTATCAAACTGTGCATACCCTTTGATCCAGCAGTGTTTGTACTGGGCTTATATACCAAAGAGATACTAAAGAAGGGAAAGGGATCTGTATGTGCCAAAATGTTTGTGGCAGCCCTGTTTGTAGTGGCTAGAAGCTGTAAAATGAATGGATGCCCATCAATTGGAGAATGGTTGAGTAAATTGTGGTATATGAACGTCATGGAATATTATTGTTCTATAAGAAATGACCAGCAGAATGAATACAGAGAGGACTGGTGAGAGAGACTTACATGAACTGATGCTAAGTGAAATGAGCAGAACCAGGAGATCATTATATACCTCAAGAATGATACTGTTTGAGGATGTATTCTGATGGAAATGGATCTCTTTGATAAAGAGAGCTAATTCAGTTTCAATTGATCAAGGATGGACAGAAGCAGCTACACCCAAAGAAAGAACACTGGGAAATGAATATAAACTGCTTGCATTTTTGTTTTTCTTCCCAAGTTATTTATACCTTCTGAATCCAATTCTCCCTGTACAACAAGAGAATTATTTGGTTCTGCACACATATATTGTATCTAGGATATACTGTAACCTATTTAATATGTAAAGAACTGCTTGTCATCTGGGGGGTGGAGAGAGGTAAGGGAAAAATCGGAACAGTAGTGAGTGCAAGGGATAATGCTATAAAAAATTACCCTGGCATGGTTTCTGTCAATAAAAAGTTATTAAATAAAGAGAGAGAGAGAGAAAGGGGGGGGGGAGAGAGAGAGAGAGAGACTTTTAATGGTCTCTTTTAGGAGAGCATTATGTAAAAGGGGACAGGTAACATTCTCCTTTGGGATATTGTCTGGAGATTGTTTGCTATTAGTCTCCTCAGGGTTGCAAACTTGCTCTTTTTCTGTATAGAAGCTATCAATCATCCTTTTAATTTTTTTTTTACTCATTTTTTAAAGTCTTTAGGGTCTGCCTTCAGGGCAATAGGGTTCCCAGTTTTCTCTGAAAAGCAGGGAAAGATGTAAACGGGTTTCAGGTGGAGAGGTGTGGGAGTGCTCTAGGTAAAAATTCCCCCTCCCCCAAAGGGAAGTGATTCAGCACGGCCGAGCTATGGTAGTGCTCAGTGGAGAACCACCCCCTCCCTCCCAACCCGCTCTGTGTGGTTTTGTGACTGCCCTACGGCTAGAGACGAGGCAGTGAAAATGTCACTTACTGAGGCCAAAGCCCCCTCTAGGGCTCTGGGTATTAGCTGCTGAACAGCCAAGGGCCCCACTCAAACCAGAAGCCTTTGCCGGGAAGCAAATCCCACTGTGAAAGTTCTGTTGCCCCAGGCTGAGCCCCACACTGTGCAGATTAGAGGCTACCCCAGTTGTGTCCCACTGCCCAGCAGGTTCGCAACTTCCCTAAGGAAAAGCCCTGTACTGGGGTTGGGGCTGCAAGATTTTGCTGCGATCTGTGCTTTCACTTCCAGTTTTCAGTGTGTACATACTCCTGCTCAGTTCTCTCACTGCTTGCACTGATCTTCCCACTTACCCCTCAGGACAAACCTTTTCTGACGAAATTCCAGATTTTCTTTGGCTGGTGAGTTGTTGTATTTCTAATCTTCACAAATTTTACCACTCGAGTGCTATTTTTGAGACTGAATATAATGTTGGTCATGAGAGTAGGAGAGGTGTTTAGAAAGTTGTGTGTGCCTTCTCTGCCATCTTGCCTCTGCCCCCTCATTTTCTTATTAAAAAAAAGTTATTGCCGGGGTATAGGTGGTGTCAGAGAAGACTGTAGCTCTGGTGGCATTCACTTCTTTTGGAAGGCATACAACCTTGTTTATTAGTGTCATGACAATGTGATGGCCACTTATAGGAAAATACCATGTCACTATCTCAGGATGAAGTCTTATGCTGTGTAGAATGATTGAATCAGATCACAACTCCACCAATAGGGCATTAGTATCATAATTTTCCCACATTCCTTCCAATCTTTGCCATTTCCTTTTGATAGCTTAGAGTTGTTTTAATTTGTGTTTTTCTAATCAATAGTGATTTAACAATATATAGTTAAGCTATATGTAGTTTTAATTATTTCACTTGAAAACTGTCTATTCATATCCTTTGACCATTTATGAATCAACTTGTAGTCTTATAAATTTCACTCAGTCCTCTAAATATTTATGGACAAATGGCTTTAATAGAGAAACTTGTTTGCAATTTTTTGTGAAAATATATTTGAAAAAAATGGATACTTCTTTATTTTGTTCAATTTTTAACAAATTTCTGTCATTTGCAACTTTTCTTAAATTTGATTTTTATCCTTAATTTTCCTCTCTTTCTGCTCTCTCTCACTCTTTTTCTCTCCCTTCCCCCTGTCCCTTCTCACAAATTTGTTTTTCTTCCGACTACTGTTGTTCCACTATTTTTGGTTGTATATGACTCTTTGTAGTACTAGTTGGATTTTTTTGGCAAAGATAGGGGAATAGTTTTCCATTTCTTTTTCCAGCTTATTTTACATAGAAAGAAACTGATTCAAATAGTTAAATGACTTATTCAGGGTCATATGAGTAGTAAATGTCCGAAGAGACATTTGAATTTAGAAATATGAAACTTCCTAATTCCAAGCTCTAGCACACTGCTTGTCATTGTGAATATACACACATAAAAATTACATAAATATGTACATTTTTGTGCACACATCTATTGCATAATCATTTATGTGTTTCATGTATGCATGTATGTGTGTGTTGGCACAGTAGGTTAGCGTGCAAAGTCTAAAATTAACTTCTATTTATGAGTGTAAATCTGGTTTCAGATATTTACTAGCTGTGTGACCCTGGTCAAATCACTTAACCTTGCTTGCCTCAGTTTCCTCTTCTGTAAAATGAGCTGGAGAAGTAAATGGTAAATCACTCCAGTATCTTTACCAAGAAAATCTCAAATGGGGAAACAAATAGTCAAACATACTTAAGATGACGGAGCAAGATGAACTTAAATATTTTATTAATTGATTAAAAGATTTTGAGATCACTACTTAAAAGTACTACTTAAAAAAAAAAAATTCCATCCCAGTTCTTTGTTTCCACAAGTACCCTTAGACAAGATCAAATCCCTAGAGATAATATGCATTACTTCCCCTATCGGTATATAAAAGCTGTTTCTTCACCTAGCTCAGATCTTTCAAGCTAACTTCAATTGTTTACCATTGTTTTATGGGTTTTCTGTTGATTTTTTTCTTTATATTTTACTCCCCAACACTGATTCTGTCAAGTCCTCAATCCTTTTCTCCATCACTCCTTTCCCTCCACAGAGTCCCTACTTTGCTTAGTAAATTTTACTAAAATCCATTTTATCTTTCTTTCCTTTGGAATACATTTTCATCTCTCTTTTTGCTCTTGATTTGGCAAATGTTGTCATTCTCAATCCCTAGTACAAAAGCTGTATTTCTCTGGTTGATTATAATATCTCATCTTTGATCTAGGAGTTTGCAACTTTTCTTGGTACATTCTATAGATTCTGATAATGTTCACTTCTGATAATTTTTCTTCTACTTAAAAAAAGTTTATGGTCACATTATTTATATAGTATTTATAGCATTAAAAGTATAAAGTCCTATTACTTAATTTTGTTCTACTACCAAAAAAGTGAATTTTTATTCTTTTTTCTTTAAAAAGATCTTTCCCCCTTCCAATCAGAAATTTCTAAATGGTACTAGATCAAAAAACAGACAGTTAGAAGTTATTTGAAGTCATTTATTCCAGACTCATCAATAAACAGATGAGGGAATAGAGGCCTAGAGAGATGTGATCTACCAAAGATTACTCAGTTAATAAATGTCAAGAGAGGGAACTTAAACTATAACTTTTAATCCCTAATTCAACTCACCTATCACCTTAGTGTCATGCAGCCTTCCTACTCCTATAATTGTCAGCAAGAAAATTTCTCAGAACTAATTTCAAAAAGGATTTGCTTCTTTTTACTGTAGACAATTATATTTTAACAACGTAAATAGAAAACTTAACAAGATTTTAAAGCAGCGAGTAAAAATGGTTTCTAAATGGCCACAAGACTAGAAATGAAAAATTCAAACAGCCAATTGTTTTGTTGACTTGATGCCAAGCAGTTTATTTGACTGGTGTTTATAGTGAACTTTAGACAAAAGTGTCTGATTTTTTTTTCCATCCCTTTCTTTCTTTTGTCCTTCCTTCTTTCCTTCCTCCTTTCCTTCCTTCCTTCCTTCCTTCCTTGCTTGCTTGCTTCCTATATTCCTTCCTTCCTTGCTATAGGATGGAATTATACATATTTTCAATGATGAAAGCTACTAATTTTTTTTTAACTTTTATGAATCATCACTATGTCTTAGTGATTATGGGCAATACCTTCATTTGTAATAATGACATTTCAGTGAAATTTATTGGTTGAGTTCTTCAGAAAAAGAGATGGTTGTATTTACAATAAAAAGACTTATCTATTAAGTCTATGAAACACAGCAAGCTTTTGATTTATTACTGTAGCTACTAGGTCATATCTTACTAGGTTTTTGATTGGTGTAATCACCTACCTGGAATTGTCATTATAATCACAGAATCTGCATTACTCAAATATTTACTCAGTGCTTCTTTGTTGCTATATTTTTGGCAGATTTCATGAGGATATTGCTCAGGCATTACTTTATGATTTCACTCTTGGATTTTAAGTTGTTTCATAGGCTCATCCATGTATCTGGCAATAGAATCTTTTATATATTGGGTGTTTTATGTATTCTTATTCAAAAAATATCATGTATTTTGTATTGTTTTGTTTTTTAACATGGTTATGCCATAAACTTAAAATGTCTATAAATATTTATACCTTTTTGGTGACAAAATTTTCATCTTTTTATAAATGGTTTAAGGGTGTAGGCTTTATTTTTTGTTTCTATCATACCCATTATTGTTAGGATTCTTCCCAATTCTATTATAGTTCAAAAGTAATGGGGCAGGTAGGTGATATAGTGGCTAGAACACTGGGTCTAGTGTCAGGAAGAGCTGAGTTCAATTTTGTCCTCAGGTAGTTACTATGTGATCATGAGCAACTCGCCCCCTATTTGTCTCATTTTCTGATCTGTGAAATGGGGACACACTGGAGAAGTAAATGGCAAAGCACTCCAGTATCTTTGCCAAGAAAATAGAGTCAGAAATTATTATATATTCCTAAGGATTAAATTATTTTCTATTAATTCCCTTAGATGTTCTTTTCTTTTTGCTTTTTAAAATTGTTATTCAGCTTTATTTTTTTTTTTTTTAAGATAAATGATAGGGTTTCCTTTAATAAAAGTCTATAGGATCCTCCCTTCAGAATTTCTTTACTTTTAGGATCTATTTCATCTTGATTTAACTTCTTAGGCTTCTGATAAGGCTAAGAACTCACTTTTTTTCTCAGGGATATGACTTGTCCCAGTCTGACCTTTCCATAGACCCACATCCTTTAAAACAATTCTAATTTGGAAGACTATGAAAACCAAAAAAAAAAAAAAATGAAAACTAGTTTCATCCAAATGGATTTTTCTTTTTTCTGTAATAATTTCAAAATTTTAGAGAAAATAAGTTTTAGTCCCCTTTATGAATCTACAAGTTAAAATAGAAGTATTATTCATTCACAAATCAGTGGAACTCTCAGTGAATGAATTAGGGAAAGCTTGGGAAAGACCATATGAAGCCTTTTCAGTATACAATCCATTGCTATTACATAGTTTGGAGGTTCTGGTTGGCAGCAGTAATTACAATGTTTTGAGGGGAAAACCTAAAAACTACCTAGAGAACATAGTGATCAGAATAACAAAGAAGTATTAAACAAACAATTAACACATTTTGAATAATAGCTGAGTACAAAGAGAACTATAAACCCATTAAGTAACATTGGACAATCCAGAGTTGAGAAAAAGATAAATATATCACATGAACAAATTTATCCTTCAAATTAGGAAATAAATTAAATACAATTTTATCATTTGTTTCTCCAGCACATAGCACAGTGTCTGGCATATACTAAAATTTAACTGAATAAATTTTCATTCGGTCAAGCAAAACTTATTAAGATCTTATTATATTGAACATTATGTTCAATATAATGTACCAGGTACTAAGATAGAAATATAAAAAATGAAAAATTTGTGGCCTTCAGCAAGATCAAACCTGTTATAGTTTCTTTACATTTAAATATTTATTTATTGCAGAGAAATTTTCAGAAATGTATAGGACATAATCTCTAATTTCAAAACCTTCATACCTGGAAAAGGAGATATATAAAAAATACTTAAAACACATTATTGTCACAAATACTATAGGAATTAGAGAAAAGAATTCTCACTTCTGCTTAAGTAAATTGAATCACAATTGAAACAAATACTGTTTCAAATTTTGACCATGCTACTTAAAATTGGGGATGATGCCTAAATCACTTAATTTCTCTCATTCTCAATTTTCTCATCTGCAAAATAAAAAAAAAAAAACTAAATGACTCCTAATATTCTTCCCATGGCTATGTCTCTAATTGTATTATACATCTGCTCTCCAAGTTATCCACACCTGGAACAAGAATAATTGCTGTGTTTTTATTCTGGTCAATAACTATTATGCATCAAGTAGCTCCTACCTAAACTGTAAGCTTTGCACTTAAAAGACCATAAAAATCCTCTCTTGAAAGTTTCCTTGAATCTATCAATATATTAAAAAAAAAAATCATGGCTTAGAGGATATGAGATATTCTGTAGCAAAACATATACAGGCAAGCTATTGTTCTTTCTTCCCAACATCTCACAACCCCATTTCCTCATCAGCTTGGCTACTTATTTACTCACTTTCTGGCCTTCTTGGAAGTGTTCCAGATGACTAAATTGGCTTCTGTATTGTATCTCATTTAAGTTTTTAGTTGCTGTACTAATTGGATTGTGGAGGTGATGGAAGGAGTATGATCTCTGGTTACACAAACCAAACAGAAGCTTCTTCCCAATTACCAATAGCCACAAGTAATAGCAATGGCATAAAAAAGCTTAAATTCAATTACAAAAGATATGATTATAGATTAAGTGAGTACATTGGATTTTCTTGTTAGTCAAAAAGCACTTAAGAACTTACCTTGTGCTAAGCATTGTGTTAAATGCTAGGGATTCAAATAAAGGCAAAAACAGTCTTGAAGGAGATCTTTATTCTAATGGAGGAGACACCAACATAATTTAAACGGATTCTAAAAGTAACTTCCTCAAGGTTTCCAGAAAAGTCTAAAGCAGTGGTAATATTTAAAAGAAGAATATTGTGTTCTTGCATAGAAGTATGTAATTGTATATGGAAGTTAGAGAAGTCAGATCTGACTAGAAAGTTTTATTTGTGGATAACTAATACTTGTTAGGGCTACCTGTCAGTATCATGAAGGTAGATATCAATTGAGAGAAGGAGTCAATAAGGATTCATTTTTTGGTGTGTGTTCATGACACTTTACTAGGTGCTGAGAGATATAAAGGCAAAAGGGAAAACAGGGCCTTCCTGCAGGGATCAGAGGGAGGAAAGAAACACACATTGATAATAAGTGGACAGATGGGTAGGTAGATAGACAGACAGATATATGCCCGCATGTATATATGCAAACATGCCTACATATATATGAATGACAAACTAGATACTTAGTTATTAATTGAGGGAAAACATTAAGAGCTGAGTAAAAGATGGGAAAAGATCAGGAAAAGTTTCATGTAGAAATACTTAGGAAAAGAGAAACTCACAGCAGACTACAATCTGGAGTTTTTCATTTTAACTAATTATTCCTGTTAATCTACTGCTAAGCTTTTTTTAAAATATGTTGCTGAAAAAATTGCCAGTGTTGACAAAAGCCCTCCAAATTTTGAAATTTTAAAGTAAAGCATGAGGGAGGTGAGGGTTAAATTTTTGAGCCCAGAACCTGGGTTGAAATATTGGATGGGCTAACTATTATTTATATGTTATTAATAAATCATTTAACTTAGACTTCCTTTGTTATAAAGGGATGGAATTAGTCTAAATGATCACTGAGATTTTTTCAAGGATCCTAACATTATATGATATATGATCTTATGACATTTACTATTGACCCAAACCCCAATTACATTGATCAAAACATCAATTACATCGACCTAGCTTCAATTCTGAGTTCTGAGCTGTCTCCTTGCTTTCCCCTCAATCCCACACAAGAAAAAAATCAAATGTTGACATGGATATACATGGGAAACCACATAATATATACTTCTATATCAGTTTTTTTTCTCTGAAAATAAATAACAATTTCCTTTGTAGGTCCTTAGAAGTTTATTTGAATATTCATGTACACATAATATCTTAGTCATTCACAGTCACTCTTTGAATAATATTGTTATTGTATATAATATTTTCTCAGTTCTACTCATTACATTGTTCATTTTTTTTTCTTTCCATCTCTCTATGGCTTTCTAAAATCAACCTGCTATTCATTTTTAATACTAAAGTAAAATTCTATCATAATCTGTCAATTTCTTTGTTAAAAAAAAGAAATCTACTATTAATATTTTAGAACATATATATCCCCACCCTGGACACCATTCATCATTATATAACTCTTTGTGCATAATTCTAGATTAATGGCCAAAATGGTTGACTCAGTTCACAGTTCCACAAACAATGTATTAGTGTCTTAATTTTTCCACATCCCCTACAATTTTTTTTCATTTTTCTCTTCTGTCATTTCAGCCAATATAATAGATGTGAGATAGCTATTTAAAGCTCTTTTAATTTTCATTTTTTCTAACCCAAAATTATTTAAAACACTTTTTTTATTTGGCTATATGGAACTTTGCTTCTTTCAAAAACGGGATGTTCATATTGTTTGATCATGCATTCATAGAAGAATGCATGAGGCAAGTGGTACTCCTAAGTTCAATACTGTGAAGGGTATAAGAGAGAAAGGAAAGAGAAAAGCATAATCTAGCTTTAACAAGATGGCAGGAATGACAGAATTAGTCATTTTTAACAATAACTGTGAATGGGGTAAACTCCCCCAAAAAGCAGAGGGGGATAGTGGACTGGATTAAAAGTCAGAATCCTACAATATGTTGTTCAGAGGAAACACACTTGAAGTAGAGTGATACATACAGAGTAAAGGTGAAATGCTGGAGCAGAATCTACTATGCTTCAGGTGAAATCAAAAAAGCAGAGGTAGCCATCCTGATCTTAGGTCAAGCAAAAGCAAAAATTGAATTAATTAAAAGAGATAAGGAAGGGCTCTATATCTTGCTAAAGGAGAGCATAGATTATAAGCAATATCAATATTAAACACATATGCACCAAATGGTGTAGCATTTAAATTCTTAAAGGAGAAGTTAAGAGAACTACAAGAAGATATAGATAGCAAAACTAAAATAGTGGGAGATTTCAACCTTGCACTCTCAGAACTAGATAAACTAAAGCACAAATGAAAACAAGATGTTAAAGCGGTAAATAGAACACTAGAAAAGTTAGGTATGATAGATCTTTGAAGAATAGAAAGGAGTACACTTTTTTTTCAGCAGTTCATGGAACCTATAAAAAACAGATCATATATTAGGACATAAAGACCTCAAATTCAAAGGCAGAAAGGCAGAAATAGTAAATGCATACTTTTTAGATCATGATGCAATAAAATTACATTAAATAAAAAACCAGGGGAAAAAGACCAAAAAGTAATTGAAAACTAAATAATCTCATCCTAAAGAATGATTGGGTGAAACAGCAAATCATAGACTCATAGACACAATGAACAATTTCACCCAAAAGAATGACAATAATGAGACCTCATACAAAAATGCATCAGATGCAGCCAAAGTGGTAATAAGGGGAAATTTTATATGTCTAGAGACTTAGTTGAAGTCTTTCTCTTCTTAGAGAAAGAGAAAATCAATTAATTAGACTTGCAACTAAAAAAGCTAGAAAAAGTGCATTAAAACCCCCAGTTAAACACTAAACTTGAAATTCTAAAACAAAAGGAGAGATTAATAAAATTGAAAGTAAAAAAACTACTGAACTAATAAATGAAACTAAGAGTTGGTGCTATGAAAAAAACCAACAAAATAGATAAAACCTTGGTAAATTTGATTAGAAAAAGGAAAGAGGAAAGTCAAATTGTTAGTCTTAAAAATGAAAAGGGAGAACTTGCTACTAACGAAGAGGAAATTAGAGCAATAATTGTGATTTCCTGATATGTATCGGAGTCCATCCTGGTACTTTCTGGCTAATTTCTGTTTCTTTTTTCTTTAGAACTTCATCATTATCAGTAGTAACCTTTTCTTTGGTTAGGAAAAAAGTGACTGTCATTCAAGGACTAGCTAAAGAGTAACAGACAAATGTCATCTTACTGTTTCTCTGTCACCATTTTTTACAATTGCTGCCACCATCATAGTAGATGTCCTTGTCATCTTGGTCATAACCATAAACTATTTCTTTGGTGTTGTCATGCTGGCTACCATCATTATAATGATTCATCACTGCTCCTGTCTTCATTTTCATCATCTTCAGCAGGTTGGGACTCAGGGCAATAATTAGAAGTTACTTTGTAGGCAGGGGACTTCCAGCTAAGATGGTGGAGAGGAGGCATACATCTGTGTAAGCTCTGCGTTTTCTCTCAGAATTCATTTCATGACAAGCCTCTGAATTAATGCTTGACTGAAAACAACAACAACAACAACAACAACAACAACAACAAAAAAAAAAAAAAAAACAAAAAAGATAATAATTACCAAGAGAAGACATCCTTGAAATTCGCCAGCAAAGGTTTGCTTTTGCTCCAGGCTGGGATAGTTTTAGATTGGGCGCAGGCTGAGGGCAGGCAGTGGCAACAAGAGCACGGCAGACAGTTCACAGCAAAGCATACTGGAGAGGGGTGGGGTGTGATCTCAGCCGTCTCTGTGGGGAGGGCTTTGGTACCGTATTGGATACTTTGTTCTGGCAGTAAGCCGTAGACAAACAGAGAAGCTAAAAACACAGTGAGTGAAGAATACAACCCTGAACAGCTAGAGTCTCTCAGGACCTGGCCACCCCTCCCCCACAGTGTCTCAAAACGCTTTTGGAGTCTCAGAGTGGAGGCTCAGCACAGCCATCAGTGTCCTGCTAATGCTTAGCTGCTGCCCGCCCTCCCACCCACCCCTACAGTCTGTAGAGGAAGTTCAGTAACACCACCACACAACCCCCAACCCCCACAAAAAAAAAAAAAAAAAGATTCCATTTGGGATTTCTTTTCTTTTTTTCTTTGCTTGTTTGTCTTTGATTCTTCTCTGACAAAATGAACAAAAAATTTAAACAGACCTTAACCACTGACAGCTTCTATATGGATAAAGAGCAGGCTCTAAACCCTGAGGAGACTAAAAACAGTCTGTCTCCAGATGAACCCCCAAAAGAGTATATCATCTGGCCCTCAGCACACATGAATCTCAAGGAAGAAATTTAAAAGGCTCTTACAAGAGAGCTAGAAGAAAAATGGGAAAAGGAAAGAGAGGCTTGGCAAGAGAGTCTGGAGAAGTCATCCCACTCATTTAAAGAAAAAGTTGATAAAGAAATAAAATCCTTGAAAAATAGAATTAGTGAACTGAAACAGAAAATAATTCTCTAAAAAATAAAGTTGGAGAAATGGGAAAAAAAAAACCCATAGAAGAAAACAACTCACCTAAAAACTCAATTGGACAATGAGAAAAAGATATTTAAAAAGTGAGTGAAGAAAACACTTCATTGAAAATCAGAATCAAACAAATGGAATTGATTGACTTTTTTTTTTAAATTTAATTTTATTTAATAATAACTTTATATTGACAGAATCCATGCCAGGGTAATTTTTTACAACATTATCCCTTGCACTCACTTCTGTTTTGATTTTTCCCCTCTCTCTCTCCACCCCCTCCCTTAGATGTCAAGCAGTCCTATATATGTTAGATATGTTGCAGTATATCCTAGATACAATATATGTTTGCAGAACCGAACAGTTCTCTTGTAGCACAGGGAGAATTGGATTCAGAAGGTAAAAATAACTCGGGAAGAAAATCAAAAATGCAAATAGTTCATATTTGTTTCCCAGTGTTCTTTCTTTGGGTGTAGCTGTTTCTGTCCATCATTTATCCATTGAAACTGAGTTAGGTCTCTTTGTCAAAGAAATCCACTTCCATCAGAATACATCCTCATACAATATCATTGTCGAAGTGTATAATGATCTCTTGGTTCTGCTCATTTCACTTAGCATCAGTTCATGTAGTTTTCTCCAAGCCTCTCTGTATTCATCCTGCTGGTCATTCCTTACAGAACAATAATATTCCATAACATTCATATACCACAATTTACCCAGCCATTCTCCAATTGATGGGCATCCATTCATTTTCCAGTTTCTAGCCACTACAAACAGGGCTGCCCCAAACATTTTGGCACATACAGGTCCCTTTCCCTTCTTTAGTATTTCTTTGGGATATAAGCCCAATAGAAACCCTGCTGGATCAAAGGGTATGCACATTTTGATAACTTTTGGGGCATAATTCCAGATTGCTCTCCAGAATGGTTGGATTCGTTCACAACGCCACCAACAATGCATCAGTGTCCCGGTTTTCCCTCATCTCTTCCAAGATTCATCATTATTTTTTCCTGTCATCTTAGCTAATCTGACAGGTGTGTGGTGGTATCTCAGAGTTGTCTTAATTTGCATTTCTCTGATCAATAGTGATTTGGAACACTCTTTCATATGAGTGGTAATAGTTTCAATTTCATCATCTGAAAATTGTCTGTTTATAACCTTTGACCATTTATCAATTGGAGAATGGCTTGGTTTCTTATAAATTAGGGTCAGTTCTCTATACATTTTGGAAATAAGGCCTTTATTAGAACCTTTAACTGTAAAGATGTTTTCCCAGTTTGTTGCTTCCCTTCTAATCTTGTTTGCATTAGTTCTGTTTATACAAAGGCTTTTTAATTTGATATAATCAAAAATTTTCTATTTTGTGATCTGTAATGATCTCTAGTTCATCTTTGGTCACAAATTTCTTTCTCCTCCACAAGTCTGAGAGATAAACTATCCTATGTTCCTCTAATTTATTTATAATCTCATTCTTTATGCCTAGGTCATGGACCCATTTTGATCTTATTTTGGTATATGGTGTTAAGTGAGGTCCTTGCCTAGTTTCTTCCATACTAATTTCCAGTTATCCCAGCAGTTTTTATCAAATAATGAATTCTTATCCCAAAAGTTAGGGTCTTTGGGTTTGTCAAACACTACATTGCTATAGTTGACTATTCTGTCTTGTGAACCTAACCTTTTCCACTGATCAACTAATCTATTTCTTAGCCAATACCAAATGGTTTTGGTGGCTGCTGCTTTATAATATAATTTTAGCTCAAGTACAGCTAGACCACCTTCATTTGATTTTTTTTTCATTAATTCCCTTGAGATTCTCGACTTTTTATTGTTCCACATGAATTTTATTGTTATTTTTTCTAGATCATTAAAATATTTTCTTGGAAGTCTGATTGGTATAGCACTAAATAAATAGATTAGTTTAGGGAGTATTGTCATCTTTATTATATTCACTCGGCCTATCCAAGAGCACTTAATATTTTTCCAATTATTTAAGTCTGACTTTATTTGTGTGGAAACTTTTTTGTAATTTTGCTCATATAATTCCTGACTTTCCTTTGGTAGGTAGATTCCCAAATATTTTATGTTATCAACAGTTATTTTGAATGAAATTTCTCTTTGTATCTCTTGCTCTTGGATTTTGTTGGTGGTGTATAAAAATGCTAAGGATTTATGGGGATTTATTTTGTATCCTGCTACTTTGCTAAAGTTATGAATTATTTCTAATAGTTTTTTTAGTAGAATCTCTGGGGTTCTCTAGATATACCATTATATCATCTGCAAAGAGTAATAGTTTGGTTTCCTCATTGCCTACTCTAATTCCTTTAATCTCTTTCTCAACTCTTATTGCAGAGGCTAGTGTCTCTAATACAATATTGAATAATAATGGTGATAGTGGGCAACCTTGCTTCACTCCAGATCTTACTGGGAAAGGTTCCAGTTTTTCCCCATTGCATATGATGCTTACTGAAGGTTTTAAATATATGCTCCTGACTATTTTAAGGAAAAGTCCTTTTATTCCTATACTTTCAAGTGTTTTTATTAGGAATGACTGTTGGATTTTATCAAATGCTTTTTCTGCATCTATTTAGATGATCATATGGTTTTTGTTTGTTTGTTTATTGATATAGTCAATTATGCTAATAGTTTTCCTAATATTGAACCAGCCCTGCATTCCTGGTATAAATCCTACTTTGTCATAGTGTATTATCCTGGGGATGATTTTCTGTAATCTTTTTGCTAATATTTTATTTAAGATTTTAGCATCAATATTCATAAGGGAGATTAGTCTATAATTTTCTTTCTCTGTTTTCAGCCTACCTGGTTTAGGTATCAGTACCATGTCTGTGTCATAAAAGGAGTTTGGTAGGCCTCCTTTAATCCCTATTTTTTCAAATAGTTTATTTAACATTGGAGTTAATTGTTCTTTAAATGTTTGATAGAATTCACATGTAAATCCATCTGGTCCTGGGGATTTTTTCTTAGGGAGTTGATTGATAGTTTGTTCTATTTCTTTTTCTGAGATGGGAGTGTTTAGGATATTTCCTTCTTCCTCTGTTAGTTTAGGCAAGCTATGTTTTTGGAGGTATTCTTCTATTTCATTTAAGTTGTCAAATTTATTGGCGTAAAGTTGGGCAAAGTAACTCCTAATTATTGCTCTAATTTCATCTTCGTTAGTAGCACGTTCTGCCTTTTCATTTTTAAGACTAACAATTTGATTTTTTTTCTTTTTTTTAAATTAGATTTACTAAGGGTTTGTCTATTTTGTTGGTTTTTTCATAGAACCAACTCTTAGTTTTACTAATTAATTTAATAGTTTTTTTTTTTTTACTTTCAATTTTATTGATCTCTCCTTTTAATTTTAGAATTTCAAGTTTAGTGTTTGACTGGGGGGTTTTAATTTGTTCCTTTTCTAGCATTTTTAGTTGCAAGCCCAATTCATTGACCTTCTCTTTCTCTATTTTTTACAAATAGGCCTCTAGAGATATGAAATTTCCCCTTATTACTGCTTTGGCTGCATCCCATACATTTTGGTATGATGTCTCATTATTAATGTTTTCTTGGGTGAAGTTATTAATTATGTCTATAATTTACTGTTTCACCCAATCATTCTTTAGTATGAGATTATTTAGTTTCCAATTATTTTTTGGTCTACTTTCCCCTGGATTGTTGTTGAATGCAATTTTCATTGCATTGTGGTCTGAAAAGGATGCATTTACGATTTCTGCCTTACTGCATTTGAGTTTGAGGTTTTTATGTCCTAATATATGGTCAATTTTTGTATAAGTTCCATGAACTGCTGAAAAGAAGGTGTACTCCTTTCTGTCCCCATTACATTTTCTCCAGAGATCTATCACAACTAATTTTTCTAGTATTCTATTTATCTCTTTGACTTCTTTCTTATTTATTTTGTGGTTTGATTTATCTAATTCTGAGAGTGCAAGGTTGAGATCTCCCACTATTATAGTTTTGCTGTCTATTCCTTCTTGCAACTCTCATAATTTCTCTTTTAAGAATTTAGATGCTACACCACTTGGTGCATATATGTTTAATATAGATACTGCTTCATTATCCATTCTACCCTTGAGCAAGATATAGTGCCCTTCCTTATCTCTTTTAATTAGATCAATTTTTGCTTTAGCTTGATCTGAGATTAGGATGGCTACCCCTGCTTTTTTGACTTCACCTGAAGCATAGTAGATTTTGCTCCAACCTTTTACATTTATCCTGCATGTATCTCCCTGCTTCAGGTGCGTTTCCTGTAAACAACATATTATAGGATTTTGGCTTTTAATCCATTCTGCTAACTGCTTCCTCTTTATGGAGGAGTTTACCCCGTGAACATTTATGGTTAAAATGACCAATTCAGTGTTACTTGCTATCTTGTTAACCCTGGTTTATGCTTTTCTTCCTTCTTTCCCCCTTACCCCCCTTCCCAGTATTAAGCTAGTGAGCACCACTTGCTTCTCACGTCCCTCCCTTTTTAGAATCCCTCTCCCCACTTTGGAGTTCCTCCCCCTATCTTACCCCTTTCCCTCCCAGTTTCCGTATTCCCTTCCACTTAGCTTATTCCTTCCCTTATGGGAGAATGAGGTGGGAGAAGTTTCACCATAGATTGAATATGTCTAAAATTTTTCTCTTAAAGCCAATTCTGAAAGCAGTAAAATACTCACTATATTCATCCCCCTCCATTCTTTCTCTCAGATATAATAGGTTTCCTTTGCCTCTTCATGAAATGTAGTATTCCCACTTTACGCTTTTTCTGGTACAATGTCCTTTCCACATCTATTTTCTAGAACAAGGTATACATGTATTCTTTATATATCTTTATAGCCGAAATATAGTTCCCAAGATTAATTTTTACCTTTTTATATTTCTCTTGAGTTCTGTATTTGTAGATCAAACTTTTTGTTAACTTCTGGCTTTTTCATCAAAAATAGATGAAATTTGCTTACTTCATTGAATGTCCATCTCTTTCCCTGGAAAAAAGATCATCATTCTAGTTGGGTAAGTTATTTTTGGTTGCATACAAAGTTCCTTAGCCTTTCAGAATATCATATTCCAGGCCCTTTGATCCTTTAATGTGGATGCTGCTAGATCCGGGGTGATTCTTATTGTGGCTCCTCGATACTTGAATTGGGTTTTTCTAGCTGCTTGCAGTATTTTTTCCTTTGTCTGAGGGTTTTGGCATTTGGCCATTATATTTCTTGGTGTTTTGATTTTAGGATCCCTTTCAGTAGGGGATCGATGAATTCTTTCAATGTCTATTTTACCCTCTGTTTCTATGACTTCTGGGCAGTTCTCTTTGATAATTTCCTGGAAAATAGTGTCCAGGCTCTTTTTTTCATCATGCTTCTCAGGGAGTCCGATGATTCTCAGATTGTCTCTCCTGGATCTCTTTTCCAGGTCTGTTGTCTTCCCCAGAAGGTATTTCACATTATTTTCCATTGTTTGATTTTTTTGGATTTGCTTGACTGATTTTTCTTGTCTCCTGGAGTCATTCAATTCCATTTGTTTGACCCTGATTTTCAGTGAAGTATTTTCTTCACTCACTTTTTAAAAATCTTTTTCTAATTGTTCAATTGAGTTCTTTTGTTCTATGGAATTTTTTTCCATTTCGCCAATTTTGTTTTTTAGAGAGCTGTTTTCTGTTTCCAGTTCACTAATCCTATTTTTCAAGGATTGTATTTCTTTATCCAGTCTCTCTTTAATTGAGTGGGATGACTTCTCTAGACTCTTTTGCCAAGCCTCCCTGTCCTTATCCCATTTTTCTTCTAGCTTCCTTGTGAGAGTCTTTTTAATTTCTTCTATGAGATTTATCTGTGCTGAGGAACAGATGATCTCCTCCTTTGAGGATTCACCTGGAGACTGTCTGTTTTTAGTCTCCTCAGGATTTAGAGTCTGCTCTCTATATGTATAGAAGCTGTCAAGGGTTAAAGTCCTCTTCAGTTTCTTGCTCATTCTGTCTAATAATCAAAGACAAACTAGCAAAGAAACAAAAGAAAAAACCCTTGAATGGAGGCTGCTTTCTTTGGGAGGGGGGAAGGGCTGGGTGATGTTACTGAGCTTCCTCTACAGACTTCAGGGGCAGCAATGAGGCCCTAACAGGACAGCGATGGCTGTGCTGTGCCTGCACTCTGAGATCCGAGACCATGCTGAGACACTGTGGGGGAGGGGTGGCCAGGTCCTGAGAGACTCCAGCTGTTTGGGGTTGTGTTCTTCATCCCCGGTGTTTTTAGCTTCTCTGCTGGGCTGCTGGCTTGCTGCCAGAGCAAAGTATCCAATCCTGGAGCAAAGCTCTCCCTGCAGAGACTGCTTCAATCACACCCCACCCCCCTCTCCTCTCTGCTCGGCTCTGAGCCGCCTTCTGTGCTCTCACTGCCTGTCTGCCCGCAACCTGCTTCCAATTTAAAAACCGTCCCCACCCTCGCGCAAAAATAGACTTTTCCTGACGAGTCTCAAGGAAGGCTGCTCTTGGTAACTATTTGTAGGTTTTTTTTTTTCAGTCAAGCATTAATTTAGAGGTTTATATTGAAATGGATAGTGAGAGAAAAACGTGGAGTTTACACAGCTGTGTGCCTCCTCTCCACCATCTTGGCCGGAAATCTGGAATTGATTGACTTAAGGAGACAACAAGAATCAGTCAAGCAAAACCAAAAAAAAAAAAAAAAAAGAAATGAAACAATGGGAAAAAATGTCAAATACCTTCCTGGGAAAACAACAGACCTGGAAAATACATCTAGGAGAGACAATCTGAGAATTATTGAACTCCCGGAAAAATATGATGAAAAAAAGAGCCTGGACACTATTTTCCAGGAAATTATCAAAGAGAACTGCCAGGAAGTCATAGAAACAGAGGGTAAAATAAAAATTTAAAGAATTCATTAAACACCTATTGAAAGGGATCCTAAAATCAAAACACCAAGAAATATAGTGGTCAAATGCCAGAACCCTCAGACTAAGGAAAAAATACTGCAAGTGGCTAGAAAAAAACAATTCAAATATAGAGGAGCCACAATAAAGATTACCCAGAATCTAGCAGTGTCCACATTAAAGGATAGAAGGCCTGGAATTTGATATTCAGAAAGACTAAGAGACTCGGTATACAATCAAAAATAACGTATCCAGCCAGAATGAGCATCTTTTTCCAGGGAAGAAGATGGACATTCAACAAAATAAGCAAATTGCACCTATTTTTGATGAAAAAGCAGAAGTTAACAAAAAGTTTGATCTACAAATATAGAACTCAAGAACTAAAATGTTAAAAAGAAATCTTGGGAACTATATTTCTGCTATAAAGATATATAAAGAATACACATATACCTTGTTATAAAAACTATAAGTGGAAAGTAAATTGTACCAGAAAAAGGGTAAAGTGGGGGCACTACATCTCACAAAGAGGCAAAGGAAACCTATGGAGGGGGATGAATAGAGTAGGTATCTTATTGCCATCAGAATTGGCTTAAAGAGAAAAATGTTAGACATATTTGATTTATGGTGAAACTTCTCCAAACTCATTGAAAAATGGAAAGGGAAAAGTGAAAAGGGAAAGAATAAGCTAAGTGGAAGGGAATACAGAAACTGTGAGGAAAAGGAGTAAGATGGGGAGGAACTCTAAGGCAGGGGGAGGGAAACTAAAACAGGGAAGGCTGTGAGAAGCAAGTGGTGCTCACAAGTTTAATACTGGGGAGGAGGGTAAGGCAAAAAGAAGGGAGAAAAGCAGAAACAGGGGTTAACAAGATGGCAAGTAATACAGAATTGGTAATTTTAACCATAAATGTGAATGGGATAAACTCGCCCATAAAAAGGAAGCAGTTAGCAGAATGGATTAAAAGCCAGAATCCTACAATATGTTGTTTACAGGAAACACACCTGAAGCAGGGAGATACATCCAGAGTAAAGATAAAAGGTTGGAGCAGACTCTACTATGCTTCAGGTGAAGTCAAAAAAGCAAGGGTAGTCATCCTGATCTCAGATCAAGCAAAAGCAAAAATTGATCTAATTAAAAGAGATAAGGAAGGGTACTATTTCTTGTTAAAGGGTAGCATAGATAATGAAGCAATATCAATATTAAACATATATGTACCAAGTGGTGTAGCATCCAAATTCTTAAAAGAGAAATGAAGAGAACTGCAAGAAGAAATAGACAGCAAAACTATAGTAGTGGGAGATCTCAACCTTGCACTCTCAGAATTAGATTAATGAAACCACAAAATAAATAAGAAAGAAGTCAAAGAGGTAAATAGAATACTAGAAAAGTTATATATGTTAGATCTCTGGAGAAAATGTAATGGGTTCAGAAAGGAGTACACTTTCTTCTCAGCAGTTCATGGAACCTATACAAAAATTGGCCATATATTAGGATAAAAAAACCTCCAACTCAAATGCAGTAAGGCAGAAATAGGAAATGCATCCTTTTCAGACCATAATGCAATGGAAATTACATTCAACAAAAATCCAGGGGAAAGTAGATCAAAAAATAATTGGAAACTAAATAATCTCATACTAAAGAATGATTGGGTGAAACAGCAAATTATAGACATAATTAATAACTTCACCCAAGAAAATGACAATAATGAGACATCATACCAAAATGTATGGGATGTAGCCAAAGCAGTAATAAGGGGAAATTTCATATCTCTAGAGGCCTACTTTCATAAAATAGAGAAAGAGAAGGTCAATGAATTGGAGTTGAAATTAAAAATGCTAGAAAAGGAACAAATTAAAAACTGCCAATCAAACATTAAACTTGAAATTCTAAAAATAAAAGGAGAGATCAATAAAATTGAAAGAAAAAATTATTGAATTAGTAAAACTAAGAGTTGGTTCTATGAAAAAACCAACAAAATAGACAAACCCTTAGTAAATCTGATTTTAAAAAAAAGAGAAAAATCAAATTGTTAGTCTTAAAAATGAAAAGGCAGAACTTGCTACTAATGAAGATGAAATTAGAGCAATAATTAGGAGTTACTTTGCCCAACTTTATGCCAATAAATTTGAAAAATGAAATGAAATGGAAGAATACCTTGAAAAATATAGCTTGCCCAGATTAACAAAGGAAGAAGTAAATATCCTAAACAGTCCCATTTTAGAAAAAGAAATAGAACAAACTATTCCAACTCCTGAAGAAAAAATCCCCAGGACCAGATGGATTTACATGTGAATTCTACAAAACATTTAAAGAACAATTAACTCCAATGCTATATACACTATTTGAAAAAATAGGGATTGAAGGAGTCCTACCAAATTCCTTTTATGGCACAGACATGATAGTGATACCTAAACCAGGTAGGTTGAAAACAGAAAGAAAATTGTTAATCAATCTCCCTAATGAATATTGATGCTAAAATCTTAAATAAAATATTGCAAAAAGATTACAGAAAATCATCCCCAGGATAACACACTATGACCATGTAGGATTTATACCAGGAATGCAGGGCTGATTCAATATTAGGAAAACTATTAGCATAATTGACTCTATCAGTAATCAAACTAACAAAGACCATATGATTATTTCAATAGATGCAGAAAAAGCATTTGATAAAATGCAGCATCCATTCCTAATAAAAACACTTGAGAGCATAGGAAGAAATGAACTTTTCCCAAAAATATAGTCAGGAGCATATATTTAAAACCATCAGTAAGCATTATATGTAATAGAGAAAAACTGGAACCTTTTCCAGTAAGATCTGGAGTGAAGCAAGGTTGCCCACTATCACCATTATTATTCAATATTGTATTAGAAACACTAGCCTCTACAATAAGAGTTGAGAAAGAGATTAAAGCAATTAGAATAGGCAATGAGGAAACCAAACTGTCACTTTTTGCAGATGATATGATGGTATACTTAGAGAACACCAGAGATTCTCCTAAAATGCTATTAGGAAATAATTCATAACTTTAGCAAAGTTACAGGATACAAAATAAATCCCCATAAATCCTCAGCATTTTTCTACATCACCAACAAAATCCAACAGCAAGAGATGAAAAGAGAAATTCCATTCAAAATAACTGTCGATAGCATAAAATATTTGGGAATATATCTACCAAAGGAAAGTCAGGGATTATATGAGCAAAATTACAAAAAAAGTTTCCACACAAATAAAGTCAGATTTAAATAATTGGAAAAATATTAAGTGTTCTTGGATAGGCCAAACGAATATAATAAAGATGACAAAACTCCCTAAACTAATCTATTTAGTTCTATACCAATAAAACTTCCAAGAAAATAGTTTAATGATCTAGAAAAAATAACAAAAAAATTTATATGGAAGAACAAAAGGTCGAGAATCTCAAGGAAATTAATTGAAAAAAAATCAAATGAAGGTGGTCTAGCTGTACCTGACCTAAAATTATATTATAAAGCAGCAGTCACCAAAGCCATTTGGTATTGGCTAAGAAAGAGATTAGTTGATCAGTGGAATAGGTTAGGTTCACAAGGCAAAATAGTCAACTATAGCAATCTAGTATTTGACAAACCCAAAGATCCTAACTTTTGGGATAAGAATTCATTATTTGACAAAAACTGCTAGGATAACTGGAAATTAATATGGCAAAAATTAGGCATGGACTCACACTTAACACCATATGCTAAGATAAGATTAAAATGGGTCCATGATTTAGGCATAAAGAACAAGATTATAAATAAATTAGAGGAACATAGGATAGTTTATCTCTCACACTTGTGGAGAAGGAAGAAATTTATGACCAAAGATGAACTAGAGACTATCATTGATCACAAAATAGAAAATTTTGATTACATCAAATTAAAAGCCTTTGTACAAACAAAACTAATGTAAACAAGATTAAAAGAGAAGCAACAAACTGGGCAAACATTTTCACAGTTAAAGGTTCTGATAAAGGCCTCATTTCCACAATATATAGAAAATTGACTCTAATATATGAGAAATCAAGCCATTCTCCAATTGATAAATGGTCAAAGGATATGAACGGACAGTTTTCAGATGACGAAATTGAAACTATTTCCACTCATATGAAAAAGGATTCTAAATCACTATTGATCAGAGAAATGCAAATTAAGACAACTCTGAGATACCACTACACACCTGTCAGATTGGTAAGGTGACAGGAAAAAATAATGATGAATGTTGGAGGGGATGTAGGAAAATTGGGACACTGATGCATTGCTGGTGGAGTTGTGAATGAATCCAACCATTCTGAAGAGCAACTGGGAATTATGCCCCAAAACTTATCAAACTGTGCATACCCTTTGATCCAGCAGTCCTACTACTGGACTTATACCACAAAGAGATCTAAAAAAGGGAAAGGGACCTCTATGTGCCAAAATGTTTGTGGCAGCACTATTTGTAGTGGCTAGAAACTGGAAAATGAATGTATGCTCATCAATTGGAGAATGGTTAGGTAAATTGTGGCATATGAATGTTATGGAATATTATTTTCCTGTAAGAAATGATGAGCAGGATGAATACAGAGAGCCTTGGAGAGACTTACATGAACTGATGCTAAGTGAAATGAGCAGAACCAAGAGATCATTATATACTTCAACAATGATACTGTATGAGGATGTATTCTGATGGAAGTGGATTTCTTTGACAAAGAGAAGATCTAATTCAGTTTCATTTGATCAATGATGGACAGAAGCAGCTACACCCAAAGAAAGAACACTGGGAAATGAATGTAAATAGTTTGCATTGTTGTTTTTCTTCCCAGGTTATTTTTAACTTCTGAATCCAATTCTTCCTGTGCAACAAGAGAACTGTTCATTTCTGCACACATATATTGTAGCTATTGTGACCTATTTAACATGTATAGGACTGCTTGTCATCTGGGGGAGGGGCTGGATAGAGGGAAGGGAAAAATTGGAACAGAATTGAGTGCAAGGGATAGTGTTGTAAAAAAAAATTACTCAGGCATGGGTTCTTTCAATAAAAAGTTATAATTATTAAAAAAAAAAGTTACTTTGCCCAACTTTATGCCAATAAATTTGATAACTTAAATGACATGGAGGAATACCTTCAAATATACAGCTTGCCCAGATTAACAAGTAAATTGGTTTAACAGTCCCATTTTAGAAAAAGAAATAGAACAACATATTAATCAACTCCCTAAAAAAAAAAAACCCAGGATCACATGGATTTATGTGTGAATTCTCCCAAACATTTAAAGAACAATTAACTTCAATGCTATATAAAGTATTCGAAAAAATAGGGATTGAAGGAGTCCTACCAATTTCCTTTTATGACACATATGTGGTATTGATATCTAAACCAGGTAGGATTAAAACACAGAAAGAAAATTATAGATCAATCTCTCTAATGAATATTGGTACAAAAATTTTAAATAAAATACTAGCAAAAAGTTTATTGAAAACATCTCCAGGATAATACCACGACCAAGGAGGATTTATACCAGAAATTCAGGACTAGTTCAATATTAGGAAAACTATTAACATAATTGACTATTAATAGCCAAATTAACAAAAATCATATGATCATCTCAATAAATGCAGAAAAAGCATTTGACAAAATCCAACACTCATTTCTACTAAAAACACTAGAGAATATAAGAATAAATGGACTTTTCTTTAAAATAGTAGCATCTATTAAAAACCATCAGTAAGCATCATATGTAATGGGGATAAACTGAAACCATTCCCAATAAAATCAGGAGTGATACAAGGTTACCCACTGTCACCATTGCTATTCAATATTGTATTAGAAATGCTAGCTTAGGCAATGAGATGAAAAAGAGATTGAAGGAATTAGAATAGGTAATGAGGAAACTAAATTATCACTCTTTGCAGATGATATGATGATATACTTAGAGAGCCCCAGAGATGCTACTATAAAGCTATTAGAAATAATCCACAACTTTAGCAATGAAATAAATCCACATAAATTCTTAGCATTTTTATACATTACTAACAAAATTCAACAGCAAGAGATTAAAAGAGAAATCCCAGTTAAAATAACTGTCAATAGTATAAGATATTTGGGAATCTATTTGCCAAAGGAAAGACAAGAACTATATGAGCAAAACTACAAAACACTTTTTACACAAATAAAATCAGATCTAAACAATTGGAAAAATATTGATTGCTCTTAGATAGGCCAAGTGAATATAATAAAGATGACAATACTATCTAAACTAATCTCTTTATTTAGTGCTATACCAATCAGACTCCCAAAAAACTATTTTAATGACCTAGAAAAAAAATTCATATGGAAGAACAAAAGATCAAGAATATCAAGGGAACTAATGAAAAAAAAATCAAATTAAGGTGGCCTAGCTGTACCTGATCTAAAACTATATTATAAAGCAGCAGTCACCAGAACCATTTGGTATTGGCTAAGAAATAGACTAGTTGATTAGTGGAATAGGTTAGTTCACAGGACAAAATAATCAATAACTATAGCAATCTAGTGTTTTACAAACCCAGAGACCCCAACTTTTGGGATAAGAATTCACTATTTGATAAAAACTGCCGAGAAAATTGGAAATAAGTATGGCAGAAACTAGGTATGGACCCACACTTAACACCATATACCAAGATAAGATCAAAATAGGTTCATGATTTAGGCATAAAGAATGAGATTATAAATAAATTAGAAGAACATATAATAGTTTACCTTTCAGGCTTTTGGAGGAGGAAGGAATTTATGATCAAAGAAGAACTATAGATCATTATTGATCACAAAATAGAAAATTTTGATTATATAAAGTTAAAAATATTTTGTACAAACCAAACTAATGTAGATAAGATTAGAAGGGAAGCAATAAACTGAGAAACATTTTTACAATTAAAGGTTCTAATAAAGACTTCATTTCCAAAATATATAGAAAATTGACTCTAATTTATAAGAAATCAAGCCATTCTCCAATTGATAAATGGTCAAAGGATGTGAACAGACAATTTTCAGATGATGAAAATGAAATTATTTCCACTCATATGAAAAGATGTTGCAAATAATTATTGATCAGAGAAATGCAAATTAAAACAACTCTGAGATACCACTACACACCTGTCAGATTGGCTAAGATGACTGGAAAAGATAATGACAAATGTTGGAGGGATTACCAGAAAACTGGGACACTGATGCATTGTTGGTGGAGTTGTGAACAAATCCAATCTTTCTGGAGAGCAATTTGGAACTATGCTCAAAAGGTTTTCAAACTATAACCTTTGATCCAGCAGTGTTATTATGGGGCATATATCCCAAAAAGATATTAAAGGGAAAGGGATCTGTATGTGCAAAACTGTTTATGACAGCCCTTTTTGAAAAGGCTAGAAACTGGAAATTTAGTGGGTAATCATCAACTGGAAAATGGCTGAGCAAATTATGGTATTTGAATATTATGGAATATTAATGTTCTATAAGAAATGACCAGCAAGATGAGTACAGAGAGCCTTGGAGAGAATTACATGAACTGATGCTAAGTGAAATGAGCACAACTCGGAGATCATTATACATTTCAACAATACTATATGAGGATCAATTCTGATAGAAGTAACTATCTTCGGCAATGAGAGGATCCAATTCAGTTCCAAATGATAAATGATGAACAGAACCACCTACATCCAGTGAAAGAACACTTGGTGTAGACTGCTTGCATGTTTGTTTTTCTTCACAGGTTATTTTTACCTATCTAAATCCATTTTTCTTTTGTAACAAGAGAATTGTATAAATATGTACACATATGTTGTATTTCAGATATATTTTGTTATGTTTAACATGTATGAGACTTCCTGCCATCTAGGGGAGGGAGTGGAGGGAAGGAAGGGAAATGTTGGAACAGTAGTGATTGCAAGGGTCAGTGTTGAAAAATTATCCATGCATATGCTCTGTCAATAAAAAGCTATAATAATAATAAAAAAAAATACATGGCTGAATATTCAAATTGAATAATAGTCAAAAAAATTATTGGAAAAATGTAAAAAAAACACTTTTTAAATTTAATGTAATCAAAATTATACATTTTATGTGTTGTAAGTTCTCTGCCTTTTATAAACTCATAAATTCTTCTCTTATGCTTAAATATTATAAATATTATATTCCATGTTCTTTTAATTTGACATCTTTTATGTCTACATCATGTATCCATTTTGACCTATCTTTGTAAATGATATAAGATGTTGTTCTTTACCTAATTTCTTCCAAACTGCTTTCCTGTTGTCCCATTTTTTAAACCAAATAATGAAATTTTAACTCAAAAGAAAAATCTTTATATTTATTGAATGCAATATATATTGAATTGAATTTATTGAATTGAATCATTTGCTACTAAATATTATATGTCTATTTTATTTTACAGATCAATGATTCTTTTTCAGCCAGTAAGAGATAATTTTGGCAATTACTCCTTTAATACAATTTAAGATCTGATACTGCTACACCCCTCTTTTTTTTGCATTTTTTTCTCATTAAATTCTTTTATATTCTTGACTCTTTAGAATTCCAAATAAATTGTCTTTTTTTTTTTTACCTAAACTGAATTCTACTCCATCCCTTTAATTATATTCTACATGTGGCTCACACTTTTTAAATTTGTTTCTTGCAAACAACATATTATTATGTTCTGTTTTTTAACCCATTATAGTATTTAAGGTTTATGGACCAGTTCTTATTCACATTCAAAGTTTTAATTATTAATTGTATATTTCCTTCTATCCTCAATGTTTGTTCTTCTCTTGTGGTTTTCACTGTCTCTGCCTCTCTGTTTTTGTCTCCATTTGTATGTGTGTTTATATGTATGTGTCTATGTGCCTGTCTGTATCTCTGTGTGTGACTCATTATCTCTCTCTTATCTCTGTGTATGTGTCTCTGCCTTTCTATGTCTGTCTATCCATCTCGCCCCCCTTTCACTTCTGAGGGCCTGAAATAACACAAGGAATCCCACTCCTAACCGGAATAATTCTAATATGACAAAAAATTGCCCCAACACCCATCCTTTACCAAATAAGCCCCTTTCTATCTGTTTGTCTGTCTGTCTCTCTCTTACTCGCTCCCTCTTCTATCTTTTCTCAAAAGCCTAATTTACTTCTTACCACTACTTCCCTAATTTTGTCCCCTTATCTCCTATTACTTAATCCACACTCTTCTAAGAATCTCTTTCTTCTCCTACCCTATTTGTCCTTCTATTTCTCTGCAAGTTAAGAGGATTTTGTATCCTAGTAAATGTATCTATCTATCCAGCACACATTTACATCTCTTCACCCCCAGCCATATATTGGGACAATGTCTGGCCAGCACACTTGGATCCCATGTCCAGTATCAGCCAAGAGCCATCTCCCAATATTTTCCTGGTGACCTACTTCCTCTCCATATCATTATTATAGTAAAAGTTTCTTAAGATGAGGCTATCCCCAGGATCTGCTCTTTCTTTCTTGACTCTGCTTGATTTGCTTGGTAATATATGCACCTATCTGAGGTCATACCACTACTCTAGGAAGTCAGATCTTTAGTAATCTCCTCCCAAGTTGTCTTAAGCTGGACAACAGCTTCATACTGACTTTTAATTGTTTCTGTCACTTTAAAATTCACTTTGAGATGTTATTGAGAATTGGGAAGCCAAATCATTTACTTTCTTATTCTACCTTCTTTCCACAATTCCCCCATTGTATTTTTATATTTTTGCAATAATTCAATGTGAGATAGATCTTAATGTTTATCCATTTTAAGTCTTTTAAGCAAAATATTGTCAAATAACAATAGGCTCATTTCTTTTGCCTCTTCATGGATCTACTTTCCTGCTACTGAATGGCTGTATAATACAGAAAGGCTAAATGACCAAAAAGAGAGAAATTACCTGTATAATGCATAAAGTGTAATTAAGACTGGTATGTTCTGTAAAGGACTGCTTGCCATCTGGGGGAGGGGATAGAGGGAGAGAGGGGAAAAATTGGAACAGAAGTGAGTGCAAGGGATAATGGTGTAAAAAATTACCCTGGCATGGATTCTGTCAATAAAAAGTTATTTAAAAAAAAAGACTGGCATGTTCAAAATCTATATACAACAAATATAAACTTAATTAATTATCTATGATTTTTTGAGTCCATGGAAGTAAGTAGCAACATATTATTTTGAGAAGAGTTTCACTCTGCCACTTTTTGTATTACTGCTTTTTTAGTACTACTATACTAGCTAAACATAACAGAAATAGCCTAATTAGAACAATACTAATGAAATAAAATCAAAGATATTTGTGAACTTAGAGTGGTGTCAAACATGTCTATGGGCCCTGTAGACATTACAAAGTCTAGCTATGACATTTAAAATCTCAAAATTTGTAGGGATAAATTGCCACTTAGAATGTATAAGATAATTGGAATTCAGAATAATATAAAATGAATGTGGTAGATTGGTGAAAAACAAAGAGATATATAATGTCTAAGAAATAAACCTGTTCTATGAGACTATAAGTACACTTTCCAAAGAAAGAATGATGGCAAATAAAAATTATTTGTCATAGTAATTTATGACTTTGGGGAAATTATTGTCCCCCGCCCCTTTTTTTTTTCTAATTGAGGAGTAAGAAATAGAATTGTGCTCAATATTTCTATATCTTTGTATTTATAATGTCTAGTGTAGTTCTTTGGAAACAGCAAGAACTGGATTAAAGTGACTAATCACTCATTTTCCCTTTCTATTTAGAGCACATTTTGGCATTTGTTATTTATAAGTTCCTAACAGGTGTAAATAAGATGTGCCAGACACCTTTAATGATCTTAACGGGAAAATTTGCCTTTTCACTGTTTCTGAGTGCACTCTCTATCTGATACATATATTTAAATGGAGTGTTAATTCAGTAAAAAGCTATAGCAGACATTTCCCTGAAGAGTAGTTTTGTAAGAGACCACTCTAAAGTAAAGTAAAATAGACTAGAATAGCAGTCACTATACTTCCACAGAATGTAGTACAGACTGCTGTTGCAAGGGTACAGGTGAATTTAAAGCCACCATAATCACATCTATCTAGGGTGAAAATAACTCAAGGCAAGAGAGTAAAGAATGACTTCTATGAATAAAATATAAGCCAAGATTGTTTATTTTAAGAAAAAGGCATATCCATGCTAAATGTTTAAATTCTGTCCTACAACTCTTCCCAGTTGCATTGTTACTTTTCTGCTTGATTTAGTCTGATTAGCATCCTTTCCTCTTCTTTCCCCAGTGGAGTTATCATTGGACTGATGGTCCATTGATATGACTTTTTTTAACTGTCAGGAATAAAGTCATAAAAATATATTAATTCCAATTCATCTTTGTGACTCATTACTCTTCTTACTCAAAATATTAATAAATTCTCCCACAAGTCTTAATAATTTTGCTTCCATTTGCTACATTTCCATCAGTATTTGTTTCATGAACATCTCACATCTAAAGAATCAATAATTGCTTTTACCTCTGACAAAATACCCATCCTTTCAACCTTCCATAGCCTTGTATCAGTTTGTTTCTCATCCATCAGTGTAACCAGATAGTATCCTGTTGAAACTACTATGTTGTTTTCATAAAAAAAACTCTAGGTAGAATTTAAGATCCACATTTTATGCTTCTAAACTTATCACAAGGGTGAAATGGCAAACACTTTGTTCTTCTCTCTCCCAACTCGTTTAAAATTATCGTTGAATCTCTTTGTTGGTGCCATTCGGAAATAAGCTCTCAAATTTAGGAAATATGAGGAATAAATTGTGAATAGAAGGTTCAAGGAAGAAGGATTGAAGAAAAAATAAAGAAAAGAAAAAAAGGAAGAGGAAAGGAGAAGGAAAAGGTATTAATTGCTTATTCCTTAAAGATCAACAACATTTGTAAAGTTCTAAGAAAAATATTTAATTGGGATGCCAGCAACCACATAAGCATTGATTCATTTATTTCCATTTATGAAAAGCAAAATACAAGGTAATTGTGAATTCAGAAACTAAAAACAACTCTCTTTTATAAATACGAATTTCTAAAATAGACAATTGTGGTAATTGATTTTTGGAGTCTTGTTAAGTAACTATCTGCTTGACTGTTGCCAAAGAAACATTTTTATTAGGTGAAGGTTAAGTGCATGGATACATAAATTTGAGAAAAGATCATGTTAGCTAATCTGCCTTTTATTTCAAACTATGAGGAAGATGGGAGAAATACCCAGTGGATAATACAAATCATGTATTTTTACTACATTTAATTGTGAAATTAACACTCCCAAATAGCATAATAGATACTTTATTCTCAGGACACATGAGTATATGTGCTGTAAATAATTTATAGGACTATTTGAAATCATAGTATACTACCTTGTTTAGTGACAAAACTGATGTAACTGTTGAGTTAAAATGATTATAAATGTGACCAATAAATGATCATTAATATGCTTTGCATCTGATATTAGAATTTAGGGAGGAAAAAAAAAGAACAACAGTATGGATTTTTTTCTGGGGGGCAGGAAAGAGGGTATTTATTACATCAGAATTAGCTTATGTGGTTCAACATGACAGTCAATAATCTATTGCCCTCTGGAAAAAGGGTGCTTCAAGTAAGGTTTAATATTTCTCTGTCAAATGTTTTTTATTGAACATTGATCAAAGACATAGTGCGGTCTAGCTGTTGTTAGTTTCATCTGAAAATTGCTTCATGGTATTGCTCTAAGTGAAAGTGAAATATGGAGCAAGGATCTATATGCTGTTTAAGACCAGGGAACATTAAAAAATGAATGAGGAGCATTTACATAACTGACAAGCATAGTTATATCAGCACAAAGAGAGGAAGTATAATGTCACATTTACATGAAGCATTATTGGTTCTTATCACCAGCTAATGTATTTCTTATTATCCTTTTATGTGCCTCTGCTTTTGTGTTTATTTTAAAGCCTTATCATTACTTCAATTTGATAGATTGTAAATTTTAAAAAATACTATTATCTGAGTATTAAGTTAACAAACTTAATTGCCCATATGCTAAGAATTGAATATAATATTAAAATGTAAGGGAGGTATCTAAATAAATGTTGCTTAGGCACTAATCGATTATATAAGAATATTTATCACCATGGGGCAAAATTCATTAAGCTTAGATTAACAGATTTTAAAGATAAAAAGTACTTTCCTTTCTGAGAAGTATAATATCTAAGACAATAATATCAAATGAAATTAATGCTCATTTTTCCTATTGCTCTATATTGTTTGTAAGTGAAAAGCCAAAGATTTATATGAGTAAAAGAATGATGTTTCTTTTAATATAACAAGTGTCAAAGAATCATACAGAAATAGTTTTGTTGTTACATATTGTTCATATTAATTCCATTAGTCAATTGTCATGATGTGTTTTTTGAAGTTACACTTAGAACTTTTAGTCATTTTTGAATTAACATGTTGTATGAGTTAATCATAACTATTACTCCTAACTTCCCTATGTTCATGTATGGAGAGTTATTCTTCTGTCTAATCATAAGCAAGATTTGGTCCAGTGAAGAGACAAACTTTTTGAAATGTTTATTTTAAAATCTTCTTAAATAGGAACCATTAAATAGTGTACATTGAAGCAGCAACTCCTTTTTCAATGAAGCAAACTGTTTTCCTCCTGTGAATAAATTTTGAAACACTATAATAATAAAGAATGAATATAAGAAAAAGATCTGTGGAGAATTGTGGAGAAGCTGTGGAGAAATCAAGAGAATTAGTGTATAATCCTAGTTATACCACTTATATTGTGAGCACATTACTTATTCCTGATGGTCCTCACTTTCATCGATGTTTTTTTAAATTGAATGAAAAAATGATCTACTAGAAAATGTCCAGCTCTAAAGAATAGAGAAGTAGATAATCTTTGAGGAAACTTTAATTTTTAAAATTCTAAGTGTTTGAATTTTATTTAACTAGCACTTTTGAAATCTGTGAATTTGCAAATAGCCTGGTTTTTAGACATGGGATTATATGTGTGGAATTTTGTGTGTATGTAACACCATTTAAAATGCAGAATTCAATATTACTGAGGTATTTTCTAGCAATGGACACTCATTTTCCATACAAAGCAACACTAAAACCTAGCAGACATTCATCATAACTGAAAAAGCTCTATGTCTGAATCTGTGTCTGTTGGAAGAATTAAATGAATCTTTATCTAAGGAATGTATCAGCAAAGATTTAACAGTATGTAACAAATACATGATAATCCTTAAGGAACTTCTAGAGAAGTAGTTCTTACCTTGAGGTTCATAAACTTGTTTTACTTTTAAAATATTTTGATACATATATTTCAATATAATTGATTTTTTGGGAAATCTGTGCATTTTGTATTATAAATTTAAAAGCATTTTTTCTGAGAAGAGATCCATAGACTTTACTAGCTGGTATAAAGAGTCCATAGCACAAAAAAACAACAGCCTCTTATCTGGAGGCTAATAATGTCTAGAATTGAAATAGTCTTTAAATAATAAACTTTTCTGCAATTGTAAGTGTTCTAATAATGTTGCTCTCATCAAAATGTAAGAAAAATTCTGTTATTAAGTGGGAAATAATACCATAATAACAACACTAAACAATAAAGCAAAAGCAAACAAATATGTAGCATTCAGAAAGGTTTAAGAGACATAATTTCTGGATAATTTAATCATTTATTAATAATGCAAAAACTTTAATAAAAGGATAGTCACTTGGCTCTCTTTCTCTTTCTCTTTCTCTTTACATCATAGATAATCATGGCATGGACTCATAGTTTAAATACACTTTGAAGAGCTGATGTTCTCCAGGATGGGAATTAATCCTAATTAATTAACAATGAATAAAATAATGAATATTACAATGAGGGGTTGAGAGCTACATCATGTCACCCTTAGACAGAGACTATCTCTATACCTAGTCTCTATACCCAGATTATACCCAGCCTTAAGCAATTCAGACAAAAGATTCTGTCTTCACTCAAGCTTGATTGAATGGAATTTCCATTAAACTAGAGATTCCTTGTTAGTTTGGATGGAGTCATTAGAGGACAAATAGGCAAATCTTAAGAGACTGAGGTCTTGAAATGAGGATAGAGAAAAAGAGGAACTCTGAATCTTCCCAGATCATTAGTTTTTAATAAACATTTTTTCTCAAAACAATAAATGCAATAAGAATAGGCATTTTATAGTAATTTGAATAAACTTGTTTGATCCTTACAACATACCTGCAAGATATAGGTATAATTGTTCTCATTTTATAGAACTTAAGCTTACAGAAATTTAGAAATGTATTCCGGAACACATATTTAGTATTTTCACATTTTACTGTGCTGCCTAATAACAATAATAATAAATATCCTATATAAAAGTTTAAAAGTTTCAGAGTTCTAGATGTATAGAATAAGAAGAGTTTAGTAAACTATATTGTCTTAGTGAAATTATATATCACTTTTAATGACCCCCCATACTTTTATCTGAATGAAAAATAATGACAATAATGTTATAAACTTCATGATAAGTCTTAGAAAACTATAGTCTTTGAAGAATTATATTCAACAGGCCATGCAAAGGACAGTAGATAGTTAAAATGTGGCCATCAGCATCCTTTCAGTCATTCAGATTTACATGCTAAGGACAATTCTCAAATCCTCACTTTCCCTTTGTCTTTTGTCAAATTATTTATGTAATCTTAATGAATCTTACACTAAAGCATCTCTCATATTTGAACCCTTCTCTGTGCTCATATGACCATCATCCTAATTTACTTCTTTGGCATCAGCTTTTTTTATTTTAAAGCATTGAAATAACAGAAGTATTGAAATAACATTCTTTAATTTGTCCACATAGCTATTTAGGAATAACTACCAAAGTAGTATTCTTAAAACACAAGTCTGACTATGTCATTTAGTTGTTTGATAAACTTCATCGTATTTCTCAAATCTCTCCAAAACAAAAAATTATGCACACAATGTAAAGTAAATTTATCTGTTTCCATGATTTAGGTTATCCAGAATTTAAAACAAGAAAAAATGAAGCGATGCTCAAGTGATCCAGAGATTAATCAATACTCATTCTCCATCTCAAAATCTGAACTTCTGTTGGGCCCAAAAACTAAGAAATGAGGGAATGTAATAAGGAGTTAGCACTCTATCAAAACTTAGGCTAAAACAAGAACACCAAAAATCTTGAGCCGGTTCTGACTCCTCAAAAGTCAGGTTAGACAAAGATTTATGCTCTGGAACTCTGCAATTACTCCATGTGGAAGAAAGTTGGGACACTTTGAGATGCAGTCCCCAAAGAAATCATAATCAGAGGGAAGGGGGCCAGAAAGTGAACAAAAGGGAAAATAAGGGGGAAAGAGGAGACTGAAATTGATAAAGTTTTTAAGAAGAATATGACTCAAAGGCTTTGAACATAAATATTAATTATCAGGAAAAGTAATAATAAAAGAAAAATATGTTTTCTAGAAATATGTTTCAGTAAACAAGTACATACATGAATAAATATTGAAAAGCAAAGGAAAATGACACACTACTTAATGAGACAGAAGATTTGAATTTGAGGAGAGCAAAACTAATGCAGTTAAGATTAGAAGCAAGAATTACCTATTTAGCAAAAATGAATATAATGGAATATCTGAATGAAAAATAATGACAATAATGTTATATACTTCATGATAAGTATATATCATGGAAAAATGGAAATTTTCCATTGGAAATGGAAATTGAAAGTCTTTAAATAATACACTTTTTTGCAACTGTAAGTGTTCTAATAATGTTGCTCTCATCAAAATGTAAGAAAAAATTCTGTTATTTTTCATATTTTGAGTTCTTCTCCAAACTCAATGGGGTAAAAAAAGGAAATTTGATTAAATAGAAGACATTTAGGCATTCCTGATTTAAAAAAAAAAAAGACAAGAGACAAATAGGAAAATTTACTTCCAGCTACTATACTCAAGAGAACTACAAATTAGTAGGCAAAATGATGAATCATAAGAAAGTCAGTAAGGCTAAACTGTTTGCTATGTTATATGGAATAATAGTACAGAAATATATTCTCTACTCATATCATTACTACAGAACTTAGATGGATATTACATAGAATATCACAAGAGTGAGTCAATTACATTGAGATTGTATTTTTTTTAATGTTTAGATGAGAAAGACAGTTGCCTTAGGAAAGAATAACTATTTTAATTGGAAGAAGGCTTAGGATACACTATTCCCCAAAGCAAAAGAAGTGTGATTATAACAAAGAATCACCTATCTAGCAAAACTGAATATATTTTTGATTAAGTAGAAGACATTCAAGCATTCATGATGAAAATACTAGATAGATGACATAGAGATATAGAGATCTTTTCATTATAAAGACCTAAATGTGGATATGGGTATTTATGTGTGTATGTGTTTCTATCTAGATCTATATTTATATCTCAAGTTTCAGTTGAAAACAGACAGAGTTAGCATTCACCATTTCAAAGTAAAAGTAAAAATATATTAATTAAAAGGGATAAATATGGTAACTACATCTTGCTAATTATAGACACTGAAATAATAATAATGCTAACTATATCTCATAATGTCCAAATTATTAAAGGAAACGTTGAATAAATTACAGGAAGAAATTTAAAATAAAACTATATTAGAATGGAACCTAAAATTTACTTTTTCAGAGATGGAATAATCTAACCATAAATCTTTAAAAGTCAAGAGGATGAATAGAATTTTAGAACATTTAGCTATTGTTGCCTTCTAAAGAACATTCAATTGGAACATTTCATATTGTCAAAAATTGGTAATGTATTATTTAATAAAGCTTCACAACCAGATACAGAAAAGGAGAGGCATTAAATGTACCTTTTCCAAACCATAAAAAAAAAATCACATTGAATAAAGGATCAGGTGAGCATATTTCAAAATTTAGTCAGAAATTAAATAATCTAATCCCAAAAAATGAATGTTTAAAGAATAAATTTTAAAAACAATCTATAATTTCATGAAATGGAATGACAACAATATTGAAGCAAGGATGTTCATTATCACCATTATTATTCAATAACATTCTAGAGATGGTAGTTATAGAAATTAGACAAGAAAAAAAGAAATTGAAGAAATAAAATAGATTATGAGGAAATAAAACTATTCCTCTTTGCATGTGATAAATATGATGACTACTTAGAGAACCCTAAACAAGCAATTAAAAAACTAGTTGAAATAATTAGCAAGTTCAGCAAAGTTTTTAAAAAAAAATATAAACTAAACCTACAAAATTATGAACATTTCCATGTCTTACCAATAAATTTCAACAGCAAAAGTTCTAAAGAAAAAGTCTATTTAAAATAACTGTAAATGACATAAAATTCTTGGAAATCTAACTTCCAAGACAAACTCAAGGATTACATAAATGTAATTATAAAATAGATTTTTACAAAATAGAGATCTAAACAATTGAAGATGTATTAATTGCTCAAGAGGATACCAAAGAAATATAATAAAAATAAAAAAATTCTACCAAAGTTTATTTAGTAATTCAGTGACAAACTAATTAAACTCCCAAAGAATTATTTTACAGAGCTAGAAAAAATAATTACAAAATTCATCTGGAAAAACAAAAGTCCAAGTATATCAAGCAAATCAATGGGAAAAAAAAACCCAACATTAAGGAAGGTAACTAGCAGTTTCAGACTTCAGCCTATATTACCAAGTTGTGATCATAAAAACAATGTGCAACTGGATAAAAAATAGTTATTAATCAATAAAATAGATTGGATATCCAATGCAAAGTAATAAAAGACCATAGCAATGCAGTGCTTTTTAATTTAAAAATACAGACATTTTGGAGAAGAACTCAAAATTTGAAAAAATGAAGAAAGAAATTTTGAGGATTAATGTAAAGCAGTTTGATAGATGTTAGACATAAATCAGCATCTCACACAATGCATATGAGCTTAACATTTTAAAAATAGGAAAAATGTGAACAGCTAGGTGATGCAGTGGATAGAGCACCAGCCCTGAAGTCAGAGGACCTGAGTTCAAATATGACCTCAGACACTTAACACTTCCTAGCTGTGTGACCCATGGCAAATCACTTAACCCCAATTGCCTCTGCAAAAAAATAAATAAATAAATAAATTAGACATAAAGGTGATATTATGAGTAAATTTAGGGAGCATGGGAAAATATACCTGTGGTTATTATGGATGAGGGGAGAGTTTGTAATCAAAGAAGAGACAGAGGAAATTATAGGAAATAAAAATAGATAATTTTCATTATATGAAATTAAAAATCTTTTTTACAAACAGAATTAATGTAGCTAAAAGTAAAAGAAAAACAGGAAATGGGGAAAATATAAAAAAGTTTTTCTGATAAAAGTTTCTTTTCTCAAATATATAGAAAATTAAAACATTTATAAGATTAAGAACCATTCTTCAGTGGATATAGAGTTAAATGACATGAACAAGAAATTTTCAAAATAAATAATCAAAACTATTAATAATCACATTAAAATTTGCTTTAAATCACTATTGATTAGAATAATTCCAATTAAAACAACTCTGAAGTACTTCCTCACACTTAGCAAATTGACTAATATGATAGAAATGATGGAAAATTTGGGACATTAGTGTGCTGTTGTTGAATTTGTAAACTAGTCCAACCATTCTTAAGAACAATTTAGAGTTATTGCTAAAAGGCTATAAAACTGTGCATGATCTCTGACCCAGGAATTTATTGTTATTCAGTCGTGTCTAACCATTAATCACTTTATTGACCATACTGTCTATACGGTTTTCTTGCCAAAGATCCTGCAATGGTTTGTCATTTCTTTCTCCAGTAGATAAAAGCAAACAAAGGCTAAATGACTTGCCCAATATTACACAGCTAGTAAATGTCTGAAACCAAATATGAACTCAGGTCTTTCTGTGTCCAGATTCAGATCTCTATCTATTGAGCTACGTACTTGTCTCTGGCCCAATAACATTACTAAGTTTGTATCCCAAAAATATCATAGAAAAGAGGAAAAGATCTGTAAGTTCAAAAATATTTGTAACACCTCTTTTTGTACAGACAAAGAATTAGACATTAAAGGGATGTCTTATCAATTGAGGAATGGTTCAAGTCATGGTATATGATTGTGATGGAATACTATTTTGTTATAAGAAATGAGGAGCAGAATCATTTTAAAAAACCTGGGAAGCCTTCCATAAATTCATGAAAGGTGAAGTGCAAAGAACCAAGAAAACATTGGATACAATAATAGCCATATTATAAAAATTATCCACTATGATATTATTAGCTACTTTGATTAAAACAATGATTCAAGACAATTCCAAAGGACACAAGAAGAAAAATACTGCCTGCCTCCAGAGAGAACTGATGAATTTTTCCTGGGATTAAATCATACTATTTAAATGTCTTTGCTTTTATGATTTTTATGATTTTGTTTATGTTTTCTTTTGCAACATGAATGATATGGAAATATGTTTTGCATGACTTTAAAATGAACTCGTATTGTTTTCTCAAACAGGATGTATTTGGGGAAAGGAGGGAGAAAATTTGTAAATTTTTTTTAATAATTGTCAAAAATTTTTACATGGTATTGGCAAATGTTTAATAAATTAAATAAGTATTTTAAAATAATGTAAAAGTGCTTATTTCCTTCTAAAAAAATGAAAGAGCATCGAATAATATGCTTGAGAAAGCAGTGACAAGATGGTTTATTCTGATGGGAAAAAAAGAGAAATATTATGTAATGTACCAAAATTTGAAACATTTTTATAGAAATCAGAATTGAATACATTATTTGTTTTTTAAACACATAAAAGAACAGAAACTTAAGAGTGAATAAGTACAACAGTCAAGAAAAGCAACAGAATGACAACAGAAATATAAAAGCCTTCTTTCTAAACATACAGAAGACAAAAACAAAGGCAGAAATCTGATAGAATCAATAGTGAAAATATGGACAAGGAACATTATGGACAGAACTTGGTAGGCTATGTTCAATAAGTCAATGTTTTGGTTTTTGTTATTTTTGTTTGTTTGTTTTGATACTACATTAAAATGTTTTGGGACAGTATATAAAGGAGTGAAGGGAGCCAAGAGTTAGAGAAGAGTATGTGATGTATTGGGATTATACTGAGACTGCCAATGAAGAGCAGCTGATTTCTGTCATCTCAAAAAGAGAAGAAGGGAATGGATAAGAAGAAAAGGTTAGGGGAGGAGCAGAACCAAAATAGCGGAGAAGACACATGCTTAATTCTAAGCTTCTCTTCTACCCACATATTAATTACAAATTCAGCCTCAGAAATAGTGCTTCACTGGTAAAATCCATGAATACTGAGAGTACAACAAATTACCAACTGAAGATAATCTGGAATATCACCAAAAAAAGGTTTGTCCTGATCAGCGGGAGCAGGCTAGAACAGGCAGGAAGGTAGAATGCAGAGGCTAGCACACTGAGTGAATGAGGGTGGGGGCAGTCTCCATGCAGGTGGAGATTTTGCAGGGAGGACTCTACCACAGGTTGGTTGCAAAGCAGTAGATCAGCAGAGAAATTACAAAAAGGCTGAAGGCAGAGTGTACTCCAAAAAATGTCAGAATCTAACAAGATCTGGCTACACCTACCCAGCACTGGAAGTGAGTGACTCAGCATGGACTACAGCACAGCACATTCCACATTCTGAAGCACTAGGCTTTTACCAGGGGCAGTCACACTTCTGATCACCAGGGCTCTCTGCCCAGCCACAAATCTTCATAGTCGGGGGCTCTGCCCAAGGCAATAGAACTTCCCGCAGTAGACTCACTTCCCAGGGCAGAGACACTTCTGGTGCAGGACTCTTCACAGGGCAGATGCTGATGTGCACAGCAGAGTTCTGCTTGGAGCAGTGATGCTGCTCAGCCACTAGTCCCAGGGCAGTTGCTAATTCGCACAGCAGGGACTCTGCATGGGGTAGTCACAAATCTACATTGCAGGAGGGCTCTACACAGGGCAACAGAACTTCCACAGCTCAGCCATACTTCCCAATGCAGAGAAACTTCTGTTGTGGGGCTCTTCCCAGAGCACTTCCACAGCTTCACAGCTTTTAGCAGCCAATTTGTAGGACAGCTACTGTCCATATACCTATCCCTGCTTTGCAGAGGAAGTTGGTAACCCCCTAGCCCTGAAAGCAGATCCTAAGGGCTTTAAAAAAAATGAGTATGAAAGCCAAGCTTACTTCTATACAGAAAGAGAGCAGGTTTTCAACCCCTAGGAGACTAATAGCAGACAATCTCTAGAGAAAATCCAAAAGGAGGATGTAATCTGGTCCCCATCACACAAGGCTCTCCTAGAAGAAATTATAAAAAATCTTAAAAGAGAGCTAGAATAAAAAAGGGAAAAGGAAAGAGAAGCTATGCAAGACAGTACAGAAAAGGCATATAACTCACTTAAAGAAAAAAATTTGATAAAGTGTAAAAAGAAAACAACTTTCTGAAACGTGAATTGAAAAAGGTAAAGAACTCCCAGGGAAACAGAATTTGTGAATTGGAAAAGATAAAGAACTCCCAGGAAAGTAGGATTTGTGAATTGGAAAAAGAAAATACCTCAGTTTTTAAAAATAGTGAAATGGGAAGCAATTCCATAGAGCAAAACAACTCATTTAAAAAATCAATTGGACATATACAAAAAGAAGTTTAAAAAAAAGCTAATGAAGAAAATAACTTATTAAAAATCAGAACTGAAAAAAATAGAAATGAATGATTCATTGAGACATCAAGAATCAGTCAAGCAAAACCAAAGGAAAAAAAAATAGAAAAAATGTCAAATATCTACTTGGAAAAACAACAGACCAGGAAAGTAGATCTAAGAGAGATGATCTCTCTTATTATTGGATTTCCTGAAAATTAAGATGAAAAAAAGAGCCTAGACACTATTTTACAGGAAATCATCAAAGAGAACTGCCCAGATGTAATAGAATCAGAAGATAAAGTAGGGATTGAAAGAACTTATCAAACACCTTCTGAAAGAGATCCTAAAATAAAAACTCCAAGGAAGATTATGGCTAAATTTCAGAACTATCAGACTAAGGAAAAAATATTACAAGCAGCCAGAAAAAAAAATTAAATACTAAAAAGCCACAATAAGAATCACTGAGGTGCTAGCTGCTTCCACATTAAATGACCAAAGGGTATCTGATATTCCAAAAGACAAAAGAACTTGGAATGTAGCCAAAAATAAATGACCCAGCTAAGTTGAGTATTTTCTTCTAGAAAAGAAATTCATTTGTTTCTAATGAAAAAACCAGAGCTAAACAAAAAATTTGACCTCCAACTATAGGACTCAAGAGAAGCAGAAAAAGGTAAAAATAACTCTTGAGAACTGCATTTCTGTTATGAACATAAATAAAGAGTGTGTGTATAATTTGATTTTACTGATATAATATAAAAAAGGGAAATAGAAACAGAAAGGGGATAGTATCAGAAAAGGGGAAAGGGGGAGATAAAAAGAGGGAAAGTATATCCCATGAAGAGGCAAAGCAAACCTATCATATCTGAGGTAATTTAGAAATGGGGGAGGAACATTGTGTGAATTTGACTCTCATCAGATTTGGCTCAAAGAGAAAATAATTGACATATTTGGTTTATAGAGAAAGTTCTCTCACCTCATTAAAAAGTGGGAGAAGAAAAGGGAAAAGAAAAAAAAAAGTAACAAGGGAAAGATATAAGAAAGGGGAAGGAATTCAAAGGTGATGGGAGAGATTCTAAACAGGGAGGGCTGTGTGAGGCAAGTGGTGTCCATAAGTTTAATACTAGGAAGGGGGTAAGGGAGGGAAGAAAAAGAAAAGATAATCTAGGGATAATAAGATGGCAGGAAATACAGAATTAGTAATTTTAACCATATATGTGAATGGGATGAATTCTCCCATAAAGCGGAGGCAGATAGCAGACTGGATCAAAAGCCAGAACCTTACAATATGTTGTTTATAGGAAACACATTTAAAGCAGGGAGATGCATACAGAGTAAAGGTGAAAAGCTGGAGCAGAATCTATTATGCTTCAGGTAAAGTAAAAAAACAAGGGTAGTCATCTAAGATCTAAGATGAAGCAGAAGCAAAAAAAAAAAAATCTAATTAAAAGTAATAATGAAGGAAATTATATCTTGCTAAAGGGTAGCATAGACAATGAAGCAATATCGATACTAAACATATATGCAAATGGTATAGCATCTAACTTCCTAAAGGAGAAGTTAAAAGAATTGCAAGAAGAAATAGACGGTAACAATATAATAGTGGGAGATCTCAACCTGGCACTCTCAGAATTAGACATATCAAACCACAAAACAAAGAAGAAAGAAGTTTAAAAAGTAAATAGAATATTTAAAAAGTTAGGTATGATAGATCTTTGGAGAAAACCAAATGGAGACAGAAAGGAGTACACTTTCTTTTCAGCAGGTTATGGAACCTATTCAAACTTTGATCACATATTAGGACATAAAAACCTCAAAATTAAATGCAGAAAGGCAGAAATAGCAAATGTATCCTTTTCCAATTACAATGCAATAAAAACTACATTCAACAAAAAGCTAGGGGTAAATAGACCAAAAAGTAATTGGAAACTAATCTCATCCTAAAGAATGAAAGGGTGAAACATCAAATGATAGACACCATTAATAATTGCACCCAGGAGAATGACAACAATGAGACATCATACCAAAATTTGTGGGATGCAGCCAAAGTGGTAATAAGGGGAAATGTTATATCCTTAGAAGCTTATTTGAATAAAATAGAGAAAGAGAAGATCAATGAATTTGGCTTGCAACTAAAAAAGCCAAAAAAAGACCAAATTAAAAACCTCCAATGAAATATTAATCTTGAATTTCTAAAATTAAAAGGAGAAATTAATAAAATTGAAAGTAAAAAAAAAACTATTGAATTAACAAATAAAACTAAAACTTAGTTTTATGAAAAAACCAATAAAATAGATAAACCTTTAGTAAATCTTTTTAGAAAAAGGAAATAGGAAAATCAAATTGTTAGTCTTAAAAATGAAAAGGGAGAACTTTCCACCAATGAAGAGGAAATTAGAGCAATAATAAGGAGTTACTTTGTCCAAATTTATGCTAATAAATTTGAGGATCTAAGTGAAATGGGATGCCTACCTTCAAAAATATTGGCTTCCCAGATTAACAGAGGAGGAAGTAAATTGCTTAAATAGTCAGTCCCAATTTAGAAAAAGAAGTAGAACAAGCTATTAATCAACTCCCTAAGAAAAAATCCCCAGGACCAGACAGATTTACATGTTAATTCTACCAAATATTAAAAAAACAATTTACTCCAATACTATATAAACTATTTGAAAAAATAGGGAATGAAGGAGTCCTACCAAACTGCTTTTATGACACAGACATGATACTGATACCTAAACAAGGTGGTTGACAACAGAGAAAGAAAATTATAGACCAATCTCCCTAATGAATATTGATGCTAAAATATTAAATAAAATATTAGCAAAAAAAAAAAAACTACAGAAAATCATTCCCAGGATAATATACCCTGACCAAGAGTATGTAATGAGGAAACCAAATTATCACTCTTTGCTGATGATATGATGGTATACTTAGAGAACCCCAGAGATTCTACTAAAAACTTATTAGAAATAATCCACACCTTTAGCAAAGTTGCAGGATTAAAAAATAAACCCACATAAAATCACCATCATTCTTATATACCACTAACAAATTCCATCAGTTAGAGCTACAGAAAGAAATTCAGTTTAAAGTAACTACTAATAGTATAAAGTATTTGGGAATCTATCTGATAAGGGAAAGTTAGGAACTACATGAGCCAAACTACAAAACACTTTCCACACAAATAAATTCAGGTTTAACCAATTGGAAAAATATTAATTAGTCTTGGACAGGGTGAGCAATGTAATAAAGATGACAATACTATCTAAACTAATCTCTTTATTTAGGGCTATACCAATCAGACTCCCAAGAAACTATTTTAATGACTTAGAAAAAATAACAACAAAATTTATCTGGAAGAACAAAAAGTCAAGACTTTCAAGGGAACTAATGGAAAAAAAATTAAATGAAGGTGGCCTCGCTGTCTAAAATTATATTATAAAGCAGCAATTACCAAAACCATTTGTTATTGGCTAAGAAATAGACTAGTTGATCATTGGAATAGGTTAGGTTCACAGGACAGAAGAGTCAATAACTTTAATAATCTAGTGTTTGACAAACCCAAAGATTTTGGGATAAGAACTCACTGTTTGACAACAACTGCTGGGAAAATTGGAAATTAGTATGGCAGAAACTGAGCATTGACCCACACTTAACACCATACACCAAGATAAGGTCAAAATGGGTTTGTGATCTAGGCATAAAGAATGAGATTATAAATAAATTAGAGGAACATAGGATAGTTTGCCTCTCATACCTGTAGACGAGGAAGGAATCTGTTACCAAAGAAAAACCAGAGATCATTATTGATCACAAAATAGAAAATTTGATTATATCAGACTGAAAAGCTTTTGTATAAAAAAAAAAAATAATGCAGACAAGATTAGAAGGGATGCAATAAACTGGGAAAACATTTTTACAGTCAAAGGTTCTGATAAAGGTCTCATATCCAAAATATAATGAGAATTGACTCCAATTTATAAGAAATTGAGCTATTATCCACTTGATAAATGGTCAAAGCATATGAACAATTTTCAGACAAAGAAATTGAAACTATTTCTAGCCATATGAAAAGATGCTCCAAGCCATTATTAATCAGATAAATACAAATTAAAACAGCTCTGAGATACCATTACACAACTGTCAGACTGGCTAGAATAACAGGGAAAGATAATGCAGAATGTTGGAGGGGATGTGGAAAAATCGGGACATTGATACATTGTTGGTGGAATTGTGAATACATCTAGCTATTCTGGAGAGTGATTTGGAACTATGCTCAAAAAGTTATCAAACTGTGCATACCCTTTGATCCAGCAGTGATATTACTGGGCTTATATCCCAAAGAGATCTTAAAGAAGGGAAAGGGACCTGTATGTGCAAGTATGTTTGTGGCAGCCCTCTTTGTAGTGGCCAGAAACTGGAAACTGAGTGGATGCTCATCAGTTGGAGAATGGCTGGGTAAATTGTGGTATATGAATGTTATGGAATATTATTGTTCTGTAAGAAATGACCAACAGGATGATTTCAGAAAGGCCTGTAAAGATTTACATGAACTGATGCTGAGTGAAATGAGCAGGACCAGGAAATCATTATATATGTCACCAACAATACTATATGATGATCAATTCTGATAGGCATGGCTCTCTTCAACAAATGAGATGAACCAAATCAGCTCCATTTGTTCAATAATAAACAGAACCAGCTACACCCAGTAAAAGAACTCTGGGAAATGAGTGTGAACTACTACATAGCATTCCCAATCCCTCTATTTTTGTCTATCTGCACTTTTTATTTTCTTCACAGGTTAATTGTACATTATTTCAAAGTCTGATTCTTCTTCTGCAGCAAAATAATTGTATGTATATGTATATATGCATATATACATATGTGTGTACATATATAAATATATGTATGTGTGTATACATATTATATATATACATGTATATTATATATTATATATCATTGATATTTAACATATACTTTAACATATTTAATATGTATTGGTCTACCTGCCATCTGGGGAAGCGGGTGAGGGGAAGGAAGGAAAAAAATTGGAACAAAAGATTTTCCAATTGTCAGTGCTGAAAAATTACCAATGCATATATCTTGTAAATAAAAAGCTATAATAAAAAAGAAGTATATATAAAAAAAAGATATAAAGGGGAAAGAGGAAAATGATCTTTATTGCTCCAGGGAGAGGATTCTGGTTATGAATGTTCCCTATGAATGAAAAGATATGTCTGAAAATGAAGATGCACACTTTACACAGGGTATGGCCTAGAACACAGGGTGTTTGAAAAGTCTACTTGGCCTATAATGGTGGAAGGAGTTGGAAATCCTGAGGGCAATTGAGACTTGGGGGAATGGCTATGTTTGAAAAGATCTCAGGTGCTATTTAGTGCATCCAATGATTTATAGATGAGATAACTGAAACCTGTATTGTGAAATGACTTTCCCAAAATTATATCACTATTAAATATTAAAGGCAGGTTTTGAAGCGAGGTCCTTAACATTCCAGAGTAGTTCTCTTGTCCACATAGTGATGATAGGTGAAATGCTTTGATTGTTTAGATAAGTAGAAAGCAAAGCTAATGAATTTAATTACTAAATATTTTGTAGAATAATGTAGAATCTCCTAAATGACAGTTGGTAATTTATAGTTTACTAATGAGAAACATGTTATTTTTTTTTTTACATTTTACAAAAAAAAAAAAGGTATAAAGATATTTTGAGACACAAAATTGACATAAATATAAAGACACTTGTGAAGTAGAAAGAGATGAATTGGTCTGAAAATGTCATTCCAAAGGGGAAATATGCCTGTGTTTGACACCTGTATAGCCCTTAAAAGGAAACAAAAACTTCTTTCCTTTTGATATTACAGAAAGAACTAAATAAGCAAATGTGTTACAGTGTGAATAAAAGGCAAAGGTAAAATATGAATAATTAATCCAACTCTCCCCCTTTTAGCTCTTCAGGGTGAAATCTTATGAATTAACATCTTTGACAGGGAAAAAAATTTTACTCTCTGTGATAAGAAATGGGGGATGGGAAACAGTAGGGTTGAAGGGTAATGGTAATGTGAAAGAAATCCTCAAACTTACTAGAAATAGCCATCAGCAAAGTACTTAGAAAATTTATATTAATTGTGACTATTATTTTCAGTTAGTATGTATCCCAGGTATCCATTTTCCAATTATAATTCACCATTGAAACTGATCCCTTAGATTCTTTAATACTTGGTAACTTCTCTGTTGGAATAATTTTATTTGGAACAAAATACTGGTCCAAGTTGATACAACTGTGATTCTCATATGTTTGCCCAATTCATGTAATTAAATCAATTAGTTCTTATTCTTTGCATTGCACAGAACTCTGCCTGATTAGGTTAATCAATAATAGATAGTGATTTTCAACCCTACTGTCATTTTTTATATACTATTAAAAACCAAGTAATGAATAAGTATTTTATGTATTTAACAGAAAACAATGTATTTTTCTATCAAATCCGATTTAACCATCAGACAGGGACATTTAGCTTCACTTGCTAAAACTTATAAATCAACCAATACACACTAATTAGAAACCTACTAAGTGATAGGAAGTACATAAAAAGAGGCAAAAGATTGTTACTGTCCCAAGGACCTTACTACCTAATATAGAAATGTTCAGCATCAGAGAGTCATATATGTAAAGCTGGAAAAGACCCTGTAGGTCATTGAGTACAACCTCTTCATTATATGTGTAATCACAATATGGTTCATGAGTAGATACCATCCAAGTAAAAATGATATAGTCATATACTAAAAAGTAGGGAACTACTGAAACTAGCATGATGCTGTGTAAGAAAATTTCTTGGAGAGATAGATTCTGAAAATTTGTTTACATTCTATAATTGGTTAATATCAGATAATCACATTTTGAAGAGGAGCCTATTAGATTGCCTGTTGAAGCATTTTAAAAGCCTATTGCTTTCATCCATAGTCACTTTACCTCAGTACTCTTTTGCAGAGCTCAGTGATTCATAAGGGGCATAACCCCTATGATCTTATAAAAGTACTCAAGGTCTTTTTAGAATCCCATTATTTCAGAGATTGGGCTTGTAGTCAGAACAACATTGATGTCCTGAAGTAAGGAATGACATGTGGAAGTGACCCTTTGGAATCTTGTTCATGAATTATTGAGACACCATATTGTATCTGGAAAAGAATTTCATAGAACACCATTTAGGGACTGAGATAAATTTTCAGCAAAATTCCTACTCCCAACCACTACCACTTCATAGTGAAGAGGAATTAGGGATTATGTTACCTTAGATTTTGAGGAAATGTTTACATATTTATGTTTGCAATCTATTGAAAGTTGTGCTCTCTGCAGTAGAATTTCAAGACTTGGCAGTATGATTTGAGAAAAAACTTGAGACACAACTGTTGGGCTGGCCATATTGGTAGAATATCAAATATACATTGCCAAAAAGACTGTTTTTGTGGTACTTTAGAATTGAGGACTTCTAAGGATGGAGCCAAGATGGTGGAGATGACACATTCTTTTTTCTGACCTTCTCTACAACCCTCAGACTAATTAGCAAATCCAGCCTCTGAATTAGCTCTGGACCAGCAGAACCCATGAATATTGAGAGTGCAATTATTAGGAGAAGATAATTTTGAAGATTGCCAAAAAAGGTCTGTTTCAATTGGAAATGGGAAGGAAACATCCAGCACAAGCAGCTGAGCACAAACACAAGCACAGGCATCACAGAGTCCCGGGTCGGTGCAGACTCTTTTGGTGGTGTAGACTCCATGTGGCAGAGAATTTACAAGGAGGAATCTACAGGAATCTATTGGCCACTCTGCCCTGGTTTCAAGCCAGTAGACAAGCAGAGAAGTTATAAAACATCCAACACAAATGCAAAAAGATCAATAGTGAGTCCCTAAATGCCAGAATCTCACAGGCCATGTCCACCCAGCACTGGAAATGAATCAGCACTGACCCAGCAAAGCTGCAGTTGTTGGTAAAACTCCCCATCTTAAAAGCAGACCTTAACTTTTTTTTTTTTTTTTTTTTTTTTTTTAATGAGTAAAAAAGTAAAGAGGACTCTGGCAATAGACAGCTTTTATGGGGAAAGAGAAAAACAGATTTCAAACCCTGAGAAGACTAAAGGCAGATTGTCTCAGATGAAGCCCCAAAAGCTTATAAAACCCATCACACAAGGCTCTTCTAGAAAAAATTAAAAAGGATTAGAATGACAATTGATAGAATTGGTAGAATGGGGAAAGGAAATGAAAAATTTGCAAGAGGGTTTGGTAAAGACATATAACTCATTTAAAGATAGATTTCATAAAATGGAAAAAGAAAGCAATTCCCAGAAAAAAAACATAATTTGTGAGACAGAAAAAGAAAATAATTCCTTAAAAACTGAATTTGTGACAGAGAAAAAGAAAATAACTCCTTAAATATAGAATTTGTGAGGTAGAAAAAATTCCATAGAACAAAACAACTCATTTGAAAAATCAATTGAACAAATACAAAAAGAAGTAAAAAAAAGTAAATGAAGAAAAATTCTCTAAAATTCAGAACTGAACAAATGGAAATGAATGACTTGGGGAGGCAACAAGAATAAGTCAAGCAAAACCAGAAAAAAGAAAAGAAAAAGAAAAAGAAAAATAGAAAAAAAAATGTAAAATAACTAACTGGGAAAACAACCGACCTGAAAAATAGATCTAAGAGAGACAATGTAAGGATTATTGGGCTCACTGAAATACATGATAAAAAAATAGCCTAGACACAATCTTTTAGGAAATCATCAAAGAGATGTTATAGAAACAGAAGGTAAAATAGACATTGAAAGAATTCATTGAACACCTACTGAAAGAGATCCCAAAAATCTAAACTCCAAAAAATATTGTCGCTAAATTCCAGAACAATCAGACCAAGATAAAAATACTATAAGCAGCTAGAAAAAGAATTCAAATACAGAAGAGCCACAATAAGGATTACTCTGGATCTAGCAGTGTCCAAATTAAAGGATCAAAAGATCTGGAATCTGATATTCCAAAAGACTAAGGAACATGGAATGTAGCTATAAATTACCCTGCTAAACTGAGCATTTTCTTTCAAGGGAGAAGATGAGCATTCAATGAAATTGGTGAATTCCATTTATTTTTGATGAAAAGACTAGAGCTAAACTTAAGAGAAGCATAAAAAGGTAAAATGAAAAAAAATTCTTGAGAACAATATTTCTGTTATAAGTATACATAGAGAGTACATATATAATCTGATTTTACTGTTATAATATAAGAAATAAACTAGAGAAGGAAAGGAGACTGTACAGAATAAAAGGGGAAAGTAGAGGTAAAATGAGGGAAATTACATCTCAGGAAGAGGTAAAGAAAACCTATTATAATTGAGGGAAAGAAGGGAGGGTGAGGAATATTGTGTGAATCTTACTCTCATCAGATTTGATGCAAAGAAAGAATATTCGATATATTTGATTTCACTGAGAACATCTTTCATCTTATAAAAAAATAGAAGGGAGTAGGGAAAAAAGGAAGAAGTAGGCTAAATAGAATATAAAAGAGAAATAGTAGGGAAAAGGTATAAGAAAGGGGGAGGGTCTCTAAAGGGGGAGGTAAGTAGTGCTCATAAGTAAAATATTGGGGAGGAAGAAAAGGGGAAAAGGAAAGAGAAAATATAATTTTGGATTAATAAGATGGCAGGAAATATAGAATTAGTGGTTTTAACTATAAATGTGAATGGGGTGAACTCTCCCATAAAGTGTAAACAGATAGCAGACTATTAAAAGCAAGACTCCTACAATATGTTATTTACAAGAAACACATTTAAAACAGTGATACATACAGAATAAAGGTAAAAGGCTAAAGCAAAATTTATCATGCTTCAGGTGAAGTAAAAAACAAACAAACAAACAAAAAAAAACAGGGATAGCCATCCTGATCTCAGATCAAACAAAAGCAAAAATTAATCTGATTAAAAGAAATAAGGAAGTAAAAATATATCTTGCTAAAGGGTACCATAGATAATGAAGCAATATCAATATTAAACATATATACACCAAGTAATGCAGCATCTAAATTCCTAAAGAAGAAGTTAAGAGAGTTGCAAGAAGAAATAAACAGCAAAACTATAATAGGGGGAGATGTCAACCTTGCTCTCTCAGAATCAGATAAATTAAAGCAGAAAATAAATAAGAAAAAAGCTAAAGAGGTAAAGAGAATATTGGGAAAATTTAATATGACAGATCTTTGGAGAAAATTGAATGGAGACAGAAAGGAGTATACTTTATTCTTGGCAGTTCATGGAACCTATGCAAAAATTGACCATATATTAGAATATAAAGACCTCAAAATCAAATACAGAAAAGAAGAACTAGTAAATGCATTTTTTTTCAGGTCATGATGAAAGAAAAATTACATTCAATAAAAGGCCAGGGGTAAATAAACCAAAAAGAAATTGAAAACTAAATAATCTCATCCTAAAGAATGAATTAGTGAAATAACAAATCATAGACAAAATCAATAATTTCATCCAAGAGAATGACAATAATGAGACAACATACCAATAGTTGTGGGATGCAGCCAACGTGGTAATAAGGGGAAATTTTATACTTCTAGATGCTTACTTGCATAAAATAGATAAAGAGAAGATTAATAAATTAGGTTTGCAACTAAAAAAGCTAGAAAAAGAACAAATTTAAAATCCCCTATCAAATACCAAACTTTAAATTCTAAAAGTAAAATGAGAGATCAATAAAATTGAAACTAAAATAACTTGAATTAAAAAATAAAACTAAGATTTGGTTTTATGAACAAGCCAACAAAAAAATAGATAAACCTTTAGTTAATTTGATTAGAAAAAGAAAAGAGGAAAATCAAATTGTTAGTCTCAAAAATGGAAAGGGAGAACTCGCTACTGGAAATTAGAGCAATAATTAGGAGTTATTTTGCCCAACTTTATGCCAATAAATTCAACAACTTAAATGAAATGGAAGAATACCTTCAAAAATGTCACCCTATAGCTTTTCTATACTAAATTTACATCATTCTATTTTTATTTCTTGTATTTCTTTATTTTATCTATTATAATTTTCTTTTATTTCTATCATTTTTTTCAAATTTTTTCTTTATTTTATTTCTTTTTGTTGATATTCAATATAGGAATATGGCAGTGCTTCATATATCAGGATTACAGTCTAGAAGACAAGTGAGAGAGATGTTTAAGGTGGTTTAGAGTCTATAGCAGGTGAAACTAGTTGCTTTTCCACTTCTGATATGACATTCAAAGAAAAATAGGGATTCGCTAGAAGTACCCACTAATTACTAATATAGAAGATTCCAGCTGGGGTTCTAAAATGAGGATATGATAGAAAGGAGAAAAATGTATGTGTAGATAAGAGACAATCTGTTTCAATAGGACGTAGATAAAATAATGGACATTTCTTGACTGAAACAATGATATGCCAGAGGAAGTAGAAATTTAAAGTGGTAAATTGATGGTGCAGACCACAAATTTTCAGAAAAGACTCAATCTAAGGTCTGAAAAATAGAATTATAATCACATTTTTCTTAAATTTTGTTTTGAATAAACTTTTAAATATTTAATAAAGATTGGGTGTTATTGGATGGAAGGAAGGATATTGTGGTTTGCCATAAATGAATAAACTCTAAATTACATTTGGAGAAATTAAACCATTGATGAGCAAACCTAGGATGTGATTAATATGGTTACTTGCTTTATCCTCATATTGAAATGTGATTTCTTCCTTGATTTGATGTAACTTAATTTAATTAAGGTTTTCAATTCTATATATTGACTAAAACTTATTTTGATTACTTGGTGGGAGAATTAGAAGATTTAAATGTTTGTTTTTGAACTGGTACATTCTCAATTGCTTTTAAATAGAGTGGTCCAAAATTTAGAATTCTACATTTTTCTTAGGTAACTAAACATTAAACAGATTGGCTGTGAGGTCTGAGCTATGTTTAATGAGAGATTCAATACTCCCTCCAACCCCACAGGCCAGATGGTCTCATTCCTATGTAGGCCTTGAAATTATAAAAATAAAGAAAAGAAAAGGCTTCCAGGTGTCTTATCACACATTTCAATCTGTACTAATATCTAGTAAACTGAAAATAGAATAAAGTAAGTCTCCAAAGCCCAGGGGGGTTAATGTATGTGTTAAAATGTACACACACACACACACACACACACGTGTGTGTGTGTGTGTGTATGTAGAAATACACATGCATATATATAGAAATATATATAGGTATATAGAAATATATGTATATTTATATATATGTGTGTGTGTGTGTGTGTAGAAATACATATGCATATATATGTATGTATGTATGTATATATATATATATATATATATATACACACACACACACATACCTATACTACAAACATATACAGTGTCTGAACATGAACATATAAAATATTCATATAAGCATATATGTATATATGTGAAGGGTATATAGCACAGTAGGTCTAGAGTAGATCTTGCAGTAATACTACGTACACATCTTGCTACTAACGTATACTAACTTATGACCAAAAACAGATCACTTCACATCTCAGTGCCCAAAGAAGCTAAGATTATAAGTTATAGAATAGCTGGCAAAATATATCTGTAGTGAGTTTGCACACTGGCAGTTCTTTATGTGAATAAAATAAAACATTGAGGCTTACCATGTCAAAAAATCTGAATATATAAAATATATGTATATATTTATATAAACATGTGTTTAAATATAATCTAAACATGATGTTGATATAGATATCATATTAAAACTTCAGTCAAAACAAAAATGTTGCCTTATATTCATCAAATAGTCATTTACTTTATTTAAAGATATTTGCAATTTTATTCTCTTATTGACATAAACTGAGAAGTGAGGGTGAAAAGTGAGAAACTGGGGGTATTCTTATCTTCAGAAAAATTTCCTTGTATTTTTTTTTAAAATACACAAGACTTCATTGTTATTCTCTTTCCTAACTATAATTCACAGTATGAAAACTATTGATGATTGCAAACAGTCATCATGCTTTCTGATATAAGACGCTTTTTCTAATGTCACTACATTGAATGTAATAAAAATATGGAGTCTCTAGAGAGAAATTCATATTTTATTTCCCTACAAGTAAAGAAGGCTGCAATGTGATTTATTAAAAATACCCATTGGGTAAGAAATTCTTATTTCAAAGCTTTCAATTTTATAAAAATATCAAAACGAGGACTTGTAGTTAAAGTGTATTTATTTTTATTTAGGCAAATAAAAATTTTATTTAATAGGAATGGAATTACATTATTACTTTAAATGTCATTTTAGCAAATGATGGCTTTCCATATGAAAATAATTTTAATTTTCTTCTTCCCTAATTAATTGCAAAAAAAAAAAAAAACTATTCCCCATTAAAAGGAGATTCATATAAGATGACCAATGGCTTGATGGAATTTCATATAAGAAGCAGTTTGATTGTATATAGGAAATCTTAGGCAAATATCTCATTGATTAATCTGACAAAAAGATTCAGATGAGGTTGTTGGCTATTTCTATAAGTCATTGCAGTCAAAATAGTGTGGCAGTTCACTGACTATATTTGTAGGCTATATATCTTTTGATTACTAATTATTCAACTTAAATATTATGGAAATAATAGTGCATTTATAAATTAAATCTTCAAATCATACCTACTCTCACAATAAAAAATCAAATTCCCACCTATGTTTGTTTGCATTTTGCCTAAGTTGTTAAGAAATAATAATAAAAATACACAGTCATATACTTTCCCTCTCTCTTTTCTCCTTTTCAATCACATGGTATATGGTTGTAAGGGAATACTGATGCAACTAGAAAGAAGGCAACAGGAGGGAAGGGAGGAAAAACAAGGATCTGGAAAATCTACCAACTAAATAATTAGTTTGTGAATATTCAATTACATATTGTATTTGGCTAGCCATATACAATGAACATCATTCACTGTTCTTGAAAATAAATGACTATAGTTTTCTCTGTTTTCACAAAGAAAATTCATCTAAATTAGCTTTATTGATATCCCATTTCTTGAGGCATTTTAAGTGTTTGAATAAAAAATTTTAAAACATTAAAATTTTGACTAGTTGACAGAAAACCTGTTCTGTTCTGTCTTTATTTTTTTTTCTAAATTCCCAAAACAAAAGCACTAAAAGTCATAGTAGTTTGGCTGATTTTTAAAATATATTTAGCATTCTTCAGAGTTCTGAAATGATCTATCATCGTACAATACTTGTGTCTGATCAAATCAGTCGTGACATCTTATATTAGATTCTGAAAAAAAGAAAACTGCCATTCTAAGCTGTGATTCATTAATCTAACAAAGTGGCAGTTTAGGACTCAGAAAATGATTGTTTGACCCTCAAAACTTCTTAAATATAGAATTTTTAATTAATCAGTCTATTTTAAGGAGCATTTGGAAAACCTTTAAATACATTTTACTGAAATCTTAATTTTCAAGTATGGACAGATAGAATATGAAGGACCTAACAATTTGTTCAACATAGCTTGTCATCACATAGTCACTTTTTAATAAGGACATTTTGTATATTTAATCATCCAAATGAATTATTAACATTTTAAATGATTATATAACATCAAATCATGGATTGTAATGATCAAGAAACACTGTGGAACAAAGAATTAGGCAGAGGCTATGCTTGTCTATTGGAATTGCAATTAAAATTTAGGAGATGGATGAGATACATGGAGATGATGGGAAAAGAGCCATCATGGATAGAAAAAAAATTATCAATATGGGGCAGAGGTCATAAATACTTCATATTACTAAGTTAATTTTAATTAAGCTTTAGGTCAAAGATATATGGAAAGAGGACCTAAAGTGCTGTGTCCTAGAGAATATATCAGGAATGGGAGGGACAGCGAGATGGCACAAAGAATAGAGAACCAGCCCTGGAGTCAGGTTGATTTGAGTTCAAATTTGGCTTCTGAAACTTAATACTTACTAGCTGTATGATGCTGGACAAGTAACTTAACCAGTATTACCTCTCAAACAAACAAACAAACCAAATAAGGAATAGGAGAATAGAAGACAATTATGTAGATAAAAAGAAGCAGTTTTAAGTTAATTACTCAACTAGTTGTAAGGATTGATTTCTAGTGCTCACTCCAATTAATTATTTCAACTCAACTTCTTAGGTTATTTTCAGTCATAGAATTCTATGATAGGAAAAAGTAAAGTAGTAATGAAGTTGATTTAGAAGTGAACCAGATTGAAAGTTGTATGAGTTTCAAGAATTTTTGATGGAAACATCAGAGCTGAACTGAAAATTTGATTTTCAAATACAAAATTCAAAAGAAGAATAAAAAGGTAAACATAAAAGAGAAATCATAAAGCACTTGATAACATTAAACTACTTATTTTCCTGTATGTGAAAAAATACATGCAACATCTAAGAATTTTTTTGTTATTAGAACTATTACAAGATTCCTTCATAGACAGAGGGTGAGCCAGGTGATGTGGAGAGACTTAGAAAGGGGTGAATGGAAGGACCAGATAGTTTAACTGCTTGGGAAAGAGGCTTGCTTGTATCTCTACAGATGGAGAAGAAATCAGATGAGTGACAATGAGCCATATTCACTTTGTCCATTGGAGAGAGATGGAGCAGATCCTTGAAATGAAGGAGAAGACCAAGAAACATCAGGTGGTTCCATCGCTGACTGTGTGCATCATTGAAAGAGCATGGCAGTTATGGCAATTGCCTCATGAACATAAAAATTGTTAATGAGACTGATGCAGCACTTAAAAATCCACAGAAATCATTGGATTCTTTGACACATAATGAGACTATTGCGGGACTTCAAAACTTGCAGGAGTCATTGGATTTCCTGACACATGAAGTGATGGACAATAGATTGGTTTGAACTATCTCTTGGCTGTTGAATGAGGCATGTGTGGTTGTTATTTATATACCCTCCTTCTAGGACTTATAGATATGCATATTCATATTATTTGTTTTATCATTACTTGCCTGTGTGATTCCTTTCAAGCTGATTCATACTGTTTGTTATATCACTACTTGCAAGTATAATTCATGTTTGTTACACCTCACTGAGCCTGTGTCAGCTGTGGGGAGTGCCATCACTACTAGCCTGAGTATATTACTATGTGCTTATGTAATACTTCCTATGTTGATGGATTTATGTATACCTGTTTCAATTTTAGCCCAGAGGAAACCCACTAACAATATCTGGTTTGATTCCCCATTTCCCTTTGGTGTTTTCACCTCCCTTTCTGAGAAGTCATAGAAGTGTGATCACCTCCTTTTGGGAGTTCTCACCTCCCTGAGAAGTCAGGGAGTGACCTCCTTTGTTCTAAAACAAAAGAAAGCAGGAGATGTAGAGGGCCAGAACTTTGAAAAGTTATACTCAGGACTAAGTAATCATAAGTATGATTGATGAGATAATGCTTCTCTAACTAATGATGTAATCATTCTAGTTAAGCACATATAGTTAGTATGCTGTTCTGATGTAATGCTACTATAGTTAGCACTTGGCAGTAATGGCTATAGTTGCACATGCTCAGTGTGCTTGAGCATGCTCAGTATGATATAGGGACATAATCTTACTGGAGTATTAAAGGAAGTCTCAGACACAGTAGACTCTCTCTCAACCCTAGATCTCAGAGAAGACTTCAGGCTCCAGACTCCAGACTCCAGATTTCAGCCATCTTTGACCAGCCAAATAATGATCGCCCTGCCTCCTTCACTTCGTCTCTAAGATTAAGGACTTGGCCTGATCCTGAGGTCCTCCAGACAAATAAATAACTACCTAAACAAGTCTAATGACTTTATGGACACAATTATAAAACTTGCCACACAAATAAAAAAGTATCTAAACAATTGGACAAATATTAATTGCTCATGTATAGATAGACTAAGCCAATATAGTAATGAAAATTCTACCTAAATTTATTTACTATTTCAGTGCCATATTAACTCAATTGCCAAAATTATTTTAGAAAGCTAGAAAAAAGAACAAATTATTCTGAAAGAACAAAAAGCCAGTAATATTAAAATAATGAAAGGGAAAAAATGGGAAGGAAGGTAGATTACCAGTTCTCAACTGTATATTACAAAGCAGTTGTCATCAAAATAATATGGTACTGAATAAGGAATAAAGTGATGAATCAGTAGACTAGATTAAATATATAATTCAGATATAAATGACCATGATAATGTAAAATTTTGTAAAACCTCAGATCCAAAATTTTGAATCAATAACTCTCCACATGACAAAAATTGTTGGAAAAACAAGAAAGCAATTTGGCAGAAACTAGACATAGACTAACATTTCACACCATACACAAAAATAAAATCAAAATGAGTATAAGATTTAGGCATAAAGGATAATATCATAAACAAAGTAGAGGAGGATTTTACCTTTGATCTATGGACTAAGGAAGAATTTATGTTCAAGCAAAGATAGAGAACAGAATGAACATGTGAAAAGGATTATTTTGAATATAGGCCAGAAGAAAAGCAGAAAATTCAAGGGAAAGTTTATAGCTAGTTTGTCTAGTAAAGGCCTTGTTTCTCAACCATATAGAGAATTGAGTCAAATTTACAAAAATTCAATTCATTGCTCAATTGATAATTGGTCATATGATTTGAAAGCATATTTTTGGAAAATGTGAAAAAAAATCTAAATTCTACATCATACTGATTAGAGAAATGCAGATTAAAACAACTGAAATGCTACCCACACATCAGTTTGGTGAATATAAGAGAAAAGAAAAATGACAAATATTGGAGGCAATATGAAAAAAATGGTACAGGAATATATCATTGGTGGAGTTGTGATATGATCCCACCATTCTGAAAAACAATTAGTTAACTAAGCTCAAAAAACTACAAAACTGTGCATATCCTTTTACTAAACCATACTGCTATTAGGTCTGAATCACAAAAGATCAACAAATAAAAGGAAAAGGGGTTATCTGCACGAACTATTTTATCAATTATAGTTTTGGTGGGGATAGAGATAGAAATTGAAAGAATATCCAAATATTAGGGAATGGCTAAACAAGTTGTGATATTCAACTATGGTGAAATATTTTTGTACCCTTATAAATGGCAAACAAGATGTTTTCAGAAAAACCTGGGGATATTTCTATGAATGTATGCAAAGGAAAGTGGACAGAATCAGACCATTATTCACAATAACACCAATATTGTAAGGATGATCAATTATAAATGAATTCATTGTTCTCAGCAATATAAGGATCCAAGATGATTCTAAAGGACTTTATTTAGAAAATGCTATCCATCACAAGAAAAGAACTGACAGAGTCTAAATGTACAGCAAAGTGTATATTTAACTCTTTTTTTTTTTCCTTTTTCTTTTAGTCCTTTTTAAACATGATTAATAGGGCAATATGTTTTGCATGATTTCACATGTATTATCTATATCAAATTGACTGCCTTCTCAAGGAGGGAGGCTAACTATTTAAAAACAAAACTTAAAATAACTTAAAATAAAAACAAAAAATAAAAATTGACTAAAATGTCAATTTTTGAACAATATGATTGAATATTGTTTATTTAAGGAAATATATAAATATATATTGAAGAAAAAAATATCTCTCTCCCTACTTCCCCAGCCCTATTTCCTATGTTGGCACCTTAGGGAAACTCACCATTCATCCTGTAGAAGATAAGGTGCCCCTACTAAAGTCAGAGATAATGTAGCACTAATGAAAGCACATGGTCCACTGAAGGGGCTAGGTATATCCAAAAAGGCAACATAGTTACCATTCTATTCTCAGAATCTTAAAAAATCAATATTTCATCAAACCTGGGATTCAATACAGACAAAAGAAGCAACCTATTTCTTTTACATTTGATTCTAATATGTGCCAGAAATCACATTTATAACAAATTTGCATATATAGCTGATAAAAGGGATCCCTCAGTATTTAGACATTCTAGATTTATAGCCTTTGTTAAAATTCATGAAGTAGCAAGGATATGACCCAGAATTTAGAGTAAAGAAGAAAAACACAGAATTATTTAAGTTCATATCTTGAGTTGGGTCTGAAAAATACATCTCTGATCTTTTCTGAGTTTGATACTATTTTGGGTAGAGTCACAGCTGGAATACATTAAGAATGGTGAAACATTTTCTGATAAATTCTTGAGTAAGAAAAATGGTAGCATATATAGAGAATGCTATGGTTGGATTCAGAAAGACTTGAATTCAGATCCTGCCTTAAAAACTTACATTGGGCAAATCCCTTAACTTCTCTTAGCCTCAGTTTCCTTATGTGTGAAAAGAGATATTTTGCTTTTGCTTTTAACATTTCTTCCAGCTCAAATTCTATGATCCTGTAAACAAATCCTCAGAAAAGAAGAATTATTTAAAGGAAATATAGTAATCTTATTTATTCTCCCTACATTGGACCATTATCTAATAGGACAATAGTAAATGTCATAACCAAGTGTCAGTTCCAATATAGCTACCAAGGAGAAGAAAGGGAAAGGTGTCTGTTCTAGTATACAAATTGTCCTAAACATAACTTTGGACACTGACCCAGTTTTCTCCCTTTCCAAAATTCTAGCTTTCTACTTTGCTAGTAGAATTGGCATTGTATGTGATGCCCAACCATGATGCCAAAGAACTCATTAAAAATGTCTTTCCTTGTCCTAAAATAAATGGTTATAGTCTAGGTGTGCATAATAGAACATATATTTTACATTTTAAAATATATATTACTCTTTTATTCAGTTTTCCTCTTTATGGTCTTTTCTCAACTTCCAAATCTTAAACTTTTCATTAAGGCCTCTTAGATTTAAGTCAACAAATGTTTATTAAGGGGCTATAATGTTGGGATTTGTTTTGGAGATTTTATAAAGATAGGCATATGCATGTTAAAGGAACAAGAATACTGAACTCTTTTGACTCAGTGATCCCACAATCAGGCATATGAAGGAAAATATTCATAAGCAATATTTTAGAGCAGGACAGATTTGGAAACAGGGTTAGTGTCCATCAATTTGGTGAATTGCTAAATAAATGGTGATAAATTAAATGTAATGGAATATTACTGAACCAGAAAAAGCACATGAAACATAAACAGATTCAGGAAAGCAATATTGACAGTTATTAATGCAAGTAAAAATAAATAGAATAACAAATGAATAATTAAATGAATAAATGACACTATGCAATTATGAAAACTTTGAAGTTTTGTCCCTCAGAATGAGAAGATAAACTTTTTTGAGAAAGGCATGTAGGTGATGGCTTTAGAAATTGCATATGCTTTCAGACCTAGTTGAAATGTTGGTTGATTTAATGAAATCATAGTTTTTCTTCTTTTTTTTAAAAAAAAAAGTTTGGTTTCAAGGAATCCATCTCTGGGCAAGGGAGCAGTAAAGATTTTTTTTCGGAATTGAAGGTGACATAAAACTAAGAAATAAATACATATAAATTTAGTTTTATAGGTAAACAAATCAACTATGTATTATTATATAACCTTGATGTTCCTGCCTTCTTATTCTACTGAGGTTTCATCCCTTTTCAATCTCAATCTCAAACAATTTCTGATTATTCACCTTTTATGTTTTTGTTGTCGAGTTGCTGAATAATGATGCATAAGTTCATATTCTGTATATTTTAAAACCACTAGAAATATGTATTATCAGATCTCATATGGTTCCCCACTGTTGCAAAATTATTGTTTTATTAATTATTTTTTGATCATGCTCTATTCTCTGCCACTGTTTTTTTTCAAACCTCCTCTTCTCCTTTTCATGTTTAGACCCTTCTTTTACCATTTTCTCAATGAGCAAAATCCTTGTCTCTTACTTGCATAAGAATATTAAGACCATAGCTATAGCAGACCTAAAATATTATATCATATTACTTTACATTACATTATATTATATTATATTATGTTATATTATATTATTATAAAGTGGCAGCAATAACTATTTGGTACTGGTTAAGATATAGAGTAGTGGATCAGAGGAATCGGTTAGGTTCACAAGATACCATAGTCAATGATTATAGTAATCTAATGTTTGATAAATCTAATATCCCAGCTGCTGGGGAAAAAACTCACTATTTGACAAAAAATTGCTGTAAAAACTTGAAAATAATATGGCATAAATTAGGTGTTGACCTACATTTTATACACCTATATCAAGATAAAGTTAAAATGGGTTCATGATTTAAACATAAAAGGTGATAGTAAAAGGAAATTAGAACAAGGAACAGTCTGCCTGTTAGATCTGTGGAGTATGGAGCAATTTATGGTAAAAGAAGAACTAGAGAACAATATAAAATACAAAATGGATAATTTTTAATTATATTAAATTTAAATTTTTTTGCACAAATAAAAACTAATGCAGCTAAGATTAAAAGGGAAGCAGAAAGCTAGAATTTTTTTTTATAGCCAATGCTTCTGATAAAGCCCTCATTTCTAAAAAGATATAGAGAACTGACTTAAATTTAGAAGACTAGAAGCCATTGATAAATGGCCAAAGGATATGAACAGACAATTTTCAGATGAAGGAAGTACAAAAATACTCAAATAAAAAAATGCTCTAAATCACTACTGATTTAGAGAAATGCAAATTAAAACAACTCTGAAGTATCACTTCATATCTCTCAGATTGGCTAAGATGACAGGACAAAATAATGATAAATTTTGGAGGGGATGTGGAAAAACTGAGATACTAATACATTGTTGGTGGAGTTGTGAAATGATACAACTATTTTAGAAAGCAATTTGAAGCTCTGCCCAAAGGGCTATCAAATTATGCATACCCTTTGATTCAACAGGTGTCTCTGTAGGATATATATCCCAAAAAAGATCATTAAAAAGCAGAAATGACCTTTATGTGCAAAAATATTTGTAACAGCCCTTTTTGTCATGTCAAGGAACTGAAAACTGAGTGAATGTATATAAGTTGTGGAATGGTTGACTAAGTTATGGTATATGAATGTCATGGAATATTATTGTTCTATAAGAAATTATGTGCAGGCTAATTTCAGAAAAGCCTGGAAAAATTTACAAGAACTGATGCTAATTGAAGTGAGCAGAACTAAGAGAACATCATACATAGTAATAACAAGATTATATGATGATCAACTGTGATGGACTTGGCTCTTTTCAATAAAGAAGTAATTCAAGGCAATTCTAATAGATTTATGGTAAAATGTAATATCTGCCTCCAGAAAGAGCATCACGGAGATTGAACATGGATCAAAGCATATTTTCACCTTTTTTGTTGTGATTGTTTATCTCTTTTTTTTTCCTTTCTTGTGTCCTTTTCCCTTTTGATATTATTTTACTTGTGCTGCATGAGGAATATGGAAATACATTTAGAAGAATTTTACATGTTTAACCTACATCAGATTACTTGCTGTCTTGGGGAAGGGGAAGAGTGGGAGAAAGGGAGAAATAATTGGAATACAGAGTTTTGCAATAGTGGATGGTGAAAACTGCCTTTGCATGTATTTAGAAGAATATACTATTAGATAGATTAATAAAATACTATTAGAAATTACAAAAAAAAATCAAGGATATCTACCTGAAGCATTCTTATCTCTACCTTAAGATATCTCTATACCTTCACTCCTTTACTGTCATCTCATAGGAAGCTGTTCTTCTTTAAAAAGGCAAGAAGTGTCTTCTAATTTCAACATTTAGGAGATTTTTCAAGTGACCTTTCCTTTTAATTCCCTCAATTTCCCTGTGCTTTATAAACAAAAATGCTTCTCTATTCCAAATCATCATTACATTGTTATCAATGAAATTTATCATCTCAAAACTTCCCTCCCTTTCAATGACATTCTTGGAGAAAGTTGACTATTTTCTATGTCAGCTTTCTGAATACCAAGTCCTCAGTCCCACAATCAATAGAATCTGATTTCTCATGCCACCACGAAGAGAAATCATTTTTCACAGTTGTCAAAATAAACACTTTGCAGTCCCTTCTTATTATTTGTTCTAGAACATCTATTTAAAGAAAAGCTCATATGACAGCCATCCCTTCATTCTTTCTTGACTTTCTCTAACATACCAAAAAAGCTTCCTCACCCTAGAGGTTTATTCACTAACAAACTTTTCGCACTGAAAGTATACTCTATCTCTTTTGACTCCTTCTGTGATTGGCTGATTCTCTCCTGCCCCCGAAAACCTGTGCTAAGAAATTTGCCTGGATCATCCATGTCTTGCTTCTGATGGTACCAATCCTGACTCTTTGCATTGTACCTTGCACCCATTTCCCTTTTACCTTTCTTTTACATGTCTTTTGTCACAATAAAAGATATGCTCCTTGAGAGAAGGGGCTGTCTTTTTGTGCTCTTTCTATTCCCAGCCCTTAATTGTACTTGACCCATAGTAATTGTGTAGTAAATATGTGTTGAGTTGTTCCTTTGAGTTGATTTGACTTGATTTAACATAGCCATTATGATAAATTGATGATGCATAGATATTGCAAAGATTTTTTTTTGTTGTTTTTCCCCCTTAGGAAGAAAAAGTAAAATTTTAATTTTAAAAATTAATTCATGTAATCTTTAGTTGTTCTGATTCTATAAGTGTTTTCCGTGACTAAGTTTCCTAGTAGTGGATTGGTCTGTTCTATCTGTATTAAGTCTTAGCTGGAATTCTTGGACCCAGTCAGTTGACAGTTAAATATGCATTATAAGTTGAGAAAATGACTTTCTTCCAATTATAGCTCACTGGCTTCTTATATCACAACATAACTCATGTGCTGGAAACAGTTAATTAGCTAATTGATGTGAGAGGGTCCAGAATAGCAATGGCTAGGACCAAATACCTGTACACAACTCTACAAGAGCAAGTCAGCCAATCAGGCATGGTCCAAAGAGCAATCGATGGGACTTCATCCTGGCAGGCTAACTTTCAGATCATTACTTAAAATTATTGGCAGAACTAAGCAGCAGAGGCACCTGGTAATAGACAATAGGTAGAGGTCCAGGATTTTAAATGGTTAGGTTAATGGAGGCTCAGTGACAGGCTATAATCCAGTGCTGTGGCAAGTTGGAATAGTTAATTGTTAGGTGTCAGCCAGAAGGCAATATTTGTAGGAAGACTGGCGCTGGTATCAGAAATTGGCAGTTGAAAGTATTTGGATAAACCACAGATCTTGAAGTTCAGGGACTAGACTCCTATTACTGAAAAGAATATAGATGCCAATCTCAGAGGAATTTAAGCACCAACTGAGGATTTAATCACAGGATTAAAGCATAGGAAAACATTATATATTTATATACATTATATATATATATATATATATGTATGTTTGTATGCACATCTATGAATAACAAAATTTTAATACTTAGGTTCATCTGATTTCAGTGTTGAGGGTAATTACTCTATTGATTCAGATGGCATTATTTACACCAGCACTTCTTAAAACTTTTTCCACTCATGAACCCTTTCCATCTAAGAAATTTTTAAATAAGCCCAAGTATATAGACATATAAAATAAGTATAAAAACCCAACATTTGCTGATAATAAATCATAATTTCATGACCCCACATTTAGTTACAAGAACTTATATGGTATCATGACTCACAATTTAAGAAACTTGGATTTACACTATCTCCTCTGACCACATCTTTCTATAAATCCTCTATTATGATTGCACATTCAAGTCAAACTATACAATTTGCTTTGCCCCTTAAAGTATATTCCATCTGTCCCCTCCAGGACTGTAATGTTCTCCTTCCTCAGTTTTCTTCCTTGAGATACTTCTATATCATTTAAATGCTACTTCCAACACAAAAGCTATCCCGATACTACTGCCCCCATCTCTCCCCAATACATGCATTTCTTATTGTTCTTCCCTGTCTCCTTAGAAGTAGAAGCCAAATAACTCTGTGAATTATTAAATATAAAGATAAAGGAGAAGGGGTGGAGCAGGGAGAAGGGAAGGTAATGAGTGTGTAGTATCTATTATGAGCTAGGCACAATACTAAATGCTTTTATACATATTATCTCATTTGACCTCTACAACAATTTTAGGATTTCAGAAATGTTATTATGCCCATTTTATAGTTGAGGATATTGAAACAAACAGAGATTAAGTGACTGGTTCAGGATCACACAGCTAGTAAATATATGATGCCAGATTTAAATGGGCCCAGAATTCTAAACATTTCACCATCACCTATCTCAGAACTTTCCATTCAAAATCACTTCTAGACCATTACCCTATTAATCATTTCCTCTACCTTTTGAAAAATTAAAAGATCAGAAACAATCCCAAAATTTCTCAAGTGCTCTTCCCTTTTACAGAGAAACTTGCAACAGATTCATATGTGTGTGTATATGTATGTATGTATGTATGTATGTATACACAGTGCCTGAGGTCCTTCATTGCTTATATCTCATACTTCTATAAAATCATTGTTATCTGTTTCCAGAACTTTGTATTTAATTGTTATTCATTTACTTATCTAGGGAAAACATATCCCTCTAATAAATGTAGGCTTCTTAAAGATTGGAGCTTAGCTTTCTTTCTTGTATTCTTACCATCTAACATATTAAGGAATTGATAAAAGTCTTGTTGAACTGAGTTGTATTCTCCATATTCATCTCCCCAATGTACTAGAAGTCTTCCTCTAATTCTTGGATTATGTCATAGATACTAAGACAACACTTCAGCAGTCCATCTATTTTCTATCCCTCATTATGTGATTGATCTACTTCTTTTACCAGACATATGTATTTTCTATGCTTTATTTTCTCACACATTTCTCACACAATTTATCATTAATAATATTTCTTTCTTACACCTACTATTTTCATTAACCTTTTGGTCATAATTTTAATTTCTTAAGATCTCAGTATCTTGTAATTTTAGCAGTATAACATCAATAATATAATACTTGTATTAAAAATATGATATTTTAAAACCAATAATTAGATTGGGATATTAAAAGAATTCCATGCAAAATATTTGGTCAAATACTTCATCTATTTTGATGAAGTATCCTCCTTAGTATCTGGAAATACAACAGACTAAAGTAGAAAAATCTTTAGCTCAAAGTCTACAATTCATGTTTGTGAAAACAAACACAAAAGCTGAAAGAAACTTGCAAGAATCTCTCAGATATCTACACAGAAAATAAACCTAGTTCTCTGAAGCCATGAGGGAAAATATAATTTAACTGATTCCAAGAAATGGGAAGAATGTCTTTCAATTTTCATTTGAGAAATCTTTTCATTCATCTTTCTGCCTTAGAGAATGTCTATTTACAGCATCTATTTGGATCACTACTCCTCAGGAATCTTTTAAAATTTCCATAGCAACAATTCTCACTGTCCTGTATTCTAGCAGCTTACACTTACCCATACTCCAGCTGTGAAATGTGAGTAATAATTTAACTCACTGCTTTGTATAAACTGTGATATTTACCAAGAGAGTGTTAGAAAGCCTCCTTCCTTCCACCAATGTTGATTATGTCATTGCTAAGTAAATGCAGAAGAACAGGAGGGAAAATTTAATGAACAAGCAAAACTTTGCAGGAGAGAAAATATATTGAGAAGAAATGTGTTATAAAGAAATAAAATGTTATATAAAATGTATGTATAAATAAAACATATCAATAAAATAGTAATACATGTGTATGTGTATTAAATACAAAATCCTATGAACAGAGATGAATAGGGAATCATTGTAAGTACAGGTAAATCTATAAGCAAAGATCAAATATTTAAATAAGCCCAATGCTTCCTCTCAAGGACTTTGCAGAATAGTAAGTGGACAGAATACCAATGAAGAAGATAGACAATTTACAATTTTGTGTGATGAATGTGTATGAGACACAACTCATAAAGAGAGAGTTTATATGACATATAGAATATATATTTAAGGAATAGAAAGAGGATAACAAATCAGAAAAGGATACAGAAAAAAAAGCTTTCTGAAAGGTAAAGGAGAGCCACGAAAATATAATTACTTGAGCCAAAATAAAAGATAATGCCAAGTTAGACGTGGTGGGTTAGCCACTTTTGGTTAGCCATGCTCCAAAGAGGTCAAGGAAGTAAGAAGTGGTGATAAAAATGTCCACTAGACTTGGTGATAAGATTATTTTCATTAGAGAAATTATTCAGTGAAAAGAAAAGCCAGTTTCAAGGGGATGGAGATGGAATAAGTGAAAAGAAGTAGAACAACACTAATCAGTTGTGGCAGTGAAGGGAAGTAGTAGATAGGAATGCTTTTTTATTTAATAGAATGGAGCTAAGTGTAAGTATGTAGGAGAAATAAAACTAACATAAAACATTATCTAGGCTATATTATCTATGCTTATCAGAGAACTTCAAATGATCTCTAAGAGACATCTAAGGAGGAAGATAGACAAAACTGGGTCTTTAAAAAAAAGTTTTATACACACTGTCTTTAAGGAAAGGGAAGAATTTCAATGATTGAGAAGAGAAGGAGGGTATTCTAGTTATAAGGTACAGTATGAGCAAAAGTATTCAGAGAAAGAGTAGCTCAGTGTGGTTGAATCAAAAAGAGCAAATAAGTCAGTAATACAGTATAAATATTGAAAAATAACATCACAGATTATAGCAGGCTTTAATTTTCAAAGAATTATTAAGCCCTGAAATACTTTTTTTAAAAGTGTGACATAACCATAATGAAATAATCATATTATGGCAGTGGGATGAAAGAGGGAGAGAAAGTAGAAAAAGGAAGAACTTTTAATAAATTATTACAGTTGTTCATAGGTGCTACTAAAGATTCCCAGTAGAATATCACCTCCATGAGGGCAGGAATCATTTGTTAATTGTGTCTTTGTATTACTAGTATATTACTTGTAGAAATGGGTATAAAGTTTATGAGATAGGTTAATTAATTGGATATAAAGATGAAAGAAAATTTTTTTCATTATTATTATTATTTAAAATCCATTCTAGAAAAGCTATTCTACTCATTTCCTCCCTCATTTTACTTTTATATTCTCATGAGTCCTCCACCAGGTACTCACTCAATGTACCAGGATCCTTCATTCTGAATGTATTGACATTACACAGATGCAACTGCAACATAAGGACCATTCAAAGTTATCATGCATTCTCACTACATAACTAACCCACTTTCTCTTCTAGCTAGATGTTACTTTGATGGTATCCCTTTTTCTGATACTTCTGTATAATTTATCATTAATAATGATTTGTAGCATATTTAGGATTACCATGTGCCTCTCCATAATTTTTTGGATGATTCTCAAATTAAATTTATCAGAAATGCTTATCTTTCATAAATTTGTAGTTAGCCATGTTGAAACAGTGAATGGTAAAATGGGCACAATTAAAAATAAGGGGAAGTATACCGTGTCATTGAAATGACTAATTATTACATTAGGCCAGTGAAGGAATATGGGTGATGATCACAGATACTACACATAATTTAAGTTATCAAAGTTCATGATAAAGTGAAAAATGGTTTAGGAGGAATAAGGCTTTGGAGAAATGAAGAGAAGATATTGTCCTTAGGGAAAATTCACAGTTCTGTAATTAAGAAATAAATCTGTTTCAAGTCATGGTGAGGTCCTATTGTATGGCTAAGATTAAATGAAATAAAAGTCATGGGAATTAAATTCAAGGAACCATGAAGACATCACATCAATGGAATATAGGATAAATCTATAAATTTCCTGAAAAAAAGAAGCTAGATAGTATACACAATTAGAGAACTGTTGGTTCAAAAAAATTGCATAAAATACCACATGAGCATTCTTCAAAATACACTGTGGAAACAGTCACTTTTTATACTTTTGTATATGACAGTACACTATTTGTATGTCCAGTAATGAAAATTAACTTTTAGAAAATGTTTCTATAAAAATGTTTTCCATCATCATATTATTTTTAAATATATGATATTCATAAATCTGTCATAGATTAAATAAATGTATAGATATTTCTAGATAAATCTATGCCATATATTTCCCTAAAGTCCTATAAAATTTTCATTTTAGCTCTTTTTTTTTTTTTGTATGATTGTGCATATTTGTTACAAGGATATTGGTTTTCTATTTTCCCCTTTTCCCCCCAATGATAAAGGGAAGTAATGTGGGTAGTGATGGTAAGAGAAGGTAATTTTTAAACTGAAAAAAAATAATTAAAATGCATCTTTAAAGGGTACCTTATTTTAGATATTTGATAAAAGCATCTTCTTCTTTCTTTCTCCCTTCCCTTTATCTCTATCTTTTTTTTCTATCTGTCTCTCTGACTTAAAATATTGAGAAATATGACAACAATGGATTCCATTGTTCCTTTCCCTAAAAATAAATTGCCATATCCACAACAGAAATGGTACTGTCTCTTTTCAGAGTTTATTTGATAGAGAAATCTGGAAAAGTGAGTGATCAAAGTGGGTTAACATTTTGAGCCCATTACAAAGTGGGCTGCAAACTCATCTTCTATTTTCAATTTTATAACGTCATATTTGTAAGAGTATTTGTCAGCCTTTTAATTCTTTGAAAAGTAATCTCATATTAAAGAACTTTTATGTACAGCTATGCAATTAAGTTGCACAAGTAGATGATGTGTTAATGAGCATAACATTCTTTGGAAATGGAAAAAAAAGCAATATATAGTCAAAAGTAATATAAAGGTAGAGATATTCTAACAAAGTGAAGTAGTTTTCATTTTTGTTTCTTCAATTTTAAAGTTTGGAATAAAAGTGAATAGGCTATAAAAACTTTATTTTCCTCTTGTTTTATCATCCCTTTAAAACAATATGATATTTAAAAGAATTTTTTTTTACATGAAGACAGTCTCTAATTCTGAATAAAATATTCTACTGCAGTTTAGTTGTTTTTTTTTTTCCCTTCCCTCTTCAACACTATGATTTTCTCCTTTATCTTCTTCCTCCTGTTTTTTTTTCTATTCTTCTTCCTCCTCTTCCTCTTTAATATCATTATCCATTCCATTTATATACTATGTTCTGTTATCAAAGGATTTTCTACACATTCACATCTTTGGTCTTCATAACTATAGTGAAAAGCTAGTAGTGCAAATCTCATTGTCCCCATTGTATAGAAAATTCTTTTTGAATTTCAGAAGTTAAGTGTTTTTCCCTTCCTTCTAAGAAATGACTATGGGGATTCAAACATAGAAATTTTCCCTTAAAGTCTTTTCTTTGTTCTGCACCACTATTTTGTCTTCTTCTTCTTCATGATACACATAGGAGGGAAAAGATCATTTTAATTTTTTCAGTAGCAGTTGTGTTTTAGTTATACTCCTGTATTTAATGAAATCCATTGCTATAACTACTCCTGCTATCAGCATAGTCCACAAACCTATCCCATTCTACCTTTTGTGTCATTTTTTGATTATGTCTTCATACAGAGGTTTTACCGAATTGGTTTCCACTGTTCTAATAATATTCCACTGGTACTAGTGGAACTCTTCCTCTGTTATTATGTTATTTCCTATTATTATTACATGATCAGCAAGAGACAAATGTCAATTTACTTTCTCTACTGTAGTCTCTTAAAATGAAATGAAAAAAGTGTATTTAACATTTTATTTTACATACAAGGAAATCTCTTGTTCAAAAGAAAAAATGCAATGAACCAGGAAGTTTTCATTGTTTATCTCCTTGAAGGTCAACAATACTGAGGAAAATATTAACTAATTTGGTTACAAATGCATCTTGATTGGCTGTAATTAAACTGAACAAATTCTAGTATTATCCTCTGATGAGCCAATTAGATATCATTTAGAAGTCTATTCTACTGGTTCAGTAAAGATGAATAGCAGTTTCTTTTTTTCTAAACTTGAAATTTAACAAAATATGAAAAACTGTGGTACTAGAGAAAGTTTAATTTTTAGTTGTAGTCAAATTTAGACCATCTTACTTTTTAAGTCATTTTGGCATGAATTGTGATTTGATCAGTGCAATGACAGTATTTAGTTTCCTCCTGTTTATGATCCTCTGAGAAATTATATGGTTTGTCCATGGTCATATAGATAGTATATGTCAGAGACAGGAGTCCAAACACAGGTCTTAGTAACTCCAGTGCTGATCTTCTATACTACACATATAATATGTGTAGTATAGACTACACACTATACTATACTATACTATACTATACTACAGTGATGCTTTTTTATTTCTATATAGTCCTTAAAAGCAATAAATTTTACCAAGAATAAAATTTTGAAGTATGCTGTGACTTGTCTGTTTTTTTTTTTAAATCCATCCATTTTATGTAAAGTTATTCTTGTATTTGCCTCAACTGAGAGAATTTAAGGTTCTTTATGGTAAAGATAGTTCATTATTGTTCTTATATTCCCAACCCTGTGTACTATCTAGTAAATAATACATGATTCATCAATAATTGATTGCTTAATATGTCAGACTCTTCTTTTGGTTGATACTGTAGCCTATTCCCAAATGCCAATTAGATTCTTACACAAGGTTATCTAGCTTATACATGTGAGAGTTTGGACAGAAGACCTAATCATCTTACTCTATGTCCATTCTTTCCAGGATACCTTATTATCTTTCAAAGGGTGAAGGTAATATAAATAGTCAGTTCTTTGTTTTAGGGATTCCTATTAGGATTCACAATTGTTTCCTAGGAAGCTTTTCATTCAATGACCTTAACTATTGAAGTGTCTCAGCCTTTCTCTATTACAGATTGTTGAATGATTAATGGGAAAAATTAAACCTTTTGGCTAGTGCCATTATCTTCCAGTGACTTTCCAAAATAACTAGCAGAGAAACACAGAGGTCTCATATATGCTTTGTGGCATCTAGGCCTTTTTTTTTAGCACACATGGAATTATCCTTTTGCCAATGTATATACAAGATTATATAGATACCAGCACATTGATAATATTCAGAAATTAATGCTATATAAATATTACCATGGCAAGCAAGACTGAATGGCTCTATAAAGTTATTCAGTATTCTATGAGCTTTGTTGTAAATGAAACAAATTGAAGGCAAGATTCTAGCCAAGAGAATTAATGTGCATATTGAGCAAAATAAAATATCAGAGATAGTGCCAAAGATACCTTCTTGTATCATGTGAAAGAAAATGGAAAGAAGAAAAATAAAATGAAAAGGGAAAGGCACTTGGTTTAATTTATGGTGAAAGTTCAGTTCAGAGAAGCTCACTTTGTAAGAATCAATGGCAAAAAGCAAATTCACTTTGAATTGTCACAAAAAACTACATCAAATAAAATAAAATAGTATAGCAAAAAAAAAAAAAATGATAACTAGGAACCTAACCTTACATAGATAGTATCTTCAAGGTAGAGATAAATTCCTAAAATATATTAAAAATGAGAAAGGAAAGTAGTGGCTTATTTGAAAGGTAAAAACAGTTAGATAACCAAATATTATTAAATAAAAGTAGAACATAGAATCAGCTAGATGGTACAGTAGTTTGAGTGTCGGAACTTGTATAAGAAAGACTCATCTTCTTAAGTTCAAATTGTCTTTAGTTATTTATTTACTTTGTGACCCTGGGAAATTGATTTAATTATTTTTTCTCCATTTCCTAATCAGTAAAATGAACTGGAGGAAAAATAACAAAAAATTCCAGTACCTTTGAAGAGAAAACTCACAAGGAGTCAAACACACTTGAATATGATCATATACATATATGTACAATGGGTATTTCTTGTGTTGTCATTATATTCCCAGCCTTTATCAGTGACTTGCATATTGTTGAAGCCCAATAAATACTTGCTGATTTAATTTAGAAAATTTGATCTCTGCTCTATAGTTTCTTCTATAAATCTTTAGGAAGTAGGGTGAGGGACCTTTGTCATTTATGTTCTTTGGTGCTGAGGATATAGCTTTCTGGTAATAAATTTTACTTTGTTTTTGTCATCTAGAGATTATCCAATTCAAAACTTTCTTTCACATCCAAGGACCTAAGTTGCTTGTGGGGGGAGCTGAACTAACATAGATGAGTTTAAAAGTCCAACAACTATTACCAGAATAATTGCTGGTCCATTTTCTTTGGGGTAGATTTTCTCACTTGTCTTGTGATTGAAGAAATATGAAAGAAAATTACTATATCCTTCATGACATGACTTTCCAGATCCTCATTTCCATCTCTGTTCCTGGCCCTTTCAAGATTATATCAAGTATTATGATGAAGAAATACAGAAGAATAAAGTGGCTGACACAAACACATATTATCCAGGATAAATATAGCCACAATGATACAACCTTCCTGATAAGTCATTACCATTGATTCTCCTGTCTCTACTGTAATCAAATAAGTGCTCTGATAAGGTGTCATACTATTATTCAATATTGGACTCAAAATGCTAGCTATAACACTAAGACATGAAAAGGAAACTGGAGGAATAAAAATAAGCAATGAGAAACAAAACCATTACTCTCTGCAGCTGAAATGTTTGTATACTTGGAGAATCTTACAAAACAACTCATTGAAACAAGTTGCATCATTAGCAAAGTTGCAAGATATACAATAAAAATGCATAAATAATTAGCATTTCTATATACTACCAACAAACCCAATAGCAAAAAATAAAAGTAGAAATTCCATTTAAATTAATTGTATGCAATATAAAATACTTTGGAGTCTACCTGCCAGATCTAACACATGCATTATGTGAAAAAAGTTACACAACTCTTTTCACATAAATTAAAACACTGTTGAACAATTGGAAAAATCTTAGTTTCTTATAGCTAATCTAAGCCAATACAATAAAAATGAAAATGCTAACCTAAATGATTCATTTATTCAGTGCCATTAAATAAACTAACAAAGAGATATTTTATGGAATTACAAAAAAATAGTACTGGAAGAACAAAAGTTCAAGAATTTCAGGAGAACCAATGAAAGAGGAAGGAAGATAGCCCAACATTTAAAGATTCCAAATTATATTATAAAACAGTAATCATCTGTGTGTGTGTGTGTGTGTGTGTGTGTGTGTGTGTGTGTGTCTGGGCCTGGCTAAGAAATAAAGTGGTGAATCACTGGAATAGATAAAGTACACACTGAACAATGGTAAGTGACCACAGAATCTATTATTTAATAAATATAAAAAATCCAACTTTTGATTTAATAGCTGACTGACAAAAATTGCTGGGAAAACAGGAAAGCAATCTGGCAGAAACTAAACAAAGACTAATGTCTCACACCATATACTAAGAAAAGGCCAAAAGGGCAAATAGATATTAAGGGTGATGTCACAAGTAAATTCTTTGGAAGCATGGAAAATATACCTGTCAAATCCAAGGATAAGGGAAGAGTTTATGCCATAGAAAGAAAAAAAGGAATTATACTAAGTAAAATTACTGATTTTGTTTGCATGAAATTAAAGTTTTGCATAAACAAAAGTAATGCAGCCAAATTTAGAAGCATGCTAGAAAATCAAAATAATATCCCTGTAGCAAGTTTCTTTGATAAATCTTTCATGTCTGAAATATTTAGGAAACTGTGCAAAATTAATAAAATTAAGAGACTTCACCCAATTTAATATGAACATGCAGTTTACAGAAAAAAAAATCAAAATTATCAAAAGCCACAGGGGAAAAATGCTCTAAAAGTTGGCTAGAGAAATTAAAACAAATTTAAAGCAAGCGAATTAAACAACTCTGAGATAACACCTGACATCTCCCATATTGATAAAACAAATAACATAAAAGTAAAATGATACATGTGTAATGGATGTAAAAAAAAGTAAGTACATTAGTGCACATTGGGGAATTTATGAATTAGTTCAAACATTCTGAAGAAAAATTTAGAACTATTCCCAAAAGGCTGTGAAACTATGCATATCCTATGATCCAACAGTATCATTAATAGATCTGTATACCAGAGAATTCAAAGAAAATGATAAATTACCTGTGCATAAAAAATATTTGTAGCAGCTCTTTTAATGTCATAAAGAATTGACAGCTGATTCACATCAATTGATAAATGGCACACATAATCGTTCATGATTGCAATGAAATGCTAATTTGATATTAAAAATTACAGACTCAATTTCAAAAAAAAAAAAAAAACTTGCTAAGATTTCAATAATTTTATGCAAAGTGAGCATAACCAGGAAAATTTTGTAAACAGCAAGAGTAATATTGTAAGGATGATCAATTATGAAAGACTTAGCTACTATAATCAAGACAATTATTCCCAACAGTTCCAAAATATGCACAATCTGTTATGAGCCAGAACTCTTGTACTTGAACTTGTACTTGTACTTGAAACAAGAATTCTTACAAGATGTTAAGTCAGTGGAATTGATTAACCCCCTCAATTAACCCTTCATAGGTGGAGGGAGAAGGAGGAGGGGGAGGGGCAGTAACACAATCTACTGATTGTGTTACTATAAAGCAGCCTGTGACAAGATTACAAAAGCATTAGTTAAAGCTAAAAAAGGACAGGATATCTGATTTAAAAAGAAATGCATATCCTGTTATTGAAGAATTTGATTCTTCAGGACAAGAAAGGAGAAGATACACTATTTTTGATCTGGAAAAATCAAAGATCTGAAAAAGACTTGCACTCTTTATGGGGCTACATCATCTTATGTTAAGATGGTATTAGAGAATTTGGCTTAAGAAATTTCAACCCCCGCTAATTGGAAATCTATAGAAAGAACATGTTTAGAACCTGGACAAAGCTTGTTGTGGCTTTCAGAGTATAGTAAACTATGTGAGATATAAGCCCAACAAAATAGGCAAACTGGAGTTAATATACAAGTCACCTTTGATCAGCTAGCAGGTAAAGATCAGTTTGTGGATGCTTTAGCACAGATTAATTACCCTTTTATAGCATATGAGCAAATTGCTGCTGCTGCTGCTGCTGCTATCAAAGCATGGGGCACCTTCCTAGAAAAACAAGATAGAGGGTAAGACTTCAAGAAAATAGAGCAAGAGCCAAATGAAACCTTTGCTGATTTTGTAGGAAGTCTGCAGACAGCTGTCATACAAAAGATTGGTAAAAATGCAGCAACAGGAATAATGATAAAACAACTTGCTAAAGAAAATGCTAATGAGGTTTGTAGAAGAATTATACTGGGACTACACAAGGAAGCTACTTTAGAGGAGATCATAAGATGCTGTGCCATAGTGGGCACAAATGCCTTTTATACCCAGGCTATGATAAAGAACATGGGAAGACAGGGTCCTTCTTGGCAAGGAATTTCCAGAGAGACTTGTCAATGCTTTTAGTGTGGTAAAGTAGAGCAATTGAAAGCTCAATGTAGGCATAGAGATAGAGTGAGAGGACAGGGTGGGAGAACAAAACCCAAAACCAGATGTACAAAATGCAATAAGGGCTTCCACTAGTCAGAATGTGGATTGACCCAGGGAAATGAGAGCTGGGGTCCAGCTGCAAGACCTCAAACAAAAAACAGGTGGGGCATGATGGCAGCCAAGTTTACATCCAGACAGTGTCTAGAAGTTCAGTACCCTGATATACTCAATCAGCAGAGAAGCAATCAGATGGCAGAAAGGGATTACAATTGGGGAGAATACAGGTTTTATAACCCAACAAAAGGGCAGTGTCCAGTGAGAGCAGTTCCAATGTAATTGCCAGATGATGTGGAGAGATCCAGAAAGTAGGGAATGGAAGGGACTAGATAGGTTAACTGCTTGGGGGAAAGGGTTTGTTTATTTCTCTACAGATGGAGAAGGAATCAAATGGATGCCAATGAGTTGTATTCGCCTTCCATCAGGGAGAGACAAAAAAGAGAAAAATCTTGAAACAAAGGAGATCTAAGAAATATCTGACACTGAAAGAGCATGGTTGATATTGAGACTGTTACAGACTTCAAAACCCATAGGAATCATCGGATTCCCTGAGATGAAAAATTGTTGATAAGATTGTTGCATTGCCTCAAAACCAGCAGGAATCATTGGATTATCTGAGACATGATATCATCATTGGGCTTCTGAATTAATGTCCACCTTTCTTTTTTAATAGGTTCCTCCCTTGGTTATTCCCATGATTTATAAAATTTTCATTTTCTTCTTACCATTTGGCTCTTTATTCCTTCCCAAATACATTTTTATAACCACATATTCTTTTAAATAATAAAAAAAACTTTACTTGACTTTGCAAAATGTTAAAAATGATTTTCCTATTTCTCTCCTTCCAAATCCCTGTCAAAGTCATTGAATGTTTTATGTATATATTGTCTTTACATCTTTTATTTCCACTCTCTCAACTTCTTAGTTTAACTGACTTATTTCATTTTTATACTCTAAATTATCTTTTTAAAATCATTGCTTATCCATGCATTTAAATAAAAGGTCATTTTTAAAGTGCTCATACTTTTTGATCTCTCATCAGCAGTTGTCAACATTGCCTCTTACTAAATCTAATTTCCTAATTTTGTTTTCATGTCAATGATCTCTCTTGTTTATCATACTTATTTTATTGTTCCTTTCAATTCTATTTTGCAATATCATCATCCATCTCCCATCAGCAGAAACATTCTTTAATGCTGAATTCAGGTTATTTTTTTCCCTTATTGATCCCATCTGTTTCCATGGATTCTATTTCTATTGAGATTACTCCCAAATCTCTACCTATTTTCCTAAGCTCTTTCCCAAATTCATTCTATAACTACCTATTACTTATTCTCATCTAGGTGTCCTGTTTCAATCTCTATCTCAATGTGTCCAAAATGAAATTAATTCTCTTTCCTTCGGATCTTGAGACATTGGCCTGTCTAGTCCTTGTCCTTTTGTCCCACTGAATAGAAGAATAATAAATTAAATAGAATTATCTTGCTAATATATCCATAATGTCTCTAACCAATATGGCATAAGATGAAGAACATCATATCAGAAATCATAAAATTTGAGTTTTTACCCTAGCTCTTTTCTTATTTTCATAATCACTGGAAAATAACTTGATTTTATGTGTCTTACTTTTCTCACCTTTATAATAAAGTTGTTGATTCAGATTATCTATAATCTGGCTTCAGTTGATACATAAATTTAAAAGTCAGATGTTAATTATATTAAGTAGAAGTACAGTTATTCACTACTCAGATAATTACTGTAGACACACAAAACATGGAAAAAATTCAAGCCCTCTAATATATTATTTTGAAATCAGAGATTTTTTTTTTCCATTCTAGAAACCTCAGATCATTAACTCAGTTCTTTAAAATCTAGCCTATTATTTAGATTTCAGCGAGAGAAATTGAATTCATATGCAACTAAATTTGGTGAAATATGAAAAACAAATTTTAATAGTGTGATGTTATGTGGCTAGAAAAATAGATATTTATCAAAATTGACTTTAATCCTTTTTTTGATAAAGAATATATGATCTTGAGAAAGTTCATTTTGCTTCAGTTTCCCTATCTATAAAATATATGGGTATTATTTGAGGATCCTTCCAGCTCTAACAACCAGTGAATCTGTAAAAGTATTAAAATAAAAATGCTCCCAAGTGGTAAAATACTTAGCTACAACTTATGTGCCATTTAATAGATTTTCATCAATTGCTCTCCATGAAAAAACATCCAAAAACTTCATCTTCAGTAGGGCTATTTATATGATGTGCCCTTTAATCATCCTTTCCACAATTATGTTTTTTTTTTTTGTTTTTTTTTTTTTGCTTTCCCTTTTAGGTTCTTTTTTTTTTCCCTTTTTTCTGGACAAAGTTGTATCCAAGCTCATTACTTCTTTAATCTAAGAGGGCTCTGCAATATTTTGCATCATGGTATTAGTGTGCACTAAAGAATAACAATTCCAAAAGGCTAATGATCATAATGAAGAAAGAGTGATCAATTTTGAACTAACCAATAAGAAACTTTAGGGTTTTTTTTGTGAAACTTTCCATGCTATTTATACTAATGGCATAGATCTTATTTTCATTATCCTCAGAAAATCTGTGCCTTCGACAAGTTTTAATTATTCATTAGTGATCACGTATTACTGATAGCATCATATATCAGTCCCATCATTTAATTATACATCCATCTACTTTAGGGGCAGAAGAATGATAATGTTTTCTGGCTGACACCTGTATGTTGTCACATCTGCTTTTATACTCCACAATGAAAAATGCATAGTTGGTGTTTCACCTATACCAGCATTTTCTAACAGGTTTTTCCCCTTGATTTCCATGATTAACTTATTTAATGAGGCAGAAAGAAGGTCTCATACATTGTGCTTAGTCACAAGCAATGTAAGACTGAATAAATAGTAACAGCACATTAATCTCCTTGACTTCATGCTATTATCTACTAGCAAGAATAAATTAAAACCTTATTCTATTGTTGCCTTCGTTTATATACATTTTCACAGAATGGCATGGTCTATTAAAACCAAGATACTTAAGTTTATAGATCACCTTTCACTTGACTGGACATCAAATACTGTGGCCAAGTTTGCTTCCAAATATGAAGCTTTATAGAAGTAATTATCTTTAGAAAGGAAAGGATTTTAAAAGAAGTATAAGTAAGCACATTATATATGAAAATCATAAATAGGAGGAATTTAGAGATAATTTCCTGTTTCATAGATTTATATATTGCTTTCTCAAAGTCACACCAATAAATTAATAATAGAGCAAAGCCTTGAATTTTGCTCTCCTAAATCCCAGTCTCTTCCTTTTCTTAGTTCCACAACATTGATTTGAATTTTTCAAATTAATTTTAATAAAATGTAGATTAACTGATTAGATTTTGTAAACATCATCATCATCATTCTGAACACTAAAAAGATATTTATTATTCCTTTTTATGTGTAGATGCATCGTGAAAAATTGATTTTTTTTGTTGTTTGCTTGGTTGTAAATTAGTCTCCCTGATTCACTCGAATTGTAAGTGTAGTAGCCACTCAAGTGCCCAGTTTCACTATTAATAGCCACAGAAGTATTTCCAACTGGGAATGATTCACCCCTCCTAAGGTCTTCAGTTAGGTAGGCATAAACTTAATATGGAAACCTTATTGACTCAGTATATTTCAGTTTAGAACTTCTGAATTCAAATGATCCACTACACTCAACCTTCCAGGAAGAAGGGATTGCAAACATGTACAACCAAGTCTGATTCAATACTCATGCTAAAAGTTTTGACAAAGACAAAAACAATTTGAAAAATTACAAAACTATATAGCATACTATTTTTATCAGTTAATTAACAAATATATTTTGACCAACTACTATGCTAGAAATTAGGGGGAATGCTCTCTGTGAACTTCTGATCTAATTAGACAAAAGTTGCAAATACATAAAATGACAGCAAGAAATATAAGGCAGCACTTAATTTTGTGAGGGAAGTGTTATAGTAGATTTTGAATCCAGAAGACAAATCTTTATGACCTCAAATGCAGCAACACACACTTACCAGCTGTGATATTCTGGGCAAGCTACTTAATCCTCTGTTCTTCATGTTTAAAAGGAGCTGGAAAAGTTAATAGAAAACCACTAAAATATTTTTGCCAAGAATATTCCAAAATGGGATCACAAAGAGTCAAACATGAGTAAAACAACAACAACAAAATTATGAGGTAGACTGTTGCTATGGTTCTTTAGTGAGGAATTTCATGAAAAATAGATTGGTTGGGAAAGGCAGCATAGCATATTTGGATCTAAAGCTTGGCCATTAGAAGACATTAGTAGATGAATATCACAATAATGCTGTGTGAATTTTATGTAACTCTTTAAAGTTTAAAAATGCTTTGCCTTGTTTTATTAAATCTATACAAAAGCTTTGAGCAAAAGTATTATCTATATTTTTTTTAAAAGGTGGAGAAATAGAGTCAAAGGGATTAAATACCTTAGTTCACAGAGAAAGCAAGATAAAAGGCAGGGTTTTTTTTTTCTGAATTCTGGCACTTTTCATCACATTCTGTGGCCTCTCAGGCCACTCTTTAATATGTTCTAATAACACTAATATGTTCTACTAACATATATGTTAGTTCTAATAACAATATATTCCACACTAATGCAGGAAGCAGAAAAAGACTTCTTAACTTCATTGTAAATTAGGAAAGAGATTAAAAAATGATGAGGGTGAGAGATAAACCAAATAAAAGTTAGATTAAAAAAAAAAGCATGGTTTCACAACCAATGACTATACGTTAAAATGAGAAGTCACATAGGCATAATTCCTGACAATTCTTCATGACACCTGTGATCATAAAACTAATAGAAAACAACATCATTATTCTTAGCAATGACCAAAGATTGCTACTTCTACATCTAATATTCATGTTACTATTATCAATTAAGCATTTAGGTGCTCCATTTGACTTACAGTATTATATCTTGAAAGGATCTTAGTAAACTCATTAATTTTATAGAGTAGGAAACTGAGGCTTAGATAAGAGTTATTTTATTGTAAGTGCCTTGAACTCAGAAATTATATTGTTTATCTTCATATAATTATAATAATGGTTAGAATTTATGTTGCATTTTACATGTGTTTCCTAACTTAATCAACAATTCTGAAATTGGTCTGATTATTATCACAAACTTTTAGATACTGGGAAAAACCTGAAGAACAGAGGGACAAAGTTACTATACAGCATCATATAACTAGTAAGTATGTTGTGGACTGGTTTGTGTAAGAGAAGCTGAATCATTTATGATCCATTTTCTCTTAATAAAAGTCATTGGTGGGCAGCTAGGTAGTGCAATGGATACAGCACCAGCCCTGAAGTCAGGGGGACTGAGTTCAGATCTGGCTTAGATACTTAAAACTTCCTAGCTATGTGACCTTGGGCCATTCACTTAACCTTAATTGCCTCAAAAAAAAAAAAATAATTGGTTCATTAAGTGATGTAAGGATATGTCTGTGTCAATAATATATGCCAGTTGCTATGATATCCCCATTATTAGACATAGTTTTTTTAAGGGGACATTGAATAGAAATTTGTCAAGAATGCTTGACATAAAAGAAACTGTTTAGACATGTATTAAATGATTATAGAGGGCTTTATATAAAAGTTGGACCATATTATAGCTTCAGTATGCTAAACTCTTCATAATTATTGCCTTGAGAGTTCAAAAGGTAGAAGTATTGATTTTAAGTTCTATAAATAGTTGTATAAATGCATTACATAATAGATGTAAATAGTAAAAGCCTCTTATAAATAGTAAATCATATTTCCTCAAATGTGTCAAATTTTAAGCAATTGTATAATAAAAATATTGCTTTGTAAGTGGATGATTATTGCTCATCTTGATTTATCAGCATTGTAGTGAGATATGAAATTAAAATACAGCTTTGTACCTCAGAAAAATTCACAAAGGTGCTAAAAATAAAGTGAAAACATATTGAAGAATTTCTTAGACTATATCTAGTTTTACTTAAATTTTATTTAGAATTGCCAATTATTTTAGTCAATAGAGACCAGGACATGTTTTGAAATATATATACATGATAAGAAGCAAAATAACATCGTTAAACAATATCATTTGTTTAAGGCATTTGACTTCCTTATCAATTATTTCTTCTAAATTTCATACAAGTGACATTCCCTCCTTAGAAAAAAAGTGAAAACAGCTGAAAAAAATTGCCTAGGAGAGTGGATAAAATGCCTTTAAATTTAAAATATCATATTAAAATTTTGTCTTTTAAATTCTATTACTTAGTAATGTTTTTAAATGATCAGAAACAGTGGTGAACATTACTAACAAAACAACTCAGAATTTGATCATATTTCAGTAGTAATTTATTCTATACTATGCCTGACCAGAATTCTCTTCTACAATATTTCTGGAAAATGTTCATCTAATTTCAGTTTGGGAACCATCAATAATGGGAACCCATCAAGGCTCCAAAAACTCCATTCGAATTTTAGACAATCCTAATTTGTAGGAAGTTTTACCTTTTATCCAGGTGAAATCTGACTCAAACTTCTAGTCACTGATCCTACTTAGGATCTCATGAGAAAATGCAATCTAATATATCTTCTACACATAAACTGTATAAAAGTTACTGTATTTTACTGAAAAAAATCTTCTCTAAGCTAAACAATCCTAGTTTTAAAACTAATTTTCATTGCAAATTGTCGCCAGTCACATTTTTGGTTGTTGTTCAGGAATTTCATTCATGTTTGGCTCTTCATGTTCCCATTTGGGATCTTCTTGGCAAAATTATTGTAGAGATTTGTAATTCCCTTGGCCAGATCATTTTACAGATCAGAAAATTGAGGTAAACAGGGTTAAGTGACCTAGCCAACATTACACAGCTGATAAATATATGAAGCCAGATTTGAACTTACCAAGACAGCTTCATAAGTCTAGACTCAGCACTCTATACACAGTGACACTTAGCTGTCCTTATTTTTATTTGTTTACCCTTTTATTATTTATCAATGTGTATCATAAAACATTTGATAAATGATTTTATCACATTGTTGATAAAATATGATCATGTCCCATGGGCTCAATTTCAACATTTAAATATTGACTCAGGGTCTCAGTTAAAAAGGTAATAATTTATTTAGGTCAGCTCCTTTTTTTTTAGCTGGACTAACTCTTGAAAAACGAAGCAAAAAAAATGTATACACTGAACAATATGAAAAATATATTATTCTTTACTTAAAGATATTCAGATAGATCTACATGGATATATATAGATCATTCCATCATTTATTGACACATTAATTATCCAAAAATATTTTTTCTAGAGAGAGTTTCTCTAATTTGAACATGGAAGTAGCAATAAAGAAGCCTGGAATATCTAATTGGCCAATCAGCAACAATTCATTTCAAGATTTCCTCAGTACTCTGTGAAAAATATTCATTTCCTGATATAGAAGATCAAAAATATGAATAAATAGGGCAGCTAGGTGGTGAAGTGGGTAGAGCAGTAGCCCCGAAGTCAGGAGGACCTGAGTTCAAATGTGGCCTCAGACACTAAACACTTCCTAGCTGTGTGACTCTGGAAAAGTCACTTACCCCAATTACCTCAGGAAAAAAAAAATTTGAATAAGTGACTTAGAAAAGATCAGTTCAGATGTTAAATAACACTACAGACAGAAAATTTTGTTACTCACCTGACTTACAAAAATGGAGTAATTTAGATTCATTTCTCAAGAATTTTGCTGTCTAATGGAGAACATGTACCAAAATATGAACAATGCAATGTAAATTGTGTTAATTAAATAGAGAGGTATTATATTGAAAGATGAATACCAAGAGATAACCTTATGAATCAGCACAGTTTCATCAAGAACAAGCTATTCCAGAATAATCCTAGTTTTATTTTTAAAGTTTTTAAATGTATTTTAAACTTAAATACAAAAGAAAAGAGAAAAAAAAGCATTGTCATGTACACAACAGAATATAAGAGAGGAATCAATATAAAATAATAAATTTCCACTTCAAGAAAACCTATATAATAAGACAAATTGTTTTCAATGTTGTCATTTTTTTTTGATTACTTGTAGGTTTTCTGTTATTTTTCTGTTCTATACTTTTTACTTTATTTTCCTTTCCACACCAAAGAAAGGCTACAATTAGGTGTGGAGATATATGTTATATACATATATATGTATTTATATATATAACATACATATGTGCATATGTATATATGTATAGGTATAATGCATATTTCTCTGTGTGTGTATATATATATATATATATATATATATATATATTTATACACACATATATATACCCATAGAGAAACACACACAACACAGTGGAAATTATAAAGTTCACAATGTCTTCAAAAGACTAAATTGTTAAACAGATAAAATAGCAGCCCCAGAGTCAGGAAGACTTAAGTTTAAATCTAGCCTCAGAAACTTGACATTTACTAGTTGCATGACTTTAGGCAAGTCAATTACCCATAACTGCCTTGCCAAAAAAAAAATTTCCTGGGGAAGAGGGACTAAACTATTGCATTTGAGACTAGAAGATACCTGGGTTTCTTGGATAGAATTTATATAGACAGATTTTTATCTCACCATAAAAACAACTTCCTAATAATAGCAGATGATTTAAAAAAAAAAAAAAAACTTAAATTAATTACCTAAAAAGCCAAGATTTTTTTTTCATTTAATTGAAAGCTTTCAAACTTAGATTGGATGATTACTGGTAATGAAAATAAAAGTTTTTAATAGATGACTTCTAAGAATCTTGTAACTCTAATATTTTTATTTTTTTACATATTGGTCCAAGAAGATAGGGCATCAACAAAAAGGATGGACTTCATGAAGCATGAGAACTCCCTGTAAAAACAAACAAGCAAAAAAATTAAAATAAAATAAAATAAACAATAACAACAAAAACAAACAAACAAACAAACATTCAGCTTGGAAAGCACAGGATGATAAAAGGCATCTGTGAACAGTTAAAGGTAACTAGGACTTAGAGTATAGAAAGAAGTATAGTATAAGATAAGGCTCAAAATATGAGTGAGTTACATTATAGAATTTTGGATATCTAGGCATTTTGTTCTTTATTATATTAGTCACTGAAGATATGTTAACAGAGAAGTGATAGACCAAGAAAGTAATATAATTGATAGGGGGCTATTATCAGAATAAAGAGAGTTTGAATTCAAACTCTGCCTCAGACAACAGTAGGTCACTTAACTTCTTTCAGCCTCAATATTCTCATTTGTATAATGAAACTAATAATTTCACCTATGTGGAAAGATATAAGGATCAAAAGAGTTAATATCTGAAAAGTGCAGGACAGCAAGGGACAATTTACCTATCAGATTTTTGAGAAGAGAGGAATTTATGACCAAAGAAGTACTAGGGAACAATATGGAAGACAAAATGGACAACTTTGATTACATTAAATTAAAATATTTTTGCAGAAACGAAAACAACAGAAACAAAATTAAAAGAAAAGTACAAAGCTGGGAAAAAATCTTTACAATCACTATTTCTGATAAAGGTCTCATTTCAAAAATGCATAAAGAACTGTGTCAAATTTATAAGAATATGAGTCATTCCCTATTTGATAAATGGTCAAAGGATATGAATAGACACTTTTCAGATAACAAAATTAAAGCCATTTATATTTACACGAAAAATGCTCTAAATCACTATTGATCAGAGAAATGCAAATTCAAACATCTCTGAAGTACTACCTCACACCTATCAGATTGGCTAAGATGACAGGAAAAGATAATGAAAAATGTTGAAGGGGATGTGGGAAAACTGGGACAACCATTCTGGAGAGCAATCTGGAACATACTTAAAGGGCTATAAAATTGTCCATACTCTTTGTCCCAGAATTGTCGCTATTGGGTCCATATACAAAAGAAATCATAAAGAAGAAAAAAAGACACTCATGTACAAAAATGTTTGTATCACCTCTTTTTGTGGCAACAAAGCAGTGGAAATGAGTAGAAGTCCATCATTTGAGGAATGGCTGAATAAGTAGTAATATATGAAGGTAGGGAATATTATTGTCCTATAAAAATGATGAGGAAGCTGATTTTAGAAAGACCTGGAAAGATTTACATAAACTGATGCTGAGTGAAACAAACAGTACCAGGAATACATTGTACACAATAACAGCAAGAATGTGTAATGATCAGCTAACTATGAAAGACTTGTTCCTCTCAGTGGTTCAGTGATCCAATGTAATCCTAATAGACTTTAGACAGAAAATGTCATCTTCATCCAGAAAAAGAACTATGGAGATTGAATTAAATTAATATACATTGTGTTCATTTCTTTTTTCTGTTTTTTTTTCTCTCCCATTTTTTTTCTTTTTTTCTGATTTTTTCTCTACCAACATAATTTATAAAACAATGTTTTAAAAATAAATAAATGAATTTTATTTTTAAAAAATATGAAATGTTCTTTACAACTTTAAAATGCTCTTTAAATGCTATTATTATTGTCAAAACAGTGATTCACAGTGATTATATCAATAAAAATTTGAAAGACAGAAAATGAAAACAGAAAGATAAATTCTGAGACTATTTAATGTTTCTGGATAGAGATGACAGAAAAAAAAAGTTACTGGAAGTATGGGGAGAAAGAATGAAAATATATAAGAAATATTAAGGTACAGAATTGACAGAAATTCTCTCTTAATTGTATGAGAAGAGGCAGGGAAGGAGCAGAGTCAAAGGTTCTTATGAAATTTTAAGTACCAGTGATTGAAATGAAGTTTAAAAAATCCATGGAATTTTTTTAATTTTTTTTTATTTATTTATTTATTTTACAAATTTAGGGCAAGGAACATACTCTGAAGATTTATTCACTATCTACTGCACCCAACCTTCTTCCTGCTTCACCTGTAGGATTGTGGTCATCTCTAGTTAATCCTGTATTTTTCTTCTATACCTGTAAATGGAATTTTTACAAGAGGAATTCCTTCATAATCACATAGAGATTAATCTACCCCAAAGCCCCAAACTATTAGTATGAGCTCTCAGAAAAGAACAGGAAACATGAAATCAGAAGATCATTATGACAATAAATTCCACATAGCCATAGTTAATAGTGATCCTCTAGGATAGCAGCCCTGAACAATCCTCTTCCCTGACAATACCAGACACCAACTAATAAATGTCTGAAATACCATTTAAAGACAGGTCTTTTGTATCCCAAAATTAATCTTTCATCTACACTACCATTCCTCTCAGGTAGAGAGAATACCATGAACATTGATGCAGGAACATGACAATGATGCTGACAACATTCATATTTCAAACTTCTTTTTTATTAAAAGGATAGGAAGAAAGTAAGGAAGGCAGGCAGAAAGGAAGGAAGACAGGAAGGAAGGCAGGAAGGCAGGAAGGCAGGAAGGCAGGAAGGCAGGAAGGCAGGAAGGAAGGAAGGAAGGAAGGAAGGAAGGAAGGAAGGAAGGAAGGAAGGAAAGCAGGAAGGAAGGCAGGAAGAAGGCAGGAAGGAAGGAAGGAAGGAAGGAAGGAAGGAAGAAGGAAGGAAGGAAGGAAGGAAGGAAGGAAGGAAGGAAGGAAGGAAGGAAGGAAAGCAGGAAGGAAGGCAAGAAGGCAGGAAGGAAGGAAGGAAGGAAGGAAGGAAGGAAGGAAGGAAGGAAGGAAGGAAGGAAGGAAGGAAAGAAGGAAGGAAGGCAAGAAGGCAGGCAGGCAGGCAGGAAGGAAGGAAGGAAGGAAGGAAGGAAGGAAGAAGGAAGGAAGGAAGGAAGGAAGGAAGGAAGGAAGGAAGGAAGGAAGGAAGGAAGGAATTGTTAAGGTTCAGGTCAATTCTCCTAGAGCCTCCACAGCTGTAGATTATAGCATCTGAAGGATTTGCAGGGCAGCCTTTGCTGACACAGGTGTGCAGACTGAGAATTAAATAAATTGGAGACAGAGGAAAGAGGAGATAGGACAGACAATGCAATGCTTCTCACTCAGAGAGGTCAATGAACAGCAACTGCCTCTCAGTCTCCTTATATCATCCTCTTACATGAGGAGATCCATTCTGCAGGTCTGGTTTGGAACTCCAGCAGCCACTGTTAGGTGGCTTCCATAAAATCCAACAAGGAAGGAAGGAAGGGAGAAAGGGAGGAGGGAGGGAGGAAGAAAGGAGCTCTCTCTTGTTCCTAGGAACAAATACAAAAAGCTCTGCTGTTTGACATTCAAACATATTCATAACATAGCTATCTCCTAACTTTCCAGTTTTATTACACCTTTCTCTCCAATGAATACTATTTGATACAGGGACACCACTAGTCCCTGGCTATTCCATAAACAAAGCCAACTCTCTCTCTCTCTCTCTCTCTCTCTCTCTCTCTCTCTGTATATGTATAGTCCTCCTGACTTCAGGGTATTTCTCATTAAGGATATTTTCTGGCTTTCATTCACTTATGGAACTTTCTTTTTCCTCTATTCCAACTATTGACCTCCATGTCTTCTTTAAGTCCCCCCAAAATCTTGCTTTTTATGTGAAATTTTTCTTAATTCCAATATCTTGTGTCTGTTAATTATTTTATATGTTTTCATGTTATCTCCCTCATTACACTTTAAGCTCTCTGAGGGCAGGGGGTCTCTTCTTCTTCTTCCTTCTTCTTCTTCTTCTTCTTCTTCTTCTTCTTCTTCTTCTTCTTCTTCTTCTTCTTCTTCTTCTTCTTCTTCTTCTTCTTCTTCTTCTTCTTCTTCTTCTTCTTCTTCTTCTTCTTCTTCTTCTTCTTCCCAGTGAATAGCACAATGTCTATCACATAACTAGTCCTTAATAAATGTTGATTGATTGATTTCCATGTGTCAAAGGTCCACTTGGTTCTATTATTTTGTATTCCATGCTGTGAAACAAAAGAAATTCCAGAAGTAGACCAATGAAACAATTTGTTCATCCTGGTGTTGTTTTCCTCTTACTTAACTAGGGATATTGCTCTACCCATCAGGTAAAATGAGTATCTATTAGGCATCTAAGTGTGTCAAGCACATTCATACCATTATGATAATCCCATTATTAGCACTTTTATCCTAATAAAAGCTTTAGACTTTTACCTAGTACTAGGGCAAATGCAAGTAATGGTTCAAGAACAACAAAGCAAAGAGAGCACAAAACCATTCGCCTCTGGTAAGCTAGTATTAAGGTGGCATAGAGATATAAGAACTAAAGGTTATCTTGAACATTAAGCCTTTCTCTCTCTCCCAATTTGTCACTGCTTTCCCTGACAAAATATTCTTATATTATTTGATGTATATTTATGAAGGTATTGGATATTATATATAATATATTGAATAAGTATAATTATTCATGATATATTGGATTATATTATGAAATATTGGATATACATGATTATGTATGATACATATTGGATTATGTATGATATATGTAATGTGATATATATGAACAGTAATATATGTGTATAAATAAGTATGATGCTATCAGATATTATAATAGTTAACTGGCTGATACTTAATTTGTTCCTGAGCTTATCTGTGTCTTTCTTGGGAGGGTGGTTTAAAATAAGATCTTTTTTTCAACCACCTTTTCTTCTCTACCTTTTATCTTCCTACTTCACAGAACTACCCTTTTAAAAATAATTAGTTCACTTTCAACTTAAAGGCAATACTATGAACTTCAAGTGACTGTTTACCTCTTTGCTGTTTTATATCATTTATATCAGATTAAAATTTAGTAGCACAGTCACCCTATTAGCAAAACCGTTCACATGCATATTTGGCTGTCTGACCTAATTTAAATTGTTTTGTATCTTTATGTAATCTCTGTTAACCTCCTCTATGTTGGAGGTAATTTCAGTATAAAAATAAATAATTATGTCCATAATATATACATATGCAGAGATAACATTGTAAAAAAATCAAACAATATATTTTGTATCTATTTTTAAGCCAAGATGGAGTTGTGCAAAAACAAGAGTTTTTTTGAGAAATCCTCTCAATTTTTAAAGACAGAAATATAACTGGTAACTTCAGTCCAAATTTTCTAATCCATATCTCATACTATATGCCAAGATAAACACAAAATGACTGTGTGACCTAGACATAAACAGTGATATCATAAACAAATAAGGCAATAGACAGCATAAATTTATGAAGAAAGGTGATGTAACTGTATGAAAGACAATAAGCAGGTAGTTTCGCTAGATTGTTGAGTATGTGGAAGGGGGAGATGGTATAAGAAAACTGGAATGGTAAGAAAGGGAATTGTGAAAAGCCCTAAATGCCAAGCATAGGGATTTATATTTGATCTTAGCAGGAAAAGGTAACAACTGCATCCTGAGCCATTATGCCATTTAATGTGTGAGATAGAAAGCTATCATCAGAAAATGAAAGTTGTATAGCTGGTCCAAGTGCTCTCTAGCTCTTGTAAAAGGACACATATACAGGTAAGTCATCTATCTCCTCTTCCTCTTCCTCCTTCTTTTTCTCCTCTCAATCCTTCTCCTCCTCCTTCTCCTTCTTATCATCATAAATAGCAATGGTTATATAGCATTTACATAGTACTTTATATACTTTATATGTTCTCTATATATGTTCTCACTTAAGCTTTACACACAAATCTTGTGAGCTACATGCTACTATTATCTCTATTTTACAGAAATGAAATTGAGTTACAGAATATCTCTGACTTGCTCAGGGTTACTCTGATGATATTTGTGGCACAATTTGATCTTTGATCTTCCTGTCTCCAAGTTCAGCCACCTATACAGCTGCCAGATCACCTACAATTGACTAAGTACCTAAAGACTTTTTCTATCCATAAAATCATTTCTTCCTATGAAACTAATGAGCCACTTTTTTTTTTCAATAAAACAGAAAGATCAGAGTAACTGGGCTATTGTTATTAAAGATAGTAATAACACCATAGATATTTATAGCACTTTTAAAAAAATAAAATAAAACAGAAAGGTATTAATTAGGCCTGTGATTAAAATGCTAAAATATGCTGAAAATATCTTCCTAGAAAAATTATTACCTTCTAAAAACCTAGCAAATAATAGGCAATCGACTTCAATTGTTTCAACATTAAAATTATTTAACACTACCATCTAGATATCTTTTTTATATCCTATGTGCGTTTAAGAACTGTTTGGCTGTGTATTTTATAACTGGTAACAAACAAACAAAAAAGTAGAATGAATTACACAGCAAATGATAAATACAGGTCAAACAGGTTTTAAGAGCAGTAGAATGGGGTATTACAATCCAAGGCTATTTACTGTAATGACAAAAAGAATCAATATAAAAGATTCAAATTTATTTTTGTCTATAGATACTGAGAAAACTCTGGGAAAAATTAACTAGAAATTTTATTCTCAGCACTATAAACTGCACAGCTCTTCCAGAAGGATTTATTCCATACATTTGGTCTTCTAAAACCAAAGGATAAGAAGTGTTACTGGTCACAATTCACAAATCTAGGGATTCTGTCTTCTTTTTATTTGGCATCTAAACTATGTGGAGTGTATAGCACAAGCTGTTAAATGCTTATCCAATTGGTTATTGTTTTTTTAAAAAAATGTACCACTGGTGTTTACTCACCTTAGATTGACACTTGGTAAAACCTGTGTTGTGGTCAAGAAACAGACCTATCTGTAGGATGAAATGACCAGATTTTATGACACTATTCGTTTCTAATGGTTTTTCTTCTAGTCTTATTGCTCTTCCTCAATCTCTTTCACTGGATCTAGGACACACCACGAACTGTGGGTAACTCACAAGATGTTATCCAAGATTCTGTTCTATTCTCCCTCTACATTTTCTCTCATAATCACAACTATTATGTTTTTAACTTTCATGTCTCTGTTGATTACTCACAGCTAAACAAACATATATATATATATATATATATTCACACGAGTACATATATATGTGTGTGTCTGTGAGTAATCAGCAGAGATGTTAGTTTTATATATATATATATTGCTTGAAACAGTAGAATTTAATGCCTAGTGAGCAAAAAAAAAAAAAAAAAAAAAGGAAAGTATAATGTTACTAGATGTAAGAGTAAAGTGAACTTCTGTGTAACAACCCTTTCTATTGAAACAAGGATGCCATTGGATATGGGGAATTTATTTCAGGAGCAAAATAACTCCTAGTTCTGTTTTTTTTTTTCTTCTCTCTACTTTGCTTTTCTGTTGTTTTTTAGTCAATTAAGCACATATGACTCTTCGTGATCTCATTTGTGATTTCTTGTCAATTATTGTGGAGTGTTTTGTCAACTGAAATAGTGATAATTAAATGACCTGTACAGGAACACAAAGCTAGTAAATATCTGAGACTAGATTTAAATTCAAGTCCTTTTGACTCCATACCTACAGCTCTATATCCACTGTCCTACCTAGCTGCTCATATCTTTTTTTTTTTTTAGTTAAATATGAAACTGTTTCCTTCCCTTACTACTTCGTACTACTTTTTTTCTAAATATTTTTTGTATTCATTATCACATTCAAACTTCACAGTAATTATGCAAAGTGATTAGGATAGATATCATTAGTTTCATTGGACAAATGCAGAAAATGAGATTAACAGAAAAAGGATCTAGGATAACATGTTAAGTAGTGGGGAAAGCAGTATCAAATTCCAACTTCCAACAATCAGTACCTTACTGGTCTCATTAAAATAAGTTACTTTTTAAGAGCTAGGTTACACAGTAAATAGAAATCTGGACCTGGAATGAAGAAGTATTGAGTTTAAATTCAGCTTCAGACATTCAATGAGTGATTCTGGTCAAGTCACTAAAAACATCAGCTTCATTTTTCTCAACTGTAAAATGGGAATATTAGCAATTATTTCAAAATGTTATGAAGAAGAAATGAGATAGTGTTTATAACTGTGTGAGACAGTGTAGGTAATTTATACATATTTTATTGGTTTGACTTTTTTTGTTATATGTTTGTCAGTATCATACAGTTTCCCCAGTTCTGTTTATTTCAATATGCTTCAGTTCTATAAAAGCAGAATATTCTGACAGAGCAATATTGTTGCAATGTCACAATTGTTTATTCTTCAATTGTATCACCAATTGTTTATTCTCCCATTGATTGATGCCTGTTTTGTTCCCAATTCTTTGATACTACAAAGATTTGTTTCATATGTCAAATAGTGAGATATCTAGGTAAAATTTTATAGTGTTTATATTTTTTGGATCACTGATAATTGCTTTCCAGAATGATTGGATCATTCCACCAGAAATATATTTGTAGCATCTTTATCTTTATAAATTAGAGCAAAATAATGAATTTTAAATGTTCATTTAGTGATACATAGGAGTGAATTATGTCAAAAATTGCAAAGTTCTATTTCATTATATTTGTATATACAATCTGGCTTCAGACCTCATCATTCAACTGAAACTTCTCTCCAAAATTAGCAATGATCCCTTAATTAGACTAAGTAATGTTCTATATCTACCATTTTTCTTGAATTTTTTTCAGTTTTTAAATGTGTCTTTCATCATCTCTTTCTTGATTACTCATTTCTCCCTAAGTTTTATGAAATTATTCTTTTCTGGTGCTCTTCCTTTTAATCTCATTGCTCCTTCTCAATCTCTTTCACTGGATCTAAATCACACCTAATTGTGTAACCTAACTGTGGTTAGTCTCAAAATGTTATTCAAGATCCTGTTCTCTTCTCCCTCTACATTTTCTGTTGTAAGCACATCAACTATTATGGTTTTAACTATCATGTCTCAATTATATCACACTTATCACATATATATATTTATTTATTTACATACATATACACATGACATTACATATTCAATGATATTCAATGTTATATAAGCATTTCAAATTCCATTGTTCCCAAAAAATATTTTTATTAATCTAATTTTTATTATTGAAGGTACTACCATTTTTTAAATCTTATAAACTCAAAACATCAGTGTCATCCTTGATTTCTCACTAGTGTTATATCTCATATCCAATCTGCTGTTAAACGTTGCCATTTTTACGTATATAATAACTTCCTTATATATCCTCTTCTCTCTATTCATGCAGTCACAATGCTTACTTTGATACCTTTGATATCTTCTTGCCTGGACTTTTGAAATAACTGTTAGATTGCTCCCTGCCTCAGGTATCTACTTACTCAAAACCATTCTTTACTCAGGAGCCAGATTGCTTCTCCTCAAGCACAGGTTTGATTATGCCTCTCCATTTCTATTCAATAAATTACTGTGTCTCTCCATTACCTCCACGATATAAAATCCTGTAATGGGCTGAGGCTCGAGTTGATGCACTGAGGTCCCAAGCACATGAGGCTAAATAGTAATTGGACTATATTCTATTAATATATATGCTTGGAGAAAGAATGGCCCCTGCCCACTCTTTGTGCAAGTCCTGATGTGTTGTATAGGAAATGATGTTTTTGGTGGGTGGAGACAGGGGAATGGAAAGGGAAGGGGAAGGAGAGACTGCTGGTTGGCATCTTGACACAGCTGCTCGCATTGCTATCACAATGGCCCTTCACCTCCAATCCCCCTCTACTAGCTGGCTTCCTGTCACAGCTGCCCATATTGCTATCACAATCCTTCTTCACCTCTACTGAGAATAAAGATTGAAGATTTTTCCCTTAACTTGAATTCCTAACTCTGGCTGATTTTAAATATATGGTCATCACACTTGGTGCCCAAGTGTGGGAACCAAGGACCCTACTTTCATTGAAGAAGTCTCCAGTGACCAGGAACTTAGGTGAGTATTGTAATAGACAAACAAGTTCTATTTCTTAAAGACTAAACTAGTAACCTTTTTTGGCTGAAATGGGACAGATCCTAGCTAAAGATTCTCCACCCCAACCCCTCCACCCCCACCCCCACCCAGGAGTGGTGCTATAGAAAGCCTGCTTAAGCTGATAGAAGATCAAGGGCTACTTATAACTTGGGAACAGACAACTAGCTTCTGGGTACATTAAATCCCACCTCCCCTTGGTTCTTAGAAAAAGAGCAAATCTCTCCATATAATTGGGCATTGATTGGGCAACAGCTCTCTGCACATTACAACAAAAATGGTCCTCATTCAATTTCTATAGAGGCATTCTATTTATACAATATAATACAGTTGGCCTTAAGAAACAATATAAGTTCTAGAAGAAAAGGAAAAAAACTCTAGGAATAGCCAAATGGGGAAGCCTGAGATAAAGGAGGAAGACAAAGAACAGACTAATGACCATATCCCCACAGGGCATGGAGACTTAAGTGAGGCTCAAGGGTGGGGTGAATCTGAGGCAGCCTCAGCCCCACCTGAGGAGCAGGTAATTGACTCTCCTCTGTCAACTCCACCCTCTGGGATGGAGTGGGAGGGGAGGATGGGGAGGAGGCAGTGATAGCACCAGCACCTCCCCCCTAGCATCCAGCTGCTCCTATGACTAGATTGCAAATGACTAATTAAGGCCAAAGCGGAAGGGAGAAATGTATTGGAATTGCAACACCACATTTTTCCTGTAATTCAACAGTTTAATTCTTCAGGTCAAGAAAGTAGAAGATACGCTCCTTTTGATATAGAAATCCTCAAAGACCTGAAAAAGGCTTGCACTCTTTATGGGACTACATCAGCTTATGTTAAGATGTTATTACAGAATTTGGCTTTTGAAATCTTGACCCCCTAATGACTGGAAATCTATAACAAGGATGTGCCTAGAACCTAGACAAAACTACTTGTGGCTTTCTGAATATAGTGAGCTCTGTAGGATACAAGCCCAACAAAATAGTCAAAGTGGAGTTCATGCTGCAATCACCTGTGACCTACTAACAGGTGTAGGTTCCTATGCAGACATCTCAGTACAGATTAATTATTCCATAGCAGCATATGAGCAAATTGCTGCTAATGCTATGAAAGAGTGGGCTTCTCTCCACAATGAAGATGACAAGGGTGGGGCCTTCACAAAAATAACACAAGGGCCAAATGAACCCTTTGCTGACTTTGTGGGATGTTTGCAGACAGCTATCACAAGAACAAATGGGGAAAATGTAATAACAGACATTTTGATAAGGCAACTTGCTAAGGAAAATGCTAATGAGGTTTGCAGAAGAATTATACTAGGACTGCACAAGGATGCTCCTTTAGAGGAGCTCATAAGACGCTGTGCCACAGTGGGCACAGGTGCCTTTTATAGCCAAGCTATGATGCAGACTTCCCAAGATCCGAACATGGGAAGACAGAGACCTTTTTGGTAATGGACTTCCAGAGAGACTCGTAGATGCTTTCAGTGTGGTAAAGTAGGACATCTGAAAGCTCAATGTTGGTATAGAGACAGGATGAGAAAACAGTGGGAGAACAAGAACCAATACCCCATGTCCAAAATGCAACAGAGGCTTCCATTGGGCCTCAAAATGTAGACAGATTCAGGAAAACGGGATGAGGGGCCCAGCCCCAGGGCCCAAGGCAAAAAACACTTGGGGCATGATGGCAGCCAATGGTGTACCCAGAGAGTGCCTAGAAGTTCAGTACCCAGACATGACCAATCAGCCAGAAAGCCATATGATGGGAGAAGGGGATTACACAATCAACCAGCCAGGAAGCAACCTGATGGGAAAAAGGAATTACAATTGGGGAAAATAGAGCTGTATGCAGCTGGGACAACTGAGATACCCCCTGGAGAGGTGAAATCTGTTCCTCTCTAGCCTATGGATCCCTTGCCTCCAGGCACAGTAGGCTTGACCATTTCACCTCCTTTTTGTACATACAAAACAGTATCCATCCACACACTAATGTGGGAAACTGGGGAATGTGTAGATAATATCCCAGTCACTAATACAGGTAGACAATGTGTGACTTATCACCCAGGAGGAGGAGTAGCATTAGGTTTACTCATACAGAATCCTAATAAGCAACCTGGCTATAGTCACCCAGACTCTGACTCAGACCACAAAATCCAGGAATATACTGGACAGCAGCTGTAACAGCTGACTGACCTATGCTCACAATCTATATAAATGGCCTACCATTAGAAGGCTTGGTAGACACAGGTGCAGATTGTACAGTTATTAGAGGTGCCAATTGGCCCAGTCACTGGACAAAGATTAAAGCAGACACCTACATGTCTGGAGTAGGAGGATCAATAGCAGCTGAAGTTAGTGCTGCCCCTATGAAATGGACTTTTGAAGGCAAAACAGGAGTCTTTACTCCTTTTATAGTTGAAAAAATACCCATCAATATGTGGGGAAGAGACATTTTATAGCAATTAGGGTTAAAAATGAGTACTTTGGTTTTTTAAGCAGGGCTGCTGTTGAAGGCCTGCCAACACTTTCACCTGTTCCTATCCAATGGAAAACTGATACACCAGTGTGGATAGAACAGTGGCCCTTAGGTAGCGATAAAATTCAGGCCTTATTAGATATAGTACAGGAGCAGCTTGAACAAGGGCACTTACAACCTTCTTTAAGTCTTTGGAATTCCCCAGTGTTCATTGTAAAAAAGAAATCTGGAAAATGGAGGATGCTCACTGATTTAAGAAAAGTGAATGAACAGATGGAAACTATGGGAACTCTTCAGCCTGGACTTCCATCTCCTACTCAATTGCCTAGAGAGTGGGCTCTTTGGGTCATAGATATTAAGGATTGTTTCTATTCTATCCCTAAGGATAAGGAAGATATGAAAAGATTTGACTTTTCAGTGTCTAGCATTAACTTAGCTGAGCCTTATAAAAGATATGAATGGACAGTTTTGCCACAGGGAATGAAAAACAGCCCCACTATGTGTCAAATGTATGTTGTTGCTGCTCTTGCTCCAGTAAGAAAAGCATTTCCAAAAGTTATGCTATTACATTATATGGATGATATATTGGGATGTGCACCTGAGGAGCAAATGCTAGAAGCATATCTACAAAAGACTATAGAAACAATAAGATACTACAAATTGTACATAGCTGAAGAAAAATTTCAAAGACATGCTTCTTTTCAATATTTAGGATATGAAGTATACCCTAAGATGCTTACAGTACAAAAACTATCCTTAAGAACAGAGAAGCTAAACACCTTAAATGGTTTTCAGAAATTGATAAGCGATATCCAATGTATGCGACCACTGTTAGGCTTGACTACCTATCAGTTACAACCATTATATGACATTTTAAGGAGAGACAGTGCTTTAAATTCACCATGCCAGCTTATAAAAGAAGCTCAAGAGGCTTTGAGAAAAGTTGAACTGGCTTTATCCAATGTGGTTGAAAGAGTCATTCAAAAACCCTTGAAAATATCAGTTTTGCCATACAAGAGGCACCCACAGCAGTCCTTCATCAAAGAGACAGTGTGATAGAGTGGGTGAACCTCCCGGCACAACCAGAACAAAGCCTTACTCCTTACCCAGTGCTTGTGGCTAGAATTTTATTAAAGGCCATTAAGTGAGCAGTACAATTATCTGGGATAAGACCTGATAAGATATACACCTTTTACATCAATACACAAATTAATGTGTGCTGTGGAACCATCCCAGAGTGGCAAATTTTATAAGCCATGGCTCCAAATTTAAGACACGGATCTCCATTAAAGATAACCAGACTTTTACATAATTGGCAATGGATTCTTGAAGAAAAAGTTTCTAAAGTTCCTCTTAAAGGACCAACTATCTTTACAGATGCATCCAAACATAATATTTGTGCTGTATGCTCTCATGACTTAACTCTTATGAGAGTAGTTAGAATTCCTTTTCAGTCCACTCAGCAGAATGAATTGTATGCGATCATTCTAGCTTTTATTATCCAGGAGACATAAATATAATATCTGATTTGGCCTATTCAGTAGGTGTAGTACAAAGAATTGCCACAGCCCAGATAAAATTTGCAGCTTCTAATATATATCAGCTCTTTAAGGAACTTCAAGAGCAAGTGAGAAAGCATCCAGGAAAAATTTATATCTTGCATGTCCACTCACATAGTGGACTTCCAGGTCCTATTTTTGATGGGAATTCAAAGGCAGATAGCCTTTTAACTACATTAGCCAGTACACCTTTATTTCAGGAGGCCCAGGAATCCCATTCTAAATACCATCAGGCTGCTCGAGCTTTGCGTTTATAATTTGGGATAACAAAAGAGGAAGCTAGGAACATAGTAAAAAGCTATACAGCTTACCTTCCTTTCCATGCTCCTACACTGCCTCCATGGAAGAACCCTCGTGGTTTGAGACCCAATGAAATCTGGCAAATGGATGTGACCCATTATAAATCTTTCGGTCGTCTGTCTTTTATCTATGTTGTGGTAGACACCTTTTCAGGATTCACTTTTGCCATACCAGCAGCAAAAGAGACAGCCCAAGTGGTCACTGAATTCCTCACACAAGCATTTGCCATTATGGGTGTGCCACAAGCAATAAAAACAGACAATCATCCTGCATATACCTCCAAACATTTTGCACACTTTTTTGCACAGTATAAGATTTTACACACCACTTGCAAGGACAAGCAATAGTAGAGAGGAGAAACAGAGACATTAAGACACTGCTCCAAAAACAAAAGAAAGGGGAAGCCACAAGTAACCCTAGAGAACTTCTAAATCTAGGCCTTTATACTATTAACTTCTTGATTTTTGACAAAGATGCACTGTCTCTGGCAGACAGGTTTTATAACCCACCGGAAGGGCAGTATCCAGTGCGAGCAGCTCCACTATCTTTAGATAATCGCCAGGTCATGTGGAGAGACCCAGAAAGTGGAGAATGGAAGGGACCAGATAGGCTAACTGCTTGGGGAAGAGGGTTTGCTTGTATCTCTGCAGTTGGAGAAGGAATCAGATGGGTGCCAATGAGCCATATTCCCCTTGTCCATCGCAGAGAGACAAAGCAGAACCTTGAAACAAAGGAGAAGACCCAAGAAATATCTGGTGGTTCTGTTGCTGATTGTGCTCACCATTGAAAGAGCGTGGCAGTTATGGCATTTGACTCGTGGACATAGAAAATTGTTGGACTTCAAAACCCTCAGGAATCATTGGATTCTCTAAGACATGAGAAGATTGTTGTTGGACTTCAAAACCCTCAGGAATCATTGGATTCTCTGAGACATAAGATTGTTGTAGGACTTGACAGCCCTCAGGAATCATTGGATTTTCTGAGAAATGATAAGACTGTTACAGGACTTCAAAATCTGCTGGAATCATTGGATTCCCTAACTCCTAAAAAGACTTTTGCAGGACTTCAAAAAACTTTGGGGTATCGTTGGATTCCCCGATATGTGAAGCAATGGACAATAGATTGGCTGCTAAAGAAGGCATATGTGTGACTGCTGTTTACATACTCTCCTTCTAGGACTTCTGGCAATCTTTTACAACACCATGTTGATTTATATTATTTGTTATACCATTACTTGTGTGTGCAATTCATATTTGTTACACCACATCAAGCCTGCACTGACTGTGGGGAGAGTCATCACTAATAGTCTCTGCATTATTGCTGTGTGCTTGTGTAAGACCTCCCATGCTGATGGGTTTGTGCATACCTGTTTCTAATAAGACCCTTCAGCCCAGAGACTTGCTAGCAACCCCCTTTGGTGCTTTTCATCTCCCTTCCTGAGATGTCAGGAAAGGCGTAATTATCTCCTTTTTAGTGCTTTCACCTCCCTTCCTGAGAATTCAGGGGGGTATGATCACCTCCTTTTCGGTGCCTATACCTCCTTTCCTGAGAAGTCAGGGAGGGTGTGATCACCTCTCCTTGGGGGCTCTGACCTCCCTGAGGAGTCAGGGATGGTAAGACCACCTGTGTTCTAAAACAAAAGAAAGAGGGAGATGTAATGGGCTGAGGCTCAAGTTGATGCACTGAGGTCCCAAGCATGTGAGGCTAAATAGTAATTGGACTATACTCTATTAATATATAAGCTTGGAGAAAGAATGGTCCCCACAAGTCCTGATGTGTTGTATAGGAAATGACGATTTTGGTGGGTGGAGGCAGGGGAGTGGAAAGGCAAGGGGAAGGAGAGACTGCTGACTGGTGTCTTGACACAGCTGCTCGCATTACTATCACCACGGACCTTCACCTCCAATCCTCCTCTACTAGATGGCTTCCTGTCACAGCTGCCCATATTGCTATCACAATCCTTCTTCACCTCTACTAAGAATAAAGATTGAAGATTTTTTTTTCCCTTTACCTGAATTCCTGACTCTGGCTGATTTTAAACATGCAGTCATCACAAAATCCTATGTTTCTTATTTTAAAATTTCACTCTCTGCTCCCTTTCAAACTTTGTAGATGTATTATCATATTTCACTCTTCTTCCCATATTCTATAATGCACTTTCACATAGGCAGTTTGCAGCCTTACATTTTTGTTGACTCCATGAATTTTTATTTATTTCTCCTATTTCTTCCACTCTATTAAAAAAAAATTAATTGGCATGAATTTAAAATTCAGTTCAAATCCTACCTTCTATAGGATGTCTTTCTTGATTCTCTTGTTTCCTTTTTACTCTTAAAGTCCTTCAGTTCATACTATATATAACTCATATACACAGTCATTTGTATATTTTCTTCCACAATATGATGTAACTTCCTTGAAAGTAGGGACTATATTACTCTTTTTTTGTATTATATCCTGCTCTTGGAGGATTCTGGGAAGACCTCAAAGTAGATCAGAAAATTTCAGGTTCTTCAGATTACCCCCACAAGAAGAACAAATTTATACTTCAGGGTGAACAAAACTGGTGAAAAACAAAGATTTGGGGCAGAACGGAGGTTGTCCTGGGACAATTTGAAAAGACCTGAAGAAAGAACCCAAGTAAGACTGGGATTCATCTTCAGAAGGTAGCAAACTAAAAAAAGCCACTTCTATCCCAAAGAATAAGATTAAATGGTTACCTGCCCAGAAAGAATTTGTAGAACTCAAAAAAGACTTTAAAAGTCAAGCGATGGAGACTGAGGAAAAACTAAAATAAATAAATAAATGAATGAATGAACGAATAAATAAATAAATAAATAAATGAATGAACGAATGAATAAATAAATAAATAAGAACCACTCAGGAAAAATAAGAAGATTATGGGGTGGGGGGTGGGGAAATTGACCAACTATTAAAGGAAATAGAGTCTTAAGAAAATAATTCTTTGAGAATTGGAATTGGGCAAAGGGAAACCAGTGAAGCTACAAGAAACCAAGAAGTAACAAATCAAAATATAATAAATGAAAAAAAAAAAAAAAACAGAACAGAATGTAAAACATAATATAAGAAAATCAATAGATCTGGAGAACAACAAAGCAGAGAAAATATAGGAGTAATTGGACTACCTAAAAGCTGTGATTTTAAAAAAAATCATAAAACAATAGTGCAAGAAATAATCCAAGAAAATTACCCTGGAATGATAGAACATGAAGGGAAAATAGAAATATAAATAATTGATCTCCATCTCAAAAAGATCTTTTGTGGAAAACATATAGGAAATGTATTGCCAAATTTCAAAACTCTCAGATAAAAGAGAAAAATTTGCAAGAAACAAGAAAAAAAAATTCAAATATGCTGGAATTACAATTAGAATTGTAGAGGATTTATCAGCAGCCACAATGAAAGACCTCAAGTCTTACATTAATTTATGCTGCAATCAAAAGAACTTGACCTGTGGCAAAAAAGAAGGAGGAGGAGGAGGAGGAGGAGGAGGAGGAGGAGGAAGAGGAGGAAGAGGAGAAGAAGAAGAAGAAGAAGAAAGAAGAAGAAGAAGAAGAAGAAGAAGAAGAAGAAGAAGAGAAGAAGAAGAAGAAGAAGAAGAAGAAGAAGAAGAAGAAGAAGAAAGAAGAAGAAGAAGAAGGAAGAAGAAGAAGAAGGAAGAAGAAGAAGAAGGAAGAAGAAGAAGAAGGAAGAAGAAGAAGAAGGAAGAAGAAGAAGAAGGAAGAAGAAGAAGAAAAGGAAGGAAGGAAGGAATTATATCCAGAAAAATTATTCAGAATATTGAATGAAAAAAATGGACATACAACAAACTTGCAAATGTTCAGGATTTTGTCTCAACCAAACCTGAACTTAATAGAAAAGTTAATGTATAAGAGTCAATATCAAAGATTAATTTAAAAGAATTTTTAATCATGGAAATATATCCCATATGTTTATGGTTGATATCAACTATTGGGTAGCTCAAAAGAAAGATTGGAACAGAGTTGAGTATGATCTGACTCCAAAAAAAGAAACTGTCTAGGATAAGGTAAAAATAATAATTATATTATATAAATGAGACGCAGAGGAAGAATAGACACAGAGGCATTAGAAAGGGGGGCAGGACTCATGGTTCTGAAAATCTACTCTTATTGGGAATGGGTTAACTAGACAATAATACATATATATACCATGAAGATTATAGTATCCTCCAAAATCTATAAGAAATAAGGCTGAGGGATTAGGATATTGGATATTGGATGGGATGAAGAGGGAAAGAAAAGGTGGGAGGAGAAGATAAGGGTGGGATCATTGAGTGGGGGAAGGTTAAATAATAGCAAGAGAAATTAAGGAGCAGAATTAAAGTGGAAGATTTAGTAGGGATTGGACATAAGATATATACACAAAGACTACAAAAAGAATCAGGAGTAGAATTTATTAGAAAAAAAGTAGGATTATTAATTATTGATACTTAAAGATTCAATCAATAGGGAAATCTACATCATTTATCAGCCCTATTATTATTGTTTTAGATACACATTTACATATGCATATATATGTGTGTGTATGTGTCTAAGAATATGTATGTATGTAGATAGGTAGGTATATGTATATATGTGTGAATATATTTATTCTTAATTCTAGCCTGTTTGGGAGAGGTGGAAAAAAGGGGGGAAAGGGAGAAATAGAATAAAGTAAAATGTGCACAACAGAGAATAAAAGAATAACTTACAAATAAGGAAAGGGAAGATGGACACTCATGAATACAATCTTTCTATTATTATTGAAATGGAAAGTTATTATTATATATTTTTAAACCTCCCTTGTATTCTGCTGGGCACATGACAATCCTTTTTTTTTTTTTTTAATTTTGTTTTGTTTTCATTTTTTTCCTTTTTTCTCTTTCTTTTCATATTCTGGGTTTTTTTTTCTTCTTTTGTATCAAGTTCAATTTTTAGAAAGTAAAAAAAAAAATAATACTGACCTCTGACCAAAGTGACCAAAATAAATATATATTAAATCCTTAATAAAATTTGTCAACTCACTTACTGACTAATCTCTAGTTTTTGAAGGCTATAACAGTGGCATGCAAGATTTATATGATGAGAGTTCTTGCTATACAAGGAAGGACCAGCCTAACAAAGCAGGAAAATGTTGATTACAGCAAAGTTTATCACCAAGTGAGTTTTTTTTTTTTCTCTTGATCATAGCAACTCATGGGAGAAGTGGACTAAGGTATGGCCATATTGCAATTCTTACTGGTAAAAAGGACCTATTATGCACATTTTTGAAAGTACATGTTTAAAAAGTTGTTCTAGGTATAATTTCTGTCAGAATGCATTTCAGTTTTTCAACTAATCATTCTTCAACAACAATAAGAAGTTCTAGTCTACATTATTTATGATTTTTTTTCAAAATGTATTGGCATTTATTGGGTATAATTATTTTGATTCTTCCTAATCTGTTCCTGATACCTAGCTCTAGCTAAACTCATGACATTTCGAATGATGTTATAAATAAACTTTATTATCATGATTTTTAATATTAATGATTATTTCCCTTTTTGCAAGAATTTAAATATTTTATTAGATAGTCATTTGTTATGTTATCTGTTTTTTCTCTCATTCCCTGACTTAGAAAGTACAACTATATTTCTCTCCTAAAATTTTGTATGTTCTAACATTTTTATTACTGAGTCATTTTTCAGTCTTGTTTAACTCTGTATAATCTGATTTTGAGTTTTCTTGACAAAGAATCAAAAGTACTTTCCTATTTCCTTTTCTAGATCATTTTACTGATAAGAAAATTGAGGAAAACAGTATTAAGAATCTTGCCCAGGGTCACAAAGCTACTAAGTATTATATAAATATTAAATAAGTCATATTCAAACTCAAGAAGTGAGTCTTTCCAACTCTAGACCTGACCTGGCACTCCATCAACTAAACCAAGTATATGAGTGTTTTAACTGGTATCACAAGATTTTGATAGTTACTGCTTGTAAATGTAGTTTGAGGTCTGAAAGTGATGAGTCTCCCTTAATTCCTGCTTTAAAAAATAATCCCCCTTTCTTTCTCTCGACATTGTACTTTGTTGTTGTTTGTGTTTAAAATGAATCTTGACATTATTTTGTCTGGTCTGTAAAAGATCCCTTTGTCAAATTGATTGCTATAATACTAAATTTATAAATAATTTCATTAGTAATATCATTTCTCATTAAATTGACATGGTTAAGTCATGAGCATTGACTATCCTTCCAATTGTTTGTTATTCTTCATTTTGTAAAGTAGCATTTTGTAAAACTATCTAAATAAGCATTGCATTTATGCATATACTTTAGTAGAATGGCTGCCAGACACTTTTATGTCTTTTGTTAATTATTTTGAATGGGAACTACCTTTCTATTATTCCTTCTCAGATCTTTTTATTACTCAGTAGAAATAAAATTGATTTGTGTTGATTCGTTTTCTATCTTGCATCTTTATTAAAGTTATTAATTGTTTCAATTAATTTCTTTGCTGAGGGTTTTGATATTCTAAGCAAATCATGTGTTATCAGTAAATTTTTCATCTATCTTTATTGTTAAAAATTTCAGAACTATATCAAATAACATCTGGAAAAAAATGTTTGGTTTACTCCTATATTGAAACTGATTTTTTACTCATATCATATGATACTAGATTTCAGTTTTAGACATATTTTATGATAAAACAAATTTCTTTTTTCATGTTGTATAAAGTTTTTAGTACCAATCAGTGTTTTACTTTGTGAAATAATTTTCCTGCATTATTTAATAGAATCACATGGTTTTGAATGTTTAATATGATTAATCATTTTGTTTTTCTAATGTTGCCTCTTATTACAAATATTTTATGAATACATTTCTATAAATAGTTATTATCCTTTTTGCCAGAATCTAAAATGTTTATTTGATTTTTTTTTTTTATTATTCTCAATCATTTCCTGACTTAGGAAGTATGAAGGTATTTGTCTTATACAATGAGTTTGGTAGAATGTTTTCTTTCTCAATTCAATTTTTGAGCATAAAATTTTGTTATCAGTATTATTTACTCTTTAAAAATTAAATAAGGGATAGTACAGAACATGTCAAGCTAAGCATCTATTACTATCTGTGCCAATGCTGAGGCCTCAAAGAAAGTCTTTGTTATTCCTCAGAATATTACTAAGGCGAAGGAAGTGGCTCAAAGCTGGAGTGTTTCATGAAAAACACAAACAAAACCATTAATGTTTCAGAAAAAAATATATAAATCAGTTTCAAGACCTTTTCCTGATTTTGTCAGAGATAATATGGGTTCCAGAGCTGATGCTGGCAGTGGGGTATTTTCCATTTGCAGGCATCTTTCATGCAAATAATATAAGAAGTAGAACTATACAATTGTGATGACTGAGAAGCAAAAATGGATGTAGAGTTCCAGAAAAGACTCAGAATCAAATGATTGCCCCCTTGCATTAAAAGAAAAGAAGTTTAAAAAAAAAAAAGAACAGACTGACTAAGACAGTCAAGAAGGAGCAACAGAAGCCTAAGGAAGATTCTCACCATTTTCAAGGGTATTGTCCAATATCAGTAAAGGGGCAGTGAAAGAGGGAAAAGTTCAATTTTGTGGTAGGGAGGTGATGATGATAATGGTATTGGGCAGATATGCATGCCATTGGCTTTACAATCCAGAGTCCATTATATTTGACATGTTCTTCCAAGGTCAAAGGGTTCTGCGGTGATACATTTAATAGGAACACATTTCGAACTAGTCATGGCATAACTGTGCAGTCTGATCAATCATGTAACAGACCAGTGTTTGTTACTAAAGTAACAGGACTACTTATAAATGTGAGGCATCCCAAGGTTCTCTCAAGCAGAGTCTTCCTTGACATTGTAGTGGCTATAAAAATAGTGTTAAATGGCTTCCTACTGTGGAAGCATATTTTCAGGGATTTTAAAAATGATGGGGCTCTTGTAGAAGTTTTCATAGGGTAAAGGGCAGAAAATTTATGGAGTTTGTTTGGATATAATAAACACATGAATACATACATTTAAAAAGTTAAATAGGATTATCTTATAATTTTTCCTGAAGAAAAATTTTTCCTGTTCAATTTTCAGCTTTCAATTTGTTCAGCTGTTTCAATTATTCCTTTACAGCTAATTATTTTTTCTCTATCTAGTTATCTAATGACAACATGTATTTATTCTTGGACTTATTTCAGTGAAATCCATTCAGAACAAATAAATTTAAGTGGTTAAATGTTATGGTTCTATATATAAGTCTGAAGTTCATGATAAAATAAAACAAAATCATTTATACTCAGTGCAACATAATCAAGTCAAAAAGTAGAGGATAGCCTTCAATTTCATTAGTAATTTTCTTTATCAGATGGGAATATGGTCTCTTTCACTTATCTATAACTGAATGTTGTTGAGAGCTAAATGGGTATCTGCATGTTTGTGTGTGCGTGAGTGCATGTGTGTGTGTTGTTAATATCTACTATTAGATAGTTCTGACACCAAACAGGAGAAACCTAGATAATTTCTCTGTCTTTATTTCTGTTTCTGTAACTATTTTTTCTTTCTCTCTGCTTCTGTTTGTGTCTGTCCATCTCTGTCTCTTTGTCTTTGTCTCTGTCTCTGTCTCTTACTCTGTTTCTCTCTCCCTTTGTTTTTTCTCTCTTTTTTCCTTCTACTTTTCCTCTGCTTTCCCCTCTTTCTTTTTGTCTCTTTTTTCCCTATTCCTACCTCATTCCCTTCCTTCTGCTTCTTTCTTCAAAACTACTTGCTCAAGCTTTATGAATATATGATCTTAGGACAGAAGCCAGAAAGGCAGACTTGGCCACCAGGTCATTGCCTATCTAGTATGGCTGATAGGTGACAGAAGGAAAAGCCCACTCCATGTTAAAATGCTTGAAATTTAGTAATAATTTTGAAAATACTTTTCTGCCTAGGGCAGAAGTAGGACACTTATGCATTGTTGGTGGAGTTGTGAACAGATCCAACCATTGTGGAGATCAATTTGGAATTCAAAAAGTTATCAAACTATGCATACTCTTTGAACCAGCAGTATTACTACTGGGCTTATATCCCAAAGAGATCTTTAAAAAGGTAAAGGAACCTATATGTGCCAAAATGTTTGTGGCAGTCCTCCTTGTAGTGGCCAGAAACTGGAAACTGAGTGGATGCCCATAAATTGGAGAATGGCTGAATAAATTGTGGTATATGAATTTTATGGAATATTATTGTTCTGAAAGAAATGACCAGCAGGATGATTTCAGAAAGGCCTGGAGAAACTTACATGAACTGATGCTGAGTAAAATGAGCAGGACCAGGAGATTATTATATACTTCAACAACAATACTATATGATGATCAATTCTGATGGACGTGGCCCTTTTCAACAATGAGATGAACCAAATCAGTTCCAATAGAGCAGTAAATGAATTGAGCCAGCTACACCCCGCAAAAGAATTCTGGAAATGAGTATGAACCACTTTATAGAATTCCCAATCCCTCTATTTTTGTCCACTTGCATTTTTTATTTCCTTCACAGGTTAATTGTACACTATTTCAAAGTCTGATTCTTTTTGTACAGCAAAATAACTGCATGGACATGTATACATACTTTATATGTTATACTTTAACATATTTAACATGTATTGGTCAACCTACCATCTGCGGGAGGGGGTGGGGTGAAGGAAGGGGAAAATTGGAACAGAAGGTTTTGCAATTGTCAATGCTGTAAAATTACCCATGCACATATCTTGTAAATAAAAATCTATAATAAAAAAGGAAATACTTTTCTACACAAAAATAATTTTAATAACTTAAGGACCTAGGATTTTACTCTAACTGAAACTACCTCTTTACTACTACAGTTTATTATCTGTTTACAACCTACTAGATTGGCTTGTGAAGTTTCTGTAGTCAAAAGTCATAGCATTGTGGGTAATCACTCATCTCAGTAAAAAGATAAGAATAAAAGTTGGGACCAAAAATAATTGTGGTTACTCATGTCCTACTATGTTTTAATTCCAAACCTTTATATTTAACTTCATTCAGAAAATATAGTCTAATAAAAGCACATTTACAAAAGAAGCTAGGCTGTCTTCAGAGAGTAGACACAGTCCAGTGTCAGGTCTTCATAGTTTTTAAGACCTTTTCAGACCTTATACTTTGCTGCTATGGTATAGCAAGAAAATAGTCTGCATGACATAGATCCAAAAAATTTTAGAATCAACTACAGCCTTAAGATAATTCAAAAAGTAGTTTAGTCTTAGGATATATCAAGAATGAATAAATGCTTGAAGAAGTGAATAAATGAATGGATGGATGAATATTATGTGGTTACTAGATGTAAAGCAAAGCATTTAGGATATAAATACAAAAACAAAGTCTGTCAGTGCCCTGATGTTGCTAAATTTAATGGAGAAAATAATACCCAGGAGAGAGTAATGAGCAAGGGAGAACACTGTGAAAGAGTAAGCCACAGAAACAATGAATAGGATCATAGAGGAATAGATCAAGATTACTCTCCCCTCCCCAAAATACCATTCAGGAATTTTAGCAGAGTATATCTGATCATAATTTATGATTGCAGAATGTGGATGTGGGTGAGAGTAGGGTAAAGATAACAGTGAGCATGCTGAAAAAAAGGCTTTGGAGATACCAGAGAATGAATGAGGTAAAATGTCATTCCTGAAATAATATTCTGGGAGAAAAAATCGCCAATCAGGAGAGTGAGTACCAAACATGAACATTTCTCCAAAATATGATCTCTTATGTGGCATGACACTAAAAGGCTTTAGAATTGGCAGTGAATGGACAGGAAGAAATAACCTGGAATCACATTGTCTAGACTGTGGAGGTAAGACTTCTATTTAACTCTGCTCTAGGCAGGCCATATCTAGAATATTGTTTTCACTCTGGGGCACCAAAATTTAGAATAGACATTGATAAACTGAACTATGTCTAAAAGAGAGCAACTAGAGTGATGAAGGGTTTTGAAAAGGTCAGTTGAAGAAAATGGAGATTGTATTTTGAAAAGAAGAAAATTCAGGGGATACATGAGAGCTGTCTCAAAGTATCTGAAAAACTGTCATTTGGAAGAGAGATTAGATGTGTTGTTCGGCCCCCACAGGGCAGAATTAGGAACAATGACTGGAAATTTTAATGAAGCAGATTTCAGTTTAACATAGGGCAAAACATCTTGACAACTAGACCTGTCCAAAAGTGGAATGGACTGCCTTGGAAATTGATGGATTCTTCTTCACTAAAGAATTTCAAGTAGATGCTGGAAGATATCTTTCCTATATGCATTACTGTAGGAGGATTCCTTTGTTAAATATAATTGTGCTAGTTCACCTCTATGCTACAATGAAACATCAGAGTAGGTTTGATGCAGATTTCTATAAAGGTAAGGGATTATTTATTATGAATCTTCTAGTAATACCTATATCTACTATAGTAGATATAGGTATTATGTGACCAAAGAACTAACACAGGAAGGATATCCTATACATATACATATGAATGAATGTGTGTATATTGTGTATTTATATATATGCATGTGTATATGCATTTTTGCTTTGTGGGAATCAATAGAGGGTGTGGGTCAGGCTGATGGCAGAAAGTCATTAAGACAACATTTATAATACAGGGTGCTAGTTGGGACCAGGGATAAATAGGGTACATGTGTGTTGCAAGGAGAGGAATTGGAAGAACTGAACAGAAAGCTGGAAGGGGGAGGATGAAAACACTGAAATATGATTTATCTGATTCACGGCAGAACATTTTCACATGGTCTCAGATTCAGGGTTTTTTTTTTCCTTTAATGTTGAAAGCCATTTTCATTTTTGCAATGTTTGTTCTATGAGGGTGTCCTACTTTTTTTTGCCCTATTTTTCCATGATCAGAGATTATTAAGATGTCCTCTTATCTGATTTCCAGCAGACTCAGCATTACATTTTCATACATAAACCTCGGTTATTTGTATAGAAGGATATGTTTTTACTTCCAAACTTGAAGCATGAAGTTAGAAAATACTAGAAAGGTCCCAAGGAATTATATTTTTAATCAGCAGAATTAATAGAAATACATTACCAAAGCTGGGAAAGAATTTTTTTTTCTTTAGAATCATAATTCTAGTAATTGCTAGTGCTATATTACTGACACATATGGTGACTGGGGGAAAAAAATCACCCAATCCAGATGTTTAGTTTCTTTTAAATGTTTGAGTAAAGTTTTGACTAACTGATTTATATGAATATAAACATTAGAATAAGCTTTTTCAGGAAAGCAATCATGCCTTCCTCTTACATATCCCCAAATTCCCAGTAACAAACTAAGCATGTTGTAGACAGTTAGAAAATAAAAGCTGCATTAGAAATTTTCCCAACCACCTGAGAAATATCTACCTATCTTATCAAGTCCTATTAACACCTTTATAGTTTTTTTTTTCAAAATCAGAGAAATCACTCAATCAATTAAATACAAAGACTTTTTAAAAAAATAATTTTCTTTGTGTGAAACAATATACTAAATACTTGGGGTAGGAAGACCACCAAAAATTTTTCCATATCATTTTTTTCTAGAATTAATGAAATGCACAGGCTTTGCAAAACATATTATTTCCCCAAATTTGTGCACTAATATCTAGGGGGAAAAAACCCAATAATTAAGTTAGTGAATCATGTAGCTTTAGAGTAGAATTAGACTGTGAGGTCTTTGAAAGCAAGCACTGCCTTTTACCTTTCTTTGTATCTCCCATGTCAATCAGTGTCCAACTCATAGTAAGTACTTAGTGCTATGCTTTTTGAATGACTTAAGGGCACTGGAGGCCATCAGACCCATATCTGCCTACTTGAAGCATAATTCCTCTCCAAAATATGTCTAATAAGAGATCAACCATCATTAATCTGACCATTTCCCAAAACAGGATATTCACTGTTTCTAAAAGCAGTCTGTTTCACTCTTGAACATTCTGAATTATTAGGAAATTTTGCATCATATTAAACTGAAATCTTGTCTCTGCTAACTTTTACTCATTGTTTCTAGTTCTGTGCTTTAGTTATAAGAGTTAAAGTCCCTCCTCCATGAAAAACTCATCAAAAAAACTGAAAATTGGAACCTTGCTTTCCAATCTGCACCCCAGGTTTCCTTTTGTTTCTTTAATGAAATATGCCAGCTTCCTTTAGCTAATCTTAAAAGTGACAGACACATATTTGAAGAAAGCTGTTTTTGTAGATCTTAAACATATAGACAATGTATTTCAAATAAATCAATAATTTGATTATATCTATCAGCCATTTTAGACAAAATAAGGAGTGGGCTGAGTACATAAAGTTTTGTGTATGGTATGTTCAACACTAGATTTCTCTCCCTTCTTTTCCCTCTCTCTCTCCTTTCCTCCCTTCCTCTCCAGCACCCCATATTTGAAAACTAATTCATTAATTTGGGGAAATCCATGAAGAGACTTTTCAAATATCTTTGTAGTGGCATACTTATTTATATCTCTTTATATTTTAGTTCTCTGATTCCTTATCTCAGCCTTATATTTTGCTTTTTTTCATTTTACCTCTATTAACATTATGAACTGTTACAAGGAATAGAGTGCCATAATTTAGCATCTTCAATTATTTCATTACATCTTTAAAACAGTTACTTTTTTAATGTTGATTAAAAAGATGAAAACTTGATATGATGTTAACAATCCTCCTTAAAATTATTAAACAGATTATAAATTACCACAGGCCCTCATATTCTCTAACTATTATTATTGTCTAATATGTTATATTCTATTTTCAGGGCACTAGAGATAGTTAAATACAAAAATGTACAAGTAACTAGAGATTGGACTTAGAGTATATTACTGCTTATTTTCTCCACAACATTTTGAAAGCATACATCTCCAATAGAGTGGCCAATCTCTAAACCCATTTTTACATGTATAAAATAGCTATTCTGACAAATAAAGCAGAATGTGATTTACAGCTAGGGAGATGAATGAATATTTCAGAACTGAAGAAATGTGATTTAACTAAAGAATGACATATGATTACAGCTTGCCTCAAGCCACCTGTGATATTAAAAATAAATTAAATCCTTTGGAAAAAAGCAAACCTTTCAGCTTCCTCACTAGTCCTTAAGCTGGATGTTTATTACTTTGGGACTAGAAGCTTAGAAAGCTAGTCTTACATAGATTGATTCTTGCAATCTTTGAGAGCAAATTTATTTACATGGGAAGGGAGTCACAGCATCCTCCTCAAATAGTCCTAAACCTCTATTTCCTAATCTTTCCTCATTCATTTCCTAGGAGCCTGGTTTCCATCTTCCACACAAGAGTGGAAGCATTCTCTATTTGGTTACACCTGCCTGCCTCACACATTTGTAGATATATTTTGTTGAGAAAACACAAGTGAAGACAACCACTTTGTAAAGTGCATGGTCTGGAGAAAGTCATTCAACTAATGCAGGAAGTTTATACTGAAAGTAGACAGAATCTAGATTGGTTCATTTTGAAATAAAAGAATTAGTTGAAAGAAAAGAAATTGATGATCTAATTTTAAAAGTTTGTCTTAGCAGTCAGCTTTATGATTAATTTTGGGATAGTATATGGAACCAGTGAAATATACAAATATTTTGGCAACTTAGCAGAGGATATGACTGGGAAATCAATGAGGAAAAAGAAAATTCACTGTTTCACTTACTTTATACCATAATTATGGCCAACTTTATGTATAAACAATGTGGGAAGTTGCTTGAATGTGAGATTTTTAGGGTAGTGGAAAGATTACCTAACATTTAGATACCTAAATGAATGCATGGATATGTGTATAAGTATGAATGGAATCATGTGTGTATGTATATACTTACATAAATGCTATAAAGAAACATACATGAGATATATTGTATGCATACAAACATACATACATACATATTTATGTGTATGCATGATAATATGTACAGATAGGTATAATATGTGCTGTGAGAAAGGACTGATGAGATCCCAGGTATTAGATTATTTATAATATCTTACTTCTACTAATCTACATAGATTATTAGTGAGCAGGCTTCTGGAAATGTTATGGAGAGACCCTTTCCTTCTTTCCTGCAAAATGTAATTATTCTCTGATATCAATTGCATATGTTTTTATATCACAATTTTCCAAGTTTTTCAGGTATTAGCTATATTTAGAATGTAAGCACTTTGAGGACAGAAATTATTTCACAGTATCAGTATCCCAAATATCCAGCATGGTAGAAATCAAAACTCTGGATATTAGAAAGGGTTTGATACTCTTATTTTTCTGTAGCTATGGCAACACAGTAACTTTTCAAACTATAACATCCCTCCTTAGTCATCACTTAGTTCTTTTTGTTATATAAGCTCTTTGAGGACAGTGACTTTCTTCACTTTTTTTCTTAAATCTATAGCATTTGTTACCTATTAAACTCTGAATTTATGATTTTTCATTCTTTGTTACCTCACATGCCAAACATAGGAGTCCTTAATAAATTAATTAACTGATTCATTGCTTAATGTCACATAATTTTTGCAGATTCATGTATACCTAGTACTGTAGATATTTCCTCTTGACTGGGAATATATGTGATGGAAAAAATTGTCCATGATTTTAGTAACATTTTAAAATTATTTTATGATTTGTTAATCTTAGTACAGGCTTTTGAAAAATAGTTCTATGTGTGTATGAGGGTGTGTATACATAAAGAGGAAGAGAGAAACAGAAAGAGAGAGAATGAGAATAAAACACTATGTATAGAAGTTTGGTTTGTTAAATAAATTGAAACAATTTTACCTTTGATAGGTAAAATAAATATCAAAATAATAATTGAAGCAAAATTGTTTGAAACAAAATAAATATCAAAATAACAATTTTTGATGCACATATATCTTCATGGGACCCCTAGCCATAATTCTTATCTCCTCAGGGATTTGAGACCAACAGTCTAGAGATCATTGTTTCAGATCATTTTAAAATACAACTTAATAATGATCTGATTCCTCATGAAAACTATATTTAAATATGTATGGCTATTTTTTCTTATAAAGGTCCTATTAATAAATAAAATATTCATGAAAACCACTTGTTTCATTCATTCTACTCTTGTCTTATGTCATTATTGTTTATATGTGTATGTACAAGAAATGTATAAATATATTTGGGGATGAAGTATGAAACTGGGATCTCATTTATATGTAGCACTCTGAGAATGGAAATTCCCTCCAGTAATGTGGATCAACAAGTTCTTTGTTAATTCAACCTTTGTATTTAAAGAGAGAGAGAGAATTGTCTAGTGAAACTAAGGAATTAAGAGATTTGCCAAGAATCCAATACGCATCAGAGAAAAACTTTGAATCCCGATCTTTCTGACATCAGAACTCACTTCTTTATCCATTACAGTACTGTTTTGTGTATATATAAAGGGTATACAAATTTCTACATATTTTGGTTAACATTTACAGTTATAGGTACAGCAATAGCTAAATTGATCTATTAATTTTTCTAGTGATTTTCTCCCATTTTACATTGAGTATGTTTTCAGAGAGGCTATTTTTGATAATTGGTGGGTGGGGGAGGGGATTTCTGATTTTGTGTTTGTATGACTTATTTTATTTTTCGTTTGCTATTTTTAACTTGGGATTATCCTTTTTCTACAAACCAATGTAAATGGTATAGGGATCTTGCCTACCATGTCAAGGAAAGGGAAGGAAAAAGGAAAGGAAAGAAAAAGGAAAGGGAAGGAAAAAGGAAAGGAAAGGAAAAAGGAAAGGGAAGGAAAAAGGAAAGGAAAGGAAAAGAAAAAGGAAAGGAAAGGAAAAAAGAAAAAGGAAAGGCCTATCTCTCTTCTTAGTTCCGAGAGCTCCTGCTGCTAGTCCTTTGCCTCTTCCAGCTTCAGTCTCCAGCCAGCACAAAGGTAGAAGATAGAATAAATCTGTCTCCTCCTTCGAGAGCTTTTAGTGGGCTTGTCTTTTCTGGCCCTGACAGCTCTTCCTTATATGTTCCACACTGAGTATACACCAATCATTATATCATTAGGAAACCATTATTTGTTGTAGGATTAAATCAATGCTAAACTAGATTTAACCACTGTCTCCTCAATTCCACTTACTTAGCATCTTGTAAGAATCCTAACAGGCTACATATTGACTTAATTTTAAAATGCATTGTTTTTATGTGTTGTTATATCCTATTTATCTTTATCTTTCCCAATTGCATTTTATTCAGATTTCAGATGTTCTAGGAGTTTTGTCAACTACACCAAACTAGTGCCTAATGATAGACACCTTTGCCCTGGAGAATTTTTTTTTTTCATTTGTAAGATAACTGATGCCCTCTTCATGCCAGCTGCTCTATCCATGTTTGACATTATTCCTCCTTATGTTATCAATCATCTTACAACCTTTGAACATTCTTTTTAAAATTTTTAAGTTTGGGAATTATAACCAAATGAATTTTGTATCTACTGCTGGCCTATTGGCAGGGATATATTATTTTATGACATTATGGTTGCATTCAATGACCTTATAAATTTCCAATTCAAAACAGCATTTTTTTTCCCTCCATTCCTCTATAGACTTTCTCTCTTTTTAGTACAATGTAAGCTCTTTGCACATAGTAATTTTTAGTTTCTCTTTTTTTCTTCTTATCACTAGTACTTCACACAATGTTTGACAGGTAATAGACACTCAAAAACATTTTTTTTGCTTCATTACATCTACTACATATGCTCTGGGTTTTGTCATCTAGCATCAATCAGAAATCAATTATTTTCACTGTATCTAGAATACATTAGGTCATTAAACTGATAAATTTTTGTTAATAAAAAGATGAATTATGACTAAATAATGCGGTAAAATAGAAAAAAAATTAAGACATAAAATTAGGAGACTTAAGCTTGAAGTGTGCTTTTAATACTTTTGTAGACTGTGGACAAGGCACCAAACAAACATTCTGTATCCTCAGTTTCCTGTGAAATGGATGTAATAATGCATCCACTATCTCACAATTGTTGTAAAGAAAGTTCTATATAAATATAAACTATAAGAGAGTGAGTTGAAATATATTTTACAAAAATTTCAAATATGAATAAGCTAAGATGAATTTCATATAAATATAATTTAATGCTAAGAAAGAAAAGGCTAAGTCTTTAGGGTAGAAAAATGCTTAAATTGTCATACATCTCTGTAGAAATTAATCATTTGTCTGAATGTATTAAAAATGATCTCCTTTTTGAACTGCTGAACTATTGCAAGCGTAACACATTTAAAATATGTAAAGCAGTTATCTTATGTTAATCCAAACAACAGAAAAAGGTTTCAAATGAAAATAATCAAATATAACATAAGGAAAAAAATCTACAAACTAGTTATGTAGTTGGTTAGTAGACATAATGGTTTAAAGTGATGTATGTTCAAATATCCTATCATTCAATCCTTAAATAGGTCATTTTTCTTCTTAGGTTTTCCTTCTTAATGCACTACTATTTCACTAGAGGTGACCTCACTAATTCTGAAATGATGATGAGTCAGTCTTAGCTTATAGAATCTTATTATATAAGATGCTTGAAATACTTTCTTTTATAAAATTTCAGGGTCTTCCTCATGAGATTAAATGTGTTGTCAAAATTTAGGACTGTTCTTTGTTCTCAGGGCTGAAGGAATAAAAGATTTTTTTTAATTCCCTGAATTTTTAGAATCAACAATGAATTATCATTTTGAAGGACTTTTAGGACAATGACACATTTTGATTATAACATTTAATTGCAAAATTTTATATCCTTCTTTATACTTTTTAGCATGCCCAAAACCTTGAATTTGAATTACATGGTATATTTTTAAATTATAAAATGAATCTATTTAAAATGTATAAACATATAAAGAAGTTTATGTATGGTGAGAAATAATATCATGATATGTAGCTCCAATGTAAAACTCATTGGATACTTCTTCCTGTGAGGTCTTTTTCCAATGACAGAAATATTATTTGCCTTCAATAAGTATAAAATTCCTCCTACTTTTTCTCATGCCCAATCCCACTGTTAATGCCTTTCTTTTGAGAATACTTGATTGTATATAGGCAAATAGAAAAAGATATACGTACGTGTGTATATATATGTATGTATACATATAAGATGTATATATACACACACACACATATTTGTTGTATTTGCCTAGCTTTTTGTGTTAATAAATACTGTTTATTTATTAAAATATTGGCTTTTTGAGAGCATTTATGTATTTTCACCTATCATCTTAAGCAAAGTATCTGATATATAGTAACTACTTAATAAATACTTATAATTACTGATGAAGATGATAAAGAACAGATATTAACAACCTAAAACTTTAATTTGAAGATTTTATTGAACTACTAGGTGAAGATATCTACAATCTGAGAAATACCAGAAAAATACATCAATCATGAAGTTATCAATACTATAAATGTCTGAATAAAAGGAAGAATCATTTTTATTCAGAAATAAAAATTGAATTGAGAAGCACATTAACCCTTCTGCAATACTAGTCTTCTTATCTACCATTGAAACTATAATGTAAATCATAGAAAATTTAGAAAATATTTTTTTAAAAAAACCTACACCATATTGATGAAACACAGGACCAATCTACAACTAATCCTTAGGTAAATACAGAAAGATCAGCTCTTCTGTATCTGAAAAGGAAGATGAGAACAGAGAAACAATATCAGAGATCAGAAAAATCTACTTTTTTTGGAACAACCAAATATTACTTTCCAAACAATAGTAAAATCTAATAATTGAGCACTAGATCTGACTAATATTACCAAAAGTGTTTTTCCTTAAACTTTCCTGTTGAAGTAGAAACAGTGGGAAATAGTCATTGAAAGAATCCATCAATCACTTTTGGAAAGACACCAAGGAATATTGTTGTAAATCTCCAGAAATATAATCTCAAAGAAAAAATAATAAGCCAGAATCTGGAAGCTACTGCAATAAAGATTGGAGGACCTGGAATAAGGCAAAGGACTAATGGTTACAACCAAGAATTAACTACCCAGCAAAACTGAGCAGCATGTTTCAAGTAAGGCAATGGATCTTCAATGAAATAAGAGCCATTTAATCATTTTAATTGACAAAAATACAGAATTAAACAGTATGTTTCAAATATAAAACATAAGAAACCATAGGAGGAAAATATATAATATTTAAAGATTACACTAATTACATCCCAACAAGGGAAAGATGATATCTGCAACACTTGAGAACTGTATCTGTTATTGGGGCAGTTAGAAGGGGCATTACATGGACCAAGGGTGTAGTTTGTGAATAGACTGATGTGATTATATTAAAGAAAAATTCATTAAGGGGTGGGAAAAGGACTATGTTGGGAGAAGAGGAAAGGTGAAATATAAAGGGACAAATCAGATTACATGAAGAGGCACAAAAGACCTCTTACAATAAAGGGAAAGAAAAGAGGAGGAAGAGCATTGTCTGAAGAGTAATTCATCAGTTTTGTCTCAAAGAAGAAATAACTTATTCAGTTGGGTACAGAAATTTATTTTATGCTATAAAAAAGTAGGAAAAGGAAGGAGGAAAAAAGGGAGGGGCTGGATAGAAGGGAGGGCAGAAACAGTAGGAGAACGAGGTAAGAGAAGGGGCAGGGGTGACAGAAGATAGGGCAGGCTTGGGTCAAAAACACAACCTTACTAAGGAGGGACAGGGTGGAAAGAGAGAACAAAAGTATATGCAAAGGAGAAAATAGGGTGGAGGGAAATTCAGAGCTGGTGATAACTGTGAATAGAATGAATTTTCCCATAAAATGGAAGTGAATAGCAGAGTGGATTAAAAAAAGCAAATTGTATCATATGTTGTATACAGGAATCACATTTGATATAGAGAAATATATGCAGAGTAAAGGTAAAAAGGCTAAAACAGAATGTATTATGCTTTAGCTGAAGCAAAAGTCATTTTCCTCTACATAAAACCTTTGGCTGTCCCAGAATGGAATAAAATGACTCATCAAGGACAACATCTATATATTTGATAAAGAAGCATTTTTTTAAAAATGTTTTGGCAATATAGATTTTTATTAAAACAGAATTTTGCAATAGAAATTCAAGATCAACATCAAGATCAAGAAATTGCCACTACGAAATTATTTACTAAGTTAATTTTAAGGATATGGGTCTTAAAGAAGATGTGCAATTTATTGCTCACTGCAGATTGTAAAGTAGTATTAAAGTATACTTAACAATACATGACAAGATTGCCCTCATTAAAATTTGAATCTCAATATCTTTCCTAAATTGATAACTAACAAATCCTCATTCAACAAATAAAAACTTCAAATTATTCCAGAGAATTCAACCAATAAAACTATGCTACAATTGAATCAACATCAAACAAATACCATTGTCCATGATAACCTAGACATATTATTGATACATAAAAACTTAACCACAATATTTTAATAGATATTGTCATGGAAAATGCTTATAATCCCCTAACAACATGGGATTAAATCTTTCAAAACATAGAAACCTAGCAGAAGAAATTAAATTGCATGCCTCTATTGCTCTATCTACTCTTGGTGTTGTACTGACAAGAGTGTTGTGTATCTACATAATAGGAGCTAACATAATTATACTTATTCATCTATAAAAAGGAACTGCTTTATCTACATGTTTTGTGAGATAAAACCTTTTACAAGTACAAGTACTTGTACCATTTCAGTGTTAAAAAATAATCAGATGATTGATATTGATATATTGAGTATTTATATACTAATTAATACTGGTTAGGATTTCCAAAGCATTATGTATACATAACACATATGTATATATCACATATGATCTGGAATTTAAGACCAATTTAGAAAGTCCTATATACAGAAGATAGGCTATATCATAATGAGACTACAACTTGCAATAGTAAAGGGTATGCCCCATAACAAAATCATATATCTTCTGAATAAATCAACAGCAAATCAAAAAATATTTATCAAGAGCTTATTTTCTGTCAGGAGCCACACTAATTTTTGGGGATACATAGACAAAAATTAATCAGTCCTTATGCCCAAGGATCTTACATTCTATGAGAGGAGAGAACATATAAAGAAATAAATGTATATGGAATATAAAGATAAATGCTATGTATTTTCTTTGGTGAGCTTATAACAGTTGAAGGGATAAAAATTTGATAAGGTTTTTGTTTCTTACAAACACTAAAGTTTATATGACACAGGGAGAAATGGTAATGTCTGTGCATTACAATATTCCAAATGTTTTGTGTTAGCCTTGAAAATTTAGCAAATTCAATATTTTCCCAGTGAAAATGGAGAAATCATATATTAGAAAACAGTTAAGGCTGCATGATTTTTTTCTATCTTTTTTTCCTTAAGTAGCTGACTGACAGATATACAATGCAAATATAAAATTTCCACACAATATTATATATAGTTTGCCAACTAAACACAAAAGTTAAGGATCTCTTTAGCATGTGATCCAACACTGGAGATCTATCTCATTTATTCTTCAAAAAATTGATGATTTTTGGTTTTTGAGTTTGACGTAGAACTAATGCTTTTTGATTATTATTGTTAGATTCCTTGTTGTTATCTGAATAGAGAAGGCTTTAAATCCCATATATCTAAATCCAATGGAACATTGTCATTATTTTAATAATGAGCATTTTGCTCAGCAGATTCCACTTTTTTGTCCTATTGATACCTAATGGTGATATATTTATAGTTTGACTTTTGCTAATATGCTGTCCCCAGTTTTTGGCTCTTTCCAATCCAGATATAAATCTCTTTTTTAAAAATAGATTCTCTGCCTTCCTTTGGACTTCCTAAATTCTATGAAACAGTGTTCCAACTAATTTGACTTCTTTAGTCTCTTCTAAGCTTGGTCTTTCTTAGTCCTCTCCTAGATACCATTTATTGTTAATAACCTACCTACTTCGTTCCCAATTCTGTCCCTGATTTGTCCAGTGACACAGACTATAACTATATATGAATCCCTTCTATGTTCATACCACACTGTATTCCAATAACTGTAGCTGGTTGACAATGTCATCTCATATATTGATATTGGTAGGCAATATGCTACTATATAGAGAGTGCTAAACTTGGAATCACAGAACCTGAATTCCAACTGTAATTGCTACTAGCTACCAGTATGACCTTTATGAAGTCACTTAACATTTCTAAATGACATCTGTAAATAAGATATTAAGATGAGATGACATCTAAGATCTCTTACTCTGAATTTATAGCTCTACTGCTTGTTGTATATGTTTAGCTTTTGGTTGCCACCTAGTGGCTCTTTAAATAATACCCACCCTATACTAAAGGCTGGAAAATATTTATTATCCTAGTAGAATTTATTCAAATAATAAAACAACAAAAATAAATAAATAATAATAATAACATCTTTTCTGATACTTCATAAAATGTTTTTCTCATTTTATAGATTTCAATTTTCAAGGCAATTAGGGTTAAGTGACTTGCCTAGGGTCACACAGCTAGTAAGTGTTAAATGTCTGAGACTATTTGAACGCATGTCCTCCTGACTCCAGCTGCTGCTTTATCCATTGTAACACCTAGCTGCCCCTATAGATGTGCAAGCCAATTTATTGAAAGCAACTGATTTTTCTTCCTTCTAACTTTTTCCTATTGCAGAAAATCATTTCAGAATTCCCTAAAACAACCATAGAGGAAACCAGGTCATTGGAAATGGCATCTAAGAATCACTTTGCCAAAAGATGAAAACTCATCTTCAAAAAATTAAATTGATCTGTTTCTGGTATCTGAAAAGACTCTTCTAAATATGAAATCTTTTCTCTTCTTTCATGGCTCATCTCAGGTGCTACTTATTCCATAAAATATTTCATGAGTTTCTATACCCTTGAACTCTCAGAATACAATACCAGCTAAAATTCTCCTTTCCCTAGAAAGTTCTTAAGAGTATTTTATATCCTTCCTGTGCTCAGACTATATCCTATCCTATATTAATATTGTAAGTCAGACAAGAAATATTTATTGTTTACTATGTGCCACATTCTGTGAAACTTATAATACAATTGTGAAAATAGATTAGATAGACAAATAGATAAATATATTCATTTTCTTTCTGATAAACTTGTATTGTTTCATATTCTTATAGAAGTAGATGTTGTCATCTCTCATAATTCACTCTTCCCTTAAAATGTTAGTTCTTTCAGTATGAGAATGGTTTCATTTTTCTCTGTATCCTCAGGATATATGAGTGGCAAATGGTAGGTGCTTTATAAATGCTTGTTGATTGATTGCTTGACTTTAAACTGACTTTTAAACATTTTTCAGAAGTATTGTATTTTTCCAAACACATGCAAATATAGTCTTTAATTCTCTAATTCATTTCCGTAAATATTTGTGTTCCAAATTTTCCTCTTCCTTCCTTGCCTTCCACCTTCCCAAAACAGCAAGCAATCTCATATAGGATGAAATATAGCAATTATTTTAAACATATCTCCATATCTTTCATGTTGTGCAATGTTGTCACAGGAGGTTTTGAAATACATGGGAATCACCTGACAGTGGCTGCTGGAGGTCCAACCCAGAAGAGCAGAATGGATCACCTCTTGTGAGAGGATGATACAAGGAGATTGTGAAGCAGTTGCTATTCTCTGATTTCTCTGACTGAGAGGCCATTGCATTGTCTGACCTCTCTCCTCATTCCCTCTGACTCCAATTTATCTCATTCCCTGTTTGAAACACCTGTGTCAGCAAAGGCTGCCCTGCAACTCCTTCAGATGTTATGATCCACAGCTATGGAGGCTCTTGGAGAATTGACCTGTTCCTTAACAGTACAAGAAAAATCAGATAAAAAGGAACAAATGAGGAAGAAAAAAAGTAGCAAACAACAACAATAAAAATAAAAGGTGAAAATACATTCAATTTCCATAGTCCTTTCTCCAAATAGTGATGGCATTTTCTGCCCCAAGTCTATTGGAATGGCCTTGAAACATGCATTGTTGAAAAGTGTCCAGTCCATCATAATTGATCATTACATAATCTAGTTGTTGCTATGTACAATGTACTCTTGGTTCTGCTTATTTCACTTAGCATCAATTCATATAATATTTCTAGGCTTTTTTTAAATCAGCCTGCTCATTATTTCTTATAGAACTATTATACCCCATTACATTCATATATCACAATTTATTCAACCATTCTCCAATTGATGGGCATTTACTCAATTTCCAGGTACTTAACAATTCAAAAAAAGGACTGCTACAATCATTTATTTACATGTGGGAACATTTACATTTTTTATGATTTCTTTGGAATATAAACCCCAGTTATAATATTAGATATTTTTTGTTTGTTTGGGTGAATCTTTTGGTATAATTTCTATATTATATCCTCCAGATGATATCAACAGTATGTATATAAAAGTTCTTTTTTATCCAATTCATTTATTTATTTACTTTTAATGCACATTGCTTTATGAATCATGCTAGGAGAGAAAATGAAAACAAAAGGGAAAAACAATTGGAAAGGAAAAAAAAAACAGAAAAAAGAAATTAACATAGTTTGGGTTGATTTACATTCAGCCCATAATTCTTTTTTTCAAAACAGATAGTATTTCATATCCAAGGTCTACTGGGATTGCTTTGGATTACTGAATCCCCGAGAAGAATCAAATCTTTCATACATGATCACGGCACATTTTTACAGATGTCGTGTACATTGTATTCCTGGTTCTGCTTGTTTTGCTTGGCATCAGTTCATGTAAGTCTTTTCAGACCTTTCTAAAAGTTGCTTATTCATTATTTTTAAACAAAATTAATATTGTACTACCTTTATATACCACATTTTACTCAGCCATTCACCAATTGAGGGGCAGCTAATCATTTTCAAATTCTTTGTTACCACAAAAAGAGCTGCTACAAGCATTTTTGTACATGTGGGTCCTTTTCCATTTTTTTAAGGTTTCTTTGGGATAAAGACCCAGTAGTTGCAATGCTGAGTCAAAGGGAATACACAGTTGTATAGCCCTTTGGGCATAGTTCAAATTGTTTTCCAGAATGGTTGGATCATTTCTCAACTCCACCTACGATGTATTAATGTCCTTGTTTTCCCACACACCCCCATCATTTATTATTATCTTTTCTTGTCATCTTGGCCAATCTGAGAGAGGGTGAGTTGCTACCTCAGAGTTGTTTTAATTTGCATTTTTCTAATCAATAATGATTTAGAGCATTTTTTCATATGATTATAATTGGCTTTAAATTCATCATCTTAAAATTGTCTATTCATATCCTTTGACTATCAACTGGGGAATGACTTGTATTCTTATAAATTTGACATAGTTCTTTATATATTTTAGAAATTATACCATTCTCAGAAACACTGCCTATAAATTTTTTCCCAGTTTTGTACTTCCCTTTAAATCTTGTTTCTATTGATTCTCTTAGGGCAAAAACCTTTTAATGTATTGTAATCAAAGTTGTCCATTTTTGCCTTTTATAATGTTCTGTATTTGTTCTTTGGTCATAAATTCTTCCCTTCTCCAAATATCTGATAGGTAAATTATCCCTTGTTCTCCTAATTTGCTTATGATATCACCTTTTATGCCCATAGCCACTTTCACCTTATTTTGTTATGGGCTGTGAGATGTGGGCCTATGCTGAGTTTCTGACATTATTTTCCCATTTTTCCAGCAATTTTTGTCTAGTAGTTATTTCTTTTCCGAGAAGCTGGAATTTAGAGATTTGTCAAATACTAGATTATCATAGGCATTGATTCTTGTGCTGTGTGAAACCAGTCTATTCCAGTGATTCACCACTCTATTTCTTAACCAATAGTAAATGGTTCTGATGACTGTTGCTTTATAATAAAGCAGCTTCTGTATCTGAGACTCCCTTAAGTAACTCAGTACAATTACATCACTACAGCACACTGAGCTTGCACAACCTTTACATTACGGTAGAGAAACATTATCTCACACTGAGTAGGTGCTTAACTATAAGCACCTTGTTGACCTAGATTCAAGTACAGCTTTTCAGAGTTCCAGCCCTCTACATCAATGAATGTAATTTTTATTGCATTGTAATCTGAAAAAAATGCATTTGCTATTTCTGCCTTTCTGCACTTGATTTTGAGGTCTTTATGTCCTAATACATGGTCAATTTTTGTATAGGTTCCATGAACTGCCAAGAAAAAAGTGTACTCCTTTCTGTCTCCATTCAATTTTCTCCAAATATCTATCATATAATATTCTATTTAGCTCTTTAGCATCTTTCTTATTTATTTTGTGCTTTAATTTATCTGGTTCTGAGAGACCAAGGTTGAGATCTCCCACTATTATAGTTTTGCTGTTTATTTTCTTCTTGTAACTCTCTTAACTTCTTCTTTAGGAATTTAGATAGTACACCACTTGGTGCTATATGTTTAATGTTGATATTGCTTTATTATCTGTGGTACCCTTTAGCAAGATATAGTTTCCTTTCTTATCTGTTTTAATTAGATCAATTTTTGCTTTTGCTTGATCTGAAATTCGAATAGCTACCCCTGTTTTGTTTTTTTTTAATTTCACCTGAAACATAATAGATTCTGTTCCAGCCTTTTACTTTTACTCTGTATGTATTGCTCTGTTTTAAATATGTTTCTTATAAACAACATATTGTAAGATTCTGGCTTTTAATCCAGTCTGCTATCTGTTTACACTTTATGGGAGAGTTCACTCCATTCACATTTACAGTTAAAACTACTAATTCTATATTTCCTGCCATCTTATTAACCCCAAATAATACTTTTCTCTTTCCTGATATTGAAAGTCCTGCATTCCTAGTATAAATCTTACTTGGTCATAATGTATTATCCTGTTGGTAATTGCTGTAATCTTTTTGTTTATATTTTATGTAAAAATTTTGCATCAATTTTTTTCTTTCTCTGTCTTGCCTCTTCTTGGTTTGGGTATCAGACTATATTTGTGTCATAGAAGGAATTTGTTAGGACTACTTCTTTATCTATTTTTCCATTAGTTTACATGTTATTGAAATTAATTGTTCTTTAAATATTTGGTGGAACTCATCTGTAAATCCATCAGGCCTTGAAGACTTTTTTTAGGGAGTTTATTGATGACTTATTCAATTACCTTTACTAAAATATGACTATTTAAGTAATTTGTCTCCTTTTAATCAGGACAATTTATATTTTTCCATATTGGTTAGATTGTCAAATTTGCTACCATGTAGTTCAGCAAAATAGCTTCTCATAATTGCTTTAATTTCTTTGTCATTGGTAATAATTTCATCCTTTTCATTTTGATGCAGTGAGTTTGGTTTTGTTCTTTCCTTTTTCTAATCAAATTAACCAAAGGCATATCTATTTTGTTGGATTTTTAATAAAACCCACTCTTAGTTTTATTTATTAGTTCAATACATTGCTTAGTTTCAATTTTATCAATCTCTCCTTTGAGTTTCCAAACTTCTAATTTGGTATTTAATTGGGGGGTTAATTTTTTTTTATTTGCATGCCCAATTAATTGATCTCCACTTTCTCCGTTTTATTCATGTAGCTATTTGAAGATATAAAATTTCCCCTAAGAATTGCTTTGGCTGTATCCCATAGGTTTTTATGTATTGTCTCATTATTGTGAGACAAAAATTAGGGATTTTTTTCTGTGATTTGTTGTTTGATCCACTCCTTCTTTAGAATTAGATTATTTAATTTCCAAGTGATATTTAGTCTTTTTATTTAGTCTTTCCATCCTTTATTCAATATAATTTTTACTGCATTTCAGTGCCTTTCTGCATTTGATTGTGAAGATTTTATGCCCTAATACATGGACATTTTTGTGTACCTTCCATATACTGCTGAAAAAAAAGGTGTATTCCTGTCTGTCTCCATTCAATTTTCTCCTGAGGTCTATCATATCTAGATTTTCTAGGATCCTACTAATCTCCCTAATTTCTTTTTTTTTTCCTAATTTCTTTATTGTTTATTTTGTGGTTAGATTTGCCTGCTCCTGACAGGATAAGGATGAGGTCTTCCATTAATATAGTTTTGCTGTCCATTTCTTTCTACAATTTCCATAATATCTTCTTTAGGAATTTATATACTCTATCATTTGGTGTATATACATATATCATTACTACTTCATTGTTTAAGGGACCCTTTAATAAGATGAATTTTCCTTCCTTATCTTTTTTAAAAAGATCTATTTTTACTTCTCTTTCCACCCTGTATTTAGTAATGTTTCCCTTTTTTAGCCCACCCCACCCATTACCTTATCTTCTGTCATCCCTCCCTTTTTCTCTTCCATTTTTCCCCTTGTGTTTCTGCCTTAGATCCAGCTCCTCCGTTTTCTTGCCTCTATCTCATCATATTTCTTTATAAGGTTAGATAAATTTCTATACCTAACTGAATAAATAAGTTATTGCCTCTTAGAGCCAAAACTCATGAGATCATGCTTCACACAGTGCTTATTCCCCTCCCTTTTTTCTGTCTGATATAACAGGTCATTTATGCCTCTTCATGTGAGCTACATTGTCTCATTATACCTACTTTTTCCTCCTACAGTATTTTTCCCAGTCTTTAATGTCTTTTTCTTTGATATCATTAAATCAGAGTTCATTCACAACCAAATCCTTCTTTCATGTGATAACCCCCTTTTCTGTCCCAGTAACCAAATTCTCAACAGTTACAGATATCATTTTCCCATCTAAGGAAATAAAACAGTTTAACCTTTAAATACTAAATATTTTTCCCTATTTATAATATGTTCCTTTATACTTCTCTTTAGTCCTGTGTTTGAAGATTAAATTTTCTGTTCTGTTCTCATTTTTTCAATAGATATGATTGAAAGTCTCTTACTTCATTAAAGATCCATCACCTCCCCTGAAAGATGATAATCAGTCTCACTGGGTAGTTAAATTTTTTCTTCTGGATCATATGGTATTCAAAGCCCTCTGTTCCTTTATTTTAGATACTGCTAGATCCTTGGTAATCCTATCTGTTGCTCCTTGACACTTGAATTGCTTTTGTTTAGCAACTTGCAATATGTTTGCCTTGAGATTTTAGTGCAGGAGTTTTGCAACAATGTTTCTTGGGGTTTTCCTTGTGGGATCTCTTTCCAAAGATGATTGATAGATTTTTCCAATGATGATCTCTTGAAGTATGTTATCCAGGTTCTGGTCCTTTTGGTCATGACCTTTGTGTAGACCATGTATTTTTCAAGTCAAGTTATTTTTCCAATGGTGTATTTTATATTTTATTCCATTTTTTTTCATTGTTTTTAATTTGGTTGATTGGTGCTTACTGTCTTGTAGAGTCATTAGTTTCCATTTGTCCCATTACAGTTTTTAACATGTGATTTTTCATCAATTAGCTTTTGTATTTCCTTTTCTATTTGGGGAATTTTACTTTTGAAGGTGTTGTTTTCTTGTGACTTTTTTGGGGGGCTTTAGATTAATTGTATTTTTTTAAGGAATTGTCTCCCTTTTCCAAACTGTTGATTCTCTTTTCCATGTGTCTCATTTCTTTTCTCATTTTTTCTTCTACCTCTTTTATTTGCATTTTAAATTTTTTATGAGGTCCAGAAACCCTCTTTGGACTTGAGACCAATTCATTTCACTCTTTGAAATGTCCTCTTTGGACATTTTGTCCTCATCTGAATTGGTGTTTTGATCTGCTCTGTCACCATAATAGCATTTTATGATCAAGGTTCTTTTCTCTTTCTTGCTCATTTTCTTTCCTTTTCTTTTAATATTTCCTTTTTTTTTTTTACTGTTCATGTTGTACTCTGCTCCTGGGGTAAAGGGAATCCTGGGCAACTCTGGGTCTTGGCTTTGAGCAAAAGCCTCCCTTGTGCTTGCAGAGGATAGCTTTATCTATTCTTTTCTGGAAATAGCCTGATTTCCTAGAATTTGCCTTCTGAACTGGGACTGGGGACATCCCTACTGATTTACTCCAGGACTATGGATATCAGTTGCTGGTCTGTTGTGATTAAAATCCTCTCAGTGACTTTCCCAGACTCTGTCTCAAGTTAGCTGAACACTGCTTTCACTCCAGTGAGACTGAACTTTTTTTTTTTAATTATTATTAAAGCTTTTATTTTCAAAACATATGCATGGATAATTTTTCAGCATTGACTCTTGCATAGACTTGTGTTCCAAATTTTCCCCTTCTCCCCCCACCATTCCCCTAAGTACAATCCCTGCCTGATTCATTAAGCAGGCCAGGTTTAAGCTGGGTAAAGCAAACAACTATTAGGGGACCTTTTCTAGCCCCTTCCCCATGACAGTAGGTAGTACAATTCTTTAAAAAAACCACTCAGTCAATTGTTTTAAAAAATGTCTTTCTTAAAGCAAAAAGAGATATGCATGTACAACAATTATTGATAAATTTAATTGTCTCATTACTGTGCTAAGTAGTAAAAATAATACTAGTAGATACTAGTAGAGAATTAAAAATCAAACTCAGGTCAACAAGTATTTATTAAATTCCTCTTATGTGCCAAGCACAAAAAAAGTTAGTAATACAGAGCAAAACACCAATGAACAGATCAAGATACAGAAATTTCAGTTTATATCCCTGAAAGCTGAAGTAATATTGAATAAGATGAAGAGGGAGACCAAAATGTCATTGAGAAAAAAGCAAGCTGTCAATTGCAAAGTAATTTTATGCCCTGACCCTGAAGCCTTCCAGTTTGAAATCAGTCAAGAAAAATGTTGCAAGACAAATGACTAGAATGAGAGAATGAGGATGGAACTATTAAGATTAGATGGCAATTGGACAGAATATCAGCCTAAAAATTGATTGTTTGTAGAAATGTTTGTAAAGAACAATAATAAATTTGAACCAAAGTACCAACAAGATATTTATGACACACAGAGTTAAACAAAAAAGTGAATCAACAGTAAATAACCCCCTTTAAAAGGTCTAGTAAATGGTTTCTCATTGCTATATCAGAGACATAATTGGGAAGAAATTGTCTATATAAGATTTGACTTCTTAATTTTAGATGAGTCTATAAGATGTGGGGAAAAAAATCTATATTTTTATCTATTTAAAAATGATTATACACACATATAGTCCATGCAAACCTATGCATATGCAGGCAAAAATAGATATGTGGACCTCACCTTCATAGGTATGGAAAATTCCTTACTAAAGCAGATCAATAATTCTTAGGTAAGTTGTGATTTGGCAATTTGAAGAATTGACTGAAACCCTGGGAATTTAATTGACTTTCCCTGGTCAGACACATAGTTTTCAAACACAGGATGTGAATGAAAACTTTCTGATTTCAAATACTACCCTCCATTCGCTTCCTTGAATTGCCTCTATTGTCAGGTCAAAAAGTATCTCTCAAAGCACCCATTGTGTGCAAAACATTATAGTAGGATGCTAGGGTCTAAAGATACTAAAACAAAACAAAAGCTAAACAGTTCCTCTCTGTTCTATAAAGAGTGTACATTCAACCAAAGGCTGTAATATTATTATGAACAATATAAAAGAAAGATGTTTTTGTCTGTCAAGGAAACAAATTTACTGAATAGATTCAGAGAAAAGTAGATGAGTGATTGACTAAACAGATTGTTTGGAAAATTCTCCTGACAAAACAAGAACTGTTTCCTCTTCTTGATAGGAAGGAAGCAAAAGGGACAATGACAAACTCCAAGGAAATATGAAATGCTTTACCATAGTGGGAAATATATGTTCTTTCCCTTCCAGAATGAATAGATAAAAAAGACATGTCATCTTTATTATTGCCAATCAGTATCAGTCACAGCTTTAAATTTAGAAACAGCTCTTGGAGGAGAATGTGAGGGAACCTTAATATGGTACCCAGTGTACCTGATCTTAGTAATTCTCCCTTTTGTTATTTCTCTGCTCTGATGTTCTCTTTGCTTTTGTTTTGTGAATTTTTGAAGATCATTTTAGTTCAAGTTCTTCCATAAGGCTATTTATTGCTTTTTGGTTGAACTCCCATCTAGCCATAAGGGACAAACTTGGTTCTGGACTTGTTCAGGATTTCCTTTTATTTCTGGCTCTTTTGATAGTTCTATCTAGCTTCTCTAGAGATGGCTCTAGAGAAAGGTGACAGTAAAAGAGAGTCTCTTTGTCTTTTCTTCAGTGCTACAAATGAAGTCTCTTTTCCTGCATTCTATTCATAGAATCAGAGATTGGCCCTGCTTTGGGAGGTGACATGGACAGAGGACTGGCCTCCCCTCCCCTCCTCTACAAGGGTCTAGGCTCACAGAGAAATGTTTGTTCAAATTAGATTAAAGTAGGTAGTTTGCACTTCACAGTGCTCAATCAACAATGAGGAATATTTATTCCATAAGGATGGTTGGCTGATGATGTTAGATAACTCTGATTTCTCTCATCATAATCTATGTCAAACATCTGCCATTATAAGCCCCCTATCTTTCACCCTATAAGCCACTGTTTTAACGTCAAATGTAACCGCAAGACTTAACCGGAATGCTCATAAACCTGTCCCTACTTCTGTTTGGGACAGAACTCTATCGAGAGGTCTGTCCAAGCCGGTAAATAAACTCTCTCTAAATTAATAACACCTTGGCAGTCTTGAATTTTATTGCCTGGGCTATCTCAGGGGGAACATTCTTATTCCCCATGCATCAGGGTTCATGATCTTTCTGGTCAAATGATACAGAGTTTCAGAAAACACTGGAAAATTGAAATGAAAAAAACCTGTTTATCTAAAAGAGTGAATAGCAATGGTTTTATTCCAGTGGAAAGCAAATATAAATTAAATATTTATTAATAAAGAATGCACATTTAGAGAAGGTATTCCTGAAACTTCAGAATGCCTATTTGTCCTAGTCACCAATGGAGTTGAAAAAAAGACTCTTTCAAGGGAACTTTTAGTTTAAAGTAAAAAAAAAAAAAAAAAAAAAACATACTAACATTAAATTATAGACCATAACTTTGGGATATAGGAACAGTAAAAAATTCTCAAGTGCCTAAAGGCAAGTAGAATTTTATTTTCAAATAATTTTATCTCCATTTTAATTGTAATTGCAATGTACATGGTATTCTCAAGTAAGAATTAAATTTTTCTAAGGACAATAAAGAATGACTTTGGGGAGGAATAGATATGTCAGTTCACAATACAGTGGTAATATATTATAGTACAAATATCATTGAACTAGGAGACACGAGTATATTTTAAAATATGGCCTCTTGTACTACCTGAGTGTCATCTAACAAGCAATTTAAGTGATCTGCTTGAACCATAGTTTCCTCATCTGGAAAATGGAGGAATTAGAGTAGGAGGACCCCAAAGTCTTTTCTAGTTCTAAATCTATGATCCTATGATTTCTATGTGACACAATCCTGAATCAGCCCAAGCTACATAGAACACCATATTTAGCAATCTTTTGAAAATCTTCTAAAATTCCTTACATATTACCCTATTAATTAATCCCAAATCACCTGTTACAATAAATTACAGAATGAACTATATCTATTATTTAATTTATTTTTTCCCTCTCTTATTTTTGCTTAAACACACATTGGTTCTTTTTCTTTTCTTTCATCCTTATGCCCCAAAATTCTACTATTCACCTGTGCCTCATCACCAAAATGACCTTTTTTCTGAAATCCAGCATTAAACACTATGAGCAACAAAAATTTTGACAGGTTCCAGGAGAAAGAGAAGGCTTAAATTTCATTAGAACATGTGAGGTATTATAAGAAAATCCAAATATAATCTCTTTGACAGTAGTCTAGTAATGACCACTTTAGGATCACCTACTAAAAATCAATTAATTAACAAGGTCATAGATGTGTTCCAGACAATAGCTAGTATAGCAGAGTACCTTTTAGCAAGGTCAGCATTAATAGAATTTTCTACTGTCTTCAGCTTCATCAGAATCCTGGTATAAGTGTTTATTAGGTTTGTTCTAATTTCTAAAGAAGTGGCATTAGATCCCAATGGCATGGAAAATTATCCTTTTTTGGCATTATTATTTTTTTAAAATTAGCAATGCACATAATTTAGCATACAATATATAGTTCCCATATGTTGGAATGCCCAGGAGCCACCTGACAGTGCCTGCTGGAGATCCAACCCAGACCTGCAGAATAGATCTCCTCTTGTGAGAGGATGATACAAGGAGACTGAGAGGTAGTTGCTGTTCTCTGACTTCTCTGACTAAGAAGCTGTTGCAGAACAGGCACTTAAGTCTCTAATCAGTCTCTTGGCTCTGCCCTTTGATGTGTTGGCCCATTTAATTACCCCGACTAAGGTTCTGGTTGATTTTCTGGAGGTCTTGGGACCAGCGATCTTTTCTGCAGAGTAATCACCACTAGAATAGCCAGGGATAAAGTCCATTTTTTTTTATTATCTCCTTCACACTCTATCTCCTTCACCTGGGGCCTGGATAGTTTTTTAGAGGGCCTTCAGTTGAGACTTGGTCTCAGTGGAGAAATGAAGGAGGACAAGCCAGCCACCACAATGGTGAGAGATGGAATGTCTCTAGTCCAGTCCATGTTGGATCTTATATACTCTATTATAAGTACATCATTGTAGGTGTTAATCTTGTAGAATAAGTTTCAATCTTACTAAAGAAGGGAAAGGGACCTGTATGTGCTAAAATGTTTGTGGCAACCCTGTTTGTAGTTGCTAGAAAATGGAAAATGAATGGATGCCCATCAATTGGAGAATGGTTGGGTAAATTGTGGTATATGAATGTTATAGAATATTATTGTTCTGTAAGGAATGACCAGCAAGATGAATACAGAGAGGCTTGGAGAGACTTGCATGAGCTGATGCTGAGTGAAATGAGCAAAACCAAGAGATCATTATATACTTCAGCAACGATACTGTATGAGGATATATTCTGACAGAAGTGGATTTCTTCTACAAAGAGAAGATCTAACTCAGTTTCAATTGATCAATGATGGACAGAAGCAGCTACACCCAAAGAAAGAACACTGGGAAATGAATATAAACTGTTTGCATTTTTGTTTTTCTTCCCAGGTTATTTATACCTTCTGAATCCAATTCTTCCTGTGCAACAAAAGAACTGTTCGGTTCTGCACACATATATTGTATCTAGGATATACTTTGACATATTTAACATGTATAGGATTGCTTGCCATCTTGGGGAAGGGGTGGAGGCAGGGAGGGAAAAAGTCAGAACAGAAATGGGTGCAAGGGATTATGTTGTAAAGAATTTTTTTTCAAAATAAAAAAATAAAAATAAAAAATGTGGGAGATGACAGATGAGGAAAATTCTATAATTTTTCAAGCAAGATAAATGTGTTATATATACTTAATTGAATCTTTCATTTTTTAAGCTTCATTTTCAGGGATGACACAGAATAAAGCATAATAATAATAATAATAATAATAAAGCATATTTAGAAATAAAAGTGAATTAGAAATAAAATGTATCAACAAAATAAAATTAAAAACAAACAAAAAAATGTGTCAATCTTGTAGAACTATTTTAAGTACCAAGAACATGTAAAACTAGATAACCATTGTTTTATCAATTCCACTGAGTTAACATCTTATTGTAAGACTAAAGAAATCATGCTGACCCTTAAGTATATTTCTCCAAAATTCCTGCCCTTTACACCCATAATGTACCTAGATTGTAGGAAAGTTTTTTTTTTTTTTTTAACAAAGTATCTCTTGATATTCTGATGGAGATAGTAGAGAGATATGAATTAGATGATAGTATGATTCTGAAATTTTTGCATAGCTAGTCACAAAAAAAAAGTTTTTAATGGTTCATTGTTAACTTTTTAAAGATTTACAGTGGAATACTCCAAGCATGTGTGCTGGAATCTCAACTACAAAACATTTATTTTTATCAGTGTTTTGAATAAAGGCATTAGTGATTTTCTCATAAAAGTTGCATATGACACAAAGTTGACAGGTATAACTAACACAGTGGGAATCAGAGCATCTTAAAATAGAGTAATTACTGTAATATTGGGCTAAATCTAAGATGAAATGCAATAAAGATAGTGCAATGTCTTATACTTGAGTATATATATATATATATAACTTCATCAGTATAAGATGTGGATATGCTCAATATAATCCACTATCATAATATGAAAATTAAAAAATCTAATGCAAATTTGAATTCCCCTTAATACAGAGGTGAAGAAGTTCTGGAGATGGAACCAAGATGGCAGAGTAAAACCAGGAAGCTTTAGGAGTCAGGAGAACTGCTCAGGCTCTCTCAATTTCCCTCAAAAATCACAAAAAAATCACAAGCCTCTGAAAAGAGTCTGATGGAATAAAACCTTTCTCTAATTCAAGATAAATTGGGAAAAGAAAAAAAAAACTTCAAAAACAAAGTTGGTTGCACTGGGTAAAAAGAGTATTCAGCCCAACTCAGACAGATTCTGGGAAAGCCAGTAAGAGCGTCTTAATCACAGCAGCTCAGCAACTGAAATCCTGGGTCCTGGCTCAGAAGGAGTGGAGAGCAGTTTCCAGTCCTAGCTCAAATGGCAAACTATGTCTGTTTCTTGAAAAGAGAAGATAAAGATACCCTGCAAGCAGAATGTTGTGAAAACACTCCTTTTAGGTCAGGAGCAGAGCTATTCCTTAAAAGTTAAAAAAGAGGAAAAAACAAAAGGAAAGGAAATAAAATGAGCAAAAAACAGAAAAGATCCATGACCATAGAAAGCTACTATGGTGACAGAGCAGACCAAAACAACATGAGATGTTGTTGATGAGAACAAAATGTCCACAGAGAAAATCTCAAAGAGTGATATGAATTGGTCTCAAGCCCAAAGAGGCTTCTTGGAAGCACACATAAAAGACTTTAAAAGGCAAATAAGAGAGAGAGGAGAAAAAATGAGAAAAGAAATGAGAGATATATAAGAAAGAGTTAACAGATTGAAAAAGAAAGAGAATTCCTTAAAATTGGTTGTAAATGTGGTTGTAAATGGACTCTGATGTGATAATACCAAAGAAAAATACATTAAGTGGGTGGGGAAAGGTCTGTCCTGAAAGAAAGAGGCATATTACAATAAAGGGAAAGAAGGGAAGGAGATGAGTATTGACTGAAGCTTGACATAATCAGTTTTGGCTCTAAAAGGGAAAAACTTAATTATTCAGTTGAATACAAAAATTTATATAATATTATAAAGAAGTAAAAGGATAAAGAGGAGAGAAGAAGGAGGGCTGCATAGAAGGGAAGGAAGAAACACTAGGGAAAAAGGTAAGAAAAGAGGGAGGGGTAATAAAAGATTAGGTAGGAAATGGGTGGGTTAAAAATAAAAAAAATAAAAAATGCTACTAAGGACATAGTGAAAAGAGAGAATAAAAGTATATGCAGGGGAGAAAATAGGATGAAGGGAAATCTAGAGCTGGTAATCATCTGTATTTCAATCAATATACATCTGTAAATGTGAATGGGTTGAACTCTCCAATAAAATGAAAGTGAATTACAGATTAAAAAATCAGAATCCTACAATATGTTATTTACAAGAAACACATTAGACACAGAGACATACATACAGAGGTAAGGTAAAAGGTTGGGACAGAATTCATTCTTATTCATTTTATTATAAGTTTAAAAAGCAGGTATAGCAATTCTGATCTCAGTTAAAGAAATAGTAAAACCTGTCTAATTAAAAGAGGTAAGGACTGAAAGTACATCTTAATAAAGGGTTCCTTAAAAAATGAAGTAATGGTAATATATGTGTATTCACCAAAGGGTAGAGCAGGAAAATTCCTAGAGAAGATTTTAAGCCAGTTACAGGAAGAAATCTACAGCAAAACTATATTAGTAGGGAACCTCAACTTTTCCTCTCAGAATCAGACAACTCAAATAATAAAACAAACAAAAAAGAAACTATGGAGGTTAATAGGATCCTAGAAAACATAAATATGATAGATCTCTGTAGAAAACCGAAGAGACAGAAATGAATGTATGTTTTTCTTGCAATATATGACACCTACACAAAAATTTTTGATGTACTAGAGCATAAAAAGCTCACAATCAAATGTGGAAAGGCAGAAATAATAAATGCTTTTTCAGACCACAATGCAATAAAAATTATATTCATTAAAGGGCAAGAGAAAGACAGAATAAAAAGTAATAAAAAATTAAATAATATAATACTAAAAAATAAATGGGTCAAACAACAAATCACAGAAACAATCCCTAATTTCATCCAAGAAAATGACAATAATGTGAAAAAATATCAAAACATATGGGACACAGCCAAAGCAGTTTTAGGGGAAAATTTATATCTCTAAATAGTTACATGAATAAAATACAAAAAGAGAAGATCAATAATTTGGACATGCAACTAAAAATGCTAGAAAAAGAAATAATTAAACTTTTCCAGTTAAATACCAAATTAGAAGTTCTGAAACTGAAAGGCTAATAAAGTTAAAACTAAAAAAATGATGGAACTAATTAATAAAACTAATACTAAGTTTTATGAAAAAAGACAACAGAACAGATAAAGCTTTGGTTAATTTGATTAGGAAAAGAAAAGAAAAACCAAATCAGCAGCATCAGAAATGAAAAGAGTGAACTTACCATCAAAGTAAAAGAAAGTAAAGCAATAATTTAGAAGTTATTTTGCCCAGCTGTATGACAGCAAAACTTTCAATCTAACCAAAATGGCTGAATATTTACAAAAATGTAAATTGCCCAGATTAGCAGAAGAAAAAATAAACTAATTAAATAATCCAATATTAGAAAAAGAAATTGAACAAGAGACTAATGAATTCCCTAAGGAAAAAATCCCCAAGGCCAGATGAATTTGTAAGTTTAATAGCATTGTTAATTGTCAAGTAAGAAAGCATTTATAAATATTTATTATGTTGGAGGAATTGTGCTAGGCACTGGGAAGCCAAGTATAAAGAGAAAGTGCCCCTATGCTTAAGGAACTTATATTTTAAGGGGGGAATGCAAAAAATACAAGAAAAGGGGAGAACTGGAAAAGTATCTGGGATTTGATAAGAATGTCTGGAGACTCAAAAGTGAAGCCTGGAGAAACCTGAAGATATGAATATCATGAGCATTTTCCTTGAAATGGAAATTCTGTGAGGCACCTGTCAAACAAAGGCAGAAATTTCAGAGACAGAGTATCTTTCTAATTTAAGAAGTCTAGGGATAGTGAAATCTCAATATGAAGGGATTTCTTTGGCTTGAAGAAAATATGAAGTATCAATTATACAATTTGGAGGAGATGCTTGAGGAACTTCATTAGAGAAATTAACATATATGTTAACATCTATTCATTGAGCATGATTCCTTTTGTTTGATTTTTCAAAATATCCTAAATCTACTTGACTATAACTAGTGGCTGACATAATTTTCCATCACATCCACAATTATAGCCTGGAAAGCACTGTCAACTGCTTGGTTAAATCTATGTGAATTTCATCTATCATTTGCTATTTTGTCTTCTTTATGGTATCATATAAATATTGAAAAAATGTTTAGATATTCACTAATTATTCTTTTAATAATGTTATAGAATTTTTTATAGGTAGATACCACAAAACAAATAGCAGTGCCTTAATTGAATGTGTTTAAAAAAAAAAAAAGAATTGGGAGGTGATTCTGAATGCATTCTACTCTCATCAGACCTCATCTATACTATTTTATGCCGTTCTGAATTCTAGAGTTTGATAACAACATTGATAAACTATCAGATGTCTTGAGAATGCCAAACAGGATGGTGAAGAACCTCGTGAATATAATATATCAGTTGAGTCTGAGTATATTTAACTTAGAGAAAAGAAAATCACATGAAATAGTATTACACTATGGTTTTTGGTCCAGCAAGCAAAACTAAGAATAATGAGTGGATGTGTAAAAGAGCTTCATTTAGACTTAATGTCAGAAAAAAAAATCAGCCTAATGATTAGAACTGGCCAAAGTGCAATGAGCTTCTTCAAGATGCGATAAGTTTCTTTCACTTGGAAGTTGTTAAGCAGAAGCTAGAATGATAACTTCTAAGATATGTTATTGTGGGGGTTTCGATTGTGTATGAATTAGACCAGATGACCACTAAAGTTCCTTCCAATTCTCAAATTCTACAATTCTGTGACTTTACATTCATCAATAATTTTATTCTTTTTAATTAGCAAGGTTATCTCAGGAACTCTGATACAGTTTTGATATTCAGACCTTGAAAAAACTTTGATAATCAGTAAGAAAATACAGTTAATTAATGAAGAGACTTGCTTAAACTCTCATGGATATTCCTGGCTGCATGATTTTTCTTCACTGATAACTAAATGAGAATATTTGTCTACATTCTTAGAGCTTTTTTCAATGAAATGTGGCATTTTGCAGTTTCATTTTTACAACTGCAGGCTCATTTTCATTACCTAAGCACTTCTTTAAGGATCTGGCTGGCTCTGGGAGTTATAAACAAAACAATGATCAAAATCTTCAACCAAATTGCAACAATTTCTATACTCCCCATGCATTGATGTCCAGGAGTTTGCAAAATGGACCCACAAAAAAGTGGGTGTGAGCAATTTTGCTTAACATTCTGGAAAGATGACTGCATCGGCATCTTCCTTAAAAGCTTGCTAAGTCTTAATTAAATTTTATGGTAATTACTGGCTACTTGAGATCAACCCAAATTGAAAATAATTCTTTCACTTGTAGAAAGTATCTATTTTAAAGACAATTCAACTCAGGTTTCCTTGGTTTTAGAGGATTTAAAGACAGATTTATAGAACTTGAAATTTTTTTTAAAGTATTGGCATCTGCTACAAATATAAAATTTAGTATGTAATTATTACAACTTCTTGGAAGTTGAAATAAATGTTCTATTTAATTAAAATTAATTCCTTTGCTCCTGAAGGTATGCTATATCAAAATATGATACACATAATATGTGCAACCATTTCAATTACAAAGATTGCTTACCCATATAATTTGACAGCCATATCACAGAGTATATCTTTAGTTAATCTGACACTAAGGATCAAGAATTTCAATTGAAATTTCCAAGTTCTGACAACATACACATGCCTGAATTTACTTTTAAGTTAATTTTTAGAATGTAATTTTCTTTAAATTATGGCTATATTTTAATTGGATGCTAAGCAATTTTAAAATAATAATTGTGAAAAAATATCAGAAGAAAAATATCAAAAAAATGAAACTAAAGGCCTATATAATATATGCATGTAAACTTTCTACTATATTACAGTAATATTATAATATGATACTTTATTACTTGGATTCAGATATAGCATACCAAATGGTAATTAGGTATAATAATAACCTGGCAGAAAATAATTAATTAACAAAAAGGATTTTTTTTCTCTAGACTTTAAAGATAATAATGTATTTGTGTGTGTGTGTGTGTGTGTGCATACATGCGAGTTTTAAACTGAATTCTCAATTTAGATCTTGGTTCTGATTCATGAGTTGTCATTTATATGATCTAGAGCAAATTATTTCATTTCTATTTCTATCTCCTCTACTGTAAAATTAAAATAATAAGAGATGTGTAATATGATCTAGAGCAAATTATTTCATTTCTATTTCTATCTCCTCTACTGTAAAATGAAAATAATAAGAGATGTGTAAGAAGTTTATGTGTATATGTTTGTGTTTACAAAATATATCTGATAAAAGCAGCACAAAAAGAAGTATAACATTCAATTAATCTCTTAAGATAAATTTGAATTTTTGAAAGAGTAACAGACATTCCAAGCCAAACATGGATGCACATGGAAGGCATAATTCTAAAAGGGACATGAAGAGGAAATCACTGTATTTCAACAGTTTGGGGGTAGGAAGCACAAGCCATCAAATGACTTTCTATTTAACCAATTTTTTTTAATCATTTACTAAGGTTAGTTATTTGGACTCTACTTAGAAGTGCTCCCATCATCCTCTAAACTCCAGCATTGGGAGTAAATACCCAATTGCTCCAGTCTTATTGTATTTCCAAATAATGGTATCTGACCAGCCTACTTTATAGGATTACTGTGAAGAGCAAAGAAAAATCAATGATGTAGTATTTTAGGAGACAAGAAATGTAATTCTATCTCCTAACTGCCATTATCTGCATTTGTAACCCCATAAAGTTATTTTATTCCCTCTGCTACCAAATAAGGCAAATGGATTAGATGACCTATAAGGTTCTTACCAGCTCTGATATCCTTCAAGAGGGGAGTGATTTATGGAAAGTAGATAAGTACTTGAAAGCACTTTGAAAACTAAAAATGATATCCTAATAAATATATGATTAAAAGTGATGTCACAGAATTTTTGAGCTAGAATTAGACCTTAAAGACCTAGGACTAGCATTTCTTTTTACTGATGAAGAAACAAAAGCTCAGAGAGGAAAAAATGTTTTGCTCAAGGCCACAGAACAAATTACTGGAATGGCCAGGGCTGGAATCCATTGCATTTTCCACTAAGTCACAGATTTCTTGAGATTTCCAATAATTTAAAATACGAGATTGATCAGATGTGTTACTGTATGTCACTACAAAGAGTTTCTTTAACTCTTATAGTCCCTTCTTTAAACTTTGCATCAGAACTAGGTCCTTGTTCCCTAATACTGCTCAGAAGATAGTTCTGTTGTGCTAAGTTGTAAGCTAAGAAGCAGCATGTATGGAAGATGAAAAACTATACTTAAGAGTCAGAAGTCCTGCATTCTAATCTTTGCTCTAACATGTATTAACCCATATGACTTTAGAGTTATCATTTAACCTTTCTCACCTTTGTCATCTCTAAAATGGGAGTGACAATATTCATTGGTATTTATTACATTTTTGTATACTGAAAAATATTCTACCAATAAAATCTAATTTAATGCTAAGGTATTTGTTCTATTTGTGCTTATGGGCTAGTTATTCTCCACTAGCTACTCCACCTTGATTAGTATAGAATGAATTTTCTCCCCAACTGCCCATTTTATTTTATGGTAAGACTTAAAAGGGCTGCTGACAATTTTGATACTTCTCTAAGAAGGGGAAAGAACCTACTGAAATGGAATAAATATTTTCTTCAATATACCTAATAGCAGAAATGGTGAGTGCCCACTTGATGGGTATTGAGGGATAAGATAACTTTCCTTTACTCCAGAGTTCCCCAAATGAAGAGATTTAAAGGATAAAGGAAAAAGTAAGGTCTTTGTTACAGTGGGAAACCAGGATGATCAATGCTACAAATCTCACCTCTGCCAGATCACCCAAGGAGTAGTGCACATCTGGGAAATAAGTTTCTTGATCATGAGAAGCCTGAAGGATGGCCTTTCAGAGGTAATTCAGAGAAGAATAAGAGATATAACTCTTTAGTCCATGTGGAAAAGCCATGCTTTTGTTGAATGGGGGAATAGCAATCTTGTAGACCTTTTCTTTCCCTAGAAATTTTGATCTTCTTAGGTTTTCAAGCTTCTCTATGAGAAATTTGATTTTGATAAGAGGACTAGGTCAAGAGATGTCTGGGTGCCCTGTGACAAAACAAAGGGCAGATACATCAGGGACTTTGGCTTGCCAGAGGAGAAGAATGCTCTCAGAAGATTAGGTATTTTTATACTTGATTATTTCTTAAAATCATTCACCAACAGAAAAGGAAGGATAAGAGAAAATTGCAGGAAGAGAAAAATATGAGAAGATAGTGTCCCTGTAACTCTAGTGAAGGGCCATGCCCTTGGGGGTATATTGTGCTGACTTAATACTAGGGAGATTTTTTTTTTTCTCATTCAAAGATTTACAAACTTTTCTGCAGTGGAAAATAGTTAAATGGTGAGCTGGTGACCAGTCAGCATTTAAAAGGACTGAGGACTCTCCACTAAAAAACCCCTTTCATCTCAACTATTTTCCCTGTAATGAAACTAAAGTCTTATGTCCTGGAAAAGAAGACTTTACCTGTCTAACTCCAAAGGAGACCAAATGTGAATCTGGAAGGACTATTTATGAAGGAAGTCAAGAAGCTATGGATATTGGTCGCTGTTTTGGATGCAACTCCAGGCCCTTTTAATCTCCTTTACAGAATTAAGAGATTGGACACAGTAGTCTAATGTAACCGTTGACATCATAGGAATTATCTCATCTAATTCCTTCATTCTCCAAAGTAGAAAACAGAGGCCCTATAATTGGGAAATGACTTGTGCAAGATCACAGATGTGAGGAGGTAAGAAAAATTGGATTCAATTCTCTTTTTCAACGCATTCCCTAAAGGTATCTTTCTGTTTGGATTAAAATTCACCCCTTTTTCCCATAATCAGAATTCTTGGGTGTGATATATGGGTAGATGACTAAAATTTTAATTCATTGAAATAACAAGTCAACAAAGAGCTCTCCTTTTCTGGAAGAAGTAGGCAGCTTCTCTAGCAAAGACCTAAGGGTGTCTTAGGATCTTTGTCTCCAGGTAAAGCATAATATCTTCCCCTACTCATCCCCATTAAAAGTGCTATTCCCAGGGATGATTGGTGATGCTTGTCTCAAGTGTCCATATTCCTAGTTAAAGCTCTGTTCTCTAAGTATCCAGCCTGGTATAATCATATAGCAATGAATAATATTCTGACCTTGAAAAAAAAAAAGGTTGTGATCAGTAATTATGTTGTTCTGAAATGTTTCATCATTTAATGTTGAACAAGGCACATAGAAAATGCTGAATTTCGAGATTCATCAATTTATTTATCCTCCACAAGACTCAGTTTCACTAAAGATTGTAAGTAAAACCTACTTTTCATTTTTGGTGGTTGTAGAAAAGGATCAACCATAACATATATTTTTAATAGTCCAAGACCACACATGAAAAAGTTAAGGCAGGATTATTAAATTCTTAAGAACCTAACTGATTAGATTGTGTGATGTCAGGATAAAATAACTTAAACACAATTTACCCACATCATTGGCTGAAATAACTAAAGGTCATGAGCAACTAGGGGTCAAAATAAATGTAATACTGGGCTTGAAGTCAGGAAGCCATGTACTCAAATCCAGCCTCAGGCATTTATTCACTGTGTGATCCTTCTTGAGCCATTTGATCTCTATTTGTCTTAGTTTTCTCAACTACAAAATGAGAATTCTAACAGCTTATACATCCCAAGTTAATTGTGAGAATCAAGTGAGATGATATGTATAAAATGTTAAGTATAACGTTTGATGAACAGTATGTGCTCAATAAATGCTTATGCTATTCTTTTCTTTAATGTAACTTTTAGTGTTAAATAAAAAAATTAAAGAAAATAATTTAACCCAGTCTTATTCTTTTACAGATGGGAAAACTCAGTCATGGGGAAAATAAATAAAATGATGGATAAGATCATACATCTAGTTAATAGTAAAGTCAACATTAAACCTTAGGGCTTCTAATTCCAATTGCATTGGTCTTTCTAATATACCATAGTCAAGCTATTTATTTGGTTTGAGGCTAGACTCTACTTATGACAAGCTCTCTACTTAATATCTAAAAGAAACAGGTTTTTCTTATTTTTATTTCTTCCCTTTATTCTATGGTCATTTGGGTTTAGGGCATGACAATTTAGTCATTATTATCAGCTCTGTGTAAAAGTTTTGATCTCTGTGTATGTCATCTAAAAATGGTGAATGCAATTTATTCCCTAATGGATAAAAGAGCCTTAATATTATTAAATTGAATCAATTGTCTTAGAATGTCATAAAACATTTTTAAATGAGAAAAAAAATTAGACCTCAGCAAAAATGCATCATATTTCAGCAGTAGTGTCTATATGCCAACTGTTTATTAGGCAAGATTTAAGTAATATTCCCCATTGCAGTGCATATAAAGTTTTATGATATTAAATTTGAAATCAGTTAATAATAGTTAATGCACATGCCAGAAGAGCTTTTATTATATGACACCTAATTATAAAACAGTCTTAAATATCAAGTGTCTAGGAAATATGTCAAAGTTTCCTACAAATGCACCTAATTAGATATTTCTAATAGGGAAGATTGAATCATCTAGTAACTTTGATTTAATGTTATTCAAAACAAATTTTCACTACACTGATTTCTGTAGTTGTTCCCTACACATCTATTTTGGTCTGTTGGCATATCAGACAACTAACTAAATAGTTAGTCATGTTTACGATGCATTATTGGAGCTCTGAAGACTGTCAGGAAGGCTGTTATCAGAGAAAAAGTGGGCATAGATCATTGAAACAACAATTAATGGTGTGTAGGTAATTTATAAGAATAATATTTTAATGGGACAATAAAATTTAAGTATTATGGATGATCCCCTAGCTCATTTGAAGTAGAAGAGAATTTTGATGTATTGGTACTTTCTTGAAACGTAATATCTTTGTTATACTTAGTTAAACCACATTAATTTTTTAAAAATGTTTACAATGACAATAATTACTGTTAGTGAACAATACAAAATTCAAGGGAATAAGCATAGCATGAGAGTCATGAAGTATTATTTCAGAATTTATTGTTTTCCCTAAGGCTTTTCTTGGACCTTTAGTTTTTCAAAAGAAATAAAAGGTGAGTTACTTACATAATAAATCCATAATGTTATAAGGTTTTTATGGCACTTTTGTGACAAAATTTTAAACCAATACAATTATATTTTTAAAGAACTAATTACTCTTTCAAGCCAATAACTTAATTAACATTAATTCCACTCCTACAATATGTGATAATGATGCTAGGCATTATCGCCAGTGTACATTATGCACTGGGGAAGATGCATAGATAAATTATATAATACTCCGGCCCTCATGAAGCTTGTAGTACAATAAAAGAGATAATGTAAGTACAGAAACAAGGACAATGCAGATTAGAAATTTATAGGTTCATGAGAAAAGTAAAAATGCTTTCAGATTAAAGAAATGAGAGGTCACTACTATCTTGATGAATCACTGAATATTTTATGGAGAAAGTGTCATTTGAGTTTTCTCTTGATGGCCAGATAGGATTTTAACCTGTCTACCACAGAAAGAGAAGAAAAACATTGAGAGCATCCTAACCATAGAGAATAATCTGAGCAAACTGAGGGAGAAGAAAAGGAGAAGGGACAGCAATGGAACAACAACACTGACAGGTAGTACCATTATTGTTTCCATTTTACAATTGAAAAAAAACTGAGACTGGCAGTTTGAATAATTTGCCCAGACCCACAAAGCTAGAAAGAGTCTGTGACCAGATTTGACCTCAGTTTCTAACTCTAACCCAGAATTCTCTCCATCACACTTCCTAGCTGACCAGCAATGGGAGAATGAGTAGTACAATTTGGGTGAAGCATAGAGTTTATGTAAGGAAATAGTATAAAATAAAGTCGGAAAGGTAGTTTGGGGCTATATAGCATATGTCCTGGAATTAGAAACTATAGTTCTAAACTTTCTTTAGTGGGCATATAGAGACATTGAAGTCTTTTAAGCAGCAAAGTGAAGTGATGAGACCTATATATTAGGAAGATTAAGCTGTCAATGGTGTGTAGCATGTACTGTAGAGAAGAGATACTGATGGCAGGAAAACTTGTGAAGAGGCTATTTCAATAATATAGATGACAAGTTTTGTATATCTGAACCAGGATGGTGAAAATGATAAGGATAATAAGAAAATAGGAGAGAGAGAGAGAGAGAGAGAGAGAGAGAGAGAGAGAGAGAGAGAGGAGAGACGAAAAATAAAACAATAGAAATTAGTGAATTATTAGATTTATGAAAGAAGCAAGAAAGAAAAATCAAAGAAAATTTTTTCATCTGTTCAAAATACTTAAAAATAACACATTTAAATTGTATGACCATGAATCTTTAGTTGAGAAGAAAATATTTTTATTAAAATTCCACAGATTTAGAATGTAACAAGGATTTTATTAAATTTTATTGAAATTTTGTTAAAAATTCTCATACAAAAAGATCTAATTGGAAAGCAAAGGAATAATATATGCAAGGCCTATAAAATATTAATAATTTATTATGTAAAGTCATTTTAAAAAATTAAATCTAACCGAATATGTGGGGGGAAGCAGCCTAAAGCTATGAAAAAGAAATGATTATAGTTGAGACAAGCATAATTGTCTGTTGAATAGAATTAACAGTATAGCCACTGAGTTAGAGTACTGAAAGTTCTATCTCGATCCATAAGTTTTGCAAATTTGACCAAAAAAAAGTGACAAACTTTGAAGGACTCTGGGGAAATAGCCACATTAATTCACATTGTTGGAGCTGTGAATTGATTTATCCATTTTAGAAAGCAATTCAGAAGCATGCCTCCAAATTCATAGACTTAATATTATCATCACTAGGCCTATACAACAAAGAGATCAAAGAAAAAAGGAAATAATCCATACATGAAAAAGCATACATAACAGTTCTTTTGTGGTGAGAGTAATAAATTAAAGAAATACACATCAATTGGAGAATGAATTTTAAAATGTAGAAACTCAAGGTGATAGAATACTGTTGTCCCATTCAAAATATCAAAAAAAGATCTATTCAGAGAAACCTATGAAGACCAGTATAAATTCATGCAGAGTTAAGAGAACTATTTATATAATAGTAGCCTTTCAAATACAAACCAAAAGATCTAAGAACTCTGATTAATACAATGTTCATCCATGATTCCAGAATACTGATAGTGAACTATAATATCTGGGTATTGACAGAAAGGTTATGGATTCAAGTTATAAAATGAGACATACATTTTTGGATATAGATAACATGAGGAACTGTTTTTCTTGACTGCAAATTTACACATTTTCTACAAAGGTATTGCTTTTCTTTTTAAGTTGAAAAACCGGGAGAGGTCATAAATGCTTATTAATTAAAAAAGAGAAAGAGAAAGAAAAATGCAATAGATAATGTCAGAATTCTGCCTAGCATATTCAACAATTTAACTTTGGGTCAGGATAAGAGATTAAAGTTTTTGACTACATTCTTTGTCATTCATCTATTTATTCAGGCAATATGCATTATACATATTTTATGTAAATGACACTGCACCAAAGAGGGTAAGAGTATGTGATGGTGGAATGGGAAAAGGAACAAAATCACATTAGACATATGCCCCTAAGTTAAATTCTAGTAAATAGAAATTCATGTTAATAAATATTAATTTTTTGTTTTTAATAACATTTTATTTTCCCAAATACATGCAGTGATATTTTTCATCATTCACCTTTGCAAAACCTTGCGTTCCAAAATTTACTCCCTCTCCTCTCCAACCAAAACAGAAAGCAATCTGATTTAGGTTAAACATGTGCAATTTTTCTAAACATATTTCCATATTTTTCATGGTGTATAAGAAAATCAGGTCAAAGGGGGAAATAATATAAGAAAGGAAAAAACAAAACAAACAAGCGAACAAATGACAACAATAAAACATGAAAATACTATGCTTTGATCCACAAGAAATTTCTATAGTTCTCTCTCTGGATGCACATGGCACTTTCCATCACTCCTACTGGAATTAGCTTGAATAACCTCACTTTTGAAAAGAGCCAAGTCTATCACAATTGATCATCACATAATCTTATTATTACTGTGTGCAATGTTCTCTTGGTTCTGCTCTCTTCACTTATCCTCAGTTCTCATAACTCTTTCCAGACTTTTCTGAAATCAGCCTGCTCATCATTTCTCACAGATAATTATATTCCATTCCTCTACTAAGAGGCATTCACTTATTTTCCAGTTCCTTGCCACTGCAAAAAGGGCTGCAACAAACATTTTACACATGCAGATCCTTTTGCCTTTTTTTATGATTTCTTTGTAACACAGACACAGTGGAAGCACTGCTGGATCAAAGGGAATGCAGAGTTTTATAACCCTTTGGGCATACTTCCAAATTGCTCTTCAGAATGACTGGATCAGTTCACAACTCTATTAACAATATATTAGTGTCCCAGTTTTCCCACACCCCCTCTAACATTTGTCATTTTCTTTTATTTAATAATAGTTAGGTACTATCAAGAAATACTATGTAGAAACAATGAGTCAAAGATACATAACTTATTGTCTCTACTTATACATCTTGATATATTTAATATATAATTTATTGTGAAAGTCAGTATGGTATCACTGAAAGAGCACTGGATGTGGGATCAGGATAAACATGGATTAAAATTATTTAAGCTGTGAGAACATTAGTAACTATTTTTTAACATCTCTGAGACTCAGCTTTCACAATTTGGGGTTTTTTTGTTTGTTTGCTGAGGCAATTGAGGTTGACTTGCTCAGAGTCACACAGCCAGGAAATGTTTAGTATCTGAGGTCAGATTTGAACTCCGGTCCTCCTAACTCCAGGACTAGTGCTCTATTTATTGTACCACCTAGTTGCCCCCAGCTTTCACAAATTTAAAATTGAAATGTCATTACTTCCCAGAGCTCTTCTAGATTCAAACAAAAATATTGCAATTGTTTTCATGTACAACATGTATAGAAATCTCTTTTCAGACTTGGAGGAGTTCCATATTCATAAGAAAGGTCAATGATATGGCAAAGGACACAGCAAAAATTATGACCTTCCCCAAAGCCTTTCTCATTTTGATATATTTCCTTTTCCTTATCATTTCCTTATCAATTCATCTATCTGGCAGAAACAAAGAGATTTTATATCTGATAATTGGGGAACCACAAACCATAACATTTTTATAATAATTAAGTAAATAACTATAATATAATTTATAGCCTAGCCTTCAGAGACTGATGAGAAAATATATGAAACCCTCGTCATAAAATGGAATAAGGTTTCTGACAGAGAAAAACAAGTTACTGAACCAGAAGGATTCCAAAGAAAATAGTTATCTCAAAGCATCCTGACACTTAGGACTGGGAATTCTGAAATTCCCATGAAAAAGGAGGGAACTCCAGAGTTCAGAGGGAATAGGACAAAGAGACTTTTACTTGACCTATTGCAACATTTTCAGCCTTCTCTAAAGAAGCTAACAAAAGCCTGGGGAATTTTTTGAGCTAAAAGAACATTACAATCACCTGTTCTTTCCCTGAAAAAAAGTCAAGAATTTCAACTAAATATTTCAAAAATGAATTCATTTAAGCTAAATCTGGTGCAGCAGTATCAATTTGCAAAATTTACAATTAAGCAGCACATATTGGAGATTAGGTATCTTATAAGGAGAAATGGGAGAGGCATGAAATCCCTATTTTCAGAAACAGGAATCAATAACTTTGCAGAACTGGTACACTGGAATGTTACCAAATGAGAAAATATTTGTAAAGCATTTAGCATAGTACTTGACACTAACCCTGAAACTATTCCCTGCAGCACCAGAAGCATGAGTTGCTGCTCCAAATGTATTCACTCAATATATATGTTCTCTTTCTGTATGATCTCACATGATTGTACTATGGTAATGGGTTTCTTTACAATATATACCTTTCCATGTTCACTCCTTGACCAAACATATCCCTTTTGTGTCTGCCCTAGTCACATGCTATCTATATATGGCCACTCTTCCCAATGATGAAGTGTATTTGTTGGGGAGTTCACCAGAAGGCTTATTAAGAAAAGTTTTGCAGTTAAAAATATGTCATCGCCGTTCTTCTTACTCTGTTATTATACCATTTAGTTTCCTCTACTTTAAACTGATCATGTCCCCTGAGTAAAAAAAAAAAACAAATTTCTGGGGACATATGTAGTATCATTTTATGGATACAGCCTCAAAGAAAGACTATCATAGTAATCTGTGGGGGAGCTATTCTGAAAGTTGAGATGCATCCCCAACTAATATATATGTTCAGTGTTTTGTAAATATTAAATGGTTGTATAAGTATCAACTAAAATTATAATAAAAATGTATATTTTATTATCAATATATCATAAGAACTTTATGGTTTCTCTCTATACATTCTTAAGGTTACCTTGGTGTTTATCAATAATAAATATGAGGCAACTCAATTCACCTGGTGGAAGCAACCTGAATTAAAATAAAACTGTTTGCCTCACCAAGGAAATATTATAATACCTCTGCAATATTATGGTAGCATCACATTGAGGAATATTTTTAACAAAATGTAAATTATTTTCTCTGCAATTAGAAACTCTCATTTTATTTTATTTCCATTAATTCCACACAATGTGTGCATCTTTGATACAACCATTTGAAACTTAATTTAAAAAGTATGCATCACAATAATCATTTTACATCATCTGTGATATTTTAGAGAACCAATTGTACATTCTTTATTCTGTTAATTATTTTTGTTTCTATTTTGATAAATGTGGTGATATTTATGTAAGATTTTAATTTTGTGTTTATTTGTTTGGGGAGTTAGTGAGTAGTAACTGTGTGTGTATCTGTATGCACATATATACGTGACACAACAAATATATGCCAGACTTTGAACATAAATCTACATGATTCTTATCCTGCTTCTAGTCCTCTGTCCCCTTATGCTAGATTACATCTCAATGAATTTTAATAAAAATTGAATGCAAAAGGTAAACGAAAAAGTCCAAAATTACAAGTTCTTTCTTTAAATACTCCTGACTTATGTAATGATAAATCTGTGAGGACAAGTCATTGCTATCACAATTGAGGCCCAGAATGCTAGCATTGAATGAAATGAGTCAGACTCTCATCATCTTGTGATCATTCCAACCTAAATGTTTAATGACCTAGAGCAAAAGTAAAAGAAATTGTTTTTAGTTCACTCTTTATAAAAGACCAAAATTGGACAAAGGAGGCTGACTTTTCAAACTGTTTGATTCCAAACCCTTGTTACAAGTGCTATAATTTTAGAGAATCTCTTTATAAAATTTTACTTTGGTTTAAAAAATGTTCATTTGATAAATAGCTCCAATAAAGGAGTTTTCTGTATGTCCCAGGATCGTGCCATTTGTGTGCTTAAGTCAAATTTACTTCCTGGATGCAAAATCCATCTCTATCAAAACTGAATGATGATACAATCTACCAGCATTTATAAAGTACATGCTATGGGATAGGAATTTATGAGGGGCTAGAGCTAGACAAACAAACCAAAAAAAAAAAAAAAACCCTAAAACTAAAATGCCATTATTTTCATGTTTAAGTTTATGAATTACTCAACAGAATTCCTCATTACTATTCAAAAATAGCTCAAATCTATGTGCTGCTAAAGGTGGCTCAAATAACATGTATATTGATTGCATTATTAATTTACTAGTATTTCTCATGCAAAGTAGAGTGCCCAGCACATAAAAAAAACTAAATTCTTGTTAAGGTGATTGACTAGGTATGGAAAAATCTTTGATATTGGTGGTTTGTCTGAATAATCCTAGGTTCTCCTTTCTGTCCCCTTCCTTTTCCCCTAGAATGGCTTCCTCACCACCCCTTCATCCCAAATCCAAACATTTGGCATGCAGTATCTTCAATATCAATGCCTCATGTAAGTGGACTTTAAGCCAATGCCTACTTCTTTTGTATAGAATGTATAATGGAATATTTTAACATTTTGAAGAGTTTTTAAGACAAAAAGGAAGAGGTGAAAGATTATAGAAAACCAGATATCTCTTCTAGGGTATAAAATGGCAATTTGCATATAAGTATCTTAGTATGAATGAAGACACAGGTGTGACAGGAAACTTAACTCTAAAATCTGATGCAGTTTACACAGTTTACTTTATATCAAAACTGGTTAAATCAGTCCCCAAGTTGGTTTATTCATCTGAATTACTTAGGTTGTCAATCCTTGGCAAATTAACTGTCAAATATTCATTTAAATTTTAGAGAATTACATATCAGATACTTTTTGATTAAACACAAAATGCTAGCTAATATCTACAACAAAAAAATTTACAATTGTAAATTAGTTTTTAGCTTTTTTAATGTTAAATAGTGTTCGTGTCTAAAATTATTTCTCAGCAATAGAAATCATGCTTGAAATTTTACAAGGTCTTGCATTTCATACTAAGGAAAGAGCCTTAGGGAAAAAAAATAATAAATTTATATGCTAACAGTTCTAACAAAAACAGAAGTCCATAATTAAATGAGTCACCATGAAAAAACTTAAGCAAAATATTTGTTCTTGAATTATTAATTTTTTTCTGTATTGACATGTAACAATAAAGTAGCATATGTATATCACATTTTATGCAGGAGTTAAGTGATATTGAGCACAAAATAAAGTTTTCAAACACAAGTGAAATTTTAAACACATTATTTAAAGAGGCTCTATGTTGAACCTTTAAATGAATTTAGTCAATTTTTGTAATGTTAATAATCATACTCCAACATTCCCTAAACAAAATTTTTGTCCAAAAGGTATCTATAAGGTGAAAGAGCCCTGTACTTCCAAAATCCAAGATTCCTAAAATCTTCTACTTTATTTCTGAAGTTATATTAGCACAGCAAAGCATTACAAAATCAAATCTCAGTGGTTTTAGTTTCCTAAATGATCTTCTTAACCTATCAATAATGAAGGAAAGTACTCTTAATTTTACCTGTTATGATACTTAAAATGATATTGATCATGAAAAATGAATCATTTCAATACCACATATAGAAATTGCTTGGAGAAAGATTATCATTCATCTAAATGTACCATGTGTCCAAACCAATAAGGATCCATGATCACAGTGTTTGAGATACCCTGTTAACAAACAATTACAATACCAACTGAAAATAGTAATAGACTTGTTAGTTCATTTAGTTAGCTTTTGAAACTTATAAAACCAGTTTCATTAAGTGACCATGCATGTCTAAATCTTTCCCTTAAGTAAATCACTAGACTGAACTCCAAATCTAGTCATCCATCAAACTAATGTACAAAAGTCACAAGGAGAAACTCAGTGGAAGAATATAGAAGCAGTAGAAAAATATAATGTCAAGAATAAAAAATATTCTTCTCAAAGGACAAATGCCAGTGAGATCAAATTATATCAGTCATTGTTAGAATATGAGAGATAGGAATATGAAAGATAGAAAGAAAATCTGAGACTATTTGGGGTGGAAATAGGGACTATAGTTATAACTATCTATCCATCCATTTATCTATGTGTATATGTATATACATACACATATACATGTGAATGATATATATGCATATATATATATAAATGTCTTTTATACTGTATGACACATGCACATATATGTGCATATGCATACACATTTTTTTCATCTTATGTTCTTTGGAATTTTCTCGAATCATTGTGTTTGCTGAGAATATCTAAATCATTCATAGTTGCTCATCATTTAATATTACCATTACTGTGTACACTGTTCTAAGTTTGCTCATTTCACTTTACATCACTCCATGTAAATCTTTTTAGATTTTATTTTTTTTCTGAAAGCAACCTGATTTTCTTTATTTTTCTTTATTATTTCTTTATTTTTAGCACAGTATTATTCCATCACAATCATATAACACAACGTGTACAGCCAATTGATGACAATGCCCTCAATTACTAATTGTCACCACAAAAAAGGACTGCTCTAATTTTTTTTGCATATATTGAAGCTTTTTCTTTTTTTTCCACTAATTTCTTTGCAATATAGTACTAATAGTGGTATTGCTGAGTGCAAACATATGCAAAATTTTACAACTCTTTGGATCTAGTTTCAAATTGTTTTCCAGAGTGGCTGGATTAATTCACAACTTCACCAACAATATATTAGTGTCCCAATTTTTCCTATCCCCTAACATAAGCAATTTTCATTTTATGTCATATTAGCCAATGTTATTGGCGTGAGATGGTACCTTAGAGTTGTTTTAATTTGTAACTTAATCAATAGTGATTTAGAGCTTTCTCCTCTTATGACTATAGATAATTTGGATTTCTTCATCTGAAAACTGCTGGTTCATGTACTTAACCATTTATCAACTGGGGAGGGATTCATATTTCTATAAGATTGATTCAGTTCTCTGTATATTTAACAAATGAGGCTTTTATCAAAGAAACTTGCTATAGATTTTTTTTCATTTATGATTATTAACTCTTTCCCTCCATCTTTGTTTTACTCTGCCTGTCCTCTCTTCTTTCTCCACGTACCTCCTCAAAAGTTCTTTGCTTGCAACAACACATCCTCCAATCTTCCCTTCTTTCTTTATTGACATCCTCCCCTTCTTTTATCTTCTTCTCTTTCTACTACCCTGTATGATAAGATATCTTTCCATACACAATCTAATGATATGTTTTTTTTTTCTTTTTGAACCAATTCCAATGAATTCCCACCCTAGTCTTATTCACTTCCACTATAAAAAAAGTTTTCCTTCCTCTTTTATGTAACATAATTTACCTATTCTACCTTTCTCTTCCCCCCTTCTTGCAATACATTTTTTTCTTTCTCACCCCTCAATTTTATTTTTTTAGCTATTGTCCCATCATTGTCAAATCTCACCGATACTCTCTGTCTAGGTATATTCTTTCTAATTGCTCCAGTGATGAGAAAGTTCTTATTAATTATAAATAATCTTTCCATGTAAGAATGGAAACAATTTAATCTTATTGAATTCCTTATGATTTCTTTCTCCTATTTACATTTTAAGGCTTCTTTTGAATCTTGTATATAAATGTCAAAATTTGTGTTCAGCTCTAGTGTTTTCATTAGGAATACATGATGGATTATACTGTTTTGCTGCATAGGTAATTCTTGGTTGTAATATTAGCTCCTTTGTCCTCTAAAATATCATATTCTAAGACTTCTGGTTATTTAATGTAGAAGCTTCTAAATCTTGAGCTATCCTCATTGCAGCTCCATGATATTTGAATTGTTTACATTGGTCTATTTGCAATAATTTTTACTGGTCCTAGGAACCTAGGAACCTAGGAAATTTGGCTATAATATTCTTGACAGTTTGCTTGTGGAGATCTCTTTCAGGAAATAGACTGTAGATATTAAAAATGTCTATTTTACCTTATGGTTCTTGAATATTGGGCATTTTCCTTGATAATTCCTTGAAATGTGATATGTAGGCTAATTTTTAAAATTATAACTTTCAAGTACTATAATAATTGTTAAATTATCTCTCATTGATATATTTTCCAGGCCAGTTATTTTTTTTCCAATGAAATAGTTCACATTTTCTTTCTTTTTTTGCATTCTTTTGATTTTGCCCTTTTTTGTTTTGTGATGTCTTCTGAAATTATTAGGTCCATTTGCCTAATTCTAGGAATTGTTTCAGGAATTATTTTCTTCAGTGAGCTAGTATTCCCCTTTTTTTTCATTTGGCCATTTTTAAGCAGTGATTTTTTTTTCACTTTTCAGTGAATTTTTCTGCCTCTTCTCTGCCTATTCTATTCTGTTTTTCAAGATATTATTTTCTTTAATAATTTTGTGTCTCCTTTATCAAGCTTTTGACTTTTTTCATGATTTTCTTACATTATCTTTCTTTCTTTTCCAAAATTTCCCTCCATCTCTATTATTTGATTTTTAAAATCCTCTCTGAGTTTTTCTAGGAAATATTATTGGGCATGAGAGCATTTCATATTTTCATTTGAAGCTTCGAATGTAACAATTTGGACTTTGTTGTGTTCTTCTGAGTTTGTTTTTTTGTTTTGTTTTTTTGCTGTTCCCTATCACTATAAAAATTTTATATGGTCTTTTTTTTTTTGCTGTTGTTTGCTCATTTTTCAGAATATTTCTTGACTTTGAACTTTAAATTTGGCATTGCTCTCACAGTGGCAGAGGCACTATCACAAGTTTTCAATATTTTCAAAGCTAATTCTGGGGGGTTTAAGTGTTTAGTTCTTCCAAAATGAGATGCTCAGAAAAGGTTTTCCTGACCAATTGTTGAATTCCCTTACCTTTTGTGGATTCAAAGCTTAGGGTGCAACCACTGGTGATTCAATTTTTCCAAAAGACTACTACAATCCTGATAGTATTCTGCACTCTATTCTCAGTCCCAGTGAAATAGACCTTTCCTTCTGACCCTCTTAAATTCCCTTTATTTGGGAAATTATTTCACCTGATCCTCTTGTTGTTTCTGCCACTCAAAAATTTGTTTTGAAGTATCATTTCAAAGTTGTTTTGAGAGAAATTTGGGAGTGCTCAGGCAAGCCCCTGCCTTTTTTTTCCCCTTTAGAGAATTTTTTAAATCTATTATTTTCTTTAATAAAACAATAGCAACTGGTAAATACATAATGATTTAAGCTTGGTAGTTTTACCACACATCAGATTTGATTATAGCTAGTAAGCAATACTCATTTTACAAAGGAAGAAATCAATATTATAAAAGTTGTACATCTCCTGTCAAATATAAGATTGAATACAGGTCCTTCCTTATTTTATATGCAGTTATTTTTTCATTACAACAAATGTCTCTAATGATGATTATAATGATAATAAAACTAATAATAATTTATAAGTGAAGGGAAATTTTAGAATTTTTTAATTTTAATATATTCATATCTATTATCTGATTTGGGATTTGTAACAATTCCAGAAGGATAGTACCATCTTTCTAGTCACCCTCTTTCTCAGCATCAGAACACCCCTCAATTCCTTACCCTCTTTCATCCTACCATAACCAAGTTGTTATCAAATCTCTTCATTATTATATTTACAATTTCTTGTATAAATAATGTCTTTCCCCTCACAGGGCCTCTACTGGGGCCCTCATCATCTCCCTCTAACAGTATTGAAAAGTCTCCTAATCGGTTTCTCTACCTCCAGACTTTTTCTGCTTCAATATATTCTCCACCCAGCTACCAAAGTTATTTTCTGAAAGCTGGAGTCTTACCATGTCATCTTTCTAGTTCATAAAAATCTAATGTTAGGGATATAAAATCTTTCCAAATTTAATCTCTTTCTATTCTTCTATCCCTCTTCATTCTAAACTCTCCCATGCATTCTAGGATCTAGCAACATTTACCTGTATGCTATTGCACACACATGAAACTTTATTTCCCAACTCTCTGCCTATATTTTGTCTCTTCTTCCTTCAAATTCTCTCCTTCAAAGTTACAACCTCTAACTTCCCTAACTTTCTTAAGTATTAGCTTTATAAAATTCTATTTTCTAATGGAGTTATTTACTTATCCATACTTGCCTTATCCCCTACCATTTACACTATAAATTACTTGTAGAGATTTAAATATTTGCACATTATCTCCTTCATTATATTTTCAGCTCCTTGAGAGCAGAGACAATGATATTACTTTCCTTTGTATTAGCTTAGTACATTATCTGGCACATAGGAAGTACTTGATCAATGTTTGTTGACTGACTTATTGACTCTAAATAGAAAAAGAATGTTCTTTGCCATAGATATAATAATACTGAATAGTGGATTTTAATAACTAAACTTATTTAGATTGAAATGGAATGACTGATTTTAACTATTATTGAGAGAAAGGGGGATTAATATTCAAAGGGGATTAAAAATGCCATCAGTATTGGCTTTTCATTTTATTTTTTTCAATCAAATGATTACTGAAGAGATTCATTATTTTGCACTGGGGCTATCACCTTGGTTGATTACATGTATTTAAAAAAGCAAAACAAAACAAAACAAAACAAAAATAAAAATGTGACACATTAAACCAGCATGCTCTCTGTGAACAAAGAAAAGAAATTGCTCTACCATTGAAACATATCACAGGCAAAACAAGTCTTTTTGATTTAGGAGAGTCATTTAAACTATATTTTCTTCCCTTCTCCATGCTCTTAATAAATATAATTCCAGCGAGAGATCCAAAGACACAAATAAATCTAGCCTAGCATTTTCCTCAAATATTCACTATTCCACCTCATTCTCTACTATTTCCACATGTTGACATCAAACTCCATTGCCACTGGGGAAAGCCATTTAATAAAATATTTCATTCTTTAAGCAATACAAACCTGTTGGTGTTGTCCCTTTGTTTCTTTAGTACTCTGTCTTTGGGAAGGATCATTCTGATCTTATACATGCCATATAGACCCATGAGTTGCCATGGTTCCTGACATTGGTATTCATTTTTCTTATTGAATACCACAGCAAATCATTGCTTAAAATATACTTAGAGAAAATCAATAAGCAGCAACTTGCAGCTATCTAGGGACAGTCTTAGCCTAGTTATTAACCTTAATATATATTGCTCATTTGAAAGAAAGAGCACCATTTCCATAGTCTGTGCTTATGTTTTGCTTAGAATGTACTCCCACTCTTGAGATTACTGAGTTGCATCTTTTAGCAAAGGAAACAGTACACAGCTTATACAACCTATTATCTATAATGTGTGGTAAATCTACTACCCCAGTGTTAAACAGAGACAGATACTAACAAAATAAAATAATAAGCCAATACTAGCTTTTTGATAAAATTATCATACTAGGGTTTGACATGATTTATACATTTGTTTTTATTGTTATTGCTTAGTTATATCTGACTCTTCATGACTCCATTTGGAATTTCCTTAACATAGCTTTTGCAGTGTCTTATTGTTCCCTTATACAACTCATTTTATAGATGAGAAAACTGGAGCAAAAAACAATTAAATTACTTTCCTAAGGTCATACAGCTAATAAATGCCTGAGACCACATTTAAACTCATCAGTACGGTTCTTCCTGATTTCAAGCCCATTATTTTATCCATTGGACCTAGTACCCATTATTTACTCATAAGCATAGTGAAATGGAAAATGTTGATAAGATATTTTATTAGAGCTTTCCACTAAAAGTAGCTATATCCTAAATTATTACTAAAACTCTATAATCATTAAATTATTTTTGATGATGTAACACTAGATGGAAATTTAAGAATATAATAGCTAGTTTTCAAAATTGAGCTTCATTTACTCACCATATATTGAATGCAGAAGAATGTACTTTTTGAACTGATAGATCTATTCAGCATTAATAGCTGACATTTATTCTGAATTAAGTATTGCAGTGATGTACATACTTTATCTCATTTGATACCCATGATAATCTTGTGAGTTAATTATCTCTAGTTTACAGATAAGGAAACTAAGGAGGAGATTATGAATTGAAGAATTTATTTAATATTTTAAGGTAAATTGAGGGAGATCATCAACTAGATGAAATACAAAGTCCTTTCCTACTTTAAATTTATGACTCTATTATCTTAGGACTCATATTGTTACACAGTCAGCAAAAACTGAAAGTAGGATTTGAATTCAGGTTTTCCAAACTTCAAGTATAATGCTTTATTCATTAAGATACACTGACTTTGGCAGGAAGCTTTTCCTTGCACATAATATGGTGTGTTTTATATCCAAAAACACACAAATTCATGATGTTATTTAAGCAAAGGGGCTATGTCATTTGGACTGCTGCATCAGCATAGTTTTACCAAGTATCTCTTGTGATTTGTAGCATGATTTAGACAGTGAGTGACCAGACAAGGATAGAGTAAAATCTACAAGTGGGATACTTTGTCAATAATTGTTCTACATTCGCAAAAAAAAAAAAAAAAAAAAAAAAAGGAAAAAATAATTTTGCCTTGTAATATTATTCTCATCATTTTGATTTCTCTCTCTCTCTCTCTCGCTCTTTCTCTTTCTCTTAAATACATACATATACATTCTTCTTTCAATAGATGAATAGATATTACTCAAAACAAATCCATTTAAATATTGCATCTAAAATTTATTCAAAAACTACAATTGTTACCCACCAAAAACTATCTTCTGATACAAATTCTGTCTTCTATTATACAAAAGGGAAAAGACATTTTTGAGGGAATTTAACAAGGCCCAAATAATTATTCTCATCCATCTTGCAGTACATGTATAAATCCTGCATTAAAGATTTTGCAAGTTATATGAATATATTGGTCTCATAAAATACATTTAATGTCAGAAGGATTCAGATGAAGCATTGAAATAATAATTGAGAAAACCAAGTGATTTAAATTAGGGCTCAACAATAGGGTCCAGCAAATCATTTTTCAGTCCTTTTCTTTCTGCATTTATATATTTTATATAAATAGATTATGCTAATAGGTGCCAAAAGATGCATATCTCCAGCAATTTGAAATAAGTTCTGGTTGCTTTAAACTCTCTTTATCTAAAAGGACAGTTGGAACAGCCAAAAATATTTTCATTATAATCAATTTAACATTTCTTGAGTCTTCACTTTGGGTATAATTACATACTAATTGGCTTGGGGAGAAAAAAGTACTAGCAGAACATAAATCACGTGAGTGTAAGGACTCTTGATTTTTCACTGAGTAATCTAAGAGTCTAGCACAGTGTCTTAAATACCATAATGTTTACTGAATAAAATGGTAAACAATTTCATTTTTCTTTTTAAACTGCTCATAGCCTCTATCAAAAACACAAATGCAGTAAATACTTAGGTTTTAAAGTCCCTGATGCAAAATCTTTTGATATTAGACATATTTAATATTTCATGCTCATTGTGAAGAAGCATCATGAAATAACAATAATATTTAATTATCCAAAATAATAGAACACATTTCACTTCTCATTTATATTATTACTTACAAAAATTGGTAATATAATTTAAAATAATCAATTAAAGAAAATATGAAATATGACCTAGAGCATTGACTTAACAGCTCACCCACAGTCAGCAATCTATCATTGTTAGAGATTTCTTTCACAGGGCCATTGGCACTTGAAGAACATATCCAGTTGCCAAAAGATTGAAACTCATACAAATGTCATCCTATTATATAAACTATCCTGGGAGTGAATAGCATACTTCATTTTCTTAAAATGAAATTCCAAAGGAACAAAAATTGTTTGGGAGGAACATTATTCTTAATATAACTGATAGATTTTCGCTAAAAATAGTCTTAGTTCTAGATAATATGATTCTGATATAATATATGTAATATATATAAATATACATATGTATATTTAGTTGCCTTATGTCTTTGCTATTGAAAAGTCATCATGTTTCTCCTAAATGAGTTAATTCTTATAATATTATTGAGCTCAGCAAGAGCTAAGCTTGGTTTTTAGGAAGAGGTAAGAGAAGAAAAGTAGGTCCAGTGAGGTACTGTAATGGAAGAAACACAGAAAGAGGAACAAAACGGAAGAGAGTATTGGAAAGAAAATGCCTTCATCTTCTGACCTCAGTTTCCCCCATCGCCATACTTCATTTTGCTCTCCAAAATAAAGAAGTTCTTGAAAGATAGGCTCAATTAAATGCATGACTCTTGCCTTCTGTGAGATTTTTTTTAAATTAATGTTTTTGTGAACATAGATCCACCTTAAAAGATTAAACAGGTATAAAAAAGGATCTTGTAATCTTAAAATCAGATGGTTATCAGGTACCACAGACTGACACAGAATCAGACAAAAGCAGTAAAACATTAACTTAATCCAATCCTGGCACATTCTACTATTTTCTGTTGATTGACTGGGCATGTTGGCTCATTATTCTTGGCTAAGTTTTAAAAGACATGAAGATTTTCCTCCTGGGAAGTGGTTTTCTAACTATTACAATTCAGAATACCAAAGAAACTTATAGCTATTAAAGCTTAAAACAGAAGATAAGAGAATGTGAGTGTTATCAGAGCTTAAAACTGCACTAACAATTTTGAGATATCTCACATATCATCACGTATCAGTTAATGGAAAGATGGGAAAGAGACAGAGTAAGGGAGAGAAGGAAGGGAGAGAGAGAGAGAGAGAGAGAGAGAGGGAGAGGGAGGGAGAGAATCAAGTTGATTTTACATAATTATTGTTGAAGTATATTTACTTTACAATTGAATGACTAGATAGGTGAGAAAAAAGATGTAAAGTTATTTTCCAATATAGAGAAAAAGTTGATCGGAGATTTATTTTAGATTGGGCTTATTCCCACAAGACAGTAGTATGGAATTGATATTCACAATATACCCTTCTCTTTCTATACTTTTTGAGGCATTCTAGTTGAATTATACAATTATACAAAACTAATTTTTCCATTAATATAATTCAATTATGTTAAAGCCCTGCTTTTGCCTTTCCTTTAATGATAATGACATCAGAAAGAAAAATCAAAAGAATAGTTAGTTGATAGGCGAATATCTAAAAGGTATTAGCCTTAGACAGGCACTTTACCCAGGAATGTCATGTCATAATACAGTATTATCAACATGTTCTTCCATATGAAGAAATATTATATGATATAAATAATTTTGAATATTTTAGAAAATGAATTAAACAGTTCTGTTAACATAATCTGCAAGTCAGTAAGTTAATAGCTATTCTGTGTCCAGGATGCTATAAGCCTAGTGGCCAAAATCTATTTGTATACACTTCTTTTGCCCCTATTCCCATTTCTTTCTCCATAATATCTTGCTTAGTATTGAGTATATTCTGGCTCTCAAGAAATATTAAGATCATCTAAGAAAAGCTAAATTTAGAATGAACTTTAAGATCTTATCTAGTGCTATCAACAAATTAGGAAACTGAAGCACAGAAATTGGAAATGACTTGTCCAGTTTTTACACATTTTGTCTGAGACAAAACTAGAACCAAAAGCCAGATTGCTTCACTCAGTACCACATGATCATCCTATTGTACCACATTGTGCTACTCCCCAATATATTTGCCTTATATCCATAGAATTTTATTCAACTAAATCAATATCAAAATAGCCCTATGGCATGATCTTGCTACTGAAAAAATAAAATTCTATGAATTAAACCTTCTAAATATACTCAAAGATTTACTTTTTTTTTAAAAAATCACCTCAAATTGCAATGCTCTCTATAGTGATATTCTGCTAAGACAAATTGTTTTATTGAGCTGATGTGGTTGTACTGTATGAATTCTTAATGGTTATAGTTCTAAAATATGTAATAAAGTCTGAAAAATAAGTGAGTAAACTTTGAAATGCTTTGTTATTGATTTATATGGAATGTACCAACTGTGAAGAACTTTTAAAATGTCCCTATTTGATATTTTCAACATCATAGCTTTAAAATGTTAGATTTTGAGTGATTTCATTAACTTAAAAACATTTCTTTTTTCCTTCTTTATTAGAATCCTTAATTTTGGAGTCTAGCTTAAGGGTGTCTTATCATATTTAGTTTTATATATCTTTCAGTAATTACTTTTGGAAGCACACTGGGAAATGGAAATAAAGTTGGTCAGTTTATGATCTTTTAAAAATTATATAATTAAAAGTCATAAAAGTGTAATTTAGTTACTGAGCACAGAGGATTCCCCAACAGAAATCTTTAGGGATAATTTTTCTATTGTGTTTGAGTCTCTTTGTCTTTGGATGTAAAGTTCTCTGTTCTAAGAAGTAAATACAGTAAGCATGACAATAACATGAAGCAAATTATAAAAATGAAGTACTGCTTTCACTATGATTAAAGTTGCACTTACTTGAGCTAAGTATTGTAAAATATACCATTGCTCCTTTCTGCATGTGTTAGACATTAAATCTTACCTTGATTTATCATGTTGCAAACTTTTGAAGGCATTCTTCTTAAAGCACATATTCAATCACAGCTGAATAGCACACTAATGTATTATATTCCCTGATGAGCTAACCAATTTAATATCTTTACCACTGTCAGTTTCCAAACAATACAAGCTTCCTCATTGGCATTCCAGTTCAATAGCTAATAACAATTAGATTTCTTCACAGTATTGTATTTTGCTATTGTCATTCCAACAACAGATGCTTTCCTTATAATCCAATGAACTGACTCAAATGTAAATGTCAGGCGGACCTCCTGAACAAGTGGCCCATGAACTTGCACCGAGGGAAAGGAATGAACATCTGTTTCATTGTCATATATTTTAATTTCATTATATTTATTTTCAGTATTTTGCATAATCTTCAACAATTTTTGCAATTTTTGAAATTCAGGTGCCTCTTTAGTGAAATTAACTTTCTCTAGGAAAACATGGAGAGTTTCTCCCTCTCTCCTTCTACTTGAGGGTATCACCACTATCCTCCCTACTATCCAGACTAACAACTTACATCTTATCCTCAACTCCTCACTCATAACCCCTCCATATTCAATCTGTTACCAAGACCTCTCAATTTTACCTTTGTAACATCTTTTAAGTATCCATCCTTCTCTCATTTGATACTGCCACCATTATGGTCTAGGCACTCATCTCATGCCTGGATTATTTCAATGGTTTACTAACTGGTTTCCCTGCCTGTCTCTCTCCATTCTTGTCTCTCTTCCAATCAGCTGCCAAAATAATTTTTCTAAAACCCTTATCTGTCTCTGTCATACAGTCAGTCCTCTTCTGTAAACTCAAGCTTCATTATTACCTCCAGGAACGCTAACATGGCCTTATTTGGGCATGCTCAGTTTGAGTAACATGGAACAACCATTGAGAAGCCTTTGGAGAATGTCTAGATTACCTGCCATAGCATCTTAGCATTCACTTCCATATGAATGAAGATAAAAGCTTTTAATTGGCTGTTTACATCTTTAAAACTGGTAAGATTGAGCCTGTCACTCCTCTTTTCTAACAGTTTTCTGCTTCATTCTTTTTTTAAGTAATATTTTATTTTCCCAATTACATGGAAAGAAAAATAATATTCATTTTAAAAATGTGTTTCAATTTTCTTCCTCCTTTCAATTCCCCTCTCCCTAGGACAATAAGGAATCCAATAAAGTTATATGTAAGCAATCACATAAAATGTCTCTATACCAGTCATGTTAAAAAAGAAGAAACAAAATAAAAGAGAAAAAAGTATAAAATGGTATTCTTGGATATGTATTCAGACTCCAGCAGTTCTTTCTCTGGATGTGAACAGCATTTTCCATCATGAATTCTATGAAATTGTCTTGTATGAATGAATTGCTGATAATAGCTGAGTCATTCACAGTTGATTATCATACAATATTGCTGTTATTTTGTATCATGTCCTCCTGCTTCTACTTCATTTTGTATCAGTTCATGCAAGTGCTTCCAAGTTTTACTGAATTCATTTTGTTTGTCATTTTGTAAAGCACAAAAACAGGAGGCAGAGTCAAGATGGTGGAGAAGACACACACTTCTTTCTGAGCTCTCCTATTATCCTCACACTACATATGAAATCCAGCCTCTGAAATAGTGCTGGACTGGCAGAATTCATGAATATTGAGAGTGCAGCAAATTACCAGCAGAAGGTAATTTCAAAATTACCAGAAAAGGTCTGTTTTGATTGGGTGTGGGCATGGGAGGAGGCCAGCCTAAGCTGAGGGGTAGGGGGAAGGATGTAGTCTCCATGGGGTGGGATGGAGAATCTATATGGAGAACTCTATCATAATATTGGCTACTCTGCCCTGATTGCAAGTTTGTAGATAAGCACAGAAGTTATAAAACATCCAACACAAATGCAGGTAAAGAGTGAACCTCAAAGAGCCAGAATGTCATGGAACCTGGCCACACTGACCCAGCACCAAGAGTGACTCAGCATGATCCCAGCAAAGCTGCTGATTCCAATGTAGCCACTGTTGCTTTCTGGTCTGTAGAGGAAGGTTGCCCTAAAAGCAGATTCCAATTTTTTTTAAAGTAAAAAGGCAAAGAAGGATCTAACTATCAACAGCTTCTATAGTGAAAGAGAATAGGTTTCCAAACCTGAGGAGACTAAAAGCAGAATGTCTCCAGATAAAGCCCCAAAAGGTGATAAAACCTGATCCCCACCACACAAGGCTCTCCTAGACAAAATTAAAAAAGGATCTTAAAAGAGAACTAGAAGAAAAATGGGGAAGGAAAGGAAAACTCTACAAGATGGTCTGGAAAGGCATATAACTCATTAAAAGACAGATTTGATAAAATGGAAAAAGAAAAAAATCCCTGAAATATAAAATGGAAAAAGTAAAGAACTCCCAGGAAAATAGAATTTGTGAAATAGAAAAATAAGTTAACTCCTTAAAAAAAATTTGTGAAATGGAAAAAAATTCCATAGACCAAACAACTCATTTTAAAACTCAATTGGACAAGTACAAAAAGAAATTTAAAAAGTAAATGAGGAAAATAATTCATTAAAAATCAGAACTGAACAAATGGAAATGAATATTTTGATGAGATATCAAGAATCATTCAAGCAAAGCCCAAAAAATGAAAAATAGAAAAAAAAAAGTTAAATACCTGCTTGAAAAAAACAACAGAACTAGAAATTAGATCTAGTAATCTAAGAATTATTGGATTACCTGAAAATCATGATAAAAAAGAGCCTAGACACTATTTTTCAGGAAATAATCAAAGAGAACTGTCCAAATGTCATAGAATCAGAATGTAAAATACCCTTTGAAAGAATTCATCAATCACCTACTAAAAGAGACCCCAAAATTAAAACTCCAAGGAATATTGTGGCTAAATTTCAGAATTATCAGACCAAAGAAAAAATATCACAAGCAGCCAGAAAAAAACAATTCAAATACCAAGGAACCACAATAAGGATCACTCAGGATTTAATGGCTTCAACATTAAAGAATTGAAGGCCCTCGAATCTAATATTCCTAACAGCAAACGAACTTGGAATGCAGGCAAGAATAAACTACCCAGCTAAATTGAGCATTTTTTTTCCAGGGAAGAAAATGGACATTCAATGAAACAGGTAAATTCCATTGATTTCTGATGAAAAAAAAAGAGAGAGAAATAAACAAAAAAAAAAAAAAATGACCTTCAAATATAGGACTCAAGAGAAGCATAAAAAAGTTAAAAAAACCAAAAAAACAAAAAACAAAACTTGAGAACTGTAGTTCTGTTTGGGGCATACATAAGAGTGTGCATGTGTAATTTGATTTTACTATTATAATATAAAAAGGAACTAGACGTGGAAAGGGGATTATACTAGAAAAAGGGAAAAGTGGAGGTAAAAAGAGGAAAATTATATCTCACAAAGAGGCAAGTATCATATGTAATGGGGATAAACCAAAACCACTCCCAATAAAATCAGGAGTGGAACAAAGTCTCCCACTATCACTATTACTATTCAATATTATATTAGAAATAATAGCTTTGGCAATAAGAAATGAAAAGAGATTAAAGGAATTAGAATAGGTAATGAGCAAATTAAATTATCACTCTTTGCAAATGACATGATGGTATATTTACAGAATCCCAGAAATTTTACTAAAAAAAAAAAAACTATTAGAAATAATCCACAGTTTTAGCAAAATTGCAGGATACAAAATAAATCCACATAAATCATCAGCATTCTTATACATGACTAACAAACTCCAACAGCAAGAGATACAAAGAGAAATTCCATTTAAAATAACTGTTAATAATATAGAATATTTGGGAATCAATCTGCCAAGGGAAACTCAAGTACTTTATGAGCAAAACTACAAAACACTTTCCACACAAATAAAATCAGATCTAAACAATTGGAAGATTGATTCCCAAATATTCTATATTATTAAGGTTTTTTTTTCCCCTTAGGGAGTTGATTAATAGCTTGTTTTATTTCTTTTTCTAAGATGGGACTGTTTAAACAATTTACTTCTTCCTCTGTTTCACTCAGCATCAGTTCATATAAGTCTCTCCAAGCCTCTCTATATTCATCCTGCTGGTCATTTCTTACAGAACAATAATATTCCATAACATTCGTATACCACAATTTACTCAACCATTCTCCAATTGATGGGCATCCATTCATTTTCCAGTTTCTAGCCACCACCAAAAGGGCTGCCACAAACATTTTGGCACATACAGGTCCCTTTCCCTTCTTGAGTATCTCTTTGGGATATAAGCCCAGTAGTAACACTGGAGGATCAAAGAGTATGCACAGATTGATAACTTTTGGGGCATAATTCTAGATTGCTCCAGAATGTTTGGATTCATTCACAACTCTACCAACAATGCATCAGTGTGCCAGTTTTCCTGCATCCCCTCCAACATTCATCATTATTTTTTCCTGTCATCTTAGCCAATCTGACAGATGTGTAGTGGTATCTGAGTTGTCTTAATTTGCATTTCTCTGATCAATAGTGATTTGGAACACTTTTTCATATAAGTGGGAACAGTTTCAATTTCATCATCTGAAAATTGTCTGTTCATATCCTTTGACCATTTATCAATTGGAGAATGGCTTGATTTCTTGTAAATTAGAGTCAATTCTCTATATATTTTGGAAATGAGGCCTTTATCAGAACCTTTGACTATAAAAAGTTTTCCCAGTTTATTGTTTCCCTTCTAATCTTGTCTGCATTTGTTTTGTTTGTACAAAACCTTTTCAATTTGATATAATCAAATTTTTCTATTTTGTGGTCAATAGTGATCTCTAGTTCTTCTTTGGTCATAAATTCCTCCCTCTTCCACAAGTCTGAGGTGTAAACTATCCTATGTTCCTCTAATTTATTTATAATCTCATTATTTATGCCTAAATCATAGACCCATTTTGATCTTATCTTGAGTCCTTATCAGTGTTAAATGTGGGCCCATGCCTAATTTCTGCCATACTAATTTTCAGTTTTCCCAGCAGTTTTTGTAAATAATGAATTCTTATTCCAAAATATGAATTCTCATATAATTTCTGACTTTCCTTTGGTAGATAGAATTTGGGTTTCTTAAACACTAGATTGCTATAGTTATTAAATATTTTGTCCTGTGAACCTAACTTATTCCACTGATCAACTAGACTATTCCTTAGCCAATACCAAATGGTTTTGGTGACTGCTGCTTTTTAATATAGTTTTACATCAGGTACAGATAGACCACTTTCATTTGATTTTTTTTCATTAATTCCCTTGAAATTCTTGACCTTTTGTTCTTCCATATGACTTTTGTTGTTATTTTTCCTAGGCCCTTAAAATAGTTTCTTGGGAGTCTGATTAGTATAGCACTAAATAAATAGATTACTTTAGGGAGTATTATCATCTTTATTATATTTGCTCAGCCTATCCAAGAGCATTTAATATTTTTCCAATTATTTAAATCTGACTTTATTTGTGTAGAAAGTGTTTTGTAATTTTGCTCATATAATTCCTGACTTTCCTTTGGTAGATAGATTCCCAAATATTTTATGCTATTGACAATTATTTTGAATGGAATTTCGTTTTGTATCTCTTGCTGTTGGATTTTGTTGGTGATGTATAAAAATACTGAGGATTTATGTGAATTTATTTTGTATCCTGCAACTTTGCTAAAGTTGTGAATTATTTCTAGAAGCTTTTTAAGGAATCTCTGGGGTTCTCTAAGTATACCATCATATCATCTGCAAAGAGTGATAATTTGGTTTCCTCATTTAGTTTCCTCATTACCTACTCTACTTCCTTTAATCTCTTTCTCAACTCTTATTGTCAAGGCTTGTGTTTCTAATATTGAGTAATAATGGTGATATTGGGCAACCTTGTTTCACTCCTGATCTTACTGGGAATGGTTCCAGTTTATCCCCATTATATCTGATGCTTACTGATGGTTTTAAATAGATGTTCTTTACTATTTTAAGGAAAAGTCCATTTACTCCTATCCTCTCAAGTGTTTTTATTAGGAATGGATATTGGATTTTGGATTTTATCAAATTTTTTTTTTCTGCATGTATTAAGATGATCATTTTTTTTTTTTTGCTAATTTGGTTATTGATATAGTCAATTATGCTAATAGTTTTCCTAATGTTGAACCAGCCTACATTCATGATATAAATCCTACTTGGTCATAGTGTATTATGCTAGAAATGATTTTTTGTAATCTTTTTGCTAATATTTTATTTAAGATTTTAGCATCAATATTCATTAGGGAGATTGGTCTATAATTTTCTTTCTGTTTTCAGTTTAGGTATCAGTACCATGTCTGTGTCATAAAAGGAATCTGGTAGGACTCCTTCAATCCCTAATTTTTCAAATAGTTTCTATAGCATTGGAGTTTATTGTTTTTTAAATGTTGGGTAGAATTCACATGTAAATCCATCTGGTCCTGTTTTTTTTTTTTTTTTCTCCCTTAGGGAGTTGATTAATAGCTTGTTCTATTTATTTTTCTAAGATGGGACTGTTTAAACAATTTACTTCTTCCTCTGTTAATCTGGGCAAGCTATATTTTTGAAGGTATTCTTCCATTTCATTTAAGTTATTGAATTTATTGACATAAAGCTGGGCAAAGTAATTCCTAATTACTGCTCTAATTTCCTCTTCGTTAGTGGTAATTTCTCCCTTTTCATTTTAAAGCTAACAATTTGATTCTCCTCTTTCCTTTTTTTTAATCAAATTTACTAAGGGTTTATCTATTTTGTTGATTTTTTTCATAGAACCAACTCTTAGTTTTATTAATTAATTCAATAGTTTTTTTTTTTTTTACTTTCAATTTTATTAATCTCTCTTTTTTATTTTTAGAATTTCAAGTTTAGTGTTTGAGTGGGGGTTTTTAATTTGTTCCTTTTCTAGAATTTTTAGAAGCCCAATTCATTGACCTTCTCTTTCTCTATTTTATGCAAGTAGGCCTCTAGAGATATAAAATTTCCCCCTTATTACCACTTTGGCTGCATCCCACACATTTTGGTATGACATCTCATTATTGTCATTTTCTTGGGTGAAGTTATTAATTACGTCTATGATTTGCTGTTTCACCCAATCATTCTTTAGGATGAGATTATTTAGTTTCCAATTATTTTTTGTTCTATTTTCCCCTAGCTTTTTACTGAATGTAATTTTCATTGCATCGTGGTCTGTAAAGGATGCATTTACTATTTATGCCTTACTGCATTTGAGTTTGAGGTTTTGTTTCCTAATATATGGTCAATTTTTGTATAGGTTCCATGAAAGTGTACTCCTTTCTATCTCCATTTAGTTTTCTCCAAAGATCTATCATATCTAACTTCTCTAGTATTCTATTTACCTCTTTGACTTCTTTCTTATTTATTTTGTGATTTGATTTATCTAGTTGTGATAGTACAAGGTTGAGATTTCCCACTATTATAATTTTGTTATCTATTTCTTTTGCACCTCTCTTAACATCTCCTTTATGAATTCAGATGCTATTTCACTTGATGTATATATGTTTATTATTGATATTGCTTCATTATCTATGGTAACTTTCAGCAAGATATAGTTACTTTCCATATTTCTTTTAATTAGATCCATGTTTGCTTTCACTTGATCTGAGATCAGGATGGCTACCCCTGCTTTTTTTTTTTTTGTTAACTTTACCTGGAGCACAGGAAGTTCCCCAACCTTTTACTTTTACTGTGTATGTATCACCCTGCTTCAAATGTATTTCTTGTAAACAACGTATTGTAGGACTCTGGGTTTTAATTCAGTCTGCTAACCACTTTCTCTTTTTGGGAGAGTTTACTCCATTCACATTTATGGTTAAAATTACCAATTCTGCATTTGCCATCTTGTTAACCCCTGCTTATGCTTTTCCCCTTTCCTTCCCCTTTAACCCCATCTCCATTATTAAACTTGTGAGCACCACTTGCTTCTCACAGCTCTCCCTTTTTAGTATCTCTCCCCGCGCCTTAGAGTTCCTCCCCCTATCTTATCCCTTTTTCCTCACAATTTCTGTATTCTCTTCCACTTAGCTTACTCCTTCTACTTTTCAATGAAGTAGGAGAAGTTTTACCATAAATTGAATATGTCTAATATTTTTTTCTCTTTAAGCCATTTCTGATAGCAGTAAGATACATACTATGTTCAACCCCCTCCATTCTTTCTCTCAGATATAATAGGTTTCCTTTGCCTCTTTGTGAGATATAGTACCCCCACTTTACCCTTTTTCTGGTGCAATTTCCTTTCCACCTCTAGTTTCTAGAACAAAGTATACATGTATTCTTTATGTATCTTTATAGCAGAAATATAGTTCCTAAGGTTTCTTTTTACCTTTTTAGGTTTCTCTTGAGTTTTATATTTGTATATCAAACTTTTTGTTTAGTTCCAGTTTTTTCATGAAAAATAGATATAATTTACTTACTTAAATTATTAAAAACTCAATTGTACAATTAGAAAAATATATAAAAAAGTGAGTGAAGAAAATAACTCATTAAAAATCAGAATAGAACAAACGGAAATGAATGATTTAAGGAGACACCAAGAATCAATCAAACAAAACAAAACTAATGAAACAATGGAATAAAATGTCAAATATCTTCTTGGGAAAACAAGAGACCTGGAAAATAGATCTTGATTGCCCATCTTCTTTCCTGGAAAAATATGCTCATTTTGGCTAGGTAAGTTATTTTTGGCTGCATACCAAGTTCCTTAGCCTTTTGAAATATCAGATTCCAGGCCCTTCGATCCTTTAATGTGGACACTGCTAGAATCTGAGTAATCCTTATTGTGGCTCCTCTATATTTGAATTGATTTTTTTTTTCTAGTAGCTTGCAGTATTTTTTCCTTCACCTGATAATTCTGGAATTTGGCCACTATATTTCTTGGAGTTTTTATTTTAGGGGTCCTTTTAGTAGGTGTTTGATGAATTCTTTCAATGTCTGTTTTACCCTCTGTTTCTATAACATCTGGGCAGTTTTCTTTGATAATTTCCTGGAAAATAGTGTCCAGACTCTTTTTTTCATCATATTTTTCAGGCAGTCCAATAATTCTCAGACTGTCTCTCTTAGATCTATTTTCCAGGTCTCTTGTTTTCCCAAGAAGGTATTTGACATTTTATTCCATTGTTTCATTAGTTTTGTTTTGTTTGATTGATTCTTGGTGTCTCCTCAAATCATTCATTTCCATTTGTTCTATTCTGATTTTTAATGAGTTATTTTCTTCACTCACTTTTTTATATATTTTTCTAATTGTACAATTGAGTTTTTAAGTGAGTTGTTTTGTTCTATGGAATTTTTTTCCTATTTTGCCAATTTTATTTTTTTAAAGAGCTATTTTGTTTTTCCAACTCACTAATTCTGTTTTTCAAGGATTTCATTTCTTTATCTACTCTATCTTTAAAGGAGTGGGATGACTTATCCAAACTCTCTTGCTAAGCTTCTCTTCCCTTTTCCCATTTTGCTTCTCACTCTTTTGTGAGAGCCTTTTAATTTCATTTATGAGAGTCTTATGTGTTGAGGACCATATCATATCCCTCTTTTGGAATTCACCTGGAGACCATCTGTTTTTAGTCTCCTCAGGGTTTAAAGTCGGCTCTCTATCCATATAGAAGCTATCAATAGAGTTTGTTTTAAATTTTTGCTCATTTTGTCAAAGAGGAAACAAAGAAAACAAACTAACAAGAAAAACAAATACAGTCTGCTTTTTTTTTTTTGGGGGGGGGGGGGAGGGATGGGAGAGGAGGACTGGATGGTATTACCGAGCTTGCTCTACAGACTGCAGGGGATAGCAGCAAGGCACTAGCAGGACATCAATGGCTGTACTGTGTCTGTGCTCTGAGACTCTGAGAGCTTGTTGAGACACTCCAGATAGGTGTGACCAGGTCCTGAGAAATGCTAGCTTTTCAATATTATAGTCTTTACCCGCTGTGTTTTTAGCTTCTCTGTTGTCTACTGACTTGATACCAGGGCAAAGTAGCCAACACTGCAATAAATCTCTCCTCTCAGAAGTGCTGAGATCTCACCCCACCTCTCTCTGGTCTGCTCAGCTGTGAGCTGCGTGCCTTACTCTGTCTGCTGTGCTGCCACTACTTGCCTTCAGTTTGTGCCCAATCTAACCATCCCCATCCCCAAGCAAAAACAGGCCTTCTCTGGGGAATTTAGAGGATATCCTCTCTTGGTAATTATTGTGTGTGTGTGTGTGTGTGTGTGTGTGTGTGTGTGTGTGTTTTCCATCAAGCACTAATTCCAATGTTTGTTATGAAATAAATTATTCTGAGAGAAAAGATGAAGGTTAAGTAGATATGGATGTCCTCTCCACCATCTTGGCCAGAAGTCCTCTCCTTCTAATTTTTAATGCCCATATTACTCATAGAGTAAATCCCAGTTTACTCATTGAGGACATTGTGGATTGAACTGTTGGAAGGAGAACGATTTTCATTCCCTTCTACCTCTTTTTTTTATTCTAAGAAATGTGTCTGGGGGATGTTTGCTTTTGTTCTGAATTCTTTTTTCTCTTTAATTTAATGTGCAAGAGCTGATGCCCATGAAATTCAGGATTTAAAGTCACAAAGAAATTAGAAATAGAACAAAATAGGATAGTGAAGCCACCTTGCATGGCAAGGAAGGCCTAAAAAAGCCAGAGTTCCTGAAACTCAAAATTGAGAGGGATTTTGGACTTGAAACTGGGACTGTATTCTTTAGTTCAGCTAGAAGCCATTAGCTAATAATATAAGCTATATTACAGCTATAAGCCTTTCCCTCACCTTTTCCTCCAGAATCTGAGGTGGTAGAGAAGAGGAGTAGTAAAATGCCTCCCATGTGTTTGGGGGAATAAATTTGTATATTTGTCAACATAGCCTTTGAAGTAATTTGTGTGTGTGTTTGTGTGTATGTGTGTATAAAACCTAATATGATTTTTACTGTCAAATGGAATTGAGTTGGAAAAGACTCATAGCTAAACTTGGGAAGACTGGAAGTGGGCTTTGGTGCCTTTAGCAAATAGTCTAGATACTCCAAATCCTTTTATGGTTACCAGAGAATACAGGGGAAAGAAGTGATATGTAGATATTAGGTCATAGATCAATAAAAAATCTCTTTGGTATCAGAAGCTCTTCATAACCTAGCTCCTTAGATCTACCCACATACTCTTTAATTCAGTACCATGGTCTTTCAGCTATTCTATGTATAAAAGCACTCTATCTTTCCACTGACTGACTGCTTCTCATAGGTGGAATACTTTCCCTCCTCATCCATACTTCCTGGCTTCCTTGGTTCCTTCAAATCCCATCTAAAATTCTACTTTTCATAGGAAGTCTTTCCCAATCCTTAATTTAATACCTTTCTTCTGTTGATTAATTCCTATGTATCTCATATGTGCTTGAATATAATTTTTTATGTGTTAGATTATAAGCTCTTTGAAGTCAAGAAATGTGTTTTGTTTTTCTTCTTTTGTCCAGAATGTAGCACCCTTATTTGTTGATTACTTTGTGATATCTTACCAGGTAAATTCAGTTCACACATGTACTGTTTAATCAAAAAGCCTACTTTTGAAAAAATTATGGAGCTATTCTAATAGCAGCCTTCTTTAAAGTAGGCTATGTACATGACAAAGATGCTTAAGTAGAAAAATTATCAAAAGTGGGGGGAATGGTGGAAGCTTTTGTACATATAAAAGCTATAAGCAATAGATTTAGTAACAAATTTAATGATGTGAAGCTTTAAGAGACATTATTGAAGATTTTGTATAGAGACATAAGCCACATTTGGACAGCAAGAATAAACTAAGGGTAAATAACCCATATTAAAGTAGGCTAAATTAAGTGTATAGATACCTACAAATTTACTTTTAAATTATAGAGTTAAATACAACCTTGTGGAATCATTATTTCCATTCTTTTTCATGCAAGATGGTACATATATTACCCCAAAACATAAACTTTTCACAAGAACTAATAATGACATCACATCATTTTTATGGGTACTAAAATCTCTTTAAAAGGCTATAGCAAGGAAATGTGTAGTCAGACAAAGGCCACAAAATCACAATAATTATTTCTGTTTCATTCAGTCATTTTTATCTTTTATGTATTCTTTAGGAATTTAACACAAAGTTTAAAGAAATGTGGCCTCCAAGCCCCCCAAATTCCTTTAAGTAATTACTCTAAACAAATTTTTCAGCATAAAAATCCATAAAAAGATGGAATGGAACATTTTCCAATCAAAAACAGCTTAGAAGATGAGCAGGAAAGTTCTGCAGCATGAGGATAGGAATCTAGCACACAATCCAAATATAGTACATACCAGAGCAGCCCTGGCCCCAGCCTAGTACCAGCAATGCAGGAATAAGCCAGGGGCCCTCTGTGTCAGTGGTAATACGGATGGTTTCTAAACCTCTCAGCCCAGAGTTACCAAAAAGAACATGAAAGATCAGCGAGAAAGATTTGTCAATGTGGAGAGAGGCCTTGGGAAACCAGCAAATCAGGAGTGGGCATGGAAAACTGATTGATGGAAGCAGCTTTTCAACTCTCCTCATAGCACTGAGGAAGAACTCTATTGATTTACTACACTAGATCTTAAAGTCACTGTGGAGTGAAGACACCTCGCAGCACCAGAACAAAAGAGAGAACTGTCCTAAGTGCACTTTCCACCCTGGAAGCAGAGCTCTACTTAACATAGAGCTAAAAGCTGAGTAATAGGTTAGGGAAAATGAGCAGACAACAAAAATATTTCTGACAATAGAAAGTTATTATGGTGACAGGGAAGATTAAAACATATACCCAGAAGAAGATAACAAAGTCAAAGCTCCTACATCTGAAACCTCAAGAAAAATAAGAATTTCTCTCAGGCCATAGAAGAGCTTAAAAGGGATTTTGAAAATGAAATAAGAGATATAGAGGAAAAAAATGGAAGACAATTGCAAGTGGTACAAAAGAAATTCAAGAAACTAAAAAGGAGAAAAACACCTTAAAAAGTAAAATTGGCCAAATGGGAAAGGAGGTACAAAGGCTCACTTGAAAAATCAGAATTGAGAAAATGGAAATTGATGATTTTACAAGAAATCAGGAAACTATAAAACAAAACCAAAAGAATGAATAATAGCAAACAATGTAAAATATCTCATCAAAAAAAAAAAAAAAAAACCAAAACAAAAAAAAAAAAAAAAAACTGACATGAAAAATAGATCTAGGAGAGATAATTTTAAAAGTATTGATCTAGTTGAAAACTGTGATAAAAAAGAGCCAAAATATCATTTTTCAAGAAATTAACAAAAAAAATTATTTTGATATTCTAGAACAGGAGGTTAAAATGAAAATTAAAAGAACCTACCAATCACCCCTTGAAAAAGATCCCAAGATGAAAATTCCCAGTAATATTGTAACCAAATTCTGAAACTCACAAGTCAAGGAAAATATATTGTTATCATTCATGAAGAAACAATTCAAGTATAGTGGAGACATGCTCAGAAAAACACGAAATTTATCAGCTTTAACATTAAAGGACTGGGGAGTCTTGAAATATGATATTCTGGAGAGCAATGGAGTGAGGATTACAATCAAGAATCACTTACTCAGCAAAACTCAGTATAATCCTTCAGTGAAAAAGGTGGATATTCAATGAAATAGAGAACTTCCTAGTATTCATGATAAAAAGACCAGAGCTAAATATAAAATCTAATTTTCAAATATAGGACTGAGGAGAAGCATAAGAAGATAATCAGGAAAGGAATATCATAAGAGACTTAAGATTTATGTTTTTACAACATGGGAAGATGATTCTTGTAATTCATAAGAATTTCCTCATTATTGTGGCAATTAGAAAGAATATATATATTTACATAGACAGACAGACAGAGGATATAGGTGTGAATTGAATATAAAGGGATGATATCTAAAAAATAAAAATTAAGGAGTGAGAAAGGAATGTACTGGGAGAATGGGAAAAGGAAAGTTGGAATTTTGTAAATTATCTGCCAAAAAAAGGCAAGTTACAGCACTTTGGAGGGGAAGAAGAAAAGGAGAGTGAGTGAACTTTACTCTCATCAGAATTGACTCAAAGAGAAAATAATACATACACTCGATATGAATATAAAAATTTATCTTTCCCTAAAGAAATTAGGAGGGGAAGGGGATATGGAAAGGGAAGAGACTGATAGAAGAGAGGATATATTAAGGGAGAGTGTGAGTCTCTTTTGAGTAGGGATAGAAAGAAAGGAAAGACAAAATAGAATAAACACAGAGGAAATTCAGTTAGCAATAGTAATTGAGAAAAGAATTTTGAAGGAAGTTTCTCTGATAAGATCTTGTATCTCAAATATATAGAAAACTGAGTCAAATTTATTTTTTTTTAAATGAGCCATTCTCCAATTAATAAATGATTAAAAGATATGAACTGTGCCCAAAGCACTATAAAACCATGTATATCATTCAACCTTACAATACCACTACCAGGCATAAGTCCCAGAAGAGATTTTTTAAAGAAAGAAAAAGTACCTATATGTACAAAAATATGTATAGTGGTTTCCATTTCAGGGCAAAAATTTGGAATGGAGAAGATGCCTATCAACTGGATAATGGTTGAATATATTGTGGTATATGGTTATGATTATAGACAGTAAACTAATAATCATGAAGATGCAAAAAAAGTTTAAAGGAATGTTTTTCTAAAAACTGATTATTTAGTTAAAATTATGGTTTGAATTTTTGTCATGAAAATTAGCAATTCATTGATGTGATTGAATTGTTTTTTTCATTAATGCCATGCTATCACCAAAAGTAAATTTTGTACAATGCTATCTAAACTCCCCTTATGTCAGTCACTCTAGTTGTTTCATTGATGCTTCTTGCTAATTTTTTTTAAACAGAATCTTATTGTTAAGTTTCTTGGCAGATGTCCATGTAGGTTGCAAGTGTAGTCAGAATGAAAATAAGCATGCTAATTTGTTGGTGGCAGCGGGAAGGTTAACTTTCATCTGGCAGTTAACATTGGGTCTATCTCATTTGGAACAGGTGGGAAATAATTGATAGGCTATGGCAGACTACTACAAAATACATTCTACCCTCTTTTAAGTAATTTGGGGAATTCAGTATATTTGAAGAGTTACAACTTTTCAAAACAATGATCCAGATTCTTTCAAGGAAGAAACTTGTTCAGAATAAAGTCAGACTATGGAGATTGCTTCTTCCTCAATTTGATATTTCCTTAGAGTAAGAACAGGAGAAGCTTTAGAGGAAGGCAAACATTTAATCAGTCAATAGAGTTGGAGCTGGGTCTTTTCAATGACTTCTCCTTCTCTCTCTCTCTCTCTTTCTCATACACACATACAGAAATGAAAGGCAGACAGACAGACAGAAACAGAGATACAGAGAGAAAGAAAGAGACAAAGACAGAGGAAAGAGAGAGAATAAAAAAACCATCTCAGGCTATTTCAGCTGTTACTTGCTGCTCCAAAAAGAAAGACAAAAATAAGTTAAATCTATCTTCCTGAGAAGAAGGAATACCTTCCACTCAATTGTTTTAGAAAGTAACATCTAACTCAAAATGGAGCAAAGAGAAGATACATAAAGAGGACATTTGAGGAAAACTGTAAAGTTTAGGAGAAAACTAGAAGATCAGAGTTTATATAATATATTAGGCATGTGTAACATGATGAGGAAATGTCAAAAAATAATATAAAGATCTCTATTTTCTTGTGATTTTTTACAAATGATTCTTCATCTCCTATGTCTACAATTCTGCACTGGCTATTTCCTATTCCTAGAATGAATTATGTTTTCATCTCAAACTCACACAGTCTCTTTTTTTCCTTCAAGGCTCATCACAAGTACCATCTTTTACTTTGAAATCTTTTCTTATCTCCTATGTAATTAGTGCCTACCCTCCTAAGATGATTTCATATTCATGGTATGTGTTTATATGTATAAAAGACACATATCTATACATAATATATATAATGTATATTCTACATATACAGAGACAGAGACAGAAAGACAGAGATTGAGGTTGTTGTTTCAATCATAACTAATTCTTTATACTCTTATTTGGATTTTCTTGGCAAGGATACCAAGGATCGCTGTTATCTTCTCCTAGTCATTTTAGATACGAGGAAACTGAGACAAATAGAATTAAGTGAGTTGCCCAAGGTCACAGCTATCAAAAATCTCAGTTCAGGAATATACAAAGATGAATCTTTGTGACTCCAGGCCTGTCACTGAGCCACTCAGTTACTTAGAAAGATAGATAGGTAAATGGGTAATAGATAGATAAATAGATAGACATGCAGACAGTAGACAGATTATTCACATATTTATTTCTATGTACATTCTCTATCCTGATGGAATATAAGCTCCTTTAGAGCAGCTAAATTTTGAATTTTTATCTTCCTATGCACTGTGTTTAATATGGAATCTAGTATGAAACAGATTTTTTAAAATTGTTTGCTAAATCCAAGAATCAGAGTGGATCATAGCTCAAATCTTAAGGTAGGGAATCCCAAGAAGATAGATCAAATCACTCAGTGGAGAACTAAGGCAATTAACTTCCAAGTTTAAAAAAACAAAAGTAAAAGTATAATGGTTAATCTCATAAGATCCAGGGCTTTGTCCAAGTTTATGAGTCATTCCACACTGACATTGAAAAATAAGTTGCCTTAGAACTGATTAGAACAAAGAGTAAGCTTAACAGAATATCATAATCAAATGACATTTGCTTTCTTCTTCCTTTCTCTTGATTAGTTTTATTGAGGTAGCTATTGTATAATCAGTCTCATATGTTTTGCCTGAGTATCTCTGCCATAAATGCATACTATACCTTGTTTTGACATTTCCCTACCTTATTTTATGGGGCAACAGCTTTGCACTGCTCCCACATGACCTTTTTTATCTAAGCCATTGACTTTATGTATATTTGGAGATTGTATTAACTCTAAGATACAATTCAATGTCCCCTCATTCCAAAGTAGACCTTTTTTCCCCAAAAATTGTCTAAGGCATTAACATCAACTCATGTAGCAAACAGTGGCATGGGGAAAGGACCCATGACAAAAACTCTGAGGTTTAGTGGGAAACCTAGAAGAACAAAGTTTAGAGAATAATCATACTGGTCAGGTAGATCATATATCACAAAACGCCAAGTAAAGACAATAAAAGAAGATGGGGCTAACAATCTAGGAAATAGGAAGATTGTAAGACATTTTTGAGCCTATTGTAACAATTTAGAGCCAAAAGTGTCCTTAGAAAAGTGCATTGCAGATGAGTTTGGCCTAGTGGTACCTAATAAATGACATAACTAAATTCCATTATGATGAAGAATAAATGATATACTCCCATTTCTCTCTTAAAATACCTTTATAATTATGTGTTTCTCAAGGTGGTCATTAAGATATTTTAGAACGATATACCTCTAGATTCTCCAGTAATAAGCATTAGTAGCTATAACCACAAAATACAAGTTAAATCATTGAATGGATGAAACTCACATTATAAAACTGAGGCAAATAGCCATGAAAATAAGAATGTGAACTCTGTAGAATGTATGTATGTAATTAGTGATACTAAAGGTCTATTTAAGGAAAAAAAAATTCTAGCCTTTAATCATTTTAAAAGGCCAGACACAGGAATGCTTGTTCCTGTAAAACCCACAAGGCAAAGGAGTAAACACTACTCATCATAATGTACAGTAGTTAGCATAATGATTTTACTGTCATGGCAGTTCACTTTATCATTTAATCCTATGTTATCAGGGGCTGACATTGTAATTTCCTTTTGCCTTAATTGATATTCTTCAAACACAAGGTATGGCAAAGTTTTATATCTTGATGTAGGATTTGCCACTCTGTTCTTGTTTGTACAAATACAAATACAAACATGCAGAAATCTTATTAAAATGTCACTATTTCTGAACTGACTTTGGAGGAAATGCTATTATTTAGATGTAAACTGACTGTCACAACACTAACATCTCTTATTCCCAAAAATGTTCATTTCAGGCCAGCCTGTTGAAGTCTACAGCTGTCAAATCTCCCATCTCTTTCTCTCTCTGATCCCTGGAGCAGATGCACTCTGTTTGCTCTCATAATAAAAGATGTATCTGTCCTTTTGCTGATTACTGTATCAACCAAAACATAACAAGATAATTCTGACTATCAAAAGACTTGCACATCTAACAGTATCTTAAGCTTCTTTTCAGAAAAAAAGCAATTTCTATGAGTTTCAAAATATGAATGTTTTGGTTAAAGCATACAAAATTAAACTGTGAGAGAAAAGTCCTTCTTATACAATTGACTAGGGAAAAGATAACTCCAAAATTATTTACATGTAACTCCAAAACCTTTCCCAGATTTCAGGTCATTTCTGAGTATACACTGAAAAGCTGAACAAAAAATGTAAAAGTGGCAAAATTATATCAAATCCTGCTGTGTTCCTAAAAAGTATCTTTAAAATTAAGCATTTTTTTTTTAAATTTCAGTGTTGTGATATATGTGTGTACTGCATATGCATTTTGTATATATCTATACATGTGAACACATATTTATGTGTATACACATTTGTGTATTATATGTGTGTAGATATATTCTATATTTAATTACAAATGTGGAATAGCAGCCTCTTCATAGCAAAGACAATTTCTAACTTTTTTGTTAACATATAGAATGTAGTTTTCATGTAATAGCCACATGATTAAGATTTGTTGCATGAAAAATGAATGATACTAGGGTACAAAGCAGCCTCAGTGATTCTTCATCTTGTTTGTCTCTTATACACAATAGATTAAGAAGATGACAATCAGGGTGCTTATATCCTGGTCATATTCAAATAATTCAATAGTTAAAGAATTACTATTAATGCTAAAATCTTTTCTACCTTTTTTTTTTTTTTGCTAAAATACACTGCCCCTGCATCCTAGTCCCTGTAATTTGATGCAAACCCTGGCCTGCTGTGGGAACAAAGTACCTGAACTAAAGAAAATGATAGTTCTTTAATAACTGGTGTGTGCAAATACCTAAGCCTCAAAAACCAGCTAACTGTCAATATACCCAACTTATCTCAAGACTAAATAAATGAGAATGAGCCTCACTTCTTCAATGAACCTTTTAAATCTACATATCATCCTCCCACAAACAACTATAACAACATGGAAACTGAGGAAAATGTCTTCCAAAGCGCTCTTGAAATCAGCATGTCTTCACTCAGAAACTGAAAAAAAGATTAATGATAAGTCCAAGAGCTAAAAGATGCCCCAACTCATATCAGGGTACCATAAATTTGTGCAGGATGAAGGGAAAAGTGCCATCTGAATTCTATTACTCAGTACTCTATTACTCAGCTGGGTAGCAGATCCAGGTCACACTAAAGTGGGAACTATGCACAAAGGTGGCATCATATGGTAGGGAGCAGTCACATACCTTAGGCTGTGTGCTGAATAAGAAATAAATATAGAAACAAACAGATCAGGACTTCATCTCTAACTTCCATCCCTGTCTGAAGTCTGCAGTAAGATAACCAAGACAGGAATCACAGATCAAAGGTGAGCCTACAATTCAAACATTAAATCTGAAGTTTTCCAATTGACAGTGATTGAGTTCATTTGAATTTGGCGTTTAGTAAAATCCCAAAGCTAGCCATAGGCCTTCTGTTTCTCTGACACAAACCTAAGTAAGGAATTTGCAAAGCTTTGACTAGACAGGTAATTGTCACATTTGTCCTAGATCTGACCATCCTTGGAATACTGAAATTTTGCAGTTCCTAGACTGAACTATTCTTGTAATCCTAAAAGACTTCGAAAGAAGCAGCAGGAAAATCTTGGAAATTTACTTTAGAAATGGTCAGAGACAAATCCCAAAGTTAAGAAGTAGACTAGAAGAATGAGCAAACTAAATAAAGAAACCTTCCATAAGCAGTAATTGTGGTCACAGAAGACCTGAATACACAAACCCGCCAGAAAAATCATCTGCAAGCAAGACTTCAAAGAAAAACATACCCTAAGCACAAATTCAACAGGAATCATAGGAAAGATAAAGCAAGAGTTTAAAAACAGAATTATTTGTTTTACTAAATGAAATAGAATTAATAGGGAGAATGGAATAGAAATGAAAAATATGGAAGAAAGAATTAGAAATTGAATTAATGGCTTGGCTCAAGAATCAGAAAACCTTTCTCAAGAAAATTTCCTAAAAATTGGAGTGCTTAAAACAAAAGCTAATAATGTCATGAGAAAACAAGAAATATCCAATTAAAATAAAGACTGAAACCCCTCCCCCCCAAAAAAATTACTTTAACAAAAACAATGGAAAGGGAGATAATGTGAGGTCATAGAACTTCTTGAAAGTCATGAGTAAAAAGAGTTTTCATATTATATTTCAAGAAAACTTGGAAGAAAATTCCTTGACTCTCTTAAAAGTGGAGGACAAAGTATACATAGAACTATTCCACTGGTCATGTTATGAGAGAAAACTCAAATGAAACCTGTTAAAATATTATTGGCAAAATTCAGAGCTTCCAGCTTAAAGGGAAAAAAAATATGGCTAGTATGACAACTGATCATGATCCTAGAGCACTAATGATGAAATATTTTACCCACATAACGTTAAAGCAGAAAATGACTAACAATGAAAAATAAGATGTTAGTTTTTGGACATGGCCAATGTTTAAATTTTGTTTAGCTCAATTATATATGTTTCTAGAAGCAATTTTGTTTATCTTTCTTTTTCAATTGGGAGAGGGGTGAGAGGAAGAGAAATTGGATTTTCTGTTGATTGAAGAAAAAGAATTAAAAATAAGCTACACACATAGGCTTTGGGTGTTCTACTCTAGCTTCTGCAGGTAGTTGAAAATTAATAGTTTCTGGTATAAACTATGAATATTTAAAAAGACTGATACTGGGAAACTTGGAATATACATAATTAAAGGGTTTTTCATTTCTTTGTTTTGTTTTGTGGTGTCCCCTTCCTTTGTAAAAAAGAAAGAAAGAAAGAAAGAAAAAAAAAGAAAGAAAGAAAGAAAATGCATCAGTTAGAGAATATAATTGGAAGTTAGTTATCCTTAACTATTTGAGAGGCTTTCTTATGAAAGAGTAAATAGACTTCTTCTACTCAATCACACAAAGAACAACCAGTTACATGAGATAAAAGTTTGAAAGGCAATTTTTGGTCTGATCCAAGTGCCTCACTATCTTAAATATGCATGCTACACGTTTTGCCATTGATTAAGACTCCAGAAACAAAGGTCTGAAGTTTTGGCGCAGATTTCTCAGTATTTTATTCTTCTTAGCCCCAGAAAGTTTGAAAAGACTTAAGGCAGCAAGAGAAAGAGCTGACCCCCACAAACATGAACTGATACTAAGACACTAAGAAACAAGGAGGAGGAAATGGATTTATGGTAAGTAATTAGGAAGTCACAAGCAACTTCAGACATTTCTGGTCAAGGTAATGAGGATGTATTAAGCATTAACTATATCTGGTATGAACCTTGTACTGTCCCTGTCTTAAAGATGAGTTCCATATTAGGATGAGGACAGAGTTCAATTTCTTTCTTTTAGTGAGTTTGTTTGGTAAGTTATTTTCCAACTTTGAATTTGATGCTTTCCTTGGGGCATACAAGACCCTTTGCAAAACTTGAAAAGTTTGTTTTAAAAGTCTACTTTTTGTTGACCTGACAAATGTGATAAACTTCTTAATCAATAGAATTGCTGTACTCTGTGCACTTGTATTTGGATGGCCAATTAAGGAGGGCAAATGGCAACCATTTGAAAAAGAAGCAGTTACAGACTACTGTGTTATCAGTGCCTGATGGCTGGTTCTTATAGTCAGAGAAATAAATTATTGATTTATTTTAATTTCCCAGAATAAAGAGAATATTTTTCCCAGCTTCAATATGAGTCAGTAACATTGTGCTAGGCTATTGTTAAGTTAAGAATATAGCATTAAAATCTTTTGGTGTCTAGATTTAAAAGGTCCCAGAAGAGAACAGGCTGAAGAATTAACTAAGGAGAAAGTCACTCATGCCCTAGTGAGGGGAGTAAAGGGGTGAATACAAGGATATCTACCCTCACAAAGGTAGGGGGAAAGTTACTGACAATTAATAGATAATTTTTACTCAATAGATTATTCAATCAAAATATAGATAACCATTTTCTCAGTTATATAGAGGATTCTTACTTCAGGAATGATTGGATTTACTTAAATTTAGCTATAAAATATATCCTGCATGTAAGTTGTTTAAATATCAGGAATAAGAGCTTGTAGACAATTAAGTGAAATAATAGAATGTAGACTTTATATTAAGGAAAAACTGAGTTGATGATAATACTGGTAGATAATAATAACAGAAGCAAATTAAAACTTTTGAATTGCTTAAAATGCTATATAATACTATTATTGCTGTTTTTATCATTACTATTATTATGTCCTTATTTCTCTTCTAACCACATATGATTAAAACCTAACCATTTGGTTTGGTCAATCAGTGTCAGATAAGATGATTTTACATGTAAGAATCATCCAAATTAGAGGTGAAGGTAATTGCAAAATGATCTTAAGGTCATTTTTGTTATGAATATGTGCTACTAGACACCCAATTCATTCTTTTGATGTGTGTGTGTGTGTGTGTGTGTGACATTTGTGAGAATTGGTGAGGGAACTAAGAACTCTTTGTAACAAGAAAAGTTGGGAGGGGCAAATGGAAAGAGAATTAGGAAACATTGTTCTCTGAGGTCCTTTATATATGTTGGATTCTATGACCCATTCCTACCTGAATACCTTAAATAACTTCATACATAAACTGAATGCAAAGTATTAATAGCTGATCATGGATAAATGTGCTATCTTCAATCAGTCAATCAATGTTTCAAACTTCTACCATTGCCATTTTTATTTCACTCCTATCATAAAAGATGCATGTGCATACATAAATACAATATATGCATATACAATGTAACTTTGGAAGGCAACTTTAGTATCTAGGTAGATAAGAGTACGCCAATGGGGTCATGAACAATAGGACAGGACTAAAAATTATACAAGAAGAAGATCTTTTTTTTTTTTTTTTTTTTTTTTTTAATTTGGAAGCAATGCCTTCAAGGATAATGTACTCCTAGATTTAGATATGAAAACAACTTAAGAAATAAGTAAGCATTAGAGCTCATGGGATAATTCATGAACTCAATATTCAAAAATATTAAATGATTTGCACATTCAATAGTGAGTATCAGAACAGTGATGTGGATTAGGTCCCTTAACTCCAGAGATGATATTCATTTCACTATACTACATTACCTCTCATCTTGCAAGCCATCCAAGATAATCATAAGAATAGCTTCTGCTGGAGTACCACAAAGATAAAGAGCTCCTAATAGGACCATATCATGTTTCACATATTCTAATTATTAGAGAATTCCCTTTTTATCAAGTTGAAATTATCTTCCCAGGAATTTCCAATCCAATTTTGTGAAAGCCCATTTTCAAGCCTTGCAAATCTAGAAACAATATTTTCTGAGTACTTTGCTGTGGAAGTTCATCTCCCCTAATCAAATCTGTTCTTTTTCCTTCCCATTTACATTATGCAGCATAGTAAGGCCTAACATCACAGATCAAAGACTTACTTGTATCCTCCAGGGTATATTAAAACAAGTTGTGCTTGAGAGTAATGGACTGTTCACCTAACCCTTTGGTAAGAAGGTATCTTTCATCTTTACAAAATTGCTTTGATTTCAACAAAGGCCTTAATATTTAAATTGAAAGCCTGGATTCCTACTCTTGGTCTGAGACTATGGAGAAGCCAAAAAATGAATGCATCTTCTTTCTCATGAAGACTCTCAAAAGACATTTTTTTAAAAAAAAAGGAAAAGGATCTATATAAAAAACATATTTATAGCAATTCTCTTCTCAGGGCAAAAGATTGGAAACTGAAGGGATGCCCATTAATTGGAAAATAGTTGGATAAATTATGGTAAGAGATTTTAATGGAATATTATTGTTTTATGGGAATAATGAACAGAATGCTCTCAGAAAAACCTGGAAAGTGTTCCATGAACTCAAAGTGAAATATAGTATGTACAAAATAATGGCAATGTGGTGGGATGATCAGCTGTAAATGACTTTACTATTCTCACCAATAGAATAATCCATAACTCTAAAGAATCTATGATGGAAAATTCTACTTATACCCAGAAAAATAGCTGATGTGTCTGAATACAGATTGAAGTATTTTTTTTCCTTGAGAGTTGGGTTTGTTTTTGTTTTTGTTTTTGTTTTTTTTCTCCCTGATGGAGGGTGAATGGAGACTCATGTTGTCTTTCACAATATTAATTTTATAGAAATATTTTTCATAATTTCACATGTGCCTTTTTATTGGGGTTGGGAGAATATGGAACTCAAAGTTTTAAAAACAAATGTAAAAATTGTTTTACATGAAACTGGGGGAAATAAAAATATTAAATAAATATCTTTTAAATAAAACTTGAAAAATAACTATTAAAAAGACATGTATAAACTCAGGGCTATCCACATATCTAAGGGGCACATATTTAGAAAAATCTAAGGGAGTCATAGAAACCACTCCTTTCCCCTTTCCTGAATTTTTTTAGCATGATAAAAAATATTTAGTTATAACTGTTGTATAGTGCTGTGGTTCTTAAGATCTCCTTGTATTCTTAAAAACTTATGGGAAACCCAAAGACCTTTTATTTATGTAGTTAATATGTATATGTGTGCGTGTGTATGTGTGTGTGAGAGTGTGTGTGTGTGTATAGTTACACTGTGCTCAAAATTTTTAAATCTTTTTTAGTTTTAAAGTATATGCATAGAGAGTTTTCAATATTTACCCTTGCGAAATCTTGTGTTCCAATTTTCCTCTCCCCTCCCCTTATCCTCTCCCTTAAACAGCAAGTAATCTACTATATGTTAAATATGTGCAATTCTTCTATACATATTTCCACAATTATCATGTTGCACAAGAAAAATCAGGGGAAAATGAAAAAGAAAATAAAAAACAAGCAAATAACAAAAAAAAAATGAAAATACTATGTTGTGATCCACACTCAGTTCCCACAATTCTCTCTCTGTGGACAGATGGCTCTCTCCATCACAAGTTCATTTGAATTGTTCTGAATTATCTCGCTGTTGAAAAAAGCCACATCCATCAGAACTGATTATTATATCATCTTTTTGTTGTTATGTACAATGTTCTCTTCAGTTCATCTAAGTCTCTCCAGGCCTTTATGGAATCATACTGATGATTATTTCTTATAGAACTATAATATTCCATAGCATTCATATGCCATGACTTATTCAGCCATTCTCCAACTGATAGGAATTTATTCAGTTTTCAGTTTCTTGCCACTACAAAAAGGGTTACTACAAACAATTTTTGTACATCTGAATCCTTTTTCCTTTTTCATAATCTCTTTGTGATACAGGTCTAGTAGAGTGTGTTCAAAATTAAAACACACTATTATTATTTAAATATTTTTGAACCTGAAGATCCCCTAAAATGGTCTCAGGAACCTGCAGATATTACGACATTATCCCATTCAAGATTCACAATTATTGTTATCCTCATTTTACTCAGGAATAAACTGAGGCTTAGAGAGCTTAAGTGACTTTTCTATGATCCTACAGAAAATAATTGTCAGAGATGGGGTACAAACCCAAATCTTCCTGACTTCAAATCCAGCTCTTTTGTCACTTTACTAAATTGAGCTAGAATATAGAGTTAGAACAGACCTCAGAGATCCTCTTCTAATCATTATTTTTTATAAGTGAGGAAACTTAGGCCCAGAGTTGTTAAAGAAAATTCTCAGAGACATGCTAAGAAAAGCAGCAAATACAGGATTGAAACCCAAGTCCTTTGATGCTGTATCTATTATTTCCACAATACATTGTTTCCAATAATACATGATTGATATCTGTAAATCTGTCATTAAAATATTTATTCTTAACTAAAGAACATTATGAAATGCAAAATGAACAGCTTTAATGACATTAACTTAAAAATGTTTTGCACAAACAAAACCAATAGAAACAAGATTAAAAGGGAAGTACAAAGCTGAGAAAAAAATGTACAATCATGTTTCTGATACAGGTCTCATTTCTAAAATATATAAAGAACTGTATCAAATTTATAAGAATAAAGTCTTCCCCAATTGATAAATGGTCAAAGGAGGTGAACAGACAATTTTTAGATGATGAAAATAAAGCCAGCTATGGTCATATGAAAAAGAAAATTTCTAAGTCACTATTGATTAGAGAAATGCAAATTCAAATATCTCTGAAGTACCACCTCACACTTCTCACATTGGCTAAAATGACAAGAGAAGGTAATGATAAATATTGGAGGAGATGTGGGAAAATTAGGACACATATATTCTTGGTGGAGTTGTGAAATGTTCCAATCATTCTGGAGAGCAATTTGAAACTTTTCCCAAAGGACATAAACCTGTGCATACCCTTTGACCCATTAGTTCCACTATTAGGTCTGTATCCTAAGGAAATCATAAAGGAATAAAAAGGACCCACATGTATAAAAATGTTTATAGCAGCTCTTTTTATGGTGTCAAAGAATTGGAAAATCAGTAGATGCCCATCAATTGGGAAATGGCTAAATTAGTTATGCTATATGAAGATAATGGAGTATTATAATTCTATAAAAATAGAAACAGGCTGGTTTTAGAAAGGCCTGGAAAGATTGACATGAATTGATGCTAAGCGATACAAGTAGAACCAGGAATATATTGTACATAGTAATAGCAAGAATACATGATGATCAACTATGAAAGTCTTGGTTCTTCTAACTGCTTCAGTGATCCAAGACAATTCCAATAAACTTTGAATAGAAAGCACCATCTGCATCCCGAAAAAGAACTGTGGAGATTTAATGTAAATCAACACATCCTATGTTCATTTCTTTTTTCTGTTTTTCTTTTTTGCCCTGTGGTATTTCTCTTTTGCTCTGATTTTTCTCTCCCAACATAATTCATAAGGAAATGTGTATTAAAAATAAATAAAACTTAAAAATTAATAAATGAAAAACAAAAAATATATTCTTTAGTTAGAATTATCTCTCAATGATTTAGAATTTGGAGTTAGAAAATATATTGTAAGTCATCTAATGTAACACCTTCATTTCATAGATATAGAAAATCAGACCCTGTCAGATACAATTGTCTAAATAATAAGTATGGTACAATAGAAAAAAGACTTGCTTTGGACTTAGGGGACCTATTCATATATTCCTGACATTTACAATCATTACAACTTCTCATCAAAAATGAGAACAATTTTTCATTTAAAAAAAGAAAATGAAAAAGTCATACTGAATGATTTCAAAGGACCAATGCTGTTTCACTGCACAAATTTTAAGCAATCTAGGATATTAAGATCCATTAAATGGTCTCCTGAACTTGTCTTTTTGAGTTTCCAAAGTCTGCAAGAAGCCCTGAATGTGTCAAGAATGAAGCTCCTCTTGAGTGACATTTTTGTTGTAGAGCCCCAAGCTGGACTCCTTGTGTGTCTTTAGGAGGCAAGACAAGTGCCAGTTAGTCTATCCCAGGCTGGGAATTATTAATGCTTATGCAGCTGGGGTGCTTTACAGATAAGCAGACCCTCCTATCTTCATAGTCTAACAATTCCCAAAGGAAAAGAATGGGACTTTTGCTACCATTTTGCTCCTCCCCATTGGGTGTGTGTGTTATTTTGTCTTTGTTCCCACCATTACTGCACTTTTCCCTCTCCCATATCAAGTTCCTTTCTGGTATCCCCTTTTCCCTTTGTCTTGCTATTATAAAAATGTAAATTTCTGCAAAGACTAGGAGCCCTTTGGGTTCAACATCACTCTTCATTTCTAGTGTGATAAAACTGGTTTTCCTATAACATGTATGATGTTGTGATTGCCTGTGGGCATTTTGGTGACAAAGGTAAGATAAAGAGACTTAGACTGACTAGAAGATTCAGATGCAGGGCTCAATATCAGCATAGTTATTGTTTTCCCCACCTGTATTAGATTTCTGTTTTTGGAAATACTCATATCTCACATTTCCGTCTCTTTGGGTTGAGTTCCTCATTGCAAGGTAAAGCATGTTATCTGTGGTCAAGGGGACAAAAGCAAGATCTTTTTTTAGTTAAGTGTATCCCAGCTGATCTGGACTAGAGAATCTGATTGAATAAGTGATCTGAATGTTTAGGTAAAGGTTATCCTAGCTGGGACAGGATTGGGTTTTGTTGTCCCTAGATGGAAGACTCAGCCAAAATGGCTTTGGGAGGAGTCACATTATAGATTAACTGGCTTTCGGGGTGCCCAAGAGGGGCTGGGTTTTGGCCTCATTTCCAAAGTGCTGAGTGAGGTGATCTAGCTGAAGAGGGCACATCAAAAGTAAGTGACATAATTCTCCTGGATCTTCAAATGTTTGGTCTAAATAAAAAAGATAAAGTGTATAGATTTATGTGTATGGATTGGAAATACAAAAGTTTAAGGGCTTTTTTGTTGTTGTTGTTGTTGTTGTTGTTGTTGTTGTTGTTGTATCTATGTGTTCCCCATGGACATTTGCACAAAGATGGCTTTGTTACCCCTAAAGTGACTGCTGTAGATCAAATTTGGTAAGTATATGATCCTGTAATAAGCAGATATTTATTTATATGATTGGCAAAGAGGTTCATTTTAACTTGATTTGTAGAGCCTAGGCTAGTTGTTGGTCTATTTATGCTTCTTATGTCTGTTCTTATATGTCTCCATGTCTTGTTAGATAATTTATGTTTTTAGAAAGATTTTGTTCTGTTTTTTAGTATTCCTGAAACTCTGGTCAAGTTTTTCCTCTCTCTCTCCCCTCTCCTTCCCTCCCTCTCCCATTCCATCCACTATAATGACTGGTTTATTATTTCAGAGATAGAGGTCATTTCCTTGATCATAGAGACAAGTTTGGGACCTCTGTCAGTAAAAGTTTCAAGGCTTGCACTTAAAGAATTGGAGAGGCATTGGCTCATGAAAAAGGGTACAGTCTTTTATGAACTGGTACTAATTTTGTATTCAGTAATCATACAAGTTAAAGTTAAAAACTGAAAAATATAAATGTAACTTTGAATTGGCATGTGTACACTGAAATTAGAAATCTTGTTATATAACTTGATTATTTGAGTGTCATCCATAGTCTTTTGCTATAATTGAATTTAACTCGGTGACTTTTAGGTGATATCATTTGTGTATCACAGGTCATCTTCTTGTAAAACATGTTCTATACCTTATGTTTTTGTGTGAATGTTGAAATCCTTGTTTGCCTCTGTTTCTCCTAAAGGAAGATATTTGAATTGAATCAGAATTAATTTTAATCTAAGGTGTTTAAATTTGAAGTTCTGAAATAATTAACATTCCATTGGTAAATATTGTAAAGTTAAAAAAAAATGAGTAAAAATTTCTAGGAACCAATAAAATCAAATGCATAAGTACACATACTTACAAACACATGTGTGTATATTGTATGTGTGTACATATTTATGTAATTTGGAAGATAATGAAAGTCCTCATATATACCAATGTATGTATAATCTTTTACCTTATTGTGACCAATGTTTATATCAGACACAAATTTTAAAGACAAAGTAGCATAGGATATTTGTAACCTAAATTCCCTAAAATTTCAGGTAAACTCTTAATTCCTACTTCGGTGTTCCTCATTCTAGCTCTGTTATTGATTAGATCTGCAAAGTTTGAGTTGGTTATTTATTGGACAAATAAATCTTGAGAGTCTATGCCAACTTTTATTGAGATCTTTTTTTGTTGGGGATTTTAGCAGGAAAAAATGAGGAGTTTCCTGGAGACAAAATGGAAAAATCTAATGAAGAGGTGATATTGAGGATGTAGTATTTTCCAGACTGCCCCTAAGGAAATATGTGCCAGGCACCTGACATCCAAGATTCAATAGGGATTGGTTTGAATGAATATTAGTCAGGAGTGCTGAGTTTCATGGAGACTTAATATCTGTTGTTATTGCTGTCTATTATTCTACCCCTTTGGCTTTTATTTTCTGTATCTTTATACTACATTATTTAGATAATCTATATGTTACTTGTTTTTTTCCTTTGAATTAGTTCTTGATTTTGGTCGTTCTTACTATGGGTAATTTTGGTTATTCTTACTATAAGTTGTACTGTGATTGGTTAATGATTCTGGTCCCACTATTTGGGGTTATCTCTGGTAGTATCTGCAGTACTGTTTTACCTAATCAGTGTACCCAGGGGTCACCTTTATCCAAGAGAGGTGATGTTAAGGGTTACTTAGAGGTTCAAGTCCCTTGAAATTGCCTTTTTGAACTGCTATATTTTCCAGAAACACTGGAACTAGAGCATGCGAGAGGCCCTAACTGTATGAAGGACAAATCTTTCCCTGAGCTGATATAATTTGTTGTTATATCCCAAGCTGGATTTCCTATATTTTCTTGGGAGGCAAGACAGATGACAGAAATCTGTAATAGATTGGGATAATGCTTGTGCAGTTGGAGTGCTTTGCAGACAAGCACTCTCCAATATTCAAAGTCTAGAAGTTACCAAGGGAAAAGAAGGAGTCTTTTACCATCACTGTGCTCCTCCCTGAGAGGAGTGTTGTCCTTTAACCCTACTATTGTTGCCTTGCCCATGGCTTGCTTTTATCCTGTTATTACAAAAATTTAAACTTCTGTAAAGCCTAAAAATCCCTTTGGGTTCCATATACATTTACATTTCTCTTATATAACCTTGATTTTTACTTAAGTGACAAGGAGTGTGTTATTTGCCTCTTTAGTATTAATTGGTATATACAATTCATTCCCTGCTTAATAAACGAGTTCAGATTAACAATAGATATCTGGAAAGGGGATGGAAGAATGTAAAACAGGGGAAAGGAAAACCAATTGAATAATTTGAGTCATCCACAAATTCTTTGGTCTGATTCTACCTATTTGGGAGTTTATTTGACTTACTCACTTTTCACTGGAAGTTTATATTACAGGCAGTTTCTTTCACTTCTTTACCCAAGTCTCTGTGGGACAATCATTTCTGAAAATCCATTCCTTGCCCTGAAGGGTTGAGAAAAACTATCCAAAGGCACCTCCTGCCTCTCTGCCTTTTTGAGAGAAGTTCATATCCCACTAGGGCCTTCCCTTTTGGGTTATTTTGAAGCTTTTTAGTCCACTTAGGTAATCAAACTCCATACAGGAACTGCAAGATGAGCAATTTCCATGCAGCTGCAAAGAAGAAAACAGGTATGACCTTTAAATTTGAAAGCATGCAAAAGATCATCTTGAAAAACAGAGGCTGATTGAAAACTAAAACTTTCTCTGTCCTTGAATCAGGATGTTAACTGCTTGTTTCCTTCAAGCTTTTAAATAGACATCTATTTCCATTGCATTCATTTGAATGGATTCTTCTCAACATTCATCATTTGAATTTTTTTAAATCACCAGCTTGGACCATATAATCTGTTGCTTCTAAATTCTAAAAACTAATAACTAATTCAATAACAAATACCACAAATGTACTGAGCAAATACTACCTACCAAATTCTCTGAAGATCCAAGGCCTTGATATCAAACTAATGGGATTAAGCAAAATAATGGGATTAATTAATTAGATTAAGGCCAGGGCTTTAAAGGAGAAATACAAGTTATGAAATTATGTAGGACAAAGCAAAGCATAGTTTATCAGTTACTGTGAAAAAAAACAAAGAAACAAAAAAATTATCCTTAGGTGAGACTCTTGCAGTTTTATCTAAATGGTTTACTCATAACCTTCTATCTCAGACTAAGTGGACTTCAAGAATTATAAAAATATTTGATCATCTCTTCTTCTTTCCTGCCCTTGAACAGGAAATGTTTTTCCATTTTGACAGCAAATCTTGCCAGCTATGTGGTAAATATTGCCCCAGAAACATTAAATTTTCCTTTCACTAATTCCCTCCCCTTTCTCTAAACTTCTCCTTATGGTGAGAGGTATTACTTTTCTATCCTAAATTGTTTCAGAGTGCTGCTGATTTTTTGATTACTCTATGTGGACATGAGGAGTTACAGAAAATCAAATCTGCATTTTAGGAAGATGAAGCTGCTATCACTTAACATGCTTATTTAGCATGTTAATGATTTTGTTTTTCTTTTCAGCTTGTCCACTCAATTTCACCCAAACTCCATAAATGGATTCAGCTGGTGGGAGAGATTCTCCAAAGACTCACCAGAAACACAAGCTGAGAAATTCCTTAATAGACTCTTAACTTTTGGGGCATTATATACCCTCTGGTATCTGAGGGAGGCCTATTGACAGTTTGTCATAATAACGTTTTATATGTATACAAGAAAAATACATAGGATTGCAAAGGAAATGAAAGGCCAGTACAAATAAATATATCTTTGTTATCTAAGTACATAGTCTCCTGAAATCTATCCATGGAAAGTACCTGTAGACTCATTTTTTTTAACTCACATCTATATAGCATTTTACATTCTTTTTTTTTTTTATTTTATCATCACAATCCTATGAAATAGTGTGAGAAATACTAAAAGTTAGGTTTTCACAAAATGTTTCAAGTTAATGTAAAATAGCAAGCACTATTGATCAATCAGCTTTCAGAAGGAAGTAGCCTAACCACACAGTCCTACTTAAGTGAGCCAGGCTAGAAGCTGGCTTAAATTTACTAGGGTCAATGACCCAGCCAAGGCTTTTCTTCATTGCATTTGCTTAATGTGCTAATGAGTATTATCTGACACATCCTGAGGGCAGAGAAAATCCTTATTTTTATACAGGGATGTCTGACCAAGGAGGGGGACTATATCAAAGAGTCATGGAAAGGGATGGGTAAGGAATATTGTAATTCTGAAGAGCTCTGAAGGAAGGGACTGCATGGGACTAACAGTACAAAACTTGTTCTCACTTCTGTATTGGCCAGCTTCTCTGCTTTTTGTAGGATGCATCTGCTTTTTGCAAGAACCATAATAAAAAAGATTCTTCAGGGCAGCTAATTGGTGTAGTGCATAGAGCATCAGCCCTTAAGTCAGGAGGATCTGAGTTCAAATATGGTCTTAGACACTTAACTCGTCCTGGCTGTATGACCCTAGGCAAGTCGTTTAACCTCGATTGCCTCAGCATAAATAAAAAAGATTCTTCTTTTACTCTGGACTTGAAATTCATTTTTGGACTCAGAACTAAATCTCAGCAGGGGAGGGGGCTTCATTAGTCCATTTATAACAGTAGGTAGTATAGGTATTAGAGTTATCTAAATGTGGAAACCAAGGCTTAGAAAGGTCAATGAATTTTCCCAAGGTCACACTGCTAATAAGTGATGAAGCTGAAAGTCAAGCCCATATTTGCTGCCTCCCTTTTTAGTGCTCTTGTCCATTATGGCACATTGCAGCTCAAACGCTTTGTAAATGGATGAGTATTTTCAAAAACATGAGTGTGGGTTTGGGAAAGTGCCTCTATAAAGGTTCCATCCTTAAAGAATGAATTTATGGAAGGAAATGGGGACAACCTATAGCTTCGATAATGAAAAAGGGATAAATAATGCTGAGGTACTAGACAGATGATATCTTCTAAGGAAAAATAATAAAATATTAATTCCAGGATAAGGAACAGGGAGAATTTTACTTGTGGTTCTTTTCATATTATTGCGGAGATGCTGTAGGCAGAACAGAGCTCTGAATCACCCCAGACAGACACTAAAGGGCAATTACTTTTTCTAAAACAAAGGATATTAAACCACACACCCTCCCCCCAACCCCAGAAAATGGAAAGGAAACAAAATTCTCAGACTTTTTCACAACTTGGCCCTTCAGAACTTTCCAGACTTACACCTTACTTCTCCTTACATACTCCAAAGAAAATCCAAAGAAACTGTCCTCACACAAGATGCTCCATCTTCCAAATCTCAGAGTCTTTAGTTGCCTTATACATCTGTTACTCTTTCTTTTCTCATCTATATCTCATTGGCTCAGGTAATGCCTACATGTCTCAGGTAAAGTTCTTTCTTAAGAAATCTTTCCCAGTCCTTCTTAATTTTATTATCTTCCTTTGAAAGTATCCTCAAATTTATCTTTCTACATAGTTGTTTACATATTGTTTCTTCCATTAGACTATAATATCTTTAAAAGTAGGGATAGCTTTTGTACTTCTGTGCATTCCAAAAATTCAGTATCCTTCCTGGAGCATAGTAGATACTTAAATGCTTGTTGAGCAAGAAGGTTGAATTTTTATTGGAGGAATTAAAAAAAAGATAGATTAAATACTCTTTACATTAAATTGCACACATGTTTACTGAAAACCTCCAGTTCCTTAGTTCAGAATTCATTTCAATATATCTAATAGCAATGTATAGTAGGCCACGAATATATACTGCTGTTGTTAATATCTGGTCATTGGTTAGTGTCCACTGATAAGTGTTATATTAGTAGCACCTCTGTAGATCTCTCTGTTCTTTCTGAAATGGATTATTTTTTTAATTGCTAATTTCTGTCTTCATTAAGAGCCCTCAGCTTATTGAGTGGTACAGTGTGCTTTGAAACCAAGTGAAGATAAAAGAGAATACTAATAGATAAACTTCAGTTCTCAGACTAACTTTATTTAGTAAATGAAAGGTTTTCTTCAGAAGATGTTAGCATATCAACAAAGAATTTATCAAACATCAGAAATTGTGTTTTTGTTTACTCTCTTATTTGAAAAAGATACTGCTGATTGGTTTTAATCAGATTCCTTTGATCTCCTTAGAAGTCTCAAGTAAATTCACCTTAGGAATGAGAACATCAATGTCACTACAATTCTATCACCTTCTTTGATGATTGTTAATGGATATTAGTTGTGATTTGTCAGTGATAGATCCTTGTTTGGAAGAAACCTTTGAAACCATTTAATTCATTTTACAAATGAAGGAAATTAGGTAGAGACAAAGATAGTTTTCTAACTTTACAACATTTCTAGCAACTGCCCCTTTCTTCTGACTGCAAGTACCCTGATACATCATTTCTAGAGTATGGCAATACCCTGCTTCTTAGTTTCTCTGTCATAAATTTCTCCACACCTGAATTCATTCTTCACTCAGCAACCCAAATGATATATCTATGTGTAGGTCTAACCATATCACTCCCTTATACAAAAGAATGCAATGGCTCTCTGTCCTATTAGAGGAACAAGTACAACATTCTCTGACATTCATGGTCCTTTGTGATTTGGTTCCTTCATACCTTTCTAGTTTTCTGTCTTCTTACCCTCACACATTCTGGATCCAATAACCCTGGCCTTCTTTATGTTGACATGCTATCTCTTGACTATGAGTATTTTCAAAATCTGTCTTCCATGTTTAGAATTCTCACTTTCTTCACATCTGTTTCCTATCCATCCTGGCATCCTTTAAGTCACAAGTAAACTCTTATCTTCTGCTAGAAGACTTGTCTATTCCCCTTAATATTAGTATCTTGTCTATATTGGTTATTTCTAATTCATCCTGAAAGCATTTTGTGTATAAATAAATAATATATAAATGTATATTCTCTCACTTATTAGAATGAAAATTTCTTAAGCCCTGTTTTTTTTTTTCCTTTCTTTTTTGTTCCTAGTTCTTATTATGGTGCCCAGTTCATAGTTCAGATTGTTGTTGACTGACAAAAGAGGTTAGAATATGAACAAGAAAATGAATAATGAATAATAGTTGGAATTTGAACTCAGAGTGTGTTATATAAATCAAAAGATCTTTCCACTAAAAGTGTATGAATTTATATAGCTAGAAGCAAATGAACAGCTCCATCAATAGAGGGATGAGCTTGGAGCTAGAAAGTTGAGTCATTTTAGTTGTGCCCAAATTTTCATGAATTCTTTTGGGATTTTCTTGGCAAAGGTACTGGACTGGCTTAGCATTTCCTTCTCCAATTCATTTTACAAATTAGGAACTGGGATAAATAGGATTGAGTAATTTGCTCAGGGTTCTGTAGGTAGTTTACTTTTTGAGGCCAGCTTTGAACTTGCTGATTCCAAGACCACTATACCATTCACTGCACCACTTAGCTTCCCAGGAATCAGGAAGACATGAGTTCAAATACATTTTTCAACACTTATATTATGTGACACTGGGAAAGTCACTTAAACTGTGTGCTTCAATTTCCTCAAATGTAAAATAGGGATAATAACCGCACTCACTTCATAGTTCTTATATAAGTGAAATGAGAAAATACATATGAAGTGCTTAGTACAATACCTAGAACATATTAAGCATTTAATAAATGTCTGTTCCTTTTTCTCATGATATATGGGTGTATATGCATGTGTATGTATATGTGTATCCATATGTCTGTATATGGATATATACACATACAGACATGTATACTCACATATGTGTGTATTTAAATATATATATATATTTTATATATACATATATATATGTATATATAAAATCTCATCAGAACATTTTTTTTTCCTTTCCAGTATTGAGTGATATCCTTGGATATATATAATGAGTAAGTGAAATAACAAACATTTGTTAACTGTTATATGCCAGCTATTGTGTAAATGTATTTATAAAACTATAATTATTTAGATATATACATATATAAAGCTATATATACACATCTATTTATAGAAGATAAGACTGATGAGCATAACCTATATCTTTATGTATATGTATATATGAAGATATGGGTCCATACACACACACACACACACACACACACACACATATAAATAATGATATGTATATGTATGCATTCACACATACCTGTGAATTTAACATAGAGTTATAAGTATGAAAACATACATATAGTATGTGAATACATGATGTAGTGGGAAAATTGAAGTAGATTATATATATACACATATGTATATGTATGCATATATACCCATAAATTATACTAGTAATTATAAAAAGTGATTTGTAGTTACAAAGTTTTACATGTATAATAATAGTATGCATTTATTTAGTGTTTTAAGGTTTTCAAAGTAATTTATTCTTTAATTAATTTATTTAAATTTAATTACAAAATAGAAAGATAAAAATGCCAACTTCGCAGCAGGACAGGAGAGGATTCAAAATATGAAATAATCTTCTGTTTCAAGAAAGTCTATATAATAAATATAACAAATTCTATAAATGTCTGGCTTTGCTTCCTCATAGATTTTCTATTGTTCTCTGTGGTGTACTTTTAACTTTATTCTCTTTTCCCCTTTTCCTCTCCTCAATCTCCCTCAAAAAAATTAAACATAGATATGTAGGTATGTGTATGTATATATGTAAACACACAACATTCTTTTTGCTTTCTCTTTTTTTTTCCTTTTTTTTTTTTTTTTTTTTTTTTGACAGCAGATTGCTAGGGTAATCAACTAGTTCTTTCCTTCTCACCTAGGTATCTCAACTGCACAGCTGGAACTTGTGTGCCTTATCATGTACCTTTGTTCAGATGGAGGACTCTCTGCATTGTCTGGAAGATAAAATTTTCTGTGTTTAGGGAAGAGGGAACCTCCAAAGCTAGCTAGCCCCATAACTTGTAGATTGCTATTTCAGGGGAATTAGCCAGAACAACCTCCTGGTATCTTTCTTCAGATTTTCTTTCAGGAGAACCAGTCTTGTTTGTATTTATAACTCTATATTCACTCTGAATTATTATTTTGTCTTGTTTGTGGGAGGAACCTGGAGAGTTTGAAATTTTCTGACCTACTCCTCCATCTTCCCATAATCCTCTCCAAAGAACTTTATAACAACTCTCTTCTGTACAGTAATTAAAAATTATTTTTCTAATTTGTAAGTGAAGCATACTGAAACTCAGAAATGTTAGGTAACTTTCCTTAAGATTACACAGCTAATTAAGGGCAGAGCTGAAACCCAAGATTTGGGGCTTTAAGTTCAATGAAGTTTTCATTCCATAATATTTCTCTCATCTACCTGTTTCTGACTATATTGAAAAGATAAAGTTCATAATTCCTAAAGAAGAAAATGAACTCATTTGAATATTATGCATTTTTTCCTATGTAGCACCAACTCTTCATGCAATAAATTAGATGAGACTTGCAATGACAAAAACTGTATTAAGATTCTAGTACACACACAGAGGATTGATTTAGCGGCGACTTGGAGAATTAATGATCTAAAGTTGTTGTGCATATTAAGTAAGGGTTATTGCACACTAGTGAGGGTTGGGCAAATTGATAAGGAGAAATCAGGAACAAATTCAACTCTTCCTTTTTATTTTTCCCTTTCCTTATTTGAAAATAAAAGTGTTTTTTGGGAAAATATTCAGAAAGTTCCCATTTAAAAAAAAAAAAAAAAAAAAAAAAAGGAAATGTAAAAAGACTGAATTGCACCAGCACAGTACAATTAAAAAAAAAAAAAAAAAACAAAGAAAAAATGTGAAACTAATGACAAAAATTTTACTACTGTTTGTTTACATGACACCAAATGACTAGTGTTGCTGTCTCAGGAAAAAAAAATAACTTAAATTCCTCAATTTATTATGGTTGCACAATGGGTAGAGAACTAGGCTTGGAGTTAGAATAGACATGACTTCAAATTTGAACTTGGACCTTTCATAGCTATGTGATGTTCAACTAATAACTTACCTGTTTCCCTCAGTTTCCTTAAATGTAAAATTGGGATAATAGTAGCATTTATTTGTCAGGGTTGCTGGGATGATCAAATAAGAAATTAATAATAATAACTCATGTTTCTAGACTATTTCATATAACACTTAAATAAAATTTACTATGTATTAGGCACTGTTAAATCCTTTGCAAATATTATCTCGTCCATTTTTACCAATATCCCTTTCAGCTTTGAAAGTTTGCTCCGATCATATGTTAATTTTTTTTTAATCACAGGATTATATAATTTATACTCAGAAATTACCTGATAGATCACTGACTTCAATCCCCTTATTTAACAAATAGAGATGCTGGGGTCTAGAAAAGTTAAGGCACTTGCCATTAAAGGTTCCCAAAGGTCAGGGAATATTTTTGCCTTACTTTTTATCCTAAATATATAACATAGTGCTTGGCACAAAGTAGGTACTTAAATATTTGTTAACTTACTTGACTAAAGGAAGATAGATAATGACAAAAGAACTGTTCTTTGAATTCATTCTTGGCCCATGGTAAGCACTTAATAAATGCTTCTTGATTATTTGAATTGCCTAAAGTCCTACAGGTAAGGATAAAAGACAAAAAGACATATGATTTGATTTCAAGTCCTTTGAGTCTTTCAGCTATAGCAAATTGACTTCAAAAGTTGAGAGAGAGAGAGAGAGAGAGAGAGAGAGAGAGAGAGAGAGAGAGAGATTAAAAACAAATATTACCTTTTTCCTCATAATAACTCTGTAAAGTAGATACTATTATTATACTAATCTAATCTTACAGTTAAGGAAGCTGAGGCAAACAATGACTTGACCTTAGTAACTCAGCGTCTAAATCTGAATTTGAACTAGTTCTTCTTATCTCCAGACCAAGCACTCTACCCATTTCATAAGTTCTTCTGAAAGTAGAGATTGTTTCTTTCTTCTCCTTCTCTTCTTCCTCCTTTTCTTTTTATAGGACAATAGAATAAAGTTTATTTCAGCAGCATTTCCTGACCTGCCTGGTTTCATCTCTATGCACCTATTTGACCCTGCCAAATTAAACTCTTCTCTCCATTCTCATTACCATGTTGTTAACTGTTGACTGACACTGCTTCCCTTAACTTCTTACTGCTGACTGGAAAGCTGGAGAGTTTAATGCCAAATTCCTTCCAATACCTTTTCTGGAAGGCAGAAACTGCCTTCAACTTTGCATCTGCTGCTCTGTCTGGTTTCAACTCTTATGGAAGGAGTTATCCCCTAATGTCCTTTTTACCAAGCTTTTGCACCTTCTTTTATGGGTTGTTTTCCCTTTTAGACTATAATCTCCTTGAAGGAATGATCTTTTTTAAAATTAATTATATTCCAGGGCCAAACACAGTACCTGGCACATAGTAGGTTCTTAATAAATGTTTATTGCCTTGGATTGACTTGGATCACATTTCAATGGGGGGGAGGGGCAATAAATTAAAAGGCATTTTTAAGCACTGACTATATGTTAGTCATTGTACTAGGTGCCAGGATACAAAATCAAAAATATTCCTTTTACTCAAAGTATGTAATGCCAATGGGAAAGAACACATATACATATATAGATATAGCAAAATAATTATGTAACCCTGTATTATAAATAATGAAAATATGTGAAAACCAAATAGGTTTTATTACATAATCTATCAGTTGGTGGCTTTTTTTTTTTTTTTTGATTTGGGGGTTTTGGTTTGATTTTTTTAAAGATTTGAAGGAAAGAGCAGCTTCAAGGAGTTTTGACTGCATGCTAAGGCCTTGATCCTATCTTGCCCTTAGATTAAAGCTTGGGAATATCTGATTCTAGTTTACTTCCCAGTACAATAAGTATAGTTTTCTCAATTATTGAAATAGACTGACAAATTTCTCAACAGTATATAGCTTTCATCATAGGTTTGTATAATTGGAGTGCTCACACTTTTACTCTAGGAATAATGACTTTGCATAGATAAGCAATATGTAAATGTTTTTAATTGAATTTTTAAAAATGTACCAGCATATTGGTGCTCTGATGTGTGTGCATATTTTGTCAATTAAGGCAAATGATAGCTGGCATTTATGTCATGTTAATGTTTGTAAAGGTTTTATTCTTACTATCATATTTGAAACTCACATACTCTAAGTTACTATACAAATGAGAAAAAAAATCTTAGCTAAGGGAATTGCCTATAGTCAAACATTTATTATTGAAGGCAGGATTTGAGCTCAGGTTGTTTCTGATGCCAGATGCAACATCTTGTTCTCAAATAGTCAGGCATTTATCAGCATCAGGAACATTTTAGCAAGGGGAAAACCTTGCCAAAATAATGTCTCTTGTAATAATCAAAAAGTCAGATATCAAATAATTTAAGATATTTAATGAGAGATACTATGTCTTTGGCCTGATGATCTCTTAAATGTCTTTCCTTTCCTTAGAGCAGAGGGAAATTGATATCTCCTGAAATCAGCTATTGTATGAGACAGAGTGTTTTTATGTGAAGAAACCATCCATTTAATGTCCCAGAAATTTTCTTACTTCTTGCTAATGAGATATCAGATGCATATTTGACACTGGTGGTTTTGTTTTTAATCTGTCTATTCTGAAATAATTTTTTATTGTTTTATTGATTTTTAATTTGTTTGATTGTTTTTAATTAATTACTGATGAATGTTCTGGAAAATGCCCCTTACCCCTCTTTTTGGATTATCTGAAACTAGACCAGCTGAGATTCTGAAAATGATAAAAAAGGAAAAAATCTCCAAAGATAAGTAAAATTATTTATTTTTTGTTTCTTTAATCACTCATGGGTCTAAAACATGGGATAGTTTGATAAGCCTTAACGTGCTTTTTTTTTTTCCTTGCTGACTCCTATGCCTGTTCTCAATCATAGTTTCTCCATCTAAATAAAATGTAGATATTATTATCATTCAAGACATCTCGGTTAACTTATGTCTGAATCTCATTTTTATTCAGAATCCTTTCAATCATCTTTATGGAACAGAATAAGTTCTGCATTATATCAATTTGCTTTCTTCAGAATCTAATGTTCTAGCTCACAGTAATCTTAGAACATACTATAATGTAATAATACTTTGTAATTCTAAACCTGTTTGTATTAACATTCTCTAGTTGATTAGTTAATTTTTTAAAAGTCCTTAACTTGGTGACAGTAACTGTTGTATTTTTTTCTATTTTACAAGCATCTAATTTTTTTCTTAACACTGAGTTAATAGGATTCTAAGACTGACATTTGTGAAATTATTGCTAGCTTTCTTTACAACTAATGAGATAAAAGTTGCGATACCTTAACTTTTAGCCATTTTCTCACAAACAAGAAGATGTAACTAACTTGGCTAGATGTGTGTGTATATGTGTATATTTACTTGTATCACTTTGCAATCAAGCAATATTATACGATAATCTATTACCCTCTATTCTACTTTTCTTCTTCCCTGGTCATTATAATAAATAAAATATATCAATGGAGTATCCATAAGTGTGTATGGTTTACAATAAACTTTCATTATTTGGAACATAAAGGAGCACTAAAAAATGATAGCAATTACTCCTGGGAAGTTTTGAAACTCATGCAATGAGTGAAGTTTCTAATTCAGTTAGCCAACTAACATTTATTAAGTGCCTACTACATACTAGTCATTGTGCTAAACAGTGAAGATACATATTGTGTAAGCATCACCTTTTTTTTTCAATATCTCCCATGATTGCGACCATGGTTGGAAGAAATGGGAGAGGATAGATAGCTTGGGCCAAGGTTAGTCATTTTTATATGTAGTTATTGGATAAACAAAGATTTAATTTATTGGTTTAATCATGGTTTTTGTATTGGACTGGAAAAAATTTCTCCAAAATAAAAGCTAAGAAATAATAGCCATAAAGCAGGGTTAGTGCTTGGTAATATTTTTAGCATCTTCCTGCCAGCTAATCCTTCCTCATTATTCAACTTATGGGCCTGGGCATCATTTGGAATGTGAAATGTTATTATAGGAGAGATTTCATAAGAAAGTTGAATTGCCATGCAGACATGATACAGGACTTTCAATCTCATTACAGCATAAAAAATGAGACGTTTAATGTTTGTTTGTGTCTAGAATTCTATTTAAAGTGAAGAAAGAAAAAATTCACTAATAGTGGAAACTATGGACAGGCAGTCCTAAACTTATGAATGATATATTTTCAAAAATGTTGTTGGGTGTCTATTGTTGCCAACTCGGAACAAATTTTATTTTAGAAACAATATCACATAAACGTGGAAATATGTATAGAAGAATTGCATGTGTTTAACATATATTGAATTACTTGCTGTCTAGGCGAGGGGATGGGGGAAAACAGGAAGAAAAATTTTAAATGCAAGATTTTGCAGTGGTGAATGTTGAAAACTATTTTTTCATATATTTTTTTTTCTGGCAGGTAAAAGTCATTTTTTATTGTCAAATCAAGACATATTGTTATTGCTTATATGCTATGATAAAGTCTCCCAAAGAGATTTTAATAGTTACACATAGACACACAGAGGGTACAGAACATTATCATTCTAGATGACATCTGGAGCTCAAAGAAACATCTAGCATGAAATCTGTTCACCTGAGCCAGCCAATAACCACATATACTACAACATTTGTGCCTAACTGTAGCATACCACTAACTCCTTCCCCAATATTTTCATATATTTTGAAAATAAAAGGTTATTTAAAAAAAGAAACAATATCATAGTCTCAAAGTTAATTGAATACAAAATATAACTGAATTTTATTCCTAAGAAGAGTCCCAACCCTTTCATTTCTGTCTTTGAACTCCTTGTGGAATCTGATGATTAAAGCAATTTCCAAATTTTAAGTCAATATGTGATAATATATTCTACAGAATGCCAAGACCTGATACAGTATCCACTAGGATAAGTCAACGCAAAAATAATTTGAAGAAAAAGACAACAATACTTAAGAAAGCATTCAAAAAATTCTTTCCATTAAGCTTAATGCTGAAGGAATGAGTGTTCAGAAATGTGGAACTGAGAAGGAAGGTATGAAAGATCACTTATTTAAATGCACAAAGGCTAAAGGTAGAATGTCAAGTTCAAGGAAAAGTTATCCAGGTTAACTGGAATAAATATTTGTGAAGGAAAATGATATGAAGTGATGCTGTAGAAGAAGCCCAAATTACAGATTACAAAGATCCTTAAAAAGTCAGATGGACAGAGGAAAAGACCTATGCAAATTCCATTTTCTTTCAGTTCCTAGCTAATACACTACTTTCTATAGAAAGCCTTCTTTAATTTCTCTCATATTTAGGATCTTCCCTGGCTTCATTTTTCCCATTGGATCCTGTATTGATCTTGCAAGGATCCTTACACTTTTTCCACTCACAACCCTATTTTGTCCAAGAAATGTTTTTGTGACCTTCAGCTATATAGGTATAAAAAATAGATATATAAATCAAATAAGTATTGATAATAAATTATAATTTAATGGCCCCCACATTCAATTACATGGCCCCATATAGAGTTTTGAACCACAATTTAAGAAACTTTGTTATATAGTTTATTTATACAAAGTTGTTTGGATGCTGTCCCCCACTTTAGACTTAAGTTTCTTAAACTGTGGGTTGTAATTCCATGCTGCTGAACATGGGGACCAACAATTTATTTAAAATCAAATACATTATGAATTTAAGGTATTTCTGGCAGTGTTTACCTATGTATCACACAAATTCAGTGCAACTTTGGTTCTGAACAAAAATATGCCCATACACAAACATGGCCAGAAACACGTCAGCTCATATTGAAAATGGGAGTTACATAAAAATTTCTTAGGCAAAAAAGAATCACAAGTAGAAAAAGTTTAAGTTTTTTTTTTTTTTTTTTGAGAGGGCTTCTACACTTATAGAAAAGGGAAATTGCTTTAGAATGTGTATCATAATTTGTGTCACCAGTGTGTATTACAGTGCCTATATATGGACAATATTTTATAAGACTTTGTTTCCTATTCCACTGAGTCAGATTCTTATTCTATCCTATTACTTCACACGTTCTATGCAGGCAATATGATTGTTACCAAAAAAAAAAAAAAAAAAAAAGATACTCCTTTTCCCAGTGTGGGAGAATGGTTGGTAAGAACTTGTCTCACTCATTGCTTTTATCACTGCCTTCCATCATTATGTGCAGCCCTGAAATAGTTACCTTAATGATCATATTTCTGTTTTCAAATTAACTAAGTCCTTTGGTGCTACTTAAAATTCTTTGTAAACAGCATCAATAAACTTTTTCTCCTGAAAATTTTAGAATCCTTAATCCTTTTTATATTTCCTTGATTTTCTCTAAGCTCAATTTGACAAAACAAAAGGTTTGCTTCATTAAAATAATCATGTATTTGTGATGAGCACCAGGGACCTCAAATTCATTGTCCAAAGACCTTGTCAATCTGCTCTGTTATGACACAACTCAGGCATATTACACAGCTCTTTGTCCTTTTGTCCAAATGAATATATAAGTAGATTAGCAAGTCTTTGTTGAAAGAAACAAAGATTTACATAGTAAATTTTCATTCAATAGCAATATGATCAGTGAATTAAAAAATTAAGCAAATATGAAACTTGAGTTTGACACATCCAGAAAATATCAAATAACCAAGTTTATGAAGTGCCCAATTATTTTAACTAGTTATTTTCATGTTTGTCTAGACTCAGTCTTTGCAATTAATTTTAAAATAATTTATTTTCTGTATAAAGACCAAACTATTTACAAGATCTGCTTTAGAGGCAGAAGTAAAATGAAATGTGTGAAAGCCTTTGAATTAGGAAGACAGGTTCAAATTTCATATTTAATTGTTACTAGAAGGTAATTATGAACCTCACTTTAATAAATTGTTCATGATTATACTTGTAGTGGGTATCAGATGTGAGATTTGAAATTGTTTTCTTGATTCTGAGACTTTAACACTATCTTAAGATGAGAAAATTGGAATAGACAGAATTAAGTAACTTTCCCAGGGTCACACAGCTAATAAGTATCTGAGGCAATATTCTATTTCAGGACTTCCTGAGTCTAAATCCAACACACTACTCTATGCTAGATTGTAAAAATTCATTGTATAAGATACTGCTAAGAAGATATTAGGAAAAAAAAATGTTGAGTTAATATAATTTTCCATTGTTATTTTATTTAGGCTGTCAAGAATCTAGGCAAAACATAAATATATACAAACCTAACCTTGAAATTAATTTATTTTATAAGCAAATTAAAACAAAGCTTTTTTGTTTGTTGTTATTGGTCTTGTTTTAAAGAAACTGTGAAAATACCATTCAGAGTATCAGTACAGTTCTGCATTTTAATTGAAATCTATTTGCATCCAAGGAGTAAGTGCACTGGAGAAAACACATTGCTAACTTTGAGTATGACATCAGCTTTCATTTGATGATCCTTTGTTTGACAAGAAAAGGTTAGCTATGGTACTAGCTACCTGACTTTTTTTTTTCCCAAAAACCATTACCATTCTTTGGGAATGTTCAGTCATCCATCAAGCTAAAAGGCGAGGACAATACTAATGCAGCATATAAGGCCATAACAGTAAATACCTTGAAGAGGAAAAATGAGCCAGGGTCATGGTCAAATCAAGACAGATGGAAATGCTTAAATAATAGACACCAAGTTTATTCATGCCTACACCAAGCCTGCTAAAGATGAAATTTTAGCAGGAAAAGACTACTCCTTCCTTTTCCTCATTTATCGGCATATAAGTATAAAAAAAATAACTGGAATGATCTAAACAAATTTTGTCAAGGGAATTCAAGTTAACAAACCATTTAGTACACTACCCATTCCAAAGGAACCAGTTTATTTAGTGATTCATAAAAAATTATGAATTATAGGGCCTCAAAATTATAAAGCAAAACTAGATAGATGTTGTTGAACCAGTATCTGTTAACTTTTGAAGGATCTTGAAGACTAGACAAGTTACTATAGTACTGGAAAAAACAAATATATTTTCATACAGAACAAATAAAGGGAATGCGAATTTATAGGCCAGTGAACTTAACTTGGATTTCTATAAAAATAAATTTATAATAAATTACTAAATTGATAGTACATATCTAGAAATGAAGCACTGATTATGAAGATAAATCTTAATTTTTCTAAAGAAGCAAGTAAAGCCAAACAGACCTCATTTTCTTTTTCTTTTTTTTTTTTTTTGAGAAGGCTTTTACATTTATAGAAAATGGAAATTCTGATGGCAATTTTTGTACATAGGACTTTATTTAAATTGGGAATGCGTGATGAGCAAATTTCCTCCTTAGGAAACTCCTATACATTTGGCATTTGCTCTACAATTTTACCAGGGATTAGATATTAATGTAATTAAATGATTTCAGACCTGATTGAATGGCAGGGTATAAAGAATATGATTCACTTTCAAATTGAAAGGAGGTTTCTGATGGAGGATATGCTTGGATAAGTCACTCAACCTCCCTGGGCTTCAATTTATCAATTTGTGTAGTAAAGAGGATGGTCTAATTTACTTTTAAAAATTTTCCCAAATCTAAATGTGCATTCATATTTTGTTGTGTTTTCCCACTCATCTTCAAATGATATAAAATTTCTTGGTTTCTTCTTACTTCTATAGAAAATTGCCCTCTACGTGTTAAATCAGAAAATTTGAATCCAAATTCATTGAATTAAGTGATGCCACTAAGCACTATATTCAATTTTAACAAAAAATATTGGAACTACATCATATTACTATATTTATGCTAATCAGGGGATGCCTTCCCAGTTTATCTCAGTCATTGCTTTTCTTCTGGGTAGCCCTTTTATTTAAAACAATCATTCTCTTTAGATACAATTACATAGTTTTATATTGATGTTCATGGAAGATTACCAACTTTATCTTTCCTGTATTGGTCCCATGATCCTTCATTGACAATATTTCCTTCTCATTCATTAATGATTCAGAGTACTAGCCAGTTTGCTCACAGAATCTAGAGAAATGCTTGTGTATAGCATCATCTATTTTATAGTTAGATATTTAATTGAATTTGGCTATAGGAACATATCTGGCATAGCTAATTTTCCTCATAAAATGTCCCTCTTGTACTTGATTCTTCTCCTATTTCCTATCCCTACACCTACTGACCTAAGTCGTCCTAAGGTATCAGCATGTTAATATATTGTCTTTCTCAGGGGTATCCATGAAAGATGCCATTGCTTAATCTATGGGATAACTCTAATTATGGGATTTTTATAATATAATACATGAATAGAGAAACTCCCTAAATATTCACTTCATAGGAAATAGTTACATTTTGGCTCTGGTATTTAGGATGTGAGTTTCACATACACACATACATATATCTTCTCCATATGCATATAGATAGATTGATATATTTTGTCTTTACATCATTTAGGTTTCTGTGATGACCGCATATTTTAAAATCAGCCAGATTCAGGAATTCAGGTTAAGGGAAAATCTTCTATCTTTATTCTTTGTGGAGGTGAAGGGGGATGGAGATAGGAATGTGAGTAGCCGCAACATGAACCTGGTCTCTCTGGCTCTCTCTCCGCCCCTCTTTCTCCACCCACCAAAGTCATCCCTACATCATTTTCTATACAATACATCAGAACTTGCACAAAGAGTGGGCGGGGGCCATTCTTTCTCCAAGCATATATATTAATAGAGTATGGTCCAATTATTATTTAGCCTCACATGCTTGGGACCTCAGTGCATCAACTCGAGCTTCAACCCATTACAAGTTTCCTTATAATCAACCCTTTCCACAACCTATATAACTATTCTTTATAATAAAGAACTTTTTAAAGAAAGAAAAGAAGAAAAGAAAAATCACAAACTGATCAGTTCATTGAAAATGTTTAATATTATGTGCAGCATTCCAAACAATGGACTTGTTCTTTATTCCACACCACTTCTACATAGGAGTTAATGTAAGTATTATTCAAGAAGTGATTTTTATGTTCATAAATGCAACATATTGAAAATAAATTTTCAGATAAATTGTATAGTTTTTTTAAAAACAGTTTTCAAAAAGTGTTTTAGACTGAAATACTCCACAATTAAGAAGAGTCAAGACAGCAACTTTAAAAATCAACAAATTGCTTTATGGGACTTTTATTTTTTGGGGGACTCATTTATTTCTAAAGAAAATTTGCATTATCTAATCAGGCATACCATGGTATTGCTATGATATGTGCTTCCCTTCCCCTACAGTTAAAATAAAACTCTGCCCTTCTTGATAAAGCTACTGAAGTTATTTTAAATGACAGTGCTGAGGCAGCTACTCCTTGGCATGCAACAACCTGTTTTGTTAATGAATATTTCTAAGCTACTTTGAAGCCCTAACTATGAAAATAGAATGGAAATGTGATTACTGTCATTCTAGTACTGCCAAATTTGCTAATGAGCCAATAGTCTTTATTTTGTCTTGAACCAAATTTGGCAGTTGTTTGCAAGCAGCACAAAGTAATGATTAACACTTAAGCTAAGCTTCTCAACATTATGTTATGGGTTGAAGTTTATGCAGATTCATTCATTGTTTCTTTTTAGTATTTGCAAAAAGCCACATTTCACATGTTCTTCCATTTTATTTTCTCTTTACAGGCCCCTCAGGGAAGTAAAATGAACATGGAAATGTCCTAGAGGGGTGAGATTAGAACAATATATGAATTGATATATTAAATATTGTTCTAAAATATATTATACAACAGTAGAGTCATAACTAGTGTTTTTTTTTTAATAGCCAGGAAAAAAAAATAGCACAAATTACACACGGTGGAAATAGACATTGGATCAACAGTATTGTAGTCTTTACTAATACTAAAATCTATGAAAAGAAAAGCAAAACAACTGGGTTTTTGATCTCATCGAGAAATAAGAGTATTATATACACAAATGTGAAATATATCAATGATATTGTGTAACAATTCTACATAACTCTCATATATCTTCAAATATGTATGATCCCAATACTATGGGAATTCTAATTTTATTTAGTATACATATTTCAAGGGATCCAAGACTTAAACAATATAAATGATGATAGATTTTAGATTTTGGCATAAATTATCTTTTAGTCAGAGAGAGGATATTAGCTTAGATAGAAAGTGGGTCTGATTCAGGGTTCGATTTTTTTTTTATTTGAATATTCTCATACCATGTGCCTCCCAAAAGCTTAAAAAACTTATTTATGCTTCCTTTTATCTTCTCTAATGTTCATTGAAGTACCTTGCTTACAATTTTCCAATAAATATTTTTAATTTAATTTTCATTTTAGAAAACAGGAAGCTAAAAGGAAAAAAATATCTCTTTGGAGCCTTTGCATTGTTCAAACATTTATCTATTTCTTTCTTAAACTACAAAAGCATTACACACTTTCAGCAAGTTAAAAGGCAAAAGAGTGGGGGGGGCAAACATTTTTAATTTATTTCTGCTATTGTTGTGGTTTGTGTAGCTGAACTGTATAATTCCTGAATTACTAGCAACTTTCTCAAAGTTCACTCTAGATTATTCCATGCTCTTAAAATAGTATCTTAAATTATGGGCGATTATACGTCTATTTTCCTTTTACCTCCATTGCTATTTCATTCAATCACATAATGCTTCTTTTTTATGCTCTCAATTGCATAGTCTTTTATATTCATAAAAAAAAAACAGGAAAACCAGTTTCCTACTACTGGGAAATCAGAAATCTCTGAAAATCAAGATACATCTTGGAGCAATATTCAGTTAAAATTAGGCAGCTTACCCCTGGCAATTTGATTTTATGGAAAGTTGTTTTATCAAGAGAAAAAGATGTGAAAAGAAACGTCATAAGACTAAGAGAAATGTGGAAAGTGGATTAAAAAAGCCAGCCTAGAAGCCCAGACAATTTGGAATCATAATTCTACCTCAGACAGAGACTGGATTTGTGACCTCAGGAAACTCACTTCATCTTTGAGAACTAAAGGTGCAGAATATGTCAACCTGAGCTGAGGAAGGGAGTTGCTTCATCTCAGAATTCTCAGTAAAAGTGAAGTCAAATCTTTTACCTCTATAATTTGCAAGACTTTGTTGTTACTGCTGAGTTATTTCAACTGTGTCCCACTCTTTGTGATCCTGTTTGGAGTTTTCTTGACAAATGTAACAGAATAGTTTGCCATATTCTTTTCCACATCATTTTATAGATGAAGATACTGAGGTAAACAGGGTTAAATAACTTGCCCAAGTACACACAGCTATTAAGTGAGACCTAATTTGACTTCCTGACTCCAAGGTCAGCACTCTATCCACTGTTACCATCTATTGCCCATATAGTAGTAAGACTTAGACAAGAATATAAGCAAGTGCCATTATTATTTAATAGTTGATATCTATTTAGTCATGACTAAAGAGATTAGTCTTATGCTACACTTTGAAAAAAAGCATTTGAAATGTAGAGAAAAAGAAGGATATTAAAACAGACAGAATGAAGACCAAAAAAAAAAAATGTGATGTGATTTGAAATTGTAAGGAGATAGATATGGATAGACAACATATTTTAGGGAAGAATTGGCTATGAAGTTGAAAAATATTTGGCCATCAGATAGTAGAAATAGTTTAAATTTAGGATGAAAAATTGACTTTGTCCTGTAAACAATAGAGAGGAAACAGAAGTTATTGAGAAGGGAACTCTTATCACCAAGTCCATGTTTTAGAATGAAAATCTATTAATAAAGTATAAAATGGATTAGAATTAGCACAAACCAATAGGGATGAGAAAAGTTAGGAAAGTTGGAGGTGTCAAGGCCTTAGAAAACAGACAAGAAAAAAACAGAGGAAGTCCAGGATTCTTAATATATTACCAGTACAAATGAGACACTGGGTAAAGATAAATTCAAAGGTACCCTGCAAATAACAGTTTCATTTAATTAATTTCCTTTGTTTTTATGTAATAGAGGGATTTCTTAGGTATGAGTGATTAGCTAATAACAACTGTTTATAAAGATTTTTAAATAAACTAAACACTTTCTGCAATGCAATGCAATAATAATAACACAGAAATATGTAAGATAATGTCTTTATACAGTATAACCAAGTATTCAGCATATGGGAACCAAGAACATCCAATATCCAATAATTGATTTGGATTTGACAGAAAAGAGATGGATCCTTTCCACTTTAATAAATTAAGAATCTGTTGCATCCCATCATGGAATACTTTTGATCTTCAGGAACAGCTGTTCATCAATCTCTTTTGTATTTTTCTTACTAATTTACTTACTCACAGTTGGCTGAATGACTTAGGACATAAAGTAATATAGAAAATCAAAGAATAAAGGTTTGGGGAGAGAAATGTAATTAACATCAAAGAAAAATGTGATGAACTTCAAGTACAAAGGGCAACTTTAAACATTTTTTTTTAATTTCATGGTTCACTGGGTTAGGAAAGAATTCTTTAGACCATAGGTAATTTTATTTTAAAAATAAATATAATTTTCAAAATAATAATAGCTCACTTTTATAATATATCACAATCCTTCCCATTTAATAATAATCTCCTTGAAATCAGGATCGCTATCATGTCTTTGTACACAGAGTGACTTATAATGTCTTAAACATAGGATCTCAAGCTTTAGAATTGCAAATGCCATTAGATTGTGATTTCTGTCATTGACCTTTATATAGATGAATAGATCAAAAACTGGAAGGGATTTTTAAGGCCATTTATCCAAATACTTTCTTCTTACATATGAGAACACTAACTTCTGAAATGTTAAATGACTTGTACAAGATCACAAAATCCTAAGTGCCAAAGCCAGGATTTGAACCTCAATCTTCTGATTTCTAATCCAGTATTTTATCCTACAGTAATTATCCAGTAATAATCCTACAGTATTTTATCTCAGAATCCTGAGTTTCCACTGTGTCCTCTAAAAACTAAGATTTGTTGTAATGTCTTTATTAGACTTCATCCTTTTTCTATCTTCTTACATTCATGGAAAGCTTGTTTAATTCAGAAGACTATGTCCCTCTAGTCATATATCCCTAGAAGGAAGATGTGATAGGAGTGGTCTGAGTTTTTCATTGCTATAGTTTTAGTTCCTGTATTTGTTGTCCCTACTTAGAAATTTCTATTCCTTTTAGGTTTACTCTCTTTGTCCCAACCTATGCAGAACTTGGTTGGTATCCTGTATAACCTCCTTTCCTTCCCTTCGCCACCATTCTTCATCAATGTACTTGCTTTATTTTTTAATATTCTGCTCTTTCCAGGTCAGTTTCATGTTCTTTTCATTCCTCCTTGTCATTTCTCAAAGGAAAAAGAATAGTTAAAAGAACACTGGAGTTTAAAAAAAAAAAAAGAACACTGAAAGAAGCTGGTTAGTTCATTATTAGGTATTTATTAAGCTCCCATTTAGCATGTAATAGCATACTTACAGTACAGAGTAGATAGTTCCTGGGTCTTAAAACAAATTCATCAGCTAACATGGGACAAGAAACAACCACACTCAAGCAATAAACATATAAACTGTTGGGATAATAATAAAGAGTACTATGTAATTATAGAGGTCATCTTTAGAGGCATAAAGATCTGGGTTCAAGTCCTTCCTCTGACAAATATAAACTATGGACCCTGAGAGAGTTGATGTCCAGACAATTCTCTGCTATTTATAGATATGCATATGTATGTGTGTATACCTATATATATATGTGTGTGTGTGTGTGTGTGTGCACATATTTGCATATACACACTATACTATGACACATAAAAGGCAAAAGAATCTCTACCAGAAATATAACAGAAATATATATATATATATATAGAGAGAGAGAGAGAGAGAGAGAAGAGAGAGAGAGAAAGAGAGAGAGAGAGAGAGAGAAAGAGAGAGAGAGAGAGAGAGAGAGAGAGAGAGTCTGTAGCAGAGTTGGTAACCAATCCTATATCTCCTGACTCTACTTTCAAAGTTTCATAACTGCTTAATAATGTACAAATCACTTTATTCACAACAACCTTGTATAGTAGTCAAAGCAGGAATCTTTATCATTCCCATTTCCTAGGTAAGATTGAGTTTAGGATAGTTTTATGCACTTAGAAAGGGCACAAGGCTAGTGACTGACATAGCCAGAATTCTAGAACAGGATTCTTTGTTCTAGCATAGGTTTTCTTTATACTATACCATTATTACTTTGATTAAAAAAGTGATCTTTAATTAAAGCATATTAAAAATAAAGACATTTGAATTGTTTTGGGCTGTGCTGTTATGTAACATGTTGTCTTTTGTATTCATAATCTGCCACTGAATAACAATGCTAGCAAAGAGTTCTACAATTATGATCTATCTATCTGGAGATAAATTATCTTCTTAGTTACCATAGTTGGACTCAGAGCTATAGGACACTTCTCTTACATATAAATGAAACATAGACAAACAAATAAAAGTGAATTTTCAGTTAAGGGATGTTAGCAGCAGGGGAAATTAGAAAAGCCCTTACTCAGGAGATTTATTTTGAAAGGAAGCTAATGATTTTTGAAGCAAATTATTTTTGTAGTAATCTAGTGATTCTAAGAGACAGAGATAAGGAGCGAATATATACCCAATAAAAGAAACAGCCTATACAAACATATAGGTAGGATGTAGAAAATTGTGTGAGATAAAGAGGAAGAAGGATACTTTAGTAGTATTGTAGAGGGTGTGAAGCAATTTAGTAGATTATGATGACAGAAAAACAGGTTGATGAAATTGTCAAAAGGACAGAAAATGGACTTTCCATTTAACCATAGAAGTTAGAGAGAAGCACTAAAGTATACTTCTGAGCAAAAAAGTGTCATAGAGGGACCTGTGCTTAATCATTAGCCTGATAAGCTAAAGATAATTGTGATTTAAAATTTCATCAGTCAATAAAAACATTTAATAGCTCTGAAAGGAATAGAAAATTATGACATGATAATATCCTGTGTTTTGTTCACTATAATTAGCATTGATAAATTCCTCATTATTAATAATGAGTTTTAGAAATGTTAGAAGAGTATTAGGTGTTAGATGAAATTATTAATAATTACATAAAATATCCTATAGCATCCTGAATAACAAAATCCAAGTGGTATCTGGTGAAAAGAATCCACTTTCCTTACTTCAATTCTAAACATTATATATAAATCTATATCTATATATAGAGAGAGAGATAAAGATATATAGATATATATGTGTGTGTGTATAGTCTTTTTTAAATTTTCCAATGATACTGTATTTTAAAAAATACACTAAAGATTTGTAAATGATTAAATTATATCATGACATATATAGTATGCTTTAACTAATGTTTTAATTTGAGGTACATGTTCCCTAGAGTAGTTCCCAAAGGCCCAATTAAAAAAATATAAAATTATGCACCATTATTCTTATTTAATTTTATAAAGCACTCATTATCAAGGAATATTTTCTATTATTAAATTTACAGAATAGTCTTTCAGATAAGTATGAAAAATCTATCATCCTTGAACTAATTTTTACAAGCTTATCAAATGTTCATGGGAGGTTAGAGTTGAAAAGACTTTAGGGCTATCCTCATGTAACCCAATTTATATTAAAAGAGAGAAAATAAGGGTCCAGGTATCTTTGTGGTTCAGTGGATAGCTTATTGGTCTGGAATCAAGAAGATTAATCCTCATAAGTTTAAATCCAATCCCAGACATTGGTTGTGTGATCGTAAGCAAGTCACTTAACCCTGTTTGCCTCAGTTTCCTCATCTATAAAATAAGCTGGAGAAGGAAATGGCAAACCACTATAGTATGTTTGCCAAGAAACCCTAAATAGGATTATAAAGAATTATACATAATTGAAACAACTGAATAAGAACAACAAGTCATTATAAAGTTATGACTGAGATGATATTTGAACCTAGATGTCTTGGCTTCTAGGATGGTACCATGTTCTTTTTATTCCTCCACTTGGCATTTTTGAAAGAAAAAATAATTGAAAGAACAGAAGAAAATGGGTACTGAGAGAAGCTGGTTAACTCATTATTAAGTATTTTCTGAGGTCCATCAAGCATGTAATAACACACTTTGTGCTACAATAACTATGGTCTTAAAAGAGTTCTTCAGCTAACATTAGAAAAGAAACAGCAATGTACACAATAAACACATATAAGTTTGGATTAATAAAGAAAGGCATGAAAACCTGGGCTTAAGTACTGCCCCTGACATATGCAAGCTATGGATCCTGACAGAATCAGTGGTCAGACTAAACTTTACAATATATATTTACAGGTGAGTTTCTGATCTGAATCAATGTAGGGAGAATTTACACTGATAATTTGTCCTATCAATTAAATGAAGATAAGTTATTCTCAATTGTCTTAATAAGAAGGGATGCTATTTTTATTGAATAAGTTAACTTCAGACATTTTGTCTCCAAAATGAGTCTTGATGAGATGGGCCTTGATGAAAAGGGGAATGTAATATGAGATGCTGGAAAAGCCACATAGAGATTTTACACAGTTAAATTCCTGAATCTCATGATCTCAAGAAATTCATCATTCTGAAAGATGACATCAACTCTGAAATTCATACTTCTTTGGCATCCATTGCCTCTGGGGTCTCTCCTTTTTTTAGCTGAAAAAACTGGGAGTGGGCATCTAGGAGCTCCTCCCTCTGTTTAAGGAAGGCAAGCAAGCAAGGAATTCATTTTGTCATTTCCCATGTAGTTGATTTCTGCTAAGGACCATGCCTAAGTGAAGGGGCAGGTCAATTCTTCAAGAGCCTCCACAGCTGTGAATCATAACATCTGAAGGCATTCCAAAGCAGCCTTTACTAAGACACAGGTGTTGCTTATGGACTGGCAATGAAATAAATTGGAGGCAGAGGGAAGAGGAGAGAGGTCAGACAATGCAACTGCCTCGCAGTGGAGAGATCAGGGAACAGCAACTGCCTCTCAGTCTCCTTGTATCATCAGTATCTTCCCCACGAAGGCGTCCATTCTGCTGGTTTGAGTTGGATGTCCAGCAGCTACTAGCAGGTGGCTCCCCTATCACAACAGATTTCCTGGTTTTTGCGATCTATAGAAACTCATCATTCTGAAAGATAAATTCAGTTTATTAACTGTAATGGGCTGAGGCTTGAGTTGATGCACTGAGGTTCCAAGCACGTGAGGCTAAATAGTAATTGGACCATATTCTATTAATATATATGCTTGGAGAAAGAATGGCCCCCGTCCATTCTTTGTGCAAGTCCTGATGTGTTATATAGGAAATGACGATTTTGGTGGGTGGAGGCAAGGGGGCAAAAAAGGGAAGCAGAAAGAGAGACTGCTAGCTAGCTTCTTGTCACAGTTGTCCATATTGCTATCGCAATCCCCCTTCACCTCAAAAAGAATAAAGATTGAAGATTTTTCCTTTAACCTGAATTCCTGACTCTGATGGATTTTAAATATGTGGTCATTACAATTAACTATTATCTTCTCTGATCATTTTTTTCTCTGGGTATAGGGCTTCATCATGCCTCAATATTGTATATTTCTACTTCCTCCACCTTTACTTTTTAACTTCTTTCTTATTTGTTGCTTTTTTCCCCAATAGATTGTGAGCTTCTTGGGAGCAGGAATTTTTTTTGGTCTTTCTCTCTCTATCACTAAATAATAGATACTATTTATTGACTTTAAATCTGATTCAAGAATACTAGCAACAAAAGTTCAGTGATAAGGACAAGATATGAGAGAAAATTTTATGTAGAATAATTTGCAATTCTCAGGAAAAGTTTATCTACAAGGGAAAAAGAATAAATATTATATAGCATCTATTGTATATCAGGCAGTATACTGAGTTATGATTTCTTAATCTCACTTCATTCTCACAATGCTATTGTGAGATAGGTGCTGATATTACTCTCATTTTGCAATTAAGGAAACCGAGGCAAGCAGAGATTAAGTGACTTGTCTGGGGTCACACTGCAATTAAGTATCTGAGGCCAGATTTGATTTCAAGTCTCCCTGACTCCAACCCTACTTCTCTATCCACTGTGCCAACTAGCTAGCAAACTGAACTTTGTTGGGCTTTGAATTTGGGGAGCTTAATTTGCTCTGATCATGTTATTCTAATGTAAAAGAATTCAAAGCAATTCAAAATTCTGAAAAATTATTCTAATCGACCACATTACACTCATAGTAATAGAATGCTAAAGCTGGAAGTTTTTAATATGTTGTCTATTTTTTTCCTATTAGCAATATATATATATATATATTTTAATTGATCTTTTGGTAATTAAAGTCTCTTTTAATTTCATATGATTGCCATTCTCCAGCAGTAATAAAACAGGATATGATACAGAAATGTATTTATGCCAACAATTTTAGTGATTCAATTGTAAAATAATGAATTTTCATTATTTAACTTATATTAAATTTCTTAACTATCTCCACCTGCTTATTTAGATAACTGCTTCTTGTTTTTTGTTTTTTTCTTGGAATTGGTGAATCACAGCATTAGTGAAATGAGGAAGCTTTTCTTTTTCTTTTCAAAATTGGTGATTTTTCATCAAATGCAATGCTTCCCAGTAGAACTTTTTTATAATTTCTAGAGAAAGAATGAGCCTTTTTTTTTCAGATCCAAAATAAAAATATTGGAAGTGGTCCTTTGCTGATTCAGGATGAGGGAGAAACATTTGTGACATGATGAGGCTTACTTTACTTTCTGCCGATCTTCTTGACTTACTAGACTTACTTTGGTTTATACCCTGGATATTATCTCCTCATCAGGAATCTATTACTTGTCAGAACTAGTTCATGAAGACAAATATTTATGAACTTTTTAATCTACATCAGTAGTGTAACATTCAAATAGAAACAAGGATCACTAAGTATTACATAAATATCCCTGAGGGCATACATGGGCTTAGAAAATCAACTATTAGTATTATTTTTGTTTTATTTTTATTGTTAGTATTGTATTATGTTATTTAAATTTATTTATTATTTGGTTTCTATTAATATAACAAATATTTTATGTTTAGCTATTTAACAAATATTTTGTTAAATATTTAACAGTTACATTTTAAATTGGTTTAGGTCACACTCAGAAATCATGGGTTTGCATTCAGCTGCTAGGCCACAAATTTAACACCCTATTCATAGGATAACTTATAACAGTGAAAGGAATTTAGGGGTTAAGTTAGTTAAAGCTAAATTAAAACTTAGTGATAACTAGTATTACTGATTTCCAAGGCAAATACTATTGAACTAATGGGGCATCAAGTCCAAAGGGCAAAGGAGTTTCTCTTTCTCCTTCTCTTGCCGGAACTCTCAAAAAATGGAAGAAAGTATAAAGAACTGAAGAAATATTAAGCAAGGTAGAATTATAGAAGTATGTGCCTAGGAGAAAAAGTTCCATACCCTCTTTCTTAATAATACCTCTGATAAATACTCACTTATTTAGATCAAATAAGTGGCAAGGAGGAAAAAAAAAAACTTTCTGGGAAATCAAGTTTTGTTTTACAATTCAGAAAACTGAGTGATATAAATTGTCTCTCCATATGAGTTAAATTTGAAAGGAGCTTCTGGGATTTAAGAAGTGATGAATAACAAGATGATGACATTTTGGGCATTAGCCTTACACAATGATCACAAATCAGCTTATCTTTTGGTAATACAATTTTATCTATACTTAATACCATAAATCTTTGTCAGGGATGTTTTCAAAATAATATATAGGTGGAAAGGTAAAAAAAAAATACATAGAGCTTCCTGGTCCACTGAGTCCATGTAAATGTAAAAAAATCTAATTTGCTCATGAAAGTTTAAGAAGAATCATTTATTTACTAATTTTATGACATTACCTTATGTTTTTTGGTAGGTACATTATAAGCATTTGTATACGAACAACAAAATATATATAAATGTTTATCTCAAAAGCAGGAAGCAACATCAAAACAAAATAAAACAAAGAAAAATGCTTTTGTACTAACTTTTGCATAATATTTTTTTACTGAAGCATTTTTGTAAAATATAAAATATTTAAGGTTAATTCATTTCATGAGATGTCCTAAAACAACTTAAAAAAATAAAACTTATAAGTTTTCTCATCTAAAAAGACATATATTATTTCACATGAGTATCACACCCACTTTTCTATTAAAAACACAAAACAGGAATTCTGAAGGTGAAACCAAGATGGTGGAATGAAGTTAGGAAGTTCCTTGAATTTTCCCAGTTTCCCTCAAAAATGACATAAAATCAAGCCTCTGAACAGAGTCTGATGAAATGAATCACTCTCTAACTCAAGATAGATTCGGACTTCATAAAAGGTCAATCAGACTGGGGTTAAAGAGGTACCAAAGGGTCAAAGAGTGTCTGATAAAGTCAGTGAGAGGACCTTAATCACAGCAGATCAGCAATTGATAATCCCAGTCCTGACTCAGGAGCGGAAGAGACAAGTGGGCCAACCTCCAGAAGGCAAATTGCCAGACAGGGAAACCAGGCTGTGTCCTGAAAAGAGTAGGTAGGATAACCCTTTAGGTGAGCAAGACACCAAGCACAAGGATCCTCTTTGCTCAAAACTAAGATTCAGAACACAGAAAAATTTTGGGAAAGTATCCCTTTAACACAAGAGCGGAGCTCTTCCAAAAAAAAAAAAAAAAAAAAAAAAAGCACAAAATAGAATGGAAGGAAGGAAGGAAGGAAGGAAGAAGGAAGGAAGGAAGGAAGGAGGAAGGAAGGAAGGAAGAAAGAAAGAAAGAAAGAAAGAAAGAAAGAAAGAAAGAAAGAAAGAAAGAAAGAAAGAAAGAAAGAAAGAAAGAAAGAAAGAAAGAAAGAAAAAAAAAAGAAAGAAAGAAAAAAGAAAGGAAAAGAAAGGAAGGAAGGAAGGAAGGAAGGAAAAAAGAAAGGATGGAAGGAAGGAAGAAAGGGAAGGAGGAAGGAAGGGAAGGAGGAAGGAAGGAAAGAAGGAAGAGAGAGAGGAAGGAAGGAAGAGAGAGAAAGAAAGAAAGAAAGAAAAAAGAAAGAAAGAAAGAAGGAAGGAGGGAAGAAAAAAGAAAGAGAGGCAGCGAGGGAGGAAGGAGGAAGGAAGAGAGGGAGGAAGGGAGGAAGGAAGGGAGGAGGAAGAGAGGGAGGAAGGGAGGAAGGAAGGGAGGGAGGAAGAGAGGAAAGAAGGAAAGAGGGAAGGAGGGAGGGAGGAGAGAGGAAGGAAAGAAGGAAAAAAGGAAAGATGGAAAGAAGGAAATGAAAGAATGAAGGAGAGATGGAGGAAGGCAGAAAGGAAGAAAATGAGTCAAAAGCAGTAAATAATCTTAACTATAGAAAGCTACAATGGTGATAGGAAAGACCAAAACTCAAATTCAGAAGACAAAATATCAACATGGGAAATCCCAAAAGGTGATATTAATTGATCTTAAGGCCAAAAAGTCTTCTTGGAAGCACTCATAAAGGATTTTAAAAAGCAAATAAGAAAAGAGAGTTTTCCAAAAACTTGGAAAAGAAAGGGCAAAAACTGACTGAAGAAAACAATTGCTTAAAAAATACATTTGACCAGATTGAAAAAAAATCCTCTGAAGAAAACACCTTAAAAAGTAGACTTAATCAAATGAAAAAAAGATACAAAAGTTAACTGAAGAAAATCATATATTGCAAACTAATACAAGGCAAATGGAAGCAAATGACTCCCTGACACATCAAGAATCAGTCAAATAAACTAAAATGAATGAAAAAATGGAAGAAAATGTAAAAATACCTCATTGCAAAAATAGCCACCTTGGAAAATAAATCCAGAAAAGAGAATTTAAAAATTATTGGTCTCTCTGAAACTCATGACAAAAAAAGGAGCCTGGATACCATTATTCAAGAGATAATTAAGGAAAACTGCCTTGATATTCACTAGAACCAGAGAGCAAAATGGTCTTTGAAAGATCTATTGATCACCTCTGGTAAGAAATCCCAGAAGAAAAAACTAATAACAACAGCAGCAGCCACAACAACAACAATACCAAGGAACATTGTTTTAAAACTCCAAAACTATAATCTCAAGAAAAAAAAAACTGCAACCTACCAGAAAACAACAACAACAACAACAGGTCAAGTATCAAAGAGCCACAATTAGGATTGCCCAGGATCTGGCAGCTTCTACATTGAAGGATTGTAGAGTCTGGTATGTCATATTCCGGATGGCAAAAGTCTTGGGATTACAACCAGGAATCAACCACCCAGTGAGATAGAGCATCATCTTTCAATGGAAGAAATGGATCTTAGTGAAGCAAGGAACTTTCAATCATTTGTATCAAAAAGACCAAAACTAACCAATATGATTCATAAGAAAATATATAAAAAACAATTGAATGTACATATATAACCAAAAAAAGTTATTTTTAAAAATGTAACTAGGGAAAATCAAAATAAAAAAAAATCAATCTCTTTTCTTTCCCTTTCAACTTATTGAAAAAAATATAAAATAAACTATTTCCTTGAATCAAATAATAATAGTTTAGTATAATACATTTCCTTAATGGCAGTATTCAAAAACATGTTTTCTCTTGTACTCTCAATTTATTTCTTCTTTGTAATAGATACTATGTTTCATCATTGTTTTGAGAAAAAACCATAGATGGCCATTATATTTTTCATACTTTTATAGTTCTAAAAGCTGTTTTTGTTTAGAGCATTATTACAAATTTTGTTCATTTGATTCTATTCATTTTAGTCTCTATTGTATTATAAAAGTCTTTTAAATTGTTTATTTTTATGGTACTGATTTTTTATTATAAATTGTTCCTTTGGTTCTATTACTTCATTCTGGCTATTTCTGAATGCTATTATAATGCCAGGATGATGCAATTTTTAATCATTTGTTCTCCCCATAGAACAAATCTATACTTAAGTAATAGATGTTGGCTTAAAAAGAATGCAGAAGTACATGATAGGTGGATTAATACAGGAAAATGAAAAGGGCAGACTAAAATGTAGTTGTAGTAAATCTGTAAGTTCAAACAAAAATAAAAACAAAAAATTTAGATAATTTAGGTTGTGATTGTAAGTTTTAGAAGATAGGGCAATGGCTATAATACTTAATTTGGAATCAGGGAACTTGGGATCTAATCCCAAGCCTACCCTTTAGTCCTTTATGTCAGTTTCTTAATTTGTTTTTTCTTCATGACCCCTTTTTTGTCAATAAATTTTTACAAGACAACAATTATATGGGTATATAAAATAGGTATACAAATCTAACTTTTACTTATAATAAATCATGATTTCATGACTTTCACATTCATTTATGAAATCCTATATGGACTCACAAACCACAATTTAAGAAGCTGAATTCTGTATAACTTTGGCCTAGTCACTTAACATACAGATTTCACATTTCTAAAATGAAGATATTAGATTATATGACTTCTAAGATTTCTTCCCATTATAAAGCTATGATGCTATTGTTCTTTGCAAAAGGACTGAGTACATGGTCCCTTCTACAATACATTTAAAATAGGATTAAATTTGAAAATGATGGCATAGTATATGTACATGTCAATGTACATGTGTTGAATAAAATGAGGCCCATCTACAAAGTAAACCATCTGATACTTCTCAAGCAATGAAACAGGATAAATTTCTAGTTAAATCCCACACATTCTTATTCAGTTCCTTGCTTAGTTGTAGTAATGGCTCAATAAATGTTTGCACATTTGTCTGTTTGAAAGATCAGTCTTTTTTGAATGAGTCATTAAAGAATGTGTGAGATTTGAAATGGAGAAAAAAGGAGATGGTCACAAGAGAAATGGAATAACTAAAAGAATGATGCAAAGGAAAAAATGAACCTATCATATTAATCCTGACTCTCCAAAAGCAATAAGGCTGCCTATAGCTTCTTCTCTGAAGCTGCAAGATGTTTAGTCCTCATATGTTGTTGTTCTCCATGAGCCATCACTGTGACAAACAGAAAACTGGCCTACAAATCAGGATGCATGGATTGTAATTCTTGTCTTTCTTGTCTACTGATTCTGTAATGTTAAGAATTCCATTTTTTTTCCTCATGCAGAAAAATGAAAAAGGCAGACCAAAATGTAGTTTTACTAAATTCATAAGTCCAAGCATTAAAACAACAGATAAAACAGGGCATGATTGTAGATGTTAGAAAATAAGACGATGGCTATAATATCCACCTCAATCTTAACTGTTTCCAAGATCATAACCATTGACATTTAGTTTATTCATCAAGAACTGCAAAGTCAATTGAGGACATAGACTGTTTCACTTTTGTCTTTGTGTCCTCGATGCTTAGAATAGTGCTTCACACATAGTAATCACTAAAAAAATGTTTTTTGAGTTATTTATGAAACTATAGGGCTGGTACTGAAAGCAACTTTAGTTTAACATAGAAGACCTGAACTCCAGGTATCTACTGACCTAGATACATGGACATTCTTGCTGACTCCACTAATTATTTATTTCTCCATCTCTCCAATAAGTGAAATTATAATCTACAGAAGCTGCTATTGCCCCTATGTCTCTGTAATCATGGGATCTCCAAGGATAGGGACTGTAATTACCTGATTCTTACTTTGAGCTGTCACTAGCAAATTCTAAATCACATCTTTCTCCTTTTCCATTGATTCATATGTATTTCTCATTTTCTTATTATTTCTCTTAATGAAAGCCAGCTGTACTCTACTCTTCTATAATCCATATTGTTTTATTCCCTTTTGGTCAATAATAATTCCTGCAATCTATGTTCATCATTAATTGTAGAGGGCTGAAACTATTGAGTGGATGCACTGAGGTCAGGACTGCTGAGCACTTGAGGCTAACTACCAATAGGACAATACTCTATGGGCATATGCGTGGACAATGGTCCTTTCTACTATCCTTGCTGGTTCAATGACTGGTGTATATAGAGGATTGTAGGAGGGACTAGGGGGTGGAGTAAGGCTACCAGAGGCACACATGGGCGGTAGATGAGGGAGAAGGTGGGCTCAGAGATTCTGGTTCCATCCTGTTCAACCCTGCATCTAAGGACCAAGAATAAAGACTGAGGACTTTTGCTTATCCTGACTCCTGCTGATTCTGGGGTGTCTGGGTTGCCAGCATGGTCGTCACGCTTAATTAACTACCACTCATCTTAACCTTTTCATTTTTACAAATTTCCAGGTGCTTATGGAAGCCTGCATCCCTTCAGAAGATATTGATTTTATGTCAGACTCTTTAGTACTGGGGTCTCCTTTTCTGGTGGCCCCTTCAATGACCCCAGAAAAATAAGCAAAATTTCACACTGAAATAACAGGAAGCAGAATATCCCTTGCTCTTGTCACTTCTAAACCATCTCTTTACCACCATACTCAACAATCTTTCTTTATTAAAAGTTAACAATATTAAATGTCTTTATGATCATATGAAATTCTTTGTTTCAGCCATTTTCCAGTTTTTAGATAATTTTTTTTTCTTTCTCATTTCAGTAACTGGTTCACAAGTTTTTCCCCCTAATCAATTCTCTGACTTCATACTCTGACATCACTATTCCTGGTTATGTCTCCTTAAGCTCTCTGGTCTCCCAGTATATTAATCTCCTCTTTTCCCACTACTTATATTTTCACTCTATAACATCTATGTATAAAGATGGTCACATATTCATTTTCATTGTCACTCTTGATATCAATATCTTGAATAATAATGGTGAACTTTCTTTATCTAAATTCTCTACTTCCATCTCTTCATGTATTTCATTTTTACTAAAAACGTATTAAAATCAATTGTTCTTTATCTCAGCTTCCAGGATGTCTATATATCTTTTTTTCTATCAATCGCAACTTCTGCCTTCATTTTCTCCCTACATTGCACAATTGAACTATATACTATCCTTTCTCCTTAAATCCTTGTCCCTCACCTATGGTCATGCTTTGACAAATAGTGATTCTAGTCTACCCCAATCATCTGCCCTCTATAATTATACACCTTTTTTGCTGATTATCACTAGTGGAAACTATACAATCTTGGTCAATCCACTACAAATGTATACTACCTAATTTGAACTGTGCCTTCACTACTGGGAAGTTTTTAGTTTTCTCTGGTAATTTTATACCACATTCTTCAAAGAGGGTTTTCTAAACTTTCTCTTTTGTACCCCAAAATTTTCTTCCTCATCAGAATATCACATATTCCCATTTATTTAGAAAACTGGGGTCACTGACCATGACTCCCATTTCCCCTCCAGTTCTCATTTCAACTGCCCTCTAAATCATCCCTTATCTTTCTGTTTGTTTCATTCTATGAAGAGTAGATGATCTTTCTCTTTGTCAAGGCCAATGCTTCTGTTTATATGTTTTAGTCAGTATAATGATGAGTTTACTGCCTAAATGAATATTTTTCAGCATAGTGACCAGTGCTGATAAAAGTAAAAGTTGAAATATTCTCCAGCTCTGACGTCTTCTTTTTTTTTTTGCAGGATAGAATTTCAGTAGCATTTGATGAAGGACAATTTATAAATTGTCTCCCAGAGTACTTCAGAATCTGTTCACAGCAGGCAGATATTCTTTTCATAAATTTATAAAATATTTTCCTATATTTATATTCACAGATTTATCATATTTTCCATCACTGTCAATAGCAAAACTTTAAGCTATCAGGAATTCCACCTCAACTTCCTCCCTTTGTTCATACTCCTGCAAAAGTTATTTGTTCAGGATATCTATCAACTAAGTATAATCTTCCTTATCTTTAATCCTGGTATAGAAGGGTTGAAGCATAGGAATTAATAAACTGGGAAGTTTGAGTCTTTTCATCATTAGTATTTAATAATCAAAAGGACAAAAGTGACTTTTCATTTCATCTAGATTCAGTTCTTGCAGTTAGGACATAGATTATATATCATTAAATACATTAACATGATCTTCTATTTTGAGTCATGCAGATGAAGGTAATCATGATACAAAATAGCTCAGACTGTCATCTTCCTAATCCTCTGTCCCCTCATACTAATCTTTAAATGCAGAGAAATTATCTTGCTGATGCATGGCTGGCTATGTGGATGAGGAGACAAAGGCAAAAATGGGAAGTTCATAGGGATTAGTAGATATGTCCATGTTGGGTCACCTGAGTCAGTTTCAGAACCTCTCCATAACATTGATTCTAACCACTCCCATGTACTATTGGAGTTTGTTCCTTTGGTCATTCTCTCTCTCCCACATTTTATTTTGCCTTCTTACTGGATACTGTCTCCTGCCCAAAAGCATGATCCAATCTCCTCTATTTTTTTTGAGGCAATTGGGATTAAGTGACTTGCCCAGGGTCACACAGCTAGGGAACTGTTAAGTGTCTATGGGCAGATTTGAATTTAGATCCTTTTGACTTCAGTGCCAGTCTACCCACTGCACCAATTGCCTCTAATGTCCTTAATTTTAAGAACATAAAAAAGGAAAAGCATTTTAAGCAACTATTCTGTACCAGGCACTATTATAACTGCTAAAGATATATTTTAAAAGAATCAAAAGATACTCTCTTCCCTCAAGCAGCTTATACTCTACTAGGAGAAACATCAAACAAATGAGTACAGACAAACTATATTCAGGATAAATAAGAAATAATTAAAAGGAAGGCATTAGAATTAAGGATTAGAAAAGGCTTCCTATATAATGTGAGATTTTAGTTAGTGCTTAAAAGGATACAGGGGAGCCAGGAGGAGAGTATTCTATATATGAAGGACAGGCAGTCAAGTTTAGAGATGGAATGTCTTGTTCATGGGACAGAAAAGTCAATGTGACTATATTAAAAGTTATGTAGCAGAAAACTATGAGAATACTGGAAAGGTAGAAGCCATGGCTCCCAAAACATGTCTCTTATATCTATCTTACCTTTCTTCTCAAATTATTTTAAAGGTTCTTCATCCATTTTCATTCTCTGAAACCTGGCTGTTCCTTATCACAAACCTCTGTCTTTCTTTATGCTCATTTCATTTTTGCTGATAGCATTATTTTACATGAGTTCAATTATCATCTCTATGTAAATGATTCTCAAATTTGTACCCAGTCTTTCTTTTTCCTGAGTTTGTTACCTGAATGAGTCATTGACTTTCTGCTGAATGTACAGATCTGAATATGCCATTGAAATCTCAGACTAATTACATACATTAAAAATGAAACTCAATGTCTTCTTCCCTAAGCAAGCCTCCTTTAGACATATTTTTTTTTCCTATAGGCAATTACTAACATCCTTTCATTCACCTATACTGACAATTTCATAGTCATCCTTAAATCTCTCTCTCCTTTCCTTCCTATGTCCAATCATTTCCCATATATTCTGCATTTGTATCCATCTCTCACCATTTCTACAACAATGCTAGTTGACGAACTCACCTCTTTTCACATGGACTATTGTAATAGTTTCTTATTGATCCCTTTATTTGCCAATTCTCTTATGTTCAGCTTAACTTTCATGGAACTAAAACATTTATAATGCTATCTAGGTTATTTCACTGTTTAAAAATATTCAGTGGCTCCCTATTGCTTCTAGGATGAAATATAAATTACTTTGCCTGGCATCATATGTCCTCCAATCTGGCTTTCACTTATCTTTCCAGATTTATTTCATATTCTTCTTCTTTATAATGCTATATTCCAGTCACAATGTACTACCAGCTGTTCTTCATATTCATTATTCCATCTCCTTCCTCCATATTTTTTAAAACTATCTATCATCTTGTATATTCCTTTCTCATCTCAGCTTCATACAATGCCTAGATTACTTTATAAACCAACTGAAGTGTCATCTACTATGTGAAACCTGTTTTGATCTTCACATATTTTAGTGTTATCACCTGCTTATATTTAATTATATGCATGCATGTTGCATACTCAGCTCAGTGCCTTTATCATATTAGGAATAAATGTGTTGAATTGAATTGAGTTCTTTGGGCCCCAGAAACTTTATTATAAGGGGAAGAGAGAAGGTCAATCTAGACTATATTTAAGGTCCTTAGAAGGCTTAATAATCTTTTCATCTATTCTTCTTTGTAGTAAATATATAATTGGATTCTCTCAGCTTTTCTGGAAAATGATCTAAAAGAAGCTTTCTTAGGTGAACAAAAAAGATGCCTAAAGAAAAATAAATAGTTTACAATTTCCTTTGAGATGTTATGACCATGAGACTGTGACCATATCTATGCATATTACAAAAAAGGAAGCAAATCCTGAGCATTCAGGGTTTTGAGGGGGTGGGGGAGTTCCTAGGCTGTGGTGTCAATAAAATTTCAAAAGTAAGTACCTCTATAGAGCAGATATAGGCCACTGAGACCTCGAAGACTTTGATGAACAGTAGCCTCTGCCATTACAGAAAATTAGAGCATGAAGATTGTGTATTTCATTCACACTTTAAAATGTTGTCCTGGTAACTTGATTATCTGGTAGCCTTCCTGGTTATTTTAAAACCTTCAACTATCTAGTTTCTCCAGGCCTGAGTGTTTTCCTCCCCTGCATACTTCCATAGAGACAAGGAAGAGGAGATGTCTTGGCATTCCACTGAACCAGAACCAAAACCATCTACAAGTATCTTTGTTCTGTACCCAATATACATAGCATTATAAGCTAAGTAAACCTGTCATTTTATAATCCTCTTATTCAAGCAATCATTTGCACCATCAGATGCCTAAGATTAATGTATATGTCTAGCTCAAGATGTAAATGAATTTTATTCTATTGTTCTCTTTCAGATAAGTCACAATCAGTTACTTAACCAAATCTTCTCAATTCTGCCTCCACAACAACTTTCAGATCCCACCTCTTCTTTTCACTCCTGACTTCCACTCTATTTAAGGCCTTCATTATAGTAGGCTTCCAATTGGTATCCTGCTTCCAATTTCTCCTCTCCAATATATCCACACATTTTTCCAAGAGATTTTTCTAAAGCACAGATCTAAGATCAACTATTCTGTTGAAAAACCTTTACTGAATCCCTATTACCCTTAGGATAAAATAGGAAGACCAGGGTTTAGAAATTCAAATTTTTTACAGTTTGGCTCCAGGATACATTTTCAGGCATTATATATTTCTAGCTTTCTTCATTTTGTGTTATGGACAAACTGACTAACTTGCTGCCCTTCACAAATAAAATTCATTTTTTTTTTTTTTACCTCTGTTGGCTTTGCATGAGATTGTCTTTCATGTCTAAAATGAACTATCTAAAATTGTATAAATATATATGCACATATTGAATTTAACATGTATTTTAATATGTTTAATATATATTGGATTACTTGCCTTCTAGGGGAGAGAATGAGGGAAAGAAGAGGGAAATTGGGAGCACAAAATTTTGCAAGGGTCATTTTTGGTACATTATTCATGCATATGTTTTGAAAATAAAAAGCTTTAATTAAAAAAAAAATAAAATTAATTATCTTTTTACTTCCACCTCTGAATATTCTTCAGATTCCTTCAGTGTTCAGCTCAAGCATCAAATGAAATCCATTCATATAATTACTTGGCTTTTATTTTGTATATACTTTGTTTTTTATTTTTCTGTATATATGTTCTTTCCCCTATAGAATATCACTTCCTTGAATACAGTAACTGTTTTATATTATTCTTTTTATTACTTGTATTTACCATGGTGCCTGGCTTCATATCTCTGTAGTTCTGTCAACTCCTCTGGCTCCTAAGTGTGTTTTAATCATTGATAAACCTAGATATGTGCCAGGTATATATACCATGTAATCTGACTTTGACTATTGTATTGTCCTATAGGAATACTAAAGGAAATGAGGTTTAGTAAAAATCTTGGTGTAGCATGGGGTAGGCCTGGGATGGAGACTCACATAAAAAGATTGAAAGGGAAAAACAAAATCAGGAGCCAACTTAGTGAACGCAAGAAATGTAGAAAGTAGTATTATTTGAAGATGGAAAGGAAGAAAAAGATATATTAGGGAATCCCTAATAGGAATCAGACAACCTAGTTCTATTTACTTTCTAATCAAAGTAATTGGAATATGAGATAACTTTCTTGTAAAACTTCTTCAGGTTTTCTGTAACAATGTAATTATACTTTTATTATTATTGTTGTTATTATTTTGCTGAGGCAACTGGGAGTAAGTGACTTGCCCAGGGTCACACAGCCAGGAAGTATTAAGTGCCTGAGGCCATATTTGAACTCAGGTCCTCCTGACTTCAGGGATGGTGCTCTATCCACTACACTAACTAGCTGCTTCCTACACACACACACACACACACATATATATATATATATATATATATATATATGTATTTTAGCCTTGTAGTTGCTTAAAAAACTTTAAAAGAGTTATATGCTCAATTTAAGAATACGAGAATGGGAGAGAAGTTGTGAGACTTTGCTTCTATTCCTTGGGAGGCCAAGAAGGAATAAAACCCTGATTGTAAGTAATGGATTATCATAGTTGAGAAAGGAGCAAGTAGACAAACCATAAGGGTTCATAGTAAGACAAAGAGGTAACCTGGGAGCCACTGATGATTCAAAAGTATTTCCTGGAGTGTATATAAGCAGCAAGCTTTCAGGATCCCTGATCAGCCCTGATCAGTTCTAAATATCCCCCTTTCCCCTGCCAAACACACATGCTATATATTCTAAGGGCAGAGACTATGGCAAAAAAAATGTTTCTACTATTTTCCACTGGTGAATCCACAAGAAAATATATTTTAAAAGATTTAAAAATATTTCATTTTTTCATGCCCTCCCTTCCCTCTTACCCAGTACTACTTTCATGAAGACTGCATCAGATTTCCTTGAAAAAATCATGATTATGGGAAAAGAGCAAATCAAGACCTTTCCCCAGGAGACTCTGAGGCAAGCTTATTTGCTTTTCTTCACATGTCCATGTGGTTTGGCTTTAAAAGCAAATTGGGAAAATTATCTGATAACATTCATTATACTTCCATGATAGGCAAAATTTGATAAACAATGACTCTTTTAGGGTATTAATTAGAGGGGAGAATATTGTAGGAGGGTAAAAAGAAGGAATCTCTCAATGTGAGTGGGGCAACATAGATATTTTATTTATAATACAAATGTAAAGGGTAAAGTAATTCTCTTTACTTCTAATCAATTTTCCTCCTCCTCATGATAATTACTACCTATTATTGGGAAATAATATATTAATATTTCAAAATTGAGCTCCCATCCTACATTTTTAGCAGATCTCAAACTCATTCAATATTTGCACAAACTAAAACTGTCTTCAAAGCTTATATTTTCATTGAATTCCACAAAAAGCTATCTTTCATTTAAAAATTATAAATAATATCAAATTTTAAAACTTTGCTAACAGGTGATTCCTGTTATAAATGGAAATTAATTCAATTTCTCCCTTGTTTTGGGAGAGACTGCCAGGCCCTTGATTCAGTTTTGTTTTTAATACTTTGGGCAAGAGATAGGTAGATTTCTGGTACTGGTCTCATGAACTGTCTTAAGAAGTAGCCATGGGCCTTTGTTCTATTCCATGGGTTCTTCTGTTTTGATCCTCTTCATGTGGGTAAGAGATTGGCAATGGGTAATTTATGAAGAGTCAGAGAGATTATCCGGAAGAGACATTAGCTGTCTATTCGATCTTGATGCTATTAGTGACCTACACCCTTGATCTATGGTCCTAACACCTGGATGAATGCAATTTAGCAAAACCTACTTAACCATAGACTGAAGTGATAAGAAATCCTGTTTTTCCAATAGAGAACCCCAGAAATAGATTTTGCAAATTGTTAGAGGAGCACAATAAAACTCTAGACAATGATTATAATATAGATAGAAAGGATTTTTGTTTGTTTGATGTGGATCTGTGATTGCATTTCCTTTTAATGAGGAAACCCTACCAATGCATGCTTGCAAGTGTTCTGCAAATACTAGACTTGGAGAATTTGCAGGGGAGCACAGAGAATTTAATCTACAGTTACACAGCCAGCTTGTGTCAGAGAGAGAACATGACACAGTTCTTTATCACTTAAAGAATAGCTTTCAATCCACTAATCAATACTATTTTCATAGAGTTACATAGATGGTTTCAATTTATAAAAAAAAAAAAAAGTACAGTACTTACTAAGAGCTGAATAAGACATTTCAGATATAAAGCAACATTACACACATAGAAAAAAAAACATTATACAACATCAGAATAAACAGCCACTTCAGATAATTGTAGACCATGCCTCAAATAATTTGAACTTTTTCTTAGTTGAAATGAGAAACCAACTTGTATAGAAAATGGCTTAAGAATACCAGATAGCTATTCTGATAGGGTTATGTATGTACCCAAAATGTCAAGGAAGGTATAAAGCAAAACTCTTACTCATGTACTGAAATTTAGAGATTCAAGATGATACTTGAAGTATAGAACATGCTCACAAAACAAATCAAATCTAATTTTGGTTTCTGAACAATAAAAATATGAGTTTTGAGAAAAATGTGTTTAAAAAGATAATAATGTCACCTCCTCACAATTTCCAATTATAGAGCATATATTAACTAATTTATAACTGATCTTTGAAATTTAACTGGTAAGTTCCTGTCTCTGGCTAGTCAGTGTGCTGCTACAGTTCTCTTTGTTCTATCAAAGAAGAAGGGGATGAAGAATTATTACTGCTTAATATTACACTTCACAGATCCATTAAACATTGTTTTAGCTTAAAAAAAAGAAAAAACAATTACTGTTGTTATCCACCTAATATTTATGTGATGAAATACTATAGATAGAGAAAACATTTTCAAAAAAAAAGGGAGAGAGAGAGAGAGAGAGAGAGAGAGAATATGAGGTAATATTATTTTACAGAAAGAGAAAGCAAGAGAATAACAGGAGGAGATGGGAAGGAAAGAGTGTGGGGAAAGAGAGAAGAAATAGGAATGTGAAAGGGAGTGATTGCTTTATCTGAGATCAGAATTGCTACCCTTGCTTTTTTTCAGTTCAGTTGAAGCATAATAAATTCTGTTCTAGCCTTTTACCTTTATTCTATTTGTGACTCTCTGTGTCAAATGTGTTTATTGTAAACAACATATTGTAAGATTCTGTTTTTTAATCAACTGCTATTTGCTTCCATTTTATGGGAGATTTCATTCCATTCACATTAATAGTTATAATTACCAGCTCTTATTTCACTACATTCTATTTTCTCTCCTGTATATAATTTTGTTCTGTCTTTCTACCCTGTCCTTAGTTGTTTTTTTAACCCACTCCACCAACTATCTTATCTCCTATTGCCCCTCCCTCTTCTCTTAGTAATGTTTTTTAATCCACTTCTCTTTCCCCCTACTATTTCTGCTGTCCCTTCTATCCTGTCCCTCCTTTTTTTTTCCTTTTTCTTCTCCTACTTATTTATATGCTCAGGTAAATATTTATATCCAACTAAATGATTAAATTATTGCCTCTTAAAGCCAAAACTGATGGGATCAAGCTTCAGACAATATTCATCCCCTCCCCTCTTTCCCTTAATTGTAATAGGTCTGTTGCACCTCTTCCTGTGAACTAATTGTTCCATAATATATCCCCTTTCCTCTTTTTCAGTACAGAACTTTTTCTACCCCTTAATATCTTTTTTTTTTTTGATGTCACATCAAGAACCATTCATAATCACACTCTCAATCTATGTTTGAATTTCTTCAGTTAGCTTTTGTATCCCTTTTCCCATTTGGTTTATTCTACTGTTTATGTAATTATTTTCTTTAGGCATTTTTTTCCTTCCTTTTCTTTCCTTTTGACTCTCTCACAAATACCTCTTATTTCTTTTCTCAATTTTTCTTCTACCTCTCGTATTTGTTTTTTATGAGCATTTTTATGAGCATGTATTTTATGAGCATTACCAACAAGCCTCTTTGGCCTTGAGACTATTTATCTCACTTTTTGAGATTTTTTTATGTGAACATTCTGTTCTCTTCTGAGTTGGTGTTGTCTGCCCTATTACCATAGTAGCTTTCTATGGTCAAGGTTCTTTTCTGTTTCTTGCTAACTTTCTTTTGTTATTTATTTATTTATTTTTTTTAAGGTAGAACTCTGTTTCTGGGATAAAGATGGCACTGTTCCAAGCTTCCTATGTAGCTTTGATCCTTGGCTTTGAGCACAGGGGTCTCTTATATTTGCAGGAAGTAGCTTTGTCTACTCTTTTCAGTCCTAATTTTCCAGGGTTTGCCTTCTGAGCTAGTACTGGGGGCTGTCCTACTGATTTGCCCCACTGAGCCAATATTGAGGGTCTTAATTGCTGATTTGCTCGTGATTAAGACCTTCTCACCAGCTTTCCCAGAGTCTATTTTACCTGAACTGAACACCTTTTTTGCCTTGCTGAGAGTGACCTTTCTTGAAGTTTTTTCAATCTATCTTGAGATGAAGAGTGGTTTCCTTCTGTAAAAATCTCTTCAGAAACTTGGTTTCATGTAGTTTTTAGGGAAATTGGGAGAGCTTGAATAGCTTCCTAACTTTACACCATCATCTTGGCTCTACCCTTAGAACTCAGCACTATGTTAGTGTAACACCATTTCACAATGAAATGTTGGTGTGAAGTGCCTGCTATATGGCCCTTTACAATCTTTATTTCAAGAAAAGAACTACCAATACATAGTAACACCCAACTGTTATTAGTCATAAATGTCTTCTCCTTAAGACTTAAGAATCTTAGCTCCTGAATCCTACCCATATTTTATTTCCACAAATCAGACACAATGTAACATGCCAAGCTGGGATATAGTAAGTATATATAACCAACTGACAAAGAATTATATTTGTGGAAAACAATTATTTCATAATCGTCACAATCTTAGATCTTAACACAACTGTTTACCTAATTAGCCATAAAGGAAATAAAACAACAGGTACTCATATATTAAACATTGAAAGAAAAATACAATACATCTAAATCTACATTTAGACCCAAGGTCACTTTCTCCCACCAATGCATTCTGTATCTCTTGAGGAAAGTAGGCACACAATTACAGGAAAGAAGCTCCTAGAGGGGGAAAGAGAAATACATAAACTGGGTAATCTAACACTGAATAGCAGACTTTCATATAATTGGATTAATTAGGGAGATGTACTTGGCAAACTGTCTTCCTTATAACTGCTTATGAGCACATTCTCTTTTCTTCTATATTCAAAGATAGCACTTACAAGATCTTTCAAGTTAAAATAATCTTTAAAAGAACATCAACACAAAATAAAAAACATTGATTATATCAAATTGAGAAGTTTTTGTACTAACAAAATTAATGCAGACAAGATTAGAAGGGAAGCAATAAACTGGGAAAACATTTTTACAGTCAAAGTTTCTGATAAAGGCCTCATTTCCAAAATATATAGAGAATTGACTCTAATTTATAAGAAATCAAACCATTCTCCAATTGATAAATGGTCAAAGGATATGAACAGATAATTCTCAGACAAAGAAAGTGAAACTATTTCTAGCCATATGAAAAGATGCTCCAAGTCATTATTAATCAGAGAAATGCAAATTAAGACAACTCTGAGATACCACTACATACCTGTCAGATTGGCTAGAATGACAGAGAAAGATAATGTGGAATGTTGGAGAGGATGTGGGAAAACAGGGACAGCAACACATTCATTGTTGGTGGAATTGTGAATATATCCAGTCATTCTGGAGAGCAATTTGGAACTATGCTCAAAAAGTTATCAAACTGTGCATACCCTTTGATCTAGCAGTGTTTCTACTGGGCTCATATTCCAAAGAAATCTTAAAGAAAGGAAAGGAACTTGTATGTGCAAGAATGTTTGTGGCAGGTCTCTTTGTAGTGGCCAGAAACTGGAAACTGAGCGGATGCCCATCAATTGGAGAATGGCTGAATAAATTGTGGTATATGAATATTGTGGATTATTATTGTTCGGTAAGAAATGACCAGGAGGATGATTTCAGAAAGGCCTGGAGAGACTTACAGGAACTGATGCTGAGTGAACTGAACAGGACCAAGAGATCATTATATATACTTCAACAACAATACTATATGATGATTAATTCTGATGGACATGGCCATCTCCAGTAATGAGATGAACCAAATCAGTTCCAATAGAGCAGTAATGAATTGAACCAGCTACACCCAGCGAAAGAACTCTGAGAGATGACTATGAACCATTACATAGAATTCCCAGTCCCTCTATTTTTGTCCACCTGCATTTTTGATTTCTTTCACAGGCTAATAGTATACTATTTCAAAGTCCGATTCTTTTTGTACAGCAAAATAACTGTTAGGACATGTATATTTATATTGTATTTAATTTATACTTTGACATATTTAACAACCTGTCATCTCGGGGAAGGGATGGGGTGAAGGAGGGGAAAAATTGGAACAAAAGGTTTGGCAATTGTCAATTCTGTAAAATTACCCATGCATAAAACTTGTACATAAAAAGCTATTTAAAAAAATAAGTTAATTATTAAAAATTATAAAGAGCAAGCTTGAAAAAAAAAAGGACATCAAGAAAGTGATATCTTTTAGTTTAAATAACAGTAAGCCTGTGAATTGCAAAGTCCATCACTCTGGTATCTAGTTCAGCCTATTCATTTTTCATATGTGAATATTGTATTGTACAGTCAGGACAGAATTCATGGCAACTAACTTAGGCTAATTTCTAGACAAGGCAAAGCAGCTGGACCAGCTCATGTTATAAAGCTCTTCAATGTCCATCTTTCTCCTTTCTACTTTTCCTTCCCAAAATAGAGGACAGAGAAGAGTAACAAGCTTTGGGATAGGGCTTGATGAATTACTAAAGATCTAGGGGGTGCTCAAGAGCAAGTTTTGGCTGAATCTTCAAGCTTACTATCAGCAGACCTGTACAGACAAGCCTGTAATTGGCTTCCTACATTCTTAATATCTCTGGCTCATGAGGAAGTAAGGGCTATAGAACCAGCAGAGGAAGTTGAGTTGCCAGATCAGGTCTTGACAAAGATAGTTTCATTAGAAGATGAGTGTGGCTGAATGTTTTTAGGAGGAGGGGGAGTAAACAGTAGTAGAGAATGTATTACCATTTCCTGGGCTTTCCTCCCCATCAATGACACTTGATTGATAATTGGTATTAGTAGTTATCAGAGTTGGAGGAGAAAGTGGACCCCTTATTGACAAGAGTTGTTACTATTACTACAGGGGCTCAGATTGGAATCAGGACCAGTAACTTCCTATGGCTTTGGGAAGCCCTACATCTTTAGCTGTCTTCCCCAGGGAAAGTGGTAGTGAAATGTTTAAGGAGTCCTTACATGTAAATGAATATTATATATTGCTCTGTAGTTTAGATTACATAAAATTAAGAATGAACAGGTTGAATATATTTTTAAATAATAAAACAAAGTAATATAGGATTTTAGAATACTAAAAGCCATAATTAGAATGACTAGGCTTGGTCTTCATGCTTAGTAGAGTGGCAAGTGCAGTTCTCAGGAGCAAGTGAACAGGTAAAATAAGGAAAATGTGAGACTGTGGAAAGTCAATGACCATCTAACATGTTTCTTTTCAGATAGAGATACCTAATCCTAATATGTTTTTAAAGACTTCAGAAAAATGAAACATAAAGAGTATGTCAAAAGTTAATATTCCCTTCTCCTCTCTATCAGGTCTAAGAAAATCCAAAAAAACAAATGCAATTGCTCTTGGTAACTGCAAAACATCCAGCAGTTTCCTCTCTGCTTGAATTTTAATATGAAAAGATTAATGGACCTGTTGCTCAACATGTTAAATTAAATAAAATGAAGAGATTAAAAATTCCTTTCCCATTATGAAGTGCCACATTTAAAGTCCTAGCAAATAAAGTAGACCATTAGTTTTCAGTCAAGTTTTGTGATAGGCTTATTTATGAATTTATCTCACCTTCTCTGCAGCAAGTCATGCAGGAAATACTCAGTATTATCATTCTACTTAATGCATTGAAAACTAGTTCCACTGATAAATAATGCAAGGCTTTAATTATCATCATCATTGTTATTATTACTGTTATTGTTATTATATATCTGTCAGTTTATTTTAAGGAGCTCACAGTTTGTGAACCATTTGTAAGCATTAGTAGGAATATTTAGAATGCAATGACACTTTTATCCCCCTTTCTCAGAGCACATCCTACTTCGAGAATTGTTATAGCAAAACCTTATAATTTTATAAAAAGCAAGAAATTGAATGCTTCTGTTTCTGAAAAAAAATTAATATTATATGTCAGGATTCCATGAATCAGAAAGTTAATAATTTTTTTTTGATTGGAATAAATAAAAGAACTTGGCTCACTCAGACTAGAAAGGTCTATTGTACATTTTCCTCAAATTTCCACAAGACATGTATCTCAATGACCAATTATTTCCCCAGAAGGGAAACATTAGGCATTTATGTCAAGTCTCAGATGGAGGTCAGAACTTGGAATGTGAACTCTAAATTCATTCATTTGTCAATTAATGTTTATTGAGTAACTTTTTTGGATGAAACACTATTAGTGTTCCTAGAAGAGTGAGGAAGATGTTTTAAGATTCTTTAAGATTCTTTGTGGAAGATGATATAAAATTCTTCATGGATTCATAAAATTTCAGAATTAGACAGGATCTCAGTATAGCCATTTAAGGCAGGACATCAACCTTCCCAAAATAATGCATGTGACAATGTGCCTGATAAATGTTCATGCAGATTTTGCTTTTAGATCTTTAATAAAAAAAAGTACTCATGACCTCCTAAGACAGCCCATCATGGAATTAGATTGTTATACTGTCTGGTTAGGACATTTTTCCTAATATCAAGTTTAAATTTGCCTTTTTTTCACTTGGGGTCATGGAACCACAGAAAAGAAACCTAGAATTCTGAGGGACATTAGATGACATGTTGTCTAAAGTTTTTCAGTTTATTGATGTGAACTTGGAGCAGATAGATCAAGTGACTTGTTCAGGATCACATGAATCAAAGTTGTTGTTTTGTTTTGTTTTGTTTTGTTTTAACTACAAATCCAATAGGTTTTCCACTGTTCATAATATTGTCTAAATTTAATTTTCTGTTGTCAAATAGAACTATCCTAATAATTCTCCCACACTAATTTTGTTTTGTTTTTTTCAGTACTTGAAGATTGTTACAATGTTCCTCCTAAATATCTTCTTCTTTAAGCTAAACATCCCAAGTATTTTAATCAATCTACATACATGGCATGAGCTTAAAGATTTTCATACTTCTGACTGACATATTTTGAACATAGTCTATTTTTCTGTTGTCTTTTCAAAACTTTGGTAAAGAAAATTATACAATACTCCAGGTATAGCTTAGGGCAAAGTATAGCAAAAGTATTATCTTAACTAAAAACCATAAATTGCATTGCTTTTGCATTTGCGGGGTGGGGAGAAGGAGAAGCAATAGCACACTGTTTATTACATTAAAATCTCCTGATTAGTGTGTGTGTGTGTGTGTGTGTGTGTGTGTGTGTGTGTGTTTTAGATAAACTCTCTTGTAATGTTCTTGGTGGTTTTCTGGAAGTCTTGGGACCAACCTTCGTTTCAGTTGGGTCATCACCACAAGAATAGCCAGGCGTTAAAGTCCAAAGTCCAATTTTTTTTATTGTCTCCTTGTCTGGGGCTCAGTTAGCTTTCTTGAGGCCCTTCAGATAGGTCTTGGTCTCAGGTGGAGGGAGCAGGAGGACTGGCCAGCCACCATGGTGGTGTGATATGGAGTGAATCTCTCAGAATCTGAGGGCTTGTGCTTCAGCCTTCACCCACCACAAAGATGGATTATGGAATGAATCTGTCTCTGAATCCTTCCTAGCTTATATGCCCTATTGTAATTACATTATCATAGGTGTGAATCTAGTGGTACTATATTAAGTCCTAAGTACATGGACTAAACTAGAGAATTATTAATCACCATGCTAACCTAGATAACCATTGTCTTATCAATTCCACTGATTTAACACCTTGTAAGACTCCTTGTTTTAAGTAGAGAGTCCTGGCCTATAAGTCTTAATGTCTCAGTTTCTCCTCTCTACTATTGCCTGACCTTGAGGATTAAAAGGTATGCCAATGGTATATAAAATCTGATACTGTGCACAAAAGTATGCAAAATGTTTAGAAGTATATCCAGGTACATTACCTGTTTTTATCACTTGTGGCACACCCATAATTGCAAAAGCTTGCATAACAATTCAGTGACAATTCTGGCTATCTTTTTTTGCTGCTGGTATTGCAAAAGTAAATCCTGAAAAGGTGCCTACTACAACATGGATAAAATACAGACGATTGAAAGATTTATAATTGGTCGTATCCATTTGCCAAATTTCACTGGGTCTCAGACCATGAGGGTTCTTCCCTGGAGGCAGCATAGGAGCATGGAAAGAAAGGCAAGCTGTACAACTTTTTACTATGCTCTTAGCTTCCTCTTTTATTATCCTAAATTGTAAATGTAAAGCTTGAGCAGCCTGATGATATTTAGAATGAAATTCTTGGGCTTCTTGAAATAAAGGAGTATTGGCTAACATTGTTAGAAGGCTATCTGCCTTCGAATTCCATCAAATATAGGACCTGGAAGTCTACTATGAGAGTGGACATGCAAGATAAAAATCTTACCTGGATGTTTTCTCACTTACTCTTGAAATTCCTTAAAGAGCTGATATATATTAGAAGCTGAAATTTTTATTTGGGCTGTGACAATTCTTTGTACTACACTTACTGAATAGACTGGATCAGATATTATATTTATATCTCCTGGATAATAAGTAAGAGCTAGCATGATTTCATACAATTCATTTTGCTGAGTGGACTGAAAAGGAGTTCCGACTACTCTCTTTATAGTTAAATCATGAGAATATACAGCACAAATGTTATGTTTGGATGCATCTGTAAAGATAGAAGGTCCTTTAAGAGGAACCTTAGAAACCTTTTCTTCAAAAATCCATTCCCAATTATGTAATAGCTGGGTTATCTTTAATGGAGACCCATGTGTAAAATTTGGAGCCAGTCTGGGATGGTTTTACAGCATACATTAATTTGTCATTAGTATAAAAGGTGTATAGCTTGTCAGGTCTTGTCCCAGATAATTGTACTGCTTGCTTAATGGCCTTTAATAAAATTCTAGCCACAAGCACTGGGTAAGGAGTAAGGCTTTGTTCTGGTTGTGCTGGGAAGTTCACCCACTCTATCACACTGTCTCTTTGAGGAAGGACTGCTGTGGGTGCCTCTTTTATAGCAAAAACTGATTTCCAAGGGTTTTTGAGTAACTCTTTCAACCACATTGGATAAAGTCAGTTCAACTTCTCTCAAAGTCTCTTGAGCTTCTTTTGTAAATCTACCTATGCTTCAGGTGAAGTCAAAAAAAGCATGAGTAGCCATCCTGATCTCAGATCAAGCAAAAACAAAAATTTATCTAATTAAAAAGATAAGGAAGGGCACTATATCTTGCTAAAGGGTAGCATAGATAATGAAGCAATATCAATACTAAACATATATGCCACCAAGTGGTATAGTATCTAAATTCCTAAAGGAGAAGTTGAGAGCTTCAAGAAGAAATAAACAGCAAAACTATAATAGTGGGAGATCTCAACTTTGCACTTTCAGAACTAGATAAATCAAACCACAAAATAAATAATAAATAAGTTAAAGAGGTAAATAGAACACTAGAAAAGTTAGGTATGATAGATCTTTGGATAAAACTGAATGGAGACAGAAAGGAGTACATTTTCTTCTCAACAATTCATTGAACCTATGCAAAAATTGACCATATATTAGGACATAAAGACCTTAAATTCAAATGCAAAAAGGCAGAAGTAGTAAATGCATCCTTCTCAAATTACAAGTCAATAAAAACTACATTCAATAAAAAGCCAGGGGAAAATAGACCAAAAATAATTGGAAACTAAATAATTTCATACTAAAGAATGATTGGATTAAGCATCAAATCATAAACACCATTAATAATTTCACCCAAGAGAATGACAATAATGAGACAATATACCAAAGTGTGTGGTGTGCAGCCAAGATGGTAATAAGGGGCAATTTTATATGTCTAGAGGCTTACTTGCATAAAATAAAGAGAAAATCAATTAAATCAATTAATTAGGCTTACAACTAAAAAAGCTAGAAAAAGAGCAAATTAAAAACTCCCAATCAAACACTAAACTTGAAATTCTAAAAATAAAAGGAGAGATCAATAAAATTAAAATTAAATTTAAAAATGATTGAATTAATAAAACTAAGAGTTGCTTTTATGAAAAAAAAAACAAAATAGACAAACCCTTAGTAAATTTAATTAGAAAAAGGAAAGAGGAAAATCAAATTGTTAGTCTCAAGAATGAAAAGAGAGTAATTTCCACTAACGAAGAGGAAATTAGATCAATAATTAGAAGTTACTTAGCCCAACTTTATGCCAATAAATTTGATAACTTAAATGAAATGGATGAATACCTTCAAAAATATAGGTTGCCCAGATTAACAGAAGAAGAAATAAATTGCTTAAATAGTCCCATTTCAGAAAAAGAAATAGAATAAGCTATTAATCAACTCCCTAAGAAAAAATCCCCAGGACCAGATGGATTTACATGTGAATTCTACTAAATATTTAAAGAACAATTAACTCCAATGCTATATAAACTATTTGAAAAAATAGGGAATGAAGGAATCCTACCAAATTCCTTATATGACACAGACATGATACTGATATCTAAACCAGGTAGGTTGAAAACAGAGAATGAAAATTATAGATCAATCTCCCTAATGAATATGGATGCTAAAATCTTAAATAAGATATTAGCAAAAAGACTATAGAAAATCATCCCCTGGATAATGCACTATGATCAAGTAGGATTTATACCAGGAATGCAGGGCTGATTCAATATTAGGAAAACTATCAATATAATTGGCCATATTAGTAACCAAATTAACAAAAACCATATGATCATCTCAATAGATGCAGAAAAAGGATCTATTTGATAAATAATCCAACATCCATTTCTATTAAAAACACTTGAGAGGATAGGAATAAATGGACTTTTCCTTAAAATAATCAGTAGCATCTATTTAAAACTATCAGTAAGCATCATATGTAATGAAGATAAACTGGAAGCATTCCTAATAAGATCAGGAGTGAAACAAGGTTGCCCACTATCACCATTACTATTCAATGTTGTATTAGAAATGTTAGCTTTGGCAATAAGGATTGAGAAAGATATTAAAGGAATTAGAGTAGGTAATGAGGAAACCAAATTATCACTCTTTGCTGATGATGATAATTATCATCTATGAAGCATTTTAAAGTTTATGAAATGCTTTTATCACAATGACCCAATTAGTTTGTTGATTAATATTATATTATCTCCATTTTGGAGATCTACAACATGCTGTGAATTGTTTGAGAGAGGGGGAAATTGAGTCTGATGTGCTTGGAACATCACCAGGATTCCTGTAATCAAAGCACTCATAAGTCTCATTGATGGCTTAAATAAATCTGTTGGTATAAAACATCTTTATGACAATAATAAAGTATCCAACTTTCAAGAATCCCATTGACACAAGAGCTATTTAAAAACATTCATGACATCATTTTTTTTCTCTGATAGTCTTTTCAAATTGAATTAAGATTAAATATAGGTAGATGAGAGAAAAGATGCAAGATGGAAAAGAAAAGTCAGTGATTTACCTGGACACTCCCTCAAATACTTCTGAATACTTTTAAATAGTGCCCTCTAAAATTTCCAGAGAGGCAGAACTCACAAAAGGATGGAGAAGACAACTTGGAAAGTTGGCAGGAAAGATCTGTTGCACCAAGGTGAGAGTGGAACACAGTTCATACCAGAACATATCCCACTAAATAAGTAGTAGGCCTTGGAAGCAACTGAATCAATGATGCTAGTTATAGTTTCCAGAATTTCAGTCCACATTTGGTAAGAAAATAAGACAACTGGTCAGAAGGAAATTAAAGGCTTTCTCTGCTGGAATTGAAGGCAAGACTCTATAATATTGCCTCTCATTTAATGTGTTGAAGTCCTGAATCTCAGTACCAGATGGAGAAGGATCATTATCATACAAGACCTTGCAAGGGAACTTGAACCATGATTGATATTCCAGGGTGGAAAAATAATTATTACGAATACTCAGAGATCAGAGCACAAGCCAGGAGAGTCATAAACATGCCTATCCCTAGTTCATACCACCTTGGAAGAATAGAATATAGATAGATTCCCAGGATCACTTCTGAAATAGCTGCCAAAAAATTTTAAAATTTGGTTGTTGTTCCCTTCATTCTGAAGACATAGCCTCCTTTAGTATAGAGTTAAAAGTCAAGAAATAGGACAGAAATAAGAACAAACAGCAGAAAAAGATCCTGAGTATAGAAAGTTATTATGGTGACAAAGAAGAGCAAAAGACAAACTCAGAGGAAGCCAACAAAGTCAAAATTCTCACATCCCAAAGTCTTAAAGAAAAATATGAATTGACCTCTGATAATGGTATAGCTCAAAAAAGATTTTAGAAATCAACTTTGTGAGATAAGAAAAATAGGAAGAGAAATGAAAATGATAAAAATTATGAAAAAAAGATTCTACAGATTGATAAGGAGCCATGAAAAATATAAAAACAAAACATTTTAAGAGAATAGGTCAAATAGTAAGAGACAAAATAATCTCATAGAGAGAAGAAGTCTTGAAAAGCACAACTGGCCAAATGGGAAAAAAGGTACAAAAATCACTGTACAAATGAATTCCTTTAAAAGTAGAATTCGTCAAATGGAAAAGGAGGTATAAAAACTCAGTTAAGAAAATAATCCCCTAATAATTTGAATTATGCAAGTGTAAGTTAACGAGTTTATGAGACATCAAGGAACAATGAAACAAAATTGAAAAGTGGGAGAGGAAGTGAAATATCTCAGTGGAAAAATAACTGACCTGGAAAATAGATCTAGAAGAGATAATTTAAGAATTAAGATTTTAAAAAGCCTATACAGCATTTTTCAAGAAATTATCTATTTAAATTACCTGACTATTCTGGAATCAGAGGTTAAAATACAAATTGAAAGAATTCACCAATCACTTCCTGAAAGAAATTTCAAATTAGACAATTTCAGAAATATTATAGCTCCCAGGTCAAGGAGAGAATATTGTCAGCATCTAGAGAGAAATAATTCAAATAGTGTGAAGCCAATCAGAATAACACAAAATTCAGCAATTTCTCAATTAAAGTATCAGAGAGCTTATATTGTGATATTATGGAAGACAAAAGAGCCAGGATTACAACTAATAATCCCCTACTCAAGGAAACAGTATCCTTTAAGGGGAAAAATGGATATTCAATGAAATAGAGAAATTTCAAGGATTCCTGATGAAGAGACTAGAGCTGAGTAGAAAATTTGATTTTTACATATAAGACAAAAGAGAAATAATCTGTTAAAAGGAAAGAAAAATCATGAGATTTTAAGTAAGTTTAAATGGTTTATATTCCTACATGAAAAAATAAAGCTTGAAACTCCTAAAAAACTTTCTCATTATAGGGAAGCTAGGTGTGAGTTGAATGTGATAAGATGATAATCTAAAGAAATAAAATTGATGAGATGATCCAACCATTCTGGATAGCAGTTTGGAACTATGCCCAAAGGGCTGTAAAACTGCATACCCATTGATCCAACAGTGCTACTACTAGATCTGTATCCCAAGAAAATCATAAAGAGGGGGAAAAGACCCATATGTGTAAAAATGTTTGTAGCAGCTCTTTTTGTGATGGCAAAGAATTGATAAATAGGTAGATACCCATCAACTAGGGAATGGCTGAATAAATTATGCTACTATGAAATAGAATATTATTGTTCTAGAAAAATGATGAACAAGCTTATTTTAGAAAGTCCTAGGAAAATGTACGCAAAATGATGCTGAAGGAAACAAACAGAAGCAAAAATACATTGTACACAGTAACAACAAGTTTGTATGATGATCAACTATGACAGACTTGGTTCTTAGCAATTTAGTGATCCAAGGAAATCACATAAACTTTAGATAGAAAACACTACCTGCAAATAAAGAGAAAACTATGGAGACAAAATATAAATCAACACATGTTAAGGTCACTTTTTTCTTGCTTTTTCTCTCTCTTGGCCTTTCCTTTTTCTTCTAATTTTTCTCTCCCAACATAATTCATCAAGAAGTATGTTTTTTTAATTAATGTAAAAAGCAATTTAAATGAAATAAAACTATAAAAAGAAATAAAATGCATTGAAGAAGGGGGAAGAGAAAACAGATTAAACTATCTGACATAAAAAAGATTTTATGATGGAGAGAAAGATGTGTGGGAAAGAGAGTGGGGAGCAAGTGAATTTTACTCTCATTGTATTTGGCTTAAAGAGGGCATAATATACAAACTCAATTGTGTGTAAAAAGTAGAAAGAAAGGAAAGGGAGGAGATAAGAGAAGGGTTAGCAGATAGAAAGAAGGAAGAGCTGGGGAGGGTAAAATCCGAAACAAAACATTATATGGAACTCATTATTATGAAAAAAACTTACATTAATTTTTTCATAAAGATGCCATTTCTCAAATAAATAGAAAACAGAGTCAAATTTAGAGAATATGAGCCATTCCTTAATTAATAAATGATCAAAAGATATGAATACAAAATTTTCAAATGAAGCAAAGTAATTTATCCTCACACACACAAAAAAAAAAAATGCTCTTAGTCACTATTGATAAGAGAAGGGCAAATTAAAAAAAAAAAAAATACCATCCAAACAACCATCAGATTGATTAATATGACTGAAAAGGAAAATGACACATGTTAGAAGGAACATGAGAAAATTAAGATACACTGTTGGTGATGTTGTATACTGATTCAATTTTTTTGGAAAGCAATTTGAAACTTCGCCTAAGGTATATAAAACCATGCATACCCCTTAACCAATCTATATTACTATTAGGTTTGTATGCTAAAGAAATAAAAAACAAAAGTAAAAGGACTTATTTGTACAAATATATTTATAGCAGCTCTTTCACTGGTGAAAAAAAAAGGAACTGGAAATTTAGGGAAGACTATCAACTGGGTAATGGCTGGACAAGTTGTTATACATAGTTGTGCTAAAATGCTTTAATACTACAAGGAATGACAAACAGGATGCTCTCAAAAAAAAAAAAAAAAAAAAAAAAAAAAAAAAAAAAAAAAAAACCTGGACTTACATGAACTAATACAAAACGAAATGAGCAGGACTAGGAAAACATTGTGTATAGTAACAGCAATACATGATCACCTATGAATGACTTAGTTAGCCATTCTCAAAATAAATGATCCAAGATAATTCAGAAGAACTTATGGCGAAAAAAAAAGTGGTATAACTCCAAACTTATGGAGTCTATACAGATTAAAGCACGTTTTCTTTATTTCTGTTAGATTATTTTGTTTTACAGAATGACTAATATTTTAGATGTATCAACTATATGAAATCACTTGCCTTCTTAATGAAACAGGCTATGGGAGGGTGAGAGAGAAGGAGAAATTTAAAACTCAAAATTTGAATTTAAAAATGTTAAAAGTTTATTGACATATAATTGGGGTAAAATAAAATATTATTTTTAAAAGAGTAAATACAGTGGTTTAAACATAAAAAACTGGACAAGATCATCTTTAAGATCACTTCAGGACATAAATCTAAAAATATATGATCTAAAAATATAATATGTGAACCTCCACAGTAAAAACCTGTCCATATTTGAAGTACAAGGCTTACTGAGACAGTACAATTTTCTCAGTAATTTTTTGCTGTGATTGCCTAGATCCAGTTTCCTGATTGTGTTAGAGGAAAGGATGAATGTTAGCTACTATCTTAGAATTTGTGTTGTGATAACCTTATGCAGCTATAGCTACAACTAATAAAACAAGCAAATTTACAAATTCTCAAACAAAGAAACCTTGACCTCTCTATTCACACTTCTTATCTGTATGGTGAAGATGGTGATGAGAAAGGTTTGGAATGCTGATAATTCATGACAGTAGTGAAAATTTAGAGCTATAATGCAATTTTGTTCTTCTTAAAAAACAGTATTTTCATGCCAATTCTCTTAATTTACCTTTATGTTTACTAAGTGAAGTAGCACTTAAGATAGATAGATAGATCTATATATATATATATATAGTCTTACAGGTAGAAATGCAAAGCAGCAGGCCTGATGAAAAATTTTAAATGAAATACAAATATGAGATGAAGTCATAAGCTCACAATGTAGCACTTACATTTCTACCAAACTCTCTATCTAAATGGAAACTTTTTTTACAACATATCCACAATGGCAGATCTTCAACAACTCCAGAGATGGAGATTTCATGCTTATAAAGAGAAATCATTGGAATTTAAGGCACTTATAAAATAATAGATTTTGATTGATTTTTTTTTTACATTACCTAGACTTCCTCTCAACTCTGGAGACTCATTCAATATAACAATATGGTTTTGGAGAGAGAGAGAGAGAGAGAGAGAGAGAGAGAGAGAGAGAGAGAGAGAGAGAAAGAGAGAGAGAGAGGAAAAATCAACAAAATTGATTATTATGTCAAGAAATATCTGATTTTCTATGTAATGTCCCATTTCTTTGCAAAGGAACAAGGAGAAGAGAATGTCTTCTCATACCTTTTCTTTGGGGCCAAGCTTTTTCATTATAATTTGAAAATATTCATTGTAATTGTCTTGTGATTGCTATAGTTTTTATTTACATTATAGTAGTCTTTGTGAATATTGTCATTGTCATTTCGACTGTGCTTGTTTTACTTGCATTAGTTCCAATAAATCTTTCCATATTCATTCATGATGGTTATGATTTCTTTTAGCATAGTAATCCCATTATATTCATATATCCCAAAATTTTTAGCATTCTTCCAGTTGCTGGCATCCATTTGGTTTCTAAATTCTTGTTACCACAACACGAAATACCCCTATAAGTAATTTAGTGTGCATGGATCCATTCTTTTATTCATTAACCTCCTGAGTGTATAGCCCTTGTAGCTGATTCTCTGAGTCAAAGGGCATGAGTCGCTTTATTTGCATAAGTCCAAATTACTTTCCAGGATGGTTGCTCCAATTTGCAGTTCCCCTCATTTTCATGAGGCATTATTAATTACTGAGAAGGTTTTATTTGTATGAACCCAAATCAGTCTCTGTGCAACTTCTAGGTATTTCTTCAGGTTCATTCAGAAACCATTTATTAAGCATCTATAATTTGATAGATTCTGAGGATTCAAAGAAAATAAAAAACAAATCAATCTTTACTCTCAAAGAGCTAACTTTCGGTTAAAGAAATGTCATAAACAGAGAGAAGTAAATATTAAATATATACAAAGTAAATTACAAGTTTTTAGAGAAGAGTCCTAATAAATGCAAAGATCAGGATGAATCTTGGGTAGAAAAAAACACTTGAGTTGATTCTTGAAGGAACTTAGGATCCTAAAAAGTATATGTGAGAAGAAAGTAGATTTGAGGGATAGAGATGGAGGGAGAAAATTAAGCATGTTTAGCTGGAATAGAGATTACCTGAAGAAAAGTAATATGCTTAAACCCTAAAATAGTATTCTAGAATAAGAATAGAAAGAGCTTTAAATTACAGAGGAGGATTTCTGTCCTCTACACAGAAGCAAAACAAATCTAATTATTTTACATGGCAGTCCTTTACATATATGAAAGTTTTCAAGTAACTTTTAAGTCTTCTCTAGGATAACCAGCCTTTGTTACTTTAAATGATAGACATGTACTATGATTTCAAGGTTCCATTTAAATATTCATACAATTTGTATATTATTCACTGAGTTCTCCTAATTCCTGAATTATATTTATATTTTCATTTTCTCTGTTTTTTCTTCAAGCTTAATCATGTCTTTGTGTTTTTCATAACCCAGGCATAGTACTTCTTATGCAAGAATATCCTGAATTTAATAGCCTTATATTCGGGAAGATGTCTAGGCAAGTAGAACAGAAGCATTTTCTCTCCATTCACTTCTTCATCTCACAAATCAGTCTCAGGAATGCAATGCAAGCCAGGTTTATCCAAATCAGATATTCAATTTCAGTATTGTAAAACAGATAGACAACAATGAGAGAAGATGAAGAGGAGAAGAATTATTATTGACCTGAGAAACAACAGTAATTATTTCAAAGCCTAGCTCAGTGCCTTACCATGGCAAGTCCTAGAGACTCTCCTTCTGGATGATAAGCTCTAATGAATTCTACAAATCTTAAAGGTATTGAATCCATTGCCAGAAACAGACTATCTTTGCTGTCCAAGGACAAGCATTAGCTAAGTGTGCATAGGCTGTATTATTAAAAGATTGATCACTAGACAACTACTTTTTTAGCTATGACAACTTCTTACACACACACACACACACACACACACACACACACACACACAAAGTCCTTAACCTTTGAGTAGTGGCCAAATATGGACACCACTGGACAGAGAAAGTTTTAGGATTTTTTCCCCCTACAAAGGTCATGTTGTTCTGATATAGTACATACCATATGCACCTTCCCATTGAGCAAGTAAGGATGTATATTTTGGAGGGTTCCTTACACTGTGCCTGCAATGTAGCTAGCTCATCTCATAGGGGTGGATGAGATAGAAAAGGGGGATTACTGAGGAAGAGAATGACATTGGAGAAATGAGACCAAGTTCCAGTCTTCCCTAAATTGTATGGTCACAAAAATGCTGACCCTCACTTGTCTTTGTCCTATTTCCATTTCTTCTTTGATAGATACATTCAACACAAGACTGATATGGCCCCTTTTTAAGAGATTTGATGTGTAATATTTCCTATTTTAAAGAAAAATAAATTTTATGTGAAAATATAATAAAAAGACATAATAGAAAATAAAATAGTATATTAAAGAAATCATGTCTTCATTGTTGATTCAATATCAAAAACACAAACTTATCAAAGTTTCCATGATTTCAAATGGAATTCATTTTCATGATTCATCTCTCATAATCCCAAATTCATTTCTCCCAAGAGTCTATGGTCATCACTCCTCCTCAAGAAAAAGATGGAAAAAATGGACAATGCACCTGTATTTAAAATTTCCTGCCACTTCAGAAGATAAACCACCTTTTTTTAAAGAAATATTTCCACATTGTATTTCACAGAATCTTTTTAGCTCAAGTTTCCTGATTTTTGATTAATATAAAATGCCTGTTTTGCCAAAAAATGCCAATCTACTGCTCAAATTCCTATTGGAATCATTACCCAAAATCCAGATTCAGATAATATCGCTCCATATATTCAGAAACAAAACCTTAATATTCATTTGTATTTTATGCAGCAGAAATAGAAGTACTCTGTATATTGTAAATAAGAATATAGTAGAGATACTTTGATAACCTCTAATCATATCTGACAAATGGAAGGTTGCTATTTGACTTAAATGTCTCTTAAAAGCTGCATTCTAGAAAAAGTCTGTCAGTAGCATTTTCTGTCAGCTAAAGGGCAATATAAACACCTAGCATTACTATTAGGGTTATTATTTCTAGGTCAACATACTTAGGAAAAATTAATCCTGTAAACAAAAATGATAACTAACATACTCAAATTATTATTTATATAATAGTGTAGACATATTGCATACATCCATATCACATATGAGCAATAATAAGCACTTGTGAGATGGTGGTGTAGGACCCACAATTGAATCTAACTATAAATCATTTTTTTTCTCTTTGCCAAATATAGTGACTTCTGTGGGCTCTGAAACTCTGAGCTTTGACACATTAGAGAAATCTTACAGACCACCAGGATTTCCAATTCAGAGCTTAAATTCTTCCCAGAGCTATTTGAACATTTACTGAACTAAAGGAAAAAATAAAATACAAAATAATTTAAGTTGAATTACATACATTAGGGAGACTGTCCTCAAGAAAACACCAAATAAATAACAGTTTTAAAGGAATACTTATGTGTGAGCAATAGTATGATCTTGGAGAAATGTAGTTCCACAGTGAGACAATTAGGTACCATGTTCTGGTTCCATGAAGCTGGTTTTCTAAATGTATGGAATACATATATGTAACCTTTTATCAGGTCCCCTCTACCAGAAGGAAAGTTTGAAGTTATGAGACTACAATAGCAACAATAAACAAGCACTATGTGCAGGAAACTAATCTCTACCTTATACTTTTATTTAATTTCAAAGTCAGTTCTTCAGGCTCTAATGCTGTCCCTATATTGCTACTAGATTCCCCCATCCTGCCTGTTAGTATAGTATATTTCTTTCCACCTCATCTTCAAGTATTTTTTTTGTAAGCCTTCTGCTGCCAAGCTGAATTCCCACAGCTTCAAAAAAAGATTTCAATGTAAACCATTAACACAATAATAACAACAAGATGCTTAGTACTCTTTTAAAAAATTTTTTTTTAATTTATGGAATAAAACAAGCATTTCAATAACAGTATGGCAAAAAGATTATTGCACATTAAACTGCAAATCTATTGTGTACAACTTGTTATTCCTCTTAAATATATATAATAAAATAACTATGTAAATTTTTTTTAAATTTCTTTTTCTCTTCTCCTCCTCCCTGCCTTAGGGATAGATACCATTAGACTCTAATATATATATATATATATATGTATGTGTGTGTGTGTGTGTGTATATATGAAAAATCAATCTGTACTTCCATTTATCAATTCATTCTTCCTTCATAGATCCTTTATAGTTTATTTATAGTTAACTTTATAGTTACAGTTAACTTTGTAGTTAAATTGGGTATTTATAATAGTTAAAATAACTTTTTGTTCAAAGTTTTTCTTAAAGCAATATTGCTGTTAATGTAAACAGTATTTTTTTTTGGTTCTATTCATTTAACTCTTTATTATTTTGTGCAAGTCCATTTATGCTTTTTTAATATCATGAAACTCATCATTTCTTATAGCACAGCTATCACAATCATATACCACATCTTCAGTCATTCCCTAACTGATAGGCATCTTGCTAATTTTCAGCTCTTTGCCACACAAAAAGAACTGCTACAAACATGTTGAACATATAGGTTATTTACGTTTTCCCCTAAAAATCCATGGGGAAAGACCTATTAATAATATTGCTGGGTCAAAGGGAATAGACAGTTTAATAAATTTTGTCTGTAATCCCAGATTGTTCTTCAAAATGCTGGATGAGTTCACAATTCCACAAACAATGAATTAGTGTCCCAATTTTTCCACATCCCCTCCAACACTTCTTGCTTTTTTGTTCTATGATTTTAGCCAATCTGTTAGGTGTATCATCCATCAGAATCGATCATTGTATAACTTTGCTGTTTCTGTGAATAATATTCTCCTGGTTCTACTCACTTTACTTAATATCAATTCATGTAAATCTCTTCACTACCTAAAATTCCTGTTGGGAAATATTTTAATCAATTATCAATCAAGAAGCATTTATTAAGACCTACTAATCCAGGTACTGTTAGTTTCTATAGATTTTATATATATATGTGTGTATGTATGCACATATATGCATATAAATGTATATGTACATATATACATATATTACATTACATACCTTTATATATATGAATATTTTACACAAATATTACACATATATTATACATATATGTATATTGTGTATACTACTTCCTAGTTTTAAGCTTACATTTTATAAGATGAGAAAATATATTTACATGTAAATAAATATATAATATATTTTCAAGATAATACAAGCCAGGGCATGACGGAAATATCACCAGGGAAAATGTAAAACTAAGATAATACACTATGGATTTCTGAATTCATAAAGCTCAGTCTACTAAAGAGTGAGATACATACACAGGCAAATATAATGTATAAGTAAGCATGATGAGTACATTAAAGAGATATAGCATAGTACTGATGAATCTGAAAAGGTCAAGGTTATATAAGAATATAACAAAGAGGGAATTAGGTGAGTAAAGTGGACCTATAGTCTGGAAAAACAGAATTTAAATCTGGCTTCAGATGTTTACCTACTAGATGATGCTGAGTAAATCACTTACTCACTAACTGCCTCAGTTTCCTCATTTTTAAAATAAGAATAATAGTAGGCGTTACACCCCATGGTTGTTATGAGAATAAAATGAGTTAATATTTGTAAATGACTATGAAAACTTTTCAATTCTATAAAAATGAGCATATTTCATTATTAATATTAATTATTATTATTATTTTATCATGAGGGAAGCTAGCTAAAAGGCTTCAATGCATCCTCAGAAGCCACTGGCAATGCTTAGTAACCTCAACATGGAATTAAAAAGATAATAAAATATTAGGTGTTCTCCTCCTAAGAATATGCACTTTCTGTGTAAGGGAACATTAGGGAATGGGTGGAGTCTGCAGCATGTAATAAAATGAAAGATTCTCTTGCTCCAGAGTAAATAAAATACTTATATTCTACACTGTCTTTTTCAAAACGCCTTTGATTTTGCATTACACTTGTTCAAAATTAACATCAGTCTACATATATCTTGGCATTCTTCTATCTGAGCAGTTGCTTTATAGGGTTCATATTTATATTTGATATTGTTTTTCTCACCTGATCAAATGCTGTTCTCTCCTCTTTGTTTCTTTTTAATTTTCACAGCCTTTTTAAGCTACTGTTCTTCAAATGGCTTTCTGTTATCTCATCATGACCCAGGAATTACTATTATATTTGGTTGTGGAGAGGGAAAGCATTGTCTTTTTTTCAAAAAGACATTCAATATTAAATTTCTAGGTATGATTTGTGAGATTTTTGTTTTTGTTTTTCCTTCTTTAGGGCAGCATCCCCTTTGAAAATGAAAAAGTACAGTGTTTGAAAATAGAAAAAAAAATTTTAAAAAAGTATGAGTCTAGTAGAAAAGAAATGCTTTAATTATTTTGGTGTCCCTCTTTATGATTTATATGATCATATTTGATTTTTTTCTTAACAGAGTTGTTCCCTATGGAACATGAGATGCTAAAATTTCATTTTATTATGTTCTTTATTCTTTTGAACCTGGAAGATTCAGTCAGCCCTTGTCCTTACCACTACTCTCGGTATCTCTAGGTTTCTCTCTTTGTAGAAAACTAGAATTGTGAAACCTATGATAATTTTATTAACTTTGGAGACTATGCAGTAGCATTATCTAAAGTACCAGATTTAAAGGGATATTAGGTTAATTTCTCTAAGACTCTAAGCTTCTAAAGGGAAAGCTACGGTTTTCTCTGTCCTTATTTCAGGAATCAACCTTCCCTTTCCCTTATCCCATATATTTGTAGTTGTCCATTTTTTATTTCTTCGAGAGCTATCTGTTTTACATTGATCCTCTGTGTCTGGCCTCACAAGATGATATTTCCATCTTAAACTTTTGATATGATTTTTACCTGGATCTCTTCTTTAAACACTTATCTGCTATTTTATTGAAGTATATATTGTTTTTAAAAGTATTCTCTCTCTGCTATTACCACCAATTAAATTGTAATCTCCTTGAAAGTAAAACCTGAGTTATAGTCATTTTTATATTCCTAGCATCTAGTACAATTCATTGTATGTTACTGGCATTTAATAAAATTTTGAGTTGAATTGAGAAAAATGATACTACAAGATTTTTTTTTAATCCATTATATGTATCTACTCTATACAGAGGTTCCTCTAAATTGTCTAGTCCATGGGTTCTTTACCTTGGAGACAATAAACTGAAGTAGAAATTTTAAAATACTGTGATAAATCTATTTTAATATACAGATATTTGACATAATAGATAAAATGTTAAACCTGAGGTCAGGAAGACCTGAGTTTAAATGCAGTTTCCAACATGTATCAATCATATGATTCTGGAAAAGTCACTTAGCATCTGTCTCAGTTTTCTCATATTTCAAATGGAGACCTACATTACTGTACCTACATGGCATAATTGTTGTAAGGATCAGGTAAGATAATATTGTAAAAGACATTTAATACAGTACTTGACACACAATGAGTGCTACATAAATACTTATTCCTTTTCTCTCCTTAAAACAATCATTCTTACTCAAGGATTAACATTAGTATTGAATACTGAGGGAGGGGAAAGGAGGAAAAGAATAAAGTTGTATAAATAATGGTTTATAATAAATATGTCTTCTCATTTATGTGTAATTTGGTCATCATTTATTCATGTTACAGAAGCAATTGCTTTGATTTCCTGATTCTTGAGGTTTGGGAAACAGTATCTCTCATGGCTTTTATAAAGTTTCCTTGTCAAATAGAGTTGGTAAGATTCAGGGGGTAATATTAGAGATTTTTATTGCATGTCAAAGAAAGGCTTAAGTCTTCCTTTCATCCGCTGTGAACAAAAATACCTAACCTTTCAAAAAGAGTTTCAGATCTAAAGAAATGTAGGCAACAGCCCTAAAGGCAAGCCAGACATGAAAATTTTTTTCCACTTAAAAGGTTATAGAACACAATGTAGCAATGTTTGAGTGTTTTTACTTAACCATCTTTCCAGCACTGCTCTTTATGACCAGTGTGACATTGGACAAGTCATCTAATTTCTGATACCCATTTTACACATGAGAAGGAGAAAATAGTATTAATGATTTCATTAAATGTTTTCCAATCTTCCTTTTATCTCTAAATTTTGTTATAATATAAATCATGTAACACTATAAAGTTTTCAAAGAGATTGACATATATTTTTATTTCATTCTCACTAGGACCCAATGTAATAGCAATTATAGAAATTTTTATTAAAGATAGAGACTGAGTCTATGATTTCAACAATATAGATGACCCTTAGATACCTTTTACAAATGTTGGATGGCAACTTAACAACAACTTGTACTGACTAAGTCTTACCTAACATACCAAGTGGTTCAGGGTCTTAACTAAACCTCTACTATTAGCTTGTGTCAGACGCAATTCTTGAATATAGAACTTCCTGGTTTTATATTAGACTGATCTGGTTATTGATATTTCATTATCTTTTTCTAGAAGAATAGCTCAGGAATCATTGCAAAAGATTTGGTTAAGCTCTATTTCAATGGTAACCACTTTTAATGATAACATGAGTATGAATTAAGTGGGGGTTTTTGTGTGTGTTTTGGAATTTTTTTTCTGTTTTGTTTTCTTCTGTCAAGTATTTTCATCCAAGTTCCAACATAGCAGATATTTGCATTGTCATCATTCACTGATCTTACCTTCAATAATGTCTTCTACCTGTGGGAATTGCCTCCTATCACTAGCTGCAAGGACAAATGGCTCTGGTATAAATTTTACGTGGCAATTTAAATCATTTCATTTATGGATTAATCAAAGCAATAAGTTATCCTAAAAATTAAAGTAAGACATGCTTTCATAGATGTGTTGTTAATCTCCCTTTGTTAGATAATTTTTACAAACTTAAAAAATCAAATAAGAGAATATATCAAAACCATGGAGTTCACAGTGGATTTGCATGAAATGAAAAAGAATTTGATGAAATCAATCTCAGCTTAAGAGATTGTGTGGTCTTTCCTTTAACAACATTCTTTCAAAGCAATTAATAGTTTAAAAATCATTTTGTATAATTAATTAAAAGCAATGCCCATCAAATCTTTTCCTCTGAAGATTTGTATGTTTATAGAAAAAGTTGTTATTTGGGATGCTTTTCTGATTTTTTTCCCTTAATTTTCCAGGGTCAGGTGATAATTGCATTTTCTATATTGGAAATCATAAAATCTTCCTTCATCTTGTTGAGAACAACTATCAGCTTATTACAGAGATTCAGTTCTGCTAAGATGGCATTGCATATTTTAAAATGTAATACAATGTATCTCTCCACTTGTCTGTACAAACTTTGGAATGACTATATGAGGATAAGAATTTAGATTTTCACCATACAAAATTAATCCTCCTTTTCCTTTTTTTTGCTACCACTGTCATCATCTTCCTTCCCTATTCTTCCTGAGGCTAATAGAAGGGTTGAAGAAAGATCTGCACAGTGACACAATAATTATTTTTGAAGAATACTAGAAATTCACCTGCCCTCAATAACTGGCCTGTATTGAGTACAAGGATTTCTAGCATTTTAATTCTCTGGCACTTTGGGCCAATCATTTAGGTAACCATATTTAAATTTACTTCATGTCAATATTGATTAATCAAATTACTAAAGAAAGTTGTCTATGGCCATAGACTCATGTAATAGAATCTCATATCTGAATATACACATGAGAAGACCTCTTTGAGGAGAACCTTAAAATCTTCATTTCATCCTACAGAATAAAATATTCCTCTTCTTTTAAATACCAATGAACAATAGATACAGGGGAATCATATTCTCCATACCTTTCAGTCATTTGAGCAAATATAACAATATGATCTGATAGAGAAAAAATTCTGTTTCAAAGTTTTCCCATTCTTTAGTTACATATTCTGTTTTTGTTCAGTTGCCATTTAAAAGGATGCTCTCAGAAGGTAAAGAGACCATTCCTACAAAGACTTCACAAAAATGAGAAAAGAATGCTTATAAATTCTATCTTGTTTGTCTTTTGTTATTTACAATTTAACAGTCTTTTCAAGAGACCTTTCAAATTAATTCTTGTCTTATATTTCCATTTGGAGGCCCCCTGGTATATTGGGAATGGTCACCTGTATTCAAATTTCAGTTCTGTAAATTACTATCTGTATAACCATGGGCAAGCCATCTACTTTTTCTAACAATGAGTTTTTTCATCTTTATAAAATGAAGGTATTGGATCTATCAAATACTGAATCCAGTAGCTGGTTTTTAGATGTTTGATCAAAATCCTTTCTTTATTCTTGTGTTACAGATATAAGGATGAGTGTAAACAAAAAAATTTAAATTTTTTTTCAGGAAAAAAATAAAAATTAAAGTAGAAAGAGCATATATACACACACTTTTGTTGAGGCAAAGAAAGAAAAACAAAATCATTAATCTTCAATGTAGAAGTAATTTGAAAAAAACTGTGATATGTGAATAAACTACATTCTTAATTTATTGTAGGAAATGAGGAATACAACAAATTGAGAGAAATATAGGAAGACTTTTATAACATAACATAGAATAAAATAAACAGAACCAAGTGAACAATTTAGGTAATAGCTATTTTACCCAAATTTTCCACTTTGCAGTAGAGAAGTGAAGCCAAGTTAACAGAAGCATTAATTTATTCTCAGATACTACCAATATCTTAATTTCTTTTCCTTAAATATACCTATTGTCTTTAAAAGAGGACTTCTCTTTGGGAAGGAAGAGAGTAAAGTGATTGTGGGAAGTGATATATGTGAACAAAAAGAATATCTGAAATATTTTAAAAGGCATATAGGCAGAAGGAAGGGGCCAAAAAAAAATTTGTTATTATTCAGCCACAGTACATCTTGATAATCAACTACTAATGCATAGGACAGGCTTGTGATCAGCATTAGTGAAGGAAGTACACATATTGAAAAAAGCCTGGATTCCTAAATATCAAATTCAATAAACAAGCATTTATTAAATGCTTGCTGTATGATATGTACCATGCTAAGTAATAGTAACACAAAGAAAGGGAAAAGAGAGACCCTGATTTAAAGAATCCTACAGTCTAGCAAAGCATAAAATAAATTAGGATTAATACAACTAATAGTAGTTATATAATAGTAATAATGATAATATAAATGTTAGTATTATATTTCTATCCCTAACCTCTAGCATAATGCACAAAGTACATTGTAGGTGTTAACTGAATGCATAGTGATTGAGTATTCCAAAGCCTTGTATATACATTCTTAAATTTGACCTTCAAAATATCCCTATAAGGTAGGTACTAAAAGTATCATTATTCCCATTTTACAAATTCAGAAAACAGTAAATGACTTGCTGATGTTCTCAGAGCTATTGTAAATCTATGTCTCTTCTGATTCCAGGTCCAGTGTACTCGACATTACAGCACTATGCCTCTTACCTACATATATATTCAAAACAACACACACATATATACAGAGAGAGAGAGAAAGAAATATGTATTCTGTTAAGATTGAAGCCAGAATTGGCTGCCCTTCCTACACTAATGATACAAGAAATGGAGGTTGGGGAGAAGAAAAAGTTATTAGAATTTGGGCAGTAGTATTAAAAAAAATAGAAAACCATGCCTGTGTATGTGAGTATGCATGCAGTAAGAGAATGGAAGAGAAAGTCTATAACCTAGTTCAATGGCACCTATGAATACATCAATAAAAACTAATGAAGGATTATACTAAAAGACATATAACTAAAACGATTCCCAAGTGTTTTGTTCATTTTGGTAAAGATTGCTGCATGTGATATTTACTGACAGTTCTGAATATATATTTTAGAAGGAAAAGTTTGGGTTACTTTTAATTAGCTTTTGATCTTTCATTCAATTTTCTCTTATCCTCTTGGTAATAAAAAATAATTAGGGAAAAATGAATCAAGGCACTAAATCAAAATGATGCATTTATATGAAGTTTTATCTTGAGAATTCATTCATATCACACAAACATCTCAGCTGTAACTGTTACAAATGATATAAATTTCAGTCTCACTGAATATTCTAAAAAGAATAGTTTTTGGAGGTTTTCCAACAAAAGTAAAAAAAAAATATGGAAAAAATTAACATATTGTTTATGCACATAGTGTAACAAAGCACAACAAAAGGCATAACCCAAAGCAATAAGATTTAATACAACAAAAAAAATCACAACAACAAAAAATGATATGGCTTACATTTGGGAAATTGAAGGGAGTTTTCAATATCCACAAGCTGTTCTCTCATATAAAACCCATCTTTTTTACCATCAATAATCTTCCATGAAGTGTTTCTACATGGGTAGAAATCATGAAGCCCCACAATCTCTAAGGAATCAAAATACCTGGTGATAGCAAGGGTCAAGAAGTGATACATAATGGAGGATCTCTTCACTAAAAAGGTAAAACAGAAGCAAACATATTTCTGAAGAAATTGCCTATGTCTTTATTGATCTCAAGTTGAAGACTGGCAAGAACAGAATAGGCAAGAAAAGTGTTCACTAGATCACAGACTTCCAGGTGGAAAAAACTCACAGGTATTTCACTTTACTAAAGCCCTGGGGGGAAGTTACACAATGATGCTGACAGAATTCTGTTAATAAAAGACCTCAGACCTATTAAAAGACCTGTGAGTGTGGAAAGGGTGAGATATTAATAGTTTCTAGACCTTTTCAGGCAAAGATTGAGGGTTAAGGAAGAAGATATCTGTAGACACCATAAGGTAGGAAAATGGATATTTAGAAAGTCTCAAGCAAGGTCTTGAGACTTCAGCTTCTGCTCAAGCTCTGATCAAAGTTGGTTCTGTGGTTTCCTGCAGCTACAGACATCTTCAAACTTGATGGGAGTTCACTCACAGGGGATCACTGATATGTCAAGCAACTCTGAACTTCAAATATCTTTCTAATTGGCTGATTATTGTTCTGTTCCCTTGTGAAAAAAAGGGTAATTCTAACATATAGTATAATCATTACAGAACCCATGTTAACAATTGACTACAAATTTATTTTTCTTATTCCTCAATTTTATATCTCACAGCTTCATCTTCTTCATTGGAAACTTCTCAGATGAAAAGGTAAGTCTTTTTCTTGCCAAGTACAAGATTCTGTATATAAGCACTTGATCCATCCTCCCTTTCTCCATGCATTTTCCTCATCAATGGTCCCTTCTCTCTAATGTTACATCCTTGCTGTCTTCAATCCTTAAAATAAAGAAATTTTAAAATGACTTCACATTAATTAATCTTTCGATCAACAATCACGTACTGAGTTCCAAAACTATGTCTCATGATAGGAATCGAGACAAAAATTAAACAGCTTCTAAATTCAAGGGACATTTTCTTAATTCAATTAGTGAAACAAAACATAGATTGTAGGTATATAAACATGTACAAACTATGTACAAAATAAATTAAAAATTGTAGATGGGGAAATTGTAGGTCATAGATTTGTATGTGAAAATGTATATAAAATAAATACAGGAAATGTGTTTTCTCCTTTTCTAAAATATACTTTATTCATTTATTCAAATAGTTCATAATTACATGTAAAATTGTAAAATATATAAATATAAACATATACATTGTTATATAAATAATTTAAAATATATGATTACATATATAATTCTCTCTGTATATGTGCACATATGTAATTATTTACAAATTGTTTTGTTTTGGGAGATTTTTCAGAGTATGACTCAGAATCTGAGTTGTATCTAATTTTGCTTCCCACGAACTTCTCTACCTCATTTGGCCATAAATTCTTTCCTTTTAAAGAGATCTGATATTTTCCTACACTCCTAACTTATTTATGTCATCACTTTTTATGTCAAAATTATTTATTCATTTTGATTTTATTTGTGCATATGGTGTAAGATGCTGGTCTATGCTTAGTTTCTGCAAAATTGCTTTTCTATTTTCTTGCCAATTTCTGTCAAATAATGAGTTCTTATGACCACCTGAAAGTCTGGATCTTTCATTTTATCAAACACAAGATTGCTACAAGACTGCTATAGTCATTTACTACAGTACATTTTGTATCTAAAGTATTCCAATGACGTGCTATTTTTTTCTAAGCCAGTCCCAAATTGTTTTGATGATTACTATGAAATCTAGAATTGCTAGGCCTGCAGGCAACTAGCACAAATTAAGGACAAAGTAGTGAGAGAAATGAATATGAATGGGGCCTTATATCAACCTTATATCATTCATTTCTTATAGTTTCCCTTTTATCACCCCCCATAGACATGGTTTTTTTTCTGTTACACATTACACAATTGCCAGAAAACCACAGAAACTATAGCCAAGGCTGTGACTTTTCCTTCTTCTACTAGTCCAGTTTATCCTTTTTATGTTGTTCCTTTAGAGGGCATCCTATTCCACTAGATAAAATGGTCCTGTCAACTGTCATATTTTCAGTAACCAATCTGAGGGAACTCTGATATGGATCACCAGCTATAGACCAAGTTTTGCTATATCCCATAAAGTTTATCTTGCTTTGGTCTTCCAAAAGACTTACAGCTGGCTCCCCACGTAGGCCACCATCTTTCACATTTTTCCCCACTGATTCTTTTGATGTTCTTGACTCCTTAGGTATTTCAGATAAATTCGATTATTTATTTTTATGTCTATAAAATAATTCTTTGATATTTTGATTGGCACCAAATAATGTTAGATAGAATTGTCATTTTATTATATTGGTTCAGCATACCCATGAGCAATTCATATTTTACCAATTGTTTTCGTCCATCTTTTTATGTATGAAAAATGTTTTTGCAAGTGTTTTATATAATTCCTGGGTTTGTCTTGGTAGATAGATGATTAAGTAGTCTTCCCTTATTCCAATTTCAGTTATCAATCTTTCATTGTGCCAGATTTTGAATACTTTCCAACTCTATAGGACTTATTCTCTCTTGTGATCTATTATTGTTCATCCTTCATTATCAAAAAAGACTAATAATATCATATTGGTAATATCTTTATTTGTGAGTGAATTAGATTTAATTAAAGCAGAGCTGTGAAAAGTCATATGTTTCATTTTCTCCTCCAGAGTCCACTTGTGATCTGATAATAGAAGAAGTGAGATTCATCTCCATGTCACATTGTGGTATCCAAGTAAAACTTTAGTGGAGGTTTTTTCCATAACAATGTTTCCAACAATTCCTGGGGGTTGATGGATAGAAGGTAGACTATCTGTATGTCGTTGATTATACTCTTAACACAACCATAGCTAAATTGCTTATTCAATCAATATATCAATTTGTTTCAAAATCCAGGTGTTATTTTTCCATCAATAAGTCCTCAAAAATCACCATGAAAAAGATATTCTATAAGTGATATCTACCAGGGATAAATCACTTGACTTTCACATTGTCATCCAAAAAAGCACTGATTATATAATGTTCATTTAGAGGAGAGACTCTAGAAGAGTAACATGGAAATACTTTATGGTTTTGTCATATTTTTAGAGATGAATTCTAATTAAGCTTAAATAAATACATCTCTTGCATGTATATCATTGGCAGTCTACTGTAGTGAGCACAGTTTCAAATTAATGTTCAATCTATGCTTCCATGGAGCTTTATTAAACATAATTTATGTTGCATTAGGGTCTGAAAGAATGTATTGGTTTCTGTTCCCAGTACTGGGAAATATGTGTATTCTCTTAAGTTTCAAAGTTTTTTGTTTTGTTTTGTTTTTTGCTTTGCACTGTTGTTTTTAATGCTAGTTCTGGAGGTTTAGAGGTTTTTAGTGTTCTAAAAGTAATGTGAAATGGGGAAAGGTATAGTCGCTGCTTTTCTAGTGTGTTCTCTGGTCTTTACCAGACCAGGAAGGATCCATGAATTTTTAGGATTACAATTGATAATGCTTTTCATGGGCTTTGCTTCCTTGGTTTTGGACATGATACTATTTTTCAGTTCTCTTGGGACCTGAAGTGATCTTGTTTTTCAAATCCCTGATATCTTGGGAACAAAAACAATATTACTCCTCTTTTCTTTCATCCCTTTTAATCAAAAATGCTACTCTCAGCTTTTGAATTATGATCCAGAAATGGATATAAGCAATAGAGTTGCCAGTATCTCTTCTTTCATCTTTTGTTAACACAGGAGTCCCTTAAAATCTCTTTCTTATCAATTGCCAGATCCCCTTTCTATATCCATATTAAGATCTAAGGCAGCTGCTATTTCTCTTCCCTAATGCCACCTAGTCCCTCTACTACATCTTTTATCCCCATTGTCTTGGGGTTAGCCTCCACCCCAGTTTCACTAATCTCTCTTTCTGGCCTCCTAAATTATCATGGGTTAAAAGAGTGCTCTTGCTCTGACCTTCCACTGACTACCACTCCAGACTTTAATTTAAAGTATTATTTTAAACTTCTTTGGAAAGGAATAATTGGATCGTTCAGCTGAGGACTTTTTCTACTCTGCCATTTAGATAGAAAAAGAAGGTAAAGTTGGTATTTTGATATAATATACTTACATGTATCATTTTTTTTTTAGTTCACTGAAATTTCAATGATTTGATTCAAAAGTTTGACCTTTTCATAGAGCAAAACACATTGCTTTTATGAAGGAGGGGAGATTTATTTAACTTTTTAAACACAAGAATTAAGATTGTTCTGAATATAAGTGTAACTAAATAAGTGTCCTAATTATTTGACAATTAGTTAGCATCCTTAAATTCAGAGACAATGTTGCACGAAGTTCAAATTCTTCTGATATTCATTAGAGGTTTGACCCTGGGCAGATTATTTAGCATAACTAGGTGACACAGTGGATAGAATTCTGAGAGTGGAATCAGAAAGACCCCTCTTTCTGAGTTCAAATCTGACTTGCTATGTGACTCTTAGCAAATCATTTAAACCTATTTAGCCTGTTTTCTAATCTGTAAAATTAGTTAGAGAAGGAAATGGCAAACTACTCCATTATTTTTTGCCAGTAAAATCCCAAAATGGATCATAAAGAATCAGATATGACTAAAAAATGACTAAATGGCAAATCAACAATTTCTGTCTATCTCAGGAAATTCTCCAGGGCTTATCTATTAAGTCATTGGAAGGGTGCATTCTATAGTTGATAGAAATTCCTACCCACTAAGACAGCTATGTTGTCCACTGGAAGGTGCCCTGGAAGTGAAGTTTGGAAAATCTAAGTTCAAATCTGATCTTAGACACTTAGTAGTAATGTGGCCTTAGTCAATTTACCCCTGTTTGACTTAACTTCTTCATAGATAAAATGAATATAATTATAGTACCTCTCTAGATTGCAGGGTTGATAAGATAATCAAATAAGAAAATATTTCTAAAACTCTTAGCATAGTTCTTGACATATGAGATGCTTAATAAATACTTGATATTGCTATTTTTAAATTTAAAAGAGTGGTGGAATCATGTATCTCTCTGTATATATAAAACCATAACAACATTTTCGAAAGTGTAGCTATAGAGAACAAAAATAAAAAGCAAATACATTGTATATATCTATATATAATATGAATGTATACATATAAATACAAATTAATATGCATGTACAACTATATTTATTTTTTCTACCAATTTTCACTACCAAGCTTCAGTATTCTTCTCAGTCCAGAATTTCACTCTCCTTCTTTCGTCTCTTCTTTTGCTTGGTTGGGTCCTCCTAGAATCTGAATATAATAGATATAATCCAAGGTATTTTATAGATAAATATGTTTTAAATATACTATATCAGTTATTATGTTATATATTATTTTTCACATAATACCAGATAAAAATATGGATGTATATAAAAGCATCCTTGCTGTAAGCCAGAATCAATGCAGAGATGTATTTAATTCAAGGTAGCTATATTTCATCAGATATGATATATTTCATTTGGTCCATTTTCAGAAGTACATCATATATATGATATATTATGTTTAATCCATTAAGAGGATGGTTAGCTGTAATGATACCCATGTATGTATTATATATTATATGTCTTTAAGAGGTGGGGAAAGAGGAAAATAACTTGCAGAAAGTTCAAATTCAAATGTTAAGGAGAAAACATATTTTCTTTATATTTCCCTATGTTGTTTGCATTCTTTAAAACTTTTAACAAAGAAAGTTGTTTTTCCCAAGTGTTCCAGAGCAAGAATCCTGCCTCTTAACACCTTCAATAACCATATAATAATCTTGTGGTATAACTGAGAAATTAGAGGTGGAACAAGTTTTTAGAACACTGTCCATTTAGGGGGAATTGAAAACATTCTAGTAGCTAGATTTTTCACACCTCTCAACTGTTTAGGCTGTTTTTTTTTCTTTTTTACACTTTTATTTTAGGATGTCAATCTACAAACCTGGCCCACTTCATTCTGTAGTTCATATACTATCTAGTGAGAATGAATAGCTAGTTTGTAAGGGATAAAACTGAAAAACAGCTAAAAAGTTTCTTTTTTTTAAAATTAGAATTGTAGTATCCTTCTTTGCCCTTTCCTCTTTAGCCTCACTATTGTTCAAGTCTTGATAGTATTACATTACTTGCTTTTGGCATCATTTTTTGTTATTTGGGGGAGAAGGGGATTAAATTAAGGATGTTAGTAGAAAAAGAGAAATCCCAAGTCTACGTATGAGTTAATTTGGGAAAGTAATTCCCTATGTTTTTATTTCATGATTATGTTAGGGCCTAGTGCATCTTTTAACTAGATTTTTATTCTTAATATCCCCATGCTAATGTATTTCAAACATGTTCCATGCCCTAGGTCCAAAAGAGCTGCCTGTATGATAAGCATCCCTAAAGTCTATAAATCAGCCAATGAAAACTTGATAAGACTTCCAGAGGTTCAGAAAAAGTACCACTACTTCTGGGCCTGACTTGTGCTCAAGTAACTAGTCAAGCATTCCCTGGCCTAAAGCTTGCTTTCTGTTTCCACTATTCTATCTCATTTCTTTTATGATACTAAATAAAATCACCATTCACATTATGTCTTAATGTACCTTTGCCATGAATTGTTGATCAAAGATGACCCCCCTTTTAAATTGATGAACTTCAGTGTATATGGGACCTTGGTTTTTATGTTGGGGGGAGATGGGGGAATTTTGTTTTGATATTGTTTCTCTTTATGGAGATATATATGCACTCTTGCTTCCTTCCCAAGGATACTTTTGACTGATAGAGGCAGCTCTCAATGAAATGGTTGGCTCCCACTGTTGTGGAATAGGCTGTTTTGGGAGGAGTCATCACTTAAATATAACCTATAAATAAGAAATGGTAGAATTTCTAAGTTCCTTTTTTTATAAATCAGACCAAAGGGAACATTCCTCTCAAAAAAGTCCATCCTAAAATAGTTGCAAACAACAACTTTGTGTTAGGTATAACTTCTATGTGTATATCCATATGGCCTGAAAGGAAAATTCTTGGATGAGAATTTTTAGATTTAAGGTACAAACAATCTTCCTCAGCCTCCAAACCATCCTTTATTTCACTTACGAGGATAGCTCCAATAGTCCAGATCCTTTGATGAAAAAAGAATGAACTGAGTCAGGGACCAGGGACCAGGAATTATCTTCTTCCATGTGGAATAGGAACCCAGAGAAATATGGAGGAAGATCCTAGGAATAAGAATTTTCTCTACCAAGCTTCAGTATTCTTTTCAGCCCAGAATTCACTTTGCCTCTTGTGTCTCTACTTTTGATTGGTTGATTCCTCCCAGAATCTGAATTTTAAGAAAGTGCCTAGACCAACCATATTCACATTTTCATTCCTCTCCAGACTCTATAGACTTTCTCTACCATGCAACCACAAAATTTACATGCTCCATTCTTTCTATCTTTTTCCACCCTCTTTCAATTTTATTTCATGTGTCAACTTCCCTTATTAAAATTATAAGATACTTTAGAAAAAGGATTGTCTTTCTTGTTGCCTATATTTGTATTCCCATCATTTAGTACAGTGTCTGGCATAGTATAAATGTTTAATAAATGCCTACTGATTTGAATCATAAATAAACTGATAATACAGTGAACGAACATATGATTCTTCTAGTCTACATTAAGTAACTGCTTGGAAAAAACTCACCTTGGAAAAGCATTACACTCTCCTTCCACTTTTCTGATCCAGAAAAGATATGCCATCATCTGTCTTAGACAGCATCTTTATCTTATTTAAGAAAAATATAAAATATTAGGACAAAAATAAATAACATGTAGATCACGCTGATAAGTCCCTCAATCACTCAGATGAGTTTTAGGAAGGGCTACCAAAGAATATATCAGAATATATGTATATCAGATATTCCAAGGTATGAAGGATATCAGGATTATATGACTAACCGAATAGTAGAATAGATATCATCTGTAACCTTATTTTACCCCAAATTTCAAAAGAAAGGAAGACATCAGAACTGGGAACACACATATTCTGGTTTATCATTTCTGAAGTTCTTAGGCTGATTAACTATAGTATCTAAGATACTATATACTGCTTGTAGTTTAACTGCAAACACCTAATAAGTGTTCATCAGGTTGAGTACTCACCAAGGTTGACACAGAATCAGACCTAGTTCCTACTTCTCTAAACCCCAGATTTTAATTCATGTCCCTGGCCTGTGAGAAAAAAACCATAATAAATGCAAGTATACTTATTCTTTTAAGTTCTTGTCTTCCTGAATCATTTTGTTGTTCTACTGACACTGACTTTAGAAGGGACAAAAGAAAAGCTTTCAAACATGTGAAGGGATATAAAGTAGAATATGGAAGGATTTAAACTTGTTCTATGTTTTCCTGTAGCCTAGAACCCAAGAGCAATAGATAGAAATACTAAGAATTAGAACTGTCCCAAAGTGGAATATGCTGTTTGAGCAAGAAGTGACTTCCCCTCATTGGAGAGCTTTAAGCAAAAGATGTATGACTATTTATCACAAAAAAAAAAAAAAAAAAAAAAAAAAGATTTTCTTTCTAGTTAGCATAGGCCTGGATGACCACTTAGGTCCCTTCCAAATTTAAAATTCTATGATTTTTGTGAACTAAAAATATACCAAAAACTTGAGCAATTAGCAATATCCCCCATTAGTTTATTTGTCCCTCTCACTTTCTGTTGTTTTGAATGCTTCTGGAGAAGGTATTTAATCACTTTCTGCCTCAGTTTCCTAACTTGGATAATAATCCCTCCTTTCTTACTTCTTTCTCAAGAAAGCTGTGATAACCAAATGTACTAAAAGGTAAGACAATACTTAGAAGAGAATAAAAGTAACCATATAAATAAGGATTTTTTATTTATACAATACACTAAAAGCAGTGGGGGGTACAGAGAAGGAGGAGGAAACTCACCTGTTCTTGGGATGGGGGAAAGGAAGATGATCAAGTTAAGTAGAAGTGAATCTGAATATGCAGGGTGAAGGAAAGAAGAAAGATACCTAGATGGGAGACTAAAATGGCTTCCACCATAATAAAAAGTCTAAGAAGAATAGTTTTAGAGAACTCACAATATAAATTAATTTCAATTATATCACAGCTCCAGAACAGCATGATTTTCAGCAAAGATATATTTTACCTGGGTTTTTGATGAAAAGGGGATTGGGTAGTTTCACTGCAAAATTAGGTTTGCTTCTAAGAACAATAAATTTATGAAATAGGCCACAAACATGTCTTGTGAAGGCAAACACTGTAATGGTAGCTGATTAAATACACTCAGTCACTTACCTTTTGAGACAATCTCCCACAATAAAGTGAAAGAATAATGTCATAGGAAAGACATTGAAGAGACAGAAAGGATCCATGGGACAAGAATGATAAATGGAGAAGGAGGCTATATTACATTTGAAAGCCAAAAAAAGGAGGGGAAAGCTGAGATTACAGTAGTTGAAGAAAGGATGGTAGAAAGTAGAGATATGATTGAAGTTTTGAAGATGTTAAAGAAGATAGTAAAGGTCAATACAGATAAGCTTTGTGAAAAATAATGACAAACACTGAAATTTAAGGACACGTTCTAAAAATAAGTGGCAGACAGAAAGAGATTACTTTTTGTTGTTGTTCAGCTCAAAGAATAGAGAATCTCCGTATATGTTATCTATTTTTGAGTTAGTTTTATTTTTCAAATAATCAAAAGAAGGAAAGTTGTGGGAGCAGAAAGAATATCAATCATTCAAAAGTAGGTATGGATTGTAACCAGAATTAAAATATCAGTTCATTAAATTTTCCTAAGGCCACAAATGTTTTTCTTGGAAAACTAATGATAGGAGATCCTCGTAGCTATAGGTAATGTGCAGATGTGGTAGAAATTTTTATGAATTTTGTAGGGGACACAGATAAAAATAAAAATAAAAATAGATACCTTCAAGGAGATTATGATAAAAGTTCTAATAATGGGTACTTGACAAGAGCTGAATCACAAAAAAAAAAAATATGACATTCTACATCTCTATATGTGAAAGTTAATTTTCCCTGTTTTGAGGGGGGTTAGTGATAAAGGAGATATAAGGAATCAGCAGCTGAATTCAATCACATAACTATTTTGAAAATAATTAAGTGAATTTAATCCACAGTTAAATTAGAGACTGATGCTGTTTGAGTGGTCTAGATCAAGAGGTGCTTCTAGATTGTGGACAGGTAAAAGCTTTTAGTTTTCCCAAATTCTTGCAGCATCTCTCGTGTGTCTAGACCTCTCTATAGACAGAGAGTGAGACAAAAGGAGACCTTTTGTCAGTCCACAGCAATTTGTAAAGAATTGTGCATGAGCATAGAGCTCTAACAATAACCCAAGCCTGACCCGGGTGGCTTGGGTGTCCACTACAGAATAGGGAAAGAAAAAAAGGTCTTTTACCTTGTCCAGAGTTCTGGGATTTCCTGGTCCCACTATCTCTAAAAATAAAGTGTGACAAAAAAAGGCCTTTTGTCAGAGAACGCAAGTATTCTTCTGGGAGAATACTGCACCAACAGCTCAAAAACCAAACTGGTTCTGAGTGTCTAGATATTCAGGATTCCTGATCAGGGAACCATAAATATGATGCTGTTTGAGGGGTCTAGAAACCTAGTAGTCTAGAGGTTAATGGCTATAAGCAAATTATTAAGAATCCCTTTAAATCAGTTGCAGGTTTAGAAGTGAAAGAATTCACTCATTCCCAAATATTAGTTGCAAAATGAAAGTTTATTGTTAGATAGAAATCAGTTTACCCAGAAACTGACTTCTATAGTGGCAGATCTATGGAAAATGGAATTTTGCACTGAGAATGCAGTTCTCAGTGGACAGAAAGTCCTGGCAGCAAAAGGAGCTTCCAAGGTCTATCTGCAAAGACTTTAGATGATGGAAGTTTATTATATTGGGTATCTTAGTGGGGGCTGGGAAACCTGAGCATATCAGAACCAGTGGAGGCTGGGCAGCCCAAGCAAGTTAGAATGGAGGCTGGGACAAGCCTGGATCTCCTATTAGAATTCAAAGGGATGCTTTTTGACCAGGATTTGTAACTGAATCAAAGGCTGTGGCATCCTAGAAAGATAACTTCTCTGGGAAGGATATGCCCTCAGCCAAGAGGAGTTGGGAATCTGAAAGGAATCACAGATCAATAGGAAATATAGTTTCGTAAAGAGACCCCAACCCTCTTCAAGACCAGTTACTGTCTAACTTGTTATTAAGATAACCAGTTGCTTTAGCGTTTTTTTTTTTTTTAATGTTACACCACTTTGTGGATATAGATATGGTCTAATGAGAATACATAATAACAAAAGATATGTTTTTTTGAAGAAAAAAACTGTCTCCCAAAAATTTCTGTCTTAATTTATTAGGCCTAATATTTAGGTTACATGAGAATATATTATAAAACAGAAAAAATATATATATCAGTCATCTATTAGTATAGTAACAGATACAATAGAAATCCCTTCCCTTATATTGACTTGGATGGGGAGGAGAGGAGAAAGAGAATACAAAATATAAACACTCTATAACAGTTGCCATCAAACTCAGTTAAAGGATGAAATATAGTCAGCCTCTGACTAAAGACAATTGTATCCGTTCTTGAATAAATCTGTTAAATGAAATTGCCTAGGGCAGTTAGGTTTTTTTTTGTTTTGTTTGTTTGTTTTTTTTAACTCAAAGGAGCTTTCTTATCTTTCTTTTCTCCTCACTCCATTCACCAAAACCTTATTTTCTGTTTGTTTGCAGAGTAGAACTACAGAAATGCCCTCTCCTTTTGCTTCAACTTTACATATATAGTTCCAAAATCCAATAGAACACTTTCAAATACAAGAAACGTTAAGTGCCTATTATGTGCTAAGAACCATGCTAATTGCTTGTAATGCAAAGATATTGAAAACAGGAACTGCCCTCAGTATCCCAGGAACCTAGGTTCTATTGGGGAAGCAAAATGGACAGAGATAAGTTATATACAAAATACATTTTCTTTGTATTTTGAGGGGGGTTGAGGAGGGAAAAGGATACACTAAAAATGGGAAAGATCAGCCTTTTATATTGAAATAATTGAGTGTTACATTATATGTTTATTTAATAGAGGTGATAAGTAAACTCCTTGAGGAATTTTTTTTAATTTGGTTTAGTAGCCTCAGCCCCTACAATTTTTGTTATATTTGTAATATTGTAATATTTGTATAACAAATATTACACTTGATAAGTGTTTTAAACTGCATTAATGATGGATTCCATAACAATGCAATGAATCCATTTTTAAAAATTAAGAACATTTTAAATAGATGTTGTTATTATTCTTCATACTCAATGTCAGAACTAAGGAATGAAAATCTTTCAGAATATATTTAGCACAAGAAATTAAAACCATGGAATGACAAGAGAATCTGCATATATCATCCCTGTCATACAATATGCCATTAAATTTGTTCAAATGATGATTTCAGTGAGCCTATGGAAGATGATCCTAATTACTTTTATTGAATTAGAAAACACACCAGGATTGTCATTTGCTCTGCTGAATAGAAAACACAGAGGAATAATAAATAAGAGGAATAATAGCAAGATAGTTGCCTGACTCATTATTGTTTCTCTCTGAATTCCATTGAAATTTAAGATAAAATGAAAGAGAATAACAACAACAACAATACTAAAATGTGTGTGTGTGTGTATGTGTGTGTGTCTATGTATGTATGTATATGCACAGAGAGAGAAAGAGAAACAGAGAGAGAGAGAGAGAGAGAGAGAGAGAGAAACAGAGATCTAGTAGAAGAAATTAAATCCATTTGTTACCAAGAAAAAAATAGCAGCATTGTCATCCTTTTCTGCTTTTATTCAATTATAATACCAAAAAATTTACTTTGCTTTTATATGTCTGCACAATGATCTATGGAATATTAAATAAAAGAAAATAGGAAAAAGGTGACTTGTTCCAGGATAATTTCTATCAGAACTCCATTGGAAAGATGAGAATGAGATAATGATAAAAAATAATAATGAAGCAAGAGGTTGAGTGTTTCTTATCTCGGGATGGATGGCACAATTCAAATTCCATCAGAATTCTATCAGAGACTGAGAATTCAAACAATGGTAACAGCAATAATAGTACTGATAAAGATGTCTATGGTTTACAAAATCCTTGCCTAAGAATAACCATGTGAGGTAATTTAAATGGTATTATAGTTATTTTATAGATGTGAAACTTAAAGGCCTAGCAATGAACATATAATTCATGTCTGAAGTAGAAATCAAAGTCAGTTATCCCAATTCTGAATTTAGCATTTTAATTATTAAGATATAGTACAGTCTTTATAACTATATTTACTCACATTTACAGTAGCAATAGAACATTGAAATTAAGAACAATGCAAAAGTATATGACTAAGCCTATTAATCATGTTTTAAGGGTTATTTTATTTCTTAATTGACCACTTTTATATATATTTTAAGCTGGGTCCCTCTATATCACCCAAATTATGAGTACAATGCAGGGGTTACTCATAGCCTCAATAAAATCACCAGAGCTTTGGCCTACTTCATTTTCTGACCTAGAATGGTTCAATTTTCATTAGGCAGGCTCATCTATAAAATTAGCAGGAGAATGGAATGATACACCACTCTAGTATCTTTGCCCAAAAAACCCAAATGGTCTCAGAAAGAGTCAGATAGTGTTGAAATGACTAAACAATAACAACAATTTTAATGAGACCTCAAATTGTCACAGCCCATTGTAGATCAGAACTCCTCAATTCATGAATTCTGACAGTCTCAGCATCCTTAAAAGCTGGGATTACAGATGTGTAAACCACACCCAGATATATTCTTCTTAAGATTGATCCAACTACCTTATTCTTAGACTCTCAATGTTAATGTGTTGGAGTAGAAAAAGCAGAAGCTCTCTAGTATGATGACTTGGGTTCAAATCACCCTTCTAACTACTGAGATGACTCTTCTCTTAACCTCTGCGAACTTCCCTTTCTTCATTTATTAAATTTAGGGATTGGAATAACAATTCTGAATCTGTAATGCTATGAATAGAAGTTCCCTAAAACTAAACTTACCATTTTCCCTTGACATCAGTCCTCCATTTATGTTGTCATTTCTAGCATTGGTATGACAACCTGGATTTAGAAACTCCCCCTCCACCAAGTAACATAGTCAACAAGTTTTGTCAATTATTTCTTTTCAGAATCTCTCATATCACATGATTGCTGGAATTATTCATACATAAAATTCCCTGGATCTTCCCTTTACATACCATCCTGCTAGTTACAAGTGATATTTAGACAAAATTTAGGCAAACAATGAATTAGAAAGAAGTTATCATATGCCTATTGTGAGCCAGAAAGGTATAAACACTATGTATTTCCATTTGAACATGAATTCATACGAACTGAAACAGGAGTTTTTACTCCTTTTGTAGTTGAAAAATCCCCATCAATATATGGGGGAAAGACATTTAACAGCAGTTAGGATTACAATTGAGTACTTTCACTTTTTAGGCAAGGCTGCTGCACTCTCACCTTTTCCTATTCAATGGAAAAATGATACACCACGTGGGTAGAACAGATACACCAGTATGGGTAGAACAGTAGTCCTTAACAAGTGATAAAATTCAGGCCTTAGTAAATATAGTGCAAGAGCAACTTGACCAAGGACACTTACAACCTTTTCTAAGTCCTTGGAATTCCCCTGTATTTGTTGTAAAAAAGAAATCTGGAAAATGGAGGATGTTGATTGATTTAAGAAAAGTAAATGAGCAAATGGAAGCTATGGGAACTCTTCAGCCTGTACTTCTATTTCCTACTCAATTGCCTAGAGAATGGCCTCTTTGGGTTATAGACATTAAGGATTGTTTCTATTCTATCCCTATAGATAAGGATATGAAAAGATTTGCCTTTTCAAAGTCCAGCGATAACTTAGCTGAGCCTTATAAAAGATATGAATGCATAGTTTTGCCACAGGGAATGAAAAATAGTCCTACTATGTGTCAAATGTATGTTGTTGCTGATCTTACTGCAGTAAGAAAAGCATTTCAAAAAGTAATATTGTTACATTATATGGATCATATCTTGGGATGTGTGCATGTTTACAAAAGATCATAGAAACACTAAGAAACTATAAATTGCATATAGCTGCAGAAAAAAATAAAAAACATGCTCCTTTTCAATATTTAAGATACGAAGTATACCCTAAGGTGCTTACAGTATAAAAATTGTCCTTAAGAACAGAGAAGCTAAACACTTTAAATGATTTTCAGAAATTGATAGGAGATATCCAATGGATGCATCCAGTGTTAGGCTTAACTACCAATCAGTTGCAACTTTTATATGACATTTTAAGGGGAGACACTGCTTTAAACTCACCATGCCAGCTTACAAAAGAAGCTCAAGAGGCTTTGAGAGAAGTTGAACTGGCTTTATCCAATGTGGTTGAAAGGGTTACTCAAAAACCCTTGAAAATAATAAGTTTTTTTCTACAAAAGAGGCACCCATAGCAGTCTTTCATCAAGGGCACAGTGTAATAGAGTGGTAACTCTATTACCCAGCACAACCAGAATAAAGCCTTACTCCTTACCCAGTGCTTGTGGCTAGAATCTTATTAAAGGCCATTAAGTGAGCAGTACAATTACCTGGGATAAAACCTGACAAGATGTAAACCTTTTATACCAATGCACAAATTAATGTATGCTGTGAAACCATCTCAGAGTGGCAAATTTTATTGGCCACAGCTCCAAATTTTACACGGGTCTCCATTAAAGATAACCTGGCTATCACATAATCGGTAATAGATTTTTGAAGAAAATATTTCTAAGGTTCCTTTTAAAGGACAAACTATCTTTACAGATGCATCCAAACATGACATTTATACTGTATACTCTCATGATTTAACTATAAAGAAAGTAGTCAGAACTACTTTTCAGTCCACTCAGCAGAAGGAATTGTATGCAATCATGCTAGCTCTTATTTTTTATCCAGGAGATATAAATATAATATTTGATTCAGCCTATTCAGTAGGTGTGGTACAAAGAATTGCCACAGCCCAATAAAATTTTCAGCTTCTAATATATATCTGCTCTTTAAGGAACTTCAAGAGCAAGTGAGAAAGCATCCAGGTAAGATTTATATCTTGCATGTCCACTCTCATAGTGAACTTCCAGGTCCCATTTTTGATGGTAATTCAAAGGCAGATAGCCTTCTAACCATGTTAGCCAATACTCCTTTATTTCAGGAAGCCCAAGAATCTCATTCTAAATATCATCAGTTTGCTTGAGCTTTATGTTTATAATTTGGGATAACAAAAGAGGAAGCTAGGAGCATAGTAAAAATCTGTATAGCTTGCCTTCCTTTCCACACTCCTACGCTCTCTCCAAGGAAGAACCCTCTTGGTTTGAGACCCAATGAAATTTGGCAAATGGATGTGACCCATTATAAATCTTTTCATCGTCTGTCTTTTATCCATGTTGTGGTAGATACCTTTTCAGGATTAACTTTTGCCATACCAGCAACAAAAGAAATAGTCCAAGTGGTCACTGGATTCCTCATCCAAGCATTTGCAATTATGGGTATGCCACAAGAAATAAAAACAGATAGTGGACCTACATATACTTCTAAACATTTTGAACATTTTTGTGCACAGTATAAAATTTTACACACCACTGGTATACCCTTTAATCCTCGAGGTCAGGCAATTGTAGAGAGAAGAAACAAAGACATTAAGATGCTCCTCCAAAAACAAAAGAAAAGGGGAGCCACGGGTAACCCTAGAGAACTTCTAAATTTAGCTCTCTATACTATTAATTTTTAAATTTTCTATAAAGATGCATTAGCTCCAGCAGACAGGTTTTATAACCCACCATAAGGACAGCATCCAATGAGAGCAGCTCTATTATCTTTAGATAATCACCGGATGATGTGGAGAGATCCAGAAAGTGGTTGAATGGAAGGGACCAGAGAGGTTAACTGTTTGGGGGAGAGGGTTTGCTTGTATCTCTACAGATGGAGAAGGAATCAGATGGGTACCAACAAGCATCTTGAGAGAGACAGAAAAAGAAAAAAACCTCAAAACAAAGGAAAAGACCTAAAAAACATCTGATACTGAAAGAGCATGGCTGATAATAAGACTGTTACAGAACTTCAAAACAAGCAGGAATCATTGGATCTCCTGAGATAAAAAAATTGTTGATAAGACTGTTGCAGAACTTCAAAATCAGCAGGAAACATTAGATTCCCTGAGACATGATAAGAAAGATACAGGATTTCAAAATCTGCGGAATCATTGGATTCTCTGACATATGAACATGAATTAATGGACAATAGATTGGTTTTGGACTATTTCTAGGACTTATGGACATGTATAATTCCTCATATTGATTCATGTTTGTTACATCACTACTAGCCTATGTTACTAAGTGCTTTTGTAATGACTCCCATGTTGATGAATTTATGTATATCTGTTTCAAGTGAGACCCTTCAGAAACCTGCTTCTCAGGTTATATTCCCCATTTTCCTTTGGTTTTCATCTCCCTTCCTGAGACATCAGAGAAGGCATGATCACCTCCTTTTTTAGTGTTTTTGCCCCTTTTGTGAGGAGTCAGGGAAGGTGTGATCACCTCCTTTTTGGGGTTCTCACCTCCCTGAGAAGTCGGGGAGGGCATGACCACCTATGTTCTAAAACAAAAGAAAGCAGGAGATGTTATGGGCCAGAACGCTGAACTTGAAACAAGGATTCTTACAAGCTGCTAACTCAGTGGAATTGATGATACAATGGTTATCTAGTTTAGCATGATGATTAATAGTTCTCTAAATTCAGTATGATTGATTTAATCTTAAAACAAGTAATTATTTCCTAGTGATATAATGATTGGTTTATGCTCAGTGTAGAGTATATAAGCTAGGATTCAGAACCAGAGAAGACAGAGGACTGGAGGTGGGAACTGAAACAGAGTCAGCAAGATTCATTTCCATCTTCATCAGCCTCTTGGTGATTAGCCTGTCCTCCTGCTCTGCCCACTGAGACCAAGGCTTGTCTGAAAGGCTCTTCAGAAAGCTGGCCCGGGCCCCAGGCAATGAAACTAGATTGTGAAGGAGATAATAAAGAATTTGTACTTTAACACCTGGCTATTCTTGTGGTGATTGCTGAACTGAAACTGAAGGATGCTCCAAAATCTCCAGAAAACAAAACAAGAACATTACACTATGTCCTCAAGGAGCTTGAACTTTATCAAGGAGAAATGTGAGTATATAAGAATATATATTTACACAAGAATTCACTTACTTTAATATAGATTTGGGTTTGCTTAACAAAAGATTTATTCATATAATTTGAAAAATAAATCTGATAATAAAATAGCTTATATACAAGCCTTTTTCAATAAATTATCATTCCCCATACATGAGCAGTATGGTCTCTTGAATAGAATAGAATGACTAAGCTTCAGAAGAGCTTAGTTAAAGCCTTTCCTTTAACAGAGGGATTCTTAAACTAGGATCCATACACAGATCTTTTTTAGGGAGTCTGTGAATTTAATTGGGGAAAAGTATGACTTTATTTTCAAATGTTTTTGTTCTTTCTGTAAATTCATGCATTTTATTTTGCTCGTTTATAAACATTATTCTAAGAAAAGGTCTACAAGTTTCATTAGGCTTTCATAAGGATGCATAACACAAAAATGGTTAAGAAGTCCTGCTCTAACATATACAGCTTTGACTTTGACTTTGAAAAAGCTACTTAAATCCTGACTGCCCCCAGGTCATTGGGTAAGACTCTAACTTGTAGAGCAGCAACTATAAATTCAGCAGGTCTTCATTGGTACAAAGAATGTCCTAGAGTTCCTCTCACCAAAGCAATCATAGGTCTTTGGTAACAGAGATCACAGCTGTGCACCTCCACATTTAGCAGGAGTTTGCATCCTAATGGGAAATACATCAACTGTAAGAAATGGTGTTCGGGAAAGGAAGTTGTGTTCTAAAATCTAAGCAGTCACAGGCATTTGACCTAGAGCATTAGGTCAGTAGTATCAAAGATTCTCTACCAACAGTGGTAGTATTAATTTGATTATTGTTTCCAGAGCAAGAAATGAAGAATCCAGGTAAGTTGTATGACATATAGGGAAATAATAAAGATATCACCATGAGGTAGACCCTGCTGTTTTGGTGGGTGGAGGAATGGAATATGAAGCATAGTGTAAGGCCAGATGCATAAAGTACGTAGTCAGGACAACTCAGTCTAACCCGGGCAATGTCCCAAATTAAAGTGATTTATATACTTCAGAGGGAATAGAGAAGTATATCAAGGACTCTATGAGTTCAGGTCATCTGGTGAGGGTAAAGGGAAAATTATCAGAACTTGATAGGGGAAAAGAAGGAAGAAGAATGCTCCAATCTGTCTTCTGTCATAGAGAAGGGAAGCAATATAGGTCAACCAAGTCTAATGTTTCAGAAGAAGCAGACTGCAGACAGAATATGTAACCACTGATCACAATTCATTCAATAAACAAAAAATTGTCAATAACCATTATAAAGCACCAACTGTATGTTTGGCAATGTGCAAAGCACTGGCCATATAAAAAAAGTTAAAATGCAGTTTTGCTCTCAAGGAATTCAGTCTATTGGGGTAAACAACATGAAAATAATTATGTACAAACAAGCTAGTTTGGAGTCCTCTTCTCAGGGGGTTGGTCAGTCTAGGCAAGGGGGAAAAAAACTACTTAGGACTGAGGAAATGCTATTCTATTTTCTCCAAGTCAAGAGACTAGGATGGATACATGATGAAATAATCTTACTCCTTTTTTTTCCCATAGGAGGCTGGAAATCTGGTAGAAAACAAGGTAAGATAGAGTGGCATCTTTTCCCTTACCTTAAGAAGCAAATCATCCCAGGAAAAACTTTCTAGAAGGTGACAGGATAGAACACATAATCATTGCTTCTAGTAAATCGTAAAAAATAACTCTCTAACTACAACAAGCAGGTGGGAGGGATAAACTTTGGGCTTTCCTTCCACTTATCCACCATTTCTAACAATTAACTATTTCAATTTCAAGTGCCTTCTTTTTTCCCTTCCCAATATTCACTTCTAAGGGGGAAAATCCCTACCTGTTTTCTGGTGCTTAAAATTCTTTTCAATGGAATTCTAAGACTTTCATTCCATATTTAGAGATGATGTTTAAATACTTGGCTGAGATAACATTTTCACAGTAACTCATTACAGGATAATTAGTCAATCAATCAAAAGTGTAAAAGTAGAGATCAGAGGATTCATCATTTTGATAGGCATCAGAAAATTAGAGGGCAGGGTACCTGGGATGGGAGAAAAAGTAATAATAAGTCCTTAAAGATATAAAAGGGTAAAGAAAAACTAAATTGGGAACACATTTAAAAGGTCTCTGATTTATTTAACTATGAACATTCAGATAATAGCAGTAAGTGGAAATACTTTTGTCCTGCACCCCTGTACACAGAGATTTGAGCAGCAAGAATATTTCTAGTGAGATCTATGAAACACACCAAAAACAATTTAGATTCATTTGAAAAGGGCTGTTTTTGGTTAGTTATCATTAAAATGCTCAGTCATTAACTTGAGAGTATCATTTACTTTAGTGATTTACCTGCTTCAAGAAAACTTTGGTTAATTATATATGTCTAAATGTATTTCTCTTCCATAAAATGAAAGAATCAAATCCTTGATAAAAAAAAAATCCCATCAGAGAAATCTAACCTCAAAGTAAACAAAAAAGTTAATGAAGTGAATAGAATTTTAGAAAAGTGAGGTATAATAGACATTTGGAGAAAATTAAATAGAGATTAAGCCATTTTTTCAGTGGCATCTACATGGCATCTACACAAAAACTGACCATGCTACCAACAAAGCCCAGTAGCCAGAGATAGAAAATACCATTTAAAATAACTTAGGTGATACAAAATATTTAAGACTCTACCTTCCAAGCCAAAGCCAAGTACTATATGAACAAAATTACAATACTTTTCACACAAATATAGTTAGGTTTAAAAAATTGGAAGAATAGTAAGTGGATTGGCTGAGCTGCTATAATAAAAATGACAATTCCACCTAAATTAATCTACTTGTTTAGTGCCATACCATACTGTCAAGTAATTACTTTGTAGACCTAAAAAAAATAATAACAAAATTCATCTGGAAGGACAAAAGATCAAGAATTTCAAGGAATTTAATGAAAAAAATGCAAACAGAAGTGGCCTGACTTTACCCATCATAAAACTATATTATAAAGTAATCATCAAAATCATTTGTTACTGGCTAAGAAATAGAATAGTGGATCAGTGGAATAGGTTAGGTTCATTAAATACAATAATCAAGGATTATTGTAACCTAATGTTTGATAAACCCAAAGACTTCAATTTCTGGGATAAGAACTCATTATTTGACAAAAAAAAATTGTTGGGAAAACTGGAAAATAGTGTGGCAGAAACTAGATACTGACCAGCATCTAACATCCTAGACCAAGATAAGGTCAAAATGTGTTCGTGATTTAGAGATAAAGAGTGATACTAAAAGCAAATTAGGACAATAAAGAATAATCTGCCTGTCAGAACCCTGGAAAAAAGAAGAACTTTATGGACAAAGAAGAACTGGAGAACATTTTTAAATGCAAAATGGATCATTTTGATTATATTAAATTAAAAAAGTTTTGCACAAACCAAACAAATGCAGCCATGATTAAAAGGGAAGCAGAAAACTGGGGGAAAAAATTTACAGCCAGTGTTTCTGATAAAGATTTCATTTCTAAAAGATGTAGAGAATTGACTCTGATTTCTAAAAATTCTCCAATTGAAAAATGGTCAAAGAATTTGATGTTTAAATGATATGAACAGATAATTTGAGATGAAGAAATTAAAGCAATTTCTAGTCATATACAAAATGATAAGAACATTGATCAGAGAAATGGAAATTAAGACAACTCTGAGATATGACAGGAAAAGGTGTTGATAAATGTTGGAAGGGATGTGGGAAACTTTAGAAACTAATGCATTGTTGATGGAATTGTGAAAACATCTAACTGTTCTTGAGAGTGATTTGGAACTCTGCCCACAGAGCTTTAAATTGTGCATACTCTTTGATCCAGCAATATCTCCACTGGGTGGGTATCCCAAAGAAATCATAATAGAGTAAAATGAATCCACATGTGCAAAAATGTTGATAGCAGCCTTTTTTAATTGGCAAGGAACTGAAAATTGAATGGATGCCCATCAGTTGGGGAATGACTGAATAAGTTTTGGTATACAAACATAATAGAATGTTATTGTTCTATTAAAAAATGATCAGCAGGCTGATTTCAGAAAATCCTAGAAAAACTTACATGAACTGAGAAGAACCAGGAGAACATTATGCACAGTAACAACAACGTTATGTGATGATCAAGTGTGATGGACTTGGATAGGTATAGCAATGAAGTGATTCAAGGCAATTCCAATAGAATTGTGATGGAAAGTGCCATTGGTGCCTAGAGAGAGAACTACAGAGTCTGAATGTAGATCAAAATATAGCATTTTTACTTTTTTGTTGTTGCTGTTTGTTTGCTTTTTTCTCATGATTTTTTTTTCCTTTTGATCTGATTTTTCTTGAACACCATGACAAATAAGGAAATATATTTAGAAGAATTGTATGTTTAAACTATGTTGGATTGCTTTCTGACGGAAAGGAGTGGAAGAGGGTAGAAAGGAAGAAAAATTTGGAACACAAGATTTTGCACAGTGAATATTGAAAACTATCTTTGCATATATTTGGAAAAATAAAATACTATTAAAAATAAAATTTAGAAAAAGAATTCTATCAAGATTCTATGGAGGGTAACTGAACACTAAAGCAAGAAGAAGCTATAATCACTCAATACTAATTAAGAATTCCTTGAATAAACATCAGAACCTCATAGTTAAAAGGAACGTTAGAAGCCTTATGATTCAACAATGTTCTAGAAGTAGCTCTAATTATTAAAAAAAAAAAAAAAACATTTCTTTACATCAAACCCAAATCTATCTTTTTGACTCTTCTCCCCATTGCTCCTATTTTGTACTCTAGGGGATCAAGCAGATCATGTCTAGTTCCTCAGCTGTATGACAGTCCTTCAAATATTTAAAGACAATTATAATTTCTCCTAAGTTTTCTCTTGTCCAAACTAAGCAGTCCTAGTTCCTTCACCTAGTACACCTATGGGAAGACTTTGAGACTTTTCTCCAATTTGGTCCCACCTCTCTGGAAGTTATTTTTTGCTGTTTTTTTTTTTTTTAACAGACAACATACATACATACATACACACATATTATCCTATATATTCTAAATTGTGACACCCAGATATGAACTAAGGATTCTTATGCAAGCAAGCAGGCCAGAACAGTTTTCAAGCTTCTTCTATTTGTCAGAAATTGTGTTGGCCACTGGGAATACAAGAACTTAAAGAACCTTTATATTCATGAAGTTTATTTTCAAATGGGTGAAGCAGTATCAACAGTCAAAAGGCATATTTAAAAGAAAAGAAATTGGTGGGGGGAGGAGAGAAGGAAAGGCACTAGAATCTGGCAAGGACTAGGGAAAGAACAAGATAAAGGATGAATCTTTAACAAGGTTAGTTCTAAATTGTACTCAATTTAGATCTTTTCACAACTCCGTCAACAATGCATTAGTTTCTCAGATTTCCTACATACCCTCCAACATTTATCAACACTTTTTTTCTGTCATCTTAGCCAATCGGAGAGATGTGAAGTCATATCTCAGAGTTGTCTTAATTTCCATTTCTCTGATCAATAATGATTTAGAATATTTTTGGCTATGACTAGAAATGGGTTTAATTTCTTCATCTAAAAGTTGTCTGTTCATATCATTTAAACATCATATCTTTTGACAATTTTTCAATTGGAAAATTTTTAGAAATTGGAGTCAATTCTCTACATATTTTAGGAATGAAGTCTTTATCAGATACACTGATTGTAATTTTTTTCCAAGAAAGAACTAAGGATTGAGGGAATTCCCAAAATGTGGGACAGACAGTACTAAGGTACAGAGATAGAAAATGTCATGTGTGAGAAACAATAAAAAGGCCAAATTGACCAGACAAGGTTAGCAAGAGAGAAGTAGTGAACAAAATTAAAAATAAACAGAAATTATTGGGGAGTGGAGAGTCCTGACATGATTTCATCTTTGCTTTAAGGAAATCACTTTGGCTGTTGTATGAAGCATATCGTTGAAAGAAATGAGACAAGGTAACTAATTAGAGAGTTAATGTATTGTAGTCTGAACCGAACCAAGTATGACAGGACTATTATCTCCTTCAATCTGGACACTAAACCTCAAAATTAGGCCTATAATCACATTAGCGTTTTTGACCACAATATTATATTCATATAAAACTTTAAATTCACTAAAACCCTCATATCTTTCCTCAAATGAATTACAATATAGGTATGACCACCAAGATTATATTTGTGGAATAATTAGTCAACTCAAAATTAAGACTATGCATTTATCTCTACTATATATCATATGGATTAGATTTAGTCCAATGCTCTAATTTGTCATTAATTTTTAAATCTTTATATTCTCTACCTAAAAGTAAACTAGTTCTCCTGGCTTTGTATTGTTTGCAAATTTAATAAGCAAACCATATATGACTTTATTTAAGTCATTGGTAACATATGGCCAGAAACAGATCCTTGAAACCTTCTTCTAGAGTTCTATTTTTCAAAGGTAAATTTAATCACTAATGGTGATTCTTCTGCCATGGGCATTTGACTAGTCCTCGTTGGTTTGCTGTTATTTAATTTACATGGTGTGGTAGGCAGGCAAATTTTTGGTGTTCTTTGAAATAAAATAAAGTAATTATATATTTAAATGTGTCTCTTATTATTTTGATTTGGTGCTTGAATATTCTATCATTAGTTATTTTCTAAAGATCTTTCATAAGATACATGCTTTAAAATTTAGGGAAAACAATTGGTATTGGTACTTTCATCATTTCAAAGTATCCATATTCTTTTACCACCCATTAATTCCTCAGAACTCTAAACAATGGTAAGTCACTAAATCTGAGCAGTAACCCTTCACCTTTCCCAAGCTCCTTCTCCAATCAAAAATTATTCTAAGCTTTACCTCATTCCTAAAAAAAGAAAACAGTTCTGAAGAACTGTTGACAGAAGTTCATAATATTTTATGGAAGGTATCAACAGAAAAAAATTCCAAATACAAAGAAGACCAAGAAAACAAAATAGCTTTCTGATGAAGCTGTAAAAATTTAGGGAGCATTGCCAACACTAAGGCTGGTGGATTTTTAGCTATTTAATTAACTTAATTTAATTAAATAGCTATTTAGCTATTTAAAATCCTAAAAGATGAAGCTGTTGAAATGCTGCATTTAATATGCCACCAAATTTGAAAAAATTCAGCAGTGGTCAACGGATTGGAAAAAAAATCAATGTACATTTCAGTTCTAAAGAAGAGCAATGCCAAAGAATCTTCAAATAATCAAATAATTATACCCATTTCATGACAGAAAGATTATGTTTAAGATTCTTAAAGCTAGACTTCAGCAATATGTGACAGAGAATTACCAGAAAAATAGGATGATTTTAAAAGAGGGAGACCAACTAGAGACCAAATTGCTCACACACTAGATTATAGAGGAAGTAAGGGAGTTCCAGAAAAAAAAATCTACTTCTGCTTCATTTACTTCACTGCAGTCGTTGACTATGTGTATTATAACAAAATGTAGCAAATTCTCAAAGAGATGGGAGTACCGGATCATCCTGTTTCTTGAGGAACCTGTATGCAAACCGAGAAGTAATAGAACTACTACTATTACACCTGATTAGTTTAATATTTGAAAAGAAGCATGACATTATTATTTTATTTTATTCATGCAGAATACATCATACAAAATGCCAGATTAGATGAATCAAAAGTCAGAATTAAGAGTGCTGGGAGAAATAGTAACAGAAATCAAAGAGGAATTAAGAAACCTCTTGATGAGAGCAAATGAGGAAAGTGTAAAAGTTGGATTGAAACATAACATGAAAAAAAATTACTATATTATATATACTTCCCTTCACATACTTAATGCTACACTCAAACTGGCACATGGCAGTTAGAAATATCTCCAAATTTACAAATCTCACATTACTTTTGAATTACTGCAATTCAGTTTTACTCATAAAGTGCTTTCTTTGGTGAAGGCATGCCATACTGGGCAGTTCTGTGCCAGTGTCTCACATATTTCACAATTAATTCCAAAGTTCTTCAGAGGGATTTAGGTGGTACAATGGATAGAGCACCAGCCCTAAAGTCAGAAGGACCTGAGTTCAAATCTGACCTCAGACACTTGATACTTCCTAGCTACATGACCCTGGGCAAGTTACTTAGCCCCAATTGCTTCAGCAAAAAATAAAAACAAACAAATAAATAGAGAGATAGATAGATACATGAATGAATGAATAGATAGATAGATGGATGGATAGATAGATAGATAGATAGATAGATAGATAAACAAATAAATAAAGTATACATCAGCCTCACCGTTTATATTTACATCCCTGGAAAAAAAAAAAACTGCCAAGGTAAATTAATTTATCCACAATCATTTCTGCAAAATCCTAATGAAACTTTTTCTTTCCATTGAAATCTTCTACACAACTGTTTCTTTCAGCTTCCTTGCTTTTCTGAACCATAATGGCAGTCCAGTGTTGTATTAGGAAAAATGTGACTTGGATTATTCTCTAGTTGCTTCATGCATCCCAATAATATTATAAGATCTTCAAAAAACAGGGTTAGATTTTTTTTTGTATGCCATGTTCTATTAAGCATTGGTTTGGTAATATAGGAAGTGATCAATGTGGATATTTTAAATTGATCTATACAAGCAGCATTAGAGTTCACATTGTTTCCCCTTACTTCCTTACCCCTAGATACATTTTACAAATGAGACTCAAGAGGCACTTGAGTTAGTTCTAAAACTCAGAAAACCATATCTGGGCTCCTAAGTTTTGCTTTAGACTCTTTAATTATCTCTCAATGGCTTATTGAGTTGGAAGAAAATATGAGGGAATTCAACACATCAATGCATGGAAAAGCAAAAAAAAAAAAAAAAAAAAAGTTAAGAAAAGTTATAAGTATCACTGTAAAATAAATCTCTAACAATTTCTCTATAAGCATTATTAGACTGAAAAGTAATAAAGAATAGTGAGGGGAAACACTCATACTGGGTCAGTTCCCAACATCGATTTTAAAAATCCCATAATTACACATATGACAGATTTAGTTAATCACTAATAAGAGGAAGGTGATTTCCAGGCAGTCCTTAATAATATAAATATAATGTGATGTGTGATACACACACACACACACACACACACACACACACACACATATATATATAATATATTTATACATACCCATACAAATATACATATATATGTATATTTATTAAGATATATATGCATATATATGGACTTTATAATATAAAATAGAAAATCATGCATAAAAGCAGTTCAATAGAAGGATCAATGGTATGACAGGAAAGAGAATGATCTCCTAGCTGTTTTGATCAGGAAAACATTATTGAGCAAGTGGTAAGAGAGCTAGATCTGAAGAAGAAAGATGACCTTGAGTGAAAATAGTAGGGTAGTAGTTCACCACATGCATAATTAGGTGGTATGTTTAAAAGCATGAAGGCTGGAGATAACAGAACAAAAAGATATCAAGCAGTCCAACTTTGCTAAAACATGGAATGCACAAAAATTAACAAGAAAAGATTAGAAAAAAGACTAGCATAATTTCAAATTATGTAAAATTTTGGTGACATGACTACTTTGATATTTTGATAGATGTAAAATTGCTCCAACATGGGGGTAGTATCCCCTTCAATAATGCATATCACAATTTATCTATTCTTTTTCATACTTTGAAATTTTGGTTCACAACTTCCCTTATATTTTCCAAATGAGATTAATCCAACATGCTAGGTTCTTCCTAAAGTTATTTTGACATTGAGTAGAGGCAATGGGTCATGGAGTATGTCTATCATTTATCCCTCACTCCAGCAACATAATGAACTCATGTTTTTAGTCATCCATCTTTCTGATGGCATCCTTTCTGAAAAAGAAGCAGCATGATTCTTGTTTGGCATAGTGCTACACATAAACCATATCTACCATGTATTTTTCTAGAATATGGAATATTAAATATGAAATTATACCCATAGCATGAGATACCAGGACTAAGAGTTTATCAGCTACTTAAAAAAAATTTAAAGAGTCATCCTAGGCCTTTGAGCATTGTATCATGTATTCTGCGGGTCATTGATTAAATTGAGAGTTGTATGAGCAATAAATGGACAGGGAATACACTGAAGTCCGAGAGACTCATTAGAGAATATATAATGTATTAAAAAACTTATTGGCAGTGTAATATTGCAAAAATGTCAATAAGAATGATCACTGAGAAGTGACCATTTGCCAAAAAAAAAAAAAAATAGGTCATTTGGGATCTTGAAAGAAGTTTCAATAGTGTGGGAGAGACAGGTGTTAGATTGCAATAGTGTGAGAAATGAAGAGGTGGTGATGAATTAGAGACATTAAGTTTAGACCATTTTTTTTTAAGATTAGTAGTGACAGGGAGGAGAGAAATGTTTGTGTGAGAGAAGGAATAGAGAAGGAGAGATTAAAGTTGAGACAAAAATTGAACAGAAGGTGATTCATAAAGCAAGATACTAGAGAAGCTAAAAGAAGGGGAAAAGGAAAAAGAGTTAGTATGGATACTAAGGAGAACTACTCCCTTCTTTGAGACAAGATAAGATGTGGGAGAATAAGGCATAGAGATCATATGCAAAGGGAGATAAAGGAACTTGTATCAGATAATAAATCTCAGCAAAATAAGGTGGAGTAAGATTATCCCCTGAGAGAAAAGTTGATATTGGTTTCTTAGGCAGGGATGCTTCCTATGCTTCATATCACTGCTAGTGAAAAAAGGGAGCCAATGGTTCAGGAATTTTGACATTTTAAACCCTCATCAAGGTACAAAGGATTATAGTATCATAAATGAAAGATTTGAACTTGGAAGGAATCTTACAGGCTATATAATCCAGCCTTCCCCTTATTTTGCAAGTGAGAAACATGAGAGGTCTTACTCTGTCTTGTAGAAAATAGCTGTGAACACTAGCACCTAAGTCATCTAACCTCAAATCCCATATTCTTTCCACTACACCATATTGATCCCATGCTAACAGAATGTTTCTTAGCAGAAAATGTTAGGAGTCTCTGTTTCTGGTCGTACTTCTCTTTCTAATGGAAGAGCAAATTTTGTTGTTAGGATGTGGCAGCACCAAGTAGATTATATATTTACAAGATAAGTTTGGGGTTCAATCAATTACTGTAGATTTTCTGGCAAAAGATTATCTAAAAATGGAAGACATTAGAAATCAAATATCATGTCTCTTGCTAGGCAAGACAGAAACACGTAGTCCATAGACAGAAACTATGTTTTCCTGTCTTCACATAAAAGGTCACTATAATGTCAGCACATATAGATGGAAAAAATTCATTTTGAATATCATCAGGCATGCATAGAGGTATTTATGATTGGCAGATGATAAATAATGGCTGTCAGTGAAGCTGAATGATTGATTAGTAAAATTGACTATATTGACCATTTCTTTAGGTAATACATAGATATACTATTATGCCTCAGTTTCCCTGAATTGTTTTGCCTCAGTTTCTTTGGTGGCAACCCCCCTTCCTGGCCATTAGGACTGAGATTAATAGGACTGGGAACCCTGGCTACTCTGGCATTCCAAAAGAGTCATAAAACTCCATTGGCTTATCTCAAATATTTATATGGGACCCTCTATCTTCTGGTTCAGACTTAGTGTCTCCTAGCTTCTTCCCTCCCAACTTACCAGCATTTATGATTCTTTCTCCTTACCCCCAACCTGTCATAACCGAATTTATGGTCCTTTCCTGAAATTTCCTCTCACCAGTGCTCTACCCCTCCCCTTGCCTTTGTTTCACTGATTGCTGGAGCCCTATAAAAGTCTCTGGAATCCCTCATTCATGGTTGGATGCTTTGAGACAAGAGTCCCATCCACCTGGATGTGGGTCAGACATGAATTCTGTTTGTCCATGGATCCTGTTTGGCAGCCAGTCTCTCAGTCTGTCTGTTTCTCTCTCTCTCTCTGTATGTATGTATATATATATATATATATATATATATATATATATATATCCCATTGAGTAAACTATTACACTAAATCAACTCATTATTTTACGACTATAAGGACAACTCCTTTTAAGTATCTCAATATAAAGTTTTCTTCCTCCTTGTTATGATTATATTTTTATGGAAATTCGACATAGTCTTGTTATGAATCTCATGTTAGACATCCTAGAACATTCAGGCACCTCCATCTACTTTGCAATGGAATCACTGATGTGTGTTGTCTTTCCACTTAAAGAGTGACCATGAGATCAGAAATTATCTTATTTTTCAATTTTTTCTCAGTGTTTAGGATTTGTTTCGTCATATAGAAAGTCTTTAATAAATCTTTTTTCTTCAATCATTCAGCAAATGTAGGGTCTTAACTCAGAAGAATATGTGGGATTAGGGGGATAGGAAGAAAATTAGGAAAAACAAAATGTTACTGTAAAACAGAAAGAATAAAATATGAATTTTCTTACTTTCTGTTGTGAATACATTAAAGGTGGTACTTAACTTGCTCAGAGATTTTAATGATTTACAAAGAGAAGGAAAGTCAGAGCTGGAACTCTGAACATCTAATTATTGGTTTTTTTTTGTTTGTTTGCTTCTTTGCTTTTTATACCACCACCTACTTAAATCAAACTTTATCAAATGCATAGGGAGGTGTACATTATTTCTTTGTTTAAAAATAATGTTAATGAACAAAAACTGATTTTCTCTCTCTCATGCCCCTCCATTATTAAAAAAGAAATTGTCATAAATATGGATAATAAAAAAAAAAATCCAAAATACAGGTGAGCATACATTCTGGGAAGTTAATAAATAAAAATCTTGAAATCAATCAGTTTTTGTTTTAATAATTTCCATAATAAATTCATTAATGTTTGTTCAATTTTCTCTAGCTAAGTGACTTTGTCTCAGGCACAGAAATCTTATAATATAATGCATATTAAAGTATTTTGAAGTTTCCCCTTCTACATCTTTATGTTTTTCTTATATTCACAAGAATACCTTTGATACAGTGGATAAGTGTGCTGAATCTGGAGTCAAAATGAATTAAGTTCTATTTCTGATTCAGACACTTACTAACAGTGGGACACTGAAAAAGTCACAACATCTGTCTCAAAGTAAAATGGGAAAAACAATAGCACCTACTTGACGGAGGTTTTGTAAGGATCAAATTGAGTAATATTTTGAAGTGCTTAGAATATATATATTAAACTGTAGAGATGACCTGAGAAACTAAAGAGCTCGTTGAAAGTTTTATTCTGATAAGAAGGGGATTTCATGTGATTTAATTTTAATAGCCTAAAGGAAAGCTGAAACTGGTATGCCAATGGATCAAGGCAGAGAAGAAATGAGAAAAAGATTGTCCAAAATGTTATTAAAGAAAACTGTATAATCATTTAAATATTAAAAAGTGTCCAAATGAGTTTCTGAAATTGCTCAAATCTTGAGAAGATAAGGAGTAAACAGGTGATTAGAAATAGGAAAAAAGCAACAGTGGACACACAGGCTCAGCCAACCGACCTTCTCTTTTTTCCTTGAGTGGTTAATGTCTGATGTAAAATAGGGAGTGTTCTAAAAAACCATATCTGAATATACAACCAGTCTATTTTTAGTGTTTTCTCTGGTAAACTATTTGAAATATTGGTGTAATATTTTAGCTAAATTGTAGTACTGTGCAACTTAATTTCCATTTCCATTAAATAGGTCTCTGATCTTGTCCTTTGATGAGCTCAAGATTTTTGCAAGTTGTGTGCACAGTAACTGACTGTTTTACATTTTATATGTTTTTCTTTTTCATTTTCTTCTTACCCTAGCCTTTCTGAATAATCCTTCATGCTGAAACACCACAAGCTTGATATTTTTTATTCTTTTTTTTTTCCTGAGGACATACAATGTCTATAATTAAAATATAGACATATAACTCTCTAGAGAGGAACAAATTTTCACTATTCCAGGAAAGAGAACATGGTTTCTGCAAATTGGGTGACAATTACTAGCTATCCAAAGGCCCATAATTTCTGGTTACTCCTAGGTTTTGAAACACTCAAAGCTAATTTTCAACTTTGCTCATATATGTGAAATTCTGGACTCCTAAACATAGGGCACAAGCTGGCTTCAGTATCCCTGTTAAACAGTACATCTGTCATTGCAAAATTACATTATAAATAGCTTTCTGTGGAGATAAACATACTATAGAAGTCAAAGAAATTGAGACTCATTAAAAGTAAATCTTTTAAGATGCTCTTTTCTACCTAGTTTTCCCTTGCTATCACATAAAATATTTCTTCTTAACCTATAATCTATTTTTTCCCAGTGTATAACCAATTCTTAACCAATTCCCAGAGTATAACCAATGACACACATATAGTCTGTCATCCATCCATCAACCCCCAGGAATTGTTGGAAGCATTATTATAGAGAAAACTTCCACTTAAGTTATACTTGGATAACAAAATGTGACATGGAGATGAATCTTGCTTCTTCTATTATCAGATCATAAATAGACTCTGGAGGAGATAGTGAGACAGATGACTTTTCATAGTTCTGTTTCACTTATTCTAATTCCCAAATAAATATATTATCCACATGCTATCACTGGTCTTTTTTGATAATGAAGGATAAACAATAATGGATCACAAATGAGAATAAGTCCTGCAAAGAATTCAAAATCTGGCACACTGAAAGATTATACACCTCTTGTTTGAGGGCTAGTCTAGCCATACTTGTATAGTTTCAGAATCTAGTTCCTGGCAGGATAAAATTTTTTTGAGACTCGGAAATTATTGACAGTTACAGTGGGACTACTGTATCAGTGCAATGAGCTTTGCTATGTTCTAACTCCTTGAAGTATTAAAATATGAATAGAGGTGGTATATTTTAGGGGAGGAAAGTGTAGATAGATTAATCACTGATGGATTATATTTGAATATAACTGCAGAAAAAACACTGGAGAAATGATAGTAAATCACTTTCTCTTTCAACTTTGTTTTCAATCAGTCAATAAATTTTTATGGAGATCTGTTTTTATGCAACTCTGTACTGATTTTTGGAGAAAACAAAGAAGCATAAGATAATCTTTAATTCAAAGAATTAAAAGTCTGATAATTGCATATGAGTAATATAGTCAGGAAAGTAAGAGTCTAAATCAGAAAGGATCTCAAAGGTCACCCTAGCTAACTGTTCCCTGAATATACTCTACTTATACTCATCCTGCCTCTAGTTAAAAGCTTCCAGTGAAAAGTGAAAAGGTATCCATTGCCTCCTAAGTGAATTGATTCTATTGGTGGATAGGTCTTTTCCATTATGTCATGCCACTTTGTAAGTTTCTGTTAAAAATGTATCATAGGAATACAGAGTCTAGTGATATAATTGTGAACTGTAGGTTCTTATGAAAACATTAAAGTGAAGTTAGTTTAGTCAAGGTCTTAAGGGATGGGTAGAATTATAATAAACAGATAAGAATAGCTTTTTAATGTATTTCATAGGATCTGTGTCTAGATAGGGTAAAACCACTGAGAATTTTGAAAATATCAAACATGATCTTTTTATATTTATGTCATCCTTATACACTCAACTGAAACATAAAGGCAAAAGAAATAAGACTACTTCACCCATTCATATTCAAGAGAGACTTGGATATCTTTTAGGGGAAAAAAAAAAAGAAGAGGATAAAGGCAGGAACTCTGTTCTCCTGAAAGTAAGAATGATGGTTTAAAATTCTATCTACTGCTACTACTGCTGCTGCTGCTGCTGTGGCCACTACTTTTATTAACACTACTACTACTACTATTGATACTACTTCTACTACTACTACTAGTTCTATTCTTACTATTGACATCACTGCTACTTCTACTACTACTACTTCTAGTAGTAATACTACTACTTTTACTATTACTACTGTTGCTATTATTTCTACTACCAATACTAATCATTCTACTACTTCTATTCCCCCTACTCTTCTTTCCTTCTTCTTCTTCTTCTTCTTCTTCTTCTTCTTCTTCTTCTTCTTCTTCTTCTTCTTCTACTACTACTACTACTACTACTATTACTAATACTACTACTATCATTATTACATCTCATTAGTCTAGGAAAATTATCCTTTAGGTTCAAGATTAATGTCTCATTGCAATCCATTAAAACAGACATCTAATCTGAGTCTTGAGGGAAGAGAAGGCAATGAAAAAGATGAGAAGCAAAGCACTTCAGAAATGGGGGAAAGCCAGTGTAAAAACACAAAAATGCGAAACTGAAGAAGGATAAGGATGAAGGCCTTTCTATTAACTTTTATATCTCATTCATATAGAAATTTTTTTTTTCCTATCTAGGCTGAAACAGAATCCTTATTTGAATAGCTAGAACCCTTATTTTTGTACTGTGAGTGATTCTGAACTTTCTGAATTCAAAATAAATACTGGTCATCCAAGCCTAGAATGATGACCCAGTTCATTTTTAAAGTACATTTAGCACCTTGTCAATCTTTTGTTTTTCCAATTGACTTTGGAGAAGAATTCTTAAGGAGGTTTTGAAGGGGATATAGTTCAAAAAGTTGGTCAGCAATCCTTCAATATTATTGACTGTGTAGAAGCTATGTAAGGAGAAACCCAAGAGAAAATCCTAAGGGATTATATGAAGGAAGGTTTTCTTCTTTTCAGAGGATAATTCTTTAATAAAGCAGACAGGAAATACAAAAACAGAAAATATATATCCCATATGATTCTTCTCCTTGAAAAAAAAATCCTTAGGTTGACTAAAATAACCCTTTTTCTCACCTAAGAAAACAACAACCAAAAAAATTAAGGATTAATTAATTCCTCACAGTTTGGGGCATTAATCACTTTAAAATCAAGTCTATATATTCCTTATATTGCTAACTTCTTGATATTTTGGAAAGTGTTGTTGAGGAGAATAGAATCCCAATATAACACCTCTCCTAATTATAGTTATATAACCTTCTAGTTGACCTGAAGAAAACAGAGAATAGAAACAGTATGAAAGAAATTCAAAGGTCACTTAGCCCAACTTACATGAGTCTTTTTAACATCATCAACCACGGTACTTTCAGTCTCTACATAACACTTTCAGAGATGGACAGCTATTCAATGGACACTTCCATAACATATGTCAAGTGAATAAGCATTTATTAAGGGCATCAGAAACTAAGTGCTAAGTGATGAGAATAAAAATAGAAGCAGAAAGACAATATGACACACAAGGACCTTGCATTCAAATAAGGAAAAACAATACATAAAATGAAGATGAAAATCTAGAAACAATAATAAGGGCTCCATTATTGAATGGAGCCCAATAACAAATGAAAATTGTTCTTTCAGTATTTTTCCTTAAAATAGAAGTTCTGGAAGAAGCATCCAATCAGAGCTATATAGGCATTACCCTTCATGATAATGATGCTGTTGGTTCTTATAGTTTGCATAATACAACAAGAAAGGCAGAAGTTTGACATATTAAGGTTAAGGTCTGTCATTTGAAAGTACTGCCCCTCTCCCTTTTTTAGATTGTTGTCAAAGAGAGTGAAATCTATATTTAGACTAGAAAGGCCAAATTGTAATAGAATAGGTCTTGGTACTTGTTCAGGTTCAGCTATCTTCTGAACTGCCATGTTTGGAGTGTGCTCTATGGCAGCAAGTCATTTCACTTAAATGTTCATCAGAATGAGGATATATTAAAAGTTGATCCATGTCTGTTATGTCTAAATGCTTTCTCTGAGAATAAATGACATTCTTTTTGTCATTTCTCTCACTTAGCCATTACACAAAAATAAGTTGAAATGTGAAAAGCTTAGTCAGTGCATTGAGCTTTTGCATCTATGTATAAAATATTAAAACACAAAATTTTATTTTATTTTTTCATTGGTACTCATTTGGATAAATTTATCAAAACTGACTGGTTATTTAATTCCCTATAAACAAAAGTCTAACAAGAGTTAATAGAGTAATTTTTAGCTATGCCAAAAAGGCTGTGCAGACCCTTTGATCCAGTAACATGATCCATATTCAAAAGATCTACATAAATGATTATAGCAGCTCTTTTTGTGGTGACAAAGAATTGGAAAGTAAGAGGATGTCCAACAATTGAAGAATAGTTGAAAAAGTTGTAATGAATGATGGTTTTAAAAGACCTTGGAAGGCTTGTGGGATCTAATGAAAAGTGAAAAGAACTAGAAGAACATAGCACACAGTAATAGAGGTATTATAAGAATGGTCAAGAATGAAAGATTTAACTATTCTGGAAAGTACAATGATCTACATTTCCAAAAGGCTCAAGATGAAAAATGTCATCCATCTCCAGAGAGAGAATTGATAAATTCTAAAAGCAAATTGAAGCATATTTTTTCAGTTTTTATACTTTTCTTGCCTTTTTTGGCAACATAGTAAATATGGAAATATGCTTTGCATGACTTCACATATGTAATTGGTGCAAATATATTGCTTGTCTTCTCAATGGATAGGGGAGGGACTAGAGAAAGGAGTAATATTTGAAACTCAAAATTTTAAAAAATTGTACATTTAAAAAAAGAGGCAAGTGGCCAATACCGATCATATTTTTTTCATAACATTTTGGGAACAAGAACTTTTTGAATCAACATATTCATTGCTGGTGGATTTGTTGGTTGTTCTGAAATGCTCAAGATCCACAGTTTGTGTTCCTCATAAAAACATTTATTTTAAGTGATCTTCTGATTTCTTTATTTTGTATTGCCTAAAGAAGAATTTGGGGAGTGTAAGAAGAGGTACACGCAAAGAGTGCCTTAGAGTAGTGGGGAAAGTCCTAGTTATAGTTCTAGATTCTTAATCCTGGTTCAACCATTTATTAGCTGAATGTCCCTGAAGACTTATCTAACCTTTATAAGCCTCAGTTTATTTTTTTAAGAATGGCCAGCATAAAATACTTGATCTGACTACCTGCTGTGAAGATCAATGGATTCAATAGCATTTAGCGATTTTTTTTTAATCTTCTAATATATACAAGGCAGTTAGTTAAGCACTATAAATAGCCAAATCCCTAAAAGCTTATGTTTTATTTTACTTCAAATATAGCTTATGATAAAGACTTTCTAAGACAGAAATACTCTATTCAATATTCAAATGGATCTGTGATAAAATGTCTGTTTTCCCTCTGATAATTCATATTATATCTAACTAAACATTCATTATTTTTGGCTTGTCCCAGTTCTCCCCAAAATCACCTGTGTTGTAGTACTGGATAGATGCTGGGAGCCTTTCTTACTCTCTCTTGATATTGGTGGAGAACATGGGATGGGCTTGTTCTCACCATATGACCAGTCCATATTTTTTCTCACTCATATTCATTGCTTTGATGATGCACATTAACTTCTTCCTCTCTGTAAGATATGAAGCTTCACAAGAAACTAGAAACTGAATGGATGCCCATGAATTGGAGAATGGCTGAATAAATTATGGTATATGAATGTTATAGAATATTAGTGTTCTATAAGAAACGACCAGCAGGATGATTTCAGAGAGACCTGGAGAGACTTACATGAACTGATGCCAAGTAAAATGAGCAGAACCAGGAGATCATTGTACATGACAACAACAAGATTATGTGATGATCAATTCTGATAGACGTGGCTCTCTTCAACAATGAGATGATTCAAACCAATTCCAGTTGTTCAGTCATGAAGAGAGCCATCTACACCCAGAGCGAAGCCTGTGGGAACTGAGTTTGGACCAGAACATAGCATTTTCACTCTTTTGTTGTTCTTTGCTTGCATTTTATTTTGCTTCTCCTTTTTTTAAATTGGATTTTTCTTGGGCAGCATGACAATTGCATAGATATGTATTCAGATATTGGATTTATATTACTACCATGTTTAACCTGTATTAGACTACTTGCCATCTAGGGGAGGGTGTGGTAGAAGGGGAGGAGGAAATTGGAATACAAGGTTTTGCAAGGGCTAATGTTGAAGACTTGTCCATGCATATGTTTTGAAAAATAAAAAGTTTTAATTAAAAAAAAGATGTGAAGCTCTACATAAATATGTGTTATTGTTTTTCAAGTCTCTTAAATTAAATTTTATAAAATTCTAAGAGCTAATATAGAAATATCAAAGACAAGATATTAAAGAAATATCATTAAAGGAAATTATTAAAGAAAATTAAAGAAAAATATCAACAACAAGTGAGTGAAGCCAGGATGGTTTGAAATTGATCCAGTGGATGAAGAGAACTATTTCTTTTGTAATGATGGGTTTCTGTTGCATAAGTTTTAGGACACTTGCATTTCAGAATTATATAACTGATTGTTCCTTTGAAACTTGTGTGAGAAAGCCAGGCAAGCTCTCAAAGAGGTCATTTGCTTAAACTGATGTTTTGGATGAAATTAGCTTATGATATATTTTTAAAACCATTTTTCTTCTGAGAGTGTTTGGGGAGAGTTTTCCATTGCTCTCTCCAACACAGCTCAATTTGTTATCAAAACCAAGATCTGCAGTGTCACATCCAAATGAAAGCTCAATGCCCAGGCCAGGGTCACATTTGTACATTTCCCAGAGCTGGCACAACTGTTGTCACAAGAATGGATTAATGCCCTGCCATTTGGAGTCCTTGTTATAATCTTTTCTCAAAGAATGAGGGATTGGAATGTTAATGTCGTGTATAATCTGTGAATTATAGCACTGTGCTATACCGTTTTGACCTTTTCAGCATTCAGAGATTTGATTGAGCGGCCATTCTCGGTTTCTCTCTTTCAACAGTTCTATTATCCTGTAGGGAAAAGGGAGACTTGCCAGACCTCAAAAATGTACTTCGTTATTAGCTTAACTGAAACCCAAAGACAAAACCTTTCAAAAGTCAGATAGAGGTAGTCTTAGGACACAGTCATCATGAACTGAAAGCCAAGGTATCATCTTCATGACCAAATGCATTTAGCAAGGATATGTATTAACAATTAAGGAACAAAAATGATGAAGTGTAGAGTTCACAGAAGTATGCCCCCCAAATAGGACATTCTCTAAATCAATTTGTTCTTATAACTAGAGAGTGAGTGGGATATGAAAGAAATGTTGCTCATCTCCATCATAGTGCAGACATTCTAATACTACTTTTCTCCTCAATTACTAAGATAATGGCATCTAACTGATGATAAATAGGGAGATAACGTTATGCTCTTGAAAGATAGAGAGTCCCATGATACAGCTACTACATCAAAAATGAGGATGAGATTTAGCCATTAAAAGACTAATGGAAATTATTTCACTGTGGTCTTTGTCCTTGATGAAGATACCAGTTGGGCATTAAAGATCATTCTCTGGAGGCCAATATATGATGAACTCAGTCTTTTTTTTTTTTCAGTGCATTTTGGCTGAAATTTATGTAATCTCAGAAAAGCATTGTGCTAGAGGTACTACAGTTATTCTTTTCCTTATTATGCATAAGAAGAAACTGAGATCTAGAGAGGTTGAAAAACTACTAAGTTCAAGAAACAAGATTTGAACCCAAATATTTCTGACTACAAGTTGACTATGTCATGCTATTACTTGATCTAGAATTAGTGGCAGAAGAATTGGAAATATTGCTTAATAATACAATGGTTCTTTTTGATAATACAAAAAAAAAATGAGGGAAGAAATACATACATATATATGTTTATCGTATAATATCCATGTTCATGGAAGAAAGTGAAATCAAAGTGAGATCAAACTATGGAGCATAGTTATAAAGGACTTTGACCACTAGAGGTTTCTTTATGTAATTCTAGAAGTGATGGGGGAGCTTTGGGGGCATATTGAAAAAAAAAAAGTATAATATGGTCAGACATGCTTGGATTGAAGTGGAAAGAGATAAGACAAGATTAATTAGAGGGCTATTACAATAGTTCAGGTATGAGTTGATGAAAGACAACCATCAGGTTTGTAACAGTGTTTTAAGAGATTATGTGACATATAGGCAAGATGTTATAAAGAGAAATTCAGTAGTACTTGGCAACTGATTGGATATGGTCTTTAGATTTAAAAAAAATCCAGTTCATTACAGAGTTAACACTTAAATCCATTCTAGCTTGGTAACCTCTGCTAGACCTAATAATCCATAGACATAATTTTAAACTTTTTAATGTTGCTGTCATGCCATGATAGGGCATCAAATGAAGATGTCCTCTACAATGTTCCTTGTTGAGATATTGAGGTCATACTGACTTATCTAAAAGCTATACCAAAGAAATCAATTCCATTAGATTATGAAAATCAAATAACACTTTCAATAAATACAGTGACAGGAGCCAAGATGATAAAGAAAATGCAGTGATTTGCCTGAGCTCTCCCCCAAAACCCTCTTGAACACTTTTAAATAATGCCATAAAACAACTCCTGGAGTGGTAGAATCTACTAAAGGAAAACTTTCTAGCCAAAGCCAGCTTAGCAAATTGGCAGTAAAAATCTGTTGTGTCTGAGTGAGAGTAGAGCACAGTCCAGACCAGGCTACACCAGCAGAGACCCTATGAAAGGAAAATAGTATCAGATTTTGAGAATTAGCAGTAAATGTGATACTTCCAGAACTCTCAGTCCCCAAATAGTATGAGGAGCAGACAATGGATCAGAAGAAAATTAGTGATATCTGTTTGCTATGACTGGGGTTAGGTCTCTGTTGCTTTGTTCATATTCAGATCTGGGTCACAGTTCTGAATGGCAATATGAGTGTGAAGAGGAACTTTCAAGCAATTAAGCCATCAAGTACACCAGAGCTTGTACTTGCAGTAGAACAAGGACTCTTATTAGAGTTCCATAGCAGAAAAGAGTGCTTGTACACAGACCCCAAAACAGGACACAGGCCATAAGGGGAGTATATACCTCTCTTTGGATCTTTAGATTGGAAAAACTGAAAAATTACAGATACCTAAAAACATCTTGAAAAACAACTACACAAAACCACTGAAGATTGGGACAATGCACTCTCAACTCTGGAATCAAAGTTCTGCTTTAACAAAAAATAGATTGCAAAATGAGCACACAACAGAAGAAAATTCATTCCATAGAAATTTATTACAGTGACAAGGAATATGAAAATATACACTCCGAAGATCACAAAGTAAAAATCTCCAACATTCAAAGCCTCCAAGAAAAAATGAATTGGCCTTAGGCAATGGCAGAGCTCAAAAAGGATTTTGACAATCAAAGAAGAGAACTAGAGGGAAAAAATGGGAAGAGAAATAAGAATGCTACAAGAAAACCAAGAAAAACAAATCAATAACTTGGTAATGGAAACACATACATGCACACACACACACACACACACACACACACACACACACACACAAATGAAGAAAACAATACCTTAAAAAAAATAGGCCATATGGTAAAACATGTACAAAAAGTGAATGAGGAGAAGAATGCTTCAAAAAGCAGAATTGGACAAATGGGGGTAAAAAAAAAATTCAAAAGCTCACTTAAGAAAATAATTCCTATAAAATAGAATTGAGCAAATTGAAGATAATAACCTTATGAGAAATTAAGAAACAGAATAACAAAACTAAAGAAATGGAAAAATGGAAGACAATGTGAAATATCTCATTGAAACAGCAACTGATCTGAAATATAGATTCAGGAGATATAATTTTAAAATTATTGGTCTATTGGAAAGCCATGATCAAAAAAAGTGTCCAGACATCTTTCAATAAATTTTCATGGAAAAGTGCTCTAATACTCTAAGGGGTGAAATATAAATTGAAATGATATATCAATGTATCAATCACTTCCTGAGATTTCAAAATGAAAAATCCCAGGAATACTATAGTCAAATTCCAGATCTTCAAGGGCAATAAAAAAATATATTATAAGTAGCCAGAAAGAAACAATGCTCATGGATCCATAGTCATAATAACATAAGATTTAGCAGCTTCTATATTAAAAAGGACTTGGAATATGATATTCTTGAAGACAAAAGAGCTAGAATTACCCCCAAGAATCACATAACCAGCAAAACTGAGTATAATCCTTCAGAGGACGAGGTGGCTATTCAATAAAATAAGGCATTTTTAAACATTTGTATCTATCCAAAAAGAGAAGAAATAAAAACTTAAAGGACCTATGTAATGGGCTGAGGCTTGAGTTGATGCACTGAAGTCCCAAGCACGTGAGGCTAAATAGTAATTGGACCATACTCTATTAATATATATGCTTGGAGAAAGAATGGTCCCCATCCACTCTTTGTGCAAGTCCTGATGTGTTGTATAGGAAATGACGTTTTTGGTGGGTGGAGGCAAGGGAGTGGAAAGGGAAGAAGAAGGAGAGACTGCTGGCTGGTGTCTTGACACAGCTGCTCTCATTGCTATTGCCACGGCTCTTCATCTCCAATCCCCCTCTGCTAGCTGTCTTCCTATCGCAGCTGCCCATATTGCTATCACAATCCTTCTTGCCCATACTGCTATCCCAATCCCCCCCCCCTCCCCCCGTCACCTCTACTGAGAATAAAGATTGAAGATTTTTCCCTTAACCTGAATTCCTGACTTCAGCTAATTTTAAATACGCGGTCATCATAAAATAAGGCATTTTTAAACATTTGTATCTATCCAAAAAAAGAAGAAAGAAAAACTTAAAGGACCTATATATGCAAAAAAATATTTATAACAGGTCTTTTCAGGGCAAAGAATTGAAAATTGAGGTTGTGCCCATCACTTGGGGAATGGATGAACAATTATGATGACTACATGATTGTGATAGAATATTATTGTTTTGTCAGAAATGGGGAGCAGGATACTCTCAGAAAAACTTTCACACATGAGCTTATTCAAAGTGAAATATATTATTTACAAAGTAACAGCAAAATTATAAGATGATTAGTTGTGATTGATGTAACTAAACTCAATAATACAATGATCCAAGAAAACTTTGAAGGACTTATCATGAAAAATACTATCCAGCCCTAGATAAAGAACTGATGATGTTTGAATACAGATTGAAACATACCTTTTTTTGTTTTATTTTATTGAGGGTTTTCTTGATTTGTTTTCTTTCACAACGTAAGTAAAATGAAAATGTTTTTCTTGACTACTCATGTATATCCTATGTTAAATTGCTTATCTTCTCAATGAAGGATGTAAGGAAAGGAAGAAGGGAGAGAATCTAGAACTCAAAGTTTTATAAATGAGTATCAAAAATAATCAATATATGTGCAAAAAAATTAAAATATTAAATAAATTACAAAAATAAAAACAGTACCAGACTTTTCTTCCATTCATAGTAAAACCTATAGTGGTTCATTATCATGACTGAAATTATTCCTGCTGTCATGCTGTGAATCAGTCTCACCTGTTAATCCTATACTACTCCTTCTATTCACAGAAGCTATGAATTCCTGATAGAAATTTACTATGTCTAACCAGTTCTTGATCCATCATGATACACTCTAGCCTTATATCTGGCATGCTGCTGGAATCTATCCATGCTAAACGTTTACTATCTTTACCCCTCAGCATAACTAACACTTTACCTAACCTTTTCACCTCTTACTCTAGTAACACTAATCAGATAAACACTGCCTCAAAAAGGAATATCAACTACAATTATCCTTTCCATATCACAAGAAGTAGGGGTACAGCTCCCCAATGATTTGGGAAATCCATGTAAAATTTTTCGTACCATTTGTACCAGAAAAGTCTGACTATTCATCTTTTTCTTTAATGGAGAATTTACCTCTTTGAAAAATTTTAATGAAGTATTTGGTCATAGATTTTTGGTAATCTGCTGGCCTTCATATACTATCTGTAGCTTCTGTAAAAAAAAAAAAAATCACTTTTAATTTTTTTTTAATGCTACCTGCAATATATTGAAATCACAATGAAGAAAGTTGCAACATGGGAATGATAATTGTGATTGCCCTATGATACTAATAGCAATCCTTTTGATTTCTAAGACCAATCCCTGGCTATCATTTCTCTATTTGTGTCTTCCTCTATTAGAAATATTTAAATCTATTTATATATTTTTAATATACATTATTTTATGAATCATTGGGAGAGAAACATAAGAACAGGAAAAACCATAAAAGAGGAAAAAAAGCAGAAAAAAGAAGTGAACATATCATATGCTGATTTACAGTCAATCTCCATAGTTCTTTATCTGGAGGCAGATGGCATTTTTTGTCCAAATCTTTGGATCACTGAGCAAATGGAAGTTAATAACTTTATGAGAACTCAATAAACAATAAAACAAAACCAAAGAAATGAAAAAAGAGAAGACAATGTAAAATATCTCAATGTAATAACAACTGATCTGGAAAATAGATCCAGGAAAGATAATTTAAAAATTTTGGTCTACCTGAAAACCATGATCAAAAAAAAAAAAAAACCTCCAGAAATTATCTTCCAAGAAATTATCAAGGAAAACTGCTCTAATACTCTAGAACCAGAAGATAAAAATCATAAATTTAAAAATCTATCAATAGTTATTCATAGCACATGTTTGCTGTTATTATATACAATGTATTCCTGATTCTGCTTGTTTCACTCAGCATCAGTTCATCCCCCAATTGATGGGCATCTACTCATTTTCCAATTCTTGGCTACCACAAAAAGACATTTTTGCACATGTAATTCCTTTTCCCTCTTTTATGATTTCCTTGCAATACAGACCCAGTAGTGCTGGATCAAAGGGTATGCAGTTTTATAGCCCTTTGGGCATAGTTCCAAATCTCTCTCCAGAATGGTTGGATCACTTTAGAACTCTACTAACAATATATTAGTGTCCCAGTTTTTCCACATCCCCTCCAAAATTAATCATTATCTTTTCTTGTCATCTTAGCCAATAAGAGAGATGTGAGATGGAAAGGGAAACAGAAGAAGAGACTGCTGGCTGGTGTCTTGACACAGCTGCTCGCATTGCTATCGCCACGGCTCTTCATCTCCAGTCCCCCTCCACTAGCTGGCTTCCTGTTGCAGCTGCCCATATTGCTATCACAATCCTTGCCCATGATTACTATCGCAATCCCCCCCTCACCTCTACTGAGAATAAAGATTGAAGATTTTTCCCTTAACCTGAATTCCTGACTCCAGCTGATTTTAAATACGCGGTCATCATAAAATAAGGCATTTTTAAACATTTGTATCTATCCAAAAATAGAAGAAAGAAAAACTTAAAGGACCTATATGTGCAAAAAAATATTTATAACAGGTCTTTTCAGGGCAAAGAATTGAAAATTGAGGTTGTGTCCATCACTTGGGGAATGGATAAACAATTATGATGATTACATGATTGTGATAGAATATTATTGTGCTGTCAGAAATGGGGAGCAGGATACTCTCAGAAAAATTCAGAGTTCTCTGAATTTTCATTTTTCTAATCAATAGATATTTTGAGCAATTTTTCATATGATTATAGATGGCTTTAATTTTGTCATCTGAAAATTGTCTGTTCATTTCCTTTCACTATTTATCAATTGGAGAATAACTTGTATTATTATAAATTTGAAACAGTTCTTTATATATTTAAGAAATGAAATCTTTAACAGAAATACTAGTTGTAAATTTTTTCCCAGCTTTGTACTTTCATTTTCATATTGTTTCTGTTAATTTTGTTTGTGCAAAAACTTTTTAATTTAATATAATCAAAGATGCCCCAGTTTGTCTTTCATAATTTTCTCTAGTTCTTCTTTGGTCATAAACCTCTATTAGAAATATAAGCTCCTTGAGAGGAGGATGTGCCTTGACTTTTCTATTTTTGCTCCATAATTTAATTGAGGCTGGAATATGTATTTTTCATTCATTCAAATTTAACCTAAAAGTGATGTGTATTTCTGTTATGTTGAGGTATAAAGTAAATAAAAATAAAATGTATCTTGTCCTGTTTAGTTCATTTCCTCTCTCACTTACAGTGAACATTTTAAAGAGGTCAAAAAGAATCTTTGCCAAGTAAAGCCTAAATAGGAGCTTGAAGAATTAGAAATAACTGAAATGACTGAAAAACAATCCAGAGTTGTGAAAATAAAATGGGATAATATTTGTAAAATGTTCAGAATTTGACAATCAAAATTGTTAAATAAAATCTTTAAGTATGATGATTCTAAGAAGAATGAAATTCTAGGAACATAAACTTAGTCTTTCATTGTTACTTTTAATATTTGATATTTTTCCAACCACACAAAGATCCTAATTCAGTTATAATGCTGAGTGATACAGGTTGATGTTTACAGGATATCATTTTAAGAATCCTAATAAGGGCTCTATCCATTCTAGACCAAAAACAAAACCTCACTTTTATGTTATGCTTTAAGATCACTTTCCTCAAAATACTTATTTGAAGCAAATAGTTCTTATTTTATTTATAAGGAGATGAATATTTAAAAAGGTTAATAATTTGTCTATGTCTTAATAGCTGGAAGATTCCAGATATAAAAATTAAAGCCAAAGGTCCTGATTTTAGTTGTAGCACTATTTTTCCTTAGGAGATTTTGCTACCCTATTTCTTATCTCTACCACTTTACTGGCTCATGTCTGAACTGTATAATTAGAGATGTTTACATTGCCTCAAACTAGCCCTGAATTATATAAATAACATAACCAATTCATTTTGTCATTATAGACACCTTTCATGAAGACCGTTACAAAAAAGGTAAATTAATGCTTGTTCACTCATCAGAAATACTTTGGTCTGGAAGCAAACATCAAAGAATGAACAAATGTTGGCTGTTAGAACTTTTTGTTCACTTTCTTCTTTTCCCTATGGCTATGGAGAGGGTGTGGAGCATGCAAAAAAAAAAAAAAAAAAAAAAAAAGGAATAGGCACTGATGCCAGCAGACTGAAGCACCCAAAAGAATTTTCTTCTACTTTATATTTGCAAGGTAAATTAAAGTGAATCTCTCAGGTATGTTTAAAATGACCCTATCAAGCTGGTTCTCTGCTCTTAACACTGACCCTACCACCTGCCAGAACCATGCCCAAGTGAAAAGGAAAATTAAGCAGATCTTATTAATTGGGGGGGGGGGGGAGAATGATTCCTTCTGCTCAGGTCAGACAACTCCATCTGCCACTGAATTCCTCTGTCTCATCTTTCTTGATCCCAATTAAAACCCTGCTAGGTTCCACTTGGATTCCTGGGCAACAAGCCCAAGATTGTAAAGCTCAAACAACGGCTTGTGACAGGCCTCCAGGGCCAGTTACCATCTGAGTCTCCCACTGGGCCAAGCCTTCTGATACTTTTCCAACTCTGTAGAAACAGCCAGAAGAAGAAAGGGACATAGAAAAAGGTAATACATCCCCTAGTGTACATCACAGAGGGCAAATCAAAGAAAAAAGGAAGCCTTAGGTGGAAGGATTTCATTGCTGATGAAATAGATGACCGCAAATCAAAGAGATTTAGAACAGGTTGCAAAGGAAGCTCTTGTGATGTTAAGTTTTCTTGAAGAGACTAGTGGATTGCAGGAGGGCTCTTTCCTTCTCTGACCTCCCACCCTATCATCAGAACCAGCTGAAGAGAAAGTTAAAGACTGAGGGGAAAGAAAGTAACAGTAAATTAGCAAGAATTATTTAATCTTAACTTTTGCTTACTCTATAAATGGGATACACTGTACTAGGTACAATATTGAGGATACAAATACAATTAATGAAACAATCTCTATCTGCAAGTGACTTGCATTCTAGTTGGGGATATAACAGAATAAATATAAATACAAAATAGCTAAGTTTTGGGAGGAAAGGAGGACAACAAACACTTGGCAGGGTGAGAAAAGAGTTCAAGCAGAAAGTTAAGGGTGATTATCAGAGTTGAGGAGGAAGAAAGTATTCCAGGTATTAGGAAACAGAAAATCAGTTCAAAGACACAGAGCACTGAGTATCCCCCATGAAGAATGGAAAAGAGGGGGAAGTTAAGTGGTACAGTAGATAGAGCACCAGCCTTGAAGTCAGGAAGACCTGAATTGAAATCTGATCTCAGACACTTAACACTTCCCACTTGTGTGACTCTGGGCAAATCACTTAATGCCAATTGCCTCAGCAAATAATAATAATAATGTAGAAGAGGGCCTCCCCTTTTACAGCCTCTACTCTTTTCTAATCTCTTTCCCCTTCTACTTCTTTTCTCCCTTCTATTACCTCCCCATTTCCTTCCCCATTTCTCCACCTACTTTCCTATATTATGAGACAAATTTCTATTTTCAACTAAATATGTCTGATATTCTCTCTCTGAGCCAAATCCTATAAGATTAATGATTACACAATGCTCATTTCCCCTTCCTTCTTTCCCTCAAATGTATAGGTATTTTTTGCCTGTTCATGTGCTGCAATTTACCCCATTTTATCTCTCCTTCCCTCTTCTTCAGTAAAATCCCTTTTCCACTCATAGCTTCTTTTTTTATAATGTCACAGTAAAGTCAAATTATATCTATACCCTTTAAGTAAATTCCTAACAAATATACAGTTCTCAAGAATTAAACATGTCATCTTCCTATAGCGATATAAACATTTTAGCCTTTGAAAAATATAGTTTTTTTTCTTCCCTTTTTACATTTTTTGCTTTTCTTGAGTTCTGTATTTGAAGATCAAATTTTCTGTTCAGCTTTGGTCTTTCCATCAAAAGTAAAGGAAAATCCCTATTTTATTGAATATCCATGTTTTCTCCTCAAAGAAAATACTTAATTTTGCTGGATAATCAATTCTTAGCTGCAATTCAAGTTCCTTTGAACTCCAGAATATCATATTCCAAGCCCTTCGATCCTTTAAAAGGTGGAAGTTCCTGGGTAATCCTGATTGCAGTTCCTTGATATTTGAATTGTTTCTTCTTGGGCTACTTGTAGTATTTTCTCCTTGGCTTGATAATTCTAGAATTTAACTACAATATTCCTTAGTATTTTTATTTGGGATCTTTTTCAGGCATTGTTTGATAGATTCTTTCAATGCCTATTTTACTTTCTGGTTCTAGAATATTAGGGCAGTTTTCCTTGATGATTTTCTTTCTTTCTTTTTTTTTTTTTTTTTTTTTGATGATTTCTTGAAATATGTTGCCTAAGCTTTTTTTTTTCATTATGGTTTTCAGGGAGTCCAATAATTTTTAGATTGTCTCTCCTGGATCTATTTTCCAGGTCAGTTTTTTGTTTTGTTTTGTTTGTTTGCTTCAAGCAATTTGGATTAGGTGATTTGCCCAGGGTCACACAGCTAGGAAGTATTAAGTGTCTGAGGTTGGATTTGAACTCAGGTCCTCCTGACTTTAGGGCCAGCACTCTATCCACTACACCATCCAACTGTCCTGTGAGTTGTTTTTTTTAAGGAGGTATTTATTGATTTTGTTTGACTGATTCTTGATGGCTCATTGAATCATTTGCTTCCATTTGTTCAATTCTAATTTTTGATGATTTTCTTTAATTAGTTTCTTTTTATCTCCTTTTGTGTTTAGACAATTGAACTTTTAAATGTGTTGTTTTGTTCTTTGGATTTTTTTCCACTTCAGAAATTCTGTTTTTCAAGGAGTTGATTTCATTTTTCATTTCACCAAAACTATTCTTTTTTTTCTCATTATTTTTTATTAAAGATTTTTTTCAGAATATAAGTAGGGATAATTTTCAACATTGACCCTTGAAAAACTGTGTCTACTCTCTGCCATCTTGGCTCTGCCAACTATTCTTTAAAGAATGATTTTCTTCAGATAATTTCTGTGTTTCCTTTTCCAGAGCTTTCATTTCTTTCACCCATTTTTCTTTTAATACTATTTTAAGATCTTATTTGAATTCTTCCAAGAGATTCTTGTGAGATGACTCATAATTTATGTCACTCTTTGAGGCTTCATCTGAAAATGTTTTGTCTTTAGGTTTGTTTCAGATCTGTTCTCTGTCATAAAAGCTATCTATGGCCAGAGGTTTTTTCATTTTTTTACTCATTTTTAATGGTTGAAGTTTGCTCTTAGGACAAAGATTGTCCCAAACTTACTCTATAGGTGACAGCAACTTCATGCTGCCCTGTGGTTGATGTTGTTGGCTTCCCTCCCATACTGAATGGGCATGGCTAAATTTCTCTTATGCTGGAGTCCAGGGGTTCATTATTTGCTTTCTGTAGTTGCATTGCAGGTTTCATAGCTAATCTGCTGATCCACTGCCTCCTGAAGAACAGAGTAGCAAATGCTGCTGTATTTTGACTAAGAGCTGCCCACTAGATTCCCTCAGTTTGCAGAAGCCTCTCTGCTTTGGGCCTCTCTGCACTGCACTGTGCTGTGCTACACCTACACTGTCTTGCAACCCACCCCCACTTCCTGATTGAGACAGATTTTTCCTGAAGTTCTTTCAAAATATATTCTGCTGGAAATTTGTTACACTCCAAATATTTGTGGGTTTTGTCATTCCAAAACCCATTCAGAGGATTGATCTGGTGTTGCTCTTAGGGATTCCAGGAAGAGGTCAGATAAAGACCTGACTGTTCTCTATCATCTTAACTCTGTATCCCAAATAATAGAAAATTTGATGGTTATGAATTATAAAATGTTACTAAATTGCATACAATTACAGTGAAAATTCAATTGGTGTGATGAGTGTAAGTCAACACAGGATTTTACCTGTAGAGGGCTGGAGCTCTGAAAAGGTGTTCTTGAATCAAGTACAGCAGAGTGCTTATAGTTAAGCACTTACTTAGTGTGAGATAATGGTTCTCTAAACATATATTTAATGTGATATGGTGATGTAATGGTTGTGCATGCTCAGTGTGTTATAGTGATGTGATTGTACTGAGGTATTTATGGGAGTCTCAGACACAGAAGACTCTCAGCGACAGACACAGAGAAGACTCGAGACTCCAGACTCCATCTTTGACCAGCCTTGTAGTGACTATCCTACCTCCTTCACTCCACCACTAAGACCAAGGACTCGGGCTGATCCCAAGGTCCTCCAGAAAGCTGATCCAAACATTACATTTACCCAAATCATTTTTCTTCATTTGCCTATTCTCAACCACAGATGTGATGGCCTGCAAGGGCTACAATATTTGTATTCAGTTTTTTTTTTTCTTTTAAAGAATCCTTAAAAAAATAAATAAAATGAAGAAAACTTCATATGGAAATGCTACCAATAAAAAAGAGGTTTATCGTAATACAAGAAAAAAAAAGATATAATTGAATGATATGAATGTGGCCATAATAACCCTAAAATTAGATGAGATGTCATTTTGCCTAAATTTATTGTAAGGGGTGTTATAAATATGTAGGAGAAATACAAGAAAAAATCAAAGTACCACCAACTTCTTATGTTTGCAAACAATTGAAAAAAAAGACAAAATGATAATGATAATAATAGAAATGGAATGAAATTGTGCTATTCTAATTGAAAATTATGATTAAAAATGCATTCCTGTCAGCAAAGCTGCCATGGGGGGGGGGGAGGGAAGGAGAGCGGAGGTTCATTTATTTTAGACATTGAAATAACATAGAAACAAAGTATAAACATTCACTGTAAGCATTGGTTGAATTGCCTTAAAAATCAAGCTCAATTGAAAAATGTTAAAAGTGCCAGAGAAGTGTCCAGTGCAGAAGTGAATCTAAAATCACAGTATTTTAATTTTCAAAGAATATAATCAAAGAGAATGTTTACATGGATCAACAAAATTTTAATGTGGATGAAATCCCCGGATTATTCTGGGGAAAAAAGACCTTTCAGAACATATACTTCAAAGAAAGAAATGGGGGTAAAAGAAACTTCAACTGGATCTAAAATGTATAAGTACCACCTAAGATTGTATTGAGAGGTAATGCAAAAGGGGATTTATAATTAAAACCAATGTTTGTTTATTAGTCTTAAAATCCTCTCATTCTAAGAGGCTAAAATTATCGATCACTTCCAGTTGTTTGGTGAGCATATAAGAAAGCCTAGATAAGAAAACCTCTTTTCAAAGACTGATTTTCAAGTTATTTTAGCCCAGCTATTAAAAAAATCTCGCAAGGACAACAATTTTCATTTAAAGCATTACTGATTTTAGATAATGCCTCAGATTATCCAGTTACACTTGGCCAATTATAAAGCAATGTTAGCATGCAAATTCATTGAGACATAAAGTTCTTCTATAGCTACAAAAATATATACAAAGATTTAAAGAAAGAGAAAACAATTTAATCTATGTTTCTAAAATATTTCCATATCAATAATGTCTCATTATACTAATATAGGCTTATCTTAAGGTGTCATGTTTGCTTTTTTTATTTTTTAAATTTTATTTTCTATATCTCATCTCTACTACTTTGTAATGATTAAATCAGAAATAAATACATTTTTCTTATTTGCTGTTAACATACATTTAAAAAAAGAAAAGGGGAAGCTAGATGGCGCAGTAGATAGAGCACTAGTCCTAAAGGTAGGAGGACATGAGTCCAAATCCTTTCTCTGATACTTCCTAACTGTATGACCATGGGCAAATCACTTAACTCCAATTGCCTCACAGGAAAAAAAAAAAGGAAGGGAGAAAATAAGTATTTATATATGTGATAGAGCTTTACAAATATTATCTTGTTTGTTTTTCACAACAATCCTGTGAGGTAGTTGCTCTTCTTATATCATTGAGACAATCAGAGGTAAAGTAACTTGCCAAGGCTTACTAAATTGTAAGTGTCTGAAACCACATTTGAACCTAGGTCATTATGACTACATATTCCACAGTCTATCCACCACATCACTTAACTGCCTCAAGTGCTAATAAACAGAATAAAGAAATTATTTTTACAAATGTTCATTTTACATTTCCATTGAGCTGGAACCATTTGCCATACTTTAAATTTAATTATAATTTTAAATAGTACATATTACTTCACCAGTCCACTGTTTATACTAATCAGAACCTGTTATTAGTAAATTTGCTAATCTGGCTATTATTTATACTTTTTTTTTAAATCAAGATTCAAGCTTTAGTTTAATTGAGTTTTTCTTTGATTGAAGTCATTAGCCTCTCTAATTAAAAAAAAAAAAAAAAAAAAGATCTTTGAATGTCCATAAGCCATGAATTTTGTAGCAAGGACTCTTTCTAATAATAATCACAGATTTCTGCTGATACCTATAATCCATATATAAGTTTTTGCTTCAATAATACCTAAAGTTTATTTAACTCTTCTTACTAGAAAAATATTTCTCCTTTGAAATAATGTGATAGATAACTGCTTCTGAATAAATAGCCCAGAAACAATAAAAATAAAAAGCTAGATTTTATTATTCCTAAGCATAGTCAGGATTCAGAAAAAAATAAATTACCCTGAATCCAGACAGGAAGTTCTGACAACCTTTATAGAGAAAAATTACATAAGAGAAATAATTTTTAAATAAATAATTGACTTTATGTCCTTTTAAGATCAAATAGACCTAGAAAAACAGTTATTTTTTAATCTTATGCTTCCTTCAATTAAGGTTGAATAAATTAAGTTAGAACAAATTAGGGACAAATAAGTTATATATTTAAATGTGTTTGCGAAATCCTACACTTATAAAATTACAAGGCTACATTTCAAACAAATCACAATGAGCTAATTGAGAAGAGATTTATATATCAGCCATGAAGATAACTAAAATTTGGAAACCGGAGAATTCTTTCCATAAATAGTAGCTAAATCCTCTTAGAATGCTTTAAAATATTTGTAGATGGTATACTGTCTTTTGGCTTATCTCAGGAATGTCAAAAGTCTTCACATAATATTGTCATTCCATGTTTTAGGTTTTAGCCATGTGAGGTTTATAAGAGGAGGGTCAACTAGATGATGCAATGGATAGGGCAACAACCCTGAAGTTAGGAGGACGTGGGTTCAAATCTATCCTCAGACACTTAATACCTCCTAGCTCTACAACCCAAGGCAAGTCACTTTTGCTTAAGCAAAAACAGAGAGAAAGAAAGAGAGGGGAAGAGAGAGAAAGAGAGAGAGACAGAGAGATAAACAGAGATAGAGACAAGGAGAGGGACAAAGAGAGAAACAGAGACAGGGAGAGAGTTAGGGAGAGACAGAGACAGGGAGACAGAGAGAGAAAAACGGAGATAGAAAGACAGGGAGAAAGAAGAAAAAGAGAGAGAGAGAGAGAGAGAGAGAGATTTTTAAAAATAATAACATTAGACAGGTAGACAGATTTCAGGAGTCAGATAGATATTCAGGAGAAATAGCATAATAAAATTGAATAAAAGGAAAAACATTATCATAATACTCATCCTACAACCTTCTGAGACAGGAGTTCATGTTGAGCCTATGAACTCTTTTACACATTTTGATAATTGTACTTCAAAATAATTTGATTCTCATGCTTTCCATTTACAAATAATGTAAATAATGTTCATGGAAGCCCACAGTCTTCACTAGACTGCCACAGAGGTCCAGGACATAAAAAGGTTCAGAAAATCTATTCTTAACTCTCTAGTATAATTGGCATTATCCTAATTTCATAGGAAATAAAAATGGAATTGATAGAAATCGTGCGACTTCCCAGGGTCTTATGAGTAATAAGTATTTGAACAGGGATTAGGGTTCAGTACTCTTTATTCTATGTTGTTATCTTTTAAAGGAACCAGTAATTATCTGTCACAGTAAGAATGCTAGAACACATCTTTACTGAATTTCTAAGGAAAATGTACAGTAATTCCTACATGGTACTTTTTCTTTTCTTTTCACAATAACCCTGTGAGATAGTTGCTCTTCTTATACCATTGAGGCAATAAGAGGTAAAGTAACTTGCCAAGGCTTACACTATATTATAAGTGTCTGAAGCCACATTTAAACCTAGGTCATTCTGACTCCATATTCAGTGATCTATCAATCACATCACTGGAAGGAAGGAAGGAAGAAAGGAAAGAAGAAAAACCATCTTTACATGTATTTATAAAAAAATAAAATAAAGTACCATTAAGATAAAAATATATTTTATGCTACTTTTTATCAATAATATTATTCAAATAGTAAATGTTAAAGAAAATTTTGAAACCAGTTTATTGGTTGGTAGAATTTCATGACAACACTTGTACTACTGAAAAGAGTACTTAAAAAAAAAAAAAAACTGAACTGCTTTCTTGGCTATCTCAAAGATAAGATTGTATATTCAATCACCTTTAAGTTGAGCCACTGAATTTTCTCTTTCTTTAGGTACCTTAGAGAATCCCAGAAGATACACTGGAGGCATTCTCCCCTCCTTTGTTCTGAAAAATAGAGATAAGGCCTAAGGCAAGAAAACCATCTGTAATCTTGAATATTTCTGCAAATTTCCATTTTATCTGGGGGCCTTTCCTTAAAACTTGTATTTTATGATGTTTACAAATGAAATCACTTCCATTTGTGAGGTGTAAGGGGAGACTAGGAGTCATGTAGTTTCAAATCTTCTACATGGATGTTGTTTATATGAAAGATTTATATACACTTTTTTTTTTGAAACTTTGAAAGAAAATCTTTTGAAAGAAAAAGTGCAAGCTTTTAAAATATAATTAATTAAATTCTGGGGGTTTTACAAGTCCACAGTACTCTCAGTATTGTCAAATGATTTCTGCAAAAATGCAATATTGGAGATCCATGCAGATTGCTTATTCCTATGAAAAGCAACAATAAATAAATAAATGATGATAAAAATTTTAAAAAATGATCTATAGAGACAACTCCAAGTGAAGTAGGTTTCTTTCAATATGCTTTCCTACTAGAGTCTTTGATTTTGGTTCAATGACCTGCAAAGAAGAAATACAGCCTAAGGCCAACTGAATACCACACCCAGCTGTTTTTACAGAAACTCAAAATGCAGAACTTGGAACTTTTAGTCTATGAATATGTTTTCCCAATCACCTGGCTTTGTTCTTGAAAGCCTGACACATTAGAAATTACACCTCTAAATAACTTGAATATATGATGAGAAAAGTAGAATGTTTCCTGCTATTTATAAAAATAGATCAGAGGGTGGCCCTTGTGAATATATGAAATAGGCTATCTATATGTATAATTTCAAAATCCTGGGGATATCACCACTGCCACAACTACTATCTCAAAAAATATCCCATTTAAATCTGGAGGAGAGCCAAAATGGAAGTGTAAAGGCAGCAATCCAGATAAATTCTCTGAACATTCATCTCCAAATAATTTTAAAATAATTTCAAATTGAGTTTTGGAGCAACTGAGCCAAAAAAAAAAAAAGGTCATAGTGTGATATTTTTCTAGTTCAAGACAATTTAAGTGGTCAGCAGGATACAATTTTTTGACACTAGGGTTGGGGCTACCCCAGAGAAAAACAACAGCAATACCACTTGTGTAGGACAAAATCACCAGTTCAAATAAATCAAATAAATTAAGGAGATTTCTCAAGGCAAAGGCAGAAAGGAATTTTATTATGCTCACAAGAAAGGGTATTTCTCTCCTAACAAGCATTTAGGCAAGGAGAGGCAAGACCTAGTTAACAGATAAGAATTATATAGTGGCCTGGGCTAACACTCCCTATGGGCTGGGATCTTTGCCCTGATTAGCCAGGTCAAATGACCTCACATTCTAAGTCACAAATGAGGACAAACTTCTAATCAGTCACATCTTTAGAATTACTAAATTATCTCATATGAGAGTTTCAATGCCAAGGTGGCCCCAACTTAGTTTCACAAAGAAAAGGTCCCACTCCTTATAAACCATGTGATCTCTGGAGAAAGAAACCCTGGGGCACAGCTGACCTTCACTCAGTCTTTAGAACATGGTCTCCATCTTGTGAGATAGCTTTCACAATTCACTTCATTCACTAGCAATAGGACTTGGAGGTATTTGCAAGAATACCTTAGCAGCTTTGGGAGCTTTGACACGGGGATTGAACAACTAATCAGAAAGAATATGATTATGAGGGACCCTGTGCTGGTACTGGACTCAGAACCCTATTGTTCTGCACATATGCAATTCTGTGTCACAGTTCCAGAACAAATAGGAGTATTAGCACTTGTTGCATAAAGACCAAACTGACCACAAATGTAGACTAGGAAAGCAATCAGCACATCTCTCCCCATCACATCACCTTGAAAGTTCTCAAAATTTATAAAAGCATGGAATTAGTTTTTTTGGGGAAAAACAGTGAGAAAAAACTAAAACTTAGGGCAGGATCTTGCCCACACTTACTCAGATGATTGCAGCCCAGCTTTAATATAAGTCAAAAGTCAAAAAGCAGGCTGTAAAATGAGAGGGTAAAACTGACCAGGTAGTTGTTGGAATCCTTACTAACTGCTAACTAATTAGAGTTGATCTAATCTTACAAGATTTTGGCCAGAACCTGAAACAAGGTACTAAGTAGAACTAATTAATACAAGGCTTGTGTTCACACCTTTACTCATTGGAGTTCAATGAGTTCACACCTCCCATAGTGCTCTCTGGCCCAAAGAGCTTTAAGGTGTGGACTCCCTTGAAGTTAGAAAGTGTACTTTGTGAAGCTAGCATACTTGTGGACTCCAATGAGTAAAGGTGGGAACACAAGCCTTATCAGAGGAAGGAGAGGCAAGGCCCAGCTCCAAAGTATCAATCAAAGGACAGGTGGGGCATGATAGCACCTGAGGTTACACCCAGAGAGCCTTTAGAAATTCAGGACTCTGACGTCATCAACCAACAGAAAAGCTATCAGGATTACAGTTGGGAAGAATACAGGCCTTTTAAGACAACAAGGCAATATCCAGTGCAAACAGCTCCAATGTAATTACCAGATGATGAGGAGAAATCCCAAATTTGGTAAATAGAAGGGAATTAGGTTAACTGCTTGGGGAAGAGGATCTGCTTATATTTCCACAGATGGAGAAAGAATCAGATAGCTGACAATGAGACTGTTAAAAGAACTTTTTAAAATCCCAGGAATCATTGGATTTCCTAAGACAAGATGAGACTGTTTCAGTTCTTGAAAAACTAGCAAGAATCATTGGATTCCTTAAGATGAAAAATTGTTGATGAGACTTTTTGCAGTACTTCAGAGCTTACAGGAACTATTGGATTCCTGGCACATGAACTAATGGACAATGGATTCCTTATGGACTATTTCTAGGACTTATGGACATGTGTAAATTTTCAGGTTGATTCTTGTTATTTGTTGTAAATTTTCATTTTGATTCATGTTATTTGTTACATTACTACTAGCCTGTGTTATATTGTTATGTGCTTATGTAAATTATGTATAATGCCTCCCATATTGATGGATTTATGTATACCATGTATTCAGGGAAGGCGTGATCACCTTTTAGGTGGGGTTTGCACCTCCTTGAGAAATCAGGGAGGTCATGACCATCCTATGTTCCAAAAACAAAAGAAAGGGGGAGATGTTGGAATCCTTACTAACTGCTAACTAATTAGAGTTGATCTAATCTTACAAGATTTTGGCCAGAACCTGAAACAAGGTACTAAGTAGAACTAATTAATACAAGGCTTGTGTTCACACCTTTACTCATTGGAGTTCAATGAGTTCACAGGTAGTAACAAGGAAAATTCAAACATAAACTCAGAAGAAGACAATATGACAACAGTTACATCAAAGCCTTAAAGCTAAATATTAATTGCACATTGTCAAATAAGAATAGAGGAAAAGTTAAAGAAAGAGGTAAGAGTGGTAGAAGAAAAGTAAAAGAGAGCTATGTAAAAAATTATGAAAAGAAAATTAACAGCTTGGTAAAAGAGGTACAAAACATTACTGAAGAAAATAACACTTTAAACACATAATAGATTAAAATGAAAAAAGAGGTCCAAAATCTCAATGACAAAAATAATTCTTCAAAAATTAGAATTGGGAGAGTGGAACCTGATGACTAAATGAGACATTAAGAAACAATAAAACAAAGTTAAAAAAACAAAAATAAATAAAATAAAAGGTATAATATCTCACTAGAAAAACAACTGACCTGGAAAATAGATCAAGAAGAGACAATTTAAAGATTATTGGACAACCTTAAAGATATGATGAAAAAACATCCTGGACAGTATCTTTCAAGAAATTACCAAAAAAAAAAAAAAAAAAAAAAAAAAAAAAAAAAAAAACTGCTTCAATATCCTAGAAACAGAAGGTAAAATAGAAATTGGGAGAATCCACACAATCACCTCCTGAAAAGATTTCCAAATATTCTAATCAAATTCCAGAGCTCCTAGGTAGTTGAGAAAATATTCAAGCAACAATTCGCATATGCTGAAACTATAGTCAGGATCATACAATTTTTAAAAGATACCACATTAAAAGAGCAAAAGGCTTAAAGTGATATTCTGGAAGACAAAGGAAGACAAACATACCAAGACTATTCTTTCCAGAAAAACTGAATTTAATCCTTCAAGAGGAAAAAATGGGATATTTAATAAAATAGAGAACTTTCAAACATTTTCAATGAAAAGATAATGTGAGTAGAAAATTTGATATTAACCTATAAGATTCAAGGGAAGTATAAAAAAGGTAAACATGAAAGAGAAATCATAAGAGACTCAAAGTAAAACTGATTACTTTCCTATTTGGGAAGATGATACGTGTAACTCTTAAGAATTTCATCATTAAGACTATAGTTAGTATACTCTACATAGAGAGATAGCATGGGTATGAATTTATTAGATTGTAATCATCTATAAAAAGGTGTTAGAGGATGCACTGGGAAAGAAGAGAAGGGGAGGGACAATGGGGAAACCTATCTCACATTAAAGCATGTAATAAAGCTCTTTTGTGATGCAAGGGAAAGTGAGGGGGAGAATGGAGGACAATACTTGAACCTTACTCTCATCATAAATGATTCAAAAAGGAAAAAAAAAAAATATATATATATATATATATACATGTATATGTATGTATTCATGTATTCATGTATATATATATATGTGTGTGTGTGTATGTGTATGTGTGAATTTATACAGATACACAAACTCATTTGTGTATAAAAATTTATATTACACAATAGGGAAGTACACAATGAAGAAGATAAAGGAAGGTGGGTATGATAAAAGGGAGGGCAGGTTAAGGGATGTAGTAATCAGAAACAAAACAGACTTTGAGGAAGAGTGAAAAAAAAAAAGAATGTATAAATGAGAGAAGTAATCTGATTAACTATTTAAACTATGGCATGAATTCCTGAATTATTCCAAATTTCTGAAACAAGCAGAGAAATTCTAGAAGCAAATAGGGTTTATAGACTATGAACAGCAAGAGACAATACTAAGGAGTAAACCTTAACCTTTTCTTTCTCTTATAATGTCAGTTGCTTGGAAGCTGCAAATGTAGCAAAAAACTGATTTTTTTTTCCCTGCTCTTTTGTTTCTTTTCTATGGTAAATTTGGAGAACTGTATCTATCCCTAGAGAAAGTGGGTTTTGCTATAACCCACTCCCTCTACCCAGTGAGTTACTTTTGTCCCAAAATTTCAAACACTTTCCCCTTTAAAGAGAAAAATTGTAATTACATTATAAGTGTAGGACACTTGATAAGTCTTCTTCAAAAGTAAGTCCCACCGGTGAGGGAATTATTGTATTAAGACTTCATGGGTTATGTGTGGAAGTTGGGGGATGGAGCAAGATTATGGAAAAAAGCTAGGAAGTTGCCCACACTCTTTCTAATTTCCCTCAGAAATAACATTAAATCAAGCGCCTACGTGGATTCTAGAGTGATAGAACCTACAAAAAGATTTAGATAAACAATTTTCCAGCTTAAGAGAACTTAAAAGTTCTTCAGGAAAAGTTTGGTTTACTTGGGAAAAGGGGAGCACAGCCCTGTACAGGTAATATCCAGACACATCAGCAGAAATTTGTAAGCCACAGCACAGATGAGTAAAGGGGAGGAGGCTCAGAATTTCATGTTTTGGTAATCAAAAGAAGTAGGATTAGAACCAAGAATCAACTACATAGCAAAACTGAGGACAGTCTTTTAGGGAAAAAAAAGTGAATACTCAATGAAAATATAGGCTTTCAAACTTCCATGATGAAAAGACCAGAACTGAATAGAAAAATTGATCTTAAATATAAAACTCAAGAATAAGAAGGTAAATAGGAAAGTGAAAAAATATTATTCAGTAAGGTTAAAACCCTACATAGGAACATGATACTTGTAACTATTGAGAAATGTATCTCTATTAAAGCAGTTATAAGTGGATAGATAGATAGATATACATAGACAGAGAGTGTGGGTAAAAGTTGTTTTTAATGTGATGTGGGAATAAACCCACATGAATCATCAGCATTTCTATATATTATCAAAAATACAAGAAATAAAAAGAATGATAAAAAATTGAGGATTTAAAAAAAGGATTTTTCCTTGACGATTTTACTGGAAAGGGAGAAGCAGAATAGGGTATATTACAGCACATGAAGAAGTACAAAAGATAAAATACAATAGAGGATAAGAGCTATATATATGTATATATACATATGCATATGTATATATACATACACACACACACACACATATATATAGACTGTTCATAGTCTGTAGCCCCTATTTGCTTCTAGAATTTCTCTGCTTTTTTCAGAAATTTGGAATAATATAGGCAATTGGGGTTAAGTGACTTGCCCAGGGTCACACAGCTAGGAAGTGTTAAGTGTCTGAGACCAGATTTGAACTCAGGTCCTCATGGTTTCAGGGCTGGTGCTCTATCCACTGTGCCACCTAGCTGCACCAATATGATGGTATATTTAGAGAATCCTTAGCAAATGAACTAAAAAAGTTATTTTTGAGAAAGAACAATTTTACCAAAGTTGCAGGATATAAAATAAATCCGCATAAATCATCAACATTTCTATATGTTACCAAAAAGTCCAGCAGCAAGAGATTGAAAGAAAAATTATATTTAAAATAAAATAAAATATTTGAGAGTCTACCTGCCAGGAAATTTTTGAACACAACTACAAAACACGTTTTATACAAATAGAGCTAAACAATTGAGAAAATGTGTTTACTTATTCAGTGCCATATCAATCAACTTTTAAAAAATATAAAAAATAATAACAAAATTCATTTTGAAGAACAAATGGTCAAAAATATCAAGGAAAATAATGAAAAAAAATGCAAATAAAGGTGGCCTACCTATACCAAATGTAAAAATTATATAAAGTGACAATGATCAACCAACAGAAACAAGATTAAAAAGTAAGTACAAAAAATAAGCTGGGAAAAAAATTTACAGCCAGTGTTTCTGATAAAGATCTCATTTCTAAAATGTATAAAGAACTGTGTTGAATTTATAAGAATACATTCCCCAATTGATAAATGGTCAAAGGATATAAAAAGACAATTTTCAGATAATGAAATTAAAGCCATCTATAGTCATATGAAAAAATGCTCAAAATCACTTCTGATTAAAGAAATACAAATTAAAACAACTCTAAGGTATGATCTCATACTTCTCAGATTGGCAAAGATGATAGGAAAAATAATGATATTACATAGAATTCCCAATCTCTATATTTTTTGTCTGTCTGCATTTTTGATTTCCTTCACAGGCTAATAGTACACTGTTTCAAAGCCCAATTCTTTTTGTACAGCAAAATAACTGTTTGGACATGTATACTTATATTGTATTTAATTTATACTTTAACATATTTAACATATATTAGTCAACTGCTATCTCGGGGAGGGGATGGGGGGAAGGAGGGGAAAAAATGGAACAAAAGGTTTGGCAATTGTCAATGCTGTAAAATTACCCATGCATATAACTTCTAAATAAAAAACTATAATAAAAAAAAAAAAAGAAAATGCAAGATAACAACCAAAAAAAAAAAAAAAAAAGATAATGATAAACGTTGGAGGGGATGTAGGAAAACTAGGATACTAATACATTGTTGGAGGAGTTGTGAAATGATCTAACCATTCTGGAGAGTAATCCGGAACTATGCCAAACACTATCACTATCTGGTTGTATAACCCAAAAAAGCTATTTAGATTCTCAGTGATTCATTTTACTCTTCTATCAAATACAGATAATTTGCTGACCTATATCATAGGATGTCTGTCAGGATCAAATGAATAAAGTGATTTGAGTAAAAATTTTTAAATGAATATCTCTCTCCAAATTTTACATGGTATCATCTGTCTGGACAATGTTAAAACCCCTCCAAAACACTGGGAAATTTTTAAAAATCAAGTCAAAAATTATAAACTTTAAAATGCGTGTGTACTCCCAAATGAGAATACAGTGGCAATAACTGCCAGGGAAATTGTTTGCTGGAAAATCATTCAAAGGAAGCTAATAATTTTCTCAAACTACATTATTTTCATATCATTGACATATCTTGTCTGAAATCCAGAAATAACGATTTCTCAGTATTGTTTTTCATTATTCAAAAAAGGTAGGAAAAGTATTAATTAGCTGCCTAGTATGTGCCTGGTACTGTGCTAAGTACTTTGTAATTATTATCTCATTTGATTTTTACAACCCTAGGAGATAGGAGCTATTATTAACCCCATCTTATAGATAAGAATATCGAGGGAAATAATAAGTGGCTTGCCCAGAATCATACAGCTACAAAATTTCTTAGATCAGATTTAAAGACAAGTACTCCCTGACTCTAGGCCCATTAATCTTGGTGAGAAATCGAGATGCCCAAAGTAATATGTACAGAAATTATCTGCTCTCAAATTTGGTGGCCTTATAACTTTTTTCCCTACAAATTATATTCTGACGACCCTTTAAGATTGTGAAGCTTCCTGGCATTAATTAGCGTACAATCTTAATAACATGAAAGTATTTATAGATCTTATTTTTATTAGAAGAGACTAATCATCCACTGAGCAGCTCTGATCTTCCCAGTTATATTTAGTTACAGGAGGCAATAGGGCAGAAAAAGTTGTTTTGGGATGTAATCAAGCCACATTTAAATATTTAAAAGTTTAAGCACCTTCACCCTGCACTGCCTACATTTATACTTGTCCTCTTTCCTTTAAATTATGTACAACAACGGAAATACCCATCATTTGCCACCTATTTGATTATATTCTCGGTTTATGTACTTAAGTTTTTTGGCACTAGATAATTCATATTCCTTCACTTCATGTTGAATTTACATAAAATATTTGTCTTTTTTATCCTGACACTTTAAATAAAAAGACTTTAATACCTAGATGATTACTGAGGTTATTTATTCTTCTTTTTCTAATGTTCCATTAATACTTAGAGATGGGGAAATTGATTGCACTTTCAGGTTTCTAGAGAAAACTCCCTAAGGCTTTGTTCATACAATAAGGTGGAGAATTGATAATGTTCTGGTTAATTAATAATAATAATAATCACAAGCTTATCTTTCTCTGTTGGAGAGGAAAAGTAATGTTTTGTCCATTATATACTGTTGAGGAATTTAGAGACTTTAAGTTATTATTGAGATCCAATTCATACCTCTCCAGTTATTCAAACTACTTCTACCACTGGTATAGGTGTTTCTGGTAATACATTTGGGAAGAGTTAATATACCAAATGGGGTGATATGTGTTTATTGTTTCAGTTCTTCAAAGCTTCCTTTGTACATTGAATAAAAAAAAAAAAAAAAAAGGAATAGGTAAGGCCTAATAACATAACATAAAAAGACATAATAACATAAAATCTTATCTGATCCTTCCAATAGGCTCATTGTCTTTCCAACCTTGCCTGCAAAAACTATACCTTTACTCTTTAGGATCTATTAGAACATTGTGTACTCCTTACTCTATGGAGAACTGGGGTTTTTAGTGTAAGCTGAACAAAACACATATTTAACACCCCAAGAAAAGAAAAAAAGAGGTACAAAGACAGAGGCAAAAAAACAGAGGAGAAAGATAAATACATAAAGGGAAGAGACAGAGAAATAGAGTGACAGAAAAAAGAAAAGAGATAGAGGTAAAGGGACGCAGAGAGAGAGAGAGACAGACAGAGAGACAGAAAGGGAGAGAGAGAGAGAGAGAGAGAGAGAGAGAGAGAGAGAGACAGAGAGGGAGAGAGACAGAGAGAGAGAGAGAATGACAGAATAAAAGATAGGTAAGAAATTAAGAAATGGGGAATAGCAGATATGAATCAGTGAACACAGAGACAGAAACAGGCATGGGGAGATGGAAAAAAATAGAGAGAGAACCAGAGTGATAGGGAAAGAAGAAAGAAGAAAGAGAGATATACAAATGGAGAAAGAAAAAGAGAAGACATAAGAGATTTAAAAAAAAAACAGAATGAGATAGGGGACAGAGACAGAAAGAAACAGAAAAACAGAGATAAAGAAACAAAGAAATAGAAAAAAGAAACAGATGGAGAGTGTTAGCTCATAGAGACAGACATTGAATTTGAGTCAAAAATATATTTCACTTTTCATTCTGAAAAAAAAATTAAATTCATTGTGTGATTTTAGTTAAAAAAAATGAAAAAGTACCCTCCTTTTTTCTAAGTGATAATATTAGAGAAGAGTGGCTTTTTAATGCAATCTGGAATTTTCTTGGATTTGTGTGAAATCAGTGGCAAGTTGCTGTTTCAAAGAAAAAAAAGAAATAATGTGAAAGTACTTTTGAATCAAAGAACCTGTCAAATTATAGCAGTCTTTCTCAATAAAATACCTATCTAGTGGCTTTAAAATGAATTGGGAGGGGGTAGTGTCTGGTATATGGGAGAGACAACAAAAATCAAGATGGAAAAGGAAAAAAGGGAGTGAGTAGTCAGCAAGAAAGTAGGTTTCCATTTGAAATTTAAATTGGCAGCTGGTGCTATTTGAATGATTCTCTATCTAATATAATTTGAATGGCACAGATGATGATATTGCATTTTGAGGAAGCAAACCAAAATCTTGTGTCTAGGAACTGTAAAACCCTTGTTATTTTGCATATTTTACTTCACTGTGCTTGGAAGAAAATGAGTTATAGGTATTTTATCTGTTTTCTTCTTTCCAATAAGATGTGTAAAGGATTTAGACACAAGATGCAAACCATATAATCTTTGGATATTCACAATACAGAGGCAATTTGGGACTTCAACATAATAGGAAAAAAAAATTTTTTTCAGGGAAAAGTATTCTTGAAAATCATTAATAATGATGCTGTTGTACTAATGTTCATTGGCCTGGCACTGGTATGCAGAAGGGAAAATTCAATTAATTTTAGAATATTTAAGTGTCTTTATGGTTCAGGGAGTATGTCACTGCTTTTTACCAGATCACTATTTTTGTGGAGTTTTCTGAGTTAACATTGCAAATGCATGCTCTGAAATAATACATGTTCTTTTCCATAGAACATAGAAATTTTAAAAAAATGTTTAGAATATTTAAAATGACTATAAACTGTGTAATGTAATGGGCTGAAGCTGAGTTGATGCACTGAGGTCCAAGAACTTAAGGCTAATTACCAATTGGATAATATTTTATTAGCATTTGCTTGGAAAAATGCTCTGCCCCACCATTCTGTACTGGCTTGATCTGTTGGTGTATAGGGAGATTTTGGAAGAAGGATTAGAGGGTGGAGTAGGACAAGCAAGTGTGACTCTGGGGTAGAGAAAGAGGAGATTCCTGTGTCCATTCCTCTGATTTCGACCAAGAATAAAGACCAAGGATTTTTGCTTATTCTGACTCCGACTGATTCTAAAGTATCAAGGGTGCTAACTTGGTCTTCACAGTGTAAAAACAAGAAACTGTGCATATGTTTGTTTATTTCTGCAAACTTATAGGCAATATTTTCTGAGTAGCATATGAAACTACTTAATTTTTTATTATAAATAGACTATTGTGTATATATGTATATATATACATGTATTGTATCTATATATTATAGTACATATATATACATATATACATACATAGGAAAAATAAATAAGACTTTAAAACAGTACTCAGAAATTATTTCCTTTAAAATCAGATAAATTGTTTTGCTTATTTTCTTGGAAACCTAATAAAGAACATATGAATTTCTGAATTAGATATTTATTTATTTTCAAGCATTTTTCCCCATATCTACCATCTATTCATGGGTATGGTAGATTAACTGGGACTTTGATCCAGAACAACCAGATTGGGTGAGCACCGATACTTAGCAATAACAGAGTTTAGAACCTAGTTATCAAGAATAATTAGTTAAATTACGAGGTTACCAGCTGGTGGCCTGATGTAAACTCTTTTCTTTTACTCCCTCAACACTTTACTTCATCTCCATTGCCTTGGTTTTTACCTTATTCAATGGAGGGTATTCTTTGTGTGATTGCCCTAGAGATGACTTGCTATTGGGGCAAAAGTTCCTAGCTACAATTTTGATGCCCTTTCCTGTGCATGCATGCGTGTGTGTGTGTGTGTGTGTGTGTGTGTGAGTGTGTGTGTTTTCTCTATCACCTATCTTTTGCAGTTTCTTTCCCTTAACTTAAATACAGAAGAGTATCCACAATCTCACCAAGTTGGGTATTTCCACCAAAGATTCAAATTATAGTACAGTATTAAATAGATAACTTTTGCTTTCACGAGAAACTAAAAAAACTTATCAATATGTCTTTTGCAAAGACAACCCAAGTGGATGCAGAAGCAGAGGACCTGTGATCAAATAGCAACTTTCCTATTTACTACCTTTGTCCTTTGATCAGTCACTTCTTTGAGGTCTTTATGTTTCTTTATCACTGAAATGAGGGATGGGAGGGTTAGACTAGATGAATTCTAAAGTTTCTTCTAACTCTAAATCTGTAATTTTATGATTCTTTTCTTCCCATTAAAGATGAAAATATATTTAGGTATTTTCTGTAAAATAACATTGTCATACTGATATACTGACTTTGTGACAGTCAGACTCCAAGATTGTGTATAAGGAATGTGACCTTTTTTCAGAATAATACTCTATGCTATGAATAATTTGTACAAGGCATTCTAATGCTTCATGAGGATAATTAGAGGGAAGGTAAATTGGTCTTGGAAGCTCCAAGAGTATTAGGATATGGTTTTCTAGGAAGGCTTGAAAGAATATCAGAGCCTGATTTTAAATTCTGGCTCTGTTCCTTAATATCTTTATTATTTTAGGTAAGTCACTTAACTCTTGAGTCTCAATCTCTTCATTTATAAATTAAAGATTTTAGAATAGATGGCCTCTGAGCTCCTTTCTCACTCAGTATCAGTTATCCTATGATTCTATAATAATAGAATTGTGATGAAGTAGAAGTCAGATTAAGAAACCGATGAGAAGAAGGTCTTTAGGGAAGCAAGGGAAGGAAATAAGCACTATAAAATGCCTACTATGTGGCAGGCACTTTACTAAGCACTTTGCATATATTGTCACACTTGATCTTCAAAAATCACCTTTTAAAATGAGTGCTATTATTTTCCCCATTTTACAATTGAGGTAATTAATGAAAAGAATAGCTTGCCCAAAGTCATGCACCTTATAAGTATCTGAGGCTGAATTTAAACTTAGTTGTTCTTCATTTCAAGGTCCAACGCTATCCATTGTGCCATCAGTTACTACTAAGGAGGACAGGACTGTGTCATTTCTGGAGGAGAAAATCCAACCTTTTATTCTCATTACTTCCTGTACTCTCAACAAGGTGAGTCTTGTTCTTAATAAGTTGATAATCAAGCAATAATTAAAAGTGATTATCCATTGGTAGGAGGAAATGAGAAGGAAGACCTGAAAAGGCCTCTTTCAGTTCCTGAGATTTGAACTGAGTTTGGAAGGAAGCCAAAGAACTTTAAAAGTGAAGGTAAGAAGCAAGAACATTCCAGGAATAGAAATAGCCAATGTTAACCATATTATGGTTATGCTGTTTTATGCTATATTATGAGGATATGCTATGTAACAGTAATATAGACAACAGTTGATTCTGTTTATACTGAAAATGAACATAGGGATACCCCCATAAAAAGGGAGTCTGGTAGACTGCTTCCAACAAGAATAGATAGAGAGTAAAGAAATTTTTTGGCATCTTAAACTGGAGATCTTGTCATTTGGAAAACATGAAATCATAGTTGTTTGAGGAAATGAGGGTTAAACAGAAGACAAATTAGTTATAGTGACTATCTTGATCATTTTTTAAAAAGTCATGAGTGAAAAAAAACCTTCTAATTATGGAAGTTATAGTTAAATAGAATAGCTATCTAGGAAATAAAGATTTGTACTAATGATTTGTTGGAATCCTTACTAACTGCTAACTAATTAGAGTTGATCTAATCTTACAAGAAGATGTTTTGGGCAGAACCTGAAACAAGGTACTAAGTAGAACTAAGTTCAATGAGTTCACACCTCCCTTGAAGCTCGTTGGGCCAGAGAGCACTATGGGAGAAAACCCATAATCCCTCTCTCTCGTATCCCACAATTCCTCCCTCTTGGATAAAAGAAACAGACAGAAGCTCTCGGTCAGATTTTCAGTAGAGTTACGCCAGAAGCCCTCTCTCCGAGGCAAGGCAGAATATTTTCCACTTGGCTGGCTGGTGGCAGAAGTGTTCTTCGGAGAGTGAAGATGCTACAAGTCGAGATTTCAGCGGAATGACATGAAGAGTTGGAGCTGGTTGGAGGCTGAAGAAAACTGAGGCAGAGGCTGAAGGACCAGACCTTTGGATTTGGTGACATTCGGAGAGAGCTCTTGGAACCAAGCAGAGAGATAGGCCTCTAAGCTAACCGGGCTATATTGGGACAATAAAAGATCTGAACTTTCATCACCTGGCAGTGTTTCGAGAAGAAAAAGCTCACCACATCTTGGCACCCGAACAGGGACTGATTCAGATCCATCTGAACTAGATCACAACATTTTGGCGTGTACCCCCTCAGAAACCCCCTATGTTTTAAAACAAAAGAAAGGGGGAGATGTTGGAATCCTTACTAACTGCTAAGTAATTAGAGTTGATCTAATCTTACAAGAAGTTGTTTTGGCCAGAACCTGAAACAAGGTACTAAGTAGAACTAATCAAGACAAGGCTTGACTCTGCTGCAGAGAACACTTTTGACGGACTTCAGTGGAGCTACGCCAGAAGCCCTCTCTCCGCGGCAAATTGGTGCTTGGGCTCCCCAGAAGGAGATAAGAGAGATCTTCCATCTCTGTTGGAGGCAGAAGAAAGTAGAGGCAGAGGCTGAAGGACCAGACCTTTGGATTTAAAGACATTTGGAGAGAGCTCTTGGAACCAAGCAGAGAGATAGGCCTCTAAGCTAACCGGGCTATATTGGGATAATAAAAGATCTGAACTTTTATCACCTGGCTGCTTTTTGAGAAGAAAAAGATCACAACATTTTGGCGCCCTCAACGTGGGGCTAACAGACCCTTCAGTGGATTTCAGTGTAAAAGCTCCGATCCTGATTCAAGTGGAAAAGCCTCTGATCCTGATCCAGTGGAAAAGACTTCAACCCAGAAATTAGGGTGAGTGCAACCAAAAAATTTTGTTAGAAGAGTTAAAGTAGAATTTCATCTAAGATGGGACAGATATTTAGAAAACAGCCTGTTTCTGTTCAAGGAAAATGTTTAGAGAGCATTGTCAAAGTTATGGAAAGCCAAGGTTTAATTATAAGTTTACAGCAAATCACTGAACTTTTACAAACTGTAAAGGACATATGTCCTTGTTTCTCTCTTGATAAGGAATTAGATCTAAATGAATGGAAATTGGTTGGAGAGGATCTTTGTCAATTCTATGATAAAAATGGGCCTAACTCAATAATTAATACATATAATGTAATACAATTGGCTATAAGAAGTTATTTAAGTGATAGAATGATGAAAAGGAAAGTACAGGAGGAAGAAATGCCAACTTTACTAGGTGAAAAGGAGGACGAATCAGATGAGAATGGAGTTAATTACAATTCTGAGTATGATACTTCACAGCAGGAGGAATTAGGTGATTCCACATCTCATGACCCTCCCCCCACAATTAACCCTTCATGGGTGGAACAAGGGGGAGGGAGAGAGACAGAAACACAGTCAGCTTCTCCTGTAAAGCAGAATTTAACAAGATTAGAAAAAGCATTAATTAAGGCAAAAAATGAAGGAGAAGATATATCTGATTTTATAAATGCATATCCTGTGATTGAAGAGCTCAACTCCTCAGGTCAAAAAGAGAGAAAATACACTCCTTTTAATTTGGAAAAAATTAAAGATTTGAAAAAGAGTTGCACTCTTTATGGGGCTACATCATCTTATGTGAAGATGTTACTGGATAATTTGTCTAATGAAATCCTAACCCCGAATGACTGGAAATCCATAACAAAAACTTGTCTAGAACCGGGACAAAATTTATTGTGGCTTTCGGAGTTTCATGAATTATGTAGGATTCAAGCCCAACGCAATAGGCAAAAAGGAGCTGTTGTACAAATCACTTTTGACCAACTAGCTGGTGAAGGTCAGTATGCAGAGAGTTCAGAACAGATTTATTATTCCATAACAGTCTATGAGCAAATTTCTAAGGCTGCAATAAAAGCTTGGAATTCTCTCCCTGGACAGAAAGATGGAAATAATGCTTTCACAAAAATAGAGCAAGGTCCCAATGAAACTTTTGCAGATTTTGCGGGACGTTTACAAACAGCTGTAATAAGAACCATTGGAGACAATGCAGCAACAGAAATAATGACTAAACATTTGGCTAAGGAAAATGCCAATGAGGTTTGCAAAAGAATTATATGGGGGCTAGACAAAGATTCTCCTTTAGAGGAAATCATAAGACGCTGTGCCACAGTGGGCCCAAATGCTTATTATGCCCAGACTATGATGAACATGGAAAGACAAGGTCCTTCTTGGCAGAGGAATTCTAGAGAAACTCGTCGATGTTTTCATTGTGGAAAAATTGGACATCTAAGAGCCCAATGTAGATACAGAGATACAATGAGAAGACAGGGTGAGAGAAAACCCAAAACCCCATGTCCAAAATGTAACGGAGGCTTTCACTGGGTCTCTAAATGTATATTGACCCAGAGGAATGAGAGGCAGGGCCCAGCTCTAAAGTATCAATCAAAGGACAGGTGGGGCATGATAGCAGCTGAGGTTACACCCAGAGAGACTTTAGAAATTCAGTACTCTGATGTCATCAACCAACAGAAAAGCAATCAGGATTACAGTTGGGGAGAATACAGGCCTTTTAAGACAACAAGACAATATCCAATGCAAACAACTCCAATGTAATTACCAGATGATGAGAAGAAATCCCAAATTTGGTAAATAGAAGGGAATTAGGTTAATTGCTTGGGGAAGAGGATCTGCTTATATTTCCACAGGTGGAAAAGGCTAACAATGAGACTGTCAAAAGAACTTTAAAATCCTCAGCTTTCAGTTCCTGAAAAACCAGCAAGAATCACTGGATTCCCTGAGATGAAAAATTGTTGATGAGACTTTTTGCAGTACTTCAGAGCTTACAGGAATTATTAGATTCCTGGCACATGAACTAATGGACAATACTATTTCTAGGACTTATGGACATGTGTAAATTTTCAGGTTGATTTATGTTGTTACATTACTACTAGCCTGTGTTATATTGCTATGTGCTTATGTAAATTATGTATAATGCCTCCCATATTGATGGATTTATGTATACCATGTATATCTGTTACAAAGTTCTGGCCCATATTGATGGATTTATGTGTACCCCTTCAGAAACCCCCTATGTTTTAAAACAAAAGAAAGGGGGAGATGTTGGAATCCTTACTAACTGCTAACTAATTAGAGTTGATCTAATCTTACAAGAAGATGTTTTGGGCAGAACCTGAAACAAGGTACTAAGTAGAACTAAGTTCAATGAGTTCACACCTCCCTTGAAGCTCGTTGGGCCAGAGAGCACTATGGGAGAAAACCCATAATCCCTCTCTCTCGTATCCCACAATTCCTCCCTCTTGGATAAAAGAAACAGACAGAAGCTCTCGGTCAGATTTTCAGTAGAGTTACGCCAGAAGCCCTCTCTCCGAGGCAAGGCAGAATATTTTCCACTTGGCTGGCTGGTGGCAGAAGTGTTCTTCGGAGAGTGAAGATGCTACAAGTCGAGATTTCAGCGGAATGACATGAAGAGTTGGAGCTGGTTGGAGGCTGAAGAAAACTGAGGCAGAGGCTGAAGGACCAGACCTTTGGATTTGGTGACATTCGGAGAGAGCTCTTGGAACCAAGCAGAGAGATAGGCCTCTAAGCTAACCGGGCTATATTGGGACAATAAAAGATCTGAACTTTCATCACCTGGCAGTGTTTCGAGAAGAAAAAGCTCACCACATCTTGGCACCCGAACAGGGACTGATTCAGATCCATCTGAACTAGATCACAACAATGATTTGTGCTATATGAGCTATGAAGTTAAAACATTAACAATGACTTGGATTTTTCTGTGAAAAGTATTAACTCGTTTACTTATATGAGCCATGCACAGATTTAGCAACAGTGAACAAATAATAACAATAGTTTGGATTTATTTAATGTTTGCAAAGTACTTGGGAAGTCATTTCATTTGATCCTCACAACCATCCCATGAAATAGATCATATCACCCTCATTTCACAAATGAAGCAGGTCAAACTGAGAAAGATTAAATGACTTACAGAGTCACACAGTTAGCAAGTATGTGAGGTAAGATTAAAATTCAGGTCTTCTCGACTGCAAATCCAGTTTTCTATCTTATATAATACCTAGCTTTCCTAGAAATATCGTGGCACTCAGATGAGGTCCTCATTCAGACTTCTATATGTATTAACAGCCAAGATGAGGCATTTCTAGTTTCCAGTAAAGTATATGGCACTATTATAAAATCAAATGAGAAAAGTTAGATTCTCAGAATTTGGTTAAACCTATAAACAAAAACAAAAACTAACTTTCAAAATGAAGACATGCAAGGCAAAAGATACTTAATGAGATTGGTACAAAACCTTATAAAGGGATCAGAAAATTAAAAAAAACCTATTAATGCCTATAATATAATTCTAGATTATTAACAATTATATAAGCCTCAGGCAAGGTACTTAGAAATTTCTCATTGGCTATGTGACATATTATTAATTCATTTCATCATTCTAAAGCCAAACAATGTTTAATGATGCCAATAAAAGGGTAATTAAAAAATGTAAGTGTGACTCAGGGCTGAGAATGTGTTTACAAATGTTGCTGAATGAAGGAATGATTGATCTATGTGTCAGGCACTGAATGAATTGTTTTCAATTTTTAACCAGTGTTTATGGCACTAATGGAAAAGAAGAAGGAATTGATAAGGTTGAAAGTTTTAGTCAGTCCTTTGTTTGAGGATTTTTATTTTGCAGGATGGAGAAGGTAAAGATAGTCTTTCCTGGTTGGTCAGCCAGCACAGTTGGTGGTTGAAAGTTTCAGATGAATTGCATGTATGTAGAAAAAGCTGACCACATAATTCACTTGAGCAGTGGCCCTAGGGAACCATTCTTTCAAGTTTTTGTTTGGTGCCACTGTAAGGTTAAATATAGTTCATCAGTTTAACTGAAATCAATGGTTATAACAATCAAACACAGAAGCTGACAAAGGTGAATAATCATATTCTAACATCTTCATTTTAATGATAAAGAAACTAAATCTCTGAGAATATAAACTACTAGGTTGTGATCACACAGCTAATCAAGCAATTGACATCTCTATTGTCTAGTTCGACACCATTCAACAAACATGTTTTAAGCAAATATTTATTGCATTAAGTATTTATAAATCAATCAGTCTCTCAGACAATAAAACTTTATTAAAAGTTTGATATTTTTGACTAGGTAAAAGAGCCAATTCTGTGTCTCCATTCTTACCTAACCTTAATCACTGTTTGGGTGTTGCTTCAGTAAAACTAAGACTTGTTAAAGATCTTAGCTTAAAAAGACCAAGATCTCTCTCTCCCTAACAGAATTCAAGCAGCAGTAGAAAAGTTTAAGTTAAAAAGGAATCAAATGCCTGACACCTTCCCAATTTAGCTGATTGACTCTGCAACAATTATTTTTTCCCTGAAATTATTGTTATTATCCATTGTGTCCAATTCCTCATGACCTTAATTTGGAGTTTTCTTGGGAAAGTTACTGGAATTATTTGCTATTTCCTTCTCTAGCTCATTTTACAGATGAGAAAACTGAGGCAAACAAGGTTAAGTGACTTGCTCAGGATCACACAATTGCTAAGTGTTTGAGGTCAAACTTGAACTCAGGAAGATGAGTCTTCCTGACTTCAAGCCAAGTATTCTATCCATTGTGCCATCTAGCAGCCCTCTGGAATCATAAATGAGCTAAAATAGCACTGGAATCACATAGTTAAATAACTATAACCACTGAAGCTATTGTTATAATTCAATAGACAGTAAACTATTACACCATAGAACAGCTCAACAGAGATACTGGCATGTCAGCAAAGAACAATTTAAGCGCAAAAGATTTTGGTTCAAAGCTAAATCTACTACCAAGAAGTTTAATGAGTCATTCCTGATGTAGAATATAGAGTACTAACCTTTGAATCATAAAGATCTGAGTTATGTGAATTAATGAGCCCAATAATTGCCCTGAACTTCAATTTCCTCATCTGTGAAATGGGGATAATACCAACTACTTTATAGTATACCCTACTATATAATACCCTACTTTATAGGGTTTTATATATATATATATATATATATATATATATACATATATATATATATATTATATAGGATATAATATATTATCATATATATATAAAGTAGTTCTAGAATATTAAAGTGCTATATAAATTTTAGCTATTATAATTATTATTATTATCTGCAAAACTGGGACGCTTATCTCACATTCCTTTGGAAGGGAATAAAAAAGGAAAGGGAAGATTATATTGCTATTTGTTGCAATAATTATCCCAAAAATTACATATTTAGCATCAATTATGTCCTGAGTGCTAACGGAAACCAACTTTTCACAGTTTATTATAGGATATCACACTGACAGATACAAACTCCTGTCTTAAGTCTATACCTGGTCAGAGAAGCTGTGTCCCTTTTTCAATAAGTATAAAACATTCATTATCATGGTTTTCTTGATATGTGACAATCCATAAAAGAGAGCAGAAAAATTAAAATTTGGGCAACTTAAGTTTAAGCATTGCTTCTAAAATGTGTGGCCTTTATATAGAAGCTGATAGATTGTACTATGAAAGCCATAATCCACAGGAAAAACATATTGTATGAGTGTAAAAGCATGTATTCCATTTGTAACTAAAAGAGTCCATCATCATTCCAAACACCAAAATGCCTTGTTAGAGAAAAACAACTCCAAATTTTAAAATGATTTCTTCAACTTCTAGCTGAATCTTGAATTTTATTGATTTAGACTTAGTTAACACTATTTAAATCACACTAGTAACCAGAATGTGTAGTAAGTATCTATAATATGGTTCAAAGAACCTATCAACATGAATTTAGTTTAGGTACCAGGAATTCTGTTAGGGACTGGAAATACAAATGCAAAGGGGAAACAGCCCCTTTTCTAAAGGAGTTTTATTCCAAGATGGAAATAAGCCACATATAGAAAACTGGTGACCAGGGAAGAGAATTTTGACCAAGACACTTATAGGGATTGAAGAAAGGAGAAAAGGAAAGGAATTAGGATTCATTAGGTATTTATTATATATGCCAGACATTGGTCTAAACACTTTATAAATATTATATTTGCTCCTTACAACAACTGTGGGAAGTAAGTATTATTATTATTATTATTAATTTTTAACAGATTCAGAAACTGAAACAAACATAAGTATCTTGCCCAAGCACACATAACTAAAATGTTCCTAAAATGGTATAGATAGAGTTAATCCAGACTTAGCACGCTGTCCATTGTACCATCTAAGTGCCTAAGGAACTAGTTTTCTACATTCTTCCCAGTAGCGGTGGCATTATTGATTTAATATGGTTCTTAGATCAAGAGTAATTGTGTAAGGTCTCCCAAAGCAAGAATAAGAGGCAGAAATGGAAGGATGGGTGTAACACATATATGCAAAAGGGTAGATGGCAAGATACCCTTGCTGGTTAGGCCCTGGTAAATAAATGGTATATGAAACAAGGGCAGAGATTGATAAATTGAGGTAAACTTGTATTTTCTCACCAATCTAGAAAATTCAGTTCAGGATCAGATTTCTTAAACTAAGTGGTGACTAGTAGTGGTGTAGGTGGGGCAGTGTTGGGGAAGAAGGTGAAGTAATGTAGAATTGTAGGTGTGAAAGCTCACTTTTCCTACTGAGGAGAAGTGGAGCAGCAACAGCATAGATGGCAACATACATGTTCTAAGTAGGTCCTGATTTTCTGGTAATAATTCAACAGGTTCAATAGCTTTTTAGAACTGGTAGAGACTTCAAGTGTCATTTAAACTAACCATCTTATTTTCCACATGAGGAAGCTTAGAGGATTGTCTTTTAGACAACCCTCTTTTTAGAGGACTTTTAGAGGACTATACTTTTAGAGGATTGTCTTGCCCCAAGTTACAGAAAAGATACTTGTAGAGCAAGACTAGAGTATGCATGTCCTAAAATTTTAAAATCAAATGTGAGACATTGAGGGAAAACTAAAAAAATACAAATAAAAATAAAAACTATCTAAGAAAAACAAGAACTTTGACACAATAATGCAAAAAATAATTCAAGAAAATCATCCTGGAGTGAAAGAATAGGAGGTCAAAGTAGAAATAGAAAAAAATCCATCAATCACCATCTCAAAGACATACTTTGTAGAAAACATATAGGAATATTATTGCCAAGTTTCTAAACCCTCAGATCAAAGAGAAAATTTTATAAGAACAAGAAAAAACAATTCAAATACATTGTAGCTACATTTGTACAGGATTTAGTAGCCACAATAAAAGACCAGGTCCTGGAATCATGTCTACTGCCAATCAAAAGAAATAGGCCTGTGGCCAAAAATATCATATTCAACAAAATTGTCCATTATATTGAATGAGAAAAAAATGAATATTCAATGAACTTACAGATTTTCAGGACTTTCAAACAAATCCAAGTTCAATAGAAATTTTAACTTATAACAGCCAATATCCAAGAACAATTTCAAGGAAATTAACATGGACAAACTATTTTGTGTTTTTTACATAGAAATGAATATGAAATATTTAAGACTGACATCAGCAATAGGGTAGCTCAAAAGAAAGATTGGGGTTAAGTTAAGGTAAAAATAGTAATTATGTTATATAAATGAGGTGCAAGGAAAGAATAAACAGAGGAAACATGAGAGAGGGGAGAAGGGCTCCTAGTTCTAAAAACATACACTGGAAATGGATTAAATAGCAAACATTACATATATAACATGAAGGGTATAGCACTCCCAAAAAATCTATGAAGAAATAAAGGGAGAGGGATAGGCAGAAGAGGAAGCAAAGGATAGGGGAAGAAAACAAGGGAGGAATCCATGGGTGAAGAGAGGTTAAGTAGTATCAAGGCAACTTAAGGAATAGAATTAAAGCAAAGAATTAACAGGGATAGGAAAGCTATATGTGTGTATATGTAGACATATATATATATATACACACACATAAATATATTCTTACTTAATTGTAGCCTTCTTGTGGGAGGTAGGAGGAGATGAAAGGGAAAAAAATTTAAAAAGTGACGGGTCTCTGACTTACAGCTTCAAGAAGTTGTCTGATATACAGCAGCCACACCCCTGGTAAACCATCTAGGCTGAAGGATTATACCAGGTTTTTAAGCTACAAACCCTTGAGTAAATTAGGGAAGTATTTCTCCCAAGAATTGTAAAGACTTAGTGGAATGGGAAGATGAGGATAACTTGTTCCAAAGGTCATGACAGCAGCTAAAGCAGATAGTGGAAAACACTTATAACTTGATCAACCATCAAAGATGCACATGAGACATCCGCAGTGTGTGTGTGAGTGATCCAAGAAAAGTCCTTTTTATTGAGAACTGATCAGAAAGTCAAGAGGAGAACAAAGAGAGAGTAGTGTAAGAATGAAAGTGAGAATGAGAGCAAAAGCAAGAAGCAAAGATAGAGAAGGGGAGGGGGAAAGGGAAAATGGAACCAGGAAAAGAAAGGAAGAAAGAGGGAAAGGGAAAATATCCAAGAAAAGATAGTGATTGACTGAATCATCAGTTGCAGAGAAATTAAGAAGGATAATAACTGAGAAAAGGCCTTTAGATTTGACTGTTAAGAGATCATTGCTAAGTGTAGAAAAACATTTCAGTTGAACAATGACGTTGGAAGCCAAATTGCCAAGGGTTAAGAAGAGGAAATGGAGATATCAGTTATAAACAGCTTTCTTAAGTTTAGTCACAAAAGTAAAGCGAGCGATATGGATTACAACCAGAAAGGTTGGATTGATCAACTGAGACTTTTTTGATGATGGGGAATACATGAATATATTTCAGGCAGTAGGAATCAACCAATAGGTTGAGGGAGCTAGTGGCATTGAGCCTAAATTCAAGAAGACTGAGTTCAAATCTGGCCTGACACATAATAGCTATGTGACCCTGAAAAAGTCACTTAACTTCTAAATGCATCAGTTTCCTCAACTGTAAGGTACTATATAAATACAATTTATTCTCTTTTCTCCCCCAGTTGTTGTTGTTGCTGTTGCTGTTGTTTTTGTTGTTATTGTTGTTGTCGTTGTGATTCTTTGTGATTCTATGGACTATGACTATGGAGTTTTCTTGGCAAAGATACTGTAATGATTTGCCATTTCTTTCTCCAATGTGTTCCAATTTTGCAGAGGAGGAACTGAGGCAATTAAGTGACTTCTCCAGAGTCTTACAGTTACTCTCCAAGATCAAATTTGAACTCAGATCTTCCTGATTCAAAACCCAGTGCTCTATCCACTGTGGTACCTAGCTGCCACTCTTCCCCAGTAGACATGGAAAAATTAAAAATAAGGAAAATATAGAAATGATAATTTCAGCAATCAACTGGGAAAATGGGATGGAATAGGATCACTTGTGAATGTACAGGACTTAGTCATGTTATTGAAAATAAGCTCTTCATGTGAAATAGTTGTGAAGAAAACAATTGTGATGTAAACATTGTGATGTGATATATAGAGTGAGATTAAATGATTTGTTCATGATATCACAGGCACATTACACTCTCATCTTCCTGATTCATACACTGTACAAAATAAAAATTTCAACAGACAGCAAGACAAAATCAAGAAAACTTGATGATATTAAAAACTACTTTAGAGAAGACAGAGACACAAAGAGAGAAAAATGGAGATTGAGACAGAGCAAGACAGAGAGTTCTTTATGGGGGATATACAGCAAGGTTAGACACACAGATAGACACACATACATAGCACTCTGAATTAACTAATGGAGCAATTGTAATATGAAAATTAGATGTTTGCTATTATACTTCTCAGAAGAAGTAACCATTTTACTTTCCAGTAGTATTTATTATTCCTTCAATTTGCAAAAGCTGAGTCATCAGGAATTCCACACCACAGATTTAATTGCATGCACATCCACTTAGTGCTGATATGGTAGATTCTGTTGCTACACATTTTCAAAACAGCAATGTTTTCTTTTAATTTTTTTAAGAGTAAATAATTAAGGAAGACCTTGGATGATCACACTATGCTGCTAATATCACAGAATTGTTGTTTCTTGCACTTAAAGTTTCTTTTTATTAGTCATATCAGTTTCTTGGCAAAAGACAAACAGATGTTGCTGTTACCAGCTCTTGGTTTCAAACTCTGAATGATACAAAAGACAGTCTAGGGAGGAGGAAACAGAATGAATGACTCAATTTACAGGTGACCCCTTCCTTTCCATATAACTCTTGCTAATGCCACTTATTTGATATTGAAACACATATTATTTTGGAGTGATATTTAATTTTTCACGTGTCATTTCTTTTTATCTAGATTACAAAATACTTTTAGGACAGGGACCCAAGATCATTCAGGGAAGGGACCATGACCATTCCCTCTTATGGGCTTTGTACATTTTTGATTGATTGCTTTGCCAGGAGAAGAAAAGTTACCCCTTTGCCCTTGCCCTTACTTGATAGATAGATAGATAGATAGATAGATAGATAGATAGATAATTTGATATGGGCCTGTTAGAGCAAACATCTTTGCCCTGAGGAGAAGGAACATTCAGAAAAATACAGTTGGAGGCACTGATGAATATTGATCAATATAACTCCTGACTCAAAAAGAATTCTACTAATCCCTTTGTAGGGTCTTAGTTGACTTACTTAAAATGCATGTATACACAAGAGGCTCCAAATTCCTCTGTCTACCTTAAAATAAAGTCATAGAACTTCTTAGATCTGCAGATATCTAAAGTGAGTTTATTGGCCTGGAAAGAGTCAGCTTTCTGGAAACAGCTCATTTCTATGAGCTACACTCAAAATGGAAGACAGAGAAGGAGACACTGAAACATATCTGTCCTTGCAATTAGCTTAAAGTGAATGTGTCTATATTTTGACCTTTGAAATCGGTAATCTACCTAAATTATCAGAAAGCTAACCTCTTCCACATTGTACAGGATTATGATTGTCTGTCTATTGTAATAATATGCTATTGGTGATCAATGTTCCTTCTATTTTTGAAGTTTATTAGATTCCAAGGATGAATTTCAGGTAAAATCATTATCAGTATTCCCCTAAGTTAGAAATGTGATTGGAGAAAAAAGACCAAAAAACCCTTTTTTCCCCTATTCTATGTTATGAGAATGCTTGTTTTATTTCTTAAGTTCAGAATATAATAAATAAAAGGGGAAAAAAATTGACCCAGCCAATAGCTCGTAATCTTGTTTTCATAGTAATCAAATGAAGGAAGAGGTACAAAAGTTAGTTACCAAAAAGCATGCATTAAAAACTAGAACTGGACAAAATAGAAGTTCAGAAACGGCCTCAGTGATCCATTACTTAAGGATGCAAAAAAAGTAGAAAGTTACATATTTTTGTCAGATGATCAAATCCTGTATAACAAGAGGAACCATTCCCTCTTGTCTTGAACTCTATTGGATGAAGACTCAGCAAAAATTTCATGAGAATTAAGCCAAGAGGCAAAAGTACCTTGCATCCTCATGGCCTATTTCTCACTCTACTTTCTCAATCACCCTAACCTCTGTCTTTATTAGATCTTTCTGTAGGTATTTGAAATATCCTTGCCAAACAAAATGTAAAATCATAACAGTAGGGCTTACTTCATAATATACCCATGAGGTAATTATGGTTGGCAAATTTTATTCGAATTTCTTTCATTTTACATGTAGAATCTGTGGCGCAAAGAGGTGAAATACCCAACATTCCGTTACATGCTAGCAAATGCAGAGTTGGCATTCCCAGATCCTCTCATTCTTTGATTTACATTTGCAATTCTTCCAACCTACCATCCAATCCAGAAGTCTACTGTTGTCATGGTAATCCCAGACTGCCAAGGGTCCTTTTGTAAAGCATGCTTTCTTCCACCTGTCCTACTTGCTTTCTAAATTTCTACATTAGAAAAGTTTATATCCTATAATGAACACTCTCTTGGGTGTTTATTAATTTCAGCTAATATTAAATTATTTCAATCTCTCTGAAACATATCTTTCAGAGGCAGGACCCAGAAACAAGCATAGATGCATGTTGTGATTTGGATAAATCATATTAGGCAAAACTTGTTCTTAATAGCTATCATAATGAATCAAGAGTGATATGAGGTTTGTGGGGTTTCTAGAATGACAAAACATCAAATCCCAACTAAAATAAACACCAGAAATACATTTCCATACATAATGACATCTGAAACTCTCAAATCAGAGGACCAAAGTATAAATTAAATAAATACTACAACAATACACACTTTTATTCAAGCACTGACCATTCTCTACAGTTATAATAAGCCTCACATCATTTTTTTCTCATGTTTAATAATATGCCAGCAATTTACTTCCTTCCTTGTCTCCCTAAAGTTCCCCCCAGAAATTATAATCAATAACCTTTTTTTCCTATATGAGGTCACATCCATGATATTTGTGGAGGAAATTACACTATACCTTCCTATCCCTCAAAGACTGTTTTATCACAATTTCTGATAGTTTGGTGGAGAATGGATATCACAGGGTTTAATTAGATAAACAAATCCATGATGTTATGTTAGATTATGACAAGATATAAGGAAAAGGGAATTGGATTAAAAGAAGAAATAATGGGAGAAAGAAAATAAGATTTGAACTGAAAAGATAGGGATCTGAATATTGCTATTGTGACTTCGGTCAACTATTTTATGATCTCAGATCTAGTTTTTCCTCATATGGAATATTAAAATAGCTAATACATAAAGTGTGGATACATAGAGCTTTTAGCTCCAAATCTATGGAAGTGAACTGGGTTCTAATTTCATTTCCATTTCTTATCAGTCATGTGAGTTGGCCAATCATAAATTTTCTGAGCAGGACTCAGTTTCTCTAATAGGGCCATAATAGGAGATATTTCCCTTCTAAAAATATCACCCATTTTATCTTATAGGTCCAAATAGGATATAAATATTGTGAGGCCTGAATCTAGGCATAGGGAATTTCACAATAGGACTTCAAGACCAAGAAGAAAGAAAAGAAACTAGACAAAGTAAAGCTACATATGAAAACAATCATTAAATAACTTGCCATCTTCTTTATGCTTAGCAGAAGACTGAACTGCCAAGAGGAGGGCATTAAAACAAAGAAACTAATTTGGGGGTTCAGCTGAGCTGTTATTATGGCTTTGGGGAGAGAGAGAGAGAGAGAAGAAAGGAGAGAGAGAGGGAGGGAAGGAAAGAGGGAGGAAAGGAAGGAGAAATAGAACAACAGATAGAGAATATCTTATTATGATTATCATGCTCAAAGGCACCAAATGTTTCAGGAGTAAATCTTCAACTTGGGTATGAGGTAGGTAGTTTGCAAAGTTTTCCTCACAGAGACTGCAAATTTTGGAAGGGTTTCTTACCTTTCCATATGGAAAATTCCCTATTTTTAATTTTTTTTTGAGGGGGAAGATTAATTTAAGTGCCAAAGAAATATTTCAATTTAAAACACATTTCTAGATCTTGTCTTTCAATAACATACAAAGACTGAATTTTAAAGGCATTAGAGTTTTCTGGCACATCTGAAATATGCTAATCAAGATGTGGAAATTCCAAAGTAAATGTAAAGCAAAGAAAACCAAAACTGAAAGTAATAATAATGGCTCTGTTATGAAGACCAAATGAGATAAATTTATAAAACTCAATTGTGAACTACAAAATACCATGAGAATCAAACATAGTTTTATTATCAATATCTCTACCATGGAATTCCTTCTCTTTCAATATTTCAACCTATGTTTTATCTGAAATGTTTCAACCATAATTTATGCAAGTTTTCAGAAATTCTAAAAGAAGTGATTTTAATTCTAATAGGAATTCAGGCAGGTCAGGTGAGGAAATACTCTTTTTTTTTTTTTTAAACAAAAGCGAGTTTTTCAATGATCAACAAACCGCAAGCACATAAAAGTGGGTTTAGATTTAAATTTTTGATCTCCTTTCTTTCTCTGACTTTCTTGTCACCCCCTACAGTTCTTTCTGCTGTTTGAAAGTCTTTGCATTATTCCTTTCCATTGTCAAAGATATACATTCCCGCAAAAATCAATCAACAGGCATTAAACACTTACTGCATGCTAGGCATTGTGCTAAGCACCAAAGATAGGGAGAAAAAGCAAACAGAGTCTCAGCCCTGTAAGAATCTACATGGATTAACTGTGAGGTTTAGAAGGAATACTGATATTAATGAAGGGTTAAAAGGGCAATACTACAGTAAGAAAAGCAAACAGCTTTTCACCCACTATGGTGATTCTTGGCTCATATCAAGTAAGTAAGTTTGAGGGGATACTTTAAAGTATTTTCCCCTGATGGAGACATGATAATCTGTGTTATTAGAAAAGTCATTTCCAGTTATTGTATTGGAATTCAGTAATTACTTTTTCAATAAAGAAAGTGAAAACTATTAAAGGGAAAAAGAGAAATAAATTAGCTTTATATCCCACACTCAATTAAACTATCATAGCAAGAAGGTAATGAATTAAGATAATTTGAGAAAAGGAATAGGGTTTTACAGAGCAGAGACTTAAACTGTTCGAAAATCCATTAAAATCTACCATAAGAAGATCAGAGCAATGCAGGCAGTCCACAAGACCCTACAGAGAAATTGATGTGTGAATTTTAACTAGAAGTATGTATTGTTTCACAACCTCCCCAAACTCTCAGAGTCTGCATCCACAAAATAAATTAAGCATGCAAAGAGCCTCTCAGCAAGAGTGGACGGGGAGATTAAAGCCCAGCTTTATGCTGGCTTCACAGTTTCAGTTAATAGCAAGATAGCCTTGTTCTTCGGGGCATGTGCTTAGTTTGTCTATGGAATACATAAAGAGAGAGGCAAGCCCCAATATACAAACATCTAATTTACAAAACAAAACAAAAGACAACAAAAACAATGACAAAACCCTGCTATTCTTGCCCCAACTACTCATTGTGCCCTAGTCTGACTCGGGACATTTAGAAAGCCTGGAATTTAGAATTGAGTGTGGGGAAATGATCTATAAAAATGAGTTGGGGATGTAGCCAAATTCCACTGATATAGGCATAGACATTCAGGCAAAGACTGATTCGTCTAGAGAGTTAGATGACTGACAAATGTCTGACCAAATATTATATCCCAAAACAAATGCTTCCTTCTTCATGAAGTCTTCTCTGACTTCTGTCAATAATGCCCTGCCATCTGCACTGCATCCAATCCTGAGCATATGGCTTAAGTCTTTCTTGCAAATTTATCACACATAATGTAATGGTGGAGAAACTGAGGCAAGATAAAGATTGGAGAGTTTTTAATATTTTATTTGAGAGGGAGAGATTGTACTGGGGATGTGTTGGCCCCAGGCATCCAGCAGCGAATATGAGTTCTCAATGACATATATATGGCTCTAAGCTTTGGTAGACAAAGGGAACGGAAAGGGGGAGAGGGAGGGAAGAATCCAAACTCTAGTGAGCAGGAATCTCCAGACAGGGACCATCAATCCAGTTCTGACAGTTTGGGAGTAGGACCATACATTTTTACAAAATGGGAGGACTTAGAAGATGTCCAACTAGAGCCAGGAAACCTTGGACTTAGAGATATAGACAATACCAATTAGATATCTGAGATAGGATATCTGGAGTCTTATCTTCTAGAATGTCATATCTCTACAGCCCTAATTATCTCAGTTCTAATAAGCAGAAAAGGGGGTTGCAGCCAGGGGGATTGAGGCAGAACAATTCAGGGAACTGAGGCAGAACAATTCAGGGAAACTGAGGCAGAACAATTGGGGGAAACTGAAGCAGGACAATTAGGGAACTGTGGCACAACAATAATTCCGTGTAATGTACTAACTTGTGTATATGTCATTTCTGTATACTAAAGTCTATGTAACAAAAGCATCAGGTCTCTTTTGTCTATGCTTTGTATCTCCTTGGGTGTTTATACAGTGCTCTGCACACAACATATGCTTAATAAATATTTATTTTTATTGAATTAAATCTGTCCCTCTACTCAAAAACAAATATCTTCACCCACATTGCTTGATTTTATCACTGCATTCTATTGCAGTGCTGGAAATATACCAATTACAAATTAATTTGGGTTAACAAGCATCCTCTTTCAATAATGCAAATTCTTCCAGGAGGGTTTAGGGGTCATTAGTCATTCATATCTTAGTAGGAATTAGTTTCATCTGATTGCTATTCTCCTGATAACTAGTTGAGATAATTTTTACTGAAGTAATGAGAGCTTTGATTGAGAGAGAGGAAATGTAAAACTTATTTTTGGAGTGTGAACAACTTTGAGTACATGTGTCAAGGTAGGAATAGGACAGGTAGTCTTTGTCCTATCCCAACAAATTTAGGATGCTGTATTGGAGGGACTGAAGACAATGTGAGATTATTAGAGGCACAGATTAGGGGCACCAAGATGTGGAAGAAACCATAATGTAAAAGAAAAACTTTGCCTATTTGAGATTGTTCCTCCAAAAATATCCAGTGGCCTATTGGAACAAGCTCAAACTAACACTGGGGAGGTGACTGTTAAATTTTCAATATGATCATTTCTACCTCAGACATTATCAACCACTAAAAATCAAGACTATTAGTTATTTTACTGATTTAACAAAAACATTGGGAAAATATTGATAATTTAGATTAAACTTAAAAGTGTGTCATGTGTATGTTTTTCTTCCCTCCCTCCTTGGATCCAGTTGTTAAATATTTACATACACACATCTGCATAGAGTGTATAGGAAAGAGATTAAAGACCAGGCACAAAATCCTGTGTATAATCCTAGTGCCAAGTGTCTAATTCAATAATGGATAGATCTAGGCAATCAAAATAGATAGACAACTGACAGACACAGAAAACAAAAATGAATTAGGCAGAACAATAAATACGGAAGTCAGAATTCAAGAGGAATACAAGATCACCAGAAAGCAGTGGCAAAACAGGAGCAGAAGCAAAGCAAAACAAAGAAATTTTCACTGTCACAACTGCATGGGGGTTTGATTGATTTGGAGGTATCTGTGTATATTTAAGTAAGTAGGGCAAGCACTGGAAGTTGAAAAAATACAAGGACAGCCATTCTGATCACTATGATGTGCTTTCTGGTTAAGGGATGTGCATTTGTAGAATTAATCTATCTCACTTCAATACCATAGTTACAAAGCTTATAAACTGGAAGAAATTTAAATGCCACCTAATCTAACCTGCTCATTTAACAAATAAAGAGAATAAGATTTAGAGATTAATTCTAAGGTTACCCAGATAACAAAAGACCCAGGATTTGAGCCTCATTTGTTGGACTTCAAATCAATCAATCACCTACCATGCAACTGTGCTAAGTATTCAGCATGCAAAATATCAAAATAAGGCAGCCCCTGGCTTTGAAAAGAAGACATTCACTTGAGGGAGATGTAGCAATTTATAAATAAGTAAATATAGGATATATGTAAAACAGGATATATATGGATTTACTAAAGAATAAGGATCTAGAAATTGAGGCAATCAGAAAAGCCTCCTGATAGTATTGGCACCTGAACTGAACCTCAAAGAGAACAAACATTTCCAACATGCATAAATAAAGAGAGCAGAGCCTTCCATACACTGAGAACAGCTTGTACAAGTCTCAAGGACGAAGTTTCAGTGCCATGTGTGGGAAACAGCAAGTATGTTGGTTTGGCTGGAGCACGAAGAGAAGAATTTTTAATCAGTCTGGAAAGAAAGACCAGGATCAGATAACAAAAATCTTGAAATATATGAAAGAGAGGAATTTTTATTTGATCTTAAAAATCAGAGGAAAACAATGACTCTTTTTGAAAAAAAATGGAAATTACATGGTCTGGCATACATTTTAGCATTTCCTTTTGGCCTATGTTAATGGTGGATGAAAAAGAAGAGAGACTAAATATAGGAAAGCAAATTTGTAGACTTTCAATATTATAGTAAGAATGATTCAGATGATGATATCTCTAGTGTTAATATAAAAGAAGAAACAGATGGAAGATGTTGAAGAGGTAGGAATAACAAGATTGATAACTGTTGCAATTGGGAGGCAAAGGAGAGTGAAGAATTGATGAGGATTACTCAATTATAAACCTTTAAAAATAAAAAAAAACAAAAAACAGTGCCCCACAAATATAAGGAAGTTAAGGATATGGGTCAGTTTGTGGGAAAATAGAATGCCTTCTATTTCAGATATGTTGAATTTGAGATACTTTGGGGACATTAGAATGGAGATGTTTACCAGGAAGTCAAAGATGCTCCTTCACTATAGCATATCAATAAATCTTCAATCTAAATGCTATTGTACTGGTCACCACTTTTAAGTCCATTTTTGTTCTGAGGGATGGTTGGATTGGAGGTTGAAGGGGTGGGGAAGTCTTTTTTTATTAAGGGCACACATCTCTATAAGCAGTTGAAATCTGCAGCATTACAGAGCAAAAAGGAGAGGAGAATAGGGAGAAATTATAATTTTCCAGTGCCTTGGACATGTTTATTTATTATTCCAAATAAAAAGAATATTGCTTGCTAAAAAAGTATAGTTGGGAATTAATTTTATAATATTGGAGAATTGAATCACCCACCTGACTTTGTTTTTTTTTTTTTTTTTGTTTTTGTTTTTGTTTTTTTAGATTTCTCCATCATGATATAATGACCCAAAAACCTTATCATGGAGATCATAGAAGGCACAGTTGATAGAATTCTGTACCTGGAGTCATAAAGACCTGAATTCAAATCCAGCTTCAGGCACATACAAACTGTGTCATCCTGGGCAAGTTATTCAAATTCTGCCTACCTCAGTTTTCTCAACTGTAAAAGAAGAATAATAATAGCACCTACTTCCCAGAATTGTTGTGAGGTTCAGATAAAAAAAAATTTGTAAGGCATCTGGCACAGTATTAGTACTTGGACTTAGTTTTAAAATGTAACATCTGTCACAATTAGGTAGATTGGGATAGATAGATAATAGATGATGGATGGATATGGATGGGTAGATAGATGGTTGCATGAGTGGATGGATATATGGATAGATAAGCATCTTTTAAGTTTTTGGTATGTATTTGACAGTTTGCTAAATGCTGGGTCTACATATACAAGCAAATTAATGTTCCCTGTCTTCAAGTGACTTCCCTTCTACTGGGAAAAGTTAATATAGAAAAGAGAGTTGTAAAGAGACAGGAGAGATTATTTGTAATAAGGTAGCAAAATCAAGAACAACTCAATTCAAAAGTCAACTGTGCATGGTTGAATCCCCTGATGAAATGGTAAATAAATTGCTCTTTAATATGACAATTATTTAAATCCTTGAAAACAACCATCACGGAATTCATGAATTTTCTCTTCTCCAGGCTAATTAATCACAGTTCCTTCAATTTTCTCCATAAAGTATGCATTCAAGACACTCCAACATCTTGACTGCTATTCTCTGAATGCTCTCCAGTTTATCAACATCCTTGTTAATATGTAGTGCCTAAATCAGAATGCAGTGCTCTAGATGTTCTATCTAGAACAGAGAACAGAAGGATAATGACCTTCTTTTTCCTTGAAACCAGTTAGACTCCATTAGCAACATTTTGAATGCTATGTCATATTAGTGATCGACATAATTAAGATCAAAATCCCACTAAGTTAAGATTTCTACCTAGATATGATTCTTCCCTCTTACACTTGTGAATTTGATCTTTTTATTGGAGGGAAAGAGTATAATTGAAGTGTAAGACTATATATTGTCCCTCTTAAACATTGCTCAATTCAGTCCAAAGTTCTAGTTGTTTCTGTTTTTTTAAGTCCAACTTATCTCATCTGCTCATTATAGCTACAAGATTTTATCAATTTCCAATTCAATATATGTAAGTATATATTATATGTTTGTACATACACATGTGTCATATTTGTTTTACTGAAATCATCTCTGTTTATTTTTACCTTTGGCCAAGAATCAAACCTGGCTTAGAATACCTAGACCATTAATATGCAGACAAAAATGCAAAGGTTATATGGCTCTCTATGTCAATATAAATAGAACCTTAGTAATACCATGAGTACCACATCACGCTCCTACTATATCTCTTTTTAAAGATATCTTACACTATGTGTGCATAATTAGAGAATATAATATGAGGAGATTGAAAATTGCCCATAGACAAGTATGGAATTGAGTTAATAAAATCATTGCTTTAAGACTTTTCTATAACTAAAACTCATTGTTCATTTCTGGCTTGCTTTTATAGGGTATACATAGCAGGAAAGTGAAAATAATGATAAAATTTGTACATCTAGTATAGCTAGTATTTTCAAAGGAATTGTTGAGCAGATTTGTTGAATAGCAGTAGAATTGGTGTTAAATGGGAACATGGCCAAGAGACAGATACTGGTAGAGTTAATGAATAATAAGTATGAGGAAGCCCAAGAAACATAAATGCAGTGAACCTTTCAACAATAGGTCACTCACCTGAAAAAATCTGGTCAGGAAGCAGTTTTAAATAAACTGCCTAGATGTTTCTATGTCAAGAAAGTACCAAATGGAGCTATGCAGGTCAACCTCATGGGTATTGGTAGATGGTTTCTTTGTTTCAAGATTTAGTACAGTCTATCCTGTCCTTGTGTGATCTTTAAAGGCTCTAATGGAAGGAATTAATCAAATGGATCAAATTAGTGATCATACAAATGCTTACACAAGATTTGCAATTTGATCCCAGTCTTAACTAAATCAACCAATTTAATTTTCCATACAACTCTGCCCTTCACCCCCACCTTCATCCCCTGCCTTCTTATTTAAACTGCTGATTTCTGCCTCACAAATGCATTTTTTGTTGTTGTTTACATGATTAGCTCCTGGCTTTAGATAAGTGATAGGTAACCTCTCTAGTAGTGGAAGTAAAAACTTGGACAAAAGAGAAAAATAAATAAAACAATTTAAAAATGAGACATAAACTCATTAGCTCTGATCTATTACCCCAGAAATACCATTAAAACACATGTGTAACCTTGGATCACTCAATCTTCCCAGACCTCTATTTCCTGACACCTAAAATATTTCAGTATTTCAAGAATATGTATTTTAATAGGTATGGATGATCTCCTTTTAATATAGAATATGATGCTTCTGCAACTCAGTAGGTGATTTTCAAGAGTTGCTACAACTAGAGCCAAGATGACAACTAAAGTCAGGAACTTGCCAACCTTTCCCCCAAACTGCTCCATTTTTTTAAAAATGATGACTCTAAACAAGTTTTTTAGGGCATCAGGACATCCAAAAAGATGGAGTAGAACATTTTCCAGCTGAGGGAAACTTAGAAGATCAGTAGAAAATGTCTGTGACATAAGGGTGAGAGTCCAGTGTGTAGCCCTGACCCCAGCCCTGGCTTCATGCTAGCAAAGCAGAAATGGTTCTAGGAACCTGTGATTCAGAAGCAGTATTGGTGGCTTCCAAACCTCTTAATACAGGGAGGGAATTTAACATACAGTGCCAGTGCAGATGGCACTTAGCAGCCTGGGTCCCAACTTTGACCCCAGCATTAGCAAAACAGAACTCTATTACTTGAGCACATTAGGCCTTACCACTATAGTGAAATTCTAACAATTCCAGGGCAGAAAAGGGTGTATATAGGTAAATTCCTATAAGGATCTCTGGGAATAGCTGCACAAAAATCCCTGAAGTTTGGATCAGTGAAAGCTCCACCCTGGAAAGAGAGCCCCATTTTAACAGAGAGTTAAAAGCTGAGTAATAGGCTATGAAAATGGACAGTCAACAAAAAAGTTTCTGACTATAGAACTTTACTATGAAGATCAAAACACACACTCAAAGAAAGATAACAAAATCAAAGCTTCTACAGCCAAAACCTCCAAGAAAAATAAGAATTGGTCTCAGGCTATGGAAGAACTCAATAGAAGAAAAATTAGGAAAAGAATTGAGAGTGGTGCAAAAGGAGATGCAAAAAGTTAATGAGGAAAAGAATACCTTAAAAAGAAAAATTAGTTAATTGGGAAAAGATGTATGAAAGCTCACTGCGGAAAATAATTCCTTAAAAAATAAAATTGAGCAAATGGCAGTTAATGAGTTTAGTTAGGAAAAATCAAAATACAATAAAGCAAAACCAAAAATATAGAAAAATGTGAGCTATTGTGTTTAAAAAAAACTGAACTAAATATAGATCCAGAAGAGGTAATTAAAAAATTATTGGGTTTACCTGAAAGTCATGATCAAAAAAAAAAAAACAAAAAACAAAAAACAAAAAAAAAAAAAACCTGGACATCATCTTTCGAAAAATTATCAAGGAAAACTGTCCTGATATTCCAGAACTAGAGGATGAAATAGAAATTGAAAAAATTCACTGATCATCTCCTGATAAAGATCCCAAAATAAAAAATACCAAGAATATTATATCCAAATTCCAAAACTCCCAGCTCAAGGAGAAAATATCACAAGCAATCAGAAAAGAAACAATTCAAATATAGTGGAGTCACAGTCAAGATTACACAAGATTTAGCAGCTTCTACATTAAAGGACTGGAGGCTTGTAATATGATATCTGGAGAGCAATGGAGCTAGGATTACAGCCAAGAATCACCTACTCAGCAAACCTGAGTATAAAATTTAAGAGGAAAGATGGACATTTAGTGGAATAGAGTATTTTCAAGCATTTATGATGAAAATATCAGAACTGAATGGAAAATTTGATTTCTAAACACAGGAGTCTGGAGAAACATTAGGGGGTAATCAGGAAAGTGATATCTTAAGAGATAAAGTTAATCTGTTTACATTTCTACATGGGATAATGATACTTGTAACTCATTAGAACTTTCTCATTATTAAGTCAGTTTGAAGGAGTATATAAACAGAGGGTACAAGTATGAGTTAAAAATGAAGGAAAAATATCTCTTTTTAAAAAGTGATGAAATGAAGGGGTGGGAGAGGAATGTACTGGGAGAAAAGAAAAGGGAGAAGTGAAATGGCATAAAGTATAAGAAAGAGGTAAGAAAAAGGTTTTACCAAAAAAAAAAAAAAAAAAAAGTTTTTACAGTGGAGGGAAAAAGACAAAGGAAAGGATGAGCGAATGAACCTCAGAAGTGGCTCAAGAGAAAATAACATACATCCTCAAAATGAATATAGAAATCTATTTTAACCTGCAGGAAATAGGAGAAGAATGGGATACCTGAAAGGAGGATGATTTAAAAGAGGGTATATTGAAGGAGGGAATAGTTAATAGCAAAACACTTTTGAGAATGGACAGAAAGGAGAGAGAATGGAATAAGTGGGAGGAAATATAGTTAGCAATAGTAATTGTAAAAAAGAAATTTGAAGCAAGTTTCTCTGATAAGGCCTTAAGAGAACTGAGTCAAATTTGTTAATATATATATGAGCCATCTCCCAAATTGCTAAATGATCAAAAGATATGATCTATCCCCAAAAGACTATAAATTCATGCATATCATTTGCTCTAAAAATACCACTACTAGGCATGAAATTATAAAGATAACCACCAATTGGGAAATAGATTGTGGTGTATGATTGTCATGGAATATTATTGTTCTATGGGAAATTATGAGCAGGATGTTTCAGGGGAAAAAAAATCTGGAAAGTCCTCCATGAACTCAAGCAAAGTGAAATGTACTGTATACAAAGTAATAGCAATGTTGTAGAATGGCCAGCTGCAAATGTGTTTGCTATTCTCAGCATTGTAATGATCCATGACGACTCTGAAGGATTTATGATGAAAACTCCTGTCCATACCCAGAGAAAAAACTGATTGTGTCTGAATACAGACTGAAGTTCTCAGTCTCTCTCTCTCTCTCTCTCTCTCTCTCTCTCTCTCTCTCTCTCTCTCTCTCTCTCTATTTTTCTTGACTTACTTTTTTATTATTATTAGGGTAGAAGTTCTCTTTTCTTTCCCAACATGGCTTTTATGAAAATGTTTTTCATAACTTCACATGTGGTTTCTTAATGGGACAAGGGTTGTAGATAAAGGAGAGAAGCTGAAACTCAAAAGTTTTTAAAAAACAAATTTTTAAAAATTGTTTTAAATTTAACTGTGGAAAAATATTAAATAAATAAATATAATTTCCAAAAAAAGTTGCTACAATTGATAAGCAGATGTTCAGGTCCTATGCCATTTTGAATTCAGTCACACTAGTTTCCCTACTATATTAAGGAGATCCATAGCCAGATTTATGCTCCAAGACTTCCCAGAGTAAAACTTTTCAGAATTTTCATTTATTTGGTATGGATGTCAAAAACTTATGATTTACTATCAATCCAAGGAGAGTTTAACAGAATTGTTTTCATGATAAAATGTAAGTGTAATGTTTGGACTAGCTTTCTGGAGGTCCTCTGGAAGGGCCTTGGTCTCAGCAAGATAGACACCAGGAGAATGGACAAGATTCCAAAGTTTTTATTGTCTCTTACAAAGTCTGTGTCTGTCATAGTCTGACCCAGTCTCAGTCTGACTCCAGACTCCTCCTCCAGCAATCTCCTCCAGCAGTCTGCCAGTCTGCCAGTCTCAATCATTCTCCCTCTGAGTCTGACTTTGTCCCCAGTTTAAAAACCCTATTATAATTACATCATTATAGTATACTGAGTATAAGCCAATCTGGAGTGATTATATCATTTTATCAAACTAAAATGATTATATAATTATATCATACTGGATATATGTGAACTAAAGAATCATATCTCATCAATTCCACTGAGTTAACACCTTGCTTCAAGTATACTTCTCCAGATTTTCAGCCCTCTACATGTAGGTATAGTAAGGAAACTGATTTGAAAGCTAAACTCTCTAACTAAAGAAGGGAAGAAAATATTAATTGAATACCTACTACATGCCAAGCAGAATGTCAAATGTTTTACAAATAGTGCCTCACCTGAGACTTACAACAACCCTGCTAGAGAGGTGCTGTTATTGTCAGTATTTTAGAGTTGTGGGAATTAGGTTTCCTCAACTAGTATCTGAGGCTGAATTTAAACTCAATTCCTCCTAACTTCAAACTCAAGTGTTCTATTCACTGTACAAACTTGCTGCCTAAAAATTCATAATACCAATCATTTATTTATTTTTCTGTATTTAATTTTATTTTTTTGAGGTTGTATTTTTGAATTAGAGATTGACATATTTAGTCCTTATTTATCTCTGTGTGTAGTGTATCTGATGGGATGTACTCAATTCTATTTCTATCTTTTAGGATTGCAGCAATGGTGGATCTGACTACTTATCACTGATCCTGTTAAATGAAAAGATGGTTGGCAAGAAGGGAGGAAGGAAACAATCATTTATGGCAATTATGTACCAGGTACTGTGCTTAGCACTTTACAAATGATCTCATTTGATCTCCATAATCTTGGTAGGTAGGTTCCGTTATTATCCTCTTTTTATAGTTGAGGAAGTTGAGACAGATAGATTAAATAACTTGACTAGGAGAACAAAGATGGTAAGTATCTGAGGCTGAACTTGAACTTGGGTCTTTTGAATACAGAGTTTAAGTAAGGAAGATATTATTCCTTTTTCTTTTAAAGAAAAAAAATGAGTTAGAGAAAAACTGCAGAACTTTTTATTGATTCAGGACCAGAATCCAAAAATCTTAGACTCAATTTCTATGGTATGTCAGCATTATCTCAGCATTTTAACCTAAAGTATCGGTTTCTTCCTAATGTTCACATACCAGCCTAATATTCACTCTTTAGAAAATTCAGAATTTTCTATTAGTCAGTTTTAAATTTAAATACCACCTCCATTGAGATCTTATTTGAAGTAGTTGGGGTTTAATTTTAGAGTACCTATTTCTATATTACTTCAGTTTATAACTTCAAATTTCATTTTGGAACTTGTATTATTTTAGCTATCTATGTTGCATTTGAAATGATTATATTCCCTGGCTATGTCCTAAAATTTTATCTTACATTGTTGCAACCAGGAAAGTATGGGGGGAAATGTGTTCTGTGACCATTGTAAAGGTATGATTTTAGAATTGACTTGTAAAAATTTCTAGCAAATGGGGGAAATAGTGAAACAATTTAGGATCTGTTCTGAGAACAAAATTATATAATAGGCCTAAAAATGCTTTAAAGGGGGACAGTGAATCTATAAATTTCAAGTGTGTTTTAATTTTGTTTCTCAGTATTTCCTTTGCTGTTTTTATATTGCATTTTGGAACTTAACACTTAGTCCTCAATTTTTTTACCAAAGTTTTCAATGATCTTTAAGAGATGACTGAATATTCTAAATCTCCTCTCATATTTGAGGAAATAAGAATTGGCTTGTATTTTCCTCTGCCTCCACTTAGGTTTTTAGATTTTATCACTTCTATTAAACTTCTTTATCAGAATCAAGTTCAGATGCTGAAATACTCAAATTCAAAAAAGAAAAGGAAAAAAAGTTTCTGAAAAACCTCAGTCCTGGAGCTCCCAAACTATGGATGTGCTATTATTTTATTTATTTCTTTTATTTTTTTGGCTGAGGCAATTGTGTTTAAATGACTTGCCCAGGGTCACACAGCTAGAAAGTGTTGTGTCTGAGGTCACATTTGAACTCAGGTGCTCCTGACTTCAGGGCTAGTTCTCTATCCACTGTGCCACCTAGCTGCACTATTATTGAAGGAAAATCTGAGTTTTATTGAAACTTAACAAGCACTTTACAGAAGTGTTTTCTGTGTTAGACTTTATGATTAGTGCTAAATGGAGAAACTGATCAGTACATTTTATTCAAAATTATCATCTATGGAGAGTCATTTCAGCATGGAACAAAGAAAGGTTTTATCATGGTCCCTCACCTGCTGATAGTGTGCTTTCTCACCATGGCAACTACCATTTCCATGACTTACTTTAGTTGGTAGAGTAAACAGAGCGCAGTTCAAATCCTATCTCAGATACCCTCAACAAGTAATTAAATTTCCTTCAGCCTCAATTTTCTCATCTATAAAATAGAGATAGTAATAGTACCTATTTCACATGTTATGAGAATTAAGAGAAATAATATAAAATGCCAACTATTTTTAGTATTGTAATAATTCTAGGCTATATATGGCAATACTGATCCCAATTTTTTGCTTATACTTTTGCTTAGTCTTGTCATCATGGTGCTCTAGTCAAAGGACAACCCTACTGAGGCAGAGTGACTCTTCTTAATGATGCTACACCTGAAGTAGACCTTTAATCTCCAATTATTTGTTTCCAGCAGAAAATATTCCTATTTATATCTTTGACAATCAGGAAAAGCCATGATTTCTAACCTCTTTTCAGATTGGCTGGACTGAAAGTCTAGCTAAGTGGTATCATGGATAGAGCACTGGACTTGAGATCAGCACCCTCAGCCCAATTTTAAGAATTTATTAAGTGCTTAATAGTTGTCAAACATTGTTATAAGTGATTGGGTCACAAAAAAAGGAGTTGATAAGTAAAGAGGCTTGAAAGCATTAAAATATTATTTAAATATTATATAATATTTTTACTATATCTACTATTTGACCAGGACAGCTAGGTGGAACAGGGGATAGGGCACTGGACTTGGAATCAGGAAGACCTGTGGTCATAAACTCAAATATAATTTCATATATTTACTAGTTATGCAACCTGGGCAAGTCATTTAATTCCTAATATCTCCATTTCCTCATCTGGAAAACAAGCTGGAAAAGAAAATTGGAAACCAATTCCATATCTTTGTCCCAAAAAATGGAGTCACAGTGAGTCAGACATGATTGAAAATGACTGAAACAACAATTATTTGATTAATTATACATTAAATTGCTTCATGATTATACAAAAGACATTTATTGAGCAGGTATATGAAGCATTGTACTATATGAGAATTTGATAAGATAGTAGGAAATCAAAGACATTTTTTTCCCTTCTAAGAACTTAATATCTCTAAAGAGATAAGAAAATATTAATATGAGTGTGTGACACATATATACAGATGATGTCTTCTCAATTGGGTCATAAGTTCCTGCAAAACTGAAGATTCTTCCCTTTTCAATCTTGTATAGCATTTTATACATAATAGGTGCTTAATCATTAACTTAATTATTTATTTATACTAAGCACTTTCCCCATCATGGCAAGCACAGTGCTAGGAATTTAGTATAAAAGAATTCTTGACTTCACTAGATGCTATCTTTATCTCAAAAAACTAAGATTGAGCCTCAAAGAACAAAGGATCAAACATTTAAAGGTTGGTTTCTCATATTTAGATGGAAGTCTGTGTTTCTGAGTAGATTTTAACATTTTAATATTTTTAATGATAACCTTTTTTTCAAAACATGCAAAATAGTTTTCAACATTCACCCTTGCCAATCCTTGTGTTCCAAATTTTTCTCCCTCCCTTTCCTCCCTTTCCTAGACAAAAAGTAATCCAATATATGTTAAGCATGTGCAATGTTCATCTTAATATTAATAAACTTGAAGGGATAATGCATTTTTTATTTCTGAATGTCGAATATAAATAGGCTCCTTAATGACTACATTCAACATTAACCTCTCAGGTGTTCTCTGTGGATTAGAGTAATATGCTAAAAATAAAGTGACATTTTAGTGATAAGCAAATGACTAAAAGCAGGCCTAATATTTAAACATACTTTCATTATTCTTGGACAATGTTTCCTCCCAGGTCCTAGAAGCATATTAAAAAAAAAAAAATATGGATTCTGGCTTCTAAAGTTAAGTTGGAACTTAATTTGACTAATTAAAAGCAGGTTCTATAAAGAAGATATGCTGTAGCTACAACAGCCACAAAGAATAAACAAGGTATGTAAAAATGACTTTTGATGTAAAAGCAAGCACTAGGAATGTGCACTAAGCTATTTCCCAATCAGACCGGGCACTGTTATTATCCCACGGTGTAATGTTGGGAGTGCAAGGTTTTGATAAGAGACCAAACACCATCTAAAGAGATGACCACCATAGGGGCTAGGTTTCACTAAGATAAAGACAGATTTGTTGTAAAAATATTTTCATATACTTCTACTAGGAGATAGGCTTTGAGATAGGTGGTGAAGTGAGATAACAGTAATATTTTTCATTTTCAAAATGATTTCACATCAAGTGCCTCATTTGATCCACAGAACAATTCTCTCATGTAAGCAAGGCAAGTATTGTCCTCATCTATATTGTTCCTATAGCAGTAACTCTGGGAGTTCTTGATAAGAGAAGTAGCAAAGGTATGAATGTGAAGTTAAGTCCTATTTAATGAAATCTAAGAAAAAAAAAAAAAAAAGCCAGAGTTTTGGCAGCTTGCTGTGAGGAAATTAAGATATGCTAGCAGGTCTTATGCTAGCATCTTTAATGTATGGATCTGGCTGGGGTTGGAATTCCAGAGTGATGCAGGAGTAATTAGTAAGATTAGGTTTGGGATAATTTGGGAGAAGTAATGGACAAAACATATTAGTCTGTTAGTTCATTTATGTATTGTGGAACTCAGCTGGAATCAAGACTACTCAAAGTCATGAAGGTAAAGTTCAAGACAACTACAGAGAAAGGGCTTAGTACAGAGCCCTATAGTTTTTAAATTTGTTTTTGTCTGATTATTGAATCTGAGAAAACTTAAGAGAGAGACAATCTAATATCTGGATAAGTCCTTAGGGGTGAGGTGATACCGATAAAAATCTAAGGCCATTCAGAATCCTAAGCCAAAAGGAAAGGGCTTCAAATACCAGACACAATTATTTAATCCTTAAGGAGTAATAATAACACTGGTACTAACATTATGACCAACAAAAATAACTTTCAATCATTTATATTACTTTATAGTTATAAATATACTGTTTTGTTTAATTCTACCAACAGAGGAACTAAGTTAGACCTTCAAGTGTTCACCTTATTTTGTAAGCAAGAAATCTAAGGCCTAGAGAAAGTAGAGGATTTGTCTAAAGGAACATCATTAATAAGAGGAACAGTTGAAATTGGTGTTGAGCATCTGGGCTCATCACTTTTTACTCTATACCACAGCTATGAAGGAGGTTCACTACAAAAACATCTTGAATGGAAGCAAAGAGGATTTCTGTGAAATGCCCCTATTACCATACAACCAGAATATTATATTAAATTTATTAGAAACAAAAAAGTCTGTTAAATATTTACTGCCCTTGCCTTCATATTGATTACCAGTATATGATATGAGATGAGGCTATGAATACCATTTTTCTTTTATTTATGAAGCTCATTCACAAAGGAATTCAAGGTAAAGCATTGAAAATATTTTGAAATATTAACTGCAGATTGCTTTTTATCACCTTTTCTCATTAGCTGTGATGTCACTGAAAATTGTAAAAGGCCAAAGATGTCAAGATTTTAAAACTTTCTGTTGAAAAACAATGCATATATACTTAGGATCATACATCTTAAGTTGGAAGGACGCTTAGGGGCTAAATAATACAATCCCTTTATTCTACAGTCAGTCAGCCAATAAACATGATTAAGCTCTTAATACATGCTAAGCACATGAGAGGCAAAAAAAAAGGGGGGGAAAAAATCAGTCCCTGCTTTCAAGTTCACATTATAATAGGGAAGAAAAACACAAACATCCATGTACAAACAAATGCTCGCTCTCTCTCTCTCTCTCTCTCTCTCTCTCTCTTTCTCCTCTCTCTCCTCAATCTTTCTTCTCTCTCTCTCTTTCCATATATATGCATATACACACCCATATATATATATGATATATATGTACACACACACACACACACACACACACACATACATACACATACACACATGTAGGATAAATTGGAAATCATCAATAGAGGAAAGGCACTTGAATTAAGGAGAGGGTCAGGAAAAAATCATGAAACTAAGGCCCAAAGAACTGAAGTGACTTGACTATGACCATTAGGTAGATAGCAGCAGGTCTTGTAAAGTAAAAGTTCAGTACACTTCTTATTATCAAGATATAATTTGCTCTATAAAACCAAGTTCTAGAAGACACATATTAAAATACCAGGTCATAAATTAATATTATAAATCAATGCAGGATATTTTGAAGAATAATAACTCATATTAATATAACACTTTAAAGTTTACATTATGCTTTATCCTCAGAAAAAACTGAGGGAGTCAATCAAAGGACAATTCTAGGGGAAAAGCATGCCTATCAACACCCAGCAAAAATGAGAAGTCCTTTCTCTTCTTGTTCTGAAGGAAAGAATGGAAATCTTGAGAGGAGGTACAGGAAATGCACCATGATTCCTAAGATCATTGAGCTCATCATTTTTTATAGCACAGTAGTAAACCATCACAATTATATATCACAACTTGTTCAGTCATTTCCCAGTTGACTTCCATGAAATAATAAGTTACAAAACCAGCAGAACAAAGAGTACATCGTATACAGTAATAATAATATTGTTTTATGAACAATTTAGAGTGTCATTTTGACAATTATAAATACCCAAATTAACTATAAAGGACAAATGAAAGAAGATGCATTCTGCATCCAGAGAAAGAACAGATGAATAGAAGTCTTTTTAGGATGGTTATACACACACACACACTCACACACATACATTTGTGCCTAATGGTAACCATCTCTAGGTCAGGGAGAGGGGTGGGAAGAACAAAAAAGGGAAAAAAAGGTTACATGTTACTTTATTGTATATTTAAAAGTAACAGTAAATAGTATATAATAGGTTTGCAGTTTCATTAATAATCATTTCTCCTCCTCCCCCCATTCTTCTATGTTATAGAAATACTTCTTTTATTTTTTAAGCTCGGAATAAAATATTTAAAAAAAATAAAAATATATATATCATGAGATATGAGGGAGAGAAGAAAAGATTGTTCAGTGATTTAATTTAAATCAGAAGCTTGAGAGGAATGAGATAGAATGGAACCTGGAGAATAAGGCAATGGGCTATTATTATTGTGAAATGATTATTATTAGAGAAGAGCTGGGTTCTACCTTTGTCTCCACTGCCTTCACCTATTCAGAAGAAATAGGCTAAAGCTAACATGAGAGGTGTATGTGTCTACTTACTATGTCTACTCACTATAGAACTTCTCTCTTTTTTTAATTATTACTGTTTTATTTGCTTGTATTTTATTAAAATTTTCTCATTTATACTTTAATTTGATTCAGGCTGCCCTCAGGAATTTTTTGTTATTATTAAAGCTTTTTATTTTCTAAACATATGAATAGATAATTTTCAACATTTACCCTTGCAAAACCTTATATCCCTCTCCCACCCTCTCCCCAGAGGGCAAATAATCCAATATATGTTAAACATGTGCAATTCTTCTATACATAGTTCCATATTTATCATGCTGCACAAGAAAAATCAGAACAAAAAGGGAAAAGTGAGAAAGAAAACTAAATGCAAGCAAACTACAACAAAAAAAGTGAAAATATTATCTTAGGATCCACACTCAGCTCCCACAATCCTCTCTCTGGATTCAGATGGTGAGGTGATTCAGATGATGGAGACATCCACAAGACCATTGAAACTGGCCTGAATCACCTCGCTGTTTGAGAGTCACATCCATCAAAATTGATGATTGTATAATCTTTCTGTTGCTGAGTACAGTCTTTTCCTGGTTCTACTCACTTCAGTCAGCATCAGTTCATATAAGTCTCTCCAGGCATCTCTGAAATCAGCCTGCTGATCGTTTCTTGTAAAACAATAATATTCTACAACATTCATATACCCTCATTTATTCAGCCTTTCTCCAACTGACGAGTATCAACTCAGTTTCTAGTTCCTTGCCACTAGCTGTTGACAAACATTTTTTCACATGTGGGTCCTTTTCCCTTTTATATTATCTCTGGAATACAAACCCAGTAGAGTTGCTGCTAGATCAAAGGGTATGCACAGTTTGATAGTTCCATAGTTCCATGTTGCTTTTCAGAATATTTGTATGAGTTCACAACTCTACCAACAATGTATTAGTGTCCCAGGTTTCCTACATTCCCTCCAAAATTCATCATTATCTTTTTCTGTCATCTTAGTCAATCTGAGAGGTATAGTGGTACCTCAGATTGCCTTAATTTGCATTTCTCTAATCAACAGCAATTTAGAGTATTTTTATATATGACTAAATATGGTTTTAATTTCTTCATTTGAAAAATCTTATTCATATTCTTTGACCATTTATCAACTGGAGAATGGCTTGGATTCTTATAAATTTGAGTTAATTCTCTATGTTTTAGAAATTAGACCTTTATCAGAGCCCTTGAGTGTAAAAAACTTTTTCCCAGTTTACTGCTTCTTTTCTAATCTTATCTACGTTGGTTTTGCTCATACAAAACCTTTTTTTAACTTAATATAATCGAAATTATCCATTTTGCCTTCCATAATGTACTCTAGTTCTTCTTTGGCACAAATTCCTTTTTTCTCCACAGATCTGAGATGCAGACTATCCTTTATTCTTCATATGCTTATAGTCATGCTTATAATATGACTACATCTAAATCATTAACCCATTTTGATCTTATCTTGGTATAGGGTATTAGGTGTGGGTCAATGCCTAGTTTCTGCTGTACTAATTTCAGAAGCTGAGATCTTTGGGTTTATCAAAGGCTAGATTACTATAGTCACTGACAATTATATCTTGTAAACCTAACCTATTCTACTGATCAACTATTTCTTAGTTCCAGATGTCTTGATAATATAGTTTTAGGTCTGGTATAGCTAGACTACCTTCATTTGCATTTTTTCATTAATTCCCTTTGAAATTCTTGACCTTTTGTTCTTCCAGATGAACTGTGTTATTATTTTTTCTAACTCTGTAAAATAATTTCTTGAGAGTTAGATTGGTATGGTATTGAATAAGTAGATTAATTTACCAATTAGCAAAACCAATGAGCAATTGATATTTTTCCCATTGTTTAGACATGACTTTAATTGTGTGGAAAGTGTTTTGCAATTGTGTTCATAAAGTTCCTGACTTTATCTTGGCAAGTAGACTCTCAAATATTTTATATTATTTACAGTAATTTTAAATAGAATTTCTCTTTCTATCTCTTGCTGCTGGACTTTGTTGGTAACAAATAGAAATATTGATGATTTCTGTGCATTTATTTTGTATCGTGCAACTTTGCTAAAGTTATTGTTTCTAGTATTTTCAACTGATTCTCTAGTATTCTCTAAATATCCTGTCATATCATCTGCAAAGAGTGATAATTTGATTTCCTCATAACCTACTCTAATTCCTTTAATTTCCTTTTCTTCTTTTATTGTTAAAGGTAACATTTGTAATAAAATATTGAATAGTTATAGTGATAGTGACAACCTCATTTCAATATTGATCTTACTGGGAATGGTTCTAGTTTATCCCCATTACACATGATGCTTGCTGATAGTTTTAAATAGATGCTACTGGTCATTTTAAGGAAAACTCCATTTATTTCTATATTCTCCAGTGTTTTTAATAGGAATGGGTATTAGATTTTGTCAAATGCTTTTTCTGTATCTGTTGAAATAATCATATGATTTCTGTTTGCTTATTGAAAAATTGAATTATGGTAATAGTTTTCCTAATTGAACCAGCCTTGCTATAGAACTTCTCTTAATAAAAAACTCATACAGATGATGAAGTTACAGCTTCCCTTTTTCTTCTCTCCCATTCAGGGGAGAGTCTGTTCCCATCCCAAAGTTTATCTCTATTCTTTGAAAGTATAATTATAGATTTTGTTTAATTAGTGTTTAACCTGTTGACAATAGAAAATGCTCAGTCATATGTTTATCCAAATTGTACCCTCCATTGTTGCAGAAGGGAAGCCAAAGAAAAATTTTGGCAAATATAGAGGAAAAATAAGTGGAACACCAATTTGAGCCATCTTTAAGTTGAAGTCCTGTCTTGATTGGGATTTAAGACTTGAATGAAAGGGAATATTATAATTTTTTAAAATAATTTTGCAAAGTCCCCAATTAGTATAACAAATTACTTGATCTTGGACATCAAGAGTCCCACAAGATACAAACCAAATAAAGCTGAGGCTTTTGATTAATAAAGTTAAGAGGCATAGTAAGCAGCAGCTTACACAATTTTATTTCTTACATTCTTCCTTGACCAGTGTTAAAGTGAACTCCCCTAAATAAGGTACTGAGTAGAGGCCTTGCCTAAGGGAAATTTTTTTACCATTTCTGCAAGGGGAGTTTCCAAAAGGTCATTCTGTCTATAACAAAGTGTGAACCATCCAAGGGGCAATAGAGTTTTCTGCTAAACTTAAACACTTCTAACACATGTCATTTTACATATAAATGAGGAAATATATGCTCAGAATGAGTAAGAAGCTTGCCCTTAATCACAGATACTAAAACTCTGAGGAAAGATTAAAATCCACATATACTTCACTCTAGCTCCAATGTTTTATATCTCCTTTTTTATCTTGGCTCATATCACTTTTCCAAGTTTCATTGGTTTAACACAGATTAACAGAATGTCTTTATTTAAGTGCTTCCTAATTAAAGGGTGACTCTTCTTTATTCAAAATAGGTAGGTAGCAAAGTGGATTTGGAATCAAAAAAACGTTAATTCAATTTTTTTTTCAGATGTTTATTAGCTATGTGACTCTTTTCCAAGCATCTCCCAAATGAGGGAAAGTTCTCTAAGATTCATTCTCATTCTCAATTCATGATTTCTTGTTGATTTTATAACCCACACTGTGTATATCACATGCAGTTGAGTCTGGCTTAGCTGTATTAGGCACTGTTACTCAGAATGCAAAATGGTGGCTCTGGATCTATCTGTCTCATACATTCCAGAATAGCTATAGAAGTTAATGAGGACAGGAAGGGTGATGGGAACTTTACAGTTTAATTCAGTCTAGGAGAAAGTATAACATAAGATCTGTCATAAAACAGCGTTTTAAAAACTCTCATGTATCTATGGGTCAATGAGGTTCTCAAATTGGAATTTTCCTGACCTATGTTGTTGACATAATATCAAATCTCTTTTTCTTTAATCTATCATATTATTAATACTCTTAATCCCAACTAGTTACAAAGAATCAGAATTTCATTAGGGATCTCAAAAGTCTCTAGTTTATCCTATACTTTGAAATATTGAATAGGAGAAGATTGTATAGTTTGTTCAAATACTTTACAAAATAACCCCCAGTGGTCAATATTAGACAATACTCTTTCTTCTAGTTTAACTAGTTAAAAATTCATATAATTATATTATTGCTTTTATAAATTTTTCAATTTGATCCACAAAAGATAAGATGCAATTTATCAAATGTCTTGCTAAAATCCAGGTATAATATATCTAGAATAGTTACAAATCTTGTCAGAATGAAATGATTTTCATCGAGCATTACCTATCCTTACTGAACTCATGCTATATGATAATTACTTTACTTTCCAAATGTTCATGGTATTGCTATAAAAAATATATTGTCCAATTTTGCCTACTGTTAAAAATCTACCATTTTCTCTTCTTTCAGAAGTGGAAATTTTTACACTTCTTCTCTCACATTAACTCTTCTGTTGTCCATAATTTTTCAGAGGTCATTGTTGTGATCTAGTTCAGATGGATCTGAATCGGTCCCTGTTCGGGCGCCAAAATGTTGGAGTTCAAATGTGGGGTTCTTGTTCTTCTATAAAATATTATAAAAGTTCTTTCTGGGTGCCTTCCCTGGAATCAGGATTTTGTTTGTCCCTGTTCGGGCGCCAAAATGTGGTGAGCTTTTTCTTCTCAAAACGCAGCCAGGTGATAAAAGTTCAGATCTTTTATTATCTCCAATATAGCCCAGTTAGCTTAGAGGCCTATCTCTCTGCTTGGTTCCAAGAGCTCTCTCTGAATGTCGCCAAATCCAAAGGTCTGGTCCTTCAGCCTCTGCCTCTGCTTTCTTCTGCCTCCAACCAGCACAGAGATGGAATGAATCTCTGAAATCTCGACTTGTAGCTTCTTCACTCTGAAGAACTTCCTCGACTGGCCCATTGAAGCTCTATTTATGCTCAAGAGAGGGATTGTGGGTTTTCTTCCATAGTGCTCTCTGGCCCAAAGAGCTTCAAGGGAGGTGTGAACTCATTGAACTCCAATGAGTAAAGGTGTGAACACAAGCCTTGTATTAATTAGTTCTACTTAGTACCTTGTTTCAGGTTCTGCCCAAAACATCTTCTTGTAAGATTAGATCAACTCTAATTAGTTAGCAGTTAGTAAGGATTCCAACAGGTCATCAGTGAAAGTTTACCAATTATATATGCCATTTCTTTCTGAAGTTCCATGTGGCATTCGTGCTTTGATGTTGCTAACATTACTCTCTCTTTTGCCATTTTTTCTCTCTTTTCCCAGTTGCTTTCAGCTATTTCCCCATCTTTTTAGAACTCCTATCACTTTTATTTTCCTCATGCCTACCACATAAACATATTTTTGTTGGTTTTGTTAACATTCATTCCAAAATGCAGTTCTTTTGAGGTTTAGTGTTTCTGACACTATATTTATATCACTGCCATTCTTTTGTATGGATTAATAAATGGAATAATAATTATTATACACACATACACACACACACAGAGACATATGTATACACACACATCTACATCTAGTTATAACTCTCTTTATATACGTGTATAAAATTCCATTTTTTTTTTCAATGAATCCTCTACATATTCACAATGGTTTCTTTAAAAAGTATATTCTTCTCTTATATTTTTTACTATGGCCCTGATCTCTCCATTAGTGTACAACTCTGAGGTACCATTTCACACTTCTCAGATGACAGGAACAGATACTGCTGGAAGAGATGTGGGAAAACTCGGTCCCTAACACATTGTTGGTGTAATTGTGAAATGATCTAACCATTCGGGAGAGCAATTTGGAACTCTGCCCAAAGGGCTTTAAAACTGTTGAGTACTCTTTGATCCAGCAGTGCCACTACTGGGTCTGAATCCCAAAGAAATCATAAAAGAGGGAAAAGACCTTCATGTAGAAAAAAGTTTGTAGCAGATCCTTTTTGTTTTGTCAAAGAACTGGAAAATGAGTAGATGTCCATCAATTGGGGAATGGCTGAATAAATTATAGTATATAAAAGTAATGGAATATTATTGTTCTCTAAAAATGATGAACAGGCTTATTTAGAAAGGCCTGGAAAGATTTACACAAATTGATGCTGAGTGAAACAAGCAGAACCAAGAAAATATTGTAGGCAGCAACAGAAAGATTGTGCAGTGAGCAATTATGACACACTTGGGTCTTGTCAGTGATTAAGTGATCCGAGGAAATCCCAATAAACTTTGGAATTGAAAATATTATCTGCATCCAGAGAGAGAACTATGGAGACATAGTTGACAACATTTTATTCATTTCAGTTGTATAATTCCACATTGGAAAGCAGAGTATGTTACTTGCTACATGAGTGGTAAAGATCCTAGATCTGGGGTTGGAAAGGACCTAAGAAACCATCTGGTCTGATCTCTAGACTTTACAAATAAGGAAACAAAGGACTAAATTGTTGTTAAATGACTTGTGCAAGGTAGTAAGCATTAGAGGTAGAATTTTTACTCAATCTATATGAATTCTAAGGCAGAATCTTTCCATTGTACAATTGGGATTATCATTTCATCTTCCTGGAGACAAATTATAATAGAATCTCAAAACAAACATCATAGGCTGAATTAAATTAATACAGATATGTTCATTTTTTTTTCTTTTTCTTCTGGTTATTTTTTTCTCTTATGGTTTTTCCCTTTTGTTCTGATTTTTCTCTCCCAACATGATTCCTAAAGAAATACGTTTAAAATGGATGCACATGTATAACAATAACAACAAAAAAGATGTTATTAGTGCTTCTAGACTACTCAAAAACATCCTTGGTAATAGTAGCAATTGACCTTGACTTACTCTTCAGATGTCATTTATGATTCATGGAAGAAAACTAGGAAACCAAAGGTTCACAAGATCGCAGAACTCAAGCTGTAAAGTATCTCAAAGGATAATTTGCCAAACACCTTCCTGAAGAAACAGACAGGAAAATTAAGTAACTTACCTGAAATCACATAGGTGGTAAATATTAGAGGCTAGATTTGTGCCTACATAGGCTGACTATAGAACCAGAGTTCTAAGGTCAAGCTGCTTTCTTAATATCTAGTCCAATTTCTTCATCTTATATATGAAGAAAATGCCTTCCAGGAAGCTGTTCTGATTAACTGTACTCCATATAGATAATTCCTATTCCCATCATAAATATCTCAATTTATAAAATGCATAACTTTTGATATGGTCAATATTAGTATGTAACTAAGGCCATGTCACTTCATATAATTATATTATCTTCTTAGATAATAACTTCTTAAAGGGTAATAGGGACCATGTCTTCTTTCTTATTGTGCCATTATGGTTAGTACACTTCTGGGAAAATAAAATAATGTTAAACATTATTAAACAACATTCAGAAGAGTGGCAACAAGTAGAGAGACTTCTAATAATTATAGAGAAATATTTCTCTTTATTTTATTACAGTGTTGAACAATGTTGAAATCCATATCTTTCTTTAAATATAGGACAATCCTATATTTAACTGAGAGTATCTTCTCACATCTCTGAGTCATGCTTATTCTTTATAATTTTGTTATATTTACTCTTAATTTGTTGGTATGTCATTATTCTTTCTATTTATGTTATTGTAGTTATTATATATGTATGTATGTTTTTGTTTTTGTTTTTGTTTTTTTTTTGCTTTGCTATCTAGGTGGTACAGTAGCTAGAGGCCTGGGCCTGCAGTCCAGAAGACTCATCTCCTTAAGCTGAAATCTGGCTTCAGACACTTAGTAGTTGTGTGAACCTGGGAAAGTCACCTAATCCTGTTAATCTCTGTTTTCCCATCTGTTAAAATGAGGAAATGACCAAGCGCTCCAGTATCTTTGCCAAGAAAACCCCAAATGGAGTCATGAAGGGTCAAACATGAATGAAATTACTGAACAACACTTCAGTTTATAATAATTCATATACTATAGATTTTACCATGCTTCTTTACATGTATCACACACATTTCTTACTTATAGTACACTACTTTCTATAGCCATTTCCCAATTGTTGGATATCTACTTTGTTTCCAATTCTTGGGCATCACAATCAATGGCTTCCTTGCAAACCCAGGAAACTAGTCTCTGATTCAAAGAGTACATTGTCAGGATGCACATGCCCACTGCCATTTAACCCTTTCTTTTTTATATTAGGAGACATCTTGTTTTTGAGAGTTAAGGTCCAACAAACTAGCTGAGTTTGGCATAATAATAATTCTTTGCACTCACCTCTGGATGATCTCAGTCACAACAAAATCCCATAATTTTTTTTAAACCAACATCAAGTGATCTCGGAGCTTGGACAAGCATCTATATTACCCATGATCCAGTCATGAAGTTCTACTATTAAATCAAACTCATCTCATTGTTACCATTATCCCTCATTGTCAGGACAACAGCTCACTGTGTAGCCATTGGTATGTATATTGAGATTTGACCACACTAAAGCAGTTCTCCTACTATATTTTTAGAGTAAGCAGTTGCAGAGCTGCTGTGACACTGGATATTTGGTCAGAATTGACAACATTTTATTCATTTCAATTGTATAATTCCACATTGGAAAGCATGTTACTTGCTACATGAGTGGTAAAGATCCTACATCTGAGGTTGGAAAGGACTTCAGAAGCCATCTGGTCTGATCGCTAGACTTTACAAATAAGGAAACAAAGGACCAAATTGTTAAATGACTTGTGCAAGGTAGTAAGCATTAGAGGTAGAATTTTCACTCAAATTATATGAATTCTAAGGCAGAATCTTTCCATTGTACAATTGGGATTATCATTTCATCTTCCTGGAGACAAATTATAATAGAATCTCAAAATAAACATCATAGGCTGAAAGGATCTTCAAGGACATAAGTCTTGAACTGATCCTTCTAAAATGGAAGGTTTCATGTGGAAGAAAAGATACAATTAAGACAGGAAAAATAGCCTTGTACATCCTAAGAAGTAGGAATAAATGAGTTCTGCTTAGTTGGTAGTAAGTAAACTGGTCTGACTAGAATCCAGAGTTTAATTTGGGGAGCAGGGGAAAAAAAAAAGAAAAATGGATTGTGAGTACACTTTAGAAGGCCTTGAATGCAAAGCCCCAACAATGAGTGTCTATCTTGTAAGCAACGGCAATTCCATCGAAGGATTTTGAACAGTTAAATAATACTATAAATGTTTATCTTTAATTTCTGATTCTTTCTGTGAAAATACTCCCTTCCCCAAGCTATTTCAGAGGGCATTTGGTCTAGAAAGTCCTACCTTATTGAATCAATCACAATCCAATCACTCAGTGTTCCCTTAGCCCTTAGATCTAGTATATTGTTTGCTCTGCTTTCACTTATATTTCTTTATGTACTATATTGTAAGTTTTTCCCTCTGTTATCCTGTTCTGTTTTTATGCTCATTATTACTAGAACTCAAAGACAATCTTTTCTTCCTCTTTTTATCCATAGTAAATGCTTCATTCATGATTTTTTCATGAATTTTTACTGAAGAATTGCCAGTTTTGTTTTTTTTTTTGACTAAAAAAAAACTTCTCCCTAAATGTACTAACAAACTGGTCTTTAAACAATAAGTTATATAATAAGCATTTTACTGAATACCCAATGTGTTATGTGTTGGGGATACAAAGAGAAGGGGGGGAAAATAACAGTTTCTACTCTCAAGAAGATCATTATTCATTCTTCTTAAGTTTACTTTTCACCCTTTGACAAATTTAATTTTTGAAAACTGAAAACAAATTACCATTTTTCTTCTTGCAAAGACTTTTAATAACACTTTTCCCAAAAGGGTATATAAGCCATTTTTGTAAAAAGATTCTTAGGTTTGGCCCTAAAACTCTTCTGGTAATATTAGTATGGAACTGAATTTATCACAAAGTTTACCAAGAATAATTGTCCTCATTCTGGAAAAATAGAAGAACGACTGGTGATAGAGTTATACGAGTGTAGGTTAGATAGATAGAATAAAGCAAATATGACCATATCATCATGCCTGCTCCAACTTGATAAATAAATAATCTATTGTCTTTAGTTCATGGATACCATATTTTGGGGAAAACATTAGCAAGCTAAAGTATGTACAGAAATAAGTTGGCAAGATGATGAGTGGAACTTGGAAAAATAATGATTCACTGAAAGAAGTTTAGTTTTTTAGCAAGGAGAAAGATACTGAGATATGGGGAAAGACATAATAGGTATTTGTGGGAAATACTTCAAACATTATAGGCTGTTATATGGAAGAAGAATCAGTTTTGATTTGTTTTGCTTGTACCTAGAGGACAAAACTCTAAGCAATGACTAGAAATTGATAAGACCCAGATTTTAAAGAAAATCATTTCTAAGATAATACTTATCCAAAAGTAAAATGTATTACCTTGTGAGGAAGTTGCCTATAATTGAAGTTCTTTAAGCAAGCTCCAGACAAGCTTAGTTGGGATTTCTTAAAGCAGATCCCTGTTCTGACCACAAATAAACTAGATAACCTTCAATGTCCCTTAGATCTCTGAAATCCTAGGTGCTCACAATCCTAGGCGCAAACACTCAACTCTAGTAGACAAGATAATAGAATGAATTCATACCAGCTATAATTTCTTTTTGATATAAATTTGCATAACAAAAGGAATTTAAACTGTTGCTTGATGGAGATGAAAATGATAAAGATTTGAGTAACAAAAGTTACGCTAAATGTTTCTACATCTCTTGGCTGCCATACCTAATGTATAGAAATTGAGACAACAAAGTATCAGGCTGAGCATTCTGTTAGATTAAGGTATATGCCAGAGTCCTTCAGAACAAATTACAGAGACAGAAGGTAATTAATCAAAATGTTATGAGGCTATACAGAAGCTAGAGGAGGCTTTGACACCCTGAGAGTGATGCAATTGCTGACTAGCCAAGGAAGTATGGATGCCTGCAGCAGAAAATGGTTAAAAGTAATTAGAGGTGAGTGATTTATTAAGGAGGGAATAGAGTAATGGGAAGGTTTAGTGATGTTTGTTATAGAGGGAAGATTTGAGGTGGCATATAAAAAGTGAATTCACAGTCCAGAAAGGCAAGTTTTATTATCGGTGTGTAATTTTAACATTTGGGAAGAAAGATTCTAGATTCTCTCAGCAACTAGCCTTAGGTAGTTTCTCTTGTTCATTCATCTATGCCACATGTTTTGGTTCCTTCATGCATGGGCCTGGGGGAGGAACTTATGAGTGGCAGATACTCCAAAAAGAAGAAACAGATCTTAACAGTTTTATATTATGCCCAATATTTTTCTGAAATGTACTGAACTGGAAGAATCTATCAATCACCAAGTACTTATTAAATAACTATCATATGCACAGTTTTGTGTCCTTAAACTTGTTTGTGTATTAGAAATATTGCAAGATTTGAAATTCTCAAGTCAAACTTGTATGTTGCTACTTTTATGGAAATACATGATTTTTGATAGTCTTCTTAAAAATGAATACTGCTCTATTTCTAATAATATCCCAAAGGTTAAGTATGAGATGTGTCTTCATTTCCCAACATGACATATGGATGACACTGCTAAAGCTAGAGGGAAAAACCTTTTATATATAATTACTCATTAATATACTGAGTCACTATATCCTAAGGAATTTATTGTATCTGGGAACATGAAGCCACAAATCATCTTTGTCTTCTTTATCAAGTCATTTGTTGTTATGATGATGAATCCTCCAGGATGATTCTTGACATTGAATCCTTGACAAGGAATTTTACACTATTGTGCAAACAATGAACTGGCTTCAGACAGTTGTAACTGCCACCCAACACTCAGGTGAATGAGCCCAGTATCCATTTCTAGAGGGGCATGCTCATGTGGCAATGTGTCAGTGATTTGATTGGACACCTTCCAAGTCACAAAAAGACAGATTGATTGAATATGCTACCATCATCTTCAAAGAGGAGGATGTTGCAAGCTGTCAGAACTGACTTAGGGGGCAAATATTGCCTATGGAATCTGTCTGCTCATGAAAGTTCAGTAGTTCAATTTCCTTTCATTATAGTCACTCAAAGAATATTTCTTCAAAATAGTCTAAATGAATTAGCCTTAAGGAGTGGCATTTACCCACTACAATCACTGGATAGTCGGTAAGCATTTGGGCTAAAGTGGACATTTACACAATACCAATAGCCAAAGTCCTTCAGTATATTTGACACTAAAACATTATTTCCCTCCTACTGCAATCATATATTTTCATTTTATTGTGTAACTATCTGTATATAGCTAAAGGCTATCAGGAGGTACAGCTGAAGCATAGCAACAGTTATCTGAATGTTTTAATATGCGAGCAGTGCTTGGAAATGCTCTTTGTTATTTGGAGGAAAAGACCCTCAAGTCAGCACAAATTTCCTAAGCAGGAACTGAGCTGGGATGGGGGTTGGGATAAGAGTTGAGGAAGAATCAAGGATTCTTCACCATGGAATGGTAGTCTCCTATATAGATAGAGTAAATAGTTGCCTTTGGGGTACATTTCTACAGCCTCTTTTCCTTCTTCCCTTCCAGCCCAAGAAAATCAAAATAATGTGCTCAATTCTTCATGCCACAGTTTAGGACACTTTAATCCTGAAATATTCTCAGATAGGAATAACAAGGTTAATGAGGGAATCTGAAGTCCAAGGTTGGAAGGAGGAAATTGTGATGTTAAATCTAGAGAAGACTTAGAGGGCCATGATGCTTGACCACAAATATTTCAAATATTGTCATATAGAAAAAGGATTTGATTTGTTTTCCTGAGCCTAAGAAGTCATAACTTTAAAATGATGACCTGAAGGTCTAGGAAGTATGATTTTTGCTCAAGATATTGATTTTATCTTCTTTTTTCTTTCTTTTTCTCCTTCTCTTCTTCCTTGCCTCTCCCCCTTTCTCTCTTTAAAATGTTATATAATGTATATTATTTAGCTTTTAAATACTTCTAATTCTAAAGTTTACAAAGGGATTTACATCCAATTTGATTTTCAAAACAATACTGTAAGTTTTTTTTTTTTGTTTGTTTTGTTTTGCTAATATGCTTACTTACCAAATTATCTCCATTTTTCAGATAAGGAAAGTAAGGCTAAGAAAAGTTAAGATTAAGGAAATTGGAGAGGTGGGATTTAACCCTAGATCTTTTTCAACTGTCTCTTCCTTAGGGTGAAGCCAATTCCTCATCATTAAAGTTCTTCCTAGTCTAGATGATTATTTATAGAGGATATCATATAGACTAGATTAGGTATCTTATAACTCTTTCTAGTTCTAAGTGTCTGAGCCTATAGTATGCCTACTTTAGTTCTCTAATGGACCACAACAACAGAAATAAAATTCATTTTTATAGTATTTTATAGATGACAAAGTATTCTCGTATCCAGGTTTTTATTTGAACCTTAGAACTACACTATGAAATAGAAAAGACACATATTAAAAAAAGAAAAGACATATTATTATTATGAAGGACAAGACTGTCTCCATACTAGAGCAACCCTGACAATTGGAATTGATTTGACAAGCAAATTTTTTGTGAAATTGATGAGGTTTAGGTTTTGGGGTTCCCTTTTGTCAGGGAACCAAATGATGAGGTCTAGATTTAGGGAACCAAAATGAGATTAGGGTTCCTCGTGGTCAGGGAGTTAATGAGGAGGTCTAGTGGCAGATTTGGAGTTCAGGGAACCAAATAGAGAGGTTTGGCTCCCCTACAACCCCTTAGGATTCGGCGCAAGGGTAGGGAGTTTTGGGGAACCCCCTCCTGGTGGCACAGAGATTTTCTGTAAAGAAATTTACAAACCCCAAAACCTAGATTTATAAAAGAGGTTTATTTTAGGCATTGGGAAGTAGAGTTTCTAGTAGAAAAATTCTCCCAGAGAGGCATTAAGTCTCATTAGGGAAATAGGTGATAAAAAGAGGGTAGTGCTGGAAGAGAATATTATCCCAGTAGGCAGAGGTTTCTTGGCATAGCATGGCATGGCTCTACAAGGATCGAGCCCCAGGTTGGCTCTTTTTTATAACAGAAGTCTTTGGCTATAAGCCAAGACTGTTCTATGGGTGCTGGGCTAGTGGGTGGAGTTCCAAGTTGAGCTGGAATTTGAATAGAATTGAAAGAGTGTCTTTAATTCAATAGGGTTGGAATGTTCTTTAGCTCAGGACTCACCCAGCCCCACCTAAAGTACAGAATGAAGCTGTCCTCAGGCAGGGTCCCCACAGACACAGAGCTCAAGGAGAATCTCTTCTTCAAGGAGTTTTAGAGTTTTGGGATCCCTTCTTCAAAATCACAAGGATATTTAAGGGGCAAAATATTTAAGAATATAAAACATAGATATCACAGTTTATAAAGTTTATAAAAATAAAAAACAAAATTTTATAACATCCTTGATATTTTCCCACTATTGCTTAAACTATTTTCTTTTTAAAAATGTAAAACCACCTTATAAAATTAAAGTGAAGCTCAGAATAATCTATTTTCTCTTGTTAAAGCAAATAAAATCATTTGGCTTTTGTGCAGTTTTTTTGGTTTGATTTTTTAACAGTGACCCTTTTGCAGATAAAGAAACTCAGGTTCAAAAGAGATTAAACATCTTACCTAAATCACAGGTTAGTAGCACTGGGACTAGAATCCAGGTTTTCTAACTGAAGTTAATCATATTATCATCAAAAAGTCAGGGCAGTTGTTCTATAGAGAGAGGAAGGAAGCTCATATATATATATATATTCCAAAATGGTCCCTGGATAGTTACGCATGCCAAAGGCTTCTAGGTTGGTGGCTTCTAGCCAAAGCCTTCCAGACTCCTTGTAATGCAGAGCACAGTGTGTTGGTGGGAGGAAGAGCAAGAGAACCTTTCAGATCCTTTGCTTGTGTGAGCAGTCTGGTTTTCTGGGTGGCTTTCTCTGTGTATATCTATATGTGCTCTCTCTGATTTTTTTTTTTTTTTTTTTTTTTTTTTTTGCGTTTGATCCTGGGAAGAGCTTTAGCCAGTATAACATACTTCAAGGTATTATAATAGGGTTTTAAACACTGCATATAACAAAAGCTTAGCTGGACTGACACTGTCACCAAACTAGTGAAAGCTCTGTCCTTGACAGCATCTTCTGAACTTTTTCACATTTACAGAAGTGCTTATGACAGAGATATTGGCAACTGCAGTCAGATACCCAAGGATCCTGAAAAGTTAGTGATTCTTTTTCTCTAATGTTTATCATACTTTATATTTGAATAATGCTTATGTATAACAACTTCACATTCCCATTCATTTGTATAGCCTCTTATATTGCAATATGACAATTTACAGATTAACAGAGCTCTCTAAAGATATATATACTTGGAGTATGTCCAAGTGGATGGGCCCGTTTCATGCAATTCAAAGCCATGAGCACTTTTAGCTTTGACATGAGTTTACTTGGACTCTAATTCTGTTATCTTTCTTTGAATTTTGAAGCAATGTGATCAAAGGTAGAATATCTTGGAAATATTTTCATATGTCACCATTATTCTGTTTGTTTTTCTTATTGAAGGCAAATAAATATTTAAATAAGATAAGCCAATTTTCCAAGGGTGTATTGACCCTAAAGGTGATTTTAAATGATTCTTGATATGGGAGGTTGGCCTATGTGATTAGTATAAATGAATGAGTGAGTTTCCCCATATGGACCATGCCATAAATGAAAATTTTTTATTTATGTTTCTTCAAATAAGAATGGAAGCTCATATGAATAGAAAAACTATCTATCCACATGGGAAATTATGTATTAATGAATCTGAAAAGATGGATCCATGATTTTGATCCTGTGTATTAATCAAGTATTGATCAATTGGTATTTTAGTAATCTATTTAAAAAGGAAAGGGACTTATTCAGGCTCTCTTTCATCTGTACCATTTGTGACAGTACAAAAGAAAAGTTAACTAAACCTGGAAGCAAATCAGAATCTATCCACCTTCAACTGGAATTCCCTCTTCCTACTTATCTTGTCATTATTAAATCATTCATGAGAAACTGGACCTTCTCAGTGAGGTCAAAGTCCATTTCTATTCAGTAGCAACTTAGAATTCTTGAATAACTCACTTGAAAGAACATTGTTATAAATATTTCAGGAATAAATCAAATGTGTGGATATAAATCATACATGTAGATTCTTTATATCTTTGTTGATTCTTTTTCTCTGCCCTCTAGTCTTCTTCCTCCCTTCCCCCACTGTCTCTCTCACATTGTAAAACCACCTTATAAAATTAAAGTGAAGCTCAGAATAATCTATTTTCTCTTGTTAAAGCAAATAAAATCATTTGGCTTCTGTGCAGTTTTTTTGGTTTGATTTTTTAACAGTGACCATTTTGCAGATAAAGAAACTCAGGTTCAAAAGAGATTAAACATCTTACCTAAATCACAGGTTAGTAGCACTGGGACTAGAATCCAGGTTTTCTAACTGAAGTTAATCATATTATCATCAAAAAGTCAGGGCAGTTGTTCTATAGAGAGAGGAAGGAAGCTCATATATATATATATGTATATATATTCCAAAATGGTCCCTGGATAGTTACGCATGCCAAAGGCTTCTAGGTTGGTGGCTTCTAGCCAAAGCCTTCCAGACTCCTTGTAATGCAGAGCACAGTGTGTTGGTGGGAGGAAGAGCAAGAGAACCTTTCAGATCCTTTGCTTGTGTGAGCAGTCTGGTTTTCTGGGTGGCTTTCTCTGTGTATATCTATATGTGCTCTCTCTGATTTTTTTTTTTTTTTTTTTTTTTTTTTGCGTTTGATCCTGGGAAGAGCTTTAGCCAGTATAACATACTTCAAGGTATTATAATAGGGTTTTAAACACTGCATATAACAAAAGCTTAGCTGGGCTGACACTGTCACCAAACTAGTGAAAGCTCTGTCCTTGACAGCATCTTCTGAACTTTTTCACATTTACAGAAGTGCTTATGACAGAGATATTGGCAACTGCAGTCAGATACCCAAGGATCCTGAAAAGTTAGTGATTCTTTTTCTCTAATGTTTATCATACTTTATATTTGAATAATGCTTATGTATAACAACTTCACATTCCCATTCATTTGTATAGCCTCTTATATTGCAATATGACAATTTACAGATTAACAGAGCTCTCTAAAGATATATATACTTGGAGTATGTCCAAGTGGATGGGCCCGTTTCATGCAATTCAAAGCCATGAGCACTTTTAGCTTTGACATGAGTTTACTTGGACTCTAATTCTGTTCTTTCTTTGAATTTTGAAGCAATGTGATCAAAGGTAGAATATCTTGGAAATATTTTCATATGTCACCATTATTCTGTTTGTTTTTCTTATTGAAGGCAAATAAATATTTAAATAAGATAAGCCAATTTTCCAAGGGTGTATTGACCCTAAAGGTGATTTTAAATGATTCTTGATATGGGAGGTTGGCCTATGTGATTAGTATAAATAAATGAGTGAGTTTCCCCATATGGACCATGCCATAAATGAAAATTTTTTATTTATGTTTCTTCAAATAAGAATGGAAGCTCATATGAATAGAAAAACTATCTATCCACATGGGAAATTATGTATTAATGAATCTGAAAAGATGGATCCATGATTTTGATCCTGTGTATTAATCAAGTATTGATCAATTGGTATTTTAGTAATCTATTTAAAAAGGAAAGGGACTTATTCAGGCTCTCTTTCATCTGTACCATTTGTGACAGTACAAAAGAAAAGTTAACTAAACCTGGAAGCAAATCAGAATCTATCCACCTTCAACTGGAATTCCCTCTTCCTACTTATCTTGTCATTATTAAATCATTCATGAGAAACTGGACCTTCTCAGTGAGGTCAAAGTCCATTTCTATTCAGTAGCAACTTAGAATTCTTGAATAACTCACTTGAAAGAACATTGTTATAAATATTTCAGGAATAAATCAAATGTGTGGATATAAATCATACATGTAGATTCTTTATATCTTTGTTGATTCTTTTCTCTGCCCTCTAGTCTTCTTCCTCCCTTCCCCCACTGTCTCTCTCACATTGCCTCCTCATCACCTTGCTGATGAATAGATGAAGCACATTTATTTTTTTTAAGGACTTATTGTTGTGCCCAGTTTCCTTTTATTGTCTTGCCTCAGTTTCCCTAAATTGTTCTGCTTCACTTCCTTGAATTGTTCTGCCTCAATCCCCCGGCAACCCTCCCTCCTGACTATTAGGACTGATATAACTTAGGGCTGGCTACTGTAAGGTTATAAACTGTGTATGTTTAATCTCAGATGAGAGGAAGATCTTCTATTTTAGACATCATGGCTCCAGACCTTCCCAACTTATCAGAGTGTCTAGTGCCTCCCCCTTTCTGTCTTTGTTCTTCCTTATCACTAAAACCCTATAAAGAATGTTTGAGATCTCATATTCCATTGGTGATGAAAGTCTAATTCAGCCCTGAAGGCAAAATGGATTCTGTTCTGCCTCCAGACTATCTGTCCCTCTCAGAAATCCAAATAAAATAAAATATTAAAAACTCTCTACTCTCTATCTTGCCTCAGTTTCTCCAGCATTATATTACTAAATGCCAAAGACAGTGTTAAGCATGGAGGACATGAATATAGAAACAAAACAGCCTTTACCATCAAAAAGCTGATGTTCTTTCTACAGAAGAGTCATCACTTATAAGGAGTAGTGAAAAGGGAAGGGAGTTTTTTGGGGGAAATCACAAAGAAAATAATAAGGAAATCAAGTGACTTGGACTATTGAGAAGTAATGGTAAATTCTGATCTGATTACATAAATTTCAGAGGAAAAGAATAAAAATTTGGAGACAAGGAAAGGTAGGTTAGGGCAGAAAATGTTCGGATGAGAGATTAAAACATATTCTGTCATCCAGAAGAGACAGGTAACCGAGAGCTGACTACGATGTAAAATGATACACTACAAATTTGGCTCTGTGTACACACTGTGAAAATAATTGGATCAAGAGGGGAAAATGGGTTGTTTCACTTTCTTCTGAACAGATAAAAATCCTTAGTTTCTTTTAAAATTCAGCTCAGGGATTTTGAATTTATTATTTTAATTCCCCCCAATTACATGTGAAAACAATTTTTAATATTCATTTTTAAAACTTTTTTCAATTCTGTTCCTTTTTTCCCTCTCCACCCCTCACTGAGAAAGTAAGTAGTTCTATATTGGTAATATATGTGTAGTCATATAAAACATATTTCCATATTTATCATATTGTAAAAGAAAACACAGATGAAAAATATAAAATAAAACTGTATAAAAATAAAATAAAAAATATGCTTCAATCTGTATTCAGACATTATGAGTGATAAATAGCATTTTTCATCATAAGATCTCAGAGTTGTCTTGTATCATTGTATTACTGAGAATAGCTGTCATTCACAGTAGATCATCTTACAATATTGCTGTTACTTTGTACATAGTATATTTCACTTTGTATGAGATCAGAGTAAGTCTTTCCTCGTGTAAGTTTTTTTGAGATACCTACTCATTATTTCTTATATTACAATATTATTGCATCGTAATCACATATCATAATATATTCAACCATCCCCCAATAAATGGGCATCCCTCAATTTCCAATTCTTTGCCCCCAGAAAAGAACTACTACAAATATTTTTGTACATATATATCTTTTCCTTTTTTGATTTTTTATTTCTTTTTGAATACAGACCTAGTAATACTACTGTTATGTCAAAGGGTCTGCATGGTTTTAGGGCTCTTTGGACATAGTTCCAAATTGCTCTACAGAATATCTGAATCAGTTCACAATTCCAACAATGCATTAATGTCTCATTTTTCCCACATTCCCTCCAATATTTGTCATTTTCCTTTTCTATGCCATTAACTGGTCTAATACATATGAGATAGTAACTCAGAATTGTTCATTTACATTTCTTCTATCAATAATGATTTAGAACATTTTTCCCCCATGTCTATAGATAGCTTCTTTTATTTCATCTGAAAGCTGTTCATGTTTTTTTCCAATTGAGCAATGGTTCTTATTTTTATAAATTTTTACAAATCTGGTTAATTTATACATTTGAGAAATGAGGTATTTATCAGAGAAACTTGCTTCAAATTTTTTCCCCACAGTTATCATTGCTAAATATAGTTCTCTCTATCCTATTCCTACCATTTATTCTATTCTCCCTTTTCTTTTACCTTCTTCCTTTTCAAAAGTGTTTTATTTCTGACAACTCTGTCCCACAGTTTGCCCTCCTTTCTATCACACAATTCCCTTCTCGTATCTCCTTCCCTTCCTATTTTCCTGTAGGGCATCCAAATGAGTGTTTATATTATTCTTTCTTTGAACCAATTCTGATGATTTTACTCACCCCCTCCCAATTTCCCCCACCTTCCCTTCCTCTGTAAAATTTTTTCTTGCTTCTTTTATGAACCTTCTATTTCATTGAATGTCTATTTTTTTTCTCCCTGAAGGAATATACTCAGTTTTGCTAGGTAAGTGATTCTTTGTTGTAATCCTAGCTCCTCTGCCCTTAGGAATATCATATTCCAAGCTCTCTGAACCTTTAATGTAAAAGCTGCTAAATATTGTTTTATCCTGCCTGTGGCTGAATGATAATTGAATTGTTTCTCTGTGCTTGCAATAGTTTCTCTTTGACCTGGGAACTCTGGAATTTAGCTATAATATTACAGGGAATTTTCATTTTGGGATTTCTTTTTAAAATTTATTTATTTTTAATACACATTGCTTTATAAATTATGTTGAGAGAGAAAAATCAGAACAAAAGCTAAAAATTATATGAGAAATTAAAAGAAAAACAGAAAAAATAAGTGAACATAGCATGTTTTGATTAAAATTCAGTCTCCATAGTTCTTTTTTTCTGGATGCAAATAGCATTTTCTGTCCAAAGTCTTTGGGAATACTTTTGATCACTAAACCACTGAAAAGACCTAAGTCTTTCCCAGTTGATCACCACACATTTTTGCTGTTATTGTATACAATGTAGTCCTGATTCTGCTTGTTTCATTCAGCATCAGTTCACATAAATCTTTCTAAAATCAGCTTGTTCATTAATATTCCATTATCTTTATATATCACAACTTATTCAGCCATTCCCCAATTAATGGGGAATCTATTCATTTTCCGATTCTTTGCTATTGGGATTTCTTTCAGGAAGTGATTGATGAATTCTTTCAATTTATATTTTACCCTCTGATTCTAGAATATCATTTTCTTGAAATAGGATGTCTAGGTTCCTTCATTGATCACTGGTTTCAAATTTTAGGTTTTCAAATTATGTCTCCTGGATCAATTTTATAGATCAGTTGTTTTGCCAGTGAGATATAATATATTGTCTTCTATTTTTTTCATTCCTTTGGTTTTGTTTTGTTGTTTCTTAATTTCTTATGAAGTTATGGAGTTTTATTTGCTCTGATTTTTAAAGGATTATTTCCTCAATTTTCCTGCAGCAAAATTTTCAGCCTCCTTTTCTATTTGATCAATTCTGCTTTTCAAGCATTTCTCCTGCTTCCTGGATTTTTGTACATTATTTTTTGTCATTTGGCTTTTTTTAAGGTGTTATTTTCTTCAGTATTTGTATGTATGTGTCTTCTTTACCAAACTTGATTCTTTTTTCCCCCATAATTTTCTTGCATCACTCTCATTTTTCTTTCCAATTGTGCTTCTACCTCTTTTACTTGAAATTCTTTTTGAGTTCTTTCATGTCCTGAGAAGAATTCATATTTTTCCTGGAGGCTTTGGATATAGAAGCTTTGACTTTATCATCTTCTGAATGATTTTTTTTTTAATTTTTAAAATTTTCCTTGTCACCATAGTAACTTTCCATGGTCAGAGTTTTTTGTTGTTGATAGCTCATATTCTAAGTCTATTATTTGACTTTTAACTCTTTGTTAAAGAAGGGATCCACTTCCAGGGTCCACCGTCCCAAGCTTCATGGTTTTATATAATTGTTTTTAGAGATACTTTAAGGGAACTGTAAATTTTCAGTTCTTTCAAGGTACTATGATTTAAGGAGAGTTGTTTGCTATTCTCCTGGTCTGTGCTTCAGTCAGTGATTGACCACAAGCACTCTCTTCTGCCCTAGAACTGCTTCCCTATGGCTGTAATGCTGGAGAAATTGAGCAAGATAGAGATTAGAGAGTATTCAATACAAAATTTATTAAAGGGAGAGATTTACTGGGACCAAATGGATCTATGGTTTGGTCCCAGGGCTGAACTATCGTCTCAAAGAATCCAGCCCTGAATGTCGGATACAAGATTCTTTTATAGGGTTATAAGACCGATGACATAATGGGGGAGGTACCTGGATGGGGATGACTTAATTGGAGGAAGGATCTAGGATGACATAATGGAGGGAGATGCTGGAAAGGCTCCTGATATGCTAATAATGTTAAAATGGATAAAGACAATCCCATTAAACATTAAGAGGGAATAAGTATAGCCTAAGGTCTAAGATATAAGACCTTTATCCTATCAAACATTATGAGGGAAAGGTTATAACCTGAGGCAGAGTAACTAAATAGGACAATTAGGGAAACTGGGTCAGGACATTAAAAGAGAACTGTGGCACAACATGGCCACAAGCTCTGGTGTGCTACTGGTCCTCCTTACCCCAGAACTGCCACCCAGTACTACAACCCATATCTGAATACAGGAAAAACAACAGTCCTCAGTCCTAGCAACAAAACTAAGAGCTCCTGAGGCATATGTTTGTTGTGGCAAGTTTCCCTTTTGATGACCTTAGTTTCCCCATTGTCCTATTTAGTTACTCTGCCTCAGTTTATAACCTTTCCCTCTTAATGTTTGATGAGATAAAGGTCTACCTCAGCTGCTCTGCCCCAAAACCCCAGGCTATAATCATTCCCTCTGAAATGGTTGATGAGATAAAGTTTTATATCTTTAGGTTATAGACATTCCATCTTAAGGTTTGACAGGATAAAGGTTTATCCATTTTAGATGTCATTAGAATATTGGTAACCTCCCTCCATTGTGTCATCCTAGGTGCCTCCTCTCCCATTAGGTTATCCCCATCCTGGTACCTCCCCCATTATGTCATTGTTCTTGTTATTCTATAAAAAGCTTGCCCTCTGATACTTAATGGCTGGACTCTGAGATGATAGTCGGGTCCAGCCCTGGGACCAAACATGGGACCATTTGGTCCCAATATTTCTATCCATTTAATAAACTATTGAATTGGTCTCTAATCTCTGTCTTGCTCAGTTTCTCTGACATTACATGTTCTTGCTGCTGATTTAATGTCTCCCAAGGCCTGCTCCTAATTTGCTGGGCCTAGGGCTGTATGGCACAATTTGTGTTGAACTGTGCTTCTCTCTCACCTAAGTTTGACAGACCTTTCCTGCCAAACTTCTAAGTTTTCTTTGGGTGAAAAATTATTTTTTCCCATCCTTTTCTGGTTTTTCCCAATTCTGGGAATTGTTTTATGTCATTAACTTTTGGGGAAAGCTCAGGTGAATGCTGCCTTTTCTCAACTATCTTGGCTCCAAAGTTTTTTGTTTTGTTTTGTTTTCTCTTGTTTTTAATATTAAACCATTTTATGATTATTCCATTTGCAAGTGCAAAATGAATACCAACTATTTTAGATGGGGAATCTATTTGCAAGTAGCTTCCCCGGCTAAAATAGTTGGTATTCATTTTGTATGTGTTAGCTTTCATACACATGTAATGTATACTTATGTATATATATATATATATGTATAATCTCCCAGTATAAAATGTATATTTTCACATATGTAGATGCCATCTACCCTGAAAGTTCCATTCAGGAACTGTTTATTTTTGTATTTGTATCCCTAATGATTGGCAAAGTACCCAATATATAATAAATATTTGTTAATTGCTTGATTATTGATATGAAAATGAATTAAATTTGTAAATGTGATTATGTTTGATAATCACCATGTCCAAAATTTACAAGATACTTTATACCTATTACCAAATTTGATTCCCAAAATAAACCCTTTGAAATGGGTAATGGAAATATTACTAGCTCCACTTTATAGATGAGAAAGGTACCAAATAGATGATTTATTCAAGGACTTGTGCAACTGTTAACTGTGTATTTTCAATACACCAACAACCTCTCAATGATTCTGACAAAACTGGTGTCTTATATATACCAAGTATTATAATTATTTTTGTTCAAATTTCTTTAAAATTTCTTCAAAAACTAAGATATATTTTGTTCTCTCCATTGTTCTTGCTAGCATGCTAGCTCTGGTCTTTATCAACTTATTCTTGGACTATTTCAATAGCTTAATAAAAATGTTTCTCCTTATCAATCCCTGGTTTAAAATACCACAAAATTATTCTTCTAATTGTAGACTCAATATTGGAAATGAATTTAGAGATTAATATTCCTTGTCTCAGTTAAATTTCTACTATAATGACTAGTCCCCAAAAATGACTTTACTAAATGTTGTTGTTGATAGATTGATTGCTTTATCATGTGAATGTCTAAAAATCTTCAGTTTGGAATATTATAATCTAGCCTCAACCTGTCTATTTATTTCCTATGACTTCCTACTGTTCTAGTTAATTGAATAATGCAGAAGTAGCAAATAAATAAATGAATGAGTGAATAAAGAAGCTATTGTAACTTAGATGTTATAGATAAAAATAAACTTTTCAAGTAAGGATGGATAAAGTCTTACTGTATTCTTCTCTGGTCTGACCCCCCAGATATCTTTATATAACAATTCCATGTTCTTATTCATTTTTGTATCATTTTCTCCTATGTTTCAAAGCTAATTTCTTCTTTCAAGGTGAAGTTAAAATTCCACTTTCTTTTAAACTACTTTGGTTTTCCCTTCTCTGAATTCTGGTTTTGTGGGTTATCTATATCAATTATATTGGCATTTAATAGCTTGAATTTGTAGATCATTACTCATAATATATTGGTGTTTCTGAACATGCTATTTCCTAAGCTAGATTTTAAGGCACTGGAGAGGTCCTGGAAGAATTTTTTTTCTATTTCTGTATCAACCCATTTTCTTATCCCTAGCAATAAGACGGTGCTATTTATTCATTATTCAATAAGCTTATAATGAATCATGATTATATGTATCACACTATGGAGAAACTTGCTACAAATAGATATACCATGGTCATTGGTATTAAAAAACTTTTTAATCCAATAGGGAAGCTAAGACTTACATATATTAGGGACACATTAAATACTACTGAAATGAATAATAAAAGATCATTGCTCATGTGTTTCAGTACCATGTAGTCAAAACCTTTGGAATTTTTCACTGAAAAAATATGAATGAAGCATATGCTGTTGTTTATCATCAAATCACACACACACACACACACACACACACACACACACGAACAATGAAAAATTATGTGACAATAAAAATTAGTGTAAAGAAGGAACTAATGATAATCAGGAGCTACCATATTTCCCAAACAATAAAATTCAAGATGGAAAAATAAAAACATTCATGTTACAAGTCACTAAACCTTCTAAATAAAATATGTGAGTGCCTTATTTTCTATAAAAATAATAATAGCATAAATACATCATTTAAACTCTGTTTGAAAGCCAGATTTCTAGCAAACTGGTCTGGACTGAATGTACTTGTCATACTAGAAATGCATAATTTCTCAAGGTCATAGCTGTATAGAAAAAGCTATTAAGAAAAAAATAGTATTTTGCCTATCTAACACTCTTGCTTACACATTCAGAAGAAGTACATCTTCATTTCCCTTATCACCTATACAACTAAATAAAATAAAATTACCTAAGAAAATAGAAGATAATATAAAGAGGAATGCATAGTCTGCTTGGTCATTTTACATAACTATTTGTTATAATACCATGAGGTTAATGACACAGTGGATAGAATGCTGAGTCTGGGGTCAGGAATACCTAAGTTCAAATCCAGTGTGACTCTGGGTAAGTCTCATTTGCTTCAACTGTAAAATGAGCTGGAGAGGAAAAGATCAAACCACTCCAGTGTCATTATCAAGAAAATGAATAATAAAGGAGTAAACGATAATAGATAACATTTCAAAAAAAAGTAGATAGTGCAACTATTGTTCTTCAAAATAAAAGAATAAGCACAATCTCAATCACTTGATCTGACTCAGTTAATACTATCTTGATGTATTCTGCAACCTAGAGAAAATAGCTGTGATTTAAGTAAATATGCCATTAAGTGGAAAACAAGAGTCAACAACTCTGTAATTTGAAGTAGTGATTTAATCTACTGAATATACTATTTGGAGATAGGATCACAGCCATCTAAGGAATGACCAAGTCTGTTAACATTTTTAATGCTTATCTCTCTTATCTAAAATAGCCATGAAACCTGTAGCACCTATCCCAACAGGGTAGTTGTGAGATTCAAATGTGATAGAAATGTAAGGAACTTTGCAAACTTCAAAATAAAAAGTATAGTACAGGGAAACATTAATTCTGGAAACAGACAAATTCCTTAACCTCTCTGAGCCTCAATTGTCTCATCTTAAAATAAAGATGACAAAACCTTTGGATAAGGACTGTTGTGTGTATCAAACAGGAAAATAGTGTAAAATACATTGCAGACTAGAAAGATATAAACAAAATATTTATTAAGCATCTATTCTGTGGCAAAAACTATAATTAGAGCTAAATATACAACAATCAGCAAGCAGCAGTCCCAGTCCTCAAGAAGCTTACATTCTAAGAATAAATAGAAGCTGGAAATCTGGTAAAGTCAGGGTGGAACCTGGGGCCCAGAATAATAATGCCAAAAGCTCAACTATCAGAGTTAAGGGCACTTAAAAGGGAGTCCAAGTTATGTAGTATAAATGTAAGCTCTCATCTTTGACTAATGGATATTAGCCATTTAATAGATTTTAATTGTCACAGAAACAGGCATATAACCTAAAGAATAGAGGACATGCTGACTTTAGGCAAATTAGAATTTTAGGCAAATTAGGCTCCTTTTAAGAGCCCAAGATTTAGATTTTTCATTATGTGAAGGAGTATTTAAACCAGCTAACTTTGCAAAAGAAATTTGTTTCTAGTTCAGAATGAGCAGGTAAAAGGAAGATTCTGATTCAATAAAAGAATGGGGAGAACAAAAGGGTGGGGGAATGGATAGACATTTTAAAAGCACAGTTGCTTGCTAGGAAATGAAAAACAGTGAGACATGTCAAGCTTCACAGTGTAAATACTATGAAAATATGAAGCTTTATAGATTAAAATGAAATATCTTTCACTTTTTTTTTTTGATGTTCACTGAAAGACTATTCAGTAATGCCATTTAAACCATCCAAGAAACTCCTTAAACAGTATTTACCCAAAGCAGCTGTGAGGGGGAAAAAAAGCAAGCTTTTCATTCTCACGTAGCACAGCTCTCAGTATTTGCTGAGCTCTGTGAGCTCTGTGAACTGTTCCAAATCCCTCCCTAAAGATTTCTCCTTTGAGGGTTCTGCTAAGAAGAATCAATACAAGGGGCATGATATTCTGGACTCTAGAAATATTGCTAAGAATTGTTTGTTTGTTTGTTTTTGGAGGTGGAAGAAGAAAGTCCACTAGACATTGTAACAATAATTCTATTTCTTATCAGAAAAAATGCACAAAACCACAAAATTAGAGACATCCAGTTTTGGAGGGTTCTCAGAAGTTCTGTATTCTAATCAGCACCTCACCAATAAAAGTTCCAGTTTACATAAAATTTTGAGATTTGCGAAATAATTTATATACATTTAGATTCACACAACTCTGGCTAATACAAATTTTTTCATTCCCATTTTACAGTCAAGGAAACTGAGGCTTCAAATGACTTGTTCATAGTCACAAATGCATCAAAGGTGAGATCTAAACTCAGGTCTTCCTGATTCCAAATATAGTTCTATCTACTAATATAAGCTGACCTCAAAGAATCTTTTCCACAACAAATCAAATAAGTTTTACTTTGACAGCCTCTCTATTATTATGTCCAGAGGCAGCCATTCCACTTAGTGACAGTTCTAATTATTAGGAAAGTTTTAATTTCATTTTAAAAAATAAATAATTGCTGCTGCTACTATCATATATATCCATTGATTCTAATTGTGCCTCAGAGACTAAATGAAATAAACATAGCCTTCTTTTACAAAACAGTATTTAAAATACTTGAAGACAATTATTATATTAACATCTCTAAAAAGTAAAAATAGAACAAAAATAAAAAAAGAAACATCTTCTCTTCTGTAGCCCTATTTCCCTCTTTACCATGTCAACCATACAGTTCCTGACTGTACCATGGTACTAGCTCAAGATATTTCATTATGGTTGCATTCCTCTGTATGTCTCTAGCTTATCAATGTCCTTACTAAAAGGTGGCACTCTGAAATGAACACAATACTCTTGATGTGGTCTGACAAAAGCCAGGGCAACCACCAAACCCTAATATCAAAAACTTTATTTTTTTAATGCATCCTACCAATATTTTATTCTTCTTGGCTACATTTGAAGTTAGAATCCACTAACACCTCTGGATCTTTTAAGATGATTTATTCTATAACCATATCTCTTCCAACTAGTACTTGTGAATTCTATTCTATACTTAGAAGAACCAAATAATGGTCCCTTTGGGGCATGAACAAATGAATCCTTCTCTTTATTTCTCCAGAGTTCACTCTTTTAGTAATAGTTCAGCTTTGACCAAAGGAAGGAAATGAAATGTGAATACAAGGTGTTGTAACAGTATTATGTAGTAGAGGGTTTGAATTTGAAGGGAACAAATAATCATGTGGTCCTGTTTCCCTTTATATGGGAATTGGAAAGACAGGAATCTACCTCATTCTAAATTGGGAAAAAAAAATTACCAAAGTTTTTCAGACTCATTAGAATTCTGTGCTTAAATTTGTCTTCCCCGCCCCCCCTTCCCTCTTTATGCTCTCACTAAGAAAATATGAAAAATAAAACCCTTGTTAAAGGTATTCATTGTCAAGAAAAATAAATACTCATATCGTCTATGTCCAAAAAATAAATATTTCCATCAGCACTCTGTGTTCATCACTTCTCTATCTGGAAGTGAGTAGCATATTTCATCATGAGTTCTCTGGAATTATAAGTAGTCATTTTATTGATCAGAATTTCTAAGTCTCCCAAATTGGTTATAAATAAATTTTTGTCCTGTTTCTCTTCATTTCACTTTAAGCCAATTAATACTAGCCTTCCTAGGTTTCTCTGAAACTATAAATCAGTAAGTTATTTGACAAGGATAAATGAGTTACCATAAGGTGAACCTGAATCTTTAAAAATATAGATGGGCATCTTCATTAGAAAGCAACACAATGGCCTTTTAGATCTCCTGTAAAGCATATATACATGAATACATTATTTCCAAAATTGTCATAGTTGACCTAAATTTTTTAATCACCACTATCTTTTTCTCAAAACCCTATCAAATCACCCTCCCAACACTCACACACACACACACACACACACACACACACACACACACACATACATGCTTACTTGGCAAGGAAGAAAAGCACAGAAAATGTTTAGGGATCTATAAATACACTACTATTTAAGGAAGTGCCCAAAAGTAACTTTGCAAAAGCTTTTTGAAACCAGCTTAAAATGAACCTTAGGAAAACTTAGAGAATGTATTCTGTCTTGATTTGTGACATGGAGCTACAAATCATGAAGTTTTTAAAAGTGAATATAGGAAAGTCAAAGATTTAGAACTGGAAAAAAAAATTAAGTCCATTGAGATCAACCTTTCATTTTGTTGGTGAAGAAATTGAGATATATATAGAAATTAAGCAATCTGCCTATTTTACATAACCAAAAAGTATCTAAGATGGGATTTGAATTCAGGCCCTCATTAATCTAAATCTAATACTTTATGCTGCCCCTATGGCATAAACTATACTATTAACTGTTCAGAAATTCTCTTATTATCTGTTGAGTATTCAAAACTGAGGGAACAAGAGTTAATAATGAGTGAAATAATCTTATGTAGAAAGTCTCTTCAGCTTTCTTTAAATAACATATTTATATAGTGCTTCAAGACTTGCAAGGTATTTTATATATATCATCACATTTGTCTCTGACTGTAACCCTAAGATAGCTAGTATGAGATTTATTATCCCTATTTTATAGATGAGAAAATTGAGGATCAAAAAATATAAATGATATCCAGGGTCATAAAGCTAATGAATGTCATCTAACACCTTTCTCAATATCATCATCTTTAGGATCATTTAGATTCTAATAATGGATCAGCTCATCACAGAAGTGAGATAGCCCAAATTCTGGCTTTTATAACCATATGTGCTGACATGATCACTAGAACAGAGGTGGAAAAACTATAACAAAACAGAAAAGGCAAAGTCATTGTAGCACATAGGCTGATAGAATTCCCAGAGTAAGAAAGTCCTTTCTATTTATCAGCACAACTCCCTACTTCTTCCAACAACAACCAAAGCTGTTATTACTTCCCCATTACCAATCTGCAGAAATGTAAGATCCCCAAAAGGAAACTGCAAAAATATCTTCTGAAATGGTCTTATCGAGATTAACTATTTCACTGAATTGTTGATGAAAGATAGAAAGAGTTAGGAATCTCTGGGGTAAATTCTTACTTCTGACTTAAACTGTATGCTTTTGAACAAGTTATTTCACTTCATTTGTAAATTACAGATGAAAGGCATTGTGGTACAGGGCCATTAGAGCACTGCATCTAGAGAATCAGAGAACTTGGATGTAAGTCTTGTCTCTAATGTTTACTACCAATGTAACCATGGGACAGCTATCTGAGCCTCTATTTACTCAATTATAAAATGGTTAGACTAAATGATTCTTAGGTTCCTTCTAACCCTACCTCTATGATCTTACAATTTAACCTATTTCACAGGTTATGCAGTTCAAATGCAATTGTACATAAAGTGCTTTGAGAAACCTAATTTGCTATATAAATTCAAGTAATTATTGTTATTTTATAGGGAATCTCTCTGTTACAAAACATCTGAACAGCTGATGATTTTCTTGATAGAAGGGATTTACTCCAGGTATCTGGACAAACAAAAAAATAAACATCTCTGTCTTTCTCTAATCTGTCTTGCTTCAGTTTCTCCAACATTAAAAATGTAGTATTGTGAGTGGCATATTTGAAGCTTAATTTGATTATATATTTTACTCAAAATTCCCTAGTTAATTATGTGCATTAAAACAAATCATATTTTAATCTTTTTTTCAGTACCTAAGGTATCTTAAATATTTCAACATTTTCAAAATAGCTGACATTTTTTGGTGAGACCCTGAAAACACAGTTTTTAGAAAAGAAAATATCTTATAGTTATTCAGTCAACAAGAATTTATTAAACACTAACTCTGTTCCGAGTCCTATGCTAAGGGCTACAAATTACAAATATAAGTAGAAAGGAAGTCAGAAAAAATTGCTTTAAAAATAATATTACACTAAGATAGACTCTTTTTTATCAGTATTTTTATTGTCAGAAAATGTGACTATTTTTCTCTTGTAAAAATTGGAATTAAAGTGTAACAAGAAAGAAAAATGAAAGAAAGAAACTAAACTATAGAAAAACATGTTCATTTAGGCTTTTACTTAACTGTAAAATTCTTTCTTTTTTTTTGAGACATGTTTCAAACTAAGAATTGTGTATTAGCCATTCAATGAATAAGGATAAAACTCCTAAGAGATAATACAAAATAGAGCATCAAAGAAGTTGTCATTAACATAGATGTCTACCTCTACTTTCCTGGAGTTTTATATTATTTTATCTGATATTTAGTCAAGAAATAATTTCCTATAATTGGGGCTATATTTTCATTTAGACAATTTTGTTAGGTTATTACTTCAAACATGGGCTCCCCAATTTGCTGTGAGTCAGACATAATTTTTCCATCAGTCTGTCTTGTCTCATTTGCAGTCTTTTGGGTGTTGGGAGGAGATACTATCAAAGATTTGAAGGGCTATCCATCAAATCAGGCCTAAATGTACTTGTTTATCTTTTTCTCTGTTCTGCTTTTTCTCTTCCTTTGGACTGCTCAAAAACATTTAGAGCAATTTTCCAATTTATTTTTCCAATGTATATTTCCAGCTGAGATCTCTTTTATTAGTCTGTAGTACTTCTTGTAGAATTCTTGGTTTTGTTACTTGAAGAGTTCGCACACCATTATTCAATTCCTTAGTAGTTCCATACAATTATGCTAAGATTTTGAAGAGGAAGGAGAAGAAAAGAGAAGATGTGTTTCAATGTGCTCAGATAGTCTTGCTTAGCAATTATATTAAGCAGAACAAAAGATATAGAAAAGTCTCATTTTTTTTTTCAAATGTTCTTTTAAGCTGTTGTTTAGGGCTTTTCTCCAAATCTACTCTTTAAGGGAAAAATAATCATACTAAGTTCTTGTTCACTCTAGTTTCTTCCTGGAATCTAGGCAGGAAATGATAAACCATACAATTAAAACTGTTAAGGCTGTTTGTAGTTATAAGCCAACAAAAACCCTGAATCATAGAAAGCAAAGAATCTGTTCCATGAAAGAATTCTTCCACCCACAAAGAGCAATGTGTGGGATGGCCTTCTGAGGAGGCAAAATAGATAGCCACTTGAGCAGTGGAGTACAGCAGCTGGCTCCTATCTGACTCTCTAGGACTGATGATTAAATTTCAGCTTAAGCATTTAAACCTTGGAAATCAGCAAGCACTATAAATCAGAAGCTGATTTATTATTTTGTTGATTGTCTAGACTAAAGAATGTTATAGAGAAAATGTTAATTATGCAGATTAAATTTCAAAGTGTCAGGTCCACATTGCCCCCCAGAGCCAATTGTTAAATATTTATCAGCATATATATGAATCTAAGTTAGAAAAATATTAGGCTTGATTCAAAAACAAAAACAAAAATAAAACCAATAGATTTCCTTATAATTAGGGTTCTCCAAAAAATGAGATGGCCTTCTTTGGGAAATAAACTTCTACCAAGGAGTTCTTCAACTACCTAACAAAGACAGAGTAATTACTTGCTGAGAATGTGATAAAAACAAATGTTGAAATATGGGTTGGATAAGGTGATCTTCAGAGTGCTTTGTATTTCTGAGATTATATAATTTAAGTTCATTAGACTTCAAGAGGTACCAGGCAGGACCCCTTTAAGTCAAACAGCAAATCAACTGCTTGTTAATCTACTTTTTTAGCTTCATTTCTTTGAGTCCTGAAGGCTTTTTAGTTTCCAAGTCACTTCTTTAGAAGCAGATATCCTCCCCTCAGAAAGAGATTGGGAGAATGAGGATCATACCCTTCTTAAGGAACAGTTCTTAATGAGTTTCCTAAGATGTTCTCTGGGAGCTACTACACTGAGGGTAATACAAAAGTTTATGTAAAGAGACATATGCTATATAGTTAGGGAGGTGAGATGAATTCATAAAAAAGATGACTTACAAAGGGTTTTATACATTATGATTGTTGAACTGAAATCAGTGTTTGCTTAAATGTTCGAACCCAGGCACTGGATTTGAATTCAAGATTTATTACTATGGGAGATTGATCTGTATTTCAGGTCTAAGTTTGTCAAACTTTTTTAAGGTTTATATTTTTAATTCTCAACATCTTATAATCAGAGAGAAAGAGATAAGCTAAAGGGTCAGAATTGCATCTTGCTTTGCAATTCTCTCAAGCACAAGCCATTTGGGAATTGAATTAAGGTTTTTTTTGATGGCTCTATCCCCTAAGTCACCTACCTACCTCAAATTATTCTTTTTACCTACATTTTTATGCATTAACAGTTGCCACAGTATGTGAAATATATCTGGTTTGAGTATTTTGTGAAATCTCCTTTAGTCTCAAGAATACTGAAATGAATTTGAAAGATTCCCCTCCCTGGGTTTCAGTTGCCTCTTTTATAAAACATATTAAAAGATTATTATTAAGATCATCTATTCATCTTTAAATTGTATGATGCTAAAATAATGCATCAAAAAGTGCCAAGTAATTGCTACAGACATGAATGTTAAAAATCATCAGAGAAAGGATATATGGGTCACTATGAAATTGCAGTACTAGAATTTAATTTCTTTGAGTAGACTATCTCATCTTTGTATATTTAGCACCAAGCATAGTGCTTGGCAATAGTATGCATTTATAAATGTTTTTTGATTGATGGATCAATTGGCATAGTGAAGAGAATCTCCTTGGAGGAGGATTAGAACTTGAACTAGAAATTGAAGGAAAGGTAAAATTCATGTAGCTAAACTTAATGATTAGTTAACACTTCAGTCTGGCTTAGTAGAAGTATGACACCCATTAGATATAAAGTGAGCAATAGGGGAAAAGAGGTTTAAAAAAAGATGATAGAGGGCAGCTAGGTGGCACAGTGGATAGAGCACCAGTCCTGAAGTCAAGAGGACCTGAGTTCAAATTTGACTTCAAACACTTAATACTTCCTAGATGTGTGATCCTGGGCAAGTCACTTAACCCCAATTGCCTCGTGGGGGGGAGGGGGAAAGGAGGGAGGGAGGATGGAGATGATAAAAAAGGAGGTCTAAAGTTATCAAATACACACTTAATATACTTTATAATTGTGCCTATGTTCAACCCTGGTGGTGTCAAATGTGGGATCCTCCCTGACCATTAAATAAAGAGAAAAAAAAAAAAAATCAGGGCTTTTTAAAGACTAAGCTTGAAAATGCCTCCATGTTACTCTTATACAGCTATTTTTTTTTCTAGGACAGAGATCCTAATCTAATATAATTTGGGGTCCAGAGGCAAGTTTCAGGGGTGCCTCATCCATTAACTTGGATAAGGAAAAAAAAAACCAACTTTATTTTCACTAATTTTTGGCTCCTTTTGAATACTAGGCATTTTACAAATACTTTGAATTCTAGGCATTTTATGAATGCCTAGTATGAATGAATTTAGGATTTTTAAAACATTATTCTGAGAAAAATGCCATAGGGTTCACTAAACAGCCAAAGGAGTCTAAGCTACACAGTTCTGTTCTAAAAAATTAGCTTTCATATGTAAGAGAGAACACATAAAGCCTCTAAACATATGACATAATGTCCCACCATCTAGTCTCTACAATTGGAAGATTTCTTTATTGTAATCTATTCTAACTCATTCATTTTATAGATTAGAAAATTGAGATCCGGGAGATTATTCAGTTTGTCAAAGTGTCTAGCTCTGCCCATCCCAACAAATCTAGAATTCAAATTTGGATCCTGTGGCCCTCTCTACCTCAAGTTCAGTTCTATCTACTGTACCAGTTTTATCTGAAAAGCAAATGATGAGTAAACTATTGATACCAAGCTAAAAATCTATAAGTAAAAAGGAAAAAAGACTTTGAGATCAAAGTGCATTTAATTTTACTACATAAGTGTCGTTGAGAGTCAGCTATTTCTCCACATAAAACACACCCATATACTTGGTCAGCTAGCTGTTTTTCAGTTTTTGTCATCCAGAGTTCTTCAGGTCAAGATTTCTCCAGATTAGCATTTTTTCCCTGCTGAGACTAGGACTATAATCTTTCTGTTTTAGTACCTGTTATTGTTGTGGTTGTTTGTATTTTTGTTTCTAGTGCCCCTCAAGCTGTTCTCTGAATACCAAGTCTGACTGGTGACTGACTTTTTGTCAGGCACCCTGACCACGTCTCTGTGGGATCCTAGCAATTCTTGCAGTGTCTGAGTTACTGTTCACTTGGTCACGGGGCCTGCTGCTCTGCCCTTCAATGTGTCTATATGTTATATTGATTTCTTTGCTTGCCTGCCTTCTCCACTCACTGCTACCCTGACCTATGTATTGTGCTGCAGATACTACTTCCCCAGGCCTGATTCCTCATCCTGCTCTTGCCTCAACTCGGATGTGCTTGGAGAGACAGGGCCACCCACAAGTTCTCACCTAGATAATTATTTATCTAATAAGACAGCAAATTTAAACAGCAATATACCCCGAGAACAGTGAGAAGTGATAGCTGCCTGTAGATGGAAGAAATATAGGACTCCAAAGAGCTCATTGGTTTACTGTTTGCTTTTTAGTTGTGCATTAGAGAAGTCCAAGCCATTAAGGGCAGAAATGAACAGCCCTACACAACTGAGTAGACACTGTATATATCAATCACCCTGTTAATATTATAATTGATGGTCAGAACATAAACTCTGAGTCATCAGGATAACTTTAAATTATGTTCAGGATTTACTATGTAAAAAGGAAGAGAAATATAGGATATAATTCAGAAAAATTTCCATTCAAGGTTATTCAAATAAAAAACACTTAATGACAACCTAGAAATTTTGATTTTGTGGAATAAAATAAAAAAGCAAATGACTTTGATTCAAAAGATCTGAATTTAAAATTTAGATGTCCATTTAATTTCTATGTAATGTTGAAAAAAATCACATTTCTTCCAGACATCAAATTGGCAAAAGTATAGATAAGGTTAATTTCTAAGGTTCTTCCAGCTCCAATTATGATTAGTTTAGCTATGTTCTTCTCTTTGATTTTTAATTTCATATATGCATCTGAGGTGTACTCTAAACAAAGCTTATTTTGTCCCCTTGTTAAGAAATGCTAAAATGAGCCTATAGCGTTCTTATTATCCATCATAAAAAAAGTCACAATTTTTGCTCACAAAAAAAGGTCAGCTTTCCCAGATTGTCTTATTAGCATAGTTAAAACAGTCATGATGTGAACTCTAAACCAGCCCATTCTGTTCCCCTTGTCTGGAAATACTAAAGGTCAGTTTTCTCAGACTATCTTGTTAGCATATAGGGATGTGAATCTGAAACTCTGAATCAGTTCACCTGGCTTTCATTGTTAATAACTCTAACCCATCCATCCAGTCTCCAATTTCTGAGACTGTCTTGATTAACATATCTTTAGAAGAGGCTGGGCCTGATTATTCACACCTGGCTCCTTCTTGATTCCTCCCTGGTCTCTCCCCAGTTCCTCCAATGCTTCTCCCCTTACTCCCTAGATTCTGTTCTGTTCCTTCTATCCCCTGAAAGTTTTAAGGTTCCCAAACATGGAAGTAAGTTGTTTAATGACCTTTGATTATGCCTTGCCTTCTCAATATTTGGCTAAGTCCATGAGCTGTTTCATGTAATAATTGGCAACCCTTTGTATCCTAAAATAAATGTCTGACCTGATTGTTTCATGTAGCAAATTGAAGTTTTTTTGCTCTCCCAAATCTGTTTTGTGTTTTTACATCATATTACTTCACATATACGTATATATGTGTATATAAATATGTTTAATTATTATATAAAATAAATTATTATGTATTTAAGCAATTGTTTGCCTTCATCCAGTTATAGTAATTTTATACAATTCATTTTCTAGATTCATTGAATTTGCATTAAATATTCATTTACTTTATAGTTTTGAAAGCAACATATCCTGCCATGTTGAATATGACCACTTGTTCATTCATTTATTCATTCACTCATTTATTTATTTATTTTTATTTTTGATATTTAATGATTCCTCAATTGGGTAGTGAGGTAGGATGAGAAGAGGGTAAAACCTGAATTTATTGACAGGCTTCAATATTATTACTAAATGTATTGCTATTGGATTTCATTGCTTTTCTATAATTTTTTTTCTGACAGGTTTCAGGCTTTTTTATTGAAAAGAATATAGCAATAACTATTTATTAAATTTATATGTACACATACCTATTTTTAAAAATTAATCATTTATGCATAGATACCCAGCATTTATATAACACATTTACAAAATGTTTCATATATATAAAATTCAATTATACTAGATAAGGTGAGTTATTAATATTATCCTCATTTCACAAATGAGGAAACTGAGGTAGACAAAGATTAAGTAACTTCTCTAGGGTCTCACAGCTTAATGAAAAATTCCAATTGAACAAATGTCAATATATTTGTGTACATAAATATATGCATATTTAACATGCAAAATTGTATAAATTTTAAATGCATGTTACTTTCTGTTGAGAGAATATGTATGTAAATGATTTAACAATCATTCTAAATTGTTCTTTTGATATGAGGTAATAAATTCTCATAATCTCTATTTTTTAATTGAATAAAAAAGGGAGAGCAGCATATTAATGTACATTTTAGAACATCTGCTCTACAATATACCTGAACCTGTAATGTTATTTTAGTTTTTCTGCTGTCATGGAAACTACCTATTTTGCATGGACTTAACCCTCCTTCGCAGCCTACACCTTTTCATCCCAGAATACAAACTTCTTAAGAGTAGGGATTTATAGTTGGATTTATTATATTTATATCTAACACCTAGTATGGTGCCTGGCTTATTAATTGGCATGTTTTTTTTCTGCCTATCCCCCATGCCTGGAATGCTCTCCCTCCTCAATTCTGTCTAATGACTATCCTGGCTTTATTTAAGTCCCCGATAAAATCCTTTATTTTACAATAAGCCTTCCCCAACTGCTTTTCACTCTCGTGCTTGCCCTCTATTAATTATTTTCTATTTATCCTTTATATGGCTTGCTTTTGTATATATTTGTGCAAAATGTTGTCTCCCCCATTAGGTTTTAAACTTCTTAAGGGAAAGGACTATCTTTTGCTTCTTTTTGTATCCACAGCACTTAGTCAATGCCTAGCACTTAATGTTGTTTGATTAATTGACTGATAGTAGACACAATATTAATTGATTTATTGACTGATCCTATCAATCTGTGATCCTCCCAGAATTATCAAAGTACCTCTTTCTTTCCTATTTGTAAATGTTTAGAAAGACCAATGGGAAACCTCAAACAAGCACTCCTAGACTGGAGCTTAAATAAATTAGTCAATGCCACAGTTCAACTGCGGATGACTTATTGAGCAATCTGGCCAACTCAGACTGGATTCTCAGTTCCTTGCCACTGCTTATAGCCCAAAGAAACTAATATATTGCCCAACAAGGATTCCCCCTCTTTCTTGGGATACACAGATAAAAAGGACCTTTCTAAAACTGGTTGGTGTGAAAGCATAGGGAAGATATTACAATTTAAATATACTGTAATAAAATTCAAACTACTGGCTATGGATTTCTCTGTGGTCACCAACTTGGTCCAAAGTTCTGTCAAAAAATTATACAGCTTCCCTGCTGCAATCACTTACCCTAGTAATGATGCTAAGGTAAGAAATAAAATGAGGCTAAGATCTCCAGCATTAGGGTGCATCTCCTGCTGATTGTTATTGACATTTTATTACCTCCCCCATACTTAAGAATTTAAGCTCCTTTGGGGCAGTATCTATTTTTGCCTTCTGTGTGTGTGTCCTTGACTCTTAGCATAGAACTTCCAATTCACAAGGGCTCATTGACTGACTTCCTCTGATGCTACACTGATAAGGATACACTGCAGTTGCTTCTGCCTTGTTTATTTGTTCTATCCAGTACTTTTAGTTACTAATGGAGCTGTTCTCATTTTTTGGATAGGAGTGCCACTTATCAACACTCAGTTAATAGACAGTTATTATGTATTGACTATATGCCAGGCACTTCACTAATTGTTAAGGATATAAAGAAAGACAAAACACTGTTCCTATTCCCAAGAAGTTCCCAGTCTAATGGGGATGACAAAATACAATTTTTTGTGTATTCCCAAAAATCTAATTACATGATAAATTGGAAAAATCAAGAATATTCATTCAAAAGTATGGAGCTGTGCCTGTGAAGACAATAAGAAAACAACATTTTCCCCCCAATATTACTGATAAGAATGTTTTCATAGATAATATAGAATAATTGTAATTCTTACATTCATAAAATAATATGATATATTGATTAAATATAACTAAATATAATACAATATTAGGTAGCTCAAATGATACAATGAATACAGCTTTTTAACCTACAAGCAGGAAGACCTAAGTTCAAATCCTATCTTATTAGCTATATCAATCTGGACAGATCACTTAACTCTGTTTGCCTGTTTCCTAATCTATGAAATGAGCTGAAGAAAATGTCAGACCTTGGTAGTATCTTTGCCAAGAAAACTCCAAATGGGGTCTCGAAGGATCAAACACAACTGCAATGACTGGACAACAAAAACTTGCTCAAAGTCACATTGCTAATTAATGTCTGAAACAGAATTTGAAACTAGATACTTAATCCAAATTTAATATTGCCTTCTGTGCCATATAGATTGATTTATCAGGATTTGTGGAGAATGTGATACTTTGGTTACCTGAAAATGAGTTTAAATATTTTCTGCCTCAATTTTCCTTTAAAATATTCGTGGACCAATACATCTAATGGAATTTCTTTGACACTCCAAGACCTTGCAGGGAATCAAGGACATCATTCTAAATATCAACTTACACTTCTCAGAACTGGAGGAAACTTATAAAAGATTAAAAGGTTGGTCAGAGTCTTTATTGACCAACAAGATATTTATTAGGTTTTTCTTCCTTCCTTTCCTTTCTTGCTTGCTTTCTTTACTTCTTTCTTCTTCTCTTTTTCTCTTTCTTTTGTCTTTCTATATTCTTTATTTTCCCTTTCTTCATTCCTTCCTTCCTTCCTTTTTATCTTTCTATATTCTTTATATTTTTTTCTTTCTTAAAAAACAAAACAAAACAAAACTATATCTTGAGTCTATGTCTTGGCATTTGGTTTTCTCCCAAAAGAGTAGTAGAGGAAAAATGTATACTTAATTGAGAGTTCTGCTGAAATTATGTTCTGCTTGATTGAGGTTTTGCTGCAATATAATTCATTTTCCAAGTACAGAAGCATTTATTTCTAAGGACAATGCAGTATTTCACATGATTAGGAAGGGAGAACCCAGTCATACAGATTTAGTTGAAATATTGGAAAAGCAAAAGAAATACTTATATTTTCTTAGTATTAATATAGAATGAAGAATTAAAATTCATAAAAGATTAATGCTATTAATATATCCCAAATAATATAATACCATCTTATGACTTATCATTCATCACTAATGTATCACTTGCTTAAGAAATATGTAACTGGGAGACATGGTAAATTAAGAAAGCTATGAATTCTGTTTTGGCTTTTTGTTTTTTTTAAATGAGCCTTCCTCAAATCTGAATGTGTCTTAAGGACAAAGATCCAATTGGCTAAAAACATGATTGGCAAGAATGGCAGAGTCTGGTAATAATTTCACCATATGTTATGAGTAGAATATATAGTACCAAATGTGTTATTGTAGAAGAATTCAGAGCAATGTAAAAGAATGAAATGATAAAAAATGGAAAAAAAAAAGTGTTTTTTTTTTTTGTTTTTTTTTTTTTTTTAGAAAGCATCCTTCTTAGGAGTTATATTAGACTGCAGAAGCAAGCTGGGGGTTATTTAAAGTCTTCCATATTAATCTCAGGCATATATATCTCTTAGACTATTGGCTACGTTTTATGCTTTTCTTCATAAAAAGTGGTTTAACAAAATTCAGACATATATACATACACAAAGTCTGGATTCTGCAAAAATTTAAGTTTTCTTTTAGCCACTGTAAAATTGGGTCATTGGTCCACTGATTCTTAACTTATTTTTATGCCATGTTCTCCTTCTGCAGGCCAGTAAAGTCTATGGTTCCCTTCTTAGATTAAGTTTTTAAACTAAATACAATAAAATAACATAGTGATTACAAAGGAAGCCAATTATAATGACTAAAGATATGTGAGTTATATAAAGATATATATGTATTTGTATACAAACACATATTTATACATATATACTTTTATATTTGTGCATATATTGATAGATATACTTTTTATTTATTTTTTCCTGATTTAAGTTTATAGTCTCCCTAAAATTTATTCACAGACCCCAGGTTAAGAACCCTTAGCAGATTCCTTCAATATTTGACAATTTCCTCAGCACCATGTAAACACTAATAAATTTTACAAATAAAATAATATAAATAAGATGATGTGATTAAAAACTAAATAAAAATATTATACAGGGAATTTGAAAAATTAGATAAATGGAACAAAGGGAGGAGTGTAAGGTCATATTTTCAAAAGCAAAATATACCCACTAGTTGTATAGCTATATATATTATTGAAACAAAAAACAAGGGTTATTAGGGCTAAAGAATTAGAGCTGTAATAAAGCAAAATGGGCTGTTTTAGAAGATCGTAGTTTCCCCTTTCACAGGAGTTTTTCAGTTGGAGGTTGGATGATCACTTATCAAAAATATCTTTGAGGACATTCTTCTTCAGGGATGTATTGGAATAGAGAACCTCTGAGATTCCTGAAATTTTCTGAAATTTTGTAATTTTTATGATTATGAGTTGCTTTGAGGAATCAGACTTTCTAAGACTGACCCAAGGGAAGGATCCAGATAAATCATAAAACTTCAATGGTTCTGGGAAAATAGATATTTGGGCCAAGTTCATTATAAGTGCATTATGTTCTTTTTGTGGCTTCCTTATTTTGAATACTCCCTCAAGAGCCTTCAGAAGCCTACAGTAGCACATATGGTGGTCTCTTACAGCAAAGGATCTTCATGTGTGATAGCTAACTTGGGGCCAAGTAGTCTAAGGCTTAATAATGACACTCTCAAAATATATCTCTCATTGCCTCTAAACCTCAGGCCTATTATACTTTACCAGAGGAGGGCCAAAATATGATGATCCTGGAGGAAAGATTTGGGTTCAAAATCAAAATACAAATGAGGATAAAACAAAAGACAAAGACAAGTCACTTCCAGATTACTTAGGTACAAAAATAGAAGTTATAGAGAAGGAGGTAGAAAAGTCTGCTGAAAGAGAGAGATTCGGTCTGAAATAACTGTACCAGTCCGGGTGATAAGATATAGGAAATATTGAAGAACTCCCCATTTGTCTGATTCTACTGATTTTCTGAAAATTTCTCTTTTCTGTAGAGCCACTTGCATTCTCCACTCCCTTCAATTGATCAGGTAGCTTAGTCACTGTCAAGGTTCACTATGCCCCTTGTTAATCAGCTTTATCAATATGACTCGACTTGGATATTTGTTAAGCGTCCAGATCTAATCTAATAAGTAGATGTACGCTACCTTGTTTCCCTGATAATAAGACCTATCCCGAAAATAAGCCCTCCCCTTACTGTGTAAGATTCCTCTAAAATAAGCCCTCTCCCGAAAATAAGCCCTATTGAGATTGCTACTGTAGTGAAGCTGATCCCCTGCGCTACACGCTACATTACGGTACCCTCTGTATGCACCGTCTCTCACCCTCCCCCCCCCCCCGCACTGGGTGAAATGCACGCCGCGCTCCGAGCTGCATCCAATCAGAGCTGCAGCAGTGAGTGCGTCATCCTGTTCTTCCCCAGTGATTTGCTTGCTGTCGCCATTGAGAGCAGTGCTGCGGAGGAGAGATGAGGCAGGACAACATAAAATCCCGGTATGTAAGCGGGAGTGAGGGGGCATGATGGAGGATAAAAGGGGCATGATGGAGGATAAAAGAAGAACTCAGCCAGCACTCACTGCGCTAAAGAAATGAAGAACTTCCTTGCAGAGAGAAGAATAGATCAAGTAATGATTCCTGCAGGAATGACTGCCTATCTCCAGACCCTTGATATTGCAATCAACAAGCCATTCAAGGACCATTTGCGCATGGAAGTCAATGACTACATTGAAAATAGAATGGAAAGAAATCAGCGTGGAAACTTTGTGAAGCCCTGTCTGCAAGAAGTCGTGACTTGGGTGAAGAAGTCATGGGATAAAATTACTGACAGCTGTGTCGCCAAGGCACTACGAGCAGGTTACCTGGACAAGACATGTTCATTTAAAGAGGTCTATATTGCTGGACATGACAGATTGGGTCCACTTCTTCTGAAGGAAACAGAGGCGCAAGACATTCAGGATGGAATTCAGGGTATGGACACTTATGACAATGTTGTTGAAGAAAATGACATAATCATTATTGAATAAAGGTATTTTTTTTGTTCACATTTACCTGTTTATTAAAACTGCTGTCAATGTTCATTAAAATAAGCCCTCCCCTGAAAATAAGCCCTCTGGTGTTTTTTCTGTCCAAAAAAAAATTAATAAGACAGTGTCATTATCGGGGAAATACAGTAACATATAGACATATATGTATGTATATACAGATACACACACACATATATATAGGTGTATGTATGTGTGTGTGTGTGTGTGTATATATACACCTTTAGAGATAGCATGTGTTAATAACAAATCTACAATGCCTTAATCTGAAGCCTGAGTAATTCAGGAATTTCAAACATAGTGACAAGATCAATCAGGAAGGCACTTTGAAGTAGAGTTCTTTTAAAACTCCTCAGATCATACTTGTAAGCTGGTTGAGGCTTCCTCTTTCTATACTTTAGCACATGTCACTAATCTCTAGTCTGATAAAGCCTATAGATCCCTTCTTAGAATATTTTTAAATGCATAAAATAATATATATGGTAACAAATAAAAATGATTTTTTTTAAGCTAACATATCCCAGCTGCTAGTCCATCCATAGCAGAAAATCCTTATATATGACTTGGGGAAGAAGGAACACATAACTTACATATCCTTAAAAAAAAAAAAAAAAAAACAACTTTAATAACAGTATAGAGTACAACTTAATGAATCTATGGCACATGCTAAATATGGCGAATATGTTTGCTGAAGGCTCCTTTGGGGATATTTCTAGATAAAGGACACATTCCTCTGTGGACACATTTTGTTAAATGAATATCTCCTTAGAAATTTTATTTTCAGGCTGCAGAACATAGAAATGAAATAAGAAGAAATAATGCATAGTTCTTCTATTGAATGAGCAAGTAGAAATTGTTTATCCTGATAGGATAAAAAGATGGGTTTATACATAAACCTTTAACTTCATCCCTATTCTTCTCCATCATCCTGGATCTTATATATATATATATATATATATATATATATATATATATATATATATATATATATATATATATATGTTGTTGAAAACTATTAAACAAGTGTGAATGGGAAGAATTATTGAATCTCAGTAGACTTTAAAGTTCCATAAGCATAGTTTTTTGTTTAAATCTGTTTAATAATTCTAAAATGGCCTAGAAGAATCATTTGCATATAATTATATTTAATAAATATTAATTGAATGAATTTCTGAGAAACAAAATATATGAACCATCCTGGCTTTTCTTCCCTGCTATTCATTCCCAAACCCAAAACAATTCCCTATCTAGTAATTTTATGAAGAAATCATTGCTTCATTCTGTCAACATATAGATATAAGTACCAGCATTCATATGGGGTTTATTAGGGCTTAATTAGGACAGCTTATGGCTTGGGTCTTCAACATTTAAACTTTAAAAAAAAATCCCTCTTTCTGACATGTAATCAGCAGCTTTCACTTCACAATCTATATTTAGGGTACAATGATTGGCCAAGATTTAGATGGCCCAGTTCATGATTGCTCTATTTGTATTACACAAAACGATCCTGAGCATGGACTTACATTGGCTGTTATCTTAGAGTGGATGGCCTGCTCAGTGAGACCTGTCCTAAGGAACTCAGAGAAAAGGTAGCAGCTGGCCATTACCTTTGGGTGGGAGAACTTCAGGGCAAGGCTTCTTACAGAGCTTAGGAATATTACAAAAAAACCAACAAATAACAGTTTAATAAGAAAGAAAGGATATAGTGAACTCTCTTTTATGTTTCCTGTGGTCAATATGCATAGGCATATTTCATATATTTATATACACACACACACACACACACATATATATATATACACAAACACACACATATATATACATACACATATATGTACACACATATATACACATACACATATATGTACACACATATATACACATACATATATATCATATATACATATATTTTATATGTGTGTATGTGTATATATGTACACATTCACATGCAAACATACACATATGTTTACATTATATGTACTGTGCATACAGTGTGTGTGTACATTTGTTACATAAATATATGCTGTTACATTTGTGTATGTACACAAGTGTGTACACATATACACATATACACACACCTATAAATACATGTGCATATAAATATGTGTGAATAATCTCCCAAATTGCCATAATTCATGACTGACTTAAAAGTCACTCATTAATGTTATAGCTAGCACCCTAGTACATGGTTGGAGATTCTTATTGACAGTTCAGAGCTATAAAAGTTAATATGAATTCTACTACTTAAGAAACACTCTGATTTTTTTTTTTAAAGTGATAAAGTAAACTAAGTATTAAAAAACCTAATGTGTCCTTTGAGCAACTGGCAACAAACTAGTAACAAGCATTAGGAAAAGTTATAACTCTTCAGAGAAGCCAATAATAATCTAAATTAATTTTTAGGAATACTTGGACTTGTCCCAGGTTATATCTAAATCCCAGATCTTTCGTTAATATAATTTCCAACCAATCAATTGTGAAATACTATTAAAAAAAAGTCAGGAAGCTATGAAAAAGCTGCCTCCAGAACAAAAATGACTTCTAAAACATTGCTGCCCATATGAATCATATTCATTCTCTCTAAATACCAATCTCAGTCTTCCATTTCTTCTTCATAGTCTATGACCCTTGTTGGTTTCCATACATTTTTTTATTTTCAGTCTGAGGAGGTAATTCTCAGCTCTTTTGAAGAGCAAAGACAGTTGACTTATTTGAAGAAAATGAAGATTCAAGCTCTTTCTGTCTAAGTTTCCTCCTTATTTTCCCAAGTTCTCTTTGATGAATTCTGCCTGTTTCCCTTTATAATTTTCTCCAAGGTGAGGCTGTGTATTATATGCTTATGTATTTCCCTAGAATACAATGATGATTAAGCTGCTGATCTAATAACATAGAAAGATATGAAGGATAGAGAAGAGGGTGATATTAAAAGGAAAAGATGCTCATAGGAAGAAATAAGCAAGTGAGGATCTCTATCTCAGCTGGTATTGGTCCAGTATGAACAATTTTCTTTTTCCCCTTAATTCTGTCATTAGAATTTTTTTTTCAAGAGAAAACTTCACCAGAAAACTTGAAAGGAAGATTAATAATATATTCCTCTCCAGTTGTTTTCCTGGCTACTCCTCCCAGATATTCTTAACAATGTCCCAGAAAGCTCCACCTGGAAACTCACTCAGGGCTCAAGACTTCAGAAAGTGGAAGTAAGGCTCCACTCCAGAGCCTCCTTGCTCTGATTCTTCTCAGCATCTTCCTTTTAAAGACCATTTTCAGACTACCTATGCCTACATTCCTCTCCAGGCTAAACTCCAAACACTCCTCTCTAATTCCCTCCCTGTTACCAGCAACTTTCATCTCTGTTCCTTGATGCCCAGTTTCTCTTTGAATTTTTTCTCACCATTAGCCTATAAGTTCCCTAAGAGCATGGATTGACTTTATGCTTCATTTTGTTCTAAAGAGTTAGCATGTGTCTGGCACATAGTAGTCACTTGACCAATGCTTTTGATTTGACATGACTGTACAGAACAGTCATTTTAAAATTAACTTTATTTTTTATTTTGAATTTAAACTTAAATCCTAATAGAATGGACATTTGCAAATACTTAATAGAAAAGAAAAAGATTTTATATAAAACTTCAGTTCTCTTTATGTATAATTTGATTTTCTTCTGAAGCATTTAGTAAGCTCAACCTGTCTCCTTCAAAACTATCAGAAGGCCTGATCTGGCCTTCTTTTTGAATTTCTTCTGGAAGCACATCATCATGCTAAAATAACTAAAACCTTCTAGACAGATTGACTTGACTAGCTTAGATTTTGAGCACAATATAAAAAACTGTTAGGGATTGAAAGTTGCTATCAGTAGCCCTGAAGAGTAGACCAGCCTCCTCTGCCATGCTGGTGCTATTAGCAGCCAATACATCAAAGCAGAGAGAACAATACATTGCTGGTATCTTGGAATATCATTTTATAATTTTATATAATCTTATAATTTTATATAATAATGATGATATATTCTTGGGAGCCTCTTCTTATGTGAATCTGTTTTTTGTTTGTTTGTTTGTTTTTATTTTTCCTGAGCCAACAATATTTCCTCAAGAAAGACTTGTACAATAGGTCAGGCCATTGAGGTTGAATGCTCAGAAAATACTATATTAGCATGGTATTGATATAGAACCATAGCTAGATTAAGCTAAGCTTATTGAGAGGGTTATTGTGAGGATCAAATAAAATAATTGAAAAACACTTCCTATAGGGCCTCATGCCTAATTCTTGAGTGCTATACAGATGTATTTGTTGTTGTCATTGTTGTTTACTAATATTATCTTATTTAGACCCAGCAGTGACATTAACCTCAGGTTGGAAACCTTAGGAGTATCAGAGATATAGTGGTGATAATCTATCAGAATGTAAGCAATAGCTGTGCACTTGAAGGTACTTTCTTTTTTTTCCCCTGAGGCAATCGGGTTTAAGTGACTTGCCCAGGGTCACACAGCTAGGAAGTGTTAAGTGTCTGAGGTCAGATTTGAACTCAGGTCCTCCTAACTTCAAGGCTGGTGCTCTATTCATTGCACCATCTACTTGCCCTCTTGAAGGTATTTTTTGAGTTATTTTCAATTCTCTGGGATATGTCCATGTTTAGAAAATACAGCTGTGACAGCTTAGATGAAACTCATATTCTCATTCCTGTTTTATACCTTAAAGCTATCTGGGTTGAATATTAGACTGGAATATGCTGAAATAGCATATTTGATAAATAGAGCAAAAAGTAAAATTTTCGGTGTGACCATTTACATCTTGGTAATTGATTAACACTGAAAATCAAACATGATTTATTGTTTTATTCATTTATAGACTTTAAAAAGCAATGGAGATAATGTTAATGCAGATTAAACTTAAAATCATTTCTTTGTTTCCTTCCTTCCTTCTTTTTTTTCTTTTCTTTCTTCCTTCTTTCTTTCTTCTTTCCTCTGTACCTTCCTTTTCCTCCTTCCCTCACTCCCTGCCTTCTTTCTTCTTTCCTTACGTTCTGCTTTCCTTCTTTCCTCCTTTTTCTTTTTCTCTCTCACTCTCTTTCTTCCTTTCCTTTCCTTTCCTTTCTCTCTCTCTCTCTCTCTCTCTCTCTCTCTCTCTCTCTCTCTCTCCCCCCTCTCTCTTTTATTCTTTTTTCTTTCTCTCTCTCTCTTTTATTCTTTCTTTCTTTCTTCTCAGTTGTTAAACATTTATTCACATGCTCCTGATACTGCTAAGGCTTCTAGACTGAGGTTGATTTGAATTGATATCACTGCTAGGTCTGGGAAGATAATAACAATAGTAATTATATGTAATGTTCTTTGTGTGCCAGACACTGAACTAAGCAATTTATAATTTTTATCTCATTTGATCCTCATGATAACCCTGTGAAATAGGAACTAATGTTATTCACATTTTACAGTTAAGAAAACTGAGGCAAACAGAAGTAAAGTAACTTACCAAGATCTGAAGCCATATTTAAATACAGTGCTAGGCCCAGCACTCTATGCCCTGTGATATCTAGCTGCCTCTTTTAAAGTGTATTTTTTCCTCAGCTTCATCTCAAGGAATAAAATCCCAGGATATTTCTTTGGATTGCTGTTTCTCTTCTGCTTTGTAGTAGACCTGGTCACTGTCTATCCTTGATCCCTACTTTCTAGACCCCTGGATAAGGAAGATCTTTTTCTAGTTTGCCTCCAAGTTTTATTTCCTGAGCTTCAGCATGCTTACACCAACCTTCCAGAGGATTCCAGTGTTCTTTCTGGACAGTCATAACACTTCAACCCTTGGAAATTTTACTGTTACTATAAAATCAATTTTCTTGAGATATTTCTTCCCCACTGATTATCATGGCTGATTCCATGTTTAGGTAAAGCTCAGGTTAATCTACTTATGTTCTATATTAATAACTGGTTCTTCAACACAGATTGGGTGCCATTTTCCTTGGAGCTTGTCTGCATCAGATTCCTTCTGTTCCTCTATTTATTTTTTAAAAATGCCCTTTGCTGCTTCCAACTAATTTCCTTTTTTCTGCCTGATAAGGTACATTCCATCTCACAGCTCATTTGCAGATCAAAGGTGACTGATTTATTTGAAACCAATAAATATTCAAGTCCTTCTAGGCTCAAATGTCCAGTTCTATCCCTTTAACCAGTTTCCCTTTGAAGATTCATCCCTCAGTTTTCTCTCCTTTTCCTCTCCTGGAAATTGCCCTCCAACCCAATATAGTCTCTATAATTTTACCATAGCAAATGTATATATGCTATAAGAATAAAAGAAAATACTCATCAAAAGCAAAAGAATGTTTATTCTCTCACAAACATACAGAGAGCCAATATCTCCAGAGCTGAAATGAAGAGATCATAAGCTATGTAGAGAGAAACAGTAGCCCAATGATACATATTGCAGGAATATAACTTCAAATGCAGCAGTACCCTGGGAGTTGATTACTGGGAACCGACATAAGAAATGGGTTCCCTCTATCTGGACTGACATAGCAGTCTGAAGGAAAGGCAGAAATCTAAACAGCTAGAGATATAGTAAAGAGTAGTCACCACTACAAACAAAAGAACAACCTTTACATACATAGAATTAGGAGTTCAGTGGTGGTCATAAGTTAACACTGTGAGCAGTGCCATTTTTAATAATTCCAAATCCAGATGGTTTAAAGATGCATCCAATATCTTTCATAACAGTTTGCTATCCAATATATAAAAGAAACTAATTAAAACATAAATATAGTCATTACCCAAGAGTAGGTGATCCAAGAATATGAACAAGCAGTTTTTAGAAGAATTACAAACTATTAATGATTATATGAAAAATTGTTCCATGTCACTAATAATAAAGGACATGAAAATCAAAATAACTCCAACTTTCACCTTATACTTGATAACTTGACATATGACTAATGGGGGACTTCAGTAACTTACCTACCCCTCAGAATGAAGAAGTTACTGAGGAAGCCAAATCCCTTGAGTCGTTCTATCAAATCAAGGGCTTCAATAAGAATCAGAAATCTGGAGGATTTTAAATATCAGTTCTTATTTCCAAAAGTTAATGTGCATACTAAATATGGGTTTCCCATTTCCTCTTCCCAATGCCTGACCTTGATTGATTCAGATAAAAATCCCCTAAAAAACTAACCATGCATTCTCAATACAATCCAATTTAAAAAACATTAATTAATCACCCACTACATGCCAGGCACCAAGATAACTGCTAAGGATACAATTAATAAAAAGACAGTCCCTGCCCTTGAGGAGTTTATAATCCAAATGAAGAGACAACACGCAAAAAGAAGCAAGAAAAGGAAAGGGGAAGACAAGACAGCAAAGGGTTCTCAGTGTGGGGGGATATTGTTCTACATAGTTGAAACCAGGAAGAGAGGCAGAGGCAAAGTTGAGTGAATTCAGATCTTGCTTCTGTAAAGGAAGGCATTAAGAGGAATTTGATACTCCAGCAAATATAGGGGAGGAGGCTGAAGGAAATGGTGTTAATTAAGCTTTACTCAGCAGCACAGTGATGAGATTGGAAGTGGATAGTTTCTCCCAGGTGATCTAAGGAGTAGAAACCAAGTAAGGCAGCAGATACAAAGTGGAATCAACTTGCCTCACCAATGGTACCTGAAGTTTCAGCAAATCTTACCTGTATCCATTTCCCCAATGGAACTTTCTTATTCTATTTCTTAACAATAAAGCTGGTTGCTTTACTTTCTCTCTGACGACTTTCATGTTTTGTCTTTTTGTTCTCAGTGCCTTCTTACATATATTTTGGAATACTGAACTTTACACATTTTCATTAAGACAATGGACAAGAATGGTAAAAGTTAATGATGAAGGGGCTGAGAAAGACAGATATATTATTAGGTCTTGGTGGACCTTTGATTTGATCCGACAATTAGGAGTTCTATTAGATTAAAATGTCCTTATCAATGTAATCTTTCTACCTGGGATATGCCCCCAAGAAGCCAAAGATAAAAAGATTACATATATCTCATAATATAGTAACACTTTGTTGTGGTGATAAAAAACTGGAATCAAAGAAGAGGCCCATCAATTAGGAAATGATTAAATAAAGAGTAGTATGTTAATATAATGAAATACTATACCTCCTGAAAAAAAAAAGAAAATGAATATAAAGAAGTCAAAGATGCAGGAGAAGAAGAACCAAGAAAATCATCTATGCAGTGTCTAGAAAAATATCAAAGGGAACAACAAAAAGAAACTGAATGTTGAATTATTATAATGATAAGTTTAGATGATGGGGTGAATAAGACCCCAGAAAAAGGCCAGGTAGCTGATAGCAACCTAGTGTCTAGATGGGCCTTTGTTGAAGTGGGCCTTTCTTGAATTTATTATAATCAGACCAAGCTACTCTCTTCTGAAGCAAGCAGAGAGGGGTATTGACAGGATTGTCTCATCCTCAAGTTTGCTTTTTTGTCTTTAAGTGGTCCTTTATTGCAGTGGGTCCTTGTTGAATTCCTTGCATTGACAAAATTCACATGACCCCACAATTACTATAAAAATCAGAAGGCTAAGCTATAGATATCAACCCCTAAAGTTATTTTTCTCCTATAAAAGAACCTAGGAGTATCCTACTTCTTCTCTTAAGTCCTTTTAAGAACTTAACTTACTTACTAAATATCATGAGTTCTTTAGGAGCTCTGCCCTTCTTATGGTATAGCTGCTTCATTAGGAACTTAGCCTACTTTATGGCCTCTTCCCCCTTGTCATAACATCTTTCTCTTTATTAATGGTGAGTTCCATTAAGAAACAGCCTGATCCTTTCCCCTTGTTAACTGCTAAACTCCATTTTGGAACATAGCCCACTGAAAACAGTATAATAAAATCTTTGTCTCTTGATTTGGAGATGGTTTAAGCCTGCAAATTCTTTTGAGAGACCACGTTACTCTGGCCTGAAACTCCAATATATTTTGTATATATATATGTGACATATACTGTCATGTGCTGCCATGTGGTTTGGTAGCCAGTTTCACTGAAGTGTTAATTTTCCTCTTTGTTTTTTATTTTTGTTACGAGGAATAACTGTGTCAGAGAACGATATGATTATAAAAAGAATTGAAGGTTATATATAAAAAAAAAGGATAAGAAGTTTTGTTTTTGATTTGTTTTTGTTTTTTAAGAAGAAAATACTGTCCAAATGACCAATACTTTATTTATCTGGTTATTATTTTTTTCAGCAGCAAGTTATAATACACACAAGTAATTCCTCTGGCCCTTGCTCCTGTGACATTGACTCTCTAAAAAATATTATTTGATTTGGATTTACTTCAGGGAGGAATTAAGATGAGTAACTGAAGCAGAGATCTGGGATTATTGTATTCATTGTGCTATTTATTCATTCAATAACTATTATTGAGCACTTCATATATTCAGAACACTGTTCTGGGCCCCTAAGGGAAATACAAAACTAACATTTAAGTGATTGTGTTCTTTTAGAGCTTAAAGTCTATTAAGTACAATTATCTCACCCACGTAAACTTCTAAAAATAAATAAAATGCTACAAAAAGATCCAAGATCTTAGAGAAGAATAAGGGTGAAGGTGGAGGTTTATGTTTGGGCCCACTTCTTTTATTGTTGGGATTCAGAATACTATTTTGACTTTTCATTCACTAGACAGACTGTACAAGGTCTCTACTTCATGTCTTAGTCCTGCAGATCAGAAATAAGATTCCAGGAAATATTATTATTTTTATTTATTTTTTTTAGCAATATGTCATTAAAACAAAGCAATGTAAAGGTTTGCTGAAATTCATCATTAATGGTATATTTGTCTCTTCAGCCTATCTGATCTTCAGTGATTAATGTAAACAAAAAGTCACTTTAAAAAGTGCAATTGGATTGTTTCTACACATTAAAAAATGTTTGAAAAATAATAATGGCTTACATTTTTGTCAGTTTAGAATTTGTATAAAGCATTTTACATTAATTGACTCTGATTTTTACATCAAGGGTAGCTAGATGGAACAGTGGATAAAATGCCAGGTTTCAAGTCATGAAGACTCATCTTATGTGTCATATGGCCCTGGGCATATCACTTAACTATGTTTGTCTAAGTTTCTTCATTCATAAAATAAGCTGGAGAAAGAAATGGCAATACACTTCAGTATGTTTGCCCCCAAAAAACCCAAATGGAATCACTAAGAGTCACACATAACTGAAATGATGAACAACAACAAAAAAAAACTGACAACTCTGTGAATTGGATGCTATTAATATCTCCCTTTTATAGATGTGAAAAATGAGGCTGAAGCTATGTGATTTTCCCAAGATCTTGTGCATATCTGTACATTCAAATGCATGTCTTTCTGAGTCTAATTTCAGTACTCTATGCACTATTTCAGGCTTATATTCCATCAGACAATTTAGTTATCTGGTCCTTTGAAAGAAATCATTTCATTTGTCAAAATCAGTTTCTGGTGAATGTCGAATATGACTACTTCTTTACCCTTGGGAAGTTTTCAAAGCATTTTCATATCTACCATTTCCTCTAGCTCACAAAACTCTTGGGTGGGGGCAGCACAAGGTTATATTTTCCCATAATATATGAACTTTTCAAAGTATTTTCACATGGTCCAAGTTAGCTGTATTAATTGATCTATAATTATAGAATCATGGAATACTGGAATTGGATGTTATTTTTTAATTCAATCTAGTCCAGTTCATTCATTTTATATATCAGGAAAATGAGGCATAGAAGAGTCAAAGAGGGAAAAAGTGTTAGAAAACTTATTGAGGAAATAGAGACATCACATTTATCTAAAAGAGGAAAAATAACTGTAATCATGGGAAAAATGTATAAATTATGCCACAGTTTCCTTTGTGTCTCTACCTCAGTGTCCCTTAATTGTTCTGCCTTAGTCCCCCTGGTTGTAACATCCCCCCTCCTGACCATTAGGACTGATATAATTTAGGGCTGGCTATTCTAAGGTTATAAATTATAAATGTTTAATCCAGATAAGGAAAAAGACCTACTATCCTAAACATCATGTTTCCAGACCTTCCCAATTTATCAGAATGACCAATGCTCACTCTGTCTCCCCCACTTCTGTCATTGTTCTTCTTTATCACTAAAATCCTATAAAGAATCTGGAGAATTTCACATTCAGTGTATGCTTTGAGACTTATTCAGCCCTGGGAGCAACATGGATCCTGTTTTATCTCCAGCACAATCTCTCCCTCTCAAATAAAATATTAAAAAGTCTCTAATCTCTTTCTTGCCTTAGTTTCTCTGGAATTACAATATCTAGGAGTTTATTCATGTCATTTTTTACCTGCTTGCACTTCAGACTTAGATAGCTACCCTGACATTCAAATCAATTGTGTCATCATATTTAAAAGGCAAAGAGACTTAAGTGCCATTGCTTGGGCAATCTGCATAGAAAATTTATAGAAAAGACTGAGACTGAGAATCTTTTAGCTCAAGTGATTTGTTATAGATGATGATTGTTGAGAGGATACACATGGACCCTTCTGTTCTAGCCAGGATGACACCCCATATCCTTACAATGCCAGTAGATTAGTCTTGGCTCATGGTATTTTTTAATTTTATTTATTTATTTTTGGCTGAGGCAATTGGGATTAAGTGACTCGCCCAGGATCACACATGTAGGAAGTGTCAAGTGTCTGAGGGCAGATTTGAACTCAGGTCCTCCTGAAAATTTGATGTTTAAGAAAAGAACTCTTCACGTAACAGAGAAGTTATTAATATAAAAGTATAGTAACACAGAATATAGATCCGAGTGAGGGGGGAATTGAACACATTAATCAAGTTTCCTCTACTTCCCTTTTTCCTCCCTTTCCCTCCCCTACCCTCTTTTCCTTTTCCATTTTTTCTACTTCCCTGCTCTGTGCTCTCTTTCCTGGTGATTTAGCCACTCTTTATCTAAGCTTTCAGAGGGAAAGGCTGGTTGCCTTTTCACCTTTCAGAAGTGAGTAGTCCATATTTCCCATTCAATAAGTCTAAGCTCACTATCAAGCAAAGGGACCTAGACTTTCCTTTAGCGTTAATTGGGGTCAAGGCACAGTCCAGAATCAAAAAGACAGAAGGCAAGACCAAGCAGACAGAACAATTAAGAATAAAAATTAGATTGGAGTTTAAAAACATGGAAAGCTTAATGTGGCATTGAGATAAAGAACTGAGATGACAAGAGTAAGTACAAAGATGGAACCTTAAAGTAAGCTGAAGTCTGCAGGGTCAATTTCTTGAAACACCGCTTCTTCTTCAGGTTAATCTTACTTGCCTAGTAAGCCCTCTCTCCTATTTTATCCCTGACATTCCCTAACATAAAGAATGTCATCAACTATCTGCTATGTAAATCTTCAGAAAGAGTCTTTATCACTTGGCTTTTACACCATTAAATTTTCAACTCAGGCTAATCTTGAATTCTCCTCATGACATCCAGGGCTCCCCAAATGTCCAAAGAAGGTCATTCAACAGCCCAAACAGTTACTAGCTTGGGATCAATAAGGGCCAATTCTACACAAAGAAGTCGAATATGTGGCTAGGGTATGAATAAGCAGTCTAAGAAATTGTAAAAAGGTCAGGTAGCAAGTACCAGTTCTGTAACTAGCAAAAGCATGTGTACATATTTGGCATTTTGCAGAAACCTCTAGGCTTAGTTTGATTAGTTATTAAAATTATGGTGGGCCTGTGGGGAGAATCACGATAATTGGTATAGGTCATAGATAATCAAAAGTGTCTCTCCCAGGGGGATGAAACCTATTAAAATCAGATATTTAAATCTCTTGGCCAGATCCACATTCCACTCACGTGCAAAATGACTTGTCCCAAATCTTGGTCTCTAAGGAGGAAGGCAGACATTTTCCATTGTTCTTTATTTGGTGCTAATTAACATTTTCAAGTGGGCTGACTCAGACGAAGCTCAGCATACCACCAAAGAAATCATTCTATTTAGCTTCCAGATCATAGCTCTATCTTATTAAAGAATTAGCTTTTAATATTCTGAATGGTTGGATTATTTCAACCCATGTCACCAAAGCCAGAGATTGAACAAATAATCTTGAGTCTAATGTCACCAGAGCAGAGCAGAAAGTACTCATTTTCAGGGAGTTGCATTAACTCTTTCTAGTATAGGGTAGTGTGGAAAATTGGGAAAAGTACTGGATTTGGAATTAGGTATTCTGCATTAGAATCTCAGTTCTGCTAGCACTGTGATCTTGGGCAAGTCTCTTCAAATACCTGGGTCTTATTTTATCTATAAAATGAGTAAAATGAAGTAGATTACCTTAGTATTGTTTCCAGCTCTAGATCCCATGATTACATTTTAAACTTGTCATTTGAAATATCAATGTCTGTACCTAACTGCTTGCTAGACCAGTAAGTGGTACCTCTGGTAACCCTCAAAGTTCTAGATGCTCCTCTCATATTTCCCAAAGTCCTGTGAAGAGGACTGGGCACATTCCTTAACAGTTTCCTCAATATAAGACCAGTTATGTCATTAATATCACTTAGCTTCTTCTCTTTCTTTGAGGTTAATTTGATCTATCTTTAGTACCTAGTCCAAATCCTCCTAACAGTTTTTTATAGATCCCAGGAGAATATTTCTGATATTTCTTTAGTACCTCATTGACAATTCTCATCTCTACACCAATCCATTCTCTTATAGTAGAGGATTTAGGTATAACTCTTGAACCACCTTGGTCCCTAAGTTCAACAAATTTCTCTATTCTCATGACCTCCATTTTCATTCTTTCCTAACCACATATGGATATATCCATAATTATTCCACCTATGACCTAAAACTCTGGAATTCTTCTCTAATGTAGATACTCATTACATCTTTTTTGGATCATTTTAGTAACCTCCTCTTTGTTTTCCTTGACCTTATTCTTTTTCGGCTATCAAATTGATAAATTAACATTCATAAAATGTTCCTGTCCCCATTCAAGAATTTTCAAGTCTTTATTGCTTTTAGTATCATAACAAAATTCTCAGCCTGGCATTTTAAGCACTCCACACATTAACTACTACCTAAGTTTCCATATTTGCTATTCTCTTTTATACTCTCTACTTTAAACTTGCTGTGTACTTCTTCCCTATTTGGATCATTCCATCTTCAGATCTGATTCTCTATTCCATGAATCATTTCTAACCTGAAATTCTCTACCTATCACTTTTCACCATCACCTTAAGATCACTTGTAGCAATGGTGATGTTCAGTCATTTTAGTCATGTCTTACTTTTCATGACCCCATTTGCTGTTTTCTTGGCAAAAATACAGGAATCACTTGCCATTTCCTACTGTATCTCATTTTACAGAAAAGGAAATTGAGGCAAACAAAATCAAGTAACTTGCCTAGGATAATATAGCTAGCAAGTGTTTGAAGCCTGATTTGAATGCAGGAGGATGAGACTTCCTTACTCCAGGCTGGGTGCTCTATCCAAAATGCCACCTTGTTGCCCTTAAGATCCCTCTCTCTTTAAAGTAACACCTTCATGAGACCTGTCCTTATACCACCTAATAGCTAATGCTCTCCCAAATTATAAATTATGTTCTATTTATCTCTTTTTCAGATTATATTGTCTAGTAGCAAGTAAGTTCCTTATGTATAGTATAGTTCCTATGTATACTTATGTTTTGTCTTGTGTTTCATTTTTATATCCACAGATGTACTATAGTACTTTGCAGGTAGCAGACACTTAATAAATATTTGTTGAATCAAAATGAAATGAATTGAATGGAATCAAAGCTGTGAAGTATTTATTCATCATGATGTAAGAGGTAACAACAAGGCCTTTCCTAACTCCCAATTTTTCCTCAAACTAGACTTCATATCTAGAAGGCTATTCAGTTTCCAAGACATCCTATTAAAATGCAAATGCCCCCGGAAATGTTAACAACTTAAGCTTTTTTTCAACAAACAGCTTGAATAAATTATCAGGTCAGTTTCTTGACTGTTCAAGTTTTGGTGGAGAAGAGTGGGGAGGAGGAAAGAATAAAGAGAGGCGAGGTGAGAGAACATATGGGCAGGAAGCAAAGAGACAAGTCATTCTGCCTGTTGTCCCACTCATACCTCCTTACCAGTCCTTTCCTCTCCTCCTGCCTGGCTCCAAGAAGTTTTATCAATCTGTCCCTGCTAGTGAATCTTGGCAGCTCTACTTAGGCTGGGCTGACACAGGCGGGGAGATCCAGGGAACTTGGAGTTAGGGACAGGAAGGCAAACTGAAACGGACTGTTCTGTATTCTAGATGTTTAATCCTTTGCTCAGAAGCAGGATAGCAGATTAAGCTACCAGGTGGAGGCATATCTGGGTTTAATTCTAGGATTTCCTGCTTTACAAATTAAAGTATTGAAAGACTCAGTATAACTATGCCTCCAATTATGGTAACTTCTCTGAGTAGCTTCTGCCCTCCTACAGGCTCATTCAGGTTGGAGTGTGTTTTCAGAGGGTTAATTCACTGTGTTGTACACTATAGAGTACATAATCAAAGAATGAACAAAGGAAAATAGGAGAACAAGTTTAAATTACTTATGGAGGTGAATAACAATGACTCCATCTAATAATTATACTATATTCCACAGAACATTAAATGTAAAGGCATAATAGGAGGATAGCATCTTCTATCAGGACTACTTACAGATAGATGGATAGATAGAATATAAATAATAAATAATAAAAAATCCCAATCTATTATTAAAAAATAATAGATAAATAAGTGCAAGTATGTGCCAGGTACTAAGCTCTATAAATATTCATTCATTTTATCCACAAAAGAATCCTTAGGAAGTTGGTACTATAACTATCCCCATTTTATAGATAGGATCATATAGCTGTCTATATAAATGTATGTAGCTTACTAGGCCTTTCTGACTCCAGAGACTTGGAATAGGCCACTGCCACCTGTCTATCTCTAAAATGAATAGTCTCTGCTCTACCTCTAAGTTAATTAATCCCAAACTACATCATAAAAGATGAGAATGAGATGATGGTAAGCAGGATTGTGATCGTGATCATGATAACAATTCACATTGAAATTATTCTTTAAGACTTACATTAACTGCTTTGATTAAATGAAATACCCAAATAGGATTGTCCAAAGCAAAAATAAAAACAACCTGAACACTCTTTCTCTCCAAAAGAGTGAGTGACAAATGCTAATACTCAGACTAGGTGATTTTATTACATTCTTACTCATAAATAACTTGTCTTGAAAGATCCTTCTATATTTCTTAAATAAACCTTCTCTGAAAATCATGTATAAAAGAAGAAGAAAAAAACCCCTGATAAACTAGAACTAGATTAAAATCTTTCCTCTTGAAGATATATTTTAGTATTCTTAAAGGTAAAGTTGTCAGGAACGATGTATTCTAAAGGAATGATACTACATATTTGCTTTATATTTCAGTGACAATACAGGCATGTTTTATCATTCAACTCCCTCCTGTCTACATTTTTAAAAACTTCAACTCTTGTTTTCCTTAAAAAATAATAAGAATCCTTCAATCTAACTACAACTCTGGCTTTACAAGACATCTTATTCAATATAGTATTAAAATTCTATCTTGTTCAGGTCTCCCTGACAACTTTCTTCTGTACCCCAGCTTTTTGTTAGTATAGTAAATAAGTTTATAAATACCAGTATAAAGTAACAATAAATAAGAAATGAGAGTGCAAAGGGGAACTTAGAAGTCATTTATAGACTAACTCATAGATCAAAGGGGCATAATGGTTACTTGAAAACTGTATATAAATTAAGTTAAAATTATATCCTGACATCATGTGATAAATCAAGGGAAGCCAACTAGGCTTCTGCCATAACGATTTTTTGGTCCTGCTAATTGCCATAAGCTATAAGTTTCATATAGGATCCATACATTTACATTGAGATGAGTAGAACATCAAATGTTGTTAACTTTGAGATGATTTAGCTAAGTTAATGAAATAACTCCAATGGAAAAGATAAACATTATAATCTATCCTCCACTAAAATATTTTTCATGTGAAAAATGAAATCCCAAACACCTGCCTATCATCAGCAACCTCCACCCACTGCCCCCAGCAATCCCTCTCCATCTGGGACTATGCTGCTGAATGAATGCTCCCAACTCAAATCCCACCCCACTCTCCTCCTTGCATCTGCCTTCCTCCACCATCTCATTTGCATCACTATCTGCCTCTGAACTACTCCCCTTGCCATTTGTCTCTGTATTTTTGTTTTACTTATCCCTGTACCCTTTTTAACCTTATCAAACCATGAGCAAAGCATTACTTGTTGGGCAACTAAGTGGAACAGTGGATAAGAGTTCCAGGCCTGGAGTCAGAACAACTTGATTTCAAGTGCAGCCTGTGATTTTAAGCAAGTTAGTTAACTCTGTTTGCCTCAATTTCCTCACCTGTATCTCCAGTATTTTTGAGGAGAAAACCATAACCAAGGTAACAATCAGACTTACTGAACAACAACAAAACAAAACAAAATATTACTACCTGCTTTCATCATGGTCTTTTCCAATAATTACTCAAGAAGGAGATATAATTACACAAATTAAGTAGCAATTTCAATACTAGGAAAAGCATAGGAAGTTCTGGGGATGGAGTCAAAATGGCAGAGCTAGGCTAGGAACCTGCTCAAACTTTCTGATTTCCCTCCCAAAACATATAAAACCAAGCCTCTGAACAGAGTCTGACAGAGTGGAACCTCTTTCCAAGGGTGTTTTCAGCAACAGCTGAGATGGTGTCCAGGAAAGGTAGGGAGAAGGTCTTAATCACAGCAGATATGCAATTGAGACACTTGGTTCTGGCTCAGTAGCAGAATAGTTCAGTGGAGCAGCTTCCAATCCCTGCACAGAAGGCAAATTGCTAGTCCAGGAAATTAGGTTGTGGCCTGGAGAAAACAGGTAAAGCTACCCCCATAGGAAATAAGACATCAAAGACAAGGGGTTCCTGTGCTCAAAGCCAAGGACCACAATGCTACAAGAAGCTTGAGAAATGCCCTAAGAGCAGAATTCCACCTAAAAAGTCACAAAATAGGAAAAAAGAATTTGAATACTAAATAATTTCCCCTCTCTACTTATATGCACATAAAAATATCAACACATATATACATGTGCACATGTATGTATATAAAACAAAATCAATTATTATCTTCCCTTGGGTATATCAAATCTGGAGTGCTATGTTTCAAATGAAAATCATATGTTAGAAAGCGCAGTGACAAGTTAGGGGTCCTTTTTCTTATACTAAAATTTGAACTCACCTCCTGGGATCCTAAGTTTGACTAGAGAGAGGATGTCTTACATTGTTCAGGTACCCTCTCTAAGTCATCCTGATCGGTGTATCCATACCTTCCACATTATTGTCCAATTCCTGTTTACCAGCTTTCCCTAAAAGTATTTATAAATTCCTTGAGAGCAAGGGTCATATTGTTTGTATGTATGTTCTCCGAATTTAACATAGTGCTCGTCATATAATAAGCACTTAATAAGTGGTTTTTATCATTCATACACTCATCCAGGCAATAAGGGTGACGATGAGCTTCAATATTGTGTCATGTAAGTCCCTATTGAACTAGAATGTACAACTTCAGAGAAGCAGACTGGGTGGATTTGATAACCAAGAGAAAATATTTGAAGGGCTTTCAGAGGAAGTTGAATTAGATTAATTCTGCTTTTATCCTACAGACAAAAGTAGGAGCAACTGGTATAAAATACAGAGGAACATACTTATGCTTAATATGCAGGAAAAATAAAAGAAGTTGAGATGTCTAAAAATAAAATGGGCTGTCTTTGTTGGTTTCTTATTAAATAAAGGCTAGATTCCACGTTCTAGGAGATAATGTAACATTGTACAGAGCATTTTTTATTTCAGTTCTTAGTTTAACAATATTTGGTTTAGTCTTTTCCCCTACTGTATATATGTGTGTATATATGTTTGTATATGTGTATATGTGCAAGCATGAATACGTTAGAGAGACAATTCAGAGACTATTCATTGCACATAGTGATATATACATACATAGACACTTAATGTGTGTGTGTTCATGTATTCCTGTGTGTATACCTTCTTAATAATGCAGATTTGAACTATATATAGAACTTACAGTTTTAGAGTGTTACCTAGTGGCCCTGAAGTAGTAAGTTAGTGCCTAAGGATTATACAACCTGCTGGTAATTTATCAGATATGATTTAAACATAGGTCTTTCTAATTTCTAAAGTCAATTCTACTATTCCAAATTCTCTCTGTCTGTATCTCATTATATAGATAGATAGATAGATAGATAGATAGATATGCATGTGCTAAGATATATATGTGCTTATATTGATATACATGTACATAAACACACAAAAAGGAATACTAACACAGGGATATGTGTGTGTGCGTGCATATTTTTATGTTTGTTTCAGAATAGGAACTAGAATTACAATTTCATTGGAAAAGGGAACTCCCAGGTAAAGAAACAAGCAATTGCTGATAATATAGGTTGATATCTAGCCTACAATTTATATCTTTTAAGAGCTGCCTAGAGCACTGGAAGTTTTCATTAACTTGGCCAAGATCATATACATACACACACCCAAACACAGAGTTAGAATATGTGGTTTCCTTCTAGTTTTTCACTCTATAATTCATCTAACACAAAACTGCCAATCTAATCTTCCAAAGATCCAGATTTTATCATGACAGTATGTTCCAAACCATATATGCTGTTCTCTATAGTCATTCAGAAAAAGAAATGAGTTCTAATAGTGTTTTTCAGTCTTGATCACTACAATTTTCTATTAGTCTCAAATTACTTACCTTTCTGTACTCTATATTCTACCCAAAAAAGGGCTATCAGATATTTCTTGTATATTGAGATACCATTACTCACTATGTTTAAAGAAACTTATTCCCCATGTCCTGAATGCATTTTCTCCTCATCTCGACTTTTCAGCATTCTCATCTTTTCAAATCAGATGCTACTTCCTCTAAGAACTTTTTCTCATTGTTCTCATTTGTTGATACTTTCTTTTAAATTACCCTGTATTTATCTATCTCTGTACATGTTACCAGCAACTCCATTGTCCTTGAGGACAATGACCATTTATTGGGGCTTGTAATTGTGTTCTCCATGACTAGCACATCATAGGAATTTAATAATTGTTTGTTGATGACACATATATGCATGCAAGCATGCACATAAACATGAACATATACTACTGCAGTCTATATTATCTCTGTGTAGAGTGGAGACTACTTATAATCTGCAAAAAGAATGGTTAGCGTATTTTCAAATGTTAAGAAAAAAGTGGGAATTAAAGTGGAGGATGAAGCAGCGAAAGAACTGAGAGCTGTACCTAGAAATTTTGGCACTTTGAGCAAGCAGCATGAAAGGATGTCTAGAGCAAACTACACTAATGTGCCCTCAACATAACTTTGAAGAGCGAGGAGTTCTATCCTCCTAGGAGGAGGGCATTTCCAGAATAATTCTCCTTAGTAAGGAATCAGACTCCAAAGCACTGAGCCTTACTGAAGTGACTCTTGCTAGGGAATAATTGAGGAGAGAGAAGGCAGGCCTAGGCTTCATAGGAATTTACTTATTATGTGGCCATCCTGGAGAGAAGGGAAAGATAGGATGACATAATCTTTTAAAATCATTACTTTAACTTTTTGTATCCTTTATATTTCAATGCCCTGGGACAGTAAATGTTCCTTTGCCTTAGGAAGGCAAAGAACTCAGTATATTTTTGGAACACAGCACCAAAAAGGAGAAACAATAAATGAATGGTCCTATAAGAAAGAAATAATCAGCTTAATGTATATTCCTCTACCCCAAGTTCCTTAAATTGTAGATGTTAACTCTTTCCATGTTTAAATTCCATGAAAAATTCCTCATCCATAAAATGAGTAGATAGAATAATATAATGGAAGTAACCCTTAAGTAATATAATAGAAAATGTCCCTTCCTACTCAAAAATGCTATGGCTACATGAATGAGTTAAGTTCTTGTTTTAAATGGGATTGATTAAAAAAAAAAAAAAAAGCAGGGGGGATTGCCTGGAAATCTCTTAATGGGGTCATTGTGAATGAATGAGTGAACTAAATAAATCTACTTGATTCAGCAGAAGTAATACTTGGCGTAGCAAACCAATACACGTCATGCCCCTTGAACCACTACAATAATGACAAGGAAAGAATGGTCAAGGTAACTTTTATTGGTTGCTTTTAATATTTAAAAGCTTTGGTCTTGTTGTTTAAAAGCCCTCAGGTTAAAATACTGGAGAAACTGAGGGAAGATAGAGATTAGAGAGTTTTTAATATTTTATTTGAATTTCTGAGAGGGAGAGATTGTCTGGGGGCAGAGCAGAATCCATTTTGCTCCCAGGGCTGAATTGGACTTTCATCTCAAAAATTCAGCATCGAATGTGAGATTCCAATGATTTTTATAGGGCTCTAGTGATCAGGGGATACAAAGTTGGGGTGAGGGGGTAGGGAGAGTGAGCACTGGTGAGCAGGAATTTACAGGAATGGACCATAAATCCTGTTCTGACAGGATGGGGGTGAGGAGCATAAATTCTCGAGAATTTAGGAGGACTTAGGAGCCAGGATATCTGAAATAGAAGATTTCCCCTTTATCTGATTATAAGGGTCCAAAGAGGAAGCACGGACAGTGCAATCACGAAGTACAAAGGCTTTGAAGCCTGAGATCCCCGGATGTGGTTTTCTGAGACCAGCATGGACCGTCCCATGGGCAGAAGCTCTGGTCGCATTGAGAGCAGCGTCATCAACGGGAGGCTTCTCCTTCTCTAACTGGCTGTGCGTGTGACCTCATAGAACCCATATAAGTTGTGGGGACCAGGAAGTAGGTGGAGTTTTACTAGGATTTCACTAAGAGTTAGTCAGGAGCTCACTAGGAGAGAGCAGGAGGTCAGCTAGGGCAGGATGTGAACACGTGGAATAAAGACCTTGAACTTGCATGCAGCTGTCCTCGGGTGCTCTATTAAATGTGAGAACCACCACTTGGTGAAACGGTGGCCAGATGTCTCTGAAGATCTCTGAGTGAGGCAAGATTGGTGCAGAACCACTGTGTGAGACAGTGGCCAGAGAGAGTCTGAAGGCCTGGGAATTAGGTGTGACTGGTAATGGTAGTTTCTGGGTGGGAAACTACATCTGAGATTAGAGTTTATGAGCCTATAGTAGTCAGCCCTAAGTTATATCAGTCCTAATAGTCAGGAAGGGGAGGGGTTGCAACCAGGGGGTTTGAGGCAGAACAATTCAAGGAATTGAGGCAGAACAATTTAGGGAAACTGAGGCAGAATAATAAAAATGGCACAAATAAGTAAAGGACCAGGGCTATTAAGTAGGTATAGGTGCAAGTATAGGTATGGGAAATAGGTAAGGGAAAAAAAGATAGAAAAGAAATACTTCTATTCCAAGGTAGCCATTGAAATATATTTTTATTCAATATCACTCATGCTCTCCTTCTGCTCAAGAGAAAATGAAGGTGAGAGAGTAGGGCAAGGGATATGGAAAAGGATTCAGTGATATAAAAATGTAGAAAAGAAATGAAAAATAATAAATTGAAATAGGAAGAAAGGAAAGATTGGTGGCAATTTAGAATCATAAAAGAACTAGTTATTCAATAGTTTCTATCATGTCCAACTCTTCATAATCCTGTGGATTATAGCATGCAATTCCAAAGGACCTTAAAAATTTAGTCTAATTCTATCATTTTACAGATGAGGAAATTAAGGTCAAGAGACATTAAATGACTTGTTTTAAGCTAATAAGTTAGTACTTCCTTTTCTTTCCCTTTTCCTATGGGGGGAAAAAAAAAAAACTTCCTGGTTGTTGTGTTCAGTCATTTAGTTACATCTGAACTTCATGATCCTGATGCAATAGGAACTGTATACCCCTCATCTTTTGGGGGTGGACCTGGGTTGGAAAATCTCTAAATCTCGACCCTTCCTGACCTTTGGGAGCATCTCTATCCTCCTACTTGATTCCTAGGGGAAACTCACGCACTACACATTTCATTTCGAGATCTTAGCCTGGGGCATAATTACCATCCATTATTTAGTCCCTCAATTCATCTGGAGATGCTCCCTAACCCTGGGCCATAGAAGGCTAAATAAAAATCAAAGCCCTGCATCCCAACCTTTGCTAGCTAATTCTAATCAGGAACTGGCCCACTGAGAAGCTTCTCTCTCTCTCTCTCTCTCTCTCTCTCTCTCTTTGCCAAAACTTCCCTTGCAGATTGGGACTGTGAATTCTTTCGCAAAACCTACAACACTGGCATGGGACCCCCATTGCTTTTAGGGTTCACCCCACAACACTCCCATGGAATATAACACACCATTCTGATGTCATTCTTTTAGCATCTTAATTCTTTCCATAATTTTGTTTTTGTGTTTTTGCAAAAATACTGCACTAATTTGCTGTTTTCTTCTCCGGTAAATTGCTTTTTTCCCAGAATTCCTATCTATGTCCTATCTATCCTTCTTGGGTATCTCTGCAAACATAGCTTCTACTTTGAATGAACTACACAAGCCCCTCTGCTATGGCAAGATTGTATTTCCTGGTGTAAAAAGGGGGAAAGAAGAACCTTGAAAAATTTTGATAATGAACCTAGGGGCTCTCAAAGGCTTCTGCCTACCTGTCTTCATCTTGATCAACTTAGATATCCTGAACTAAACAACTTCAGTTATTTCCATAATCCAGGACAATCAAAATCCAAAAGAAGGTTAAAAAAAAATACAGGGATTTATTTTTATTGATTCCTGATATCACTTAGCACCTCTTCTGACTTACCATGTTACTGACATCAAGGCTGTATTAGAATACTCAGGGACACAAAACAGTTTTATATCAAAAGCCTCCTCCACACCTCAATCTCCTTCTCCCACTTCACAGTTTTAATAGTACAAATTTACTTGGGTCTCAAACTGGGGCTACAAATTGGAAGCTCTGAACTTGCTGCTACCAGATAAATTCAACTCTGAACTATTAATGCTGGGTCATAGAACTGAGGAACAGAGGGACTGGGACAAGTCATGCTTTGAGATCCATCACCCAAGGAAACCATCACCAGAAGAGAGAGACTCAAGAAGTGAATAATGAAGAAAATAAGGTAAGGGGAAATTCTAAGAGTGTCAAAGATTTCAGGAAAAACAAATATCTCAAAGATATTCAATATAAGCAGATTTATCAAGAAGAAAAACCGTAACAGGAAAATATATTCTCTAGTAAATTTTAGGCATCTGAATAAATACTGCAAAATGGAGGAAAATGATCCAATATTTAATGAGACAAATGGAATGTGAGAATGTGGAATGTGAGAAGAATATGAACCACAACATGTCTATCCTTAGTACTTCAAGAGAGAAACAAGGATTAAAAGAATAGAATTTATGTACCACACCACAAAAATATGCCAATGGCAAGCTTCATCAAAGAAACAAAAGAGAAAACAATAGATTGAAAATAGAAATATATGTAAATAAAGAACAACCAAGAAGAAAAGAAGCAAAAACAAAAACATTCATAATAAAAATATATGATTCTCAAAGACAGAATGTATGGAGATTACTTAAAGATCATAAATCATAGATCCCACAAAAGAATATTACAGTAATGAAGGAAATAATAGAAGAGAATTGACCAGAACTTTTGAACATAGAAAATGAAATTCCAGTTGAAAAAATTGACAGATTGCCTCAAGAAAAGGAGAAAGGGAGGCTGTAAATTTCAAGACAGATTATGATTAAATTTAACAATTTAATTAAAAATAAATGTTTTTCCAAGTCATCAGGAAAAGACCTTCAAATACAAAGAAAAGTCTTTCAAGTAATGTAACATTATTCAATGCCCTCTAGAATAAAAAGGGAGGAAAGAAGGAAATGTTTTCCAAAGAGCATTGGAACTTAGGATGCAGTCCAGGGTGACCTTTCTCAAAAACCTGAATTTAACCTTATAGGACAAAAGATAGATATTCAATAATAAAGAGTTGAAAACATTCTTAGAAAGAAAACCAGCACTGAAGAAATCATTTGTTTTTTGAAAACCCCAAACAAAAGAATTGCAGAAATAACTAAAGATAGCAATCACAACAGAATGATAACAGAAAGACCAATAAGAGACTTCTTTCAAGAAGTATACAAGTACACAAGTGTAAAGGTGGAAATCTGACCAAGGATACAGCAAAGATGTAGACATGAGCATTATGAATGGAACTTTAAATCACGTTGTACACAGAAGAATGCTTATTTTGTGAGAGATGCACCAGAATAAAATCTAGGGCTAGCAATAAAGGGAAGATGAATTCTGTGGTCTCAGAAAGGAACACGTCTCCAAAGTAGTGGGAGAAGAGGAAGGGGAGAGGTGGAGATTGGAAAGAGGATGAAAGGAAAGAGATCTTTTTAGAGCTAAGAGGGTGGTCCACTGATGAATGCTCCTGAAGGTGAAGGGAGATGAGCAACTAATACTGAATCATTAGGGAACTGGTGCTTGAAAAGTCTACAAATGAAAAAATTGGAAACCCCGGGGGAGAGTGGGGGAGAGGGAGGGGGAGAGGGGAGGCAATTAGCACTAGAAGGAATTAGAGTATATGGCCACAAAGAGAATTCCAAGGAGAAAAGGAGGGAGATCAACAAAGAGAGGGTGTAAATAAGTAGAAGACAAAGAGGTCCACTACCATGAGATTGTGTGCCATCTGACAATTGTAGTAATTGACATTATTTTGAAAGTGAGTCATAATGAAAAAGGGAACTCCATAGGTTAAATCTTACAGGGCAGTAGCAAAAATTGGTACAGGGTACAGCTAAACTTTAGAAGGCCACCAAAATGTTGGGATATAAAGATGACACCTCCAAAATATATTGGGCTTATGGGTCAGTGTTCCAGGTTATCTCAAAAGAATGTCTAGGCTCAAATCAAGAGGCAACGATTTTATTTTAATTTCTTTTTTTCCCTGAGGCAATATGGTGTTTTTCTTATTTAAAATATAATGGTTCTCTGGGAGCAGGTTACTTGGGGAGGTTTTCTGGAGCCAGCCTTAGTTTCAGTTAAAAGTAATAATTACTCCAAATGCAGCCAGGTGATAAAAGTTCAGATCTTTTATTGCTTCCTCCAAAATAGCCTGGTTAGTTTTTCTTAGAGGCCTATCTTTCGGCTTGGTTCCAAGAGCTCTTGCAGTTGCCCTTTGCCTCTGCTTTCTTCAGCCTCCAGCTAGCACAAAGGTGGAAGATGGAATGACTCTCTCTTGCCTAGGAGAGAGGGCTTCTGGGTGAACTCACTTGATGCTCCCCTCTCAATCTTTTCAGCTGAACTCCCTTGACTGGCTCACTGACGCTCTATTTATGCTCCTTCTCCCAGAGTGTGGGATTATGGGCTTCCTCCCAGAGTGCTCTCTGGCCCTAAGAGCTTCTTGCTTATATGAGCTCTCTAAAGGTGTGAACACAAGCATTATTGTCTATCAGTTCCACTTAGTACCTTGTTTCTTCTGGCCCATAACATCTCCTCTTACTCATCATACTGAACCATGCTAAATTAGATAATTATTGTCTCTATCAATTCTAATAACAACAATTTATAAGGATTCCAACACTTGAGATTAAGTGACTTGCCCAGGGTCACATAACTAGGAAATGTTAAATGTCTGAGATCAAATTTGAACTCAGATCCTCCTGATTCAGGGCTGGTGCTCTATCCACTGTATCAATTAGCTACCCCAAAATTTTATTAAGCTATTAACAAAGGGCTAAATCCATAAGGATTCTTTACAGGGAACTGGGTTTAAGCAATCAACAAGGACCCTCAAATGCCAATAAGGAGGAAGACATAGACTGTCAGGCTAATTCTAAAAGGAGTTAGGGTTCTAATAGGCAGTAGCTATTGTGAAGTCTAGCAAGTGGAGTAACCCCGCAAAAGGAGTCAGGTATAACAAGGAATAAAATGACTCCATAAAATGAGATTACACCATTGACTATCAGGCTAACTGTAAAAAAGAGTTAAGGTCTTAATAGATCTTAGTGAACTAGTGAGGTACTGTTGTGTTCTTTTATAGGGGAAATATAACCTCAGGGGGTTGATATCATAACTTGGCTTTCTGATTGGATACAGTAGCAGTGGAGTTATGATGGTTTTGTTGAGAATTTTACCACAGATTCTGCCTGGGGTGGGCCTATAATTAAGTCCACTTGAACAAAAGGCCTATTTAAGAATTAAAGTGCACTTAAGAACAAAAGGCCCAAGTTGAGATAATTCTCTCAAAGTTCCTTCTGCTTGCCTCAGGGAGAAACTGAGCTTCTAGATTGTATACAATAATTCAAAATATCTTGGTCCACACCCTTCTAGCTACCCAGAACCCTCCTCAATAGCTAGAATGTAAACCTGGAATAGATAATCTTGGAAAACCTTCTCTCTCTCTCTCTTCTCTCTCTCTCTCTCTCTCTCTCTCTCTCTCTCTCTCTCTCTCTCTCTTTGTTCATTCATTCTTTTTTGGGGGAGGGAAGGAGGAACCTTTTCTATAGAAAGAATCCAGAGAAAATAGACTAGATAATTATAGGGATCATAAATCAGATAATGAGGTTGTAGATAAAACAAAGAGATGAGAATAAGAGAAATTGTTTTTGCAAAGGGGTGCAAAAATGAAACAAAAAAACTAATAAACAAAACCAGTTGAAAGGCAGAAAGAAGAGGAATAGAGAATTTCCTTGCCTGAGGAAAAAAGAGGGAGAAGAAATATATATCCATATAAAAACAAGGGAAGGGGACAAATGTAGACTCTAAATAGAAAAGGGGAAGAGAGCCAGTGGGGACAACCAAAAAAAAAAAAAAAATCTAAAAACTAAAGTAACATAATACTGTATGTACAATAGAAGAGGAAAAGTAACATAACTTGGAAAACAAATTTACAGAAACATCAAGGAAAATCTAAATCTAAATCTTGTATCTTTAAATGTGAATGGATTAAACAATTCAATAAAATAAAAGCAAACTAAAATGAATAAGAAAACAAAATTTTATAATGTGTTGCTTAGAAAAAATTTAAAAACAGACATATGAATGGGATGAACCAAGTGAAGACCTCTCATAAGAATATGGCCTTGATCCATGCCCTAATTGTAACTTGAGACTGCATAACAAGTTGTGATATAGCCCAAAGCCCCAGGTATTTGACTATCTTAGATGCCCATCAACTGGAGAATGATGATCAAACAAACTATGGCACATGAATGTCACAAAATGTTATTGCATTATAAGAAATGAAATATATGTTGAATACAGAGAAGAATGAAAAGATGTATGTGAATTAAAGCATAGTGGAGTAAACAAAGCCAAGAAAACAATATACACAGTAACCACAAAAATATAAATGGAAAGAACGACACACCAAAAAATCAAAAGTAAATGTAATAAAATTATAAAGATTACATTGGAATTGAATAAAGACATATAGGAAGACACCATACAACGAACTGACTTCTTTGTAGAAGTGGAAGATGCACAAGTGTTACATATTGTATATGCTTTCAGGCTTTTTCAGTGCATAGATCAGTTGTGTTGACTTTTGTTCTTCCCTCTCTAAAAAATATACTATTTTTATTATCGGATATCTCTGGGAAAAAGGTCATGTAAGAAACAGAAAATATCCATAACAAAAACTTATTAAAAATAAAATAAATAATTCATAGCTCTCAGAGAGATAGGAAAGGAGAAATATAGAAGAAAAGTAGGTGATGCACAAACTAAATATATCAGTGAAAACAGAGTTGTAAAAGATTAAACAGAGAAGTTTACACTTTATCCTGGAGGCAAAAAAAGAGTTTGTTGACTATCAAAAAATAAGGAAAATCACTTTGGCTACTTTGTGCATAACTAATTGAACCCTGGATAGACACCAGGCCAGGGACTGATTAGGAGGTGATGTGGATCTGAACTAGTATTGTAGGTGTGTGGGGGGGTGAAGGGGAAAAAGAACAGGGGTCAGATACAAGATATTTTTTGTTTTGTTTTGTTTTGTTTTAAAAGCTTTTTATTTACAAGATATATGCATGGGTAACTTTTCAGCTTTGACAGTTGCAAATCCTTTTGTTCCAACTTTTTCTCTCCTTCCCTCCACTCCTTCCCCCAGATGGCAGGTTGACCAATACATGTTAAATATGTTAAAGTATAAGTTAAATACAATATATGTATACATGTCCAAACAGTTATTTTGCTATACAAAGAGTTGGACTTTGAAATAGTGTACATTTAGCCTGTAAAGGAAATCAAAAATGCAGATGGACAAAAATAGAGGGATTGGGAATTCTATGTAGTGGTTCATAGTCATCTCCCAGAGTTCTTTAGTTGGGTGTAGCTGGTTCAGTTCATTACTGCTCTATTGGAACTGATTTGGCTCATCTCATTGTTGAAGAACTGATCATCATATAGTATTGTTGTTGAAGTATATAATGATCTTCTGATCAGATGCGAGATATATTGCAGAGGTAGGACCATTAAGAAAAACTCTCCCTCCTTCCATCAAGATTTGATTGGAGTGAGGAGGGAGGTTTTCTAGAATCACAAAGAGAGGCTAAAAGAGTAGTCGTGTCAATGACAGAAAAATCTAAGTTTTGAAGAAGGCAAGTCTGGGAATGAAAAATAAGTTTTGTATTGAGGAGAATCTCAACTCCAGTTTCATCTTGACTCACTATTTTCTGATCAAGCAAATTTAATTTCCAAACCTTTCCTTCTATCTCTGTTCATAATATTTTCCCAGTTTAATATTTTCTACCTCTACAGAAAGAAGATATACATTTTTATGTAACCACAGTGGGAATTTGTTTTACTTGATAATACATATTTGTTGGAGGGATTTCTCTCTCTCTTTTTTTTAAATGGAAAGAGAAAAAAAGAAAATTGTTAATTGAAATATAAATGAAATATAACAAAATTTCTATCTACTTCATCCAACCTTTTCTCTTTCATGCATAAATCTACTACAAATCTACCTTTTCAAAAAGTCTCTCTAGATAATACTTCATGAAGGAAAGCTAGTTCTGAGCAAAATTATGAAATAAAGTTTAAATATTTCCTTTAGTTCATCTTTCTCTTTTCCATATCAGAACTCGTAGTCAGAAAAGTCTGCTTCTTATACTTGGTCTTACTGCCTTCTCAGAGGGTTATCTGCAGTCTAATTCTTATATTGAATTTCAAACAAAAGGTTTTATCCACCAAAAAAAGCATTTTAGAATTCAACTGCAAATTCGAACCACAAACAGTACAGTTTATTTCATATCTTGTCAAAGCAGAAAACAATAGAGAACTGAGTCCAAGTCTCAGCTTCGTCACTTACCAACTACAGAAAATTGGTCTAGTCACTTCATTTTTCAAAGCCTAATTTTCTTTCCTACATAATGAAGAAGTTGCTCAGCTCACACAAACATAACTTAGATTATAAACCTATTTTTAAATATAAAATCTATTCCTGTTCTGGTTATCTGAATCCCTTCTAGCAACCAGAAACATTAAAATATTCTCTCTTATTTTCTCTTTTTCTGTCTGTCTGTCTCTCTTTATAGACATACACATATATAAAATGCATATAGAGATGAACTATAGACCAGCTTTTTCTCAGGAACTGTTCTTATTAATCATATATTCAGGTCAGTTTTCTCAGACTGTTCTTTTTGCATAGAATGATATGAAGCCAGAATCCATTATTAGTCCATTTACAAAGAAGACATCAGCTTAACAAGGCTAAGGTCTCCCATTGCAATCAAGGCCATCTCCAGTCATCCTTATCTCTATCTGGCCAGTGTACCTGATGGCTCTGGAGAGGATGGTGAGACAGGTGACCTTGTACAGCCCTCCTTCACTTAAATCCAATCCACTTGCATGTCATGGCATCCCCTCTATGAAGTCATAGTCCTTTTCAAGAATGAAGAACAAACAGCAACAAGCTCTAAAACTGTTTAGATTAACATATTTGAGACAGCCTTTCTGGAAACTCAGTTGGAATAAGGATTCTCAAGGTTTTTATGGCTTATCTCTCTCATTATCTATTATGTAATATGTGATATAGTTGTATGTAAGTATATATACATGCACATACACACATATACATATATCTACTTTGTTATAAGTTTATGTTTTTGTTGTAGGTACCTTATGTATTTCTATGTTTTCCTTATCTCCTTTAGTAGCTTCTTGTAGAATGGAATTAGGCCTTATCTCCTTGGGATCAAAGATAAAGACCTATCAGGGGTCCTCAAACTTTTTAAATAGGGGGCCAGTTCATTGTCCCTCAGACTGTTGGAGGGCCAGACTATAGTAAAAACAAAAACTTTGTTTTGTGGGCCTTTAAATAAAGAAACTTCATAGCCCTGGGTGAGGGGGATAAACGTCCTCAGCTGCCGCATGTGGCTGGGGGGGCCGTAGTTAGAGGAACCCTGAGTCCTAGACCATACTTCAGAGATCATCTAGTAAAATTCTCTCATTTTGTAGAAGGAAAAAAATTTTTAAAAAACCTATATTTTTGCCTCCCCACAGAGTGCCTAATATATATATATATATATGTTTGCTGAGGCAGTTGGGGTTAAGTGACTTGCCCAGGGTCACACAGCTAGGAAGTGTTAAGTGTCTGAGGCCTCCTGACCTCAGGGCTGGTACTCTAACCACTGCATCACCTAGCTGCCCCTGCCTAATATAAATTTATGTAAGTAGTTGTTAACAGGCCACAAAAAGTCAGAAATTGCAATTATAAGGAACTTTTAAAAACCGATTCAGCCCTTTTATTTTACTATAGAGGAAAATGAGGCCTCAAGAGGTGAAGTAATTTACCCAAGATGATATAAATGAGCTAGTAGGAAGGTTTTTACTTTATTTCATTCTTTCCAATTCCATCTACACATAACACTCAAATGATTTTTTTTTTTTTTTTTAAGTGCAGGGCTAACTGTGCCATTCTCCTAATCAATCAACTCTTGAGTTTCCCTATTATTTTCAGGACTGAATAGGAAGTCCCATCTTTGAATATTTAAAACTCATTACAAGCTAAATACAACATATTTCTCCAGTTTTACTATGTTATTTTTTGTTGGCTGAACTCTATGCTGTAGCCAATTGGCATTCTTGCTCCTCCACATAGACACCATCTTATCTCTCATTCTTGAAATGTTCATTCTCATCTGCCTTTTAGAATCCCAAGTTTCCTTCAAATTTCAACTCAAGATTCACTTTATAAGGGCTTTCCTGATACTCACAATTGCTAGTGCTTCCTTCCCTAAAAAAATGATCTGTTATATATATGTTATATATATAAATGTCCACAAAGATTCAGGACAGCTGAATGGATCATGACATAGAGTGCTGGATTTGGAGTCAAGAAGACTTGATTCAAATGTGACCTCTGGGCAATTCCTTTAAACTTTGTCTTAATCCACTGAAGAAATAAATGAGAGTCCACTTCAGTATTACTGCCAAGAACACTCCATGTGGGTTGTAAAAACTCAGCAACTGAATAACATCATGAAGGTACTTATGCATGTATATGTGTTTGTATATATGTATATGCATACATATATATATACATGCACATACTATGCACTTATGTATATATATGTGCATATATGTATGTATATGTGTGTGTGTCCATAGATAGGTATTATACATACAACATTATTCCCCCCAGTAGAATGTAAACTGCTCAAGTTTAAGAACTGTTCCATTTTTGTCCATTCCCCAGTGCAGTAGAAATATTTCTGGAACTTAGAAGGTGCTTCAGTAAAGCTTGTTGATTGATTAACAAGTTTCCAAGTGCCTGGTCCCTTCTCTTCTGCTGTCATATATTGCATCTTAAACTTAAATAAATACAATTTGGTGCCATAATATACAAATTAATCCACATGAGAATTACCTCACCTCTCAAAGGTTTAATAATTTAATAATTAAATCAAAATTTAATAACTAAATTATTTAACTGACTTCTAAGTTGTTTCTGGTTATAAGTTTATGATATTATGAATGTGTAGATTTCTGCAAATATTCCTGCTAGATTTAGGGAAGGGACACAGAAGGGGAAGAAAAAATAGTCTTTCTCTTGATTTTCTCACTTTATACTTATCCTTGCTGTCAGATGGTTATCCTCCTTCATTTTTCCCCTTGGAAAAATAAGTCTTAAGCCAAGATATTTTTCTTCCCCTCACAACTAGGCAGCTTTTTCTCTGTCCTTGCAATGTTAGTCCTATCACTGATTCAATGCATTTTTTTTTCCCAAGCAAGTATTATAGGCAAATCTGACAGAATTGCCTCTAGAAAGAAGCTATGTTATACAAAGTGCCTATGTTGTCCAACAATGTACTTCTTTTCAAAAACCAAAAATCTGTTTAGTCCAAGTTTTATTTCTCAGAAAAATTTCTTTAATATTCCAGATTACCTAATATCTTGCTCCTCTGGAGTCATAGAGTTTTTATTCTGTGTATTATACAAATGCATGTCTTTTATTTTATTACATCATTATATGGGTGTATTAATTCCCTAACTAGTGTGAAAATGGAATGGTTAATGACTTTACTAATCACTTTGATTAGCTCAAGTTCCCTTACTGTCCAGAGGAGACTGACCTGTGAATCAGATAAAATTGAACATTCTGTGCTGAGGTTATCAGAGGTTTCTTGAAGTATTGTGCATTAAAAGTTCCTTGCAGTATTAGCATGAACCCCGAACTTTCTCTGATATGTCAGATAACCACCTCAGATTCATATCAACTTTCAGTTACGAAAAACAGCCTAGCCCAAGCATGACCTGATAAAGACTACTGTGATTACACTCCACCTACTCTGTGATTTTTAACCCTTGCTGCCCACCTTGAGCTCATTTCTCAGTCTTAAGTGCATTCCTATCTAGAAATAGATAGGATAGATAGATAGATAGATAGATAGATAGATAGATAGATAGGTATACCTGCTTACTTAGGAGGAATAAAGGTACCCATGCAACCTAACAGTTTTAAAAAAAAATGTTGACATTAGATGTTATGTATAGATGTCAGGGACGAAAGCTCACACTTGTTTGTATCACTCCATAGCAGGTATGGTACATTTTTAAAACAAATTAGCCCAGTGAATAGAGTGCTAGATCGGGAGTAAAGAACACTTTACTTCAAATCTGGTCTCATCACTTGCTAGCTTCGTTATTTTAAGTCACTTCTCCTTTGTATGCTTCAATTACTTATCAAATGGGAATAATAATAGCACCTACCTCTCAGGAGTTTTGTGAAAACAAAATTAAATATTTGTAAATCACTTCCCAAACATGAAGCATTATTATAATTATTATTAATCATTTTGATTGTGCATATTAAATCCTAAATTTAATGGGAAGGAGCCCTAGCAGTTATCTTGTCTAATGCCTTCTATTTATAGCTGGAGAAATTGAGGCTCAGAAAGATTGGATAATCTCTCTAAAAGCATACAATTACTGGTAGTGCCAGGATTCAAACTCAGAGTTTTCAGAAAAAAAAAACTCTTTTCACTGCATGTCTCTTAATAAAGCTGGCATGGCTATATGGTAATCTTTGAGTTCTGTAATAGGCCCTGGAGACCATAACTTTTAATATCATACAAAACATCCAGAGTCTGAACACATCTGAAATTCATTTTTCATTTGGTTGCCTGACATGTAGATGCAGCCAGTGTATCCATGTGTAAATCAACATGGAGAGTAGATTTAGCATATAAAATCATTCAGGGCTCCAGATCTATTCTTCAGGAAAATGAAAGGGATGAGAGACTTGATCTGAATTATCTATGCTGGTCTTCATCCATAGTCTTATCCAGCTCAACATGTGTTTAGCTACTTAGGCATATGTTGTTTCCAGGCACCAAATATCCAGATGTTTAGGAGTGTGTCGCAAAACAATGATATAATTAACTAAGGCACAGCCTTTGTACTAAGTCTCTGGACATATTTACTGGTGAGTCAGGAACGGATCGTCTCTGGAAGCATCCATGAAAGAATATGAGGAGGGGTTCTAGTTAGAACCCCTACTACTTTGTGGCAGCCACAGCTGCTTGGACTGCTATTTGTGATTTTTTTTTTTTTTTGTCTTAATGGACATTACAGCCTCATGAAATACTAACATCCATTGTGCAATTACACAGTTCATTAATAAAACAGCAATGAGCTTGCTGGACTTGACTTCCTTCAATGTGATTTTTTTAAAAGTAGTTTTCTCAAGTCTTTTCAAAGCATTTATAGTATAATTGGTCTTGAACCTTCCAAAGACAACTTTCTTCTCATGTTTGGAAGACTTGCCTAGTTTGAGTTATGCTCAATTTATGCCTTTATTCATTTCAAAAACCTTTGAAATTCATTTCAAAGCTCCAATACTCATTACTTTAAGAAAAGAGTTGAAAAAAATGTTTGAAATAGCAGAATTTTTTCTTTAAATCTCTTCTTCTATGTGTGTACAAAGATGCTAATAAATTCTGCCAGTAGTTCTTTTGCATGTTGATGATTCTTAGTCTCTTCATCTGTGCCCATCTTTAGTTTCTATATCAATAAAATGAGTGGGCTGGTATTGCCAAGGTCTTTTTTAACTCTAAATTTAGGATCTTTTGACCCTCTCATCCTTTTCTATCTTTATGAATCTTTGTAGTAGTATCTTCTTTTGCCCACATTTGCCTGAAAGCCCTAATCTCCAAAATGTTTTATGCTCTTAAATGCTCTTAACTGCATTTACAAAGATGATAGCTCTGTGAGAACTCATATATTAGTAGGCAGAAATATTTATTTAATTTCTTTTTTATGTTTACTTTTTGCTTCTTACCTCACAGACAATTCCTGATGAATTGTCTTCTTTGTAGTCAATACCTCTTTTCTCTTCTTTTTCCTTCTTCAGCCCCCCAACCATTCTTCATTAAAAAAAGAATTTGTTAGGCAAAAAATACTACAAAGCAAGTCCACACAAAATTTCACATCTTAGGTGCCTCATTTCTATACAATGAGAATGAAACTATATTACAGCATGACTTTTACTTCCTTTTACTATTATTTTCATTTATATTTTTTAGTAACTATATTTCCTATTACTTCATTTTGCATAAGTTCATACAAGTCTCCCTATACTTTTCTCAAATACTCCTATTTGTCATTTTTTATGCTACACATATGTTTCATTATATTAACATTTCACTCCTTTTCATTAGCCATTTATAGAATGAGCTAGTTGGGATTTCAAAAGTCATCCAATCCCAAACTCTTTCTAATTTTACAGATAAAGAAACCAAGACCTAGGAAACTGAAATGGCTTGCCTAAAGTGAGACCAGATAGTGCCAAGAAGTAAGTGTAGGATTGGAACTTAGCTTTTCTAATTCCTAAGCTATTGGGTTTTTTCCAATATACCATTCACCAACTGATAAAAAATCTATTTTCAATTGTTGGTTTTGGTGGTTAGTTTTTTCTTTTTTCTTTTTTCTTTTTTTAATTGTTGTTATTGTTGTATTGTTGTTTTTTGCTTCCAAGAACAAAGTGCTGTTTTAAACATGTTGGTATTAATGGGACTTTTTTTTTTTTTTCATGATGCCTTTGATCTCATTGAGTTATATACTCAGCAGTGTAAATGAGCACATATTCCTCCCTGCTAACAGAACTCAAAAGGTCTTCTGAACTAATCACTTGCACCTAATGATTAATGCAAATTTCTTCAAAGACAAGAATAAGCCATTGTGAAAACATACAGAGACAGAGAAAGAAACAGGGACAGAGATATAGATAGAGATAAAAAAAGAGAGAGAGAGAGAGACAGAGATTGACTGAAATAAAAAGAGAGTCGAGAGACCATCAGAGAAAGAGAGAGGAAAAAGTTCAAAGAGAAGGAAGGAAGGAAAGAAGGGAGGGGAGGGAAGGAGGGAGGAAGAGAGGTTGGGACAGAAGGAAGGAAGGAAGGAAGGAAGGAAGGAAAGAAGGAAGGAAGGAAGGGAGGAAGGAAGGAAGGAAGGAAAGAAGGAAGGAAGGAAAGAAGGAAGGAAGGAAGGAAGGAAGAAGGAAGGAAGGAAGGAAGGAAGGAAGGAAGGAAGGAAGGAAGGAAGGAAGGAAGGAAGGAAGGAAAGGAAGGAAGGAAGGAAGAGGGTTTCTAGGAAGGGAAAAATAAGTTAAATAAAGGATGATGCTGAATGTTATTGTAATTAAAATATCCTTTGTTATTTTTAGACAAATTGTAATCTGAAAGTTATCATACACTTCTAGCACTAAAAAATAAAAGATGTTTTAGTGTTGCAGATCGTTATGATACCTGTTTGGTTTTTAATTGTACAGCTTCTTGTGAAACACTTGTTAAATAGCTAGTTCCAGCTTCTAAGTTTCCTGAAGCAGCCAATCCCACGAACGCTACTGCCACCTTCTGATCTTCAGTCGAAAATCTAAAAAGCTAGTGGCTTATCAGGAATTATTTCCAACTAACCGCTATCAAAACATCTAAAGCGTGTAAAGCACTGCATACCCAGTGATGTTCTTGCTGCTTCTTTATTATAATCTTCATTGCCCTACTACCATCATAATCATTATCAATATCATCGTCACCATCATCATCACTTTTATTTTCTTTTTGTGGATTCTATTTTTATTCATGGTTTTGTTTTGTTTTTTAATACCATTCATTCCCAGCCTCAACAAATTTCTAAACATGGCTCTCTAAATACAGTCCCTCAAGCAAGCCATAAACTCTGTTTTGTTAATCTTGAATTTTGCTTATGATTTTGAAACCTCAATTGTATATTTCTATTGTTCCAATAGAAAAAAGTAGGAAAAATTATTTCTTCTTTTGATGGGTTATTTTTCCGAAAAAGAGTTTTCACTCCCTTTTGTAAAATATAATTTTAAAGTTCTTTGGTTTTTGCTAGTTTCCCATGGTTTCCCAAAGATCTTTGAGTTATTGGATCCTCTAAAATATGATATTTTTCAGAAAAATATTTAATTTGAAAGGTTGAGATAGCTTTTGTTTCTTTTTCCTATTAATTTATCAGCGGACCTCTGGATATAGTTCCTTTGCTGTTAGGTATGGAGTCAAGGGCCATGCACAGGTGTATGTGTATATTATACTGTTTTCATCTGTTTCTCCTTCCCTTTCTCAGTTTTTTCTCCTCCTATTGTTGTATACATTTGTTTAAATTTTCAAAAACTTTAAAAGATCATCAAAGGCAACTTTAGAGGAAAATAAAAAGTGCAAAAGCATAGGATGTATTCTGAAGTGTTTATTTGAAAAAGGAGGGGACATTTCCTTGATTGTAGACTTTTCAAAGTCATTTGCATATATTTAAGTTTCAGATATTTTCTTGGCAAAAAATGGCAAAGTGATATTCTCTTCTACCTATGTTGCTTCCATGAGTTAATGGTCTTGACATTTGGTTTCTATAGCAGCTTAGGGTGTGGAATCATATCCCTGATTTACTGTTGTCAGAGATGAATGACGTTAAATTTCTTCAGAGTAGAAATTTTGACTATTGATGATACTCTCCATGGATGGACAATGTATGTAAAACTAAGTCCACACTAGGTCCTTATAAGAGGAGGTTAATAGAGAAAGCAAAGGAAGCCTAGAAGAAAGGACAATTAGGAGTCATTAAATTAACCATAAAATTAAATCATTAAATTGGGATTGTAGTATTTAGAACTTGGAAGGGAGGAGGAGAAATGTTTTTAAACAGCTTCTGAAGATCATGAGCCACATATCAAATCAGGAGTCAAAATAGGGGAAGTAAGAGAATATAAGCTTTTGATGGTATTTAAGAGGTTATGATATAGTATTGTTTACTCAGATTTACATAGTGGTTTTATGATGATATAATAGCCTAAGTTCCTTAAGAATTCTGGTAACCACTGGAATGGTTAGTTTCTTATAGTCCATGCTTGTTGTAATTATCACCACTGTCACTTTGTTACTCTAATTTTCACTCTTGCTAGCATTTTTATAGTATTTTAAACTTTAAAAGCACTTTAAATACATTATTTCACTTGACCACAACTTTGGGATCATTTAGTTTGAAGTACAGGTGCACTGTCCTTGATGCTTTATGGTATGGTAAAGATCATTGGCTTTAAAAGATAGAAAAACAAAACAAAACAAAACACTGACTTTACATTTTGTCTGTGCCATGTACTACTTGGATGACCTTGATTATGTCAATTGACCTCTAGCAGCCTCAGCTCCCTCAATCAGAAAATGAGAGGAAACCCTTCCAGCTCTAATAAAATCAATCCTATTTTGATGTGTAATTTCAACAAGTGAGGGCCTTTTTTGAGCTTTTTTCAACTCCTTATCTTCCCTCCCCATCCTAAACCAGTAGCAATTCCTATCTAATGACTTTGCATAATTCTCCAACCAGTCAATATATTATATGCCTTCTTCTATTTTTTTTTTTTTAGTCTTCCAGAAATCAGAATGTAGCACTCAGTATCCCTAGATTTTCCCTTCATCTTACAACATTAATTTTGCCCTCTAATTCTTTTTCTAGTCATACATCAGAAACCTGTAGATTTAGAAATAGAAGAGATCTGGAAAGTCATCTAGTCCAACTCTTTTTTACAGATAAAAAACCTAAGACACAAAAGAGATTAAATGAATTGTTCATGGTCACACAGATAGTAAGCAGTAAAGACAAAGCTCAAAACGAAATCATAGGATTATAGGATAATAAATGTGGACCTAGAGGGGAGAAATTATCACTTCCTTTTAAAAACAAGGGACCTGAGACAAGATAAATAATTTGCCCTAAGTCACATAGGCAGTGAATGACAAAGCTAGAATTGAACTTCAGACCACTGACTCCAGCTCTATTACTGTATTTGCTATAATTGTTGGTCAGGGTATGCCATGTTTTATCTTTGCCTAATCCATTACCTTTATACCAAAGAAAGAAACCCATATTTTATATTATCAATCAGTGGTATCTATTTTAATTTATAAATTAAATTCTATACTAGATGTCCTAAGCTGAACTCTACATCTTCTAGTCTTAAAAAGGTGATTGATAAGAATTAAGTGAATGAGGGTAGTAGCTCATCCCATTTTCATGAGTTGCTGCCATCCCTGTCAAACTAAAAGTTCAGCAATGACATCCACAAGATATCTTCAAAGATATTTCCGGAAGTAAACCTGATCTAGTCAGACAACAATGACCTGAATGAAGATACTCTCATTTACATTTATTGTAGATTTAATTCCATATATAAAAAGGTATTGTGTTTTTTTCCCCACTTTAAACATAGTAGAATCATGTCTACACAATACACAATCAACTAATTAAGGGACTAAAAATGAACAAACTGTGGTTTAGTCCATGCCATGAAAAATAAACAGTGTGACTGCTTTTATACTAAAACTGTTGATTCTTTTTTATTTTCACAAAGTCTGCTACCAAAAACCGGCTCAAAGAAGCTTAGTTGAATTCAGTCAACCATTTAATAGTCAGTTACTAACTAATCAATTTCCAAAGATTTAGTTGCCTGACTGCATTTCATCCATTAAAAACAAAAAAGTATTTATGTGTGTTTGTGTGCATGAGGGGTGTGTGTGTGTGTGTGTGTGTGTGTGTGTGTGTGTACGTGGTCATAGCCAGAACTGACTGCTTGCTCTAATATCACTAAGATTCAATCGCAGATCCTTCCATTCATTTTATCTCAGGGTGATTTTTCATCCCTTTAAAAACAGCCAGTTGGATCATACATGACACTCAATACTGCCTTATTAACCAGAAACTAAATGAGCATTCAGGAAATTTAATTGAAAGTGATACCTTGAATGTTAATGAGTGGCTGGTCAGGAGGGAGATTGATGTTCCCAGCTGCAAACCCTGCCTGAAGAAAGATGCCACTAAGACCTTGGTACCAGAGCCAAGCTAAGTTTCAAACTGTCATTTCTTTCATGCTTCAAATCCCCTTCCTACTCCCTTTAAGGAAATCAGAAGATGTCTAATTCTTTACTCATCCACATGCTCCCCTTGGTCTGTCTCTGTCAGCCTCCTGAAGAGAAGCTTTAGACCATCTCCCTGCATCAACAGCACATCTGCCAAGAGCCAGTTTGCACTATTAGGGAATGAATGTAAAACTTCTGTGGCTGGGGATTTATCAATGAGAAAGAATTGGTGGTGCTGGGGAAGGAAAATATTTACATCCACTGTGTTTATTGGATTGATAACCCTCACTAAAAAACTGGAGAAGGTATGGCCCTCAAAGTGGAGGTCTGTGCAAGTATAAGTCTTATTTGCAGCAGAACCTAGAAACCTGGAACTGCAGTTGTTGCACAGATATTTGCTCATCTGTTTTTGGCCAGATGGAGCTATTATATTAACTATATTCTTTTACTTTTATCCCAGGCAAGTTCTTATAAGGAATCTGTCTAGTCACTAAACCACCAAGTTTTCTTGCAAGAAAAAACATTCAATTTTAAGGGCATACTTCCTAGGACCTCAGAATTATTTTGTTTGGTTTTGTTGTTGTTCAGTTGTTTCTGTCCAATATGACCCTTTGTGATCCCAGTGGGGTTTTCTTGACAAAGATACTGGAGTGGTTTGCCAATTTCTTCTCCAATTCATTTTATAGATGAAGAAGCTGAGGGTAACAGGGCTAAATAATCTGCCCAGAGTCACCTAGCTGGTAACTTTTTTGAGGTCAGATTTGAACTCAGAAAGATTCATCTAGTCCTGGCCCTAGCTGCCCTGCACCAGGTAACACTAGTTTTATTAATGAAGAAACTGAGTCCCAGAGAGGAAAGGTTACTTTCCAAGTGTTACAGAGACAGTAAATAGTGAAGTGGCCTTGAATATGAACCTTCTGACCTCACTGCTGAAAAAATGCATTTTTTTTCTTTTTACATTTTAGGTCACTATTACCTATAGAAGACTTACACTTTTAGAGAAGGTGTTAGAGTTGAACTGACATTCAGCCAACATTTATTCAGAGTGACGGGACTCCTAATGTCAGGTAAGTGGGCAATTTGTCTTTGGGGTTATACTGTCTACCATCTCAATTACATTTCCATATTTTTAGATATTTCTGACTCAAGTTTCTGTCTTGTGTAATATTCCTGCAGAATATTCTTAAAGGAAAAGTAAAATGAATTATAGGAGGAAATAAACATTAAAACTCTAGTCAGGGAACTCAACATTCCTCTCTCAAAGCTAAATAGATTTCTAAATAGATTTCACTGTAAAATAAATAAGAAAGAAGTTAAGGAGGTGAACAAAATCTTAGAAAAGTTAAATATTATAGACCTCTAGAAAAAACTGAATGGGAATAAAAAGGAGTAAAATTTTCTTCTCCTTTGTACCTGACACAAAAATTGTCCGTGTGTTAGAGCATAAAAACCTCACAATCAGATGCAAAGAAGCAGAAATAGTAAATGTACCATTTTCAAATCATAATGCAACCAAAATATATCAGGTAAGCCTTATGTGTAATGGGGATAAACTTGAAGCTTTCCTGTAGTGGGCCACAGATAGTGGGGAAACTATGAGTGAGGTATAAGACCCTTCAACTCAGAGGGAACGTGCTAAAACAATCTCTACCTACCAAGACAAATCCAGGGATTATGTGATCCAATTACAGAATATCTTTATCAAGCAAATCTAACAATTAAAGAAATATTAATTCCTCATGGGGAGGCCAAGTTATTATAATAAAAAAAATGACAATTCTATGTAAGTTAATTTACTTATTCAGTTCTATAGGGATCAAATTTTCAAAGAGTTATTTTATAGAACTAGGAAAAAAAATTTTTTTAATTCATGAGAAAGAAGAAAAGGTCAAAAATATCTGGGGAATCAGTTAAAAAATGTAAAGGGAAAGGTGGCCAAACAATTCCAGATTACAAACTATTTACAAAGCAATAATCATTAAAACTGGCTGAGAAATAAAATAGAGGATCAATGGAATTGATTAAGTACACAGTAGTAAATGGTCACAGTAATCTAGTATTTGATAAATTCAAAAATATTAATTTTGGAGTTAATAAATTCACTGATTGACAAATATTTCTGGGGAAAAAATAGAAAGAAGTTTGACAGAAACTAGGCATAGACCATCATCTCACCTTGCATAACAAGATAACTTCAAAATGGGTGAATGATTTAATCATAAAAGTTAATATCTTAAGTAAATCAGAGAGCATGAAAATTGTAGCTGTCAGATCTATGGATAATAAAATAATTTATTATCAAATAAATAATAGAGATGACCATGGGAAGCAAAATTGGTAATATTGATTACATGAAATTAAAAAGTTTTATACAAACAAAATTAATTCAGCCAAAACTCAGCCAGGTAACTGGTGGGAAATTATAGCAGATTTCTCTGATAAAGGCCTTATTTCTCAAATGTATATGAAACCGAGACAAATTTTTGAAATTAGAGGCATTTTCCAGTTGATAAATGGTCAAACATATGAATAAGCAGTTTTCAGAAGATAAAATCAAAACAGTCAGTAGTCATAAGAAAATACTTTAAATCACCATTGATTAGAGATATGCAAATTAAAACAATGCTGAGGTGCCAGTCCTCATACCTATCATTTTGTCTAATATGACAGAAAAGGAAAATGACAAATATTGGAGGGGATGTATAAAATTTGTAACTAATGAATTGTTGATGAAGTTGTGAACTAATTGAAACATTCTAAAGAACAATTTTGAGATATAATATTATGCATAGCCTTTGACCCAGCAATACCACTACTAGGTCTGGATCACAAAGAGATAAAAGGAAGGGAAAAGAGCCTATTTATTTAAAAAAATATATTTTATAGCAGATCTTTTTGTAGTAACAAATAATTGAAAAGCAAAAGGGGCTTACCAATTGGGGGATGAGTGAACAAGTTATAATATATGATTGTGATGCAATATCATTGTACAATAAGAAATAATGAACAGGATGCTTTCAGAATAAACATGAGATGACTTATATGAACTGATACAAAGTAAAATGAGGAAAACCAGGATAACATTCTATACAGTTACAACAATATTGTAAGGATTATCAATGGTGAAAGACAGCAATTCACACCAAGACAATGACCCAAGAAAATTTCAAAGGACTCATGATGAAAAACTGCTCTCTACTTTCAAAGAAAGAAATTGTCCTTTTTAAAAGCATAGTCTTTTTTTTTTTATTGTTTGTATACATTTTCTTTTGCAATGTGGCTAACATGAAAATATGTTTTGTATGTTTTTATATGTATAATTAACATTAACTTGCTTTCCTTGCCAAGAAAGAAGGGAAGTCTGGAGGGAGGGAGAGTTTGTGAACTCAATTTAAAAAAAAAAAAAAAGAAATTTTTACATATACTTGGTAAATATTTAATGAAATAAATAAAAAAAATACTTTAAAAATACTAGTTTCGATCCACTTTCAATCCTAGAATAAAAGATAAAATAGTCTAAATTTGTCTTTGTCTCCCTTTGTCTTTTATGTCCTCTTTTCTTTTGCCAAATGCAAATATTCAGGTATTTGATACCTTTTGCTGTACAAAGATTCCCCAAGTAAGTTTTTCTTCCCCTTATAGTAAACCTTTCTCTGAATTTTCCTTTCCCCATATCAAAACTTATTTGCTTTGTATTTATTACCTAGCAATAGAATCACCATAATGATAAATTAATTAGGCTTAATATGCTCATGAGCAGAAATTTAATAGGCACACTCCTTTTTTCCACAGATGAAAAGTTTTTATGGATATCTTAGGTAATTGAGATAGAGAATAGAAACTGGCTCTCTGATTTCACTAGTCCTTTTGTCAATACATGCCAGCAACTTTTCCGAACCTTATTATATACCTAAAACACTGGGTCATTAAAATAACAGCAACAAAAAGGCAAATGATAATTCTTGAAAGTGCTACGAGAAAACACACTAGTGCATTATTGATGGCACTGTGAATTAATTCAGAAATTCTGTAAAATAATTTGGAACTATGCCCCCAAAATCATAAAACTATGTAACCTTAAGATCAAGTAATCCTACTGCTAGATCTCAAAGAGATCAAAAAAAGGACAGGATTCAAAATATTTATAGCCATTCTTTTTGTTATAGAAGGTACCTGGAAATTAAAGGGAGTGCCATTATTTAGGAAAGGAATGGATAAAATATAATATATGAATGTAATATGAGAAATAATTAATGGGATGATTTCAGAGAAACTTAGGAAAACTGTGATCTGATGGGGAATGAAGTTACTCAAATCTGGAGACAAATATATAGAGTGCATTACCCAGAATGTGTCATATAACATTAAATGTGGAAGAAATTTACTAATAGAGATGTCAAAAAGATGTGACATAGGCAAAAGACTGAGAGGAAAAAGAGAAGGAAAAGTTAAGAAAATCTAAAGAGAGAGCAACTAACCATATCTGATTAATTTCATTCACCTACTCTTATTGTGGTTATAGTTGTTTTTGTATTAGTTAAAATGAGGAAAGGATCTATTCATATTATTTTTCATTCTGCCACAAATTCATTATGTGAATTCAATGGAGCCTAGTTGCTTTATTTCTATCACCTTCAGTTGTCTCATAAAGTACCATAAGCCTTCCACAAAGGGATATAGCTGAACAAATAGGGTTTGCAAATATAGTCTAAGTTAAATCAGAAAGGAGAGGGAGATGCAAATGTCTGTTCAGAGTGTGAGAACAGGAATCTGACTGCTAAGTTTAGGTTCTTACTTGATGAAAGTGTCATAAATAACAATTGTTTCAATAAATCTGGTTGAGCAGACTAGACATGCACATGAGACAAATACCCAACACAAAGAAGGAAATACATACCAGCAAGTGAGATAGGAAACAAAAATTACAGAAGTGAAAAATAGGGTGTTTTTTTTTTTTTTTTTTTTGGTCAGGGTGAAGAGTTGTCATTTTTTTTTTAACCAGAATTACACTTTAAGAGGTATAAGAAGTTTCCAAGAAAAATCTTTGTTTACCTCTACAACTTACATCTTAGAAGGATGCTGAATCATTAAAAGATTAAAAGTGACTTACTCAGAATCATACAGCCAAGAAATGTCAGAGGTAAGATTTGAATCCAAATCTTCCTAACTCAAGGTCAGGTTGTTATCCACTATGACATTGTTTCAATATTAAATCTATCACCCCAAAAGTTAATTTCTAAAAGAAATCCAAAAACCAGTCCAGCAGACAGTATCCAGGAACATGTATGATCAGACAAAGAAGTAAACTGGTCATACAGTAAGAATGAGAAACAACAAATGAGAAAAACCTATAATAAAAATCTTCCAATATATTGATTGGAAAGGACTACAGGAAATCTTGGACAAAATTCATGCCAGATGATAATTCTATTAAACAAATTAATAAAAGAGTTCCTTTGTATTCATTTTGATTTTGATTAATTTTTTTTCCTTTTGATAAGAATATCATTTTTAGTTGAATCTCTTTAATTAATAAGAAAAAAAAAGTCAGCTTTTATCCCTATGATAACTTCATCATTAATGGTTGATAGTTCATTCAGAAAAAAATTTAAGGAAATACTATTTATGTCTCCACAAATTGAATTATTGTGAATTGCTCACCAGAGGACCTTTTCTTCTCAACCATTACTTTTATTTTGGTGGTTAATTACTCAACCAATAGCTAGTCATAATTTCAAATGGGCTCAGTGCTGCACACAATATCTTTCATGATGCCCATTTTCTCTTCACAAAGAATAGAAAGATTTATAATCCTGCAGCTATCTTAACTATCAAATTTCTACATGGTTCTCGGGAGCTCAGAGATGTAGTGGCTGGAAGAAATGCAATAACATTAATAAGGTCATAATTTTTGAATTGAGAATGATTCTTACAAATAACTTTTATCTTTCTAAGGAGACTATTATCATAACCAAATGAAATTAATGACAAGCTAATCTTCAATCTCAGGCTAATGCTTTTGACTTGCTTTGTTCCTTCTTTCTAATAGTTGGAGGTGGTGCACATTGATAGTCCTTGATAATAGTATAATGGTGCGTAATGATTATTTCACAGATTATATGAAGTGTTTCTGGCAGAATTGACAAAGGATATATGAATTTATCAAATTCTTCCCTGAAAGCCCTTTTCCTGACTTTTAAGATTTTAAAACCAAGTTCCAGCAGTTGTCTTATCCTGAAACTTCCCTTAGTACTCAAGACCCCCTTATCCTTATCACTTTGGAATATCCCTCCACAAGGCCCACTTCTCCCATTAGTGAGTAATTGCTGAAGAATCTCTTTTGTGGAGGAAGTCAGACGGTCCAATTTTCATTCCTTTATTGGAGCTTTTCCTGCCTCTTAAAACTTCAAAACAATGCCTCCATGCTTTATCCTTCACATACTCTATTCCACCAGCCTTTTGGGGAGAGGGGGGTGGGAGTATGCTGTTTTTCCTTTTTAAATCTCTTTTATGTGTTGTCTCTTCAAATTAAAATGTAACCTCCTAGAGAAATTATATATTCTAATAGAGAATCTATCTTTTTTACTTTGGTTATCTGATGTGCTTAGTGCAGTGCCTAGCCTACAGTGAGCACTTAATAAATGTTTGTTTCCTTCTTCTTTTCTTCAAATCTTAAGCCACTCCCAATAAAATTTCATAAGCATAACTGGATTTTGAAGTAATTATTTATATTTATATGCTTACCTACTTTTTATGTAAAATATGTGTTTGTATTTGAATTCAGTGATGGGGGGTAGGGTGGGATTGATTTTTCATCCTATACATGAAGGAATAGTCATGCCAGTATGCTTATCTTAGATTTGTAGGCTCTACAAGTGTGGAACTCAGTTCATGGAACTATCTGTGTAATTAATCATTCAATCAAAAAATATTGACTGAGTACCTACTATTTACCAGGTATTATACTAGTAATAGAGAAAAAGGACAAAAATGTAACAGTTCCTGACTTGAAGGAGCTTCTACTCTATCAAGGGATACAATATGTACGTATATAAATATATAAAAAATATAAACAAAACAAATAAAGGGTTAAGATTAGAACTGTTATTTCATTGGTATATGGAAGCCCTGAATAAGGAATGAAAAAGGGAAAATAAGTCATTTATTAAACAATTATATATAGATTATTAACTTCATTCTCTTTAAGGTCTATAGTAATTATCCCACTTTTATCAGCAATTTCTTCAGTGTGTATCATTAAGTAAAAGGAATTCTAGGGCAGAAAAATATAGGTAGATTATTCAAAATTCAAAGTACATGGTCAGGATCATCATTTTTTAATATTAAAAAACCAGGATGAATTTTTTTTGATTTACATATTCTTTTCTATTATCGTGCCTACCTAGAAAACTGTATCTTTTCAAGATTTCTCAGTTGTAGCTTCTGCTCAATTTCTCCTTAAAGATCTTATTATTGCAAACCTTTTAATGATCATAAATAAAGATTTCCTATTAAAGATAATGGGTTTACAGAGATCAGTCTGCAAAAAGGAAATGAGAAAAAATCTTATTAGAGCCTATCTTCATCTTATAGATTTATCCACACCTCACCAATTATTTTAGGTCTTCCTTTATCAATCTACTCCGCCTATCTTCTTATGATATCCCATCAGGGTGACTAAAGTGAAATGAATTCTTGGCAATTTCCTAAGGCAAAAGGAAAAAGAGATGGATAAGAGATTTGAGTAGGAAATAACAGGCAACTGAAGACTGCTTCACTGCTAAGTCTTAAAGTATATTAAAGAATAGCCACATATGATATTTAATCCCAATGAAAAAGGAATGCTGATTAAACAGATGTCAAGATAAAGTAGTACTGTAGTAAAAAGGAAGAAAGATGGAGGCTGAGACAGGGGTTAAGAAGTCTTCCCCCAAATAGACTTAATAATCACCTACTCATTTACTATTTCTTGATCTTCTCAGGGTGGTTTGCATTGTAAAAACCTCTTTGAAAAGTTATTATAGCATTAACTTTATTTCCCATGGTTGATTTTTCATCAGAAAAGTAGAATGTTTGCCTTTACTCTATCGAAGAAATAACAACCAAGAAAAAAAGCACATCAAATAAAAAACAAAACTACTTTCTCCCTTCCTACTTCCCTCCTTTCCTCTCTCTTTTCCTCCTTCCTTCTGTCTTTCTTTTCCTTCTCTCTTCTCTCTGTCCTTCCTTCTTTCTTCTTCTTCCTCCCTTTCTCCTCCCCTTCTTTCTTTCCATTTCTATTATATTAGAAGTAGTTACTATGTGATACTATTTCTCCACTCAAAAACCTGAGTTCAGAAAGAGTAGGACAAAATTCAAAATACAAATGGAGAGCTTTATGTTGACAACATCATTGCCCATCCCTTAGATTATTCTGGAATGGGGGTTTTGTTGTTCTGATGATTTCAATTCTGCCCAATTCTCTGTGATACCATGTGAAGTTTTCTTGGGAAAAATATTGGAGTTGTCTACCATTTCCTTCTCCAGCTCATTTTACAGATGAAGAAATTGAAGCAAACAGGATTAAATGACCTTCCCAAGAATAGTATCTGAAGCCAGATTTGAATTCAAGAAAAATGAGTCTTCCTGACTCCAAATCTTGCACTTTACCTAAATGCTTTGATATGAGGTGGCAATACTATGTAGTCTTTAACTTGTACTTGTACTTTTTAAAAACCAATATCTGGCTTAAAAGTGTCTCATAGAGGAACTAGCATCTGTCACAATTCTTGACAAATAGTTCTTTAATGAATACTTTGTGATTTGAACCTAATATAAATTGACCTTTTTTTATTTTTTCTTAGTCACCACAAATTCTCTTGCAATATTTTGTCTTCCCTATAGACATCCATAAAAAAGAAAAATGAACTTCAAAAACTCATTTAGAAAAGCTAACACTAAATTTGAGCAGCAAAACTAAAACTAGGATTTTCCCCCCAGAGCAATTAAATCAAAGTGTAATCCCAGCTAAATAGAATGTAAAGCTGAGATCCTGGAAAAACTGAATGTGGATGAGAGTGGAGAAAAATTTACACTAGCCCATCATCCAGCAAATTCTTATTTTGATTATTTTTGCTTTTTAGGAATTAAGATCTGTTGTTTCTATAAGATTGGTTAATTGAAAATGTCATAATCAACAACAAAATTTGGTACACTGGGACAAACTGATTCTTCAATTAGTAGCTTTAGGGCAAGATTTTAATCAACCTTCTCTTGTACTAGAGCACTTATGTGGCACAATGGAAAAAGTGTTGGGCTTAGAATCTTGAAGACTCTCTTCTTAAATTCAAATCCTGATTCAGACACTTACTAGCTATATGACCCTGGGCAAGATAATTCTTCATCTGTAAAATAAACCAGAGAAGGAAATGACAAGTCACTCAATTTCTGTTGCCAAGAAAACTCTAAATGAGATCACAAAGAGTTGCCTGCAACTGAAATGACCAAAAACCTCTAATTATTGGTCAGGTATTAGTCAAAAAGATACTAAAGTATAGGTAAAAGGAAATTGTATTTTGCTAACATACTGTCATAATAGGAAAAGGCTATTTCTAGCTATTTCTTCATATGAGGAAAATTGTTGACTGCCAAAGTATGAAGCAGTGAAAAGCATGTGAAATTGAAAATGAGATTACCTAGATTGAATCTTGGATCTTCTACTTATTGATTATGTGACCTTAGACAAGTAACTTAGTTATCATGGGAGTGAGTTTCATCATATATACAGTAGAGAAGTTGTAGAAAAATCAATTAACAAAACTTGTATACAATGTACAAAAAAGAAATGGTAACATAGTGGTTGATAAATCCAATAAACTCAAGTGATGTGATAATAGCCCACTATTCCACAAAAATCTTCTGGAAAAATTAGAAAGGAACCTGCCAAAACCTAGATACAGGTCAATTTTTCATACCATCTAGTAAAATAAATTAAAAGTTAAAATATAACTTTGCTATAAAATAGATCATAAAAATAATTAAAGGTACTTGGGGGAAAAAATTAAACCTTTTTTTTTTTTGCATCTGATGGTATTTTTTCATTTCATTACATTTACATGTAAGTATAGTTTTCAACATTCATGTTCATTCAGATTTTGAGCTATAATTTTTTTTTCTCTTGCTCATCTCTTCTCTTCCCATGACAACAAGCAGTCTGATATAGGTTATACGCATAGTATTATGTTAAACATATTTCCACCTTAATCGGGTTGTGAAAAAAAATTGAGCAAAAGGGAAAAATCATGAGAAATTAAAAAAAAAAAACAAGAAAGTGAAAGTATTATGCTTCTATATGCATTCAGACTACATAGTTTTTTTTTGGTGTGTTTTTTGTGTTTCTTTCTGGATGGGAATAGCACTTTCCATCATAAGTCTTTTGGAATTGTCTTAGATGATTGTATTGCTGAGAAGAGCTAAGTCTATCATAGTTGATCATCATGCAATATTGCTGTTACTATGTACAATGTTCTGATTCTACTCATTTCATGCAGCATTGGTTAATATGTCTTTCCAGGTTTTTTTCTGCAATCTGCCAGATCATCATTTTTATTTCTTATCTATGGATAAGGAAAGAGTTGGTGATAAACAACAGAATACGGCAGATCAGAAAAGATAAAATGGGCAATTTTAACATAAAATTTTAAAATTTCTGCAAATCAAAACAAATGTGGTTGAAATTAGAAGAGAAATAGACTTAGGAGAAAAATAGTAGCAAGTGTCTGTGATAAAGATCTTATATCCAAGATATATAAAGAAATGAATCAAATATGTAAGAACAACCAGTCCTCCAGTAGATAAATACTCAAAAACATAAACATCACATTTTAAAAAGAAGAAAGCCAAACTATAAAAAAGCATGTGAAAAAAATAACTTCAAATCATTAATGATTAGAAAAAATCAAATTTAAGCAAATTTAAACATCTATCTCATATGAATCATATTGACAAAAATGCCAAAAAAGAAAACTGGCAATTGGAAGGAATAAGGGAAATAAGCACACTAATATACTTTTGGTAGAACTCTTGAAATTATCCAACCAATATGGAAAACAATTTGGAACTGGGGCCCTAAAATCATAAACTATGTATACTTTTGATTCTACCATAGGACTATTAAATTTATATTCTAAAGAACTCAAAGGAAGGAAGAGGATCTTGATTTAGATTATACTTTTTTTTAACCTCCCTCCAATTTAGGTATGTTCTTAGGTATTTGACTTGTAATAGGAAATAAAACCTATAGTCTTCTTGCCTCCCTCAGATAATGATGACTCATCTTTCTGATTATTCAATTATATGTTTAGGAACTATATGCTAGATCAATCCAAATATTATGTTAATCACCCAAGATATAAAGACAAAAATTAAATACTTCTATTTCTCAAGGAGCTAACTTTATTTTATCAGAATATGGAGCATACTGTGTTCCAGCAAAACTTAATCCAAACTGCATAAAAATTGTTTAATTCTAGGGAGCCTTTGAATCCTAAATGAAGCATTCCATTCATGTAGAGTAGGTGGAATTAGCTACCCATCCACCAGAGACATAGTAAGCCCCCAAATTGGTTCAGTGTACAGATAGAGATCTTTCCAGACTTTCTGGACAAATGAAATTTCATATGAACTCTCAGTCATGGAGACTTTCCTCAGCCTGAGTCATTACAGTTTGACACATTTGGCACTGATTACTCCCTTGCCCATTGCTTTAACCTTAAAGAAAAATAGCTCTCTGTTTGGTATTGTAAAGGAGTTATTCCAACACCTCAAGGCTTCTTTTGATACATATCCATAGTTAAAAGTTGCCAGTTACCAGATTTGTGAGCTCAGGAAAGGACTTGGAATTATAATGAAATGTGGCACCTCCTTCAATACCCTAAGCCAGAATTTGTCTTATAATATACCTGCAGTGGATGATAAATTTTAGAAGCCTCAGCTGGACATGTTCATGATGAATTAGACAATTACCTTTCCTTGCTACTCTAGTTATTTCAAAATCATGTAGGTGGTGAGCCATGCAGATTATCAGCTAAGAATACCCTCTCCACTATGCATCTGTTTTTCTCCATCTGTTCATATTTAAGTGGGTCTACATTAATTACAAAATAGCTATGTGGCATAAGTGCTGGGCCTAAAGTCAGGAAGATGCAAACTTGCTAGCTGTATAATCCTGGACAAGTTACTTAACACTCTTTGCCTCAGTTTTGTCATCTGAAAAATGAGCTAGAAAAGGAGATGGCAAAATACTCCAAAATTTTTCCTAAGAAAACTCTAAATGGGATCATAAGAGTCAGTCACAAGTAAAAACAACTTACTAGACCAACTACAAACTACAGCCACTATATCATTTCCCAATTACATTAATTGTATATGAATAATATAGCATGAGGTAATGTAATCGGTGAAATGTTCTGGCTATCTCTAATAACTGGTAGACTTGATCAGTTATGAATATAAGGGGAAAACATAGAAATCAGCAGTCATGTGAATGCTCCCACCTCTCAGGTTGGTGGAGTTATTTTACAAATGCTAGCCTACCAAGTTTCAACCAGAGATGGGAAGGAGCTCACAAGAACAGCCATAGTAAAGACTACATACCAAAATACATTCATGTCATAACTTGCTATACAGACAATAGCCCTGTTCTTTCTGGTTGGTTCTTATCTAAGATAAAATGTCATTTCCAAGTTTGAAGCTTGTTCATTTGTTTCTGTTCTCCATGATATTTTCCTGACTTTGCTTCATGGGGACATCATCCTGGATTTGTCTATCTTGCTATTGGACTGAATTCTAGCTTTATGCCTAATCCTCTGGATCAGATTGGTTACCTTTATGAATTACTAGTTTTAACCTCATCCCACAGCTCTTTTTAAATGCTTATTCTTAATTTGACTTATATTTTCTTATTGTTTTCATCTTTCAATCCTCATAAACACTCCTAAAATCATCATCATCATCATTATTATCACCACCATCATCAAGAAGCTGGAGGAGCCAGAAACTACATCAGAGTAGACTCTAGAAAAGATGACAGAGGATCGATATTTGCCAGAGCAGTTTATGATAAAGTAGCCTTTGTCAGACAAACAACAACTAGTGAAAGACGTTGTGGCAGCAGAAGTGGATCTAGTTGTTGTTCAGCACGGCATACCAAAACTGTTCAAGAGATTTTCTCGGTAAAGATACTAGAGTGATTTGCCATTCCCTTCTCCATAAACTGAGAAGCTAAGTCATTTTCTTGGGGTCAAACAGCTAGTAAGTATTTGAGACCAGATTTGAACTCAAGTCATTCTGACTCCAGGTCCAGTTCTCTATCCGCTGTTCTGCCTAGCTTCCTCTCAGGTCTAATGGTCTAATTGGACTAATGACTAGAAAACATGAGCATTCTTCCCAATGATTTTATATATATATATATATATATATATAATTATTATTATTATTATTATTATTATTGAAGGTTTTTGAGGGAAAGGTTTTGTTCCATCTTTTAGTATATGACTTAATTAAATGTTTTTGCTTTAACCTAATCTGGCCCTCTAGATAATTATTAAGGGTAAACCATTGATGGGGACTTAAAGTCTAGCGTTTTAGAAGCTGTAGAACCACAGAATACCTTGAAACTGGAGTACCTATTCATTGTGAGACAAGGATGGGTCTTCCATGTTCCTACAAGGCTATTAACATATAATTAAGCATGTAAGGGCCAAAAATCATCATATTTTGTATACTATTTTTTCATTTAGCTATGTCAAGACTATGCACAGCATGAATGTTCAGCAAAAATTGCCCATTTAGCCTGAATCAATGATTCAGAACATGACTCCAAGTTGTTTTTTTTTTCCTGACAAAGAAAATAAAGAAAAATGAGAACTGAAAATATTCTTATTATGTTGGCCTATCCCAATATCTATATAACTAGCTCTTCTAATTTAAACTGTTCTACTTTATAAAATCAAAGCTATTCTTTATTGGCAATGCTATATGGAACATTTTATATGCATATACACTTGGTTTGTGTCTAAAAGTAGTCAGCCACTATTCCTTTCCCCCATGAATACTCAAATAAACATTCTGTGAGCTTCAACGAAGAAAAAATTGATTAAAATCCCACACTAATTTTCCCTAAGAATAATGAAGAATTTTCTCCACAAGTCTGACCTTATTACTTATTCTAATACAAAAGTAAATTAAACTATATCCAAACAAGTATATCAATTCACCTAGGTAAGCTCAGAAAAAAAAATTCTTAAGTCTATGCAAAATAAAGGTAATTTGCAACTTCTATTAAGATGCATTATGGAACCCAAGTTAAGGTCATGTATTTGATGGGTTTGAAAACAGATTTCTTCTTTTTTTCTTGAACGTATATTCTATGCTGTGATACAATAAGAGGTAATTATTCTTTTCAAAAACAAAGTAGATCCCAACCATTGCCCTCTTTTCCCGGAGCTCTTATCTTTCTATTCTTCTTAATCCAGTGACTACTTTCATTTCAGTGTATCTGGATTTTACTCATCCTTAAAACAAACAAAACTTTTCACTTGTTCCTGTTGTCCCATAGTGCAATTGTCCATAACTCTCTTGTCTATTGCTTTCAAAGTTCTTGATAATACATTTCCTATACTCTGCATCCACTTTCTCAAAGCCCACTTAATTCTCTTTCAAAACCTATCTTCAAAGCTTACAGTTCAACAGAAATTTTATGTCTTAACTGTTAAACCTAATGGCATTATTCTTCTGCAGTTTCAATCTTTGTTGACTTTTTCTTCCTCCTCCTGGATGCTCTTTTCTCCCTTAGTTTCTGTGTGACTGCTTTATTCTAGTTCTCCTTCTACAGAGCTGACTTCTCATTCTCAATCTCTCCTGACTGCATTTATCTTTCCTAAACTCTAATTCAGCATCTACTTCTAATTCTAGTTCTAGTTCATCTGCTAAGTTCACAACTCTAAGGTTACCATTAACCTTTCACTATTCCTCAATACCCATAGCCCACAAGTTGCCTTATCTTTCATATTCTACTTCCATAACATTTTCTCTCTACTCATACATTGTCAACCAAGTTCAAGCTTCATAACCTCTCACCTGGACAATAATTTATTACAATGTCATAGCATATGTAGTAGGACAATAGCTTACTAATTGGTTACCTGGTTTCATTTCTTTCTCTTACCAAATTATGTTGCACATGATTGCCAGACTTAAATTCCTGAATCCAAACTTGACTGTGTGATTCCCCTACTCCAGAAAATTTTAGCACCAACCTTTTACCTGAGGAATAAAATATAAATCCTTCTTTTTAGCTTTTTAAATTCTTGATAATTTGGTCCCAACCTATATTCCCAAATTAATTTTTTATTATTCTCCCATTTCACTGTATTTAATGCAGTGAGAAGATTTAATAGGTAGAGTATGGGACTTGGAATCAGAATACTCAGTCTTATTTATTTATTTATTTATTTTTCTTGCTTCCTATGTGACCCTAGACAAATCACTTAACTTTTTTGTCATAGCTTTTTCAACTATAAATTGAGAATGACTGTGTTCATTGACTCCATATTCCTACCAGCTTTGAATATATGATCCTGTCATTTATACTTTCCAGCCAAACTGGCTTACTGGCTCTTTCCTATATTTGACATTTTACTTCTCATCTCCATGCCTTTGCACATGATGTACTCCATGCTTAGAAATCTCTCCCTTCTCTTATTTTTTGTTCAGTCAGTTCACTTGGTCTGACTCTATAATTCTTTCAGTGGTTTTCTTGGGAACAATATTGGAATACTTTGCCATTTCCTTCTCAAGTTCACTTTACAAATAAAAAAACTAAGGCAAGCAGAGTCAAGTGATTTGTTCAAGATTACATAGTAAGTATTTGAGGCTACATTGGAACTCAGATTTTCCTGACTCCAGGCTCAGCACTCTATATACTTAGCTTCCTCTTCTCATATCCACCTATTAAAATTCCTAGATCCTTTCAAGGCTCAAGTGAAGTGTTACCTCTCATGAAAACTTTGGCCTACTTTACCCTGTTCCCATAATTAGTGTCCTTATAGAAACTATTTTGTAGATAGTTCATACTTGTTTAACTTTGCATATATTGTCTCCCCACTCTTCTACAACAGAATGTAAGCTCTCAGAGGAAAGGAAAGGTTACATTTTTATTTTTATCATCCCAACCTATAACTTGTACTTAAATGCTTATCAAACTAAACTGAATTTTCAGAAAAGATTTAGCCTTCATGAAAGTAACAACTTCCTAATAATTAGATCTGGGCAAAAACTGGATGGAATGCTTAAAGCTACAATGAAGACCCTCATTGGAGGTCTTTGTGCAGAGGTAAGACTAACATTAATGAGAGATATTATTATAGGGATCTTTGACCATGTATAAGTTAGATTATTTGAGAATCAATGAAGTAACTTGCAACTCATAAGACCCATGAAGTGTAAAATGGAATTAGAACTAAAATCTCTTTGCTCAAAGCCAATGAATGCTCTGGTCACTATAACATGCTGTTTCTTGTCTGTTATTATACAAAATTATAACCACTTTGATCATGCCATATCCTTGACTCCCAATTAACAATAACAGAGTTGTATTTCACTTACTGTCAATAAAATTAATTATAATAGATAATAATATTTAGAAAAATTTATTATATAGACTAATGAATCATTAAATCTTATACAGCTCAACTCCCTCATTTTAGACAGGCAGAAACAAAGATTCTAAGCAATTAAGTAATTTGTTCAGTTTCACATAGTAGATTTGGGACTAGAACATAAGTTTTCTATCTCTCACCATGATGTTCTTTTGATAATCCCATCAAGTATCTCAAATTATATTGTAGTTAAAACAATTTTAACTTGTTCTTCCCCCCAAAGCTAGTATAGCAGTAGCACTTATCATCCAGTTCATATTTATTTTCTTTGGGTCTTATCATTAAATTTGACTAGATCACAATGTTCTGTCCAGTCTCTTCTCTACATATAATTTGCCTCCCCAGTAATCTAATCATTTCTTATGGGTTCAATTTCAGCTTTATGCAGTTAATACTCAATCCTAAAAATTTAACAAGAGTGTTTACCTTAAATCCTATCATAATATCAGCATGAAACTGGATATTTCTTAGGTATCTTCCATCCCGTTGTCTTTCATATACTTTGCATTAACAACTATTTGATGTTCCCTATTTATAACATTCCATCTCCTGCCTTTAATGTCTTTACATATTTTGTCTGTACTTTCTGGAATTCTTTGCCTACTTGCCTCTTTATCTTCAACTCATTTTCAGATGCAACTCAGGTGCCATTTATTTATGAATTATTTCCTAATCCTCCCATCTGTCTATACTCTCTACTTATTGAAACTTTTGTATTCTTTTATATATTTTCTTTTCTTCATGAATATTTCATGAATAATTTCCATTATTGCACCAATCAATGTGATCAAGCAAGTGGAATACTGAGATTTTTACAAATCTATGTATTGATATCTATATTTATAGTCATCTATCTATATAATCTATATACTCATCTACACATAAATAGGTAGGATTGATACCAATAAGTCCCTTAAGGTGGTCACATTTTTAGTATTTGGACTACATATTTCCATTGGTCTGGATCCAACATGTTTTATATAATTATAACTTCAAAAACAATGAATTCAAATACAAATGAGCACTTTAGGGAAATCCATTATCCTCACTACTCAGGACATGGCTATACATGCTGTTTCCTTCACAGAACATTGCTCCTGGATATCAGGGAAGGTTTTTTTGCATGTTTTGGGTGGGGAGTCTTTATCTCCATTGTCTGGCACTTGGTGGGTGATTCATGAATAGTTGTTCAATTGGATCCAGTGTTAGAATGACATCTATGCAGATCAAAGTTGAATCTAAGAATGAAGAGATCTGAATTTTCTTCTTGATCTTGCTCTTTATCTGTTATGTAATCTTGGGTAATTTACCTAAACTTGCCATTTCAGTTTCTTCATATATAAAATAGGAATAATAACAATCACTGCAAAACATGACTCAGGAATATCTTAAAGCAAGTGAGCCTACTGTATAAATCAATAACTATAGCATCAGCTACAATCAGCTAGGTTAACTACAAAGCCAACTCTAAAAAAAAAGAGAGTCTGCAGAGCCAATATATAAAGTAGATCTTTCTGCTTTCCCCAAATTTAACTGTCTCTTTCCATGATGTCTGTTCACTTCAGCTGGGTCTATATACTCTGATGGTTTGGGTTGAAATCAGTTATTAAAATTATGGAGTTCAGTTGTTCTGATAGTTTCATTCTTTGCTCTTGGCATGACATGCAACTCACTTGACTAATTTTTTTTTTCTTCACATTTCATCCAGTTAGTTATATACCTAAATGTCGAGAGAGAGACAAAATGGAATAATAACCCTTAGGACATTTTCTTCTTTTCCTTGACCTTCTTGTTTAAACTTTTTTCGTTGTTAATAATAGCAGACTGCTATAGGCTGTGGGAATAATAGCCAAAGCTTCAAACAAAAGGACAATTTTTATGGGTGATAGGTGTTAAAGAGTCTATGACATTGGTGTTTCCAGTCCCATTCACATATAGATCACTGTAGCATTCAAAGACAGGAGTCCAGCAGGCTATAACACCCCCTTTTGAAGAAAACAGTACCTTTTAAAAAATTTTAACTTTCTTCAGGCAGAAAAACTGAGGCATAGAGAAATCAGTCATACTTTATTAAAAAAAAATGTAGGCATAAAATAGAGAAAAAAGAACACGTCCTGGGCTGTTCCCACCTCTTTTTATTTGTCATAATGTAATACCCAGAATTCCCTTAAACTTGCATTAAATGGTACACACAGCATCTGCAATAACAACTTTTAAATACCTATCAAATGTCATGAAATGTCATTTAATATTGTTTTCCATTTGTAAAGAGAAAATGAAAACTGACAAAGTTCATGTATATTTTGTGCTGGTTCAACACTTTAAATATCACCTAATAGAAATTGCCACAAACAGCAGATTGCAATAATATGCCTAATATTAAATAAGCATGTACTTTTTTCCCCAAGCATAAGCAGTCATATTAAGTGGCACTTTTAATGATACTCTAAACAATTTCTTTGGTTGCATCAATGCATAGGTTCAACTGATAATAAAAATTGCTTTTGAACAGAGTACTCTAAATTTTTACAAGACTCCAATTCCCCTGTGCAATTATGGAACTTGAAATGTAATTCTCCCTAGAACTATAAAAGAATTAGACCAGGGAAAGCCTGTAAAGAATAGAGCAAAATAAAAAGAAACAGCTTCAAAGACCCCTTTTACATTGCAGTTGCTGGGTGTCATGTTGTATTCTACCGTACAAAGTTGAGATGTGAGAGGACAATGAGAAAAGTCAGAATGGAAGAGCACACCAAAAAAAGAGTGAACATTTCCAGAATATTTTGGTATTTGGACAAAGAATATTATTTTCCCTTCTAAATACTCTGTGTGATGTTCTCTAAGTCCTAGATCTAACTGTCTACATAAGGATTTGAGGGGAGATAGTGGTATGTTAAGTTCTCTCTCTTTGTTTCTGTCTGTCTTTGTCTCTGTCTTTCTCTATTCTTCTTTCTCTTGTTCTGCCTCTCTCACTCTCTCTTTCTATCTTTATTTCTGTATCTCTCTAAATATATGTGTATATACACATATATATGTATACATATGCTTCACATATGTAGAATATGTATATATGTGGTGTATATACAGATGTTGTGTATGTATGTATGTGTGTGTGTGTGTGTATACACATGTATGTATACATAATATCTTTCTCAAAGCCTTGCAGTCTCAATAATACTCACCTTTCTAACTTGTAGATTGGCAGCTGGTGGAGATGGCCAGCTCCTTCTGAACAAGAGATGGTTTCCTGGAGGGCTACTTTGAGGACTAGACTAGAGTAGGACTGATGATCTAGAAGTTGCTGCTACTCCTTGTTCTCTGCATATTAACGTATTGGTATCTGCTAGTCAGCAGTTGTTGCTTATGGTAACGAGGAATGTGAGTTCCTTCTCCATCCTGATTTGTGGAAGTATATACCCAAGTATAGAATCTTTTGGTCAATAGATACAAACATTTTTTATATAACTGCCTATCAATAAGTATTTTTTAGTGATTGTTATGTATCAGATACTATACTAAGCGCTGGGAATACTAAAAACCTTATAGAAACACAAAAACAATCCCTGCCCTCAAAAAAATTGTTTCCTAGGAAGATTGAATCTATTTGTGTCTCTATCCAGAGTATATTAACATGCCTTTGCAAAAGTACTTCAACTTTGACTATTTCTGTCTTTTAGTATCTTTTTCTCTCATGTAAAATGAAACAGCAATTATTTTATTTTTATCTATCTAATTATTTGTTCTTTCAAATATTTTTCTTTGGAATTCTTTGGAAAATAATTCGTATTCTTTGACCAAATATTTGTTGGGGAATATTCAACCATTTACTGAAATGTCTAGTCTTATTATGTGCCCAACACAGCACCAAATACTATGAAAATAAAGTTTTTAAATTTTAGGAATTTATAATCTGCCTGGGAATGTCAAACTAACCAATATGAACCAATTATAGGAACTGTTTAGGGAGGATTAACAGAGTAGTTCTGACTTTGATTACAATAGAAATTCAGCAGGGCAGAGATCACCATGGGCTATATTCATCAAAGAATGCCTCATGGGGAAGTGGATCTTAAACTGGATCTGGAACAATTAGTAAGAATGATAGATAATTATTCAGAAATTCATCAAAATCTGACCTTCTTAATGACTAAACCAGAGTTTTATTTTTAATGACTTTATTTTATCTCCATTATAAGGGAAGTTTAATAATAATATTCTTTTTTCCTTTATGTTTTGTACTAGTATACTTCTGAAGTCAGATTATGTGCAATATACTTTTACTGTAAATATTCCCAGCCTATTTCCAACCAACTTTTGTTACCTCTTCTAATTCAAGCTACACCTTTTGAAAGTGACTGTACCAAAAAAAAAAAAAAAATGTCCCAGTATCCCATGTCCTTACCATTTCTAGTGACTAACTAATAAAAATCCTCAATATTATTGCTATCCACTTGGTCTGCCTCATAACTCCAATTCTGGATTATTTTTTAATGAATTATATAGCCATAAAATTTCAAGATTTAGAACTTTAAAAGATCATGGAAGTGTCATTGGTACATGAAGGAACTGAAGCTCAGATAGATTAGGTGACTTTCCCCAAGATTCATATAGTTTTTAAATATTAGAACCTGACGAATGACTTTTGAATTGAGTCTTAGGGGACATTATACTCCCAGATTGAAACCACTCTAATGCATCGGCACAGGGTATGAACAGGAAATCTAATAGTCACCATCAATTACTGATTCTTATTGACCTCCCAAGATGAATCTCTGCTCCTGCTACTGATTTCTTCCATTTGTCTCAGGCCCTTGTATTGTGGTACATCAATAAATGCCTGAAAACAACTTCAATTGATCTTTGGGTCCATATTTCCTGACTCCTGATTTCACCTCATCTTCTCATGAAAGAGAATGACTCTGCTCCAACAGAATATGACAAGTAACAGGCTTGATTCAAAAATAGTCAAACTTCTTTCCATTTCATCATACTATTTTATACAACAGCCTCATCATGTAGGTGCCTGGTGTAGAAAAAAAGGAAAGAAGAGGAGCACAGCAGATTTTTTTCATAGTGATGATTCACAACCTTTTTTACTCAGTTGGCACATTTATTTATCCATATGGCCAGCATTGTGCTCAATGTTAAGAGGAATATTAGGAGAGTAATTTACCATCCCTGATTATATTTATCCCACTATTCTCCCCTTTCCCTAACAACCTCCTGAAACTGCTATAGAGCATATGTTTATACTTCAGTCTTAATATATACAATTAAAAATAATGTTGAGCATTACATAATACTTCTTGTGAGAACTGAAGTCCTTGAAGTGCTAGGAAACTAGAACTATGAATTGATCTCCTTATAGAAATGGATCATTGGATGATTTATTGCAACCTACTCAAATGCCATCTTTCATCATCATTTCATTCAGGATTAAGTATATCATATATGATATGTAGCATAGTAGCAAGACTTAGAAATTTGGGGAATAGGACAGGTGTATGAATAGGAAAGGTAGAAGTAGAAGCTAACACAACCACAATTATAACAGCTATAAGAAGAAAGGAAAGCTCAGTTTATATCCCTAGACAATGGGGAAAGATAGAGGCAGCCTTATAATGGCATGTCACAGCCAGAGACCATAGGGGTGATGATTGTCAGTGTTGACATAGTCCAGAAAAAGACTACAAGGCAAAGGGTGAATATAACGATTGCCATGGGAGGAAAATAATGTCTCTAGAGTAGAAGCAATCTTTTCAGTATACACACATAAGTGAGCATACTTCATGCGTGGGGTCACATACACACACACACACACACACAACACACACACACACACACACTATCCATTGGTGCCCTGGACTCCATCCTGGAGTTAACTTTGCATTTCACTGAAAGAAAATAAACTTGTCAGACTAGTGATAGGGAAACAAAAAGTACTATAAAGGAATATATATATATATATTCATATATATGTATGTATATATGTATATGGACCACAGATCAAATCTCTTGCATCAGAATACCATGGATTATTTGTAGGTGAGAAAATAGATTTGAAAAGTACTGAGACCTTCTGGTTACTTAAAATGACTTAGTCATGCGATCATAGAATAATGGATGTTAAATTGTGAGGAATTGTAGAGTCCATTATCTCTCTTCAATCACCTCATTTCTGTTAGCAAATAGGAAAACTGATTCAGAGACATTAACTGACTTGTTCAGAATCACATAGCTAGTAAGTGCTGTAGAGTAGATTTGAACCCAGGCCTTTATGACTCAAAGTCCATGGCTCTATTCATAATATCATACTGTTTTTCTAAAAGGCTTCACAAAGGTTATAACAGTATTATCTGTAACATTATAATTCAGACTCTTATTACCCAAAGTCTATAAAATGACTGTATCTTGACAAATAATCTTCTTTCTTTCTTTTTCCTTCCAAATTATTCTACACATTCCCAGTAGATCAATCTTATGGTTGTCATGTGTTTGGAAAATTTGTATTGAAGAGCATGGATGAGTCTGATTATTCCCCCATTATCTACCTAAATTCCTTTTCCTTAAATTTCATGTCTTTTAAAATTTTTGTCCACCTTAACTAACCAATAACATCAACTACTTCCTCAAAAATATATTTCAACTCTAGTATGTTTTTTGTTATTTAGTCAACAAGCATTTATTAAGTGTGCAAGTGTGTGCAAGGCATTGTGATAAGTTTTGGGGATTCAAAGAAAGGTTTAAAAAGTACCTTACAGCTTATAGTTTTGTTCCTTCTTTTTTCTGCAATCAAATCTTATCATTATTCATTCTTCAAAGCCCAGTTCAAGTCTTAATTTTGATATGAAATATTTTCTGCAGACAAAATTGATGTCCATAAAAGGAATTTTGGAACTTAAGTAATTAAACGACTATGTACCTTGCTTATAGCATGTTCTAATTATTATTTATGCTTATTTTAGTCTCTCCAAAAATATTCAAGTTAATTGAATATAGTGGAAATGCCATATATTCTCCTTATATTTCTTATTAAATAATTGTATATAAATTGCTATATTTGGAGTTAGTGGACCTTGGTTCAAAACCTACCTTAAACATCTGATAGATAGGTATAATTATGGGCAAATCACTTAATTTCTTAAAGGCTTTTATCATAGTACTTGATCTTTCATGGTACTTTGAGTTCATATATCTATTTGGAGTCCTTTTAAAAACTACAGTGAGTTACAACTAAGAAACTGACAAAATAAAGACATGAAATACTTTTTTTATAATAAACATGGTTCTACCTTTTTCCTTTTCCTTTTGATTTTTTTCTCCAAGTCTATCTGACTAGGTCTTTTTTTTTTTTTTTAATTTTAATAGCTTTTTATTTACAAGTTATATGCATGGGTAATTTTACAGCATTGACAATTGCCAAACCTTTTGTTCCAATTTTTCCCCTCCTTCTCCCCACCTCCTCCCCTAGATGGTAGGATGACCAATACATGTTAAATATATTAGAGTATAAATTAAATACAAAATAAGTATACATTTCCAAACCATTATTTTGCTGTACAAAAAGAATTGGATTCCAAAATATTGTTCAGTTAGCCTGTGAAAGAAATCAAAAATGCAGATGGGCAAAAATATAGGGACTGGTAATTCAATGTAATAGTTCTTAGTCATCTCCCAGAGTTCTTTCACTGGGTGTAGCTGGTTCAGTTCATTACTGCTCCATTAGAACTGATTTGGTTCATCTTATTGCTGAAGATGGCCAGGTCCATCAGAATTGATCATTATATAGTATTGTTGTTGAAGTATATAATGATCTCCTGGTAGGTCTTTGAAATACAGCATCCAATTCTCTATTTTAACTTCTGAAATACTGAGAATTCCATTGGGGAAAAAAAAAGTGGAATTGAAAGGAGTCTTGGCCATTTTAGGCCAAGTCTTTAAATTATCCATCTAGAGACAAAGTGACTGCACATCTGAAAATATATGATAAAGGGGTCCTTCTCTTCCTCTTTCAGAGGGCACATAGATATCCTCTGACTATTCTTATTGATTTACTGTAAGTTGGTAAAAATATCCTAATTTGTGACTGAATAGGAAAATGTGTGAGTAGATAAATTCTCTCTTTCTTAGTGGGTCACAATTCTAAGAACTAAAAGGGGACCCTGGTCTTTTCTCCCTATCTCTTCCTAATTGACTATGAATACATGGCTACTGTGGGTTTTTTGTTTGGTTGTTTGATTTTGTATTCCTTTCTCCATCGTGCTTGATTCTTTCCCAATATTGTATTTTTCTGATATCACAATCATGAATATCAGAAGTAGAAAGGATCACATTACAAACTGATTAGCTTTGAAAGCTCAGAGAAGCCAAGATAGTTATTCATAGCAACTAGAAAGGATAAAACCTTTGAGAAGTCAAATGTGAAGATCCATCTCTAAGGAGCCACCTGCTAGACTGAGCACAGGATGGAAATCAACTAGTAGTTAAGATGCTATGTCCTTGTTCTATCTCTTTTTCTATGCCTATGGAACAGGGGAAGGGGGAGAGAAGACTTCTATTTTTCAATTAACTTCCATGTTCTTGAGAAGCAAAACAGAAAAAATTTTTTAAAAAATCTCAATGGCTATAAATTAAAAATGAATGTATAAGTACTTAGGGAATACTCATTACTGTCTTTCAATTTAACAAAGTTTTATGAATCACTTATAGTATACTAATCACTGAAAGAGATAACAGAACTTAAATGAGACAGAACCTCAACTTTAATGGACACTGAAATCTAATAGTAGAATACACAAATAATGACATGGTCAGAGAGGTATAAAACAGAGTACCACATTAAGTCTAAGGAGGAGAAAGATCATTGCCATAGGTTGTTTTTCCTTACTTTTAAAAGAGGATCAATGAAACTTTCTGTTGATGTCTTGACATCAACAATTTTACAAATGCAAAATTGGATCACTCAATGAATTTAAGTGTGGCCAAGTTGTACAAAGTTATCAGCCTCCCCCTCTCTTAAAGAGTCATTGAAATTCAGTGGCAAGACAAAAGTCAGATTGAGTGATAATATCCTGAGATACAGTGGATAATGTTGATATTTTTGATGTTTGACCAAGCCCTGTGCTTTCCATAGCACCTGCTTCAGCCACCTTCAAGACCATTGGAACAAACTCTTCTCACCCCCTCATTGTGCATAGGGTAAAGTCTTCATATGCTTGTTTGACATTCCCTAACTCATCGTTGGGTATGAGGACTCTTGATTACCCTTAACCTAATTTAGTCCATCTACCAAGATGTCTTTATTAGCAGTGTGACCACTGCACATGCTACACTTTCTTGAAGCCACAACAAGTTTTTTAAAGTGAGAGTTAGGTGACAGCAGACACCAGTGGTGGATGAATATCTCCAAAAAGGGTTCAGTGAGCTTTCACACCAAAAGTACTAACCCTCCTCTTAATATCCCATACACCCCTCATTATTAGTTAGAAATGTCATAGAATAATTTATTTGGAGACACACTTTGACCCTATAAACAAATGGTAGGACTGGGATTTAGGTGAGTAAAAAGGAAATTGACAAAGGGAATCACTATCAATTTTTAGAGTCTATCTGATAGTCCACTGAGTTTATTACTAACAATAACTGTGTCATTCTAGTGTCACAGAAAGATCAGGGAATAACATAGCTCTCAGAGCACAGGGCTTTTGCTAGAATTTTAGGTGCCGGGAAAATTCAAGAAATGGCATCAATTCAACAGTATCGCCTTAGCTAACCTCATTAGCAAACCTATTCCAATTCTTTAGTAAATTTTCCAATCTGCCCATGTTTGGAAACAACCTCATTTTTCCTAAGTATTATAATGCTATTTATCTCTTCAAATCATAACTGCATAATGCTATAATTAAGTCTTATGACAAAGATTACAACAAGAACATAAAATATGGCAAATTAATTGCTTCTCATGATAACAATATTGGGTTGCAAAGAAATAAAAGCAAGCTGACCTCTTCCCGAAATAATTTTAAAACTGTAAAATTATACTCTCCTCAGCTCACTGAGAGCACTACGTACTGTATAAATATCAGGCCTTTCAGATGTGTTATTTCTGAAATTCAGGCAAGCACAACTGTGGCTAAAGAAGGAACAGACTATATTAGACTCTTAATAGGGAAAACCCCCAAAGCCTTTTTGTTAATGCCTAGACCAACTGATACCTATATACAAAGCTGAACTAGATCTTATAGGGACATTATAAGATGTAAACTGATTTCAAAGCTTTTTATAACAAATTCTGACTATACAGGATTCCTATAAAAGAGATGACAAGTATTATTCTTATTTTAAGCATGGTGAACTACACCTAATAACTAGTAGAACTTAAATGGTCTGGTCATGTAAGGACTTCCATGTAAGGAAGTCAGTAAGTACTTTTGAGAGAACTAGCAATCTTTTACCCTCATAGTCATTCTTAATGGATCTCTCTCTTACCTCATTCTCCAAGTCCAACAAGTCCAAGTCACTACTCTATTTTTATTGCAATAATGAGTTGTCCTGATTTCAGGTCAGGTATTCTATTCACTGAGCCATCTAGCCATCCTAAGACCTGATTCCTTCTTATTTCAATCAGTCCCAATAATTATTTTCCTTCAAGGTTCACTCCAGATTGTACTTCCTCAGTAATTATCTTAGTTGTCCCCTCTTAAAATTAATTCATATAGTAATCATGTAAAGTGATTCTTATTGCAAATTTTGTCAATTTTTCTAATTGAAAAGGGCAAAAAATTAAAAACAAATATAAAAATTTCACAATTGAAAAATGTTAAGAAAGCAGCCTGCAAAGTCAAGCAACTTAGAGCAAAAATGTATAGAGAATTCTATTATTTAACATCTAATCTGTATAAGACAGATTGAAGGATTTTGGAGTTAATAAATAAATAAACTATTTTATTCGTGTCCAACTTTTCATGATCTCATTTTGGGGTTTTATTCACAAGGATACTGGAGTGGTTTGTCATTACCCTCTCTAACTTATTTACAAATGAGGAAACTGAAACATTTATTTTACAGATGAAGAAACAGGGTGAAGTGATTTGCCCAGGATCACATAGTTAGTACTTGTATGAGGCTAAATTTGAATTCATGAAGATGAATCTTCCTGATTCCAAGTCTAATGTTCTATGCAGTGTGCCAACTGGTACTCAAGAACAAATTTATGATTATTGGACAAATGTGCATTTCTTCATGACAAAAATTAAGATTTTATTGATTTTCATGAGTCAGAAGTGAAATCTCCTTATCTAAGTAGGAGATCTTTGATCTTTGGATCAGAAAGTAAGTCTATGAAAAGATCTGAGTTAATTTACGAACCTTTCTCCACAGTGCCATCTTCTGTCTGGTAGAGCTTATTGGTACAATAGAGGCTTTATCTTTGTGTAGTTCATCTTAATTACCTCAGAGATGAAAACTCCTCAGTGATCAGCCAGTGACATAAAGAATTAGAAAAACACTCTATATCCCCCCAAAATAGATGCAATCTAAGAATTTCTGCTTTTTCTGCAAGATTAATATTACAATGGGCAATGAAAAAGAAAGGCCAGGTCCTGCCCAGAAAAGCAGAATAGAAAACAGAAATGTGACCCTCACATACACAATGCATAAATGGGCTGAAAAGTTATGCAGCCTGATTTAGCCAAGAAGGTACTTATCATAACAATGACACTGGCAGTTCTATCCAGAAATTTTATGCATTTTGTTCAAGAAGAAAAGAATGGATATCAAAACAATAATGAATCACTAGGACTATAGTTCCAGATTTGTGAGTTGTCCTGGGCATATGTATTCCCTATACATGAGTTCATATCCAGTTCTTACACTGACATTGTGCGTATTTATGGGATGGTGGACCCTAGGTTTATGGATGGAATGTTTTGTTATAATTAGGATTTAAACTAGATTTAACATCTGTGATTTTATCATGCTGTGATTTGAGTTAAGTGAGCTACTTATTGACTAAGTAGCTGAATAGATATATTTAAGTGGTAACATTAAATACATGGTGACTATAAGAATGTTTGAGCTTTTGAGTGGGTAATGGCCAGATCAGGATTGTCTCCATGGAGGTCTTTAGTTTATCTCTTTCCACAGAGGTATACACTCTTTGAAATTCTAAGTCTCTTTGTCCAAGAGCTTCTAAATTTATCACTGTTCAGCCAGGCCCTCCAAGGGAAGGGTAGTTTAGAAAGAGGCTGTATTTCTCTTGTTAGAATCTAATGCCTTATTAATGCCATTAGTTCTGTTACACATTTTAATTAGTATCCTATTGTGTACCTTCAGCCTGAGGCTATGCAAGCAAAAGATACACATGTAGACATCTAAGCACAAAATGGTAAGTAAATATGTTGGTGGAGCATAATAGCAATAATGATAAAAATGCAATGAACAATTATAAAATAACAAGGCTTAAAATACATGACTTCCAAGGTTCCTTCTGACTCTAACATTCTGTGACTCAATTATTACATGACCTTAAAACTATGAGAATGAAGATGAGATTAAATTTACTCATGGACTCAGTGAGAGTCAAAAAGTTCTCATTGAATCATAAAGGAGGGGAAAGGATCCATATGTGCAAAAATGTTTATAGCAGTTCTTTTCCTGGTAATAAAGAATTGGAAAATGAGATGCCCATCAAATGGGGGATGTCTTAACAAGTTATGGTATATAAAGGTAATGGAACGTTGTGCCACAGTTTCCTTTTAATGACTGACCCAGTTTCCCTGATTGTCCTATTCAGTTACTCTGCCTCAGGTTATAACCATTCCCTCTTAATGTTTGATAGGATAAAGGTCTTGTATCTTAGACCTCAAGCTATAATTATTCCCTCTTAATGTTTGGTGGGATAAAGATCTTTATCCATTTTAGATATCATTATAATATCCATAGCCTCTCCAGTACCTCCCATTATGCTAGGTACCTCCCCCCATTAGGTCATCCCCATCCAGGTACCTCCCCAATTATGTCATTGTTCTTACCCTATAAAAGATTCTTGTATCTGACATTTGCTGCTCAAACATGGATCCATTTGGTCCCAGTAAATCTCTCCATTAAATAAATTATTAAATTGTTCTCTAATCTCTATCCTGCCTCAGTTTCTCCGGCATTACAGGAATATTATTGTTCTATAAAAAATGATCAACAAACTGAATTTAGAAAGACCTGGAAATATTTACATGATCCAATGCTGAGTGAAACAAATAGAACCAGGAATACATTGTACACAATAACAGCAAGACTATGTGATGATTAACTTTGAAAGGCTTGGTTCTTTTCAATGGTTCAGTGATTGATCCAAAGTAATCCCAATAGAGTTTGGATAAAAAATACCATTTGTATCCAAAAAAAGAACTAAGGAGACTGAATGTAAATCAACACATGGTATGCTCACGTCTTTCTTCTTTTTTTTGTTTTGTTTTTTTTTTTTTCTCCCATCGTTTTTCCCTTTTGTTCTAATTTTTTTTTCTCCCAACATGATTCATAAAGCAATGTATAAGTATTAAAAAAAGTTTTTAAAAGTTCTCATTGAGAACCTATTGTTTTAGAAAAGTCTGATCTTGTGATATTTCTAAAATAGTTGAGGAGACAAAACCATGACTAGAATAAGAATATTGACATTTTAACTTGCAGCACTGAGACTTCTTCAGAAGCAAGAAGCTCTTTACTTAAAAACTTAATTAACAGTAACAATTAGTTAAAATACATATCAAGTAGTTTAACTTCTAACAGCTATACTAAGATGACTTCTCTACATCCTTTTCCTTTTTTTGGTGGCAGGCTTGAGCTAACCCTTGACTCAAGTGATGAAAAGGGGAATAATCTCCTAGGGATTCCCTTTACATGGGGCAAGAGAGGAAGAAGAACTGGAGTAGTTACTGAGATCTCCACAACATTACAAAATGTTTCATGCATTTTCTCAAAGTAACCATGATAGCAATAGCACCAGTAAAAACATGAAAAGTTTTTATCAAACCATTACTTGAATAACAACTATTTTCCTTACTTCATCTACAGAAAGAACTCATGCTATATTTTTTCTCCAAAGAATTGATCTTAAATAAACACACAGGTATACAGGTGAGTTTTGCTTGAACTTTCCCTGGAAAGAAGTTGTAAATTGAATTTGTGTAATTGCAATGATATCTAAAATATGCCATAAAAGCATTTTTTCATCTGTTGGCAAATTCTGTTTCTAAAGACAATTGATTAAGGAAATGTCATGATCATTTTAATGAACTCTCCTTTTCAATTTGGTAATCTTACAGTACAGTTAACCTTAGGCTGCTGGGTATGATCCTATACAAAGTGTGGGCATGCTCTTTGGTATCTTTTTGAAAGGACAGGGGATATGTTCTGATTGGTTTCCAGAGACTTAGGTTGCCAAGAGGATTATTGATTGGCTGAGACTCAGAGGTAGAGGAGACATTGCTTTATGGCAGTCTATAAAAAATTAGTGACAGGCGACTGTCAGTCATTTTTCCTATTCAAAAAAAAAAAAAACAGGGCATCAAAATAAACATTTGTTCTGTTGATTGGAAAATATGTACAGGTACACAGACTCTTCTGAATAGAAACTTATAGAAAGAAGTAAATGGCAGTGCCAAACATGTGCTTGATTAACAGGCCCAGGAAAGATTTGGCCAAAAATTACCTTATGATTTTTTGTAGTATTGTAATTTACTTGCATGTATTTGCATATATGTAAATATTAGGTGTTGTCTCCTTCAATATGAGGCAGCCCTAGTCCTTGGGGACTAGGACTACTTCTGTATTATCTGTTTCTTCATCATTTAACGCAGTACTTGGTACAAGTAGACACTTAAAAAATATTGAATAAGTGATTATTTGATTGATGATAAAACTCCAATACAATGCGCATAGCTAACAGTTGTGTAACTTATAGCAGAAAGTCCCTGAGACACAGAAAAGGTAAGGGACTTATTCAGTCACACAACTAGTACTCAGTTATTTTAAATAGCTAATCAAAATCTCTGATGTTATGCCTTTTCTATCTCAGTGACATTAAGTAGTCCACTCAGTCCCATTCAAGTGCTTTCCTTTTACACTCTCATACCTAATGAAGGCAAATAGAAAAGATCCAGCATATCTGCAAATCACAATGCTATGTTTTAGTATCTTTCCTGCTATTAACTCTTTGAATCTTTTTAGGCAAATAACTTAGGCCTTGACTTCATCATCTGAGGAAATAAATACTTAACATCTTTTAATTTTTATTCTGAGAGTTACTTAGTATGTCTTTTTGCTTTATCTATATCTAACAAATTATAGTAATCTATAAATGTCTTCTACACACAAAAAAAAATGTTCTATTTACCACTTTTGGGATTTCTCCTCATCATCTGGCAATTACATTAGAGCTGTTTGCACTGGACACTGCCCTATTGGGTTAAAAGGCCTGTATTCTCCCCAACTGTAATCCTGATTGCTTTTCTGTTGGTTGACGACATCAGAGTCCTGAATTTCTAAAGACTCTCTGGGTGTAACCTCAGCTGCTATCATGCCCCATCTGTCTTTTGATTGATACCTTGGAGCTGGTCCCTGCCTCTCATTCCTCTGGGTCAATCTACATTCAGAGGCCCAGTGAAAGCCTCGGTTGCATTTTGGACATGGGGTTTTGGGTTTTATTCTCTCACCCTGTCTTCTCACTATATCTCCATATCTACACTGAGCTCTCAAATGTCCAACTTTTCCACACTGAAAACATCTATGAATTTCTCTAGCAGTCCCTTGCCAAGAAGGACCCTGTCTTTCCATGTTCATCATAGTTTGGGTATAATAAGTGTTTGTGCCCACTGTGGCACAGCGTCTTATGATTTCCTCTAAAGGAGCATCTTTGTCTAGTCTCCATATAATTCTTTTGCAAACCTCATTGGCATTTTCCTTAGCCAGATGTCTGGTCATTATTTCTGTGGCAGCATTATCTCCAAGGGTTCTTATTACAACCATTTGTAAATGTCCCACAAAATCAGCAAAAGGTTCATTGGGACCTTGCTCTATTTTTGTAAAGGCTTTACTTCCATCTTTTTGTCGAGAAAGAGAACTCCAAGCTTTTATTACAGCCTAAAAATTTGCTCATACACTGGTATGGGATAATAAATCTGTTCTGAATTCTCTCCATACTGACCTTCACCAGCTAGTTGGTCAAAAGTGACCTGTCCAATAGCTTGAATCCTACATAATTCATGAAACTCCGAAAGCCACAACAAATTTTGTCCAGGTTCTAAGCATGTTCTAGCTATGGATTTTCAATTATTTGGGGTTAAGATTTTTTTTTTGTGTGTGTATATATATATATATATATATATATAATATATATATATATATGTATATATATATATACATATATATATATACACATATATATATGCACATATATTTATTATTGAATAATTATTATAATTATATATAATATAGACATATATATACATATGAATGTGTATATGCATGTCTTTATGTAAACATGTATGCATATGTATAGCAAGGCCCTTGCCAACACAGTGCTGATAGTGAAGTTATTTTGTCTACAGTAATGAATTGTAGATGACACTGAGTCATCCATACTCCTTGACATAATCATTCTTTTGAGAGATAGTTTGGTAGTGGTTCCCAAAGAAGGTATTTTCATTGTGGGAAGTCAATTGCCCAGTGACATAGCCTCAAACACTTACTCTGCTTTCCTTCATTGCTGGAGGGCACATATAATTATTTTAAAATTAATATTTAAAAAAATTAAAATAAAATAAATATCAAAATTCCATGTAAATATAAAAATTCTAGAGTATGTGCATTAGTGCCATTATAGTAGAGACATTTCTAAAAGACAATTTATTCTATTATTATTTTGGCCAAAAAAAAATTGTTTCATTAATAAGCAGATCTAGAAGAGTTCTCAGGAACTCTCAGGAATGCTTTCTGCATTGCAGTAGCAATGTCTCTGAGCTTTCCCCTTCTCTTTCTTTACTCTGTTCCTGACAAATAAATTTTAAAAATTTCATTTAAGGTGTTTTCAAGATGAAATGCCTCTAAACAAGTGTCATGTCTTTGATTTCCAAGAATCATTTGGGGTCTAATCACACGTAACTGAAACCCTTTTCTAACGCCTATGTAGAACATTATCATTGTCAGTGCTACTCATGTACTTTGTTACTCCTTGGAAAAATAAAGATCCCACACAATTTCAAGGCACAAATTGTATTCTTAGTTACACTGAACTTCTGCTAAGGCCTCAAATCCCTTTTTGAAATGGATGAAATCTTTTTAAAGAAGCAGTCATGTATTTCAAAAAATATCAGTACCATCTTTGAAATGATTCCATAAATTTTAATGGCTCACTTATAGCCTCTGAGATCAAATACAAAATTATCTGGAATTCAAAGTCCTTCATAATCTAGCCCTCTCCTACATTATAATCTTCTTTCACTTTACTTCCTGATACATACTTTTAAAATAATTGATACTGACTTTTTGACTTTTCCACAAACAAGACACTCTATCTCTCAGGTCCAGGAATTTTCCATGGCTATCCCCCCTGCCTAGGCAATACTCTGCCTATTTGATCTCCTTGACTTCCTTTTAGTCCCAACTATATCACCTTCTTTTATTGAAATTCTCCAAACCCCCTTAATTTTAGTGTCTCTCCTGTTTTAATTATTTCCCATTTATCCTGTATACAGTTTGTTCTGTATGTACTTGTTTATATGTTGTCTTCCCATTGCATGGTAAGATCATTGAGGTCAAGATTGACTTGACTTTTCCTATGCCCAACATTTAGCACAATGCCTGGCAAATAGTAAGTGCTTAATGATTGTTTGTTTGTTAATTGATTAACTATATTTAAGGGAACATTTCTCATTTCCATGGAAATCCTCAAATTTCTATATGAAAATGACTGATGAGCACATCAAGGACATTGTGGTGGGACGTGTTAATGGAGGCAATGAGATAGTTCTTTGGTCCAAACTAGAAAGAACATTGAAAACATTCAAATGACTTTCTATACTTAAATAAAGGATAAACAGGATAAACAAAAATCCATTCTCAAATTCCCTGGTTGTAGCTGAGACCCACATTTCCAGGAGTGGTGGGGATAGAATGAAGATTAATGAAACTTGCAAGTGTTATGCCATAATTTCCTTTGATTGTTCTACTTCAGTTTCCCTTAATTGTTCTACCTCAATTTCCCTGAATTGTTCTGCTTGGTTGCAACATTCCCATTCCTAACCATTAATATTGATATAACTAAGGGCTAGCTACTCTAAGGTTATAAATTGTGAATGTTTAATCAATATAAGGAGAAAGACCTTCTATCTTGACTTCATACCTTCCCATCTTATCTAAATGTCTGGAGCTCACTCAGCCTCCCCCATGCTATCATTATTCTTCCCAATCACTAAAACCTATAAAGAATCTCTGGCACCCCACATTTGATACTGAATACTTGGAGACAAGAGTCCGATCCAGTCACTTGATCAAACTCTCCAATAAATTAATTATTATAACTCTCTAACTCTCTCTTACCTCAGTTTCTCCAGTATTACACAAGTGAAAGTAGGACAATTGCAAGTAGGACTAGAGGAGGGGGTATTGGTTCTCAGCAGAGAGGATAGAGATAACTAATCTTCAGTCAAAGTATAAATAAATGCAATCACAAAATCTAAGTCTAAGATCTGAACATGTTCATTCTCTTAAAAAGAAATATTACCACAAGCAAAGATCTACATGATTATGATTAGGATAGGGACTAGGCCTGTGATTATATTTGGTACAGGAAACTTCCACATGAGAATACTCCTTGTATCAATGTAAATCTCTACCTCTTCTGGAACTGGGAATCTTAGAGAATTGTTGTTAGCACTAAAAGTTTAAATGACTTGCCAATGGTCACACAGCTGGCATCATAGGTGAGATTTGGACACGTGTATTTGTGGCTTTGAGGCTGGCTCTTTATCCTATATTTGCAACCCTGCTTCTTATGTTTATAATACAGTCATCAAAACAAATGAGTAAACCATCATTCTGAGAATTGCTTTTGCCTTTTATATTGATTGTTACTAGGTAAAATTGAAAGAAAAGAGGCTTCCTTTCATTTTAATTATACCATGTCTTTAATTTTCACTCCCAGGGTATGGGAGATTGGAAAGCAAAATGATTACTGGTTGCAGCAAAACTCTAATCAATGCAATCTAATTAATTTAACATGTAGTTTTATATTACAAATGAAAGGTGCATGAAAGAAGGTAGTCTGTATTCTTTTTTGTGGGGAAGTTGTCACATAAAAATGACAAAATTTTGTGTCATCAAATTTTATTTGTTTATTTTATCATTTATTATTTTTTTTCTTATGTTAATACATATACTCATCAATCTCTTCCTGGCTGGTATTATCACAATGATTAGAATAAAATACTTTTACATTTCTCAAAAAATAGAAACATATTTGATGTCACTTGAGGCGTCACCAATGAATGAATGTATCTTATTACCAAATCTTTATCACTGACCTATTATGGAAATAAACATTATGTGCTTTTAGAGGTATTGATCTACTGAAGAGACAGGATGGTAAAGTGGAATGAATACTAAAATAGAAGTCAAAAGATCTGGCTTAGGTATTAATTAACAGGATGACCTTTAACAAATTACTTCCAGTCTTTCTCACTCTCTTCATCAAGGAAATGGGGATCATCATATCCATTGTCACACTACCTTTTAAATCAAAGTTTTCATATTCAGTTTATTTTATAATCTTGGCAACATTTTATAATTAAGCAGGATTAGATATTATTATACAATTTATGTCTATCATATACACACATCCTCACAAATATATCACATATATATGTAGCATTATGCAGTAAAAAGATGGATGGATTAATAATCAATGGCACAGTTCCTGACTCAAATACAGCTACCCATATAACTTTGGGCAAGATTCTTTGCCTCTTTGGATCTTGTCTCCAAATCAACTGACTCTTCGAAATGAATCCTTAGTCAGTGAGAAATCTTTCACTGTAGGGTATCCTAAAAATCCTAGGGTTGTTTATACAAATGAATTATACATGTATACACACACACATGTTTTATGGGGCCTATACACATATATGCATATATGTATATATGAAATAAATATTTGTGTTTATATATGTGTATGCATATTAACGATAGTATTAGAGCAGATATTAATACACACACACACACACACACACATTATGTAGCTAGATGACAGATATAAATGGAGGTGGAGGTAGGAAGATGGCCAGGATTGCATAGTGGAAATAGAATTAACCTTGGAGAAAGAAAGGAATTCAGATTCTGCCTCTGACACATACTGGTTTTGTTACCCAGGGAATGTCACTTACCTTCATCTGAAATGTCTCTCTCCAAAGTTCTCCCTTAGAGAGGACTATAGGGATTGAATGTGGATCACAACATAATATTTCACCTTTTTGTTATTTGTTTGCTTGTTTTTTTCTTTCTCTTTTTTTTTTCCCTTTGGGATTCAATTTTTCTTATGTAGCATGATAAATTTGGAAATATGTTTAGAAAAATGTTTGATTACTTGCTGTCTAGGAGTGGGAGAGAGAAAAATTTGAAACAAAAGATTTTGCAAGAGTGAATGTTGAAAACTCTCTTTTCATGTATTTTTAAAAAATAAAAAGCTATTATTATAAAAAAAATAATAAATGGCAATACTCTTAGACAGCTAAGGAAAAACAAAGAACAACAACAAGAAGAAAAAAAAAAGTTCTCTCTTATCATGTCTAATGGCCTTTTCTGAAATTTCATTCTTCTTGGCCTCTCTGCAGTGTTTGACAATCACCGTCCTCTCCTTCATCATCTCTTCCATCTGGGTTTTGGGGTCATTTCTCTCTTTTAGTTCTCCTGCTTGTATAAAAATTCTTTTTCATCTCTCTCTCTCTCTCTCTCTCTCTCTCTCTCTCTCTCTCTCTCTCTCTCTCTCTTCTCTCTCTCTTTGTCTCCCTCTGTCTGTCTCTTTCTCTGTGTGTCTTTCTCTCTGTCTCTCATTTTCTCTGTCTGGCTCATTAGCCAGTCACATCACTTAACTATAGAACTATAGGTATCCTCAAGATTCCAAGGGCCTTCTTCCCTTTGATCACTTTATTTCACTTGGTGATCCTCTTAGTTTTCATATATTCAACTATCACCTTTACACAATGATTTTCAAATCTATTTGACTAGCTATAACCTCTCCCACTCCTGACCTCTAATCTTATATCACCAAATGCTTGTTGAACATATTGAACTGAGTGCCTCAGACATATTAATCTAAACATATTCAAAACTAAACTCATTATCTTTCCCACAAACCATTCTTCCAAATTTCTATTTTATTGCTGAGGACATCACCATCGCCACTTTCAGAAATCAAGTTTCAAAACTAAGACCATCCTCAATCCCTCACTGTCTCTCACTTTACATATCCAATCAGTTGCCAAATATTGTTGTTTCTACTTTTATAACATCTATTGCATTAGACCCTTCTTTTCTTTGAATTTCTACCACTCTATTGGAAGTGCTCCTTACTTCATGCCTGAACTCTTGTCTATATGATACATTTTCCACTCAAATCTCAAATTTATCTTTTGGAACATAACCCCTGCTTCTATTCAGTCAACTCCAGTGGTTCCCTATTGTTTTCAGGATAAAATATAAAATACCATTTTTACTTATAAATCATTCCATAGCCTGACTCTTTTCTGTTTTTCCAGTTTTTCTCACTTCCATGTATTTTGAAAGCTAGCAAAACTAGCCTCCTTGCTGTCCTTCACACAACACACAACACCCCATTTCCCTTCTCTGGGCATTTTCACTGGCTACCCATCATGCCTAGAATTCTCTCCCTTCCCATAGTCTACACAAAGACCTCTCCCTCTTCATATCTACACAGGGGCAGCTAGATGTTGTTTGGATCGAGTATTAGGTCTAGCATCAGGAAGAATCATCTTCCTAAGTTCAAATCTGGCCTCAGACTCTTACTAGCTATGCCACTTTAATCCTGTTTGCCTCAGTTCCTCATCCGTGAATTGAGCTGGAGGAAAAAAAAGGCAAACCCATTGCAATATCTTCGCCAAGAAAACCCTAAATGGCAGCACAAAGAATCTGGTTTGACTGAAAAAGCAACTGGACAATATGGTTTACATATTAGCTTCACTGGCTTCCTTGGAATCCTAGCTGAAGTGCCATCTTCTTTTGTTACTGTTGTTGAATCCTTTTTCAACTGTCTCTGACTGTTCAGGACTCCATTTGGGTCTCTGAAACAGATGTTCTTGCTGATATAAATTTTCCTTTATAAAATTACATCTATCTGAAATTCCTGTCTGAGCCAGTTCTAATGTCCTCTCTTCTATCCTCTGCATAGATATGTATGTGACACTCTGGTCTCACATCTCCAATTACTTTGACTACCTTTTTGAAAGACAAAACTCTAGGACATTGTCATCATCAATACTTGTTTTTTTTCCTCTTATTTAGATCTCACAATCTAGATTTTTCCTTTCTAATTACCTTTCCCACTCTCTACATACCCCTAAGTTCGGTACTTTAAGGGAAATATTCAAGTATTGACATACTAGGTAAGAACTATTTGACCTAGCAGAAAAATATACATAAATCCTGTTTTCTTTTTTCTTTTATTTTTTTTTTTATTTTTTTTTAATCCTGTTTTCAAAAGGAAACCTGAGTGTGAAATCAAATCTATGTGATAGGAATTGAGTTGGATTGTATGGAGTTAGATTTTTATTGGTCCAGATTTGAATTTATGTTAATACAATCGATTGATAATAGTGGATTAATGAATTAAACTTCTTACCATTCAGTAAAGAAGTGATAGACTTAAAATGTAGACTACTACATACTGTCAGTCAGGGTTGATGCCACCCTGTTTTTACTTAATTGATTTTTTTTTCTTTCTTATCTATTTCTCTATTTATTTATTTACTTTTGCTGAGGTAATTGGAGTTAAGTGATTTGTCCAGGATCATATAACCAGGAAGTGTTAAGTGACTTAGATCAGATTTGAACTCAGGTCCTCCTGACTTCAGAGCTGAAGCTCTATCCACTATACCAACTAGCTGCCCCTATTTTCTTTTTTAAATGTAATTTTTACTATGTGTTTTGATTTTTACTTCATGGTAGTTTTTTCTCAATATTTCTCTTCTTCCTCCTGTAAGAGAGCCCATCCCAAATAACAAATAGTATCAAAAGAAAAAATAAATAGAACAAATCAGCACAACTGACCAATACATAGAAAAAGTCCAAAACCACATATAATGTGAAATATCTAGAGATTTTTCATCCCCCATTATTCAGGAGTGTTGTTTCCCTATTTTTCTGTTATAAACAATCTGTATAATTTTGCTTTTTTCACTTTTGATTTTCTTTGAAAGTTGTTCTAATTTCCATGTACATTGTATATATCATTTTTTGATTCTATTTATTTCATTCTGCATCTGTTCATATAGATTTTTTCCATACTCAGTATTTATTACATTAATGATTTCTGATGTACTACTTTTTTTTAGGTATTCCCCAAATGATGGGCATCTACTTTGTTTTCATTTTTTTGCTATTTTTTCCTCTGTATATTTCTAAGGATTTCTAAGGATTACCTAAAGTTACCTAGGATGAAAAGAGATTGAAATGTAATTAATACAATAATAAATGTAATTAATAAAAAATTAATACGTAATATCTTGATTTAAAGAGGCTTTAAAAATGTTAACCCTACTCCCCCCTTATTATTTTCAAAATTCAGTCTGAGAATAATCTTTCCATTATGCCCATCTATATTACTATACACGATAAACAATTGGCTTACTAATCATTTTCCCTACCTTGAGTTTCTCTCCCACTATAGTCCATGTATTCCAGATTAATCTTCATAGAATCTTCCTGATTTATTCAGTACACAGGCATTCTACTTTTCATATCCTGAGATCTTACAATGCAAGTTTAAACTTCTACAGAGAGATTCTGAGTTAAGAATTCAACAGCAGAACATAAGATCATAGGTGAAAATAGAAACAGCTACTCAGATACAGGCCTGCTAGAAATTCCTGAACCTCATCAGAATAATGTAGATGAAGCCAGTAAAGGATATCCCTCCTTCCTCTACCCCTAGCTCCATCAAATGTGGATCTATATAGAGAGTGATAGGAGTAAAAGAGTATTTCAGTAAAATGCTTTAGGAAACTTTGAAGAGGAAGTAATTATTTAAATCAAGGACACATCACAGCCTAACTATGTAAGTTCAGTTGAGGGTATTGGAGATATTGACTGAGAGCTATAAGAACAGGTGACAAACTATAATATGACAGCTAAATTAAGTGGCACAGCATGGAGCAGAATACAAACAAACTTCCCAAAGCCACAATCCTACTGCCTTGAGAAATAGACAGCATACGGTAAAACACCCAGTGAACAGTAGAGTGTCCAGTAGAGAGATGTTATTAGGACAGTGAGCACCACCAAATCCAGAAAAAGTAGGATGACCCACTGAGGAAAACTGTCATCACTAGTGAAAATGTTTTACTATCAACACTAAATTTAGCTATGAATATGTCAGGATATGAGAAACTGCCCCAAGGATCTATCAAGAGTAGAGACAGGTGGTCATTCTGCATATTAAACAACAGGCTCTGAAAAGATCTTTGTGGGAAATCACCATAAATGTTTCAAGATAATATCTGCCTGTAATAAAAGATCAGGTGCTCTTGTAAAGATCGCAAGAATGTCTTCTGTATTGGAAAATATAGATTACAGTAAAGGTGCCAAAAGAGAACTAACAGGAAAATATATTGGTTTCTGTCAATATAAAAGTTCAGCTTCTAGAATGGATCCAATGAAGAGCCTTACTCCTCTCTCAGCCTCTGCTTAGCTAGTCTGGCAAATGTATCTACCAGAACTGGCATTTGCTTATGATTCCAAACTTTGCAATTGTAACATAATCAGAAAGTTTAGGCAGAAATACAAACATGCAATTACTAAACAAATGCTTATTGCAAATGTTGCACTCAGTATGCAAAATGCCTACTCTCTATTCATTTGACAAAAGTATTCTTTTCAATCTCTCTCTCGCTCTCTCTCTCTCTCTCTCTCTCTCTCTCTCTCTCTCTCTCTCTCTCACACACACACACACACACACACACACACACACATACACAGAGGTATTTTTGTACCAGAATGAATTTTCTCCCTCATCTGTCTTTATAGTATGCAATTCTGTACAGGATAGCTCTATAGCTCACTCATAGATAGCAACAGTTTTGAGCTGAATTGCATTTGTAACATCTTCCTTTTTGATGGCTCTCATCCATTTCTTTCTTTTCTTTCCCACTATTCTTACAGTAATATAGACATTTTATCACCTCTTGTCTTTCTTCTCTAGATTATACTCTCTCCTAACCCCTGCAATTTAAGAATCCAAGCTTCTTCCAAAGTTTATCTCAAATATTGTTTTGTTTTATTTTTTACCCCAGGCTTCACCCAATGTCCAGAAGGTGTTAGAAAATGCCCCACTATCTTGTATTTACTTTCTAAATATTTTGCATATACTTATATGGGTACATGCTGTCTACCTCAATACAATATAGGCTCCTTGAAGGCAGGGGCTGTTTGTTGTTTGTGATCACATCGTCTGGCATAATATGGCAGATGCTTAATAGTTGTTTGTCAGGGCAACTAGTGACACAATAGATATAGTGCACCAGTCTTGAATTCAGGAAAACTCATGTTCCTGAGTCCTGAAGATTCATCAAATCCAGTCTCAGATCCTTCCCAACTATGTAATTCTGGGCAAGTCACTTTTTCTCATTTTCTTCATCTGTAAAATAACTGGGAGAAAGAAATGGCAAAATCTCACAGTGGTTTTGCAAAGAAAACCCCATAAAGCCTCACAAAGAGTTGAATAGAATTGAAATGACTGAACAACAATTTCTTTTTCTTTTATTCTCATTTATTTATTTTTCTAAGGCAATTGGATTTAAGTGACTTGCCCAGGGGTCACACACCTAGGAAGTGTTAAGTGTCTGAGGCCAGATTTGAATTCAGATCCTCCTGACTTCAGGGTTGATGCTCTATCCACTGCATCACCTAGCTGCCCCTGAACAATATATATATATGTATATATATATTTTTTTGCTTAATATATTAATTGATAAGAATTACCATCCTAGTTCTAATTCTTATCATTTCATGTCTAATAATACATAAAATCCTAATTGTCCTTCTCTGTGCCTGTCATTTTTCTCTATCCAAATCTTCTTTCTCTCCTGCAATAATTCCTATAACTTCTGTCCACTGGTCTAAGTTGTTCCTTTGGAACTATAAAGAATAAAAAGCTAATTTATTTTCCATTGGTCAGGCTTAAAATACTTAAAGATAATTATTAGGTTGGCAATAAGATTTCTCTAAGTCAAACTTTTCCATTTTTCTTTAAATGAGATCATATTTTTAAAGTCCTTATCACAAAACTTTTCACATGGTAGGTTACATATAAATTATTACTTCCCTTTTTTCCCCTTCTGCAAAATTTCCTTCTTTAACATAGTCTTAAGGACTTTCACCATATTGGTTATACTCTTCTATACAAATTTCACATTTTCAATCTTCTTATAAATATGTAGTACTAAGACAAAATATAATTACTCAGATTACTGGCATAAGCCAGAGTACAAGGAAATTGTTGGCCACCATTTTTGGCATCTTCTTGAATAATAAAAATTGGAATTTTGTCTTAGAAGCAGTAGGAAATCATTGAATGTGAACATGGAAGTTACATGACTCTTTTTGATGCCATAGAATGTAAGCTCCTTGAGAGTAAAGACCACAATTTGGCTTTTCTCTGTATCCCCATTATTTAACAGTGTCTAATATTGAGTCAAAGCTTAATAAATGCTTTTTGATGCTGATGCTAATGGGAGGAATGGCATAAACAAAGTGTATCTGGATGGCAGCAAGGGATTTGACAAAGTCTTATGATCTTCTCTTATAAAGAGATTTGGATTGAATGAGAGACATAACTCCTAAATGTAATAAAAGATCATTAATGCATGAATGGATTGATACCATTTTCAGAGGAAATGTTTTAATTTAATTTTAAATTATGGCGTAAGACCTGCATTTTCATAACATAGCATAATAAAGATGATTACATATGAAAGTACAAATCTATTATATACAACTTGCTATTTTTTATAAATATATAATAAAGTTAAAATGTAAATTTTTTTCTATCCCATCCACCCTAGAGAAGGCTACCATTAGAAAAAATTTGTGTGTATATATGTATGTGTGTATATACACATACATTCACATATGTGTATATGTAAGCATATATATGTATGTATGTACATATATAATATCATATAAAATCATTCTATAAATACTTCTATTTATAAATTCTTTCTCTGGATGCAGATAATGTCTTCTTCATATGTTTTGCATGGTTAATTTGGATATTAGTCAAATTAATTTGGTAATATTCAAAATGACTTAAAATGTTCTTAAAACAATATTGCTATTACTGTATATAATGTTCTCTTATTTCTACTCATTTCACTTATTATTTCATGCAATATCCATGTTTTTCTAAGAACATCATTTCTTCTACCACAATTTCCATAGGTCAGGCTTAAAATACTTAAAGATAATTATTAGGTTGGCAATAAGATTTCTCTAAGTCAAACATTTTCCATTTTTCTTTAAATGAGATCATATTTTTAAAGTCCTTATCACAAAGTTTTTCACATGGTAGGTTACATATAAATTATTACTTCCCTGATATCACATAAATTATTACTTCCCTGATATCACAATCCATCATAATCTTATATTACATGTTCATCCATTCCCCAATTGGTGGGCATACCCCAAATTTCCAGTTCTTTGCCATCACAAAGAGAGCTGCTCTAAATATATATATTTAAGTTCTTTTCCTTTTTTCCCAATCTTCCCCAATCATCCCCACATAGTGGTATTGCTAGGTGAGAATGTATAGACCGGTTTTGTTCATTTTTTCTTCCTGAGGCAATTGGAGTTAAGTGACTTGCCCAGGGGTGACTCAGCTAGGAAGTGTTAAGTGTCTGAGGTCATATTTGAACCCAGGTCCTCCTGATTTCAGGGCTGGTGCTCTATCCACTGTGTCATCTAGCTGCCCCCAGAATGTTTAGGCAGTTTAACAATTATTTGGGCATAATTCCAGATTGCGCTCCAAAATATTTGGAATGAATTCACAATTAAACCAACAGTGAATTAGTGTCCCAGTTTTTCCACATCCCCTCCAACATTTGCTGCTTTTCTCTTAAATTGTTTTAGCTAATCTATTAGATGTAAAATGATAATCTTAAGGTTATTTTAATTTGCATTTTTCTAATCAATGATGATTTAGATCATTTTTCCTATATGATTATAACTTGTTTTTATTTCTATATCAGAAAATTGCCTGTTCATATCAAATCATATCAAAAGATATGAACATTTATCAATTGGGGAATGATAGGAGATATTTAGAGGTATAACAAGGTTTTATCATTGACTATATTCCATTTAATATTTTTTATCAGTGGCAAAGCTATAAGAGAAATTCCTATCAGTTCTCCTTTGAAGAATAGCAGGCTACAGGGGAAAGAACATAAGATTTAGAGTCATTGGACTTGAATTCAAATCTTGGTTCTGCTATTATGTATGTAACTTTTGTTATGTAACTATGTAACCTTTGGCAAATCACATTTCCACTTTGAACCTTAGTTTCATCATTTGTAAACTAAAGATGTTGGAATAGTTATTTTCTACTTCAAAATCTTAAAAGAACTAAAGCTGATGCAGGGCGTAGGAGGGGAAGGGTAGGTATTTTAATACTGTTTAAGTGAACTCAGATTTTAAAATATCACATTAGGATTCAATAATTATTTCAACTCAACTCTTACTGCTACATTTTTTTCTCTAATCACTACTTCCCTATATGTATAGTTTTTTCATATTTGAATATAAGCTCCTCAGTGGCAAATCTTGTTTACTTATATTTGGATCCTTAGTACTTAGCACAATGTTTGGCATAATATAAGTCCATAGAAATACTTTTTAATTTGTTCATTTTGGTAATATTATTTTGGCTGTTAACAATAATAGGCAATAGATGAGAATTATTAAATTATTATATATGTTCTAAAAATCAACGGATTTGTGATTTCATTGAGGTATATCTTCCCCCTTCTACTCCACCTCCCACCCCCACCTTCCCCACCCCCCCGGCAGGCAGTAAAATACATCTACTCCATTCCATCCTATGTCATTTTTATTCATGCCTTTCTCTAAATCCTGGGCATATTATTTGCTCAATTTACTGGAGATTTTCTCTCAGTCTTTGTGAATTTTTGGATACAAATATGGCACTCAGGCTCCCTATTTTCTTTCTTTCACTTCCGCTATATTATTGGCTTATCTTTTTGGTTTGTCCAGTTCCCTGTCTTTTATTATATTTTTATGCCATTTATTTTGCACAAATTATCAACAATAAGATCACACACAAATTATCTTGAATAATATACAATAGCCTGCCATTAGTTATATAAATGCCTTTGGTTTGACTAACAATTTTGATTCTTCTTAGAATTTTATCTGGTATTTTATCATTCACAGTACTATAGTATCACATCAATAAATGTTTACTGCATTCCTACTATGTGTCAAATATGTTATTTAGATGATGACATGGAACATCTGAGATTTCTTCAATATGAGCTTTTCCTCCTGTAATTTAGGAACTCTCACCAAAGGGTTTTATAATCTATCACTTAACAGATACATTTTAGAAATTTGCCCAAGAAGCACGGAGCTAAATAAATTTTTGAAGGTCACAGTTAATGAACATATGAGTTGGACTTTGTCTTATTCCAAGTCTAGCACTCTGTTTGCCATACTACATTACTTTTGCATCTTTGTAATCTTGTTTCCAAGGATGGAATTTGTGGCAGTGAGCCTTTTTGTCATCACACTATAATGCAGAGAAGACTGTATTTATATTCAAAGTCCCTGTATTGGAATCCTGGTTTTGTAATTTACCACTTAATTGATTTTAAAGAAATCCCTTAACCTTACAGGATTCATGTTATTCATTTCTAGAATAAATTCTAAGGATCATTCCTATTCAAAATTTTATCATCTATGGACTATTTAACGTACTGAATAATTCTCCAAATGTGACTCAACTGGATCTCCTTCTCTTCTCCCTAAAAAACATATGGCAAATTGAAAAGGAAGTTTGATTAACTTATCCTTCCTAAGATCCTGAGACATAGTCAATAAGGTATGCCAGGGTAAGAAGGATCAAGGAGAGGAAATAGTGTAATCTTGAAAACTAAAAGCTTGAGAGAAAACATTACTGTGCCCTTTAAATATATGAAGGTTTATTATGAGAAAGATAGTGACCAATATTTCTTCATTTCCTCAAAACATTAAAATTTGTTTTATGTATTTTTGCTTACACAATCTTATCATTAAAGATTTGGTTTCATTTGTACTTAGATAAGAAGGAATGTGGAGGGTAAATGGGAAAGAATGCTACAATAAAGTGTCAGCATTAGGCATTTGATTTCCATCTAAGCGGAAATATAACTGATAATTTTAGTACCTAGGGGATTCGGTTGTAAGAATAAGATAAGAATAAGAATACAGCAGACACTCATCTTAGAATACCATAAAGTGAAGGAGAGGAAGAAGAGAAAGATCTTACCTGACCTGTAATGACAAAATTGATATCTAGTAGCTTAGCATTTTACTAATTATTATTGATAACTAGGGGCTAATTTTAATTGCTTATATGCTTAAGTAAAATGAGTAAATCTTGTTAACCTTCTAAATTTTAGTACTCTGAGCATAGACCTAGAAATAATATTCTAGTTGTGATTTTACATCCAAAGAAATAAAACAAAAAACAACAGAAAATATTGATCTTAATTAATCTTAATTGTCACAAATCAGCATAATATTATATTATAATGTAAGATTCTTTCTAAAGTTTTTCAATATGCTGGAAAATCTTCAAGACTTTTCAAGACAGAGAAATAATGAAATTCTTAATGTATATAAATTTTAAGCTAAAAAATGGTAGCTACAAATTGGAATTGGAAAGATAGGCTAGAAATTATATATAGGGATAAGTACATTTTGAAGTAAAGAAAGCAACATATGATGCTATTCACAATAAATCTTAGCAAAATGAGATAGAGGAAAAAAAAAACAAGAAATTGGGGCAGGATGAAAATATATGAAATTATCACCTTTTTTGTTTGTTGAGGAGAAAATTAGTGATAAACAAAAGGATGACTATGCACCAGCCAAGACTAAATTGAAGTTGGACAATTCGATTATATATTGGACCTGTTATAAATCTAATTCCAGAAATGCTTGATGCCTGGAAGTAGAAGAAAATTATATGAAAAGAAGGGATAATCTAGTGAAACAGTAGATTTTTGCAAAATGTTTAGAGGAAAAGTGAATACAGAATTCTGAATAGGAACATTTAATAAACTATTTACCTGCTAAAATCAAAAAGATATTAAAGGCAATATTGTTGTTGTTGCTGTTGTTATTATTTCAGTTGTGTACAATTCTTTGTGACTCCATTTGGGTGTTCCGGATTTTTTTCTCTTTTTTTCTCTATTGTCATTTCCTTTTCCAACTCATTTTACAGATGAAGAAATTGAGGCAAACAGTGTGACTTGTCCAGAATCCCACAAGTGTCTTAGGTCAGATTTCAACTCAGGAACATAAATGTTCCTGATTCCAGACTTAACATTCTACCCACCATGTCACCCAATTGCCACAAAACACAATGCCATAAGGGTAGTGTGGGAGAATAATAGAAAGGAAAATGGAAGAAAAAATGAGCGACAGAAAGCCCCCATGAAGAAAGAGAAGAACACATTTTATTGGTGAGATAAGGAAATAAGAGACAACATAACAACTCAGAGTTCAGAAAGAACTCAGAAGTCCAACCAGTCTTCAAGGGGTTTCTCCTGCATAAAATTTCTAAAACTTAATTATCTAGTTTTCATTTGAAGATTTCTGGTCTTAGACAACAATTTCTGGAAATAACTTTTTCATATTTGGATCGCTCTATTCATTAAGAAATTCTGCATTTTGCATCCAATTCCTCCTATTTGGATGGGGTTGGAGGAGAAAGAAACTATAACAAATCTAATTTCTTTCCCACATAATTGATCCTCAAATACCTGGAGTTACAAGCATTATTTTTATTAATTCAATCAATCAATCAATTAGTTAATTAGGGAATATTGCTAATTATATGATTGTTTCTACTCATTTTTTATTTATACAGAAAATAAGACCATAGCAAGATTATTAAAGTTTAAGCTATTTTATTATATTTTAGTTTTCTCTTAGTTGAGGGCTAGATTTCATGTTGTTCCCATATATGACTGCACTCTTTCATTTTTTTTTTTTTAAGAATGGATATAATGGAAAGAAAAAACACAAAAGTTATAGCTCTTAAAAAGTACACTTCAATAACTGTTAGAGATATTGCAGGAGCTATTGGAGTGGGAAAATCAAGCTTCAAGAATGATTTTAACCATAATGCAACAACATTAGTTATAAAGAAGTATGAAAACAAAAACAAAATAGAACCCCACAAATGCCAAGAAAAAATGAATTATTGATGCAAAACAGCCTAATTAATCATCAAAGAAAACAAGCAAAGACTTTTAGAAGGACTTGGCAGTTGGAAGAGATATTATTGATTCTTTTAGAGAGTATTAAAATCATCCTAGGGTTGGAAGATAAGTTTTTTGTTTTTGTTTTTGTTTTTGTTTTTGTTTTGTTTTGTTTTTTAAACTGTTAGATACTAATACAAAGGGGGAAAAAAGCTTGTTATATACAAACCAATGTAGAACTAAAGATTACAAAAGAGTAATTCTTTCTAACTAATTCTCTTTTAATTTAAAGTAATATTAAAACTATCGCAGAATTTTAGGTTTACTTGTGAAGTCTGGTTCATTTCATTAGACAGCTAGAGTGTGAGGAGTCACTTTTGTGGATAATGAATTGGTTGGCTTGTTTGAAAAGAATATTGTTGGGAAAGTGAAGTCCCTTAAATAAATAGTAACTGGTTATGCAAAGTAGTAAACCAAAGTATCAGTGATTTGAAGATGATGACATAATGATAAAATATGAACTTCATTTTTTTAAATGATAAGTGAATAAAATGCCTTATAAATGTTGATAAAGAAATTACCTTTGCCTCCAAAATACCCCCCCACCACACACACACACACACACACACACACACACACAAGTGCACACATGCACAGCAATTCAGCATTCATGAAGTTTGGGAGACAATGTAAATTTGCCACAATAGAGTTGGAACTAGAGCACAATGAAAGTAAATAGTAGATAGTATTAAATATGATTAATGGTCTTAACTAAGAACACAATGAATATGAGAGATCCCATGGAAGTCAGAAATTTCTGATTACATTCTGGATGTGGTTTACATGGGGAAAAGAATCATAGAAATAGGAAGCAGAAGGGAAACACTCATTAAAAACAGAGGTAAAAAAATTTGGGGTAATAATATTCTTAATAGTGGGCAACAACGAAAAAGGTAGAAAATGTGTCCTATTAAAGAGAGGAGTGGAGAAGATATTTTTAGTTTTTTCACTCAAATCTGACTTCTTGACCCCATTTGGGCTTTTCTTAGCAAAGATAATGGAGTAGTGTATATGACAAATTCATCAAAGACAGCTAAGTGATCCCTTACTTATCTCCTTACTAATTTTGAGAATCAATTTCCTATTAATCACTTCTCTCTTCCAAGAATAAGAAATTCTTACCACAGTTTCATTTCACATTCTCACTAATGGGATTTTTACTTGCTCTATAATGAATTAGAATTAAATTAAATAATAGTAACTATATCAAATGTGATAATTACTATAATCATACCATCATCCTTCTTGCTATTGATTTATTTTCCAGCAACATAATGAAAGTTATTCAATTCTCAAATGATGAATGACTTAAAACAACAATTCAGTCAACTGTTCAGATGACAATAATGGGGTAAGTATGGTTTTTCCTAGAAATATAAAACAAATCTTTTTTCATTTTGTTGCTGATTGCTTCAATGGATAACATCAGTAAGGATACATGTTAATTTTCTAATGAATTTTACGTGGGAGGTTAAGTGTTAGATTTAATGAGAAATTGTTGAATATATTTTCAATGGAGGGAAATGATTTAAGCCTATTTTCTTTTTGAAACACTTCATACTCTGTAGTTAAGGAATGATTGTATGGCAGTCTAAAAGGTCATTGATCCAGGTGAGAACTTGGTACAGAAATGGCCTAATCTCAAGAGGCTGCCCAGGTTATTGATGTATTAAATCATTCTATTTGACTTTTTAAATTGCTGCTCTATAGGTTTTGATAGTAAGTAATATTCAAGAAAGTATTTTTCTAGGTGTTTCAAAGTATACATAATCAATGATGTTCTCTCAGAACTGTTTGAGCCATGATATCATAGCTATCATGGATCATTGATATCATCAATGTGTTTAGATGAAAACAGTCAAATGATAATGTAAAAATACAGCTTTAGAAATCTAATAGTATGCTATTTATTAATTATTAATAGTAAATGCAAATAGTATGGCCCTTGACAAATTACTTAACATTTGTCTGACTCAATTTCTTCATCTATAAAATAGGGATAATAATAGTACCTTCTGTTGATATTGGTATAATGCTTTACACACCTTAAATTTTGTTACTGTTGTGCACAACATAGATACTTAGGCTTTTTATAAAAAATAGTTTGTATTTACTATGAGATGATTGCTCATAAAGAATCCAAACATATCTGTTATTCTTTGCATACAATACTACCAGGATATATTGTATCTGAGTGCCTCTCCCTCTGTGAATGGTTACACTGGGCTATCTTTTAAAACACACAAAAACACATACACACACATAAAGATTTTCACACACATATTCACTCATACACACACACACACACACACACACACACACACACAGATGTACATATTCCCATACATATCATTTATTTTTAGAATGCAAAATAGATACATTCCAATAGTAGGATTCTGCATCCATATATTTGGTTTAAATATAGATCCTATAAAACATATAGTATTAATTTTAAAAATTATGGACCCTATAATTTAGAAACTGTTTTCTTCTATTTGGTACAAAACCAAGGAGATATCATATTCAGAAACAGCCCACAGAGTATATCATTTGCTTGTATTTTAAGACTACCTAGGTAATGATGTGAAATGCTCAAATCATATGTAGGTCATAAATAGAAGGGACTTAATCATTTTGCCCTATGCTATAATTTTGCAGATGAGAAATCTGAAGGCCAAGTGAATAAAAGTAAGTTATATAAGATCACAAAACTGGTCATCTTCAGAGCTAAGATTTGTCTAAAGTTGATACTTTACCCACTACACCATCCTGCCATTTTGTTTTTATTGTTGTTATAGATCATTTTATACTATGTCCAAGTTTTTCATCTTTTCCATTAGTTTGCTCTGTTGCTGCTACTGCTATTAATTAGGAACTGGTGGGGAGGCAGAGGAAAGAAGAAAGAAAAAGAAGAAGGTACTAATTGTGTTGGGGAGGGACTGCTTCCTCACTGAATCTTCCTTTAGGAGGTTGCAACCCTATTGATACCTAAGTCTACATTCTGGGATCCTTATATATACAGACACCTTGAACACTGTCCCAGATTTAAGGCATTGTGTTGGATCACTATCAACTGAAGAATGTGTTAACTCTTACTAGATCAACTAAAGGATTAAATTCAAATCAAAAAGCATTCAATCAAACAGTTTAGCCAATAAAAAAGAGAAAATTCTCTCAAAATCGGGGCATAATCTTGGAATCACTATGCTATCAATGTGGGAAGGTGAAATACATACATAGGACATATGTGGCTAGAGAATGTGTCTGGAGGAATTTGTTCATAGAGAAAAACTAGTAACTGTAACATGACACAGACATTTATAAAATTCTGCTGATGTCATTACTCTGTTGAGTATTTTAATAGAGATATTGTTGCTCTCTTCCCCCATCTTCAGGTCATTAGCCATGATACAATTTCATTCTGTTGGAAAGAATCTGCCAGTCTTTATAATGCCAAGTAGTTCATTTTAACAGATCCCAGCCCTTTTACACAATTGGAAAAAGTCCTTAGACATCAAAATCTGTTTTTTGAACTCTCTTTCCCTTGATAACACTCAGAATCTTTTATTCTTATCCCTTTTCTGAATCATCCAAAATTCTGTTTAATTTCTCAGTCAATAAACCATCAAAAACCATTTATTATCTAGTATGTGCTAGGCAGTGTGTTAAGGATGCAAAGAAAGCAAAATGCAGTATCTGCACTCCACAAGCTCACAATCTAATAGGGAAACAAACAAATAGATACACAAATTATAAAAAGGATGAATAAGAAAAATTAACAGGGAAAAAGCATTGTAATTGAAAGGGACTTGGGAAAGCCCTCCTGTAGAAGGTGGGATTTCATCTGAGACTTGAAGGAAATCAGGGAAAACAGTAGATAGAGATGAGAAGGAAGATAATTTCAAGCATGAGTGATAGACAAAGAAAATGCTCAGAATCAAGAAATAGAATATTTTGTTTGTGGAAAAGTGAGGAAAAAAGCGATAGATAGATGCCACTGCATTGAAGATCACATAAGAGAGAGAAGTAAAAGCTATAAGAAGACTGAAAAGATAGGGGCAGGTGTATTATGAAGGTTTTTTAATGCCTGAGGATTTTTTAATTTGATCCTGAGATGTCAGGGAGATCCTAGATTTAATTTGGTAAAGACATGAAATGGGAGTTAAGCAGAGAGACAGGATAGGTAGATGTGAGGATAATCAGTATATTAGTGATAGAGCTACCTCAATTGGTGATCTCATCAGCTAGATTAGCTTTAATTATCATATCTATGATGATGATTCTCAAAACTACAGATTCAGTCTCTTTGCTGACTTCTCATATCCCATATCCACCTGCCTTTTCATATAACTATTTGAACTTAATTTCTCTGAATGTGAACTCATTATCCTTACCTCTAAATCTCCCCCTTTTCCAAATTTCCAATAGATACTGGAAAAATAGAGTATTGGACCTGGGATCAGGAAGATCCGAGTTCAAATCTGTCCTCAGACTATTAGTAGCTTTAGGAACAGTGTACCAATTACTGAAATTTTGTTTGCCTAAAATTTCTCATCTACAAAATAAACACAATACCACCTATTTCCTAGGTGTAAGAGCATAATGTAAAGCACTTACCACAGATCCTGGATACACAGAAAGGCTGTACAAACATTAAATTAAGGAACTATGCTTAAAGGGTTATAAAACTGTGCATACCCTTTGATCCAGCAGTTCTACTATTGGGTCTGTATCCCAAATAAATCATAAAGAATGGGAAAGGACCCACATGTGTAAAAGTGTTTGTGGCAGCTCTTTTTGTGGTGTCTAAGAATTGGGAAATTAGTTGGGGATGGATGAATAAGTAATAGAATATGAAAGTAATAAAATATATTTTTTCTATTAAAAATGATGAATAGGCTGATTTTAGAAAGGCCTAGAAAGATTTACATGAACTGATGCTGAATGAAACAAGTTAAACCAGGGATACAGTGCATACAGTAACAACGACATTGTGCTATGATCAACAATGCAAGACTTGGTTCTTCTCAGTGCTTCAGTAATCCAAGGCAATTCCAATAAACTTTGAATAGAAAATGTCATCTGCATCCAGAGAGAAACTATGGAGAATGAAAGTAAATCAAGATATGTTATGTTCATTTTTTTCTTTTTCTTCTATTTTCATTTTTTTAAATTAATGTACATGTGTAACCAGAAAAATGAAGAAAACAACAATAAAATAAAATGAATAAATAAGTAAATATTAAATTATTACTATTACAATCATCATCATTATTGTTTGAAGTAATATAGAAAGAGAAGAGAAGGGAAGAAGCCCAGTTATTGGACATGACCTGGATGAGGATTTAGCAAAGAAGCTTGAGAAGAAGCATAAAGATAAGTAGGAGGAAAACTAAGAGTAGTATTTGGAAATCCTAGAGAGAATATTAAAGAGCAGGTAGTGATCAAAAATGTCAAAGGATGCCGAGAAATCAAGAAGAATTGAGAAAAGGCCATTAGATTTTGCATTGGAACCTTTGGAGAGAGCAATTGTTATAGAATGATGCAGTTGAAAGGTGTATTGGAGGTTTTAAAAAAAGTGGAAAAGTGCAGTCATGTTTTGTAGAGAGCCTTCCCAAGGAGATCAGTCACAAAAGGCAGACAAAATAAAGGACAATGCAGAGTTGGTGGAAAGATCAAGTGAGGTTTTTTTTATTATTGTTTTTGTTTTTAGGATAGCAGAGACATAAGTATGCTTGTCAGAAGTTTGAAAGGAGCCAGTAAATAGGGAAAGATAGAAGATAAGTATTAGAATGGAGGAAATAGAGAGAATTACCTGCTAAAGAAGTTGTAATGAGATTGCTAGTACAAGCAATGGAGATTGCTTTGATAAGAAATAGATGAGCCAGGAGTGAAAAAGGGGATAATGGTCAAAAGAATCTTAGTGATATGAGATAAGGAAGAAGGAAGACAAGTGTTTTATTTGCAAATAGCTTCAATTTTCTGTAAAATATGATGCAAGATTCTCAAGCTAAGAAGATGGTGGGAGGGAGAATCATGTGAAATTGGAAAAGGAATGAAGAGGTTTGAAAAAGTCATTGTGGAGAATGGGATAGTGAGCTCTTAAGGGAATAATAGAAGGATTTTCTAGCTCCAGTCAAGACTGTGTAACATAATTTTTTTGGTGGAACCCAAGAGAATGTTTTTGGTTCAGTAGCACCTGTGTAGTGGTGAAAGCAATTGTTGTTGGAAGTGATCCAATGCTGAGGCTTAGTAAGGCATAGTTGGTGGAGTGGTAAAAGGATCAGGGATTCAAAAGAAGAAGACAGTGTAGAGATAATGTATTTTACCAGACAATCAAGATAGAGGAAAAAAGAGAGTGTATATATAGGGGTGATAATCTGAGAAAGAATTGAGGATTTGAATGACTGTAGGTTATGATGTGGATGAAGGCACATTGTTGTTTTTCCTTCATTCTCAAAGAGGACCATGACATCAAGGAGGTGATGCCATGACATGCGAGTGAATTGGATTTGAGTGAGGAAAAACTTTGCAAGGTCACCTGCCTCAACTAGCCATATGTGTCCAGGAGCCAGATATAGAACAAGGGGACTAGAAATGGCCCTGGATGAAAAGGGAGACCTTGGCTTTTTTAAACTAAGGTCTTCAATAGATCTCAGTTTGACTGAGGTCATATCTATTCAGTAATTAGGGCTAAGTAGCAATTGAGGCAAAGAATCTTCTCTTTCACCTGGTATAGAAAATCTAAATAAATAAATAAATGATTGAATCTGGGAGAAGACTCTCAGGTATTCTGGCCAAAGCAGAAATGACTGCTATTTACATTTAATTTGAGTCAATCAGGATCCAAGAAGTTGAAAGCTAAATAGATGTTGGCCATCTAAGGGGATTTCAGAGTTCTTAAATACAGGCAGTACATTTTTAAGTGATGACAAGACCAAGAATCTGTCTTTATGCGCGGCTAAAATAGAGTGGAGGAAGTGAATAGAATTAGAAACTGAATGATTTGGATGTCAATGAGATAAGTGCAGATATATAAGTTTTCCTTGGGGAAGAGAGTGTGATCCAGGAAAAAGGAAAGGGAATGTCCTGGAGATCTGCTGACAATAGCTACCAGGATTTCATTGGGTGAGGATGGACTTCAAACATAAAGAAATTACTGAATGATGATCATAGAGAGAGAAGCAAGAAGTGGTAATGGGAAGCAATTAAAATCGCAACTCCCTTGGTTCAACTAGTAAATGAGAAGAATGAGTAAAAATGCAATTAGTACTGGAAAGGATGGCCACAGAGACTGTGTGAGCAAGGGTATACAGGCCTTTGACATTACCAGAAGATGGACAGAGTGGAAGAGGAAAAGATTGGGGGAAAAGATGTAGCACCTGATCAGATTTGAGAAATCAATCATTAAGTAGAAAACACTTCTTCCCAAAGAAGAGTGGATGTCAGGCAGACAACAGCATAGCAGGAGATAGAAGTATAGCTCCCTTCTAATTTTCCCTTCTTCTTCATAGAGGTAACATGGAAAAGGAAATGAAAGGAGTATGATCAGATGGAAGGTCACTCCATTTACACTGGAGATTAGGTGAGTGGAGCAGGAGAAAATCCAATCTTACAACTTAGATAAGACTCCCACATGTGCAGATGGAAATTATACCTAGAATTTTTCCTCCTTTTCTCTTCCTTTGCATAACAGAAGAGGCAAGGCACATTTAGATGGAAAGTTGTGCTTTATCTCACTCCTATCATATCTCCTGAGTCCTATTCAATTCATCATGGGAACCCCATTTAGCAAAACTATAAAGAAGCTAGGAGTAACAGGGTTGAAGAAATACCTTGCAATCCCCACCATTCCTTTGTTTGCCATATGAATCAACTTGTGTGCTGCAGAGGGTAAAGCTGGAGACATTTGCCTGACAGTAATCCTGTACTTCCTACCTGTCCCCCACTTTTCCTCTCATAGTTATCTTATTAAATTATTTCTTTTCTGACACTTCTAGCTCTGTTTATTGGGCCCTTTAATGCAGTGGAGAACAAAGTCACTACAAATCAAATCTGGGGAATAAATAAAGCACTGAAATATACTTTATAAATTCAACATTACATCACATAATAAAGCAAAAATCTAACATTTAATATACTTTTGTTATATTAGGATATATTTGACAAAGTCAAGTTTGCTATAAGAATGTTGTGTTTTATTTCATTTTTATCCTACCAGCTCAGTAATCAGATCAAGATATGAAGTTAAGAAAGAAGACAAAATATTCCCAAGGATCTCACTAGATTTCCTATTCTCTTGACAATTCCCCCGGCCCTAATGGAAGGTGACAGTTCAGACCTGATTGTGTATGGACTAATGTCTGCCTTCAAGAAAGCCACATTAAAATGGAAAAGGTAGAAGTCATTTCTATTTTTCAGTATTCCTGAACACCTGTCTAGTCCTTTGAATGCCTTTTGTTCTTTGAAAGGAAAGATGAATGGGCATATATCACTTTGTGGCAGAGTTCTCCAGAAGCAATAATCAGCATCTATTCCGTTATCTCAAACTGTGCGTTTTATTTTAAAGGTCGTGGCTGTATAATTCTGACTTTTGCAAGCAGAAATATTTTTTCAAATGTGTAGCCTAATTTCATTGTTCGTGTTTAAATATTCATTTCACATTTGATGGGCCAGAGATTTGAAATTCAAATGGCTCCCTTTGCTTTTATTCTTAACAAAATGCCCTGTAAAAAAGAGCTGTAGTTCATCTTCAAAACATTAAAAATAAGATACACATTGTAATTCAATAACAATTAAAAGAGTGTAACCAACAAAAAGAATGTATTTTCAAGTATGTAAAAATGTATAGTCTACTCACATAGCTCAGGTAATTGTTCAAACACATATTTTAACATATATAATAAAATACTTCAATATGAATTCCACGCTCTAAATGTGCTACAAGGTAAATTCCATCAAAATATATAACTGAAGGCTAAGCCTGATACTTGGATCATTAGGTCAAAGAACAGTCGATTTTGTTCTGAGAGAAGACAATTCTCTGAAGGCATGTATTCAGTGAAAAAGAAAATGCCTACTCATCTTCCTCTTCGGTGTTTCAATAATTCAATCATTCTCTTATTTATTAAATATTTATAAAGTGCTTATTATTTGTCAAACACTGTGCTAAGTGCTAAGGATATGAAGAAATAAAAAAATAACAGTCTCTGATCTCAAAAGAATTTCTATTCTTCAGTGCATTTGTGATTTCAAAGATAAGAACATTCCCTAAAACAATGCATCTTTCAATCCTTCTATACCTGCTCATCCAGTCTGCTCTTTTCATGTCCTCTCATAAAACTCCTCCAGAATGTCCACTCAAAATGATAAGGGCCTTCTCATCATTCTCTTGATATTGTGTTAATACAATAGCATAACATACAAGTTACATATAATGCAGATTTTTCCATTAGTTAGTTCTCTATTCACTGTGCTCATTTTTTTAGTCATATATTTCTTTGATGACATTCTTTATCCCATGTTATTTCTTCTATATAATTTTTTATATGATGGGTGAATACTATTTAGTGAATACTATTCTTCAACTTTATTATAAACAAGACTATAAGCTCCAAGAGGGAAGAGACTCTAGCTTGATTATCTTCATTTTTTGCTCATTCTTTAGCACAGAATTTTGTATTGAGTGAATTATAAGAGATCAGGAAAATTATTGATAATTGTCTCTTCTTCAGAGACAAACAACATTTTACACATAGTGCATGCTCAATAAATGTTCATTGAATTCAACATATTAAATACTAATAATACCTTGTCTAGAGTCAAGCTACCTAACCTATATAGCTGATCACATTATTAGGCATCCTAAAGACACTACATTACCCCCTCCAAAAGAATTGCTTAACAAATGAGATTAATTTAATTGAAATAAGTTACTATGATAATTCTCTATGGCATTCTATAAAATTCAGCTCATTATTTTCCTGAATTTTTTTTATTTTATTTAATAATATTTAATAATAACTTTATATTGACAGAATCCATGCCAGGATAATTTTTTTTTTACAACATTATCCCTTGCACTTGTTTCTGTTCCTATTTTTCCCTTCCCTCCCTCCACTCCCTCCCCTAGATGGCAAGCAGTCCTATCTATGTTAGATATGTTGCAGTATATCCTAGATACAGTATATGTTTGCAGAACCGAACAGTTCTCTTGTTGCACAGGGAGAATTGGATTCAGAAGGTAAAAATAACCCGGGAAGAAAAACAAAAATGCAAATAGTTCACATTCATTTCCCAGTGTTCTTTCTTTGGGTGTAGCTGCTTCTGTCCATCATTTATCAATTTAAACTCAGGTCTCTTTGTCAAAGAAATCCACTTCCATCAGAATACATCCTCATTCAATATCGTTGTCGAAGTGTATAATGATCTCCTGGTTCAGCTCATTTCACTTAGCATCAGTTCATGTAAGTCTCTCCAAGCCTCTCTGTATTCATCCTGCTGGTCATTTCTTACAGAAAAATAATATTCCATAACATTCATATACCACAATTTACCCAGCCATTCTCCAATTGATGGGCATCTATTCAATTTCCAGTTTCTAGCCACTACAAACAGGGCTGCCACAAACATTTTGGCACATACAGGATCCTTTCCCTTCTTTAGTATCTCTTTGGGGTATAAGCCCAGTAGTAGCACTGCTGGATCAAAGGGTATGCACAGTTTGATAACTTTTTGGGCATAATTCCAGTATTTTCCTGAACTGATTGGTCATTTGAAGGCATGATTAATACATTAACCCCTCCTAGATTGCTCCAGATATAATCTATATTATTTAAATATTGTACATTAAGTGCAGATGGTATCCAAGGGCCCAAATGCCAGCTAATAGCTGCAGCAGGAAGTACACTTAGCAAATTTCATAAACTAAACTTCTGTTCACAGCTCAATTCTAATGGTAATTGACTATTTGCTAGTTAAGAGGTTTTGCCCAATTATATAGTCCTTATATGAGTGAAATAGGGTTTGAAATTCACAAGTATGCTTAAATTTCACAACAGGGAGCCCAGTTGGTAGTGTTTCACAATGTTAATCCCTCTAATCCAGGTATTACTTAATAATGAGTATTCAATAAACATGGCACTAAAGAAATAACAAAGGATTTGCCTATTTCATTTTCATTCTGAAACCTGTGATTTGGCCATAATGAGGAAGCTGAGAAATAATTATATGCTACTACTTATAATGGGTTTTTTCTAAATATAAAAGGTATTTTTCCTATTATTAAAATGTTATAGCATATTTAGTTTATTACAAAACATAATTACATAGGACAAGAAAAAACATTTGAAATAATTAGTATATAGCTTTGAAAAGCTAGATAGTTTTAGAATTCTTAGAAAATGCTGTATATATATATGTAATTGAAACAAGGCCAATAAAACATCCCTATTTTCCATCACTAATGTTTTAATACTTTGAATTGCTCAGCTGAAGTATAGATTAGTTGAGGGTGCACCAAAAAATTGTCATTTTATGTGCAATTGAAAAAATGATATTTCTTGTGTTTTAAGCATGAATTTAAAATGGATAAATTTCTGTCTTTAGCAAATGCTATTGATGTTTGCTGGAAGAAAAAAGAATTGGATAGAAAATACCAACAGCATTATCTCTTTATATATTTAAAGATCACTCTTCTATATACAATTTCTACATTTTGATGTTAGAGGAAATGGGTTCAAATCCTTCTTCTACCACTATGACAAATTATCACATTGTCAAATTACCTCTCTAAGCTTCAGTTTATTTATTTGTAAAATATGGAGGCTGAATTAAATGATTTTCAAGGTATCTTCTGGCTCAAAACATTATGATTCTATATTTAAAGAAAACACATATAGTCTCACACTAACACAAAGATATTTGCTTTCCTGTAATTTTTGCAATAACCTAACTACACTTTAAAGTTTCTTCAGTCTGTATGTGTAATTAGACAACCTTTTACTATTCCTTCTAGTTTTTGAGTCTATGAATTTTGCTTTTGTGAAATTTTCTTTTTCTTTGATGTTAATGACCATTCACTTTTTATAGCACTTTATAGTTTATGAAGCATTTTTTTTTTACTATAACCATGTAATAAAGTGAAAGCATGCTGTCATCCTACTCCATATCCCACCCCACCCTTTTCTCTTTAAACTTTAAACTCTCCATCTTCTCATCCCTCCCATGTTTCTTAGAATCCTAACTAAAACACTTCAATCATAGAGAACAAAACCAACCAAAGAAAAACATCCCTATTTATGTTATCTACATTCAATGCCTTCATTTTACTATTATTTATCTTCTGAACGTTCTGATATATAATCTCATCATTCAATTGAAACTATTCTTTCAAAAGCTATGAATGATCACATAGTGCTTTTTCTTGTTGACGTCTTGTCAGCAGTTCACAGTTTACTATCTTTTCTTCTTTCTGGCTTTTTTGTGCAACTTCTCTCTTAGTTTTCCTGTTATCCATATGATGACTCCTTCTTTAGCGTCATTAGCTAGATCTTCATCTGTGTCTTACCTTATTTCTATGGGTGTGCTCTATGCTTCTGTCCTGAATTCTCTTTCTCTAAACTTTCACATGGTCATCTCATCAGCTACCATAGACTCATTTAATCTCTACATAGATGTCTTTTAGATCTGTATATCCAGCTCTATTTTGAAATTCTTTGTCTCAATTGCTACTTGGCCTTAATCATTGAATGGGTGCAGTCTCAGTCAAACTGAGACCTACAGAAAACCTTAGCTTAAAAAAGCCCAGGTCTTCCATTGCATCCAGAGATATTTCCAGTCATCCTGATCTACTGGCCACTGGACCTAGAAAGTTCTGGAGGGAAAAGTGAAGCAGGTGACCTTGCATAGCCCTCCCTCACTTAAATCCAAATCACTTGCATGTCATGGAATCACCTACCTGATGTCATGGTCCTCTTCAAGAAGTAATTAAAATTCTGAAAAAATGCATCACCTCCCTTTCCAATATCTCCTAGCTTGACTGACCCTGATAGAGCTGTCTTCTCTAATATTACCTTGTATCTATCTGTACATACCATGAATGATGGGTTCTTGGATAAGAACAGAAGCTGTTGGACAAGAGCTGGGAAGAATGTATTTTCCTAAAGATAAGCTCTTATGATTAAAAAGAATATTAACTAATAAAAGAGAGAAAGGTAGAAGAGTGTACACATAGGATTATTAAACCAAACAGTGAAATGAAATACACATGACATGGGAAGAATAATAGTAGGGGTCTTCAATAAAAACAAATCCCAAACAGGAGTTTTTGATGTGAAAATCAGAACAATAACAATGCTTAAGGAGTCAGATAGCTATACTCTAAAGTGGATGAGTATAAGTGAGAAAAACAATGAACTAGAGAACTTATTTCATCCAGACCTTGGCTTTTAAGGGTCACAAGAAGATTCAAAGCATCACAGATTTAGAGCTAAAAGAAAGCTTAGAGATGGCTAGGTATAATAGAGAACAAAGTATTATACTTGAGTCTGGAAAAGATGAGTTAATATACTGCCTCAATAACTAACTAGCTTTGTGAACCTGGGTGGTCACAATTTCTCTTAGTCTCAGTTTTTCTCACTTATAAAATGAGGATAATAATAATGTGTACCTAAAAGGAGTTTTGCCAAAATTGAGATAAAATATAAGATGCTTTGTAAATTTCAAGTGATATATAAATTCTGACTATTGTTATTAGCAATCATTTAGCCTTAACTGTCCATAATGTGAAAATGAAACCCTGAAAGGTTGTCTTATTAAAGAGAATAATGATTTTCTTTTTCTACATATTCTTTCTTAGTAGTTTCATCTACTTTTATTTCTTGAATCATCATCTCTATGCAGATTTTTATTTCCAAATCTAACTTCTCCATATGAGTACAAAGCCTGCATCTTCAAATATCTTCTGGACATCTTCACTTGGTCTTGCTAATATACCTCTAACTAGACACATTCATAATTGACCTCATTATCTACTCTCCAAAAGTCTGTCATTTCTCCTGATATTTACTTTTTTTGTTGTTACTTTCATTTTCCCAGGCACCCAAGTTTTAAAATCTTTGAATCACTCTTATTCCTTACTACTCACTTGTTCACATTTAAATATTTGACAAGATCTGTTTCGTGTCCTTCCAAAATCTCTCTCAAACATACTCCTTCATTTTCCCATTTCAAATTCCATGACAGAACTTCAGATCTATATTTCCTCCTATTAAATTTCCTCCTAAAAAAGCTATTAAAATAGTTTAAGTGAGAAATATTTTAATAGTCTTCTAAAGAATATGCTTGATTTTCTCTCTCCAATACATTCTTCAGCTGTTGTCAAGATAATCTTTCTAACACACACATTTGAGCTTATTACTGTTTTGTTTAAAAATAACCACACACAACCTTTTGGGCTTATGATAAGATGATGAAAAAAGAAAAAGTTTAAAAGTTGCCAACAACAACAGCAGTAGCAGCAGTGGTACAGTGGATAGTGCACCAGCACTGAAGTCAGGAGGACCTGAGTTCAAATCTCATCTCAGACACTTAACACTTCCTAGCTGAGTGATACTGGGCAAGTTACTTAACCTCTATTGCCTCAGCAAAAAAAGAAAGAAAGAAAGAAAGGAAAAAAGAAAGAAAGAAAGAAAGAAAGAAAGAAAGAAAGAAAGAAAGAAAGAAAGAAAGAAAGAAAGAAAGAAAGAAAGAAAGAAAGAAAGAAAGAAAGAAAAGAAATCAATAGCCAAACAGATTTTGAGTAGTTTGCAGAGGAATAACTAAAGTGGAAATCCCAAACTAAAGAGAAGCCTACAACTCTGCCACTCTGAGCCAACAGAGCTTTCCAGATGGCTGACATAAGTAGAGTCCAGAAGCATTCGAGTGTTGCTCAACCATTATGGTGTAGGCAGCAACTCTCAAGACACAATTGGAGAACATCTACAAGTACTGAATCAGAGAAAAGCGCAGCTTGGGCACAAATTCAACTAGAATTCCTGGAAGATATGAAGCAGCATTTCCCCCCAAAAAAATTTAAAATATTTTTATAAATGGAATGATAGAAGTTGAAAAAAATAAGGGGAAAAATTAGAACTATGCAAAAATGACTTGGAAAGGGAATTGTCAGCTTAGCACATGAGATAGAAAACTTTGCCCAAGCAACAAACTCCCTGAAAACTAGAATGGACCAAATAGAATCTAATGACTTCATGAGGCAATAAAATATTAAAAACTACGCCAAAGGGCTGAAAGAAAAACAGAACAGAATATGAGATATTTCATAGCAGAAACAACTGATTTGGAAAAGAGATGAAGAAAAAATAAAATAATTAAATTATTTGGACACCATGATAAGAAATATAGCATAGAAATCCTATTTCAAGAAATCTTAAAAAAAAAAATCTAAATCTTTTAGAATCAGAAGGCAAAGAGGAAATAAAAATATTTATCAGTCACATCCTGGAAGAAATTCCAAAAAGAAAACTTCCAGAACTCAGCCAAAATCCAGAGCTTCCAGGTCAAGGAAAATATTTCAAGCAACTAAAATGAAATAGTTCAAATATTAAGGAGCTCACAATCAGGCTCACACATGATTTTGTAGCCATTACTATAAAAGAATGGAGAACTATTATTATATATATCATATTAAAGAAGAAAACGGCTATGAACTTTCAGCTAAGATTTGAAAATATAATCCTACAGGAAGAAAAACAAAAGAAAACAACAAAAAAATCAACCTAGGAAAAAACAATGGGGAAAGTTTGAAGTAAAAACAGAGAAATGAAGGAAAAGTAGTAAATATGGATAAACTAAAAAGACCAAAGAATTATAAACTTTTTTATATTCAAATGCAGGAAGTGATATATTTATTTTCTCTGATCCCTTCATCATCAGAAGAAATTCAATCAGACTAAACTTGGGAGAGGTTCTGTTATGTAATGGGCTGAAGCTCAAGTTGATGCATTGAGGTCCCAAGAACATGAGGCTAAATAGTAATTGGACCATACTTTATTAATATAGATGCTTGGAGAAAGAATGGCCCTCTCCCACTTTTTGTGTAATTCCTGATGTGTTGTATAGGAAATGAATAGGGACGATTTTGGTGGATGGAGGCAGAGGGGTAGGAAGAGAGGTGGAGAGAGACTGCTGGCTGGGTTTGTGTGGCAGCTGTTCACACTGTGATCGCCACCCCCTTCACCACCACAAAGAATAAAGATCGAAGATTTTCCCTTAACCTGAATTCCTGACTCCAGCTGATTTTAAAATATGTGGTCATCACACTGTTAAGTCTTACTGATATTTTTTTTTTAAAATGGGGAAAAAAGAAGAATATATTGGAGGAAGGAGGAAGGAAGAAAAAAGAAGACTGGAGAAAATTATTTCATGTATTCAAGGCACACAATAGACATATGCAAATACAGGGAAGATTTTTAAGAAGACAGGACTATCTGAAGGGCACACATACAAAGAAAGAGTGGCAGAAAGAGTGATTTATTCATGAAACTTATTCTTATCTGAATTGGGAAAAAATATAAAAAATCCACAGTTAACTATAGAAATTCATTTCCATCAACAATGAAATAGAAGGAATGAGGGCAAGAGAAAATTTGAAGGGGATAGATTAAGAAAGGGAATAGTCTAAATAACAATTCAAAGGATGCACAGATATATTTAAAGTGACAAAGATGGGAATCTGAGAGGGTGCCCATAAATTGGGGAATGGATGTAGAAGTCATGGTATCTAAAAGTGATGGAATGCTATTGTGCTAAACTCATCAACATAATTACTCACCAGAATTCCAAAAGGCTAATGATGAAAGATGCTGCCTACTTCTTTATTGAAAGTTGAAAGCCTCAGAATTCTGGAGGAGACATTTTTATTTTCATTGACTGCACATATTTATAATGGTGTTTTTTTTTTTTTCCTTGTGCTTTCAATTGGAATGGGTTGGAGTGAGATTAAGTGATTTGAATAGGATCATAAAGTCACTGTGTCTATCTATTGCTCTTCAGATTGTAGAGTGAAGAGCATAAAATTTCAGAAGACCACCCTCTGTGATTTTAAGACAGAATCAAGATTCAAGTTCTGTACATACTATCTTGCTCCAAGATGATATAGATGATGATGATATAGATGATTTTTTATAGTTCACTTACAAATATTTTCCAGGCATATACATAGGCTCAAGGTGAATGATTATTTGTGATATTTCTTCCTGAAGCTTTGTGTTATCTGTTTACTTTCCTGCATTTTTTTAATATTGGAAGTTTTTAAAAAGTTCATTGGATCTTCCATTAGTGGGAAGTTACATTCTTATCATTTGTGTCTTGAAGAACTTTGAGTAGATGAATAAATGTACAAATATCACAATGTAGTCATAATGCAATCACTCTCATGACAGAGCAATTGTCACTCTTCCATGGATTCTTCAGCTTACCTTTCAGCAGATTCCAGAATCCTAAAAGTGCATTGCCTAACCATTAATAATCATGCATTCTAAAATCTGACTGCAAGTCATATGTCTCTGACCGCCAAAGTTTAACAAGCATCTCTGCTATGTCAGAATTATGCCCTGTTCTCAGCAGAATCAGATATAATGAAGTTGCTCGTTAAAAATAATGAGATGCCTTTGTAATGAGTCCTGATCTATAGCTTCTGTCTGAAAAAAAAATCTTCCTTTCAATTGAAAAATAATTAGATTCAATTGAGGTCCCTAAGTTGGGATATAAAAGGTAACTGCAAAATCATGCTAAATTATGTAAACTGAACACTTTGAGAATAATCTTTGCAAAATAGCAGATTGGCTATGAAACAATGATTTATTTGATGGTGAAATGTACCTGCTGCTGAAGAGCAAGTTGAAATCAAAGAACTACTCATGGGGCCATTATTTTTTTTCCATTAGTAATCCTAAACCACTTGCTCCTAAATCTTTATTTTGAATGAAAAATTGAGAATAAAGGCAGAAATCACTAAAGTACTGACCATCTTATTTGCAGACCACAGGATTCTTTGCACTCCTGAAAGATCCAAATCCACATTTCTTTCCTTAAATGTTTCACACTGAAAATGGTCCATGTCCACCTTGCTGAGATCAGAAAAAAATTTAATAATTGTTTTAAACACTTCAAGTAATTCTAGGTGCCAGTGGTTTATAGAAATAGTAAATTTTCAAGTTTTTAACCAATTTTTCTATGACAAGCTTTGAAGTAAGCATTTGCTTCTTTGTATGAGGCCCTCAATTCTATCTTATTTTTTTTAATAGTGTTTCATTTTTCCAAATATATAGAAAGATAGTTTTCAACATTCACCTTTATAAAACCTTGTATTCCAAATTTATCTCCCTCCCTTACCCCTCCCCAAGACAGCAAGCAATCCAATATAGATTAAATATGTACAATTCTTCTAAATAAATTTTCACACTTGTCATATTGTACAAGAAAAATCAGATCAAAAGGGAAAAGCCATGAGAGAGGAAAAAAAAAACTACAAGTAACAAACCACCACCATAACAACAAGGTGAAAATACTATGCTTTGATTCACATAGCTCTTTTTCTGGATGTGAATGGCACTTTCCATCCCAAGTTTATTGTAAATGAGGCCTTCACTTTTAAAAAGCCTAAAAGAGCATAGCTTGAAATAACAGTCCCTTAATTCCATACCCCCTTTTAAGACTGGAAGTGAAACTTTAAAGGAGAGATAGTTAAAAGAAAGGAGGTAGTTAGGAGAAGTAGTGAGAGGTCAGATGATCTTTATATTCCCAAAGGGGAAAACCTTAAGTACCAGTTGAAATAGATTTGTCTTTGTGTTGTCTGAGAGAAAATAGGAGAGAATTTACAGTACTACCTCAGTTCTGAGACATTTTTCTAAAAATCTGATCACTTTCTCTCTTTCTTCTACCTCCCCTTCTCTCTCTGTAGATCAGATGTTGTAATTTGATTTACATAGGGAGTTTGACGCAAAGAACCTTTCTCTGTTAATACAGATTGGCATATGCTCTGAAATTTATAATTGTAGAGAGCTGCTTGGAGGACTAAGAGCTCACTTGGCTTTTCTAGGGCCATACTAATAAGTATGTGTCAAAGGTGGAAATTGACCACAGACTTTCCTGACCCTAGAGCCAGTTTTATATTCATTATAGAATATCATCTTTAATTTATATATGAAAAAAACTGAACTATGGAAAGTGTGACTTGCTCAAAGAAACATAGCTATCTAGAAATAGTCAGGATTAAAAGTAATGTTTAGTTGGTTTATATTAATGATTGTTTACTAAGTATCTGGCAAAAGGAGACCTGAAATTAAAATTTTACTGTGGATGAAAAGCATTTTGCTGTGATAGAAAAAGACTTTGTCCAAAGTTAGATGTGGCTTCCTTTTACATCCAATAACAAATACAACATCCTCTATTTGGTTCTCAAAGCCCTTCATCATCTAATCACTTTCTACACTTCTAGTCAATCTCTTTCCAACTTATTCTCTTATCCTCTGTATGTACTCTGGAATTCAATGACACTGACTCCTTGATAGTCCTTACTCAAGATATGCTATCTGCCAACAAAATATTTTCTCTGGCTGGTCCTCATACTAGGATTAACTCCATTATCTTTTCCTCATAGTTTCCTTGGCTTTCTTTTAAGTATCAATTAGTCATTCCTTCTCCAAGAATCTTTTCTCAGTTCTCTTTAATTCCAGGTCCTTCCTTTTTAGATTATATTCAAGTTTATCCTGTATGTATCTTGTTTGTATATATGCTGCAAATTTTCTTCTCCATTAGACAATATGCTCCTCAAGTGCCAGGATTAGTATTATTATTTTTGTCTTTCTTTACGTCCTCAGCTCTTACCACAGAACCTGGCATATGGTAGGTGTTCAATATATTATAATATATCTGCTATATATAATATGTGTACATACACATACCTATATATAAATACTTACATATATATTTATGTGTATATATATTATTTATATCTTAGATACATGCTACATTTATAATAGATGCTGATTGATGTGTTCAAGCTTATATACATAAGTGACTATATAACAAATTCACTCATATTTCATTAATCTAGTCAACTTTAGAGGAGTACATGCTGGTTTTCATTGATCGAAGGAGTTTACTGGCAGAGAACTATCTATATCAATGAAATCAGGGGTCCAGACTCCCCCTCCAAAAAAGGATTCAACAAGTTTATAATTGAGAATTGAATATGACAAGAATCATAGACCTTAGAAATAGAAGAAATATAGTAATGTTAATTAACATCTAATAGTACTTACTATGTACCAGAAATTGAGCTAAATGCTTTACAAGTATTGTCTCATTTGATCCTTATAACAACCCTGGGAAATAGGTGCTATTACTACCTCCTTTTACAGCTAAGGAAACCGGAGCAAGTGGAAGTTAAATAATTTGCCCAGGGTCACACAGCTAGCTAAATGTCTGAGTTTAGGTTTAAATTCAGCTTTTTTTTTCACTCCCTAGTAGGTATTCTACCTAATTCCACCTGTAATGCCAGAGAAACTGAGGTGAGATAGAGATTAGAGAATTTTTAATATTTTATTTGAAAGGGAGAGATTCACTGGGACCAAATGGATTTATGGTTTGGTCCCAGAGCTGAATGAGACTATCTTCTCCAAGAATCCAGCAAATAATGTGAGTTCTCAATGACATATATGTGTATATATATGTATTCATGGCTTAGATACAGGGATATACTGAGGCAGGGGCAGAGTCAGAGCACTGAGAGTGGGAACACTGGACTAACAACACAATTCTGACAGGGTGAGGGGAGGCATGGGGGACATCTGATAAATTGGGATTACAGAATGGGGAGAGGCACCCAACATTCTGATGATGTCTAAGATAAAAAGTCTTTCTCCTTATCTGGATCATCATGATTAGGAGGAAGGGGTGATGTTGCAGAACAATTAGGAACTAAAGCAGAACAATTCAGGGAAACTGAGGCAAGACAATTAGGGAAACTGAGTCAGGACAATAAAGGGGAACTGTGGCACAACATACCTAACTATCAAGAGTAAGCATATGATTATGATTCCCATTTTAGAGATGAAGTAATTGAGATCCAGAGAATAAATGATTTTCTCAATATCCAGTAAATAGGGTAGAACATGGAATTAACTAGATCCCAAATCTCCAAAATGAGTAGAATTTAGAAAGTTACATATTCTAAAGTTCCAAAGAGTCTTTTCTTTTTTTCCTCTTTTTCCCCTCAAATACATTCTTACATGACCTTGCTTGTGATATAATCCCAACACTCCAACTGTGTTTACTTCCTAAACATATTCCCTTTGTCACTTTAAGTTAGAATAAAATATGTGAGGACCTACCACTTTATCCAATTACTACAGCAAATGCTGAGGTTCCTGTCTCCTACAATATGAATCTGAAATGAGTTCAGTTTTAAGTTGATTCCTGTTCTCATGGATTTGAAGGATTTGGCTCAGACCTTTGGTTCTTTTTCAAGATGTGTATTTAAAAATGTGTGTCTTTAAATAAATCATTCTCTTCTAATTTAAGTTCTTTTAAAACACTTAGATAGATAAGGACTCTAGCACTAGAAAACAATTTAGAGATTATCTGGTCCTTATTTTCTAGTTGAAGAGTCTAAGACCTAGAGGGAGGAAAATTACCCGTTCAGTCAGAAAATAAGCAAGGCTCAAAGATTCTACTTCCTTTCCCCCTCCTTGTGTCATAACATCCTCTCAACTCAGGCTCAATCTAAAAATACATTACAACAAAAGCAATGACAATTGAATCTAACACCCAATAGGCAGAGTCCCAGCATCCTAAGGAAGAATAAAAGACAAGATTAATGACAACTGTTATGTTTCAGAATAATGATTCTCCTCATTGAGATGGTAGTAGGTTTGAAGACATGGAAGAATATAGCATGGTAAAATGAAAGAAGTACAATGAAAAGAGATTTGGAATTCAGAAGTTGTGTTCAAATCCTGATTCGACCACTTACCCATCCCTGTCTTCTTGAAAAGACATCTCTCTGGGGTTCAGTTTCCTTTTTACATAAAGACATTGGATTAAATGATCTATATGTTTTCTCTGCTTAATGCATGTCCTGGCATACAGTGGGTGCTTAATAAATGCTTGTGTATTAATTGGTAGAGTGATTCTAGCTTGAAATCCCAAAGCCACCTGAATGAATGGATCATATTCAGTGCTGACATTTGTCTTTATAGTCCCTTCTTTCACCTCCAAATAAAACCTTGAGTCTTTGAGAGAATAGTTGTCTCTTGCATCTCCTAAGGGGTTAAGGTTCTGCTTAATGCTTAAATGGGAGGAATAGATCAGGGAAGAGCATAGTTTGGGAAAATGTACTTGGCATTTATAGAGCATAATACTTGACAGGCTCCATCAATTAGACATTCAATATAACATACTGTCAGAGAGGTGTTTTGCAAATAAAAGTCAAGCAGGCTAAGAAAGCAGAAATATGTGCTGGGGAATGAGGTTATGTGATTAAGTATAGCAGGCTCACATACCAGTCAGTTCATATCTATCACCATAATCTCCAAGCAAATAAAAAAAATAAAAATATTAATTTTATTCTGATTATTTGGGGAAATTAATGTTTTCCCCAAAGGATGAAATCATTTAACACAATGTTGAATGTACCTTGAGTGCTTAATTATTGCTTGCTGATTGACTGAATGACTAACTTTTAAAGTCTTAGATTGTCATGGTGTCTTGTTCCTCTTGACTGCACAATGATTTCTTGACACTAGCCCTGATAGAAGCGAGGACTTCCAGCACTTTCATCCAATCTAATTGACCGGGGTGAACCCTGAAGGGTGGGTCTCTGTCAGGAGAGTTTCAAGGCTCATCTGCATAGCTTCCCCAAAAACCTCCATCATAATCATAGGGGAATTTCTGTTTTTTACACAGTCAACATAAAATGGAATAAAAATTAAAATAAAGATTTGTTAATCATATGGGCATTTCTTATGTATATGTAGGTATAGAATGTCGAGATAAAAACACTGTTGTTTGGGGGGTGAAATAGAAAAGAAATTGGGAAGATCATGTTAAAGTGGAGGAGAATGGCAACAAATAGAGGAATAATTAACAATATTTAAAATGTCGAATGTCGATAGTGCTCTCCCTCTTCACTTCAGTTTTTTAGAATCATTAACTTTCCTCAAGAACTCAACAAGATCTTTAAACAAGATGTATTGCAGACCAGTCTATTTCTACCCCCACTTAATATGGATAGCTAGGTGACACCATAGGGCATAAAGTGCTGAGTCTGGAGTCAGGAAGACTCATTTTCCTGAGTTCAGATTTGGTTTCACACACTTATTGTCTAACTGTGTGAAGTGGGGCAAGTCATTTAACTCTATTTTCTTTAGTTTCCTCATCTGTAAAATAAGCTGGAGAAGGAAATGGCAAATCACTCCAGTATCTTTGCCAAGAAAACCCCAAATAACTTACTAAGAGTCAGACAGGATTGAAAAAAGATTGAACAACATAATTTATGTACATGTTATTTCTCCATTATAATGTAACATTCTTGAAGACAAAAAGAAATTGTTTTTTCTTTGTATCCCCTGTGCTTAGCAAATAGTAAGCTCTTAATAAATGTTTATTGACTAAATGGAATACCAATTTGGCCACAATGGGAAAGTATCTAAAGTTTGAAAGGGTAATTTAGAAAATGATAAAATAACCAACTTTCACTTGAATTATCCCAAAATTTGTTGGAATGTTTTATTTCCTCAGGATCAAAGAGAACAAACTATGGTTTAGTATGATGGCAAAAGTGCTTGCTTTAGAATCCAAGAACTTATGTTTGAAATTGATCTATGCTATTTACTGTCTATCTATACTGATGCTTCTTTAACTGTGGATCACAACCTTATATAGAGTTGCATAACTGAATGTGGGGATTGTGAAAAAGGTTTGTGAATGCTCTGCATCCTTCAGTATCAAATCCCACCAAGAATTATTTCTTTTATTTAAAAATAAATAAACACATTCATTTCATTGACATACAAATCTGATTTTGTCTTTAATAAATGATAAAATTATATGTATATCAAAGAATTGTTTTAAAATAAATTTCTTTATGATTTATTATCAGTAAATGTTTGATTTGTGTAACTATTTTACATACCTATATATCTGGGCTTTCACTTAAATTTCTTGAGTAAAAAAGGGTTATAAATGGAAAAATTTAAGAAGTTTGATCTATATAATCAAAGACAAGTCCATTCTCCTCTCTGAGTCTGAGTTTCTTCATCTATAAAATGAGGAAATGCCCTAAATGACTTCTAAGTTTTTTCGTTTTTTTTAAATCACTTTAGATTTATGATCCTCTGATTAGTAGTCATGTTTGGATGTTTGTCAATACATTAAGATGCGTTTATTAATTGACTACTATGTGACAGATCTGCATAGGTACTAGGGATACAAATACAATGAGAAGAGTTTATATCCTAATAGAAAAGAGAATTATGATATATGTATGTATATATCTATGCATACATAGAGGCATATATATATATACATATATTCACACTGACATACATATGTGTATATGTTTATGTATCCAGATATTGTTGTTGTTCAGTCATGTCAGAGTGTTCACGATCCCATGGACCATATTGTCCATGTTTTGTATTTTTGTTTGTTTGTTTGGCAGACACTGGAGTAGTTTGCCATTTCTTTCTCCAGTGAATTAAGGCAAACAGAATTTAAGTGACTTGCCCAGAGTTATATAACTAGTAAGTGTCTGACACTAGATTTGAACTCAAATTTTCCTTACTCCAGCATTCTACTCACTGAACCACTATGATACACACACAGAGAAATATATGATGTGTACATGTATATGAATGTATTTATAACATATAGGTATATGCATATATATACAGTAAATCTAAGCATATATATCAGACAAATTATAAAGAGAATAAAATACAAAATAGTTAAATGAAAATTTGTTTGAGAGAGGGGGCACTAATTAGCCCTTGGAGGGGAATCAAGGAAGATTTCCTGTAGAAGTTGGTTGTTGAGCTGTCTTGAAAGGTATATGAGACAAAGGTGAGATGTTGTACATTTCAGGGAGAAAGACAGCCAGCAGAACGTCACCTTGAATTTTTGTGTGAGTACAAAGAAAACACCCAGGATTAAAGGGTATGACCTAGATGATGAACCAGAAAAGAGACTGAGAAAGATCAATTAAACAAATGGGAGGAAGACCAAAAGAATAGTGTCAGGAAAGCCCAGAGAAGAGACTATCTCAGGACAAAGTGATCAATAGTGTCAAATTCAACAAATAGGTAGAGAAAAAATTTCACTGGGGAAAAAAATAGATAATCAGATTTGGCAATTAAGACAACATAGAGGGAAAAGTTCCCACATGTGCAAAAACGTTTGTAGTAGTCCTTTTTTGATGTGGCAAAGAATTGTAAAATGAGTGAATGCCTGTTAATTGGGAAATGGTCAACTTATGGTATATGAAAGTAAAAGAATATTATTGTTCTATGAAAATGCTAAACAGGGTGATTTTTAAAAGCCTGGAAAGATTTATATGAACTGATATTATGTGAAACAAGCAGAACCAGGAAAACATTGTACCTAGCAACCACAAGATTGTGTGGTGATCAATTATAATAAATTTCTTTCTTCTCACAATTCAGTGATTCAAGACAATTCTAATAAACTTTGAATGGAAAATGCTATCTGCATCCAGAGAGAGAACTATGGATGTTGAATGTGAATCAACACATTCTGTTTTCATGTTTTTCTTCTTTTTTTCATGATTTTTCCTTTTCCTTTCTAATTTTTCTTTCCCACTATATCTCATGTAGAACTATGTAAAAAAATGAATGTACATGTTCAATCTTAAAAAAAAGAAAAATAAAACTTCTTATAAAAAGACAACATTGTCATTGTCAGAGATGTGAGCTAAGCACAAAAAAGCATTAGGGAAGAGAATCTTTGCAGAAACTGTCTAAGATCAAGATCAAAATCAATAGATGAAATTCAAGATTGGGACCTAGAACTAAGATGCCAAAAATGAATTTAGGATAAAATAAAGCTCTAGGATATAGCTAAAGTTGAATAAGTGGATGGAGTTTTGAATGCACTAAGGTAAGAATCTAAAGCAAGACTCACAGTTCAATACAAAAACCAAACTAATAAAACGGGTTCAGGGGTATATCAATAATTTCCTTTCCCCTTATTGGCCCAAGGTTCATAGTTTCAGCCAGATGCTCCCTGAGACCCAAAAGTTAAAACCAGGATTGGAAAACTTGCCCAGGATACTTCATTGGATTAGTCACTGAGTAAATGTCATGGGTTTGCATCCAGTATAGTTTTCTCACTTTTATAAGTATTTCTTTACATCTGTACAACCCACATAGAACAGCCTAGGGTTATTATTCTTATCTGATATTTTCCAGGTCTATTAAATTTTTTGTTCAAAAAATTAGGTGAACAAAAGTCTCCACTCTATTTTTATAGAATGCATAATTCCCAGTTTAAAAATAAAGACTGTACACAGGGCTGCTGGAGAGCAGCAGAACTGCTGATTACAAGCTGTGGAATCTGAAGGAAATATAAATAAAAGACTTACTATTTCTCCTTCTTAGGAGGCATAGTCAATGGGATCTCTTGAGAATAGTGACACTGATACTAGCGTGGATCACATGGAGAGATTCCTGAGGCATCTCTGCAAGTTGCATGTGAGCATTCTGTTCATTCAACACTCAACTTATTGCTGATTTTTTAAAATCAAATTTTTATTTCCTTTTATCCAGCTCCTGAAATGCATTCTTTTTTACATCTTTTTAATGTAATGACCACATATATTTAAATTTATAAAACACCAAGCAACATGAGTTAGTGAAAAAGAGCTTTTGAACTGATTGTTCTAATCACTGACTTTTCCAGTAATTGGCTGTGTGACCTTGGGCTTATCAAGTTACTTCCCCAGACCTCATCTACAAAATGATGGGGTTGGGCTACATGATTTTTAACAATTTTTTCTATTAGAAGACCATATTTCTTTTATATTTGACGTGGAATGCAAGGATGCTGGGAAATAGTCTAAGTTTGCATTTTCTCATGTTTCTCATCATCCATTTAATCACTCATCATTCATTCTTTCATTCAAGAAATATTTATTATTATATTAGATATATATATCATATATATTAAATATATATATTATATTATATTATGTTAGAACAAAACATGAACCCAGTAAAGAAATATAAACCACTTGATTCCAAAACTTAGATCCACTACCTTTCTAATAGTCATTTCTACCATCACTACCCAAGGTCCTTGGGGTCTTGATAACTGCCTTGTTCTTTAGCCTGCCCGACTACTGGCATGACTACTACTATATGACTTTGCCATTGGCCATGACACTGATCTTTCCTTTATGTGTTGCCTCATCCAATTAAAATGTATGCTCTTTGAGAGCAGGGACTTTCTATCATTTTTACTTTGTATCCCATTGTTTAGCACAGAGCTGAGTATAATAAATACTTTTCAATATTATTATATTACAACTTTAAAAATATTTCAAAGATGCCCATATTCTACAAAATTTTAGCCAAATTAAGCATTGGGTGTTTATATTAAAATTATCTATGTCCTTTTGGGACACCATCTAAAATTAACAAAGTTGCTCAATGTGAGCTTGAGGAAAATTATGAAGTAACTTCTCTCTAGTTGAGAAGGGAGCATTTGCTTCTTGAGTCAAGATGACTTGGGACAAATTCTGCCTTAGACAAATACCAACTGTATGATGATGATTAAGTCATTTAAGCTCTATCCAGTTTCCTCATATGTAAAAATGATATAATCAAACCACCTACTTTTCAGGACTGTGAGGATAAACTTCAGAATACTATGTAATTATAATTTTGCTTAAAGTTGGAGATTAGATTAGTTAAATTTTTTTTATATTGTTTAGACTTTAAAGTTCATCAAATCCAGTAGGTCTCAATTTGGAATCAGTTAACTTTTTTAATAATTAATTTCCTTTGTAATCTTATGTATTCTGTATCATGCATTTAAAATATTATTCTGCAAAAAAAAAAAAAAAAAAGCAGTCCATAGCCTTTTCAGATTGCCAAAGGGAATCATGACCCAAAAAAGATCAAAACCCTCAAATTTATCTGTTTCATTTTCCTGATGAAAAATCTGAAGGGCCAATAATTTAAAATTTTTGCCTAAATTTATATAAATTTTAACTAGCAGATTTGGGGTAAATTCAGTTTTTCTGACTCCAAATCAGATGATCTTCCTAATTTATCAGTTATATTATATTTGTTTCTTATAATTTTATGTTTATTTCCATAAATATTGACATTCTTTGGGATGAAATGAGGCACTCAGAAGCCACTGAACATTTAACAAAGAAGGATTACTTTGCTTTAACACTATAAGACTATACAATAAGAATACAGCTAAACTTAGTTTCTCTGAAAGTGGCAAAGCTTGTCTCCTTTTGGAAACTTGTCTGGTCAATAAGTTATCAGGCAGTCATCAGGATCTGGCAACTTGTTTGGTCTTATACAAAGTATATGAGATCCAGATTACCTGGGACTGAGAGTTTTGATACCTTTCTACTAAAAAGTTCATGAGAGAAACTGGGGCAAAAGGAAGTTGCAAAAGGAAAACATTGGTCTGATCACAAGAGGAATACAGATAGTCTGTCTATCCTTACATGCCCACTTCTTTTCTGTAAAAAAATAAATTTATTTGTTTTTTCATAGTGTATCTGTGACCCTCAATTTTCATAGATTATGCCAATGATTTGCTGGTTGAGGAATCCCTCTAAGCTAAAAAGACTTCAAATATGGTTCTGGCAACAGACCATACGTCTGTCAACAAAAAATCTGCTTAGCAGAAAAAAAGAAGCCCATCACTGGAGGGATAATGGCAAGATGGCTTGGATTTTGTTTTTTTGTTGTTGTTTTTTGGCTGTGGCAGTTCAAAAAATTGTCTATAAAGGCGTGGGAAGTTTATCATCTCAGTTTTTGGAAGGGGTTCCCATACCCAAAACAATCAAAGATCTTTGAATTATCAAAATAATTATATGGTATTGAGTGAGACCTACTCATATAACAAAAATTTAATGATTAGGTAATCCTTATCATCATAAGAATTAATAATTATTTATTATTCATAATAATTAACAATAACCAGAGCAATTTACAAAGACAAATTAAAGCATGGAATGCTGATGATCAGTGATTCTGGAAGGGGGAACACAATAATAAAACTGTTCATCTCATTACATATAGCATAGTAGTCACAATAAAACAAACTCATAAAAAATTAAGGTGATTAGCGCACCATGTTTGAGCTTCATGAGGCTTTCATTTCATACTTAGATATTTGTTTGAATATACATAATTATTTCTTATAAACTTCTCTGTGTATTTTTTTAAAGGTAGAAACAGCTTTAGCTATTAAATTTATCAAGGCTGACTGCAGGTTCACATAATTTTCAAGAAAGAGGTTACCATTATATATAACCTCTTGCACCCTCTTAAAAGAGCATATATAGCTATTCTCTACTTGATAGTAGGAGTTGGTAGTATTGCAGGATTACTATATCTGGTAGAAACATGATCTCTAAACAGGTTTAGAAAAGGCAAAATAAGATTTCATTCAGGGAGCATAGATTAAACTGTCCCTGATTACACTGGAGGCTGCCTTGCTTTTCTTTTTGTGTTCCTGTCCTCTAGCACTGGGCTTGCAAATACTAAAAGCCTTGATATTGGAGTGTTGGAAACATTATTGGAGCAACTATTGGGGAAGTATTTGCCATGGGAAAAGAATCCAGTTTGTGACAAGGGAAATGTTGGCATCAGAATAGGAAGTCCTGGAAGAAAGACAATCTCATTTGATGTTTGATCAGACTGTGCTAGGTGGAAATGCTACAGGAATAAAGCTGATTAGCAGACTCACCTAAAGTGTGAATGTTTCAAAGAGGTTTAATGTTTTATTTCTTGTTTTTCCCTTTTCTATGTGGGAATTGATATCTGTTCATATTAAATTGCTTTTACATTGGGTATTTTTTTTTAAAGCTTTTTCTGCTCCTATCTGTTCTGTAAGTAGGAGCTCTATATGAAGCAGAGTTGGGTGAAGAAAGAACTAAGAGATCCTATTTCACCTTTTGAGAAGTCAGTCATCCCAGAAGAATTAATTCAGATGAGCTTCAATTCCAGGTAAAGGATAGGCATTGGGACAAATCACCAATTTCTGTGGCTTAGTCTACCAGGCCACTGAGATAAATCAAAGGATTCAATTGGTTCCCAAATAAATAATAAAACAAAACAAAACAAAATAAAAAACCCTAGCATTTACACTTTCAGTGAAGATCAAACCAAACAAAGTGAAAATGAGGTAGTTAATTATAGGTTGATATGTGCTGTGAGGGAAAAAAATGCTGTGAACTCTTTCTTCTTGACCAAATGGGAAACACTTTAAGTTTAAAAAAAAAATTAACACCTCATGAATGGTTAGTTTGGTTTTGTTTTCTTCACTCACCTCGATTTAATTATGACCTATAAATGTTACCCAAAGAGAAAATACAATTTTATCCATTTTAATCTTCATTTTTCATTCATTCTACTTTTTAATCATTTGCTTCATTGAGCACTTACATGGTTAATTTCACTGAATTATCCCAAACTACAGATGAGTGGGCTTTTATCTGGACTTACAAAGGTTCCTCATTAGAGAACTTTAATAAGTTGAAAATAGACTCTAGCTGTGGCAAGGAAACCTTATAAAGCAATTGTATGGCACTGACTGCAGGTAAGAAAACCAAGTTTTGAAAATAATTTAAAATATTAGGTGTTTGGATCTTTTTTAAAAAAATGTTCATTTGCAATGCTTATTAGCAACATTTGCAGATTATTTCATTCTCCATTAGGGAAAGGCATATCCATCACATCTTCCAATTATATATGATTCCTATACAATTTGTTAGCCTGATCAGTAATGAAAATGCAGCAAAAACTTTCAGCCTTCCCTCCTCCAGTTGGAAGGGTCATTCACAAATACATACTATAAGTACTTACCCTGCACAGTTTTAAGCAGTTGAAAGAGAGAAAGGAGACTAAGTGGAAAAAAAAATGCTGAGTAGAACAAGGGAATGCCATGCTTAGGAAAGTAAAAAAAAAAAAAAAAAAACAAAACTGAAGGAGTCAGAAAAATATCTTGTGATAATAGAAAGGCAAGAAAACAAAGGTGAGCAATCAATCAATTGATAAAAAAAAGCACATTATCACACATATAAATTATATCAGATTGCCTACTGTTTTCAGAAGGGGATGAAGGAATGACAGAAGTAAAGAATAGTATTTGAAGGTCAAAACTTCAAAAAATATATTTAAATTTCTTTAAACATGTAATTGGAAAAAATAAACAGTTTAAAAAAGCATATTATGAGTATGTGACAGGAACTGTGCTAAGAAAAGGGGTACAGAGAAAAACAAAATTGCTCCTTCCTCTATAGAGCTGAGAGTCCAATGTGAGCAAGAGTCATATAAGCAAGTTTATTTGCTGCAAACACAGATTAGATGAAACTAGAGTAGATTATTATGTCTGAGGTGATAGAAAAAGAAGTCCTGTAGAAGATAACACTTGAGTTTTCAAGGAAGCTAGATTTTAAAGGCAAACATTGGGAAACCATGTAAATGGGAGATGAAGAACCTTGTTTAATCAATAAGTAAACATTATTACCAGTATATTATAAGCATCTTGTTTGACTTATTCACTATTGTCCAACTCTTTGTGACCCCATGGACCACAGCATACCATGGCCAGTTATCCTCCACTATCTCTTGAAGTTTATCCAAGTTCACATTAGTTGTTTCCATGACACTATCATCTCATTTTCTGCCATCCTCTTTTCCTTTTGCCTTCAATCTTTCCCAGCATAAGAATCTTTTCTATTGAGTACTGTCTTCTCATTATATGGCCAAAGTATTTTAAGTTTCAGCTTTAGCATTTGGCCTCCCACTGAATATCCTGAATTAATTTCTCTTAAGTATCAACTGACAATCTCCTTACTATCCAGGAAACTCAAAAATCTTGAGCACCACAGTTTGAAAGCATTAATTCTGCAATGGTCAGCTTTCCTTTTGGTCCAGTTCTCACAGCTACACATTGCTATTGGAAAAACCAAAGTTTTGACTAAACAGGCCTTTGTAAGCAAGATAGTTTCTATCCAGATTTTCCATAGCTTTTCTTCCAAGAAGCAAGAGTCTTTTAATTTCATGGCTGAAGTAATTGTCTGCAATGATCTTTAAGCCCAAAGTCGCATGCCAGATGCTTGATAATTAGTAGCAATAATAATAGTTGCATTTATATAGCACCCTACAATATGCCTGGTATTGTGATATGCACTTTACAAAAATTATCTCATTTATCTTTACAACGAGAGAAGGTAGATGTATTGTTATGCCCATTTTATAATAGAAGAAACTGAGGGAAATAGAGATGAAGTGACTTGCTCAGGGTCACACAGCTAGTGATTATCAAATTTGAGACTTTCCTAACTCCAGGCCCAATGCTTTATTCACTACACCACTTCATTGCTATCTTGGATACAAAGATGAAAACACAATCATCATTTACTTTAAGGACACTATATCTTATAAGCAAAAATATCAAAATCATACAATTATATATACAGTAATATAGAAAGTAGGACTGGCAGCTGTGGGATCAGAAAAGACTTGTAGGAAAATATGTGTGTGTCAGACTTTGAAGGAAATTAGAGAATCTTAGAGGAAGAAGTGAAAAATTAGTATATTTCAGGCATGCAGAACACATACCTGTGTTCAAAGCAATGGAAATTATAAATGAAAGATAAAAAGTTATGTATGAGTAATAATTAGAAGATCGCTTTGATGAAATCAGAAAGTAAAACATATGAGGAGTGGAATGTATGACAAATTAAGAATGAAAGAATGAAGTCATGCTGTAAAGGATGTTAAAGAACTCTCAAATGTGTTCCTACCAGAAAAGAAGTTTGTGGTGTCCTGTCAATTTCCTGGATATTATTTGGGAGGATGGAAGGGACTTTTAGAAGAAGAAAGAGGAAGAATCCCCAGTATGAGGGAAAAGAGCTTTGAATTTATAAATAAAGATCTGAGGTCAAATCCTAGTTCTTTTGCTTACTACCAATATGTGCTTTAGCAAATCACTTAAATTCTCTGGGTCTCAGTTTCCTCATATGCAAAATGAATGATTCTGAATAGGTCCATTCCAATTCTAGGCCTGTGCATCTGTGAAACACAAAGGACAAATTTAAGAAGGATATGGCTGGTCCCTGGTTTCTTATTCTTACTCCTACCATCTCAGGAAAAGGACAAATTTCTGAATAATGCCTAGAAATCAGGCTTCTAGATATTTGAGAAGCTTGAAGCCTAAGAATAAATTAGAGTTTTCCAACCTCTGAATATTGTTGAAAAAAAGAGGAAAAGTTCCTAAAGACATGTTCCTTTTCTTGGCCTTGATTCTCTTAAAGAAAGAACACAAAAATTCAGCCGGGTTTAGTGTAAACTTGAGTGTCCACGTGGCCTTCACCTTAGGCCAGGCCATAACAGGAAAAAGTGAAAAAGTTGCCAATATCATGTGACTGAACTCATATAGGGAAATTACAGTCTACCTCCTGGCTCTAAAGGGATGTAGCGAATTACAATAAAAACAACATGGGCTTCTAGAATTACAAGATCTAGGTTCAAATCTTACCTCTGATGGTCACTATGTGATTATGTCACCAAGTCACCTTACTGCTCTGAGCTTATTTCCTTATCATTAAATTTAGAGGGTTGAACTGAGTGATTTCTTTTTTTTTATTTTTTTAAATTTTATTTTATTTAATAATAACTTTATATTGACAGAATCCATGCCAGGGTAATTTTTTTTTACAACATTATCCCTTGCACTCGTTTCTGTTCCGATTTTTCCCCTCCCTCCCTCCATCCCCTCCCCTAGATGGCAAGCAGTCCTATATATGTTAGATATGTTGCAGTATATCCTAGATACAATATATGTTTGCAGAACCGAACAGTTCTCTTGTTGCACAGGGAGAATTGGATTCAGAAGGTAAAAATAACCCGGGAAGAAAAACAAAGATGCAGATAGTTCACATTCATCTCCCAGTGTTCTTTCTTTGGGTGTAGCTGCTTCTGTCCATCATTTATCAATTGAAACTCGAACTGAGTGATTTCTAAGGTACTTTCCAACTCTATATTTATGATTTTATCATAAGCCAAGGTGACTAAAAAAGTATCATAATTAATTTCTATTATCTATCTATCATCTATTCTATTGTATTTGTGGTATTTTAAAATATTTGTTAATAACATGTTTAGAAGAATTGCACATGTTTAATCTATATCAGATTGCTTACTGTATTGGGGAGGGAGGGTAGGAGAGGGAGAAAAATTTGAAACATAAGGTTTTGCAAAGATGAATGTTGAAAATCATCTTTGCATATATTTGGGAAAATAGTATTAAAAATAAAATAAAATAAAATAGTTGTTTGCATAATGTCACCCCCATTAGATTGTGAGATCCTTAAGGTATGGAGGCATCTAGCACAGTTCATGGCACAAAAAATTGCTTAATAAATACTTATTGGCTTACTGGTCATCTCCATACAATTAATTCTGTGGACTTGTGGGAGGATGTTGGGCAAAACCAGAGGAAATCATATATATATATAAATTCTAATGGGAAATTTATACTTCTAAACTATAAGAAGAAGAAATTAGACAGAGAAGTATCAGGCTTTTTTTTTTTTTTAAATCTTGGCATTAGTGAGAATAGAGGAGGCCATTAGAAGTAAAGATGCCCCAATCCAATAGTACCCTCTCAAACCAGGATACACTCTTGTAAACAACAGATGCCTCACTGAGAACACCAAAAGGTAAATAACTCTCCTCTTGAAACAAGCTTGCTCGTTATATCCATCCTGCCTCATAGTCCTGACATCATTTGTCCATCATCGCTTAGTAATCCCCTTTTTATTTGATTATATCAGGGATCAAAATATAAATAATAAGCAGGGTTAGTAAGCAGAGTTAGTTAAAAGCAGCTGAAGCTCATGGCTAAGTTTTCAGAGTGAGCATTTATACCTCAGAAACTGAACACTAGGAATTAAAGCTTGATTTATTTTTGTTTTTTCCCAGTGTCTAAACTTAACACAAGGATAGAAAAAATGATAAAAATGTATATTAAATTTAAAAGTGTGTCCTGAATATAAATATATATGAATATGGATACACACATGTGTGTATGTATGCATGTATGTGTGTGTGTGTGTGTACGCACGTATGTACGCAACTTTTCTGTGCCATGAACTGTGCTAGATGCTGAGAATAAGGGTAAAGACACCTCCATACCTTAAAAATCTCACAATCTAATGGGGGTGACATTATGCAAACAACTATTTTATTTTATTTTATTTTTAATACTATTTTCCCAAATATATACAAAGATGATTTTCAACATTCATCTCTGCAAAATCTTGTGTTCCAAATTTTTCTCCCTCTCCTACCTTCCCTCCCCAATACAGTAAGCAAGTTATTAAACTTTTACCAGCAAATCACTACTAGCAAGCCTCATGAAAATATAGACTATAAAACTTTCCTGGAACTTGAGGGGAAGAGGGAACCTTTAGAAAGATTATCTTCCAGAAACTTAATATAATACATTTTCATGACTGTTTAGTGGGAATCCATTTAAAATCTCATTATAGTTTCCTTTTCAAAGAGAATCACCTGGGATTTACAATTACTCAGCAAATAAGAAAACAATCTTAGACAGTATGATAGCTTAAGAAATGAACACAAATTGCTCCACTGTCTTCTGATCGGATCTAAAAAATAGAGATAGAATGAAAGCTCTCTGTCTGGAGTGTTCTGTACAAATATATCTCCAAAGCTTACATTCTCATTTGTTATCTGGTACAAAATCCTGATAGTCATTTTCCAATATCTATCAGATCCAACCCTCCCTTTTGTGGGTCTAGCCTACATTATTTTTATCTCCTTTAGTCATCTTTTATTAAAGGGGAAATACCACAGGATATACCAATAGTGCATGTTGTAAACATACAGAAACTGCATGAATCCTTTCAAGGAAATCTTGACTTTGTCTCTAGATCAAGTTCTCTTCCATAGTCTTTGCAAAATCTTAATAATGCTCTATAAATGTGTGCTGCTGTTAAAATCACGACAACAAAGGAAAAGTCATCCCTACATTTGTTTCAACTTCTGTTCCCAGAATTCATTAGTAGTAGGTACGAAGCATAATTTTGATGATTCTTATATTTCTCCTCAATAAACTTCATTGGCTCCCTATTATCTCCAGAATCAAATATAAATTCTTGTTTGCCATGTTGCTTTCACAATCAAGGCCTTTTTTTACCTTTTCAGTCTTCTCAACTAAGAACATTGCCTCATACTTAACTAATGTCTAAGTATTCCATAATCCAAGCTATACTGGATTTCTTCCTATTCCTATCTACTCCAGCTCCCAATTCCAAGCATTTTGACTCACAGAATATATGTAATGTTTTCTTTTCTCATTCCATCTTCTTGCTTCTCTATTTTATTTTAAGACTTTCAAATCTTAGCATGTGGACTTTCATGGTTTTGTATATAAGTACTCCCTTTTTCTATTGGAGGTGGAGGAATCTACCACAAGTATTTGAAGACTTCTGGAAGGATAAGAAAAATTAGATCCAATGGCCATGAAGGCAAAGAAGTACCCTGGAACACTTAGAGATTTGTCAGACATTGAAGATAACAGGACATCACCAGTTTCAACTTCAGTTTTGCCACTGGAATTTGTTAACTGTGGAAGAGAAAGTAAGACTGATGATTTTGTGCATCTCTGGCTTAAATCAATTCATGTGTAACTCAAAATATCATTCCATGTTATCATTGATTCTCCTCAAAAACAGATGAAAAACAACATTCCATTTAAATTATATGTCTTAAATGTTTATCATTATATTCACTTTTTATCCTCCATTATGTGAACTCTCTGAGTATAGGAAATGGGTTTTTGCATTTTTTTTTGTATCTCTGGCATTTAGCACCATATGTGCCAGGGCACATAGTTAGCACCTAATAGATAATTTTTTTGTTTTGACTATTGTTGATATAAGAAGTTTTCTCCCATGATGAAATCATGAATTCAGTAAATGGAAGGTTTGTATTTCATGTCAAAGAATATAGCTCAGCAAATGGAGCTTTTAAGGTAGTCAAGATATGTTTGCATAAATAAAAAGCATTGGAAACTGCTAAATCACTAATCTAGTAATTTGATATTGTTTCCTCTCTTTATGATTAGTCAGAATTCAGATGTGAATAATGATACATTACTTCAAGGCAGTAGAAGTACCACTATTGCATTTATACTGTCTACCACTGTCCACTTATCCCTCAGATAAATTGGGCTAAGTCTAATTTCTGGATTGTGGTTTGATTGTGCTTGGAATATAAATCTACAAAATGAATGGCTGTGGAGTGTGTGTGTGTGTGTGTGTGTGTGTGTGTGTGTACATTGTGAGCCGATGGGACCAGAAGAACTCTTAAGAACCCCTTTGTGGCTATGTGATAATCTGCTATAAAGTAAGTGATTCAGTATGGTAAAGATAGTCAAAGAACTGATTTCCACTTTAGCCAAAAGACCATAGACTTTGACCATTTTTATAGAAGTCAAACTGTGAAGCAATTTGCTTTGCCCTCTTATGAAGTATGTAAGATACATTATTTCATTTTCTATTGACTAGAACTGATACATAAGAGTAGCAAAATGCACTATGTTAATTTTGAAAATGAAATTTTATCATTTAAAAAAGCAAAAAAATCTGCCTTTTCATTCATATTCTGGCCATTATATGAGAATAAAAGAAAAACAAAATCCCTCTTAAAGCCATACATAGTTGAACATATGTATATGTATATAAATTTCATTCCACACCTTGAGTCTTTCATTTCTTGATCAATATGTGAGAAGTGTGTTTAATCATGAATCATCTGACCATGTTATTGGTCATTACACTGATCAGAATTCCCAAATCTTTCAAAGCTGTTTCTCCTTATAATATTGGTTTCATTGCACAATTTTTTTTCTTGTTCTATACAATTCATTCTACATCAGTTCATATAAATCTTCTTAAGTTTCTTTGAAACATTCCCCTTCATCATTTTTATAGCACAATATTATGATATTATATTTATATAGCTTAACTTGTTCAACCATTACCCAACTGTCACTATACTAGACTTTCCCTCTCTCCCACATTTCCAGTCTATGCAACCTCAGAAGGATCTGTAGCTCAAGTTACTGCACCATCTTAACTCTGCCTCCCACATTAACTCTTCAAAGTAGATTGGAAAGAAACTAAAAGCAATGTTTTTATTAAAAAGTAGAATCTATATTCCTCCCAGGCTCTATATATCTTTAGAACATAAGCTGAAGGCTCCCCTGAAGTAAAATTTTCATAACAGAGAAAATCCTACTGATGAAAAATGAACAACTTCAATATATTTGTTTGTGTCTTTGTGTGTCTTTTTCCCAAAATATTTGCCTTCCAAATTTTATCTCTCCTTCCCTCTTCTGCCCCCTCCCTGAAATGGTAAGCAGTCATATAGGTTGTACATGTGAAATTATGTAAAACATTTCCACATCAATCATTTGAATAAAAGATAAAATTAAGTAAGCAAAAAATTGCAAATTTCAGTCTATTCAAATATCAGTTCCTTCTTTGGAAGCAAATAGTAAGTATGCTTCATTATTAATCCTTTGGTATCATCTCAGATCATTGTATTGCTGAGAAGAGCTAAGCCATTCACAATTCTTCATTAAACAATATTGCTCTTATTGTCTTGATTCTATTCATTTCACTATGCATCAAGTTATGTATGACTTCTCAGAGTATTCCAAAATCATCCTACTTATAATTTCTCATAGCACAATAATATTCAATTCTTCTCATATATCACTGTTTGTTAAGCCATATCATTTCTTTTTTTAGCTGAAAAAAGCTAGCATTTAATATCCTCTTTCCGTGGGTGAAAACACTACAGAAATACAAAGTCATTATTACATATTTTTCCTTCCCTTCATGGAATCTTTCTAAAATACATGCAAGTTATGTGAAGAGAACAGGCAATAGCAATTAGTAGGTAAAGCATGACAGGATGATTGTTCATTAGGGTGGATTTTAAAGTATTGCATTGCTAATATATGCTAATTTTTGCTTCAAAATCTTTTCTAGTTATTACTGCCCCATAAAAAGCACTTGTTGGATCAGAGCTTAGTTTTGTTTTGTATTTTTTTTTTCAATTTAATTCACTCATCTATTCCTGGACCTTAGCTACAGACTAAAAAAGATGACAACAGGAGAGATCAGAGATTGTTTAGGCATTTCCTAATTGATAGAGAGCCCTTTGATTTCCATTTCTTGGACATCACAAAAAAGAGTTGCTATACATACTTTTTTTCCCACACAAATAGGTCCTTTCCCCTTTTTGAATATCTTTAGTTACAGTCTTTGCAGAAGTATTACTGTATCCTATGTACAGTTTCATGCTCCTTTGAACATAGTTCAGAATTGCTCTTCAAAATGATTGGATCAGTTTGCAATTCCACCAACAGTGCATTGGTGTTCCAGGTTTTCCACATCCTTTCCACCATCTAACATTTTCCAATTTTGTCATATGAGCCTATTTAATCGATGTGAGGCTGTACCTCAAATTTTTTTTAAATTTTCATTTCTTTAATAGCAATTTATGGAGGTGTTTTTTTTTTTCTTCATATGACTATAGATAGTTTTGATTTTTTTGTTTGAAAGCAGCCTGTTCATATCTTTTAACCATTTGTCAATTAAGGAATAACTAGTATTTTAATAAATTTTTTCATTGATTCCCTTAATATCCTTAAGCCTTTATTCTCCCAGATGAATTTTACAATTTTTTTCTAGTGTTATAAGATAACTTTTTGGTGGTTTATATTGGTATAGCGCTGAATAAATAGATTAATTTGGGTAGAATTGTCATTTTCATTGGGTTCAGCCTCACAGACAACTGTTACACTCACAGACAACTAATATTTTTCCAGTTGTTTAATTTAGTTTTATTTGTGTGAAAAGTATTTGATAGTTTTATAGTTTTGTTCATTTAGTTCTTAAATTTATTTGTCAGGTAGATTCGCACTATTTTATATTGTGTATATTTACTTTAAATGGAATTATTCTATCTTTTGCTGCTGAACTTTGCTAATGACATATAGAAATGCTAATGATTTATGTCAGTTTATTTTGTATTCTGCAACTTTGCTAAAATTTTTAATTATTTCAAGTAGGTTTTTTATTTGATTCTCTAGGATTTATTCATTCATTCATTCATTCATTCATTCATTTGTTTATCTGTTCATTTATTTATTTACTTATTTGCTCATTCGTCCATTCATTCATTATTTAATTATTTGTTCAATTATCTGATCATTTATTTATTTATTTTGCTGAGGCAATTGGGGTTAAGTGACTTTCCCAGAGTCACGCAACTAGGATATGTTAAATGTCTAAGGCCATATTTGAACTCAGGTCTCCTCTTGACTTCAGGGCTGGTGCTCTATCCACTGCTTTTTCTTCCCTTCCCTTACCCTAAGTAGGCACACATATATTTACATAAATGCATGCCTACTTACATACATACATATTCTCCCACATTTATACATGTACACATATGTGCACTGACACATATGTATCCATACTCTCCCAAAACCATATACATATAAATATACCTACATAAACACACATACAGACACACAAACATACATACACGTATATTCATATATCTATATCTATATACTCGCATACAAATATATTCATATATACTTACATATATACACACACAAATACACACAAACATTTATGCATACATGCATATACATACTCTCAAATACACACATATATACACACTTAAATATATACACACATACATAAACACATACACACATATACATGTATACATACGTGTGCACATCTACATGTATCCCTACACATACAAACCTAAAATGCAAAACACACATATATACATACATGAGCACACACATACATATAAAACAATATTAATATAAGTGATGCATAATGTAGATTTCTCTGTTAACAAAAATTGCCAGTTAAAACAATGATCTTGTGAGAAATGCTGAAAAGTTGGGTTTCCACAGTGTTGCAAGCTTTGAAGTACTGGATACTACTGACCAATCAATAGAAGCTTTGAGCAAACAAGGAATTGGGGGGCCTAGGAAGGCACAGGTGGATTCAGCCAATCAGAAAGACTCTTGTGGTTTTGAGAAAACTACAAATTTAAGATAATACCCCATCCAACCCAAACCAGTTTCAATGGGAGGACTTGACCAAATCACTACTACACCTGTTTAAAAGATTAATTGAATATTAAACAACACACCCCAGAGGAGGAGTTTTCTGCCATTTTTGAACATGGGATACATGATGGGCAGTGGGAATATGTTTTATACATATTAAGGGGAAACATGTAGTAGGAAGGTCACAAAGATTGTAACCTGGAAGAAACAGACCAATCTTTTCTCTGAAGGGATGGGCTGTACCACAAGAGCAAGTATATATAGGTTCTCCCACTTCCATATTCATTCTTCCCAAAGAGAAGTGGGGCTCACTTTTGGCCAGAAACAATAAGATGATTCCTTAAGATTCTTCTTTAATAAATTTCCTCAATATCTAATTTTCAGTGTCAAGAGTGTTATTTCTAATAATCCTGAGAACGTTCAATGGTTAGATGACTGGACCTGGAATTAGGTAGACTTGAATTCAAATCTTTCCTCAGGTATATCCTACTTATGTGACTCTGTGCAAGTCATTTAAATTCTCTCTTTCTCAGTTTCCTTTCATATAAAATGGGGATACAAGTAGCATCTACCTCCTAGGGATGTTGTGAGGATCAAATGAAATAATATTCATGAAGAAGCTTGCAAAAAAGAGCTTTCTAAATGCTATCTATTGTTATTATTATCATTAGACATATCATCATGATAATCTAAGTACTCTATCCAGGTGATTATACTCAATCTGTCACTGGAAAATAGAATATAAATGTCTGCCTCAGGAGACAAACTATTTATTGGTAACCTCATAAGATTTACTGATCTAATAGAAAATTATCAAAGAACCTTTGCTTTGAGAAAACAAATGCTTATTTTCTCACACATGCTGCTTCATACAAATTATGTTAATTTAAACCTAGCATGTCTTATTCACTATAGATCTAAATCAATACTTTCCATCAAGATATCAGTCCTGATTTTCATTCATTTAATATATCTAATGGCAATATCCAATTTATTTCTGCTATATAAATTTTATAGGAAAAAAGTACAATACTTCTCTAGTACAATGTTCTTTCAATTAAATTAGTGTGACACAAAATTAATAGGTCTCTTAATTGGGCAATGCTATAGAAATATTTTATGCAAATTATATTAAGAATTCCTGTATTCCGACCTTTCTTGTATAAAAAACCAACATCTTTTTTTGAAAAGAAGAAAGGAAAAAAGGAAGGAAGGAAGGAAGGAAGGAAGGAAGGAAGGAAGGAAGGAAGGAAGAAAGAGGGAGAGATGGAGAGAGACAGAGAGAGGGAGGGAGGGAGGGAGGGAGAGAAGGAGGGAGGGATGGAGAGAGGGAAGGAGGGAGGGAAGAAAGAAGGGAGGGAGGAAGGAAGGAAGGAAGGAAGAAAGAAGGAAGGAAAGAAGGAAGGAAGGAAGGAAGGAAGGAAGAAAGGAAGGAAGGAAGGAAGGAAGGAAGAGAGGAAGGAAGGAATCATATTCACTTTATGTTCCTTGTAGATTTTATTCTATTTCTTTAAAATAAAAAAAAAAAACTTCTTTATACTAGCAAGGAATAAATAACAAGCTTGCATCTCTATGTATTTCAGCATATGGCATAAAATATTAATGAACTTTTATATTTAATAGAACCTAGATTTCATCTTGTTAGTATTTTATAGAAGTGATATCAGGCTTCAATTTTATTTGATAGTTTTTGTTGTTTTTGTTCCTTTACCCTTGTAAACAGAATTGCATAGACTGTGTAATGTGCCTCTCTCCCCATCCCTGACCCCCAACCCCAACCTGCAATCCATTGTACTAAATCCCAATGATCTGATGGCCTCAGGGTTGATAGAATAAGACTACTGAATAAGAATTCAAATGTAATTGCTACAACTTGAACAGTTATATAATAGTAGACCATGCAACTGTATTCTGGATCTCAGTTTTATCAACTTTAATGGGAGGATTTGTGCTAGGTTACCTCTTAAGATCCTTTTCAGCTCCACAATACCATGATTTTGTGACTGAAATCAGACATCTGCTTACTGATAAGAATCAAAACTTTTTAAACTTCTTGATACCAGAAAATGTTTTTGTTTTTTTTTTTTAATTTTTCTTTCCATCCCTATTCTTAACTCAGTGCCTGGAATACAGTATGTATTTAATAAATTCTATTTTACAGATTGATTCTTGACCAATTGACTTTTTCAAGGTTACCTATATTACTCATTTCATAACATATTCAAAATTCCCAACTTTTAGGTTAATCACTAAAATTGGTAAGAAATCCCTTTTAATCCTCCTAATTAAGAATTTTAAATAATTATTTCTGGGTGGGGATAAGGGAGAGAATCTAGAACTCAAAATTTTTTAAAACAAACTTTTTTTTTTGGTTTTGAATGTAATTGGAAAAATATTAAATGAATAAAATAAATAAATATTTCTTAGTTTTGTGCTCTCGTTTTCTCTTTGTTATCAATATCATAATAAACTGGGTAAATAAATAAATAATCAAAATGCCAATAAAAGGATGAGCCACATATATTTCAACCTCACAGTGGCTGAAACCTCACCTATTTCAGTCTCACTAGGAAATGTCTTTGTTTAAAAATAATAATAATACTTTTTCAAATAATGTGAAAGTCTAGTGCAAAAATGAAGTAGGAAAGAGAGAAATTTCAGCAATGAGAAGACGCCAAAGCATTTATGTCATGCAAAATTGACTTCATCAGTCCTCAAATTATAGTGAGGTAATTATTCAGTCCATTTCAGATACTAATAAAAACAAATGAATGTCTCCCATATTAGATTTGTCTTTTTATACCTATCATGCCTATCCAGATTTAAATGATGGAGGATTATGAGAATTAATTCAGGTTATGGTTTTAATACTCATAGCTTAGTCATTTAAGTAAATGTTTTGCAAAGCATATTGCCATGAGAATAAGAATGTACACATCCTACAAAAGACAGCTAAACTCAATCTTTTGCCATGGTTAAGTGGAGTAGCATACACGTTACTTTGAAAGCTAAACAAATGATTAAAATGGTTCTTTTGTATCCAGCATAAAGCAGGCAGGCAGGAATTTATCTTACAAAGTAGGTGCTCTAAACCCAGAGGGCAAATCCAGGTCAGATTGTGCAGGAAACAAAATGTTATCTTGCCAGCAGATTCAAAATAATGTTAATTTTTTTCCATTGGATCATTATTGGCCAGTCATATATAAACATGATTGATGAATAAGGCCTGATAAAATTTTCTGAATCTATAGTATACTCAAGAAATACAACTTTGGCTACTTCTACAGATTATGGGCAACTAGTAGTATAGTTGCCACTGGGCCCGGAGTCAGAAAGACTTCGTACCCTTCTTAACTGTGTGACTCTGGACAAGTCACTTAACCCTGCTTGCCTCAGTTTCCTCATCTATAAAATGAATTGGAGAAAGAAATGACAAACCATTTCAATATCTTTGCCAAGAAAATCCCAAATGGGGTCATGAAGAGTCAGTTAGAAATAAACAACAACATGGAGAGGGAAAAGGAGGAATAACTAGATTATTTTTTTTTAATTTTTTTAAAAATTCATTTAAATTTAAAATTTTTAAATAATATGCATACCATGGGAATTTTCCTATATTATTTACATAACTTTGCTTAACTTTGTGCTGTGGCAAATTGTTCAATATAGACATGCCTGAAAAGTATACTACCAAGATAAGTGAAGTTATCCATGCATTCAAAACTTCACCATTTACTGTATCTGATGGTTTCACATATGGATGGTGTGGGGCTGATTGATGGAAGACCTGTGTTTTCTTATTGTTAAATTTTAGGCCAAAATTAGCACAAGCAACAGAATATTGATCCATGCTTTGTTACAACTCTACTTCAGAGGCTGGCAATTGTTCTCATTGTTAGATCAGTTAAAATTAATTCATAGGTGTATTTCCCTAGTCCTTCTCTACAACTTCCCACTTGGAAACAATATGATATTGTGGATAGAGTTCTGAATTTGGAATAGGAAAATATGGGTTCACATCTTGCCTCAGATTTTATTTAACTCTTTGTCTTTGGTAAACTTACATGGCTTCTCTGTCTCTCATATGTCTCATTTGTAGAAAGAAATAGTTGAATTCAATAACCTCAAAAGTCTTTTCCACTTCTAATTCTGTGATTCTGTGTATATGTACTGATCAATTCGTCCAAGAATCTCATCAGTTCAAAGGCCCCTCTCAGCCTCATAAGAGAGTTTTTTAAGACCTTTCAGATTATAGGCAATGACAATGAGGAAATTAACCTAATACAGTGTTTTTATTAGAAAATCCACATATTGGTTTACTATTTTTCATAAGTAGTACAATCTAGCAAATATGAAGTATTTCCTCTTTCTCTTATGCAAATATACTAGTCACTGGGGATAAAAATATAAGTATGAAACTATTTCACTGAGGATAGGTAGAAACATATAAAAAAGTGTGTATAATGAATAATGTGGAGTAATTCCAAAAGGGAAAAATTAATAAATTAAAGGATAAGGGAAGTTTTCCTAAAGGAAATGACAAATGAGCTGTGTTTTAAAGAAAGCTAGAGATCCCAAGGGACAGGATTGAGGAAGAAATGCATTCTAGTCATGGAAGCAAGAGAGAAAAAAGCCATATGTGGAAAAGAGTTAGCAGGTCAATTTGACTGAAATGGAGTATATATCAAAGTTTAATTTTTTTCATGAAGATATTTGCTTTCATTCAACCAACATGCATTTATTCTATACAGTCTATACACCTACTATTTTTGGAATAGTAGATGATATAGAAGCCATAGACCCAGACCTTATAATACAAGATTTGAACTCATATCCCTTAGCAACAAATTAAACTTTTTTTTTTCATCATAATACTCTACATACTTAAGGAGCTTACACCTGGTTACATTCGCACCCATGAAATAATTATAGAGCAATATGTAAAATTAAGGACAAGTCTTAAGAGTCATAACCAAACTGATGGGAGTAAAGCCTGTGAATTACCTCTGAAGAAGTATATGGCAGTTTCATCTTCAGGAAATTACATCTATGTCAGATATCATGAGTCATGACCATGTCTGCAGCATTTTGTGGCATAAAGAGTCTTCTCTCTTCTTTATTCCTTTTGCTGTGGGAGGTGATCCCTTCACTGACATAAATTACAATCGTTCTATGACTCAATAGAGGTATTTAGTTCCTATGGCTCACAAATTTGCTGCCCCTGTGCCCAACTTTGTGATAAGCCTTTTTAATTGGTCTGTGGGTGATATTTCTAAAATTTACTGCCAGACTCAAATCCTATCCAACTTATTATGATTTACCAGGGCTCATAGTTCTCTAGAATTCCCTTTTTAAATACAGAGCCACTTCAACATGAGAAGAACTTTAGGAGAAAAGTCTATGCAAAAAAAAGCTTCTAGAAATAATAGTGTCAGGTTATTCTTTCTTTACCATGCTGATCAGGTAAGACACTATCTATAGCTACCTCCAAATCCTTGCTTTGAAGAGCTACATCATACTGGGAAAATGAGTCAATCAGAAGACCACTGTTTTCTTTCACAGAATAGAACTGAGTCAAGTATCACTGAAATAGCATAATTATGGCCAAATGTCACAATAGATTTAGGAAAAAAAAGGACTTTTTTGAGGACTTTATTTTGAAAATTGATGAATATTCTCTTTATTCTTATTTCAAAGGAAAGGAGAATAGGTGAAATTTATAGTTTTTAAGATTATAAAGTACCTAAGTACAATATTACTGATAATTAAGCTCTCATTTCTAAAGTGCTTTAAAGTTTGGAAAGTGCTTCACAACTTTCTCGTTTTATGTGCATGAAAATTCATTGCAATTAGATTCTTTTATTATCCCTGTTTGACAGATAGGAAAACTGAGGCAGAAAATGGTTAATACTTTTTCAGGATTCAAATACCTCCTGTGTTTGAAGCTGAATATGAATTCTTCTTGACCCCAAGTGATTGTTCTATACATTATATCACAAAGGAGAGTAGATTTAGAAATAGGAGGACTATTTTTATTCATTTTGTCATATATACTCATTTTACAATTAAAAATTGAAAAAAAGGGAAATTGTGTCTCTGTCAATGTCATACATGATGCACAAGTAAATGGCAGAAGCAGAATTTGAACCCAAGTTCTTCAAGTCTATTTCCAATACTCATTCAGCAAAAACATGCTGTATCTCATTTTAGTTGAGGGAAAAGAATAAAAATAGGGGAACAATGAAGAAGAAGGCAGGAGAAAGTTTTTCATTATTGAGATGGGGAGAGAGGAGAGAAAAAGAAGAAATGGGAACAGCAGTTTATGTTTTATGAGTTTCCCTTTGTTCTAATTTTATTAGATTTTAATTAAAAGATGAAAATTTTTTTCACTTTTGATCATTAGAAATATTTCTAATGAATTTGTATTTGTAAGACTTCAAATATAGTCAATTTAATTTTAAATTTTCTGTGGCCTAATTTACTCAAAACAGATTATATATGTGCTCAGGGCTCATCTAGACATTACTGACTACGTGGTATCAGTGTAAATTATAGAATTGAGTAAATTTTTTAGGTAATTCAAATGAAAATAAATCATGTATACTTAAAGCATCTAAATTGCCTCAAAATAGAGGGAAATAATTTGATATGAAATGTTTGCTAAGATTTAGAAATAACGCTTCCTGCAGATTTTCATTTGACTAGCCTGTCCAATGCAGAAAACAAAAGAAATTATTTATATCATGAAATTTTTTATTTGAAATATTTTTTCTCAGTCTTTTCTGCTGTTGTAAGGTTTTTTAAACAAGATAAAAAATTGCTGTCATTTGCTGCTCAAATAAAATCATAAAGGATTTTGATTAGCCCTCATTTTTCTTGAAAATCTCAATTCAAAATTAGCTTTAAAAATTTTCCTGATTGCCCTAAACATGAAGTACATTATATCTGTCTTGACCTCAAAATACAATTTGAACAAACAATAAATTTTCTAAATTACCTACATTATTTTTAGAACTCAAATGTCTTTCAAAATGAACCATTTTAAAATGAAATGCTGCTGGAAATTGTATTATTTGAAATCAAGTTTAAACATCTATAGAAAGGCATGACATATATTTATAAGTATATTTCCCATTTGTTGAAATTGTTCCTACAGAGCATCTTTATATTAACATTATAAATGTCTTTTTTCCCATACCATGCTATATTTGTTTGCTGTGAGATGAGGCTATCATCACGACAGATCACTTGGATGTTGCCTTATTAGTAAAATCTGAATAGTAAGGCTCATACACCCATAGTATTATAGCTAAAAGTTTCTGCTCTATCACTACTCATTGAGAAAGGATTCACTATTTAGCAAGATGGTGAATGGATCTATAACAAACAAGAAGTAGCCTGGGATTCAAGAAATTGCCCTAAGTATGAGGTGTAACAAACAAACTATAAAACAAAAGGAGCTTAAATCAGAGAAAAGCAAATGACTGCCATCTGCTGACATTTGAGGAAAGTTGTAGGAAGAATGAGCTACAGAGTAGGATAAGGAAAACTTTCTCAGAGAGGAGCATTAAAGAATTGTAGTGGCTGAATTCAGCAAGAAGTTAGAGCTTCAGAAAAAAGCTGTTCTTCAGACAGCCAGATGAGTCCATGAGGCACAGATTCTTAACTGCTTTTGTATCATGGACCCCCTTTGTAGTATAGAATACTTCAGAATGATTTGAAATCTTGCAATATATTTTTGATTATTCCTCTTCCCTTTTAGACCTGTTGTCTCCAAAATGAATACGTTACATCACTAGGAAGCTATGGCCTATTCCCAAAGGATAAATGATCAACTACTAGGAAGATAGAAAAGAATTTACATTCTACTCTTCCTGTGATATCTTACCATGGGGCTTGCCTCCCACACAGCCAAACCCCCTTTTCATCTCATTACCCACAATTTCCCCCTTCTGACCTGTCTCCTAGCTATATAAACTACCAACCATTATCCTTGTACAACAGAGATAAATCCCTTAGGACAGTTAGTACCTAACCACTCAAGAATCTGTAATAGTACTACATAGGAACCATTCAGAAAATTAACAGCCTCTGTCCTCCGCATTTCTTTTCCCACATCTTGCTTCACAAGTTACATTATGCTTGGCTCCAATAGGTATTCCTCAACTGGCTCTGTACGTCAAAGCAGTGAGCAGGGATTAAGAGTCACAATCCCCTTTTGCTTTTCAACAGAACAATGAATTGTATAGTTTCTTTAGCTATGAAATAAGAAGGTTGGATTAAATCATCTGATTTAATCTGAAGTTCATTCCTGTTCTAAATTGGTTGCATTCTTTATCACAGATCTCATTATAGTATTTTTCCTCTTAACTCTAGCCTTCTTCCAAATTTCTTTATTAGAGTCAAGGGCCCTATCATCCTTCTGTGTTTACCTTCTAACTATCATCTTTAACTTTGCTATTGAGCACATATTTAATCAATTACTAAACTTGTCATTTCAACCTCTACAATATCTTTGGATCCTATCCCCTTCTCTCTATTTACACATTATCTACTCTCTACTTCAAGTCCTCATATCTCTCAAACATCTTCCTACTCTATTTCAATTTAGAATTGAGGAAACTGAGACTAACAGGGCTAAGTTATTTATCAAGGTCATAGAGGTCAGATTTGAACTCTGGTCTTCCTGATTGCAGACATAGTACTCTACCTATTATGCCACCTAGCTGCCCAATGATTAGTACAATAGTACATGTATTTAATTTATAAATAATAAATACATATCGGGCCTGTGTGCTTTAAAAATTGCTACTTTTCCCTCTGATAAGATCCAAAATAAAAAAAAGTTTACAATGCCCTCTAGATCCTCTCAATATCCTGCTTGAAAAGTGGACCTCATGCTACAGTAGAACAATTTTTTGAGAGTGATATCAGTTCCTTTCTGTCAAATAGAAAGGGCTTTTTAGGCTAGTTGTTAGAGAAGAGTTTAGTAACAGTTAAAGGTTTTCAAAATTTTTGTAGTTTCTTCACCCCTAATTAAAAACTAGCACACATAGTTTAACCTCAATTAAACCATCATAACTTGTCTATTATGACTAGTTAAATTAATGTTCTGAGTGGGGGGAAATGATCATTTCAGATAAAAGGATAATTAACAGCTTATGAGTTTCCTCCTTGATATCTCACCTCCCTTTTTAAGTACTCCCCTACATAAAGGCTCTGCTCCTGTCAAACTAAGATAGTTAAGCTATGTAAACAAAGTACTTCACAAGTTTTAAAGTGCGATATAGCATTCTTAATTATTACTCACTACCCTAAAATGTAATTTATACTTTTCCACCTGTTTACTTTTGCATACTTATCCCTGCCCCCACAAGTCTAGAAGGTTTTCCTTTCAACTTCCTCTTATCCCTTATCAAAATATCTCCTTTTCCTCAAGATCAAATTCAAGGCTTTTTAGGCTTTCTTCAATGTCTCCCACCCATGGTAACTTCTATGTATTGAAATCCTCTATTAAATACTCCAGATTACAGTGCTGACTCATCTTCACAGGACTTTATACCCTGTTGTAGAAACCTCTTCACCCTGGAATTCCACTCAGACGTCTTTTCACATTGGATATATCATGCCACTGAAGCCTCCCCTTCTGATTTACTATTTTCTCCCAAAATCTCTAGTTTCTTTAAAGAAGCTCAGATCAAAGAGATCATAAAGATCATAAAGAGATAAACTCTCTTCTGGCTGTGTTGCTGGTTCATTTCCACAAGACTTTATCTACTTTCCTCCCTCTCTCTCCCATCTTTTTTTTTGGCTCATATAGTTTGTCTTATACCATTATAATATAATTTTCTTGATGACATAAATTGTCTTTCTACTTTTATTTATTCTAGCATTTAATTCATTGCCTCTTAACTGTTACCTCCACCTGACTTCTGCCTTTGTCACTGTCTCTTTCTATACATTTAGAAAGAAGACTTTTATTGGGTTGTCTGCTGTCTTTCTCTTGTTATTGCTATCCTTGGATGTTGCATTTATTCAACCTTTCTGCATTTCTGTTGTCTAGGGTAATCTGAATAAAAATAATTTCATAAGGTTTGGTTTTCTAAGAATATTTAAATGCCTTTTTATTATTGAATATTTCTCCTTTTTCATTTATGGGTAAGCTCTTATTTGAATTGTAGTTCAAATGAGGCTGCTTCCTAAGCTCCATTATTCTTTGGAACACATTATTTTGTTTGCTTTTGCATTTTCAGTTGGGTACAAAATACTCTTGTGTATTACATTTCTTTTCCTTTGTATTTGGATGCCTTTCTCCTAATGCTTTATAGAACTTGCTATTTCATAATTATGTTAAGTTTAATCACTATGAATCTTGGAGATTTCAGCTTTTTTTATTTGTTTGATTTTGAAAGGTTGTTTCTATTTTGTTGTTGTTGTTGTTGTTGTTTTGAAGTAGGCTTTTTTTTCTGGAAGTAATCTATATATTTTTTTAAATTTATATTTCATTTTGTATTTTTAGAAATTTTGGATAGTTCTCTTCCATTATTTCCTGTATCATGGTGTTAAAGCTTTTGCTTTTGCAGATGTGGCACTGACTCTCTTTTGCAACTCACACAAACTTCTACAGCTTGGAACCTGAATTTCCATGCTACCAGAAAGAGTGTGTGTGTTTTGGGGAAAGGGAGATCTAGGGTGAAGGGTTGGATTTTCTTGCAAGCCCAAAAGTTGGTCATTATGTTGGCTAATGCAGAAAGTGTGGGATGGTGTTCTAAGTGAGATCAGGATAAAGTGTTAGTTCTGAGTTTGATTTTTTTTACCCTCTTTTATATTCAATCATCATCTAGATGATGGAGACAGCTTTTGTCTTCAGCACAGAATTTCTGTTTCAGAAAGATTTGAAAAGCTAAAGAAAATGAGGTCTCTAGTACTCTATCTTGTAAGTCATATAACCCAGAAGTCTTGATGAGTATTTGATAAGTATAGTGAAATAGAATTCAAAACACTTCAAATAATTTCAAATATTTTTAATATTAGACAGAAATGTCAACAGCTATCTATATAGCACTGGGTTTATATAGTGTCAGTAGTGATGTATGAACATGCAATGCAAGGAGCACTAACTCTAACTCTGTATTTAAAGGACCAGCATTCAAATCCAAAGCTGTTACTTTTCTATCTAAATGACTTTGGTCAAGTCACTTAATCTCTCTCAGTTTCCTCATCTATAAAATGAGATTATTGAACTAGGTTGTCTTCTAAGTTCTCTTCCAATTCAAGACCTCTCATCTCATGAGCTATTCATCTATGATGGTATGAACTTCTCTCTGTCTTCTAGTTAAACTGCATTAACCAATTTTTCCCTGTATGCTTATATGTTTCCCACCACTTTCTCACTGCTTAATTATACTGATGTCCAGAGAAAGCTTAAAAAGGGGCAAATTTCAGATGAAGTCATGATGAATGTAGTACAGAGTAAACAAGGGTGAAGAGATAATCAAAGATATGAGATTGTTTCTTGGTTTCTAGTTTCAATTGAATATAGCAGGGGGTACTTCTAATTTCCTTTTTCTTTTCCTTATAGAAGTTGAGAATTTCAAAGTACTTTAAAATTATGTAGTCAAACATTCTTATTTTATAGATGAGGATGGTTTCAATCCAGAAAGGTCAAGTGGCTTATCTGAGGTCATATGGAGAATTAGAAATAATATGTGACAAGAACTCAATTTCTTGATTCCCAATCCAATGATCCTTCTATCACACTAGTTAGAGTTATAATTAATGAAAATATATGCAGTGAAAATTTGAATAATGCAACCATTGCACCATTATTCACACTAATCAGCAGGACCTAGATGTACTTTCTCCATTGAATGTTGATCAGAAAACTCTTAATTGCTTAAAAGCTATCTAAGAAACTTGTCATAGCTGCAAAATTCAACACTCAATGAGTTTGGCAGACAACACACACACACACACACACACACACACACACACACACACACCATCTTTAGACTCCTAGTTGAATCATTCTGGTAAGACATTTTTTGGCATAGACTTACAAACTGTGGTCACAAATGTGCCATTATCAGGCATCCTGAGTTATAGTGTTCAATTTAAATGGGGTTTTCCCTAAAATCATTTAGACAGAATAAGTAGTAAAGAATGCTGTTATACAAACAGGCAAATTAGTTGACTTCTCTAGATTTCATATCAGTTTCAGAACTGAAATGAGAGGATTAGACTATATGATCTTTAAAAGCTCTTTTAGCTTTAACATTCTAAAATTTATTCACTCATTAAAATATATGATCTTGCTCCAAACAATTTCCATTATTTCATCCTTAGATAGAAAGATTTACAAGTCTTTGTCTTTAATATATACAGAAATGGAAAAAAAAATGGGGGAATACAAATAATCCTGTCCCAAATAATTTGGGAAGGATCAATGAAAAATTTGCCCAGCTACTTAGGAAAAATCAATGTGGATAAAGAGACAACTGTTGGGAGAATATGCTTCCCTGTGAAGTTCTATAAACATTAAGAGCACTGAGGTGAATGAGACATATCACCTAAGCATTAAAGCAGATATAAAATGATAAATCACCTTGAGACAATATGAAATTAGGATTTGCTTATAAAGTACTAGAGGAAATGAGCCCTATAGACTGAAAGAAATCTTTTGTATGTTAGGCTGGAGGCTATTACTCACAGTACAAAATAACACTACAAAGTTAGTTTTAATTAATGGAAATGATCAGGTCTGACACTATGTATTGGTCTGTAAATATGCCCTGCTGAGATGGAATCTATGTTCTTTCCCTCTATGTTCTTGGATAGAGAACAATGAAATGAGTTCCATATGCTGAGAATCAAGGAAAATTGAAAATTGAAAAAAATAGGCAGGACCTGCTATAAAATAAGGTCCTTGATCCCCTCTGCTGTGAGATACTGAATATATCAAACAGAACAATGCCAGGATCTCAAAGAGATTAGAATTGTCAAAAGATTGTCATATGCTAATGACTGAGGAAAGATACTAGGGCTATGTAAAAGAGACTTGTAAGTGTGGAACAGTAAACCTAATACATTATAAAGATAACATTTTCAAATCTATAGTTAATGATTTTTACTGTTCAGTCATGTCTAACTCTTTGTGACCCCATTTGGATTTTTCTTGGCAAAGAGAGTGTAGTGGCTTGCCATTTCCTTCTCCAGGTCTTTTTACAGAGGAAGAAACTGAGGCAAACAGGATTAAGTCATTTGCCGGGGTCACACAAATAATAAATATCTGAGGACAGATTTGAATTCAGATCATCCTTACTCTAGGCCCAGTACTCCATCCACTGTGCCACCTAGCTGTCCCCATATCTTTAATATGTAATAATAATTATGCCATATATGTTGACAGTTATAAGAAACAAGAATTGCAAGGAAAAAAAAACAATAGTCATGAAGAACAGCCTTAATGAGATGGACCTGAGAACTTGTACTTGGACATATTCATGAAGAGACAAGTCCACTTCCCCTGCAGCACTACTGAGAAAGCAATATAATAAAATGTAAACAATATGGAATTTAGAGTCAGGAGACCTCAGTAGAAATTCCAGCTGACATTTAATATTGTGTAACTTAGGGCAAACCTCCGCTTTCTAACCTGGAAAATGCATGTGTTAGATTACATGAACAAGAAGGAAACTTCCAACTTTGATGTCTTCTATTGATATACTTATGCTACTCTTACTGGACATGTTCTTGACTAGTCTTATGTAATTCCTTCCAGATCCATAGTTTTTGTTGGTATTGGTCCCTGCTGGTCTTAACTCATCCCACGGTTGCTGTTAGTTTTGTCTGATATAGCAACACTTAATATGAGTCTGATATGCTGCTTGCTTTTGGCTTTAGAAACAGTGCTATATTTTTTTTTCTCATAAGTATTTGGTCTTGCCATGATTTTTTAAATGCAATGTCCTTCAGCATTCTTTGGAAAATACAAAATCCTTAAATTATTCAGTATCCAGCCACTGGACTAGATAAACAAAGCAAAACAAAATATAATGGGTGAAAGAAGGGGGAAGGAAAAAAAAAAAATCTTTGCTTGACTTTGTATTGTTTTTGTTTGTTTATGTTTTTTTACCTAATGAAGAGTCTTTTTCCCCCAGAATTCTGACCACAAGGAGAGCATCAAACTTTCTGAAAACCAGAGGTTATTCTTAGTAAATTAGCTTCTTCAGACTTAATTCTATTTTTGTACCATTCTCTGTTCACTAGAACATGAGTCTCTCTGCTAGTGACTGTTTTCTAGCTGAGGATTCACAAATCTATAAGTCATATTCTGTTTTCTCAGATTAGCAATTTGCCTTCTGTGCTGGGTCTGAAGGCTGTCCCATTGGTCTGCTCTGCTATTAAGCTAGGACCAAGAGTTTCAGTTGCTGGCCCTCTGTGATTAAGACTCTTTTACTGGCTTCATCAGCCTCTCCATCTGAGCTGAAGTGAACACCTCTTTAACTTTAGTGAGACTGATGTTTCTTGAAGTCCTTCCAATCTATCTTGAGCAACAGAGCTCTAGCAATTTCCTGCCACCTTGGCTTCTCCCCCTCACCTATCTGTTATTCTCAACCTGGTTCAGTTTGTTTACCAAGATAATTTTGAACTGATTGTTCATATCAAGACATAATGAACAACTATAGCCTGTCCTTTCATGAAGAATAAAGAAAAGGACTGCTCTGAGGCAATAAATCATGGCAAAATTCTATTTTTAATATCCTAAGTTTTTGACCAACTAATATCTCCTTATTGCACATTTACTATCTGATAGCCATTTTTAGGAATAAAAGAATGTGGTACCTGTTCTCAAGTAATTTTTAGTTGAGGATTGGACATTAGAGTTATGTATACAAAAGAAATACAGAAGACTAGAACATTATATCCCATTCTCTTATTTTATACCTGACGAAATGAAGCTCAGAAAGTTTAAGTAACTTGGCCATTGCCATTCATTTAATTTGCATAAGAGTCTGTATTTGATTCAGGTCTTAATAACTTAAGTCCAAGTTCTGTCTAGTTCTATGCATAACCTTATATTCCTTTCTTCTGTCTTTACAAATCAATCAATATACTTTAGTTAATTACCTCTTATTCATCTTCATTTTCATTCATCAATTGACTTGCACTAGATTTTTTATTATCAATCAGTATCAATCAACACATTCATTAAGTCCTTACCACTTGCATGTGGTAATACTAAGGATACAAAGAAAAACAATAACAGTCCCTATACTCAAGTAACATATTCAAATTCAAGAAAAACACAATGAAAATAAATACATGTTACATATAGAATAGATGAAATAAAACCCCAGAGGGCAAACTCTAGTAACTAGGGGAACCAGAGAACAAAAGGTCTCCTAAAGATAGAGTTTGATCTGAGTCCTGAAGAAAGTTCTGATTTCTAGGAAGTAGAAGTTGGGATGGGGAGGGAGGGGAGACATTCTAGGGATAAGGAAGATATAGGAGAGAGAGTTTCATATCTAAGGAACAGCAAGTGTGCCAGTATGGCCAGATTGTAAAGTACCTGATGGGAAAAGTAAAATATAGTTAAGACTGAAAAGGTAGGAATTGGCCAGGTTATAAAGAACTTTAAATGCCAATAATAAAAAGCAACAATGCTTTGGTTTATTATTTATGTGTGTATATGCCTATATAGTCTAATATATATACATACACACACATATATACACACATGTGTGTGTACATTGTATTGATACACACATATGTTAAATGTTATATATTATCTATTTTCCAGAACTTTAAAATGCCTTCATATAGAAGATAATGTGCTTCTAAAATATATACATATATAATTTAAATATATAAGTTTAAAAAAATATGATACCCTCTCTAAAAAAAAAAGAAAAAAAGTATTCTAAAGTGATGGAAGTTGAATCAAGCAAGAGCTTAGGGTTGCCCAGATTCCAAATCACTGTGTTGAACTGTATTTTATTATGCTTTAATATACACTTAAACTATGTTTAAATGTTACCATTAAGTAATTTAGCAAGCCAGCTAAGATACAACAGAACAATGAACATGTTTTGTTTGATTTTAAAACATTCTAGTCAATGTACTTTGGAAAAGGAAATGATCTGACAAAAGAGAAGGGACAGAAAAGCAATGCTGAGAAAGAGAGACAAAGAGAGAGGGAGGGAGAGAAAGAAGGGAAGAAGGAAGAAGAGGAGGATGGAAAGAGAGAGAAATTTATTATTACAAGGAGATTTATACATGATTGTTGTTTCCTTAAAACTTACTGTATCCTATTATGGATGGAAACTTTTCAACCAACTAGAATTCATAGTAACCTTTGAAAATCAGAATTACATGATTTATAGAATCCTCTTTGTGGGTGTGCATATATATGTGTAATCTTAATAAGGCTGAGAACTCTGTTTTTTAGAGAAAACAATAATGAGCCATAATAACAAGTCTGCAGGAGTCTATAATGACAATTCTAGGGATCATTACTACTGTTTTTCTTGTGTACCCAGAAATATAAGCTATTATATATATATATATATATATATATAATAGTCCAGAGTGGATATATATATGTATGTGAATGGACATATGCACTAATGTATATATGTATATAGGCATATAAATGCACATGTGTTTTGTGTATACATGCATACATATACATTTATATTATGCCCTAAGTTAAAATATTTATATGGGCTTTCTTCATTGTCATTCTTATTCCAGAACTCACGCTCCTTCCATCTGTTGGTTTATTTGGTAGAACAATGATTAATTAGAGCTGGCTGTCTCTGTTGGTAATTTATACTCAATTAATAGAATCCTCATAACATCATTTGAAAATTTCATAGACTGCTTGTACACCCTAGTGGGAGAAATTGGTCAAAGCACTTATCTAAAGGAAGAAAACCAAACTATAAAGTATGTCAAGCTTTTAAGCATCACCTTAAAAGCTAGATTTGCTCAAGGAACTTGAAATATTGATAGCAAACTAACACCATGACATCTGATATAAAACTAGTGAAGCCTAGCTATCAGTATAATAAAAATTTAGCAACTTTGGAGCTGCAATATAGTCAAGATTGGCAACTAAAGATTAATCAAATTCTTGAATTCAAGGCTCTTTTGTTCAGGGATTTATCCCTGGCTATATTGGAGAAGATTAAGTTAAAACTTGACATATAAAGTAGAGGCTGACTAGGGATTCATTCCTATGAAAATGATGGGAATTTTCTTTAGATTAGATATTAGGAATAACAAAGTGGTGTCAGATTTTCCCCTTTAAGCCAATATTCATTTGAACTTTTATTTAAATTTAAAATTACTTTGACCTAAAGACTTGAATGGAGTTTAAAAGAATCCTTCTGATATTTGGAAAAGAGTGATTCACTATTATATAATGCAAAGAACAATGTGCTACTCTTGGGTGTTAGTCTCAGCTATTTCTAAAACCCTGTGACCTGGAATAATTCACTTAAATTCTTTGGGCCTCACTTTTCTGATCTGCATAATGAGGGTGTTTAGACTAGATAATTTACAATTTCCCATCTAATTTAACTAATCTATTTAATCTAAATCATGCAATATTTTTTTCTCCTTTAAATAATATTATTCACATGATGAAAAGTTAAAGTTGGCATAAAAATCTATATATTTTAAACTATAATATTCAATTATGCCAATATATTAATACCTATTTAATTAATATTATTATTTAATAATATATTAGGTGACTACCCTCACATTCCTAGAGCACTTTAAGGGTTCCCCATCATTGTTATCTCAATAACCTTATAATGCAAGTATTATAATACCATATTCAGGAATGTCAGAAAAATTAAATGGTTTTGTCCTAGTTGACACACTGAGTTAGTATTGGAAAAAATATCTGATGTCAAATCTTCTGATTTTTAAGTTCAACAGTATCCCTAATGCATTAAATTGCCTATACAACCAACTCTCCATTATCTACACAAATGGAGGAGGAGGGCGTAACAAAGTATCTAAAGCAACAGAAAATCAAAAGAAACAAATTTTAAATAGTATTTAGTTTTGTCTAAGGAAGGCATTTTTGTGTTTTGTTTTCCAGAAATAATAATATTGGCTTTCATTTCCAAAAGAATTGAGCTGATATAGCAACTAAAAGGCTTACATTCTAATTTTATTTTACAAATGATAGTGAAGGATAAAAAAGAAATTTGCAAGAGTAATAGAGGAAACATTTCTGAATTACCCAAATTCAAACCACTGAGAATTGACTACAGGTCAGCTTTTACTACCACATTTGAAGGTCTTTTATTAGTCTTCACTATCCCTGTTCCATCCTGATTTCCTTATAACTTTTAATAGTTTTGATTATCCTGGGGCTTACTTAATACTTTCTCTCCTCTGATTTTCGTGATTATGGGGGTCCTGATTCTTCTCCCACCCCTTTTTCTCTCTGCAGGTTCTCTTCTTTTTTTTGTCCCTTCTATTGAAGAGTCTGTCAATATAATTTTTCTCCTCATTACATTCTATTCTTGTCATCTCATCCTTTCCCATAAGTCTAATTAGTTCCTTTATTCAAGTAACTCCCACATCTCTATTTTATGTCTCAGACTATTTTATGAATTTTAGCTTTTTCTTTCCAACTGTTTATTGAACAGCTCTACCTAGATTCTGTACTTTCCTCTTACAATTTGCCCCAAGCCAAGCTCATTATGTTTTCTTTATCTGTTCCTTTTTTTTTGATTTCCCTTTTTCTATCAATCATAGGATACATTTAGAGCTGGTAGACACTAAAGATTATCTAATTCAACCCTCTCATTTTATAAATAAAGGGAATGGGAACTGTGGAGATTAATTCACTTTTCCAATGCCATACAACTAGTAACCATCAAAACTACAATTCAAACTCTGGCCTTATGACTAAATCCTCTTTAAATAGTTCCATAATATGTAATCATTCTTTAAGGCTCAGAACTTTAATGTTACCTTTGATTCCTCTTTTCCTTCTCTCTCTTTTTCTTCTTCTCCCTCTGTTTTCCTCTCCTTCTGTAATGGGCTGAGGCTTGAGTTGATGCACTGAGGTCCCAAGCACATGAGGCTAAATAGTAATTGGACCATACTCTACTAATATATATGTTTGGAGAAAGAATGGCCCCGCCCACTCTAAGTACAAGTCCTGATGTGTTGTATAGGAAATGACGATTTTGGTGGGTGGAGGCAGGGGAGTGGAAAAGGAAGGGGAAGGAGAGACTGCTTGCATTGCCATTGCAATGGTTTTTCAGTTCAGATGGCCCTCTGTTTGCTGGCTTCCTGTCACAGCTGCCCATATTGCTATTGCAATCCTTATTCACCTCTTCACTTCAATAAAGATTGAAGATTTTTCCCTTAACCTGAATTCCTGACTCCGGCTGATTTTAAATACATGGTCATTACATCCTTCTCCCCCTATCTTTTGCTTTTATATCCAAACAGTCATTATATCCTATTGATTATACCTCCAAGGTATCATTCTCATCTAAACCCTCTCCTCTGCTCAGAACTCAAGATCTCATAAACTGTTGACTGTGCTTATGAAATAACACAAATTCTTTTTTTTTCCTTCATCTGTCTCTCTCCTTCAATCTATTTTGCATACTTATCACACAAATTTTACTAATGCACAATTCTCTTAACTTTGTTCTGTTTTTCAAAAACCTTCACTGCCTCTCTAAAAATAAAATCCAAAACTTCTACCCTGCTACCAAGGTCCTTCACAATTTGACTCCAATTTATTTTTTTCAAACTTAACTAAAAAATTCATCCCTTTATGCTCTAATCAAACTAGATAGTGACCTATTCAAAAATCATTTTCTATGTGTCTTTTTTTCTTGTTATTATTGTATCTTTGCTTTTTCTTTAGATTTGGGTTGTTCACCTTGTTTTCACCATCTGCTGAAATCTCAATCATCAATCAAAAGTTGATCTATTTTTTCTGACTTATTTTCCACTATTTCATTATCTGTATAATATGGATCTGTTAAAGTCATTGTTCCCTTGAATTGTCCTATGTGTTTTTGTTTCATTATTGATGTTTCTCTCTTCTGCAATGCCTTTAAATTTGAAACTTTTCTTAATGAAATCCAGACTATCTTTCAAGGTTCAATTCATATGGCATTTTTTCTGTTTAGCATTTCTCTTATAAATAATGATTTAAAGCATTTACTCAATGACTGTTGATGGTTTGAATTTATTCTTGTGAGTACTTGCCTATTTTGTCATTTATCAATTGGAGATTGGCTCCTGATATCATATGTGTGTGTGTGTGTGTGTGTGTGTGTGTGTGTGTGTGTGTGTGTTTTATGTGTGATTCTGACTTTCTAGACTGCAAGACCATCATTTAGTTTCAGTCTCACAACAAACCTTCCTGAAGATGTATGGTCTTCTCACTCTGGAATACCCATTCATCCATTTCTTCTTTGATTGCTGAATTCCTTCATTTTGGAGAGTGTCATAAACTGGCCAACCTTCATTCCCCTGCTGATTGTGCTTCTGATTTCCTGAATTTAAAAATTATGTATTTGCACAGCTACCTTCATTTCTACTCCTTTCCTTTGCAAGGAAAAAAAAAAACCTTAAAAACCTCCCATTGAGAAGCAATAATTTCTTCTTCAGATTTTTGGCCAGCAGAATAGCATAGTGAACATAGAAATAGGGAAATTTCATTCAAATGGATTAGTGCTATAGCCATGTTCAGTAAATTATATGCTTATTCCCATCTTTAATTATAAGACATAAAAGTGACAATCTTTCATATTCTATATTCCATTAACATGTATCTCATTAAAAGGTAAATGTTAAAGTACCTTTGGGGCCTAGAGTCACATATAAGTCAACCCTTTACTTTCTGGAGAAAAATTTAAATTGTTCTTGTGAAAATCCCTCCAGGTCTTTGGCAGCTGTAAGGGGTGGGGGAATAACCACTTAGAAATATCTCTATGGATTTATATATTTTATAGAACAATCTAACTGGTGGTACAAATTTTTTTAAAAAATCCAACAAATCCCTATAACATATAAAGCAATTTAAATATGTCTGAACCCATCTCTTATTAGAATAGGAAGGTTAAGTTTAAAAGAAATAAAGAAAAGTCCCAAAGAAATATAGGGCTCCCCCAAATAGAGTAAGTATTCAGGTTGATTGCTTGACATTTCCAAATCATCAGACAAACCTTTCTATAGTCCATTAGAATTTGAGGCAAGCTAACTGCAAGCAGTTAGGACCTTTAAACTTGCCCTTGATCTCATCTTAAAAATTCACCAAAACCAAAAAATAATTCTTAGCTTATTCCATAAAAGATAAATGCAAAATTCCTAACTGCTCAAAGTCTACCACAATTTAGGAAACAATCTACTTTTCAATGATGTATGATAAACAATATATTTCAATAATAAATGATAAATATTTAAGTTACTACTTTATGCCAAACACTGTACTAATTATTAAAGATGTACATAGGAAAAAGAAAAAACAACTCCTGCCTTCAAGATGCTTACCATCTAATGGGGAAAGACAACATGCAGAAAGAGTTGATATTTGGGAGGTGGGGAGAAAGGAATAAAAAAGATATCTAGTAGTAGGGGCATAGAATGATGGTAGTGGAGTCAAAGCCAAAGATTGAGGCTGGTAGAAATGGGAAGACAGACCCTCTTAAATCAAGAATCTGAGAAGTGTTTTTCCTCTAATCTCCAGCCCCACAAACAGAGGACAGAGATTATTCAAGACACTGATGAGTGTAAGTACCAAAGATAATAAAATTTCTGAAATGATCAATTTCCTGATGACAAGCTTTTACTGGAAGAATGATGATGATGGATACAAGGCGTGCACCTTTTCTAGCCTTTCTTTCTCACAGAAAATCTGTCCCCAGTTGCATTCAGTATAATTCTTGTTTCTTTGCTTTTGCTCACACAATTCATAAATTCATAGATTTAGAAGTGGGGAGAGATCTAACAGATCGTGTAGTCCAACTCTTTAATTTTACATGTTGTACTAATCTCATTCAGTCTTTCTCTCTCCCAAACTTATAGAGTGATAGGAACTAGAGTAAAGAGAAATAATAAAAAGAAAAGACATAGCGACAACATAGAGTAATCCTCAAGATCAGAAAGAGGGAACAAAAGGACGTATAAAAGGGTTAGGCAAAAAATGGGTCTCTTGCATGGATTGGCTGCTTAGAAATTGCTCCCTGAAAATACCAAAACTAGGAAAAAAAATTGAAGCAAATTATTCTGAAAAGGCCTTATACAATACAGATATAAAAAAGATCCATTTCCCAATGAATAAGTAATCAAAGAATAAATATATTCAATTCTCAAATGAAGAATTTAAATTGTCAACAAGATAAAAATACTAGTAACAATAGGAATGCAAATTAAAACAACTCTGCATTTTATCTCACACTCAGAATGGCAAAAAATAAAAATGAAAATGATAACTGTTGGAGGGAATATAGAGTGATCTTTGGGAATGGATCCATAGAACATATTTATATGAAAAGAATGGAATATTATTTCACTATAAGAGATGATAATGAGAAAATTAGGGGGACATTGCAAATCTTGTATGAACTAATGTACAATGAAGATAACACAATCAGATGACAAATTATATAGTAATTACTATATTGTATAGGAAAACAACAGATTTCAGAAATCTGATCAATGTAAAGATCAATCATGATTTCAGAAAATAAATAGTTAATCTAGTTTCCTACCCCTTGGCAGAATGGTGATAAATAAAAGGATATAGAATATGATAAAGGTTTTTGGATGTAGCACATATGTTTTTGTAGATATGTTTTACTTTACTACACTTATTTATTATAAAGGAAAGCTTTTATCATTTAGGAGGAAAGTTATTAGGGAGGAATGACGTCTTTGAGATCCATTTTTAAGCTTATATAGACCACTACATATATTAGGAGCTATGTATTACTGGTATTTTGTTATTTCTTTTATACTAGGGCATAGTATCAGAATATTATAATTACTACCAAAGAGTTCTAAGATGGTAGTCATGTTCTGCAGAAGAAAAGAGAGAGTAAACCAAAGAGTAAACCAATGTCACTCATTTTAAATTCTAATATTGATATATCTTTTCTAGCCTCCTCCACTCCTTAAGCAACCTGTATTCCCACAACTTCAGTTAAGTAGTTAAGTGGTGCAGTGGATAGAACATTAGCCCTAGAGTAAGGAGAACTTGAGTTCAAATCCAATCTCAAACATTTACTTAGCAATGTGACCCTGGACCAGTCATTTAACCCTGTTTTCCTCAGTTGCACATCCGTAAAATGAGCTGGAGAAAGAATAAGCAAAAAATTCCAGTATCTTTGCTAAGAAAACCCCAAAATCAGATTCAACAATAGCAACTAACTCAATTATTCATGTGACATTAAACATGTTCAAAAATGTTGTGGATCAGCTAAGAACTAGTGTGTTAGAACTAATTTTAATTAGGTAACTCCTCTGTAAAATGAGGAATTTGGCCTAGATGGTCTCTAATCCAAATGTAGAAAATAAATGCTATTACTCCATAGAGAAACATGGAGAAGATGCACAGAAGATCGTTGATTTTCCAGTAACCACAAAGAACATAGAACTTGAATTTATTAATCTGCCACCACAGGCCATGCACAAATTATTGGGCTGAATATAGTATTGCCTTTAGTGAATAGATATCAATGACACTTGGTGGCATTAAGATGAAGAAACTGAGTATGGGATATAAATGCACAAGAACACAGATATTAAATGACAGAACCAAGATTCAAACTTAGATCATAGGATTCTAAATCCAGTATTCTTCCCATCATATCATATTGCCTCTTTCTTAGATTAAGTATTTTCCTTTTTATGAATTCAAATTCTTTCACCCTTAGATGCCCAGAACAAGTCCCACATTTGACATAAAGCCATTACTGACCACACTGATTTCTCTCTTATCTATACTCCGAAATCATGTGTTTGGCACTTAATACTGTTAAGGATTGAAGTTATAGATCTTTTGTCTTTTTTTGCTATGTTTACAAACTCTTAGTAATCTCCTTCTCCAATGCCTGTCTTTATTTGTGTGTTCAGGACAGATTACTTAAACTTGCTGACTTTCTTCATCTATAAAATGAGGGAGTTGGACTAGAAAATTTCTAAGGCCTTTTAAGCTCTAAGACCTTTCCAGCTCTAAAATCTATGTATCAATGTCCCCAATTACAATAACTTTTTCCCCTTTATATGTTACATGTAACTACGATTGTATCTATTTCATTGTATTTGTATTATGGCTACTTAGGTATACATACTATCTCTCTAGTAGACTTTTTTGAGTCCCTATAAGTCTAAGCAATTTTAACATTGCAACTCCCCTACTACCTAGCATGATGTTCCATAAACATAGGTGCTTAATAACATTTGTTCAATTCAGCTAGTTAGTCAATAAATATTTATTAAACTCAATATGTGCCAGTCACTGTCCTAAACATGGAGGAATAAAAAGAGAGGTAAAAGAGTCCCCTGTTCTCAAGGAGTGTACATTCCTATAGGAGAGAGCTCCGTTGAATTACCTTAAGAAATAACTTTTTTCTTTTTTTTTCTTTTTTTTTCTTTTTTTTTTTTTTTTTTTTGTGGGGCAGTGTGGGGCAGTGCGGGGGAAGAATTCTGGGCTTGGAATTAACAATAGATTTGGAAATGAGTTGATACTAGTTTTATGACTATAAGAAAGCCATTCAGTCTCTCAAAATCTATCATCTTCACAGAGTCCTAGTTTCCTCATCTGTAAAACCAAGATTATAACTGGCTCTTTTGGAAGTTTGATGTACATCATTTTCAAATCCTTATAAATGTCTTCTATTAGTATTACTTCTCCAACAAACTTTAAGCTGAGTAAGAGAAAGGACCACATCTGATTACGTTTCTGATGCTTTTCAGTGCCTGACAGTGTCTTATATATAAATCAATTCCTTATTAAATAATGGAATCACTAGACTGTAGGGGCAAATGACTGAACCATGAGCAAAGTTCACAGGAAGTTTTAATCTTTCCGGTATTACTCTGCTGCCAAAATTCAATGCTTTCATGTCAGAAAGAAAACTTTAAAATTCTTTATGAACAAATGAGACCTGCACATGTATATCAAAATGAAACACTCTCATTTGAATTTCTGCTTGGTTTCTCAGCTTTGTCATGTTTACTTCTCTTTCACAATATTTAATAGATAATGAAAGATTATTCCATCCACTTAACTATAGAATGGGGAAATGGTAGCAACACAGTTTTTATCATAAAATTTGATATCATCCTAGCAAAAAAAAAAAAGAAAAGAAAAGAAAAGAAAAAACTTTTTTGTTAGAGGGATTTTTTTTTTTTTATTGATTATACTTAACCATGAAATTTGAGTCTAGGTGGAAAAAAAGTAAAAATAACTTGTAATGATATTTAATTAACATAATAATGACCAAACAACAAACTTTTTTGCTGACAAAGCTGGTTGAAAATAGACCAATAGGGACTTAAGGAAGAGGTATAATTTAATGATTAAACATATTTTATGTTTTTGAATTTGGTGTTTCCAATATAGAAAGATGTAGCATAGTGATATGTGCAATCATATGACACATTAAGATATATGGAATAATTAACATATATTCACTATTTCAAGCATTAAGACAACTTTATCTGGAATATGTCATTGTCCTCATTTTAAAGATGAAGAAATTGAATCTCAGAAAAATGAAGTAATTTGTCCATTGTCAGAAATTTAACAAGGGCCAGATGTAGGATTTATATTAAGTCCTTCTTAACTAAAAGTGTAGCTTTCTGTTCATGACAAACAAAATACTGCTTTTTCTTTTCTTATTATACTAAAGATTGCAGTTTTATTTTTATTTTGTTTTCCAGTTATGATTCAACAAAATGAGTGAACCCAGAATGAACTCATTTTATTAAGTTATTATACTGACAGATTAGGGAAGGCCATGAAAAAAGTATACACAGAATCCCAAGGCACTGCACAGAGTCACTCATTTATGTATTTCTGGGCAAGTTGGAGGGACAGGGACCAAAGGAGAATATAGCTATATAACTTCTAACCTAGTTAAATGATTAGATCCAAATATTCCTCATCTTCAAACTTGAGAAAGGTCCTATACAGAATGCCCAAAGATTTTTTTAGTCTATTCTAGTCAACATTTTTATCATTGGCTTAGCTAATGGCACATGCAGCAAGCTTAATCAATTTTCAAATGATATAAGCTGGATGAAGCAGCTAAAAAGTTGAATGACAACATCAGGATACAAAAAAAGATTGGTTACAATAATTGCCTGAATAAAAATGATGAAATGTAATAACGATCAATATAAAGTTTTACTCTAGATTTCTAAAATTCAAATGCACAAACATCTCTATGTTTGGAGGAAACATGTCTGAGCACAGTCCTTGTTGAAAAAGGTTTAAAGTAATGAAGCAAACAGAAGTTTTTTATGAGTCAAATGTCTGACACAGCAGCCAAAACTGTCAATTTGATCTTGAGTTGTATGCTAGTCATATTTGGTATTTCAAGAACTAGAAACACAATCAGATATATTTACAGGCTTCATGGACAATATAAAAAAATTACCAGTGGATATATCCATGCATACATAAGGGACACAATGAAAAATCTATCAATCTGATTTACTTTCCCAACACTCATAAGATTCCTGTCTTTGTCATGGAGAAATGAAGCTAAATAGATAAATGGTCACATAAGTACCTCTCTTTCCAAACATTATTTCAAATCCCAAGAGAATGTAGGGTCTTAAATAAACATACTCTATCTCTATTCTGCCAAAGCAAATAAAAATACTATAAATACCAGAGATTCAGTGCTTTCAGATGATATTATTTTTCTGTATTCCTTGAATATGGAAATGATTCGATGATGTTTGTCAAGTGCATAATAATAAAAAGAAATTTTAAAAATAGATAGTAAGGATACCAAGATAAGGTCAAAAGGGGCACATAGTTTAGACATAAACAGGATACCACAGACAAACTGGAGAGCATAGAATAGTTTATCTGTCACATCTATGGATAAAGGAAGAATTTAAGATGCCTTCAAAAAAAGAGAATAAGATAGCAATCATTACAAAATGTAAAATAAATAATTTTAATTATGTTAAATTTAAAACAATTTTACACACACAAAATCAATGGAACCTAAATTAGAAGGAAAATAAAAATCGGGGGGAATTTTTTTTTTACTCCTGATAAAGGAGTCATTTTTCAAATATATAGAGAAATGAGTTGAATTTTATAGGAATGCATATCATTCTCCAGTTGATGAATGTTCAAGGAATATAAATAGGCAGTTTTCAGACAAAGAAATCAAAGCTATCCATAATCATATGAAATAATGCTCTAAATAACTATTGATTAGAGAAATGAAAATTAAAACAATGCTAAGTTACAACCTCATGCCTGTCAAATTGGCAGATATAGCAGAAGAGGAAAATGACAAATGTTGGAGAGGATATGGGAAAATTGGGACACTATTGCACTGTTGGTGGCTTTACGAACCAATCCAACCATTGCAGAAAACAGGAACAAAGTCCATAGGGCTATCAAAAGCTTACAATTTGATTCAGCAATATTACTACTAGATCTGTACCCCAAAGAGATTTAAAAAGGTCAGGGGAAAGACCTTTTAGTACAAAAATAGTTATAACAGCTTTTTTATGGTGGCAAAGAATTGGAAATTGTGGGGATGCTCTTCAATTGAGGAATGGCTAAACAAGTTATAGTAAATGATTGCAATGGAATATTATTGTGTTACAAGAAATGATGAGCAGATTTCAGAAAAAAAAACCCTGAAAATATTTACATGAACTGATGCAAAGTAAGCAGAAATAGAACATTATACACAATGAGAACAATAATGTACAGTAAACAATTATGAATGACACTTTTTTCATTTTCTATTTTCAACAATACAATCATCTAAGACAATCCCAAAGGACTCATGATGATAGTTACTATCTGCCTCCAAAGAACTGATGTAGTCTGATTTTCCATTTTCTTTCTTTTTTCTTTGATTCTAGTTTTCTTTCATAAAATAACTAAAATGGAAATATGTTTTGTGTAATTTCACATATATAATCTATCAGATTGCTTATCATCTCAAAGAGAGAAGAAAGAGGAATAAAGAGAATTGAAAAAGAAATTGAAATGTTAAAAGTTATTTTTACATGAAACTTGGGGAAAAGGAAAGTATTATTTAAAAATAGATTGTAATGTCTTTTCAATGTCAGAATGTTTTGGGAAAGATGAGGATACTAATGCACTATTGGAAGAAATTTGGATCAAACATTATAGGAGGCAATTAAGAATTATGCTAAAATGTGATAAAAATATTCATACCTTTTGATCCAAAGTTCCTACAGTTATATATAGCACCAATAGAAGAAGGCAGTTGAACTTAAAAATGAATATAACATCTTGAGAAGCCAAAAATAGGCCTGGAAGAATCACATATAAGGCAGTGACAGCAGGGGTGGGAAACTATGTGGTCATAACCAGAGTTAGAGACCTGGATTAAAAGAACTAAGGGACTCTTCCAAGAGATTCAACACAAAAATTTCACTGGTGACAGGGGAGGACAATAGAGGTCTTATTTTATTTTATTTTTTTTTATTGTTCATACAAAACATCTGGAAGAAAAGTAGTTGCCCTTTGAATGAGGAATAGCTAAGCAAATTGTGATATGTTAATGGAATAGAACATTACTGCACTATAAGAAACAATGAATAGGGGAATACAATGAAGCATGGAAAGAATTATATGAACTAATGGAAAGTGAAATAAATAGAAGTGAAGTAAATACTAGAAACTCAATGACTACAACAGTGTAAATTCAGAGAACAACAAGCAAACAATTGAAGCTTAATGCTGTGAAATTAAAATTACTAAGCCTAGATGCAAAGGGATATATAATCATCTATACAATGTTTACCTATTATACCTTTATATATTAGTTAAAGGCTTAAAATGTACATAAATGAATATGGTTATAGCCCACATTTTCAATGAACTCCTAATTGCCATATTAAAATGACTTTAAGGCAATATTAAATACTAATACTAAATAGCTTTCTTCATGAAAGTAGAGCATGTCAATCTTTTTTTTTTTCCAGTTCATGAAGACTTTAATGCAAAATGAGTATAGAGAACAGCAGAAAAAAAAGTTGGAAAACATAATTCAGTAATAAAAAACAAGAAGTATAAAAGGCTTTGTAGAATATAAAGTAGCCTCAAATCTACATATTACAAATATTTTCTTTTTTTTAATTTTTATTTAATAATTACTTTATAGTGACACTCATTTCTGTTCCGATTTTTTTTCCCTCCCTCCCTCCACCCCCTCCCCTAGATGGCAAGCAGTCCTTTATATGTTGGATATGTTGCAGTATATCCTAGATACAATATATGTTTGCAGAACCGAACAGTTGTCTTGTTGCATAGGGAGAATTGGATTCAGAAGGTATAAATAACCGGGGAATGTTAAGAGTTCAAATGTTGGAGTTTGTTCTCAGAGGACAGCCGGTTTAGAGGCTTAGAGCCCTTCGGATGTCTCCAAATCCAAAGGTTCTGTCCTTCAGCCTCTGCCTCTGCCTTCTTCTGTCTCCAACAGAGATGGAAGATCTCTCTTATCTCCTTCTGGGGGGCCCAGCCACCAATTTGCCGCGGAGAGAGGGCTTCTGGCGTAGCTCCACTGAAGTCCGTCAAAAGTGTTCTCTGCAGCAGAGTCGTTTCTCTCAAGTCTAGCGCGATCAGCCAGCCAAGAGGAAAAATGTGTATTCTGGAATGGCTGTCTCGCCTTATATGTGAACCTTCTGAGAGAATGGGATTATGGGTTTTCTCCCATAGTGCTCTCTGGCCCAAAGAGCTTTAAGGTGTGGACTTTGAGTAAAGGTGGGAACACAAGCCTTGTCTTGATTAGTTCTACTTAGTACCTTGTTTCAGGTTCTGGCCAAAACAACTTCTTGTAAGATTAGATCAACTCTAATTACTTAGCAGTTAGTAAGGATTCCAACAGGAGAAGAAAAACAAAAATGCAGATAGTTCACATTCGTTTCCCAGTGTTCTTTCTTTGGGTGTAGCTGCTTTTGTCCGTCATTTATCAATTGAAACTCAGGTCTCTTTGTCAAAGAAATCCACTTCCATCAAAATATGTCCTCATACAATATCGTTGTCGAAGTGTATAATGATCTCCTGGTTCTGCTCATTTCACTTAGTATCAGTTCATGTAAGTCTCGCCAGTCCTCTCTGTATTCATCCTGCTGGTCATTTCTTACAGAACAATAATATTCCATAACATTCATATACCACAATTTACCCAGCCATTCTCCAATTGATGGGCATCCATTCATTTTCCAGTTTCTAGCCACTACAAACAGGGCTGCTACAAACATTTTGGCACATACAGGTCCCTTTCCCTTTTTTAGTATTTCTTTGGGATATAAACCCAATAGAAACACTGCTGGATCAAAGGGTATGCACAATTTGATAATTTTTTGGGCATAATTCCAGATTGCTCTCCAGAATGGTTGGATTTGTTCACAACTCCACCAACAATGCATTAGTGTCCCAGTTTTTCCGCATCCCCTCCAACATTCATCATTATTTTTTCCTGTCATCTTAGCCAATCTGACAGGTGTGTAGTGGTATCTCAGAGTTGTCTTAATTTGCATTTCTCTAATCAATAATGATTTGGAACACTCTTTCATATGAGTGGTAATAGTTTCAATTTCATCCTCTGAAAATTGTCTGTTCATATCCTTTGACCATTTATCAATTGGAGAATGACTTGATTTCTTATAAATTTGAGTCAGTTCTCTATATATTTTGGAAATGAGGCCTTTATCAGAACCTTTAACTGTGAAAATGTTTTCCCAGTTTGTTGCTTCCCTTCTAATCTTGTTTGCATTAGTTTTATTTGTACAAAGGCTTTTTAATTTGATGTAATCAAAATTTTCTATTTTGTGATCAGTAATGGTCTCTAGTTCATCTTTGGTCACAAATTTCTTTCTCCTCCACAAGTCTGAGAGATAAACTATTCTATGTTCCTCTAATTTATTTATAATCTCGTTCTTTATGCCTAGGTCATAGACCCATTTTGATCTTATCTTGGTATATGGTGTTAAGTGTGGGTCCATGCCTAATTTCTGCCATACTAATTTCCAATTATCCCAGCAGTTTTTATCAAATAATGAATTCTTTTTCCAGAAGTTAGGGGCTTTGGGTTTGTCAAACACTAGATTACTATAGTTGACTATTCTGTCTTGTGAACCTAGCCTTTTTCACTGATCCACTAATCTATTTCTTAGCCAATACCAAATGGTTTTGGTCACTGCTGCTTTATAATATAATTTTAGATCAGGTACAGCTAGGCCACCTTCATTTGAGTGGTAATAGTTTCAATTTCATCCTCTGAAAATTGTCTGTTCATATCCTTTGACCATTTATCAATTGGAGAATGACTTGATTTCTTATAAATTTGAGTCAGTTCTCTATATATTTTGGAAATGAGGCCTTTATCAGAACCTTTAACTGTGAAAATGTTTTCCCAGTTTGTTGCTTCCCTTCTAATCTTGTTTGCATTAGTTTTATTTGTACAAAGGCTTTTTAATTTGATGTAATCAAAATTTTCTATTTTGTGATCAGTAATGGTCTCTAGTTCATCTTTGGTCACAAATTTCTTTCTCCTCCACAAGTCTGAGAGATAAACTATTCTATGTTCCTCTAATTTATTTATAATCTCGTTCTTTATGCCTAGGTCATAGACCCATTTTGATCTTATCTTGGTATATGGTGTTAAGTGTGGGTCCATGCCTAATTTCTGCCATACTAATTTCCAATTATCCCAGCAGTTTTTATCAAATAATGAATTCTTTTTCCAGAAGTTAGGGGCTTTGGGTTTGTCAAACACTAGATTACTATAGTTGACTATTCTGTCTTGTGAACCTAGCCTTTTCCACTGATCCACTAATCTATTTCTTAGCCAATACCAAATGGTTTTGGTGACTGCTGCTTTATAATATAATTTTAGATCAGGTACAGCTAGGCCACCTTCATTTGATTTTTTTTTCATTAATTCCCTTGAGATTCTCGACTTTTTATTGTTCCATATGAATTTTGTTGTTATTTTTTCTAGATCAATAAAATATTTTCTTGGAAGTCTGATTGGTATAGCACTAAATAAATAGATTAGTTTAGGGAGTATTGTCATCTTTATTATGTTCGCTCGGCCGATCCAAGAGCACTTAATATTTTTCCAATTATTTAAGTCTGACTTTATTTGTGTGGAGACTTTTTTATAATTTTGCTCATATAATTCCTGACTTTCCTTTGGTAGATAGATTCCCAAATATTTTATGGTATCAACAGTTATTCTGAATGGAATTTCTCTTTGTATCTCTTGCTATTGGGTTTTGTTGGTGATATATAAAAATGCTGAGGATTTATGGGGATTTATTTTGTAGCCAGCTACTTTGCTAAAATTATGAATTATTTCCAATAGCTTTTTAGTAGAATCTCTGGGGTTCTCTAGGTATACCATCATATCATCTGCAAAGAGTGATAGTTTGGTTTCCTCATTGCCTACTCTAATTCCTTTAATATCTTTCTCGACTCTTATTGCCGAGGCTAGTGTTTCTAATACGATATTAAATAATAATGGTGATAGTGGGCAACCTTGCTTCACTCCAGATCTTACTGGGAAAGGTTCCAGTTTTTCCCCATTGCATATGATGCTTACTGATGGTTTTAAATATATGCTCCTGACTATTTTAAGGAAAAGTCCATTTATTCCTATGCTCTCAAGTGTTTTTATTAGGAATGGATGTTGGATTTTATCAAATGCTTTTTCTGCATCTATTGAGATGATCATATGGTTTTTGTTTGGTTGGTTATTGATATAGTCGATTATGCTAATAGTTTTCCTAATATTGAACCAGCCCTGCATTCCTGGTATAAATCCTACTTGGTCATAGTGTATTATCCTGGTGACGATTTTCTGTAATCTTTTTGCTAATATTTTATTTAAGATTTTAGCATCAATATTCATTAGGGAGATTGGTCTATAATTTTCTTTCTCTGTTTTCAGCCTACCTGGTTTAGGTATCAGTACCATGTCTGTGTCATAAAAGGAGTTTGGTAGGACTCCTTCAATCCCTATTTTTTCAAATAGTTTATATAACATTGGAGTTAATTGTTCTTTAAATGTTTGGTAGAATTCACATGTAAATCCATCTGGTCCTGGGGATTTTTTCTTAGGGAGTTGATTGATAGTTTGTTCTATTTCTTTTTCTGAGATGGGACTCTAGGATATTTACTTCTTCCTCTGTTAGTTTGGGCAAGCTATATTTTTGGAGGTATTTTTCTATTTCATTTAAGTTGTCGAATTTATTGGCATAAAGTTGGGCAAAGTAACTCCTAATTATTGCTCTAATTTCCTCTTCGTTAGTGGTGAGTTCTCCCTTTTCATTTTTAAGACTAACAATTTGATTTTCCTCTTTCCTTTTTTTAATCAGATTTACTAAGGGTTTGTCTATTTTGTTGGTTTTTTCATAGAACCAACTCTTAGTTTTATTAATCAATTCAATAGTTTTTTTACTTTCAATTTTATTGATCTCACCTTTTATTTTTAGAATTTCAAGTTTAGTGTTTGACTGGGGGTTTTTAATTTGTTCCTTTTCTAGCATTTTTAGTTGCAAACCCAATTCATTGACCTTCTCTTTCTCTATTTTATACAAATAGGCCTCTAGAGATATGAAATTTCCCCTTATTACCGCTTTGGCTGCATCCCATACATTTTGGTATGATGTCTCATTATTATCGTTTTCTTGGGTGAAGTTATTAATTATGTCTATGATTTGCTGTTTCACCCAATCATTCTTTAGTATGAGATTATTTAGTTTCCAATTATTTTTTGGTCTACTTCCCCCTGGTTTTTTGTTGAATGTAATTTTCATTGCATCATGGTCTGAAAAGGATGCATTTACTATTTCTGCCTTACTGCATTTGAGTTTGAGGTTTTTATGTCCTAATATATGGTCAATTTTTGTATAGGTTCCATGAACTGCTGAAAAGAAAGTGTATTCCTTTCTGTCTCCATTACATTTTCTCCAGAGATCTATCATATCTAACTTTTCTAGTATTCTATTTACCTCTTTGACTTCTTTCTTATTTATTTTGTGGTTTGATTTATCTAATTCTGAGAGTGCAAGGTTAAGATCTCCCACTATTATAGTTTTACTGTCTATTTCTTCTTGCAGCTCTCTTAGTTTTTCTTTTAAGAATTTAGATGCTACCCCACTTGGTGCATATATGTTTAATATAGATAGTGCTTCATTTTCCATGCTACCCTTTAGCAAGATATAGTGCCCTTCCTTATCTCTTTTAATTAGATCAATTTTTGCTTTAGCTTGATCTGAGATCAGGATGGCTACCCCTGCTTTTTTGACTTCACCTGAAGCATAGTAGATTTTGCTCCAACCTTTTACCTTTAACCTGCATCTATCTCCCCGCTTCAGGTGTGTTTCCTGTAAACAACATATTGTAGGATTCTGGCTTTTAATCCATTCTGCTAACCGCTTCCTCTTTATGGGGGAGTTTACCCCGTTCACGTTTATGGTTAGAATGACCAATTCTGTATTACTTGCCATCTTGTTAACCCCGGTTTATGCTTTTCTCCCTTCTTTCCCCTTTCCCCCCTTCCCAGTATTAAGCTTGTGAGCACCACTTGCTTCTCACAGCCCTCCCTTTTTAGTATCCCTCCCCCCGCCTTAGAGTTCCTCCCCCTATCTTACCCCTTTCCCTCCCAGTTCCCGTATTCCCTTCCGCTTAGCTTATTCCTTCCCTTTTCACTTTTCCCTTCTCACTTTTCAATGAGGTGGGAGAAGTTTCACCATAGATTGAATATGTCTTAAGATTTTTCACTTAAAGCCAATTCTGAAGGCAGTAAGATACCCACTATATTCATCCCCCTCCATTCTTTCTCTCAGATATAATAGGTTTCCTATGCCTCTTCATGAGATGTACTACCCCCACTTTACCCTTTTTCTGATACAATGTCCTTTCCACATCAATTTCTAGAACAAGGTATACATGTATTCTTTATACATCTATATAGTCAAAATATAGTTCCCAAGATTAATCTTTACCTTTTTAGATTTCTCTTGAGTTCTATATTTGTAGATCAAACTTTTTGTTAAGTTCTGGTTTTTTCATCAGAAATAGATGAAATTCGCTTACTTCGTTGAATGTCCATCTTCTTCCCTGGAAAAAGATGCTCATTCTCGCTGGGTAAGTTATTTTTGGTTGCATACCAAGTTCCTTAGCCTTTCGGAATATCATATTCCAGGCCCTTCGATCTTTTAATGTGGATGCTGCCAGATCCTGGGTGATCCTTATTGTGGCTCCTTGATACTTGAATTGGGTTTTTCTGGCCGCTTGCAATATTTTTTCCTTCATCTGAGGGTTCTGGCATTTGGCCACTATATTCCTTGGTGTTTTGATTTTAGGATCCCTTTCAGTGGGTGATCGATGAATCCTTTCAATGTTTATTTTTTCCTCTGTTCCTATGACTTCTGGGCAGTTCTCTTTGATAATTTCCTGGAAAATAGTGTCCAGGCTCTTTTTTTCATCATGTTTTTCTGGAAGTCCAATGATTCTCAGATTGTCTCTCCTGGATCTGTTTTCCAGGTCTGTTGTCTTCCCCAGAAGGTATTTCACATTTTTCTCCATTGTTTGATTTTTTTGGATTTGCTTGACTGATTCTTCTTGTCTCCTCAAGTCATTCAATTCCACTTGTTCAATTCTGATTTTCAGTGAAGTATTTTCTTCACTCACTTTTTAAAAATCTTTTTCTAATTGTCCAATTGAGTTCTTTTGTTCTGTGGAATTTTTTTCCATTTCGCCAATTTTGTTTTTTAGAGAGCTATTTTCTGTTTCCAGTTCACTAATCCTATTTTTCAAGGATTTTACTTCTTTATCCACTCTCTCTTTAACTTTCTCCAGGCTCTTTTGCCAAGCCTCCCTCTCCTTTTCCCAAGCTTCCCTCTCCTTTTGCCAAGCCTCACTCTGCTTTCCCCATTTTTCTTCTAGCTCCCTTGTGAGAGCCTTTTTAATTACTTCTATGAGGTTCATCTGTGCTGAGGAACAGATGATCTCCTCCTTTGGGGATTCACCTGGAGACTGTCTGTTTTTAGTCTCCTCAGGATTTAGAGTCTGCTCTCTATCTGTATAGAAGCTGTCAAGGGTTAAAGTCCTCTTCAGCTTCTTGCTCATTCTGTCTAATAATCAGAGACAAACTACCAAAGAAAAACAGAAAAAACTGGAGTCTTTCTTTGGGGGAGGGGCTGGGTATGTTATCGAGCTTCCTCTACAGAATGCAGGGGGCAGCAGTGAGGCACTAGCAGGGCTGTGTGCGCCTGCGCTCTGAGATCCCAGAGCGTGCTGAGTCACTGTGGGGGGGGAAAGGGGGGGTGGCCAGGTCCCGAGAGACTCCAGCTGTTTGGGGTTGTATTCTTCAGCCCCGGTGTTTTTAGCTTCTCTGCTGGGCTGCTGACTTGCTGCCGGAGCAAAGTATCCAAACCTGTAGCGAAGCTCTCCCCGCAGAGACAGCTGCGATCACTCCCCACCCCCTCTCCAGTCTGCTCCCGTGCTCTCACTGCCGCTGCCCGCCGCCTGCGCCCGATCTAAAACCGTCCCAGCCCTCCAGTAAAGACAGACCTTTCTTGGCGAATCTCAAGGATGGCTTCTCTTGGTAACTATATGTGGGTTTTTTTTCAGTCAAGCATTAATTCAGAGGCTTGTAATGAAATGGATAGTGAGAGAAAGCGTGGAGCTTATGCAGCTGTGTGCCTCCTCTCCGCCATCTTAACCGGAAGTCCCCGAGCATGTCAATCTTAATTACATATTTTATATAAAGATATATTATGTGATATAAAATAATTTGAAAAACATAGTCATTTATATAAATGAAAAAGTCGAATAAGGCAACTAGGAGCTTGAGAAATGTGAATTAAAGAGAGAAAGGACAGGTCTAATCAGTGTACCATATTGATTATAGAGGTAGGAGAATTGCATGTAAAAAGCTTCAGATCATTCCTCGAATTCACTTTTTTTTTTTTTTTTATCACTGACTGATTCTATTTCATCTGCCAAATACCATAGTAGTACAGGACCTAAAAAATGCAGGGTTTATGATAATCATTCTAATTTCCTCTACCCTCAAGTAGAGGGTCCAAAGTACCCTCTGGTACTTTGTCCTAGTACAAAGTACCTTGCTGAAAACTAATAGATAGGATTCATATAGGGATAACACATACATATAAATATACATTTATATTGTTATGCCACAGTTCTCTTTTATTGCCCTGACTCAGTTTCCCTAATTATCCTGACTCAGTTATGCTTCCGTTTCCCTGATTCTCAGTTCTGGAAAACCTCCCCTCCCTCTTTATCAGAATATTTGATAAGGATAAAAGATCTTATGTTTTAGAATATCAGAATGCCTCTCCCCATCCCAAGCTATTGGAATGTCAGATACTGTCTTATCAAGATACCTCTCCCCATTTCCAGTGTTCCTCCCCCTGATTATGTCATCCCTTCTTCTGAGGCTCATCCCTCCCTGTCAGAGTCCTGTTCCCGCTCTCAGCATCCTGACTCCACTCCTGTCTCAGTCTATCCTCGGAGTCTGAGCCATATATATATATATATATATATATATATATATATATATATATATATATATATATATATATATATATATACATAGATATAGATATAGATTATAGATATAGATATAGATATATAGATATATACGCATACACATATATTTATATTTTACACACACATACACACACATATAATATATATAGAGAGAGACAGAGACAGACACAGAGACAGACAGAGAGAGGGGGAGGGGAGAAAGAGAGAAAAGGAGAAAAAGGGAGAGAGATGAAGAAGAGAGAGAGCACTTTAAGCCATGCAAAGCACTTTTAAAATATCTCTCTGCTATTATCCTATTATTATCCCCATTTTACAGATGAGACAACTGAAAATGAGTACAGTTAAATGATTAGGCCAATAACAGAACTAATGAATATTTGAATCAGGATTCAAAGAAAGATCTTCCTGAATACAGGTTCAGCACTCTCTTTATTATGTAAAATTGTCACCTTCATGTTACTACCATTCAATAATCTTCAGTGACTTTTTAAATGGCAATTGAATAAAGGTCAAAGTCCTCTGCCTCCAATATCTGGTGCCAGCCTCCTTTTCCTGCCTCATGTTATTCTGCTGTATCTGCAAATCTGAACACAAATTGAACAGGTCAGAATTAGGGTTAGAATCATATTGATCCTCTTCCTTCTCCTTCCTTCCTTCCTTCCTTCCTCTTTCCTTCCTTCCTTCTCCTCCTCCTCCTCTCCCTCCTTTCTTCTCTTCTCTTCTCTTCTCTTCTTCTCTTCTCTTCTCTTCTCTTCTCTTCTCTTCTCTTCTCTTCTCTTCTCTTCTCTTCCCTTCTCTTCTCTTCTCTTTCTCTCTCTCTCCCCTCCCCCCACCTTTTAAAATCCAAGCCACACTTTCAAAATCAACCAAAATGCCACTTGCTTGAATAAAGCCTTTTCCCATGTCCTCAGTTGGTAGGAACTATCTCCCTTCAATATCACAGAGTTCTTTGGCAACTCTCTAATACACATATCAAATAATAACATGACCTTCAAAAGGCAAAGCCTCATTCATATTTAAACTTTATATCTCTTCCATGTGTTATAATACTCTGTATATATTTATATGTAATAAAATATATAAAATGCAATACATATAATTTAATATAAATACATAAATATATAAATATTGTATATAGTATATACTTAATAAAGGTTAAATTCAATAGAAAAACATAACCTTATTTTAAAATGACAGGTGTTTCCTGTGTGGAAATGGGATTCAAGGGTGGGGGCAGCAAATTGTATGGTCCAGGGCAGGGGTAAGGATGGCTATATAAAGGCACTGTGCAACTGGGGGATACAAGAGGGAAAGTCAAAAAAATGAAGAAATCCATAAAATGAACTTGGCCACCTATTTTGGTAGCATTTTGTCAAATCTAAGTCCTGAATATCTGGCCCATAAGATAGTAATTATAAAACAGAAGCAAAGGCAGCTCTTAAAATGTATACTTAAGCAATGATTATTTCAAGTTTTATTAGGTGAGTAGATTATAGAATCTATAGCCCAAATTTTCAATGATCTCTCAATCAGTGTACTGAGACACCTCATTAAGGCAAAGGGCAAGAAGAAAGCTTGAATATTAAGTAACTTTTATGGTCCAACGTCTTTCTAAAACCAACTTGGCTGCCCAAAATATCATTATAACTAGAAGCAGTGGGCAGATCCCCTACATGAGTAGATACTGCAAGGCACAGACAAGTTTTGGGTGAAGTTAAATGTTTGTCCTGATTCTGTTGATGATAACCTAATACTCAGGAAAAGAGTTTATTTCTAGGGCATACTCAATATCTTCCTAACTCCCTCAGCCTCTTCTCCCTTCTGATAGGAGAGCTAGAAAGTAGAACACTAAAGTTCATCTAATGATCTCCTTTATAGAGGGTATGATGGAGACTTTGAAGTTCACTCTATTTCCCATCTTCAGCTCTCTTTGGTCTGAAATTCATAAAACAAGATGCCTTGTGCCCTGGTGTCCTTCCCTCCCCACTCCAACCCAATTTTCAGTCTTCCTTTTATGTATAGTCTTTCACCATTAGTAAACTTTTCCCCCCATATATATATCCTAGTGCTTAGCATATAGTACATAAAAGGTTCTTAATAATTTTTTTTAAAATTGAATTGACAAAGGTCCCAATATCTTTTTGTTCTTCTCTACCTTGCCATCTAGTGTCATCTAGGGGAATGATTTGCTGAGAAGAGTAGGAGTAGTATTATAGGAATAAAAAGGAATTTTTTAAAAAATTAAAAAAAAAAAAAGATAAACGGGGGCAGAAGTCGGTTGAAAAGACAGATTTCATAATGCTTAAGGGCTCCTTAGCTACCCTGAGTATCTCTACCACCTTCTATCAGAAGGTACCCCCCAGTTACACAGTGCCATTATATAGGGAAAAGAAAGGAAAGAAGAAAGGAAAGAAAAGGAAACAAAGGAAAGAGAAGGGGGAAGGAAGAAGGTGGAAGGGAGAAGGGGGAAGGGAGAAGGGAAGGGAAGGGAAGGGGGAAGAAGAGAAAGGACAAAGAAAGAGGGAAAGGAAGGGAAGGGAAGGGAAGGAAGGAAGGGAAGGGAAGGGAAGGGAAGGGAAGGGAAGGGAAGGGAAGGGAAGGGAAAGAAAGGGAAGGGAAAGGAAGGGAAGGGAAGGGAAGGGAAAGGAAGGGAAGGGAAAGGAAGGGAAGAGAAGTGGGAAGGGAAGGAAAAGAGAGAAGAGAAGGAAAAGAGAAATGATAGGAAGAAGGAGGGAAGGGAAGGGAAGGAAGAGAAGGGAAGGAAGGGAAGGGAAGGGAAGGGAAGGGAAGGGAAGGGAAGGGAAGGAAGAAGAGAAAAAGAGAAGAAGGAAGGGAGGGAGGAAGAGATAGAAAGAAGGAAGGGAGAGAAAAAGGATTTATCCAGCACTTACTGTCTGTTAAATCCTGAGGATATAAATACAAGCAAAGAGAAAGCTAGTCCCTGTTCTAAAGAAATTTACATTCTAATGAGGAAGACGACACAAAGGGGAATTGACAAGTAGGAGGGAGGGAAACTGGGAGCATATATGGTTGGGTGGGGGAGAAGCGGGGCATAGTTTTGAAATACAGAATGCAGAAACAGGACAATGTTGGCAATGAAGAGCTCAAGAGGAATTAACAATATGAAAAGGAATTGGGCCTTATGGAAGGATATTTCAAGTTGAAAAAGGCTTCAGGAGTGTCAGGATCTTGAGGGAAAGGAGGGTCCAGGTGCTAAGAAAAGTTCCAGAATAAGACAGCAGCATAGACACATTTTAGAAGTCCATAAGCCAGGTACCATGGAGGACCATGTTTAAGGGGGTAAAGAGTTATGCATTGTTATCACCATAGGTAGACCTCTGGGATTCAAAAGTTAAGAAAGATTCCAATAATTTTCAGCATGCGCGCGCGCACACACACACACATGCACACACACACATACACACACAAACACACACACACACACACACAATGTCATGGGAAATAGGAAAAGGCAACAATGGTGTCATTTGTGGCTTTCTTCAACAATGAGATGATTCAAACTAATCCCAATTGTTCAGTAATGAAGAGACCCAGAGAGAGGACTATGAGAACCGAGTGTGGACAACTACATAGCATTCTCACTCCTTCTGTTATTGTTTGCTTGCATTTTTGTTTTCCTTCTCAGGTTTTTTTTTTTTTTTCTTTCTAGATCTGATTTTTCTTGTGCAGCAAGATAACTGTATAAATATGTATAGCTATATCAGATTTAACATACATTTTAACATATTTAACATGATTAGCATGTAGAATGCCATCTAGGGGAGGGGTGGGGGGAAGGAGGAGAAATGTTGGAACAGAAGATTTTGCAAGGGTCAATGTTGAAATAATTACCCATTCATATGTTTGGTAAATAAAAAGATATAATTAAAAAAAAGGTGTCATTGCTTTCTGATCAATGATCTCCTTTCAGATATAATGGGAAGAGAAACAGAATAAGTACAAAGTTAACAAAAAGCAGGATAATAAAGTCAGAGTTGGAAGGAATGAAGTCTTGGTTTGAGATAGTCATCTTTGGCAGACAGAATGCAAAGTCCGAAGCTTCAGGAAGAAACAAGAAAAGTAGCAAAATTCAAACTGACAAGGATTCCTATAAGTGCTTTTAAATGGACTTGAATGATGGTAATGCCCATTCTTGGGGGATTTACTTGGCAGGCCATTAATAAAAGTCCAGTGAGAAAAGGGATGGTCTTTGAAATAGAAAAGACATCTTCTAGTCTAAGCATCTCCATTAATTAATTAAGCAAGTCATTTAATCTTATAAAGTCTCAATTTCTTTGTCTTTAAAATGGGAATGATAATCCCTTCCTGATTCATAGGAATTTATGGAGATGTCAAATAAGAAATGTGAAAGGTCTTTTGACACTTTAGTAGAAAATAAATCATGGTTTTTAAATTCCATAGACTGTATCAGAAGTTCCCTCTTCAGGGAGGGACTTTTCCAAAGGAAAAAATCTTAAGGTTCTAGAGATATATTCATAAAGAAATAAAATAATAGTTCATGTTCATGTTAAATTTTTTGGTCACAAAATGGGCACTTTGAAACTACCAGTCTGTGGATGGTATAATTGAATGATGTTGTTTGCTTAGAAATAGAAAAGCTATATTTGTGTAAAAAGCCAGATCATTCAACATTTAAAGGCCACAAAAGATATTCTATTTAGAATTACTATATACATTGAATCATAAGACTTGCTAATTTGTTTATGTGAATAACATTGTACATAATCCATTTATGCTCCACAAAAGTTTATTTGCCACCCAGTATTGGAACCATGTTTCAGTTCCTCTCCTTTTAAACCTCATATTTCCTATTTTCTTTCTTTCTAAGTCTCTTCCTCCCAACCCCCATATCCATCTATATTCTTCTTCCCTTCTTAGTTTCATGTAGAGAGCTGGAACTCTAAAAAGGTGTACTTGAATCCAGAACATCAGAGTACTTAAGGCTAAATACCTTCTCAATGTCATATAATGGCTCTATAAATATATACTTAGATGATATGGTGATGTAATGGCTTTCCTCATGATTGGCGCCTGCTGAATGTGTTGTGGTGAGGTAATTGTGGGGAAGGATTGGAGGACTGAGACTTCAGGCTCCAGACTCCAGAGTCCAGGATCCATCATTAAAAAGCTACATGGCAGCTTGCCTGCCCTCCTTCACTTCTCCTCCTAAAGACCAAGGACTGATTGATCCCGACTCTGACTGATCCTGAGGCCCTCCAGAAACCTAGCCCGAAATTATAGTTTCATCAATATAGCCATGCATAAGTTACTTGACCTCCTCAGTATAGGAAAAGGGAAATGAATATATTTGTTCTATCTTTATCATGCAGTTCTGATGATCAAATGGCATATGTAAATTAGCTTTTTGCAAAGTTTAAAATGATACACAAATGGCTGTTATAAATATTAGGAGTTAATGATTACATAATTCTAATCATTCAATAAATATTTGTTAAAATTCTATTTTATGGATTCTCTAATAAAGCTTTATTTCTCATAGAGGGAACTGAATAAAATTTATAAAAAAAAAATAAAAGCCATGCCACAAATGATAAATGATCAAAAGTTATAATCTATGCCCAAAGAGTCATAAATTTATGTATTATATTGTATGTATATATGTAATATATATTATATCTTTTGATATAATAATACATAATAGATAAGAATACCAAAAGACATTTTCAAAAAAAGGAAAAGGATTTATATATACAAAAATATTTGTAGCAGCTCTCTTCTCAGGGCAAAAAAAAAAAAAATGGAAATTGAGGAGATTATCAAATGGGGTAATCACTGAATAAACTGGTAAGTGATTGCCATGGAGTATTGTTGTTCTATGGGAAATGATGAGCAGAATGCTGTTAAATAAAAAAAAAAAAATGGAAAATTCTCTGCAAAGTCAAGCAAAGTGAAATGTACTATATACAAAATAATAGCAATGCTTTGGAATGACCAATTGTAAATGGCTTTGCTATTCTCGCAAGACAATGATCCATGACTACTCTGAAAAACTTATGATGAAAAATCGTATCCATGCCCAGAAAAGAAAGTGATTGTGTCTGAATATGCCTTGGAGCCTATGCTCACTCTCTTTCTCTCTCTCTCTTTCTCTCTTTAAACTTTATTTTTCTTAAAGATTTATTTTTATTGAAGGAAATTTATTTTTTCTTTACAACATGACTTTTGTGGAAATGTTTTGCATAACTTCATTTGTGGTTTATTAATGGGGTTGGGGATAGGAATGAGAGAGGGAATCTGGAACTCAAAAGTTTTAAAAATAAATGTTTAAAATTGTTTTAAATATAACTGAAGAAAATATTAAATGAATAAACTTTTTAAAAGTATCTCTTTTGTACCAGTTACTCTAATAGTGATCTTGGGATACAAAGAGAAAAATGAAAGGGTGTTTGCCCTCAAGATGACATTTTATCAGGAGAGATAATAAGTAAATGAGTAAATTCATTCAAAATAAAGGCAAGCAGAAAAGTGGTATTTTTTTTTCCTGAGGCAATTGGGATTAAGTGACTTGCCCAGGGTGACACAGCTAGGAAGGATTAAGTGTCTGAGATCAGATTTGAATTCAGATCCTCCTGACTTCAGGGCTGGTCCTCTACCCACTGCACCATCTAGCTGTCCCTGGTATAATCTTTATATATAGTTTATCAGATAAAGATCTGTATTTCAAATATAGAGAACTTTGCCAAATCTATAAAAATACAAGTTAACTCCTCAATTGGTCAAAGTGTATGAACAGACAGCTTTCCAATGAAGAAATCAAAACAATTTATAGCCATATAAAAATGCTCTAAATCATTATTGATTTCAGAGAAATGCAGATTAACAACCTTGAGATATCACTTTACACCTTCCAGATTGGCCAAAATGATAGAAGGAGAAAGTAATAAATGTTAGAAAATGTAGAAAAATTGGGACATGAATTAACTTGACCTAGAAATATCACTATTTGATCTATTTCCAAGGATGAATGGGAAGGAAAGGAAAAGAACACATATGTTCTAAGATGTTTATAATTAGTTTTGTTTGCACTAGCAAAGAACTAGAGATTGAAAGGATGTCCATCATTTGGACAATCCAAAATTGGATATTAACTCAATAAGTTGTGGTATATGATTGTGATAGAATACTACTGTGCTATAAAAAATGATGAGCTCAATGATTTAGAAAAAAAAAAGATGGAAAGACTTGAATAAAATAATGAAGAGTGAAATGAGCAGAACTAAGAGAACATTGCATGTAGTAACAATGATATTGTTCTAAGAACAAGTTGAAAGAATAAGTCATTCTATTACAAATATCCAAATTAACTATAAAGCACATAAGAAGAAAGATGCTATCTGCTATCTGTATCCAGAGAAAAATATCTTGATATATAAAAGTATGAATAGAATAGAATAATTGTGTGTGTGTGTGTGTGTGTGTGTGTGTGTGTTTATTTGTGTCTAATAGTAATCATCTCTAGGGCAGAGGGAAAGGGGAAAAATTACATAATAATTTTGTTGTATATTTGAAAAGAATAGCAAATTGTGCCTAGTATATATACCATGTTATAGAAATCCCCCCATTTTTAATTCCCTCCTTTTTAATATCCCTGATGACAAAATAGATAAAGGTAAGGAACATTTTTTTGAGGGGAAAGCCATTAACACATGGGGATATTAGATAAGGATCCATATAGAAAGCAATGCTTTCAAATGCATTTCAAATGCAGAATTTTGAAGGAAATTGGCATTCTAAGAGGCAGTAGTATATTCCAGGTATAAGACACAGATGATACAAAGGAACAGAAATAGGAAATTGACTGTAATGCATGAAGAACACCAAGAACATCAGTTTTGGCTGGACTACAGATCATAAGAAGGAGAATAATATATAAGTTTAGAAAAGTAGGTTGGAGCAAAGCTGCAACAGGCTTCAAATGCCAAAGAGTATAGATTATATTTGATTCAAGAAGCAACAGGGAGCCATTCAAGTTGACTGAGTAGGAGAGTGACATGAATTAGGAGCTATGTGAAGAATGAATTGGAGGGGAGATGCTAGAAGCAGGGAGTTCAATTAGGAAGTTATTGTAATACTCCAGATGATAATGGATGGAAGACCTGAACTGGGATATAAAGAATTGAATATGAGAAATGGTATGGAGGCAGAACAGAAATTTTTTTGGCAAATTATTGAATATGTGAGGTGAAGGAAAATGAATTTCAAGAATAACATCAAGGTGGTTGATTCCCTCGACAGAAACAGAGAATTTTGCAAGAGAAAAGAATTTAGAATAGGGGAAAATATAAGATCCCATTTTTAACATACTGAGTTTGAAATGCTCCTAGATATTTAGTTCAAGCTATCCAATAGTTGGAAATATGTACACTGGAACTCAGAAAAGAGATGAGAGGTCTATCAATTATCTGCATAGATATCATATTAAAACCTATTGATAAAATCAATAGTGAAAGTACATAGAGAGAATGTAAGATATCATACAATAAGCTCTTGGCAAGCTTTGACAGGATTAGGACAGTTAGGAATCAGTGATAAACTGATAACACAAATTGAGATGAAGAAGTTAGATAGGTAAAAGAATCATTAAGAAGCTTAGTACCAATTCAACCAAGATTGGAAGCAAAGCAGGATCTGGGAAACAATCTTTACAGTAAGTGTCTTTTTTTAAAATTATAACTTTTTATTGACAGAACCTATGCCTGGGTAATTTTTTACATTATCCCTTGCACTCACTTCTGTTCTACTTTTTTCCTTCCCTCCCTCCATCCCCTCCCCTAGATGGCAGGCAGTCTTATACGTGTTAGATATGTTATAGTATATCCTAGATACAATATATGTGTGGAGAACCATGCAGTTCTCTTGTTGCACAAGAAGAATTGGATTCAGAAGGTAAAAATAACCTGGGAAGAAAAACAAAAATGCAAGTAGTCCACATTTATTTCTCAGTGTTCCTTCATTGGGTGTAGCTGATTCTGTCCATCATTGATCAATTGGAATTGAATTAGATCTTCTCTTTGTCGAAGATATCCACTTCCATTAGATTATAGTGTTGCTGAAATGTATAATGATCTCCTGGTTCTGCTCATTTCACTCAGTATCACTTCATATAAGTCTTTCCAGGCTCTCTGTATTCATCCTGCTGTCATTTCTTACAGAACAATAATATTCCATAACATTCATATAACACAATTTACCCAACCATTCTCCAATTGATGGGCATCCATTCATTTTCCAGTTTCTAGCCACAACAAACAGGGCTGCCACAGACATTTTTGCACAAATAGGTTCCTTTCCCTTCTTTAATATCTCTTTGGGATATAAGCCCAGTAGTAGCACTGCTAGATCAAAGGGTATGCACAGTTTGATAACTTTTGGGGCATAATTCCAGATTGCTCTCCAGAATGGTTGGATTCATTCACAACTTCACCAACAATGCATCAGTGTCCCAGTTTTCCTGCATCTTCTCCAACATTCATCATTATTTTTTCCTGTCATCTTAGCTAATCTGATTGGTGTGTAGTGGTATCTCAGAGTTGTCTTAATTTGCATTTCTCTGATCAATAGTGATTTGGAACACTCTTTCATATGAGTAGAAATAGTTTCAATTTCATCATCTGAAAATTTATCCTTTGACCATTTATCAATTGGAGAATGGTTTGATTTCTTATAAATTAGAGTCAATTCTCTATATATTTTGAAAATGAGGCCTTTATTAAAACTTTTGACTGTAAAAATGTTTTCCCATTTTATTGCTTCCCTTCTAATCTTGTTTGCATTAGTTTTGTTTGTACACAGGCTTTTTAATTTGATATAATCAAAATTTTTTATTATGTGATCAATAATGATCTCTAGTTCTTCTTTGGTCACAAATTCCTTCCTCTTCCACAAGTCTGAGAGATAAACTATCCTATGTTCCTCTAATTTATCTATTATCTCATTCTTTATGCCTAAATTGTGGACCCATTTTGATCTTATCTTGGTGCATGGTGTTGTGTGGGTCCATGCCTAGTTTCTGCCATACTAATTTCCAGTTTTCCCAGCAGTTTTTGTCAAATAGTGAATTCTTATCCCAAAAGTTGGGGTCTTTGGGTTCATCAAACACTAGATTGCTATAGTTTTTGACTATTTTGTTCTGTGAACCTAACCTATTCCACTGATCAACTAATCTATTTCTTAGCCAATACCAAATGGTTTTGATGACCACTGTTTTATAATATAGTTTTAGATCAGGTACAGCTAGGCTGCCTTCATTTGATTTTTTTTTTCATTAGTTCCCTTGAAATTCTTGACCTTTTGTTCTTCCATATGAATTTTGTTGTTATTTTTTCTAGATCATTAAAATAGTTTCTTGGAAGTCTGATTGGTATAGCATTAAATAAATAGATTAGTTGAGCTAGTATTGTCATCTTTATAAGAGCACAGTAAGTGTCTTTTATAAAGGTCTCATTTCTTAAATATATAGAGAATTAGGTCAAATTTATAATAATGCAATCTATTCCCCAATAGATAAATGATCAAAGATTATGAAGTTTTCAGAAAAAGAAATCAAATCTATCTACGATATATGATGAAGTACTTAAATTACTTTTGAATACAGAAATACAAATTAAATGAATTCTAAAGTACCACGCCTCACACTTCTCAGATTGGGTAAAATGACAAAAGAAAAGATAATGATAAATGTTGGAGAGGATGTAGGAAAATGGTGATATTAATGTATTTTTGGTGGAATGACCTAACCATTCTGAGGAGCATTTGGAACTACACCCAAAGAGCAACCAAATTGTTCATACTCTTTGAACCAGTAATACCACTACAAAGTCTGTATTCCAAAGAGCATGGAAAAGAGGGAAAAGAACCTACATGTGCAAACATGTTTTTTTGTTTGTTTGTTTGTTTGTTTGTTTTTTTTGGTGATGGCAATATATTGAAAATTGAGGGAATGCCCTTCAACAAGGGAATGGTTATACAATCTATTATCAAATCATATTTTTCATTTAACTTATTTTTTAAATTTTTTTTTCCCCATTTGACATATATCTTCTTTCACAACTGTTACTAATATGGAACTATGCTTTAGAAGATAGCACATGTTTAATCTATATCAAATTACCTACTATTTTTGGAAGAGGGGAGGGGATTGAGGGAAGGAGAAAAATTTGGAACTAAAAATCTTGTAAAAAATGAACTTTTAAAATCATTATGGTATGTAATTGGGGAAAATAATAAAACACTATTAAATTAAAGAACTTTATCACAAGAACTCTAAAAGGAAAGAATATTCAGTAGGGAAAGGTACTCAATCGTGTCAGATGCTCCAAAGCGGTAAAGACAGGTGAGGATGGTGAAGAGTTTTTGATTTTGGCACCTTATTAACAAGTCTAAGAAGGAATAAAGTTTCCAGTTCTGATATTTATGAACTCAGAACACCTGACACATTTAAGATCCTATTCTTAATTGCTCTTTCTCTCTGTTACGTGCCAGAGTTCTTGCTCTTTCTCTCCCTCTGCAATGACCGATGGCTCCCCTACTTATCACCAGGTGGGACTGAGAGGGGTAAAGGAAAACAAAGCTACTGGAAAGTGGGAATAGATTCATACACTTTTTTGCCAAGAATCAGTCAAGAGCCCCCAAGAATGTCCTTATTATTAACACATCTTCCTCCTCTTAGAGTTTCTACCAGAGGGAAGAAACCCAGAACAATAACTAGAACAGATCTTTCTTTCCAATAAGCATACAGTTTTAGATGGAATGAAGTTTAGAAAGTCCAACTCTTTCTACGGTCAGTTAAAAACCAATAACACTAAATACCAAGGAAAAGGGGGAATTGTTAGGTGATATAGTAGATAGAACTCCAGGAATAGAATCAGGAAGATTCTTTTTCGTGAGTTCAAAAGTAGCCTCAGAGACCTACCAGCTATGTGGACCCAAGCAAGTCACTTAACCAGGAAGACCAAAACTAGAGAAAGAACAATATAAATCAATTTCACTAATGAATAGGGATGCAAAAATCCTAAATATAATATTAGCTAAGAGGTTATAATATTATATTACAAAGATTATACATTGTGATTTATAGCAGGAATGCAGGGAAGATTTGACATGATGAAAACTATTAACATAATTGATCATATCAATAAAAAGTAACAAAAACCCTATGATCATATAGAGATAAAAAAAAAGCTTATCACAAGATACAACACTCATTTCTATTAAAAACACTTGAAAGCATAGATATAAATTGATTTTTTCCTTAAAAGATATGAAACAGAACCATTATCAAGTGTTATTTGTAATGATCATAAGGTAGAAGCATTCCCAATAACATCAAGAGTGAAATGAGAATGCCATTATCACCAGAATTATTCAGCATTACATTAGAAATGCTAGTAAAAGTAAAAAGAAAAGAAAAAGAAATTAAAGGATTTGGAATGGGTAAGAAGGTAATAAAAACTGTTTCTTTTTGCAGTCAATATGGTAATATAGTTGAAAAATCATAGAAATTTAATTAAAAAACTAGTTGAGACAATATTTTTTGCAAAGTAATAGGATATGAAATAAATACAAATAAATTACTAGCATTTCTATGTATCTGTTGTGTCCTGTTTTCTAGAGCCCCCAAGTTGGGGGATAAAATGTACCATGCTTTCTAGAGCCCCCACCTGGGGTGATTAAAATATACCACCTCAGTGGAGAAGTGATGAAGCAGGATTCCTGAAGATGGTGGAAAAATGGAGTCTATTTATTTCAAGGATTTTCCCCTTTTTATACCCTCATACCCTTATGTAACAAAAACAACACTGGGCATGTGCTAAGTATAGACTGCACACCTGGGACCACATAAACAACTTGGTATTGTATGTAGATTCCCATCTGGTATCACTCTTCCACCTGGCATCACTCTGCTTCAATCACAACACAGGTTGTCACTGCCCATCTTCCCCACTCCCCCCCACCCCCCGACTTCTCAGGAAGACCAAGAACCCTTAGGGGAGATGGAGAGCCAAACCAGACGTTGTCAGCAGGTTCTCTTTGGGCTGAAGGATCTTATACCTTATCCAGAGTATCTGTGACACTCTACATGAATCACCAAGAAAACCCAGCAAAAAAGAGATATAAAAGAAACCTCATTTAAAATAACTATAGATAGCATAAAATACTTGGTAAAATTTTACCTGCCCAAACAAACAAACCCAGGAACTACATGACATAATTACAATATAGTTTTTATACAAATAAAATGCATACTTAAATAATTGGAAAAAAATTATTTGTTCATAGGTGGATAGAGCCAGTATAATAAAAATAACAATTCTATCTAATCTACTTATTCAATGCCATCCCAATTAAATTAACAAAGAAAATACTAACCTAGAAAAAAATAAAATTTCTTTGGAAGAACAAAAGGGTTTGGAAGAACAAAAGGGCTAAACAAATTTGTGTATGATTATGATGAAAATTTGTTGGGAAAAAATAACTTGTAAAAAGTTACATGAAATAATGAAGAGTGAAATAAGCAGAACCAAGAAAACATTATATATACACATCTCTCTCTCTCTCTCTCTCTCTCTCTATATATATATATATATATATATTTATATGTGTGTGTGTGTGTGTGTGTGTGTGTGTATGTATGTCACAATAATATTGTTTTAAGAATGACTTTGAGAAACTAAGTAATTCTGAATATAAACACTCACATAAACTACAAAGGATCTGTGGAAGGAAGATTAGAAGATGCTATCTACATCCAGAGAAAGAATTGATAAATAGAACTATGCATGATTTGGTTATATGTATGTATATATATATAGGCATTTATAGATATGGATATACACATAATATACATGTGCAATATATAAAATATATAATATATACATATAAACACAACCATTCATACTCTATAGCTATAGGTATGTGTGTATATATATGAAATGATAGCCATCTCTAGAGCAAGGTGGGGAGGAAGGGAGACAGATACTTCAGAACTTAAAATATAACCAAAATATTATATTAAATATTAGTTATTTATATATATTTATTATTAAAAATAAAAATATTATTTTTTAAATAAAAATACAAAAAGGAGGAAGTGATTGACAAACTCACTTACCGTGTTTCCCCGATAATAAGACCTATCCTGAAAATAAGCCCTCCCCTTACTGTGTAAGATTCCTCTAAAATAAGCCCTCCCCCCAAAATAAGCCCTATTGAGATTGCTACTGTAGTGAAAGTGATCCCCTGCTCTACACACTACATTACGGTACCTTCTGTATGCACTGTCCCCCCCTTCCCCTTTCCCCCTCCCCTTCCATAACCCCTGCCCCCCCCCCCCCGGTTAAACACACACTGCGCTCCGAGCTCTATCCAATCAGAGCTGCAGCAGTGAGTGTGTCATCCTGTTCTTCCCCAGTGATTTGCTTGCTGGCGCCATTGAGAGCAGTGCCGCGGAGGAGAGCTGAGGCAGGACAACATAAAAACCCGGTATGTAAGTGGGAGTGAGGGGGCATGATGGAGGATAAAAGGGGCATGATGGAGGATAAAAGAGGAACTCAGGGGGCATGATGGAGGAAAGAAAAACTCAGCCAGCACTCACTGTGCTAAAGAAATGAAGAACTTCCTTGCAGAGAGAAGAATAGATCAAGTAATGATTCCTGCAGGAATGACTACCTATCTCCACACCCTTGAAATTGCAATAAACAAGCCATTCAAGGACCATTTGCGCATGAAAGTCAATGACTACATTGAAAATAGAATGGAAAGAAATCAGCATGGAAACTTTGTGAAGCCCTGTCTGCAAGAAGTCGTGACTTGGGTGAAGAAGTCATGGGATAAAATTACTGACAGCTGTGTTGCCAAGGTACTACGAGCATGTTACCTGGACAAGACATGTTCATTTAAAGAGAGCTATATTGCTGGACACAGATTGGGTCCACTTCTTCTGAAGGAAATAGAGGCGCAAGACATCCAGGATGGAATTCAGGGTATGGACACTTATGACGATGTTGTTGAAGAAGATGACATGATCATTATTGAATAAAGGTACTTTTTTTTGTTCACATTTAGCTGTTTATTAAAATCACTGTCAATGTTCATTAAAATAAGCCCTCCCCTGAAAATAAGCCCTCTGGTGTTTTTCTGTCCAAAAAAATAATAAGACAGTGTCGTATTATCAAGGAAACAATGTAGCTATTTAGTGTCAAGGCAGGATTAGAACCCAGATATCATCTCCCAAGACCTGGTGTTTTGTTTTGTTTTGTTTTTTCCTTGTCTACCATTGCCTACATCCAGGGAAGGCTTCAGTTTTCTCTATACAAAGGAATGGCTCCCCTATTCTGTGCCTTGGAATTCTAACATCTGTTCTCTTCCTTTATCAGGGCAGAATGTATCCAGATCAGAGCATGAGATCCAGATCCCTATTGGAGAAGGGAAATGCTTGAATATACTGACTATAAATTCAAGGGCCTTCAAAGTAACAATCAAGGAAGATTCTCAATCCATTCTCCTTTTCTTTTGTCCAAAATCATCTTTGTGTTATCTATCTGTGTGAAACTAATGGTAAACTTATACTCGTCAATTGAACTTTTATTTATTTGTTTATTTGTTTTTTATTTTATTTTTTAAACAATGGGTATCTGGGTAGTACAGTAGAGTGCTGGGCCTGGAATAAAGACTTAAGACTTGATGAGTTCAACTGCAGCCTTGGATACTTATTAACTATGTAGCCTTGGGCATATCACTTAAACCTGTTTGCCTCAATTCTTAATCTGTAAAAAGACCTTTTGCAAAGAAAAAACACATGAAAGGTCAAATACAATTGAAAAAGCACTTGATAACAACAAAATCATAAATTTGTATAGTGATGCACAATTTTCAAAGCACTTTCATATCTACAATTTTATTTATCACAAAATTCTCTGAGATTGGCAAGATAAATATTTCAATTTTACAGATGAAGAAACTAGAACTCAAGGAGGATAATTAATTTACTGAGGGTCAAATAACTGATAAATAGAAGGATCAAGAGGAAAATATAGGCTTTCCACTTTCGGGACTCAACTGGTCTTTATAAGGTTTGGACTCCACCTGGGAAACCTAGTCATCAAAAGTCTTCCTCTTCATATCAACATTCTTATTGGAACCATGGGACTATTTTGATCAAACTCACTGCCTGCTTTTTACTCCACTTCTGCTATGTAGCAAATTTCTATGGTATCTTATAATTTAAAGCTACCTTCTTGTTTAAGGATAACCCTTTTATCTTTCCCTCTTGCTTTTTACTTTTTTTGTATCCTTTTATTTGTATTCAGATCAGATTTACTTCTTCTGATCATTTCTTCTTCCACTGTGGTTTTTGGAACACCCATTTTAGTTCAAATACCGTCTCTGATGCTTATTTTCTATATAGCTTTTAGAAAATTGCTTTACTTGCCAGCTTCCATTTCCCTATCTGAATATAGCCTTGAGAGCGCGAGACTGAGTAATGCAGTATTTTCTATCTGACAAAGGACATCATGACAAAGGAAATCTGGGAAGTTAATTAATAAACATTTATTAAGCACCTACTCTGGGTCAAGAACTAGCTAAAAGAACTGCAAATACAAAGAGAGATAAAAGAAAACCCTCAGTCTTCAGGAGCTCAAAGTCTAATAAAGGACACAACATGTAACCACTTTTGGTTTGGGAAAATACAGAATAAATTGGAAATAATCAACAGTAGAATGAATAGGCATTGGAAAAAAAGTTTCCTGTAGAAAGATTTTATTTTGAACTGGGAGAAAGCTAAAGGATCCATGAAACACAGACAAAGAACTATTGGGGCAGAGAAAGTGACATGGAATTGGATGATTGATGTTTTGGTGGACAAACAGCAGGAAAGTCAGTGTCACTTTACTAAAGAATATGTGGGAATTAGTGCTTAACTTGTTTTTTTTTTTCTTTATTTGTTTTTTAACCGTGGCTACTTTTTATTTTACTTTACTTGCTTTATCCGAGTTCATTATTCTCTTTATGAATTTATCACTTGAGTCATAATATATGTTATTCTAGCTCTCATTTTAACTATATGAACATTGATGTTTCAACACTTTTTTTTTTTTTTTTGGTAAATGATATATTAATTGATTATACTTCCTTTTTTGGTGTGGTATAATACATTCTTTTTTATTAAAGCTTTTTATTTTCAAAACATATGCATGATTTTTTTTTCTTTCTCTTTTTTCACTTTTGGATCAGATTTTTTTTTTGTGTGTGCAGCATGATATTTGTGGAAACATGTATAGAGGAATTGCACATATTTGACATATATTGGATTATTTGCCACCTGGGGGAGGGGAGGGAGGGAGGGAAAACATTAGAACACAGAGTTTTTTAGGAAAAATGTAAAAAATTATCTATATCTATATCTATATATCTTGAAAATAAAAAGCTATAATTTAAAAAAACCCTAAATTTTCAACATTCACCTTTGCAAAACCTTGTGTGACAAATTTTTCCCTCCCTTCTCCCACCCCTCCCCTTAACAGCAAATAATCCAATATATGTTAAACATGTGCAATGTTTCTATACATATTTCTACAATTATCATGTTGTACAAGAAAAATCAGATAAAAAAGAAAAAAATGAGAAAGAAAACAAAATGAAAGCAAACAACAAAAAAGGTGAAAATATTAGGTTGTAATCCATATCCAATTCCCATTGTCCTCTCTCTGGGTGCAGATGGCTCTCTTAATCACCGACCATTGGAACTGGTTTGAAACGCCTCATTATTGAAAAGTGTCACATCAGTCAGAATCAATCATCACATTATCTTCTTGTTGCTGTGTACATGGATTTCCTGAGTCTACTTACTTCACTTAGCATCAGTTCATGTAAGTCTCTCCAGGACTCTGAAATCATCCTGCTGATGGTTCGTTATAGAACAATAATATTCCATAGCATTCATATACCGTAACTTATTCAGTCATTATTATTCAATCATTCAACTGATGATCATCCAGTCAGTCCCCAGTTCCTTGCCATTACAAAAAGATCTATTAAAACATTTTTGCACATATGGGTCCTTTTCTCTTCTTTATGATTCTTTGGAATATAAACTCAGTAGAGATACTCCTGTATCAAAGGCTTTACACAGTTTGTTAACCCTTTGACATAGTTCCAAATTGCTCTCCAGAATGGCTGGATCAGTTCACAACTCCTCCAACAATGTATTAGTGTTCCAGTTTTCCCACATCCCCTCCAACATTAATCATTATCTTTTCATTTATCTTCATCTTAGCCAATATGAGAGATGTGTAGTGGTACCTCAGAGTTGTCTTAATTTTCATTTCTCTATCTATAGTGATTTATAATATTTTTCATATGACTAGAAATGGTTTTAATTTCTTCATCTGAAAATTGCTCATATCCTTTGATCATGTATCAATTAGAGAATGGTTGTGATTATACTTTCTAATCTATTACCTTCTTTCGTTTTATGAGTAAGTCCATTCCAATCTCATTTACAGTTAAAATTTTCAGTTAAGATTTTTTCCATTCACATTTTATATTATAGCAGTCCCTTTCTTTTCCTTAGGCAACGACAAGAAAACCCTGAGAAAGGAAAGTACAAAAGATCAACATTTTAATGTATAACTGGTTTGCTGATCCTAATACTTTGCTTTACTTGTCTTCAACCACTCCAGATCCTGATCACGGCTTCTTACAGTTTCTCTCATTTTGATATTCACTTTATTATTAATTCTCTATAATGAAAGTGCTTTGGCTTGTGGCTGTTCTCTCTCCAACTCTCTTTTCTATCCCTTAAATACCCTATTCTCCTTTAGTTCATTTCCAAATTTGAGATATCATGACCCAATTACCTCTATCTCCTCTCCCTGATACCCCAAAGGCTAAACATACAGATCTCTGAGACTTTCACCATTAGCCTTTGATTTTAAGATTCTACTTTAAGAGAATAAAATAGGAACATATTTTGTAAATTAAATAGGTATCTTTCATTAGCAGAAAAAACCTGCGTGAATTATCCTTTTTGAAAAAATACCATTTCAGATGATGATTTTAAATTCTATATTAATAAACTGAGTAGTTTTGACATAGTAGAAAATTCTTAAAGTTACCTATTGGTTATTTTTAACTAGAATGAAGATTTATTATTGTTACTGATTTTAGTAATAACTGGCTTTTAAAGCATTGGTACAAACCTTAAAAGTATTCTATCTTCTTTAGTAAGGCTGTTCAAGGTGATTGTCTTAATTTTTCTGCTTTACCAACATATATCCCTTTATTTAAAGTTCTATGTTAGTAGACCTAACTATGCAATATTGATGTCATTTGTTTGTGTTAGAGTCAAGACTACAGAAAAAGACTTGAGTGCTTTCATCAATTTTTCAAGTAAAGCAACAGTTGGAATATGGAATAGGCAGAATGAGATTTGTATTTTTCAGATGCAACAAAAGCCAAAGCTTAACCCAGGTGTTATGAAGTTTAAAAAGCTATCCACACAAAGTTAGTTTAGTTTGGGTGCATTTTTTAAAATGTTAGATTCACTGTCATTACAATGTGAATTGATCCTCCAGACAGCTATTTGTGGAAACTACAATTCCTTTCCAAGATCTGCCAAATTCTTCCAAAAAAACTTAAAAAAAAAAAAGCATTGTAAAGATACATAGAGCATATTTTGAGTTAAATGCTCCCAAAGAACAGATACTAGAATTGGGCTTATGAACTTGGTATAGTAAGTAGTAATAAAAAACTTAGTCTACTGTCTGAAACAAATAGCAATTTTATTTCAATGACTGCATTAATAGAACAAATTTCCTGTGCCAATGAAATCCTGGGATCAGTCCTTCTTCCCCAATCCTTTACTATGTAGGAGCCAAATTGAAATTCTAACATTAATACAAATAAATAAACAGAAAACAGATGGCTAGAGGGAGAATACTGTAAATATGAGCACTTTTCAAAAGAGTCATTAATATCATGAAAATGAGCATCTGAAGATGGAGGTTCTTAATAATTTTGTGTCGGACCCCTTTGATAGTCTAATAAAGCTTATGAAACCTATTTTAATATATAATGAATTTAAATGATTAAAAATAAAATATATAGATTAAAAAGGAATCAATTTTATTGAAAAACAATAATAAATATGTATGTGTACAGACACACATCGCATTCACACACACATACATACACACATACGCACACCATAACACCAGGTTATAAACTCTTGATTTATATATATTTTACTCATCTATAAATAGGCTATATATTCTTAATTAAACACAGTTAAGGGCAATTAAAAAATTTTTTTATTTCATGAAATTAAAAGCTTACAAGCAAAATTATCATTTCTAAATTAAGAAGAAAAGTAGTCAAATAGTGAAAAAAATCTCTTTATCAAATATCTTAGACAAGGATTTAGTGATAAGACAAGGCCCCACATTAAGAAAAGATATAAGAAAATATACCACCACCACCATCCCAAACTTTTCTAAAGGTGTGAGGTCTATGAATGGAGAACATTGCATATGTCAGGGTTTTTAAAACTATTGATCACTTTTAATGACTTTTTTTCTTATCAAAAAATTCTTTATCAGACTGACCAACTCAACATTCTTTATATCATATGCCTCATCACTTGTGCACATGTTGCCTCCCAGCCCCTTTTATTGATGACTGTTGTTTTGTCTATAGCTAAATTCCATACTTCTTTCATGATTCATCTGAAGTTCCTTATCACATAAATTTGAAAAAAAAAAAAGATAGAGTTAAACTAATGAACCAAGTTTTTATTATAATACTAGTTTCTTAAGATAACTAGCTTAACTATATACCTGAACAAAAATTCAAACTGCTCTCTATGCCTGAAGTGCTTTCCCGCTACCCACACCTCACCCAACCCAATCAGTAATTACATCCTTCCACAGGCATAACATAGAATTGCGTTTTGACCTTCTCTAATTTACTTTCATTAATTATTATATATTATTGCAATTTTTATGTAACATATTCCCTTATTAGATTGCATATTCCATGAGCACAGAGACTAGCCTTTGCTTAATCTTGTTATCCTCAACTTTCAGTCCAATATTCTGCATAAAGCCAATATCTCTCTTATTTGCCATCGATTCGTTGCTGTCCTTTGTGAAGAAGACCAAAATGACATCACTATGTTAGAGTCAAGTTACACTGCGTCTAACTGTGATGACCAGACCAATACAAGCTTGGAATGCTCTGCCACAGATCAGACACAAATAGATCCTAGGGGCATTTGGAAACTTCTCTAATTTTATGCATCTTTCATTTCTTTGGGCTAATTCAATACTTGGACATAGAGGACAGCACCTTCCCTGATAAGGGCACTCCATGCTAGGTAATCCTGTGCCAGTGTCTCCCATGTCATACAATCAATTTTAAAGTTCTTAAGAGATATTTTGAGAGTATTCTAGTATCACTTTTTCTGACCACCTTGTAAATACTTGCCTTGTGTGAATTCTCCAAAAAATAATGTTTTTGACAAATGCACATTTGGCATTTGAACAATGCGGCCAGTCCAATGGAGTGGTGATCTCTACTATAGCGCTAGAATTCTTGGCAGTTTAGTTCTGAGACTTAAAAGTGCTACTTATGATTGGTTTTTCCCCCTCTTTTGCCCAATAACTGGAATACAAAAAATATTTAAAATAAACCTGCTGATAATAAGGTATCTTTTAATAAAACATATTTGAGAAAGTTCAAATCTTCTCAATCATGAATTGATCATGTGAGGCCAAGAGAAAGGTCTAGTGACTCTTTATTAATTACTGGCCAATAGATAGCAATTTAGGCACAGCTGAAATGACAATATTTATATTTCCAAGACTTGAACAATTCAATCACTAAGGAATCAGAAAAAGTTTAATAGGGTTGAAACTATGAAGTAATCTTAAGGGAAGGGAAGTGGTAATGAACCTGAGAAAAGTGAGAGTAGTTTTCATTTAATCTGAAATGTACAAATAGCCTTATGTAAGCCTCCCAAAGGAAGTCTACTGTCAAATCATATAAAATCACAGAGTTTGAGAATCTGAAGGGACATCAGTATTCAGTCATCCAGCCTAACACATATGTGGAAGAATTCTCCAGTATAATATACCCAAAAAGTGGTCAGTTGCTCAGCTATTGTTTGAATACCTCTAAGGAAGAAGAAACTCACCACTTCTCAAACTAGCCCACTCCAGTTCAGGGAAGCTTTATTTGTTAAGACATTTAAAATTTATAGCAAGCCTAAATTTGCTCTTTGCAACTTCCTGATTCATCCTCTCTTCCATATAACAGCTCTTCAAATACTTGAAGCTATCACATCCTCCCTGAGTCCTGTCTTTTCTAGGCTTGACAACCCAACTTCAATTAATTGTTTATCTCTGACCGGGATTCAAAATCTTTTGGCACCTTAGTCACTATCTTCAAGATATACTCTGGAACAAGAATGAGGAACATCTGACCTCTGGGATGTATAAAGAAATTAAATTATTTCATCTAGCCCTGCCAAAGCAACAGCAGAAAATGAACTGAAAGCCAAGTACAACATCCTACCACTGCTTGAGTTTTTAAGTTGATAACCTTGTATGGCATAAGAATGATGTTATAAATACCCAAATGGTCTTTGACAGACAAAAGATTCCCTACCTCTAGACTATCAATGCCTTTTTTTTTAAATTGTAATGGCCAAAATTGAACACAATAATATTCCAGATATCATTAAAGCTGGCTCAGTAGTCACTTAACTAACATTTAAAATTCCCAACATTACAATTTATCAAGGTCAAATAAACCTGAATTCATTAAGAGCAATAGGTGCTTTCTTATAATCTCCTTTTTATGTTTGTTGTAACAATTGTTAATCATTTTTATTCTACCATTTACATTACAAAATTCATCCTTTGCATGAGGATTGAGCAAACCTGCCTGCTCTCTTATCTCAGTTATCAGACATGCAAAATAAATGTTATAACCTGTCTTTGATCCTTTTTTTCTCCCAATATAGGTTAAAAATTATATTTTGTTTTTCTTAGTTTCCTTTATCAGCTTTAGGTCTATCTGAACATGATAACTTCTTACACTGTTTTTATAGGACCACATTCTTTATACAATCTTATATGCAATAGTCATATTCATTTTGTGTTAGTTGTTCTTCCATTTTCCTGCACATTTTTTTTTGAATTCTATTAGTTGATACATAACCACACAGTTTTCCTCAGATGAATTCCCTTTTTCTTTCTTATGTGGTATGTGGGGGAGAGGGGATATATGTGAAAGGATTACTTTCCAGCAATCCTTATATCAAATCAAAGGCAGTATGCTCTGCATACTCATAAAATTGGTCTTATTTATTGTCTTTCTGAATCTGGCACTTCTTTATTTGTTCTATAAATGAAGCAAATATAGAGTCAGTGTTTCAGAGACAGGAGGAAAAAGAAGACAGCAGTGTATTATTCAGTGCTAAAATAGAACAGCTGTCAAAACACCTGGGGACCATGCTGATAGGCACTATATAAATGCATGGATTATACTGAAAGGTTACTTCATCCTGATAAGTGGGTTGGATCTGTACTTTTGACCAAATAAAGCAATGCATTTTTATTTTGAAGACTATTATTTTCCAGAAACTATACAAAAAAAGCTTTTTTTTATGCAAGAATAGTTTCTGCTTCTATGGATTTTAAATTTTATTCACTTCAGCAAATATATATTAAGAGAATATAATAATAATACTAGAAAAAGCAATAATTTTAGAAACAGAGGACTTTGGTCCAAATCTACTTCTGCCATTTATTCTCTTTGTCATTTGGAGCAAGTCACTAATCTTTTTGGGCCTCAGTTGCCTAATTGATTAAAAAAAGAAAAAGAAAGGGTCTGAAGTACAAGCCTTCTAGGATTTCTTTAAGATCTAAAAATAACATCCTGTGTTATAGTGCTTTAAGTTTTTACCAAACATTTTGCATAAAATTAGCTCCTTAGATGAGAAACCATTTAATATTATTAGAAGAAAGTACTTGGTATTGCCAGATCAGAAAAATCTGTTATTGTCAAAACGATGAATTCACATTCCTAAAATCAGTGGGGAGTTCTTGAAGGTTTTGGATTGGTAGAGGAGTAGAATTGAAACAATAGATTGATAATAATTTGGCCGAAGATTTTTAAGACAGGTTGAAGAGAATAAAGAGAAATTCAAGTCAGCCAGATAATTTGAGTAATTGGGAGGGTATTGCAACAATCAGGTGGGAGATGCTATTCAAAGTTTTCTTTCTCTGGATTTTTTTTCCTGCCTAAAACTTCCTCCTTGACAGGTACTTTTTCAAATCTATCTTATCCTTCAAAACTCACAAAACAGTGTGCTCTCCCTCCCATGGCCTTGCTCTACAGTAATATGTTGAAAATAGAGATCCATTTTTCTTTCTAGACAGGGTGGATGGTTATCTAGAGTGAAAAGTTTCATTTCCAAGCATCTTTCATTGGAACTATCACCTGATAATTATACTGAATAGAAAGTAACCATTAATCACATCTTTAATATATCAATTCATCACAGTCTGCCTTGTGTGAAGCAGAAAAACTAAAATTAATCAGTCAAACTAAACTCTATCACATCTGAAAGGTTTTATTTTGGGGGAGGGGTGGAGGAAAATGTGAAGGGAAAAACCCTTTTAAATGGATAAAATACATTTGGTCCTGCTGGCAGAATGATTGAGGCCCTAAATGTTAAACTATTTTCTATCATTATAGAAGATGATTTTAATCTCCTCTTCTGCTAGATTGAGCAACCTTAAGTTTACAAGAAACTTAGTTATTAAATGTTATCTGACCCTCAAGGGGTACAAGCAGATAAGATTTTCATCGCCCTTTCACCATGGGGCAATTTTATTAATGAAAAGATTTTAAAAAATACTTACATGTCCAAATGCAACAACTGCTCATGTCCTTTTGACCTCTATGTTCAGTTTTTATCAGATTGGTCCTGAAGCTTTTCCTTTACTAGAGTGTGCTTTTTTTTTTTTCATGTTTTCAAAAACTATTTTTTATTTTATTCCAATTACATGTAAAGGGAATTTTTATTATTCATTTAAAAAATTAAGTTTCAAACTTTTTCTCTACTTCCTCACTTCCCCCCTCACTCAGGCAGCAAATCATTTATATTGGTTAAACATGTTCAATCATACAAAACATATTAGCATATTAATTAGGCAGATAGAACTTTAGAAAATGCTTAGTATTGATTAATCTTATTTCAGCACATATAGTGTGCTTTTTCTTGAAAAAAAAGCTCACTTAAAGAAACTATTTTAGAGGAAATGATTTGAATTTCAGGAATATGCCCCATATTCCAAAATTTTTGTTTACTCCTGATTGGAGATTCATGAGACCGTACATTTAGAGTGAGAAGGGACCCAAGACACTGACTGTCAAGGCCATCATTTAACAATTGAAGAAAAACAAGTTCAGAGAAAATGAGTGACTTACTCATGGTCACACCACTGGTGAGTGTGAAATGTGGGATTTGAACCCAAATCTTCCTGTCTCCAAATCCAACACTATCCACACTCAATTATTGTTCTTTTCACTTGAGGCAACTATCATTAGCACTTATCTTTCTTCACAGCCTTCTTTTGCCATCTAGTTCCTAAGATCCTGAAAGGAGTACTTTTTATCTCATTCATAATTTTATTCTAATAATGACTTGTAAGATACTTCATATATTTAAGTTACTCAAATATTTTTGAATGAATTAACAAATTATTTACAATATGCTTACAGATGTAAGTCAAAAGAATGGTAATGTGATCCAGAAAGAAGCAAATGGTGGTACCAATAAATTAAATTCATGGTATCAAATGAAATCCCTGGATTTAAAATAACCAACTTCAAATTAGTGAACTTTTCATACATTAATTTTTTGTTCTTATTTCAGTTCTAAGTTTATATTAGGAAGATCAAGTTATAACATATCTAAATTTCTCACCAATCTCAAAAACTTAAAAGAATTCTCAGATCCTACTCAAATTCTCAGGCTAATATATCAAATATAAAACATCCTTTATTTAACCTGACAGAAAACAAAAAATAAAGACTTGCATCAAGTCCATAAATGTTAAGGCAATTCTCCTTTCCTCCTGTGAATACTTCCACTTATCCCAGAGATCTATATGGTCATTCATATTTGTAGATTATATTACTTATAGATATAGAGTAAGTTTGCCACTTACTCTACTCCCTACTTTACCCTCCAGCCCCAAGAAGAAAACACCAAGGACTACCATAGTTTGTCTTCCCTCTAGTGTGCCTCATCTTCCCATGGATTATATAATTCTCAGACTATCTCTCTCTCTCTCTCTCTCTCTCTCTCTCTCTCTCTCTCTCTCTCTCTCTCACACACACACACACACACACACACACACACACACACTATAATTATACCCCTTCTAAAGGGCATAGAACTCAATGTCAATAGAGAATTGGCTAGGACCTCCCCAACAAAAGTCACAGTATCCATAGAAGACAAGGTCAAAATTTGTTCTTCTAAATTATAGTTGTTTTCCTTGTTGGAAATGGGCTGGAGATGGGAGGGAGAGGAAGTATATGTCCTAGGCACTGAGCTAAGTGCTTTACAGATATCTTATTTGATCCTCACAAGAACTTGGTAAGGTAGTTGCTATTATTATTCCCATTTTATGGTTTAGGAAATTGAGAGAGACAGATCACACAGCTAGGAAGTGAGCTCATATTTGATCTCAAGTAACTCTGACTCTAGACCTAAAAATCTATTAACTATACATTCTCTGGTCAGTCTAACCCATCACTGACCTACTCCCACCTCACGGAGTATTTCCTTTCTCCTGATTAATTGCAAATTCCTTTAGGAACTTGTATTTTTTTCCCTGCTAACTATATGCTCTCCCAACTCTATTTCATATTTACCTTTCTTGATTCTATTGTATCCCTTCATTTTCTTTGTAACCTCTTTTCCTAAATAAATCTAACTTTTGCCAAAGAGAATTACACTATGAATTTGTCACATATTTATTTTGAACTAGGTATTGCTGCCTCGATAACATCAACAGGACATTGGGCTGCAAACCTCAATAAACCTTTCCTCCAATATGGTGCCTACCCAGTTTCCCCTTCTTTACTGTCCTTGAGTGAACCTATGCTAGTTATGATATCATTACATAACCCCTAAGTGGGCATTCTGTGTAAAAACATATGCAGTTCCAACAAGATTTTAGAACCTCCCCATATTGCCAATTCCTCCTATGACTTCAAAATTTCCAAATTTGTGATGTAATCAACACTGTTTATTCTATAAAAATCCTTGTCTTGCTTTTCTGGGATGCTGATTCCTTGATGAAGTCTGGCCCCACCCACTGAGGGTGCGAATTTCATTAAAATCACTTTACTTATGTTGGAGACTATTTGATGCTGAATTTTTTCAAAGCCAACATCCTTTTATTATTGGAAAGAGTCATGTTCATCAGAATTGATTGTTGTATAATATTGATGTTGCCATGTACAATGATCTGCTTCTCCTCATTTCACTTCAGTTCATGTAAGTCTCTCCAGGTCTCTCTAAAATCATCCTGCTAGTCATTTCTTATAGAACAATAATATTCTATAACATCCACATACTATAACTTATCCAGCTATTCTCCAATTGAGGAGCATCAATTTAATTTCTAGTTTCTTGCCACTACAAAAAGGGCTGCCACATACAGGCACATACAGGTCCCTTTCCTCATTTAAGATCTCTTTGGGATATAAGCCCAATAGAAACAATGCTGGATCAAAGGGTATGTGCAAAAAGTTCAGTAACTTTTTGAACATAGTTCCAAATTGCTCTCCAGAATTGTTCACAGCTTCACCAATAATGTATCAGTGTCCACCTTTCCCACATCCTCTCCAACATTTGTCATTGTCTTTTCTTGTCATTTTAGCCAACCTGACAGGTGTGTAATGGTATCTCAGAGTTGTCTTAATTTGCATTTCTCTGATCAATAATAATTTAGAGCACATTTTCATATGATTAGGAATGGTTTTAATTTCTTTATCTGAAAACTATCTGTTCATATTCTTTGACCATTTATCATTTGGAGAATTAAATTCTTATACGAGTCAATTCTCTATATATTTTAGAAATGAGGTCATTGTCAGAATTCTTGGATATAAAAATGTTTTCCCAATTAATTGCTTCCCTTCTAATCTTGTCTGCATTCAGTTTGTTTGTACAAAAACTTTTTAACTTAATATAATCAAAATTATCTCTTTGTTGTCCAATTGTGAGTTCCAGTTCTTTGGACATAAATTCTTTCCTTCTCCACAGATCTGAGAGGTAAACTATTCTATGTCTAATTTCATTATAATATCACTCTTTAGGTCTAAATCAGAACCCATTTTCACCTTATCTTGGTATGTGGTGTTAGGTTTGGGTCAATGCCTAGTTTCTTCCATACTAGTTTCCAATTTTCCCAGCAGTTTTTGTCAAATAGTGAGTTTTTATCCCCAAAGCTGGGATCTTTGTGTTTGCCAAACAATAGATTGCTATAGATATTAACTATTTTGTCCTGTGATGCTAACCTATTCCACTGATTGACTACTCTATTTCTTAGCCAGTACCAAATGGTTTTGATAACTGCTGCTTTATAATATAGTTTTAGGTCTGACATATCTACGCTAGCTTCACTGGAATTTTTAAAAATTCCCTTGAAATTCTTGACCTTTTGTTTTTCCAGATGAACTTTGTTATTATTTTTTCTAGGTCTGTAAAATAATTTCTTGGAATTTGATTGGTATGGCACTAAATAAGTAGATTAATTTAGGTAGTACTGTTATTTTTATTTTATTTGCTCAGCCTACCCATAGGCACATGATATTTTTCCAACTGATTAGATCTGACTTTATTTGTGTGGAAAGTGTTTTGTTCTTTTCATATAGTTCCTGACTTTCCCTTGACAATTAGATTTCCAAATATTTTATACTATCAACAGTTATTTTTAATGGAATTTCTTTTTGTATCTCTTGTTGCTGGACTTAGTTGGTAATGTATAAAAATGCTTATGATTTATATAGATTTATTTTGTATCCTGCAACTTTACTAAAGTTATGAGTTGTTTCTAATAGTTTTTAAATTGATTCTTTAGGGTTCTCTAAGTATATACCATCATATCATCTGAAAAGAATGCTAATTTGGTTTCCTCATTATCTCCTCTAATTCTTTTAATCTCCCTTTCTTCTCTTATTCCCAAAGCTAACATTTCTAATACAATATTGAATAGTAATGGTGATAGTGGGCAACCTTTTTTCATTCCTGATCTTATTGGGAATGGTTCTAGTTTGTCCCAATTACATATGAGGCTTACTGATGATTTTAAATAGATGGTGTTGATCATTTTAAGGTAAACTCCATTTATTCCTATGCCCTCCAGTGTTTTTAATAGGAATGGGTGTTGGATTTTATCAAATGCTTTTTCTGCATCTATTGAGATAATCATATGACTTTTGTTAGTTTGATTATTAATATAGTCAATTATGCTAATAGTTTTCCTAATATTGAACCACCCTGCATTCCTGCTATAAATCCTATTTGGTCATAGTGTATTATCATGGGGAAGACTTTCTGTAATCTTGTTGCTAATATTTTATTTACGATTTTTGCATCAATATTCATTAGGGAAATTGGTCTATAATTTTCTTTCTCTGTTTTGACCTTACCTGGTTTATATATCAGTACCATATCTGTCTCATAAAAGGAATTTGGTAGGACTCCTTCTTTCCCTATTTTTTCAAATAGTTTGTACAATATTGGAATTAATTGTTCTTTAAATGTTTGTTAGAATTCTCAGGTAAATCCATATGGCCCTGGAGATTTTTTCTTAGGGAGTTGATTAATAGCTTGTTCTATTTCTTTTTTTTTTTTTAATGGGACTATTTAAATAATTTATTTCCTTTTCTGTTAACCTGGACAACCTATATTTTTGTATTTATTACTCCATTTCACTTAGGTTATCAAATTTATTGGCATATAGTTGGGCAAAATATCTTTTAATTATTACTCTAATTTCTTCTTCACTGGTGGGAAGTCCTCCCTTTTCATTTTTTAGCCTAAGAATTTGATTTTCTTCTTTCCTTTTTCTAATTAAATTAACTAAAGGTTGATCTATTTTGTTGTTTTTTCCCATAAAACCAACTCTTAGTTTTATTTATTAATTAAATAATTTTTTATTTTCAATTTTATTAATGTCCCCTTTTATTTTCAGAATTTCAAATTTGGTATTTAATTGAGGGTTTTTAATTTGTTTTTTTCTAGCTTTTTTATTGTAAGCCCAATTCCTTTATCTTTTTTCTCTATTTTATGCAAATAAGCATCTAGAGATATAAAATTTCCCCTAATAACTACTTTAGCTTCATCCCCAAAATTTTGGTATGTTTTCCCATTATTGTCATTCTCTTGGTTGATGTTGTTGATTGTGTCTGATGTGTTGTTTCATTCATTCATTCTTTAGAATTAGATTATTTAATTTCCAATTAATTTTTGGTCTATTTTCTCCTGGCCTTATATTGCATGTGATTTTTACTGAATCATGCTCTGAAAAAAATGCATTTACTACTTCTGCCTTTCTGCATTTGACTTTGAGGTCTTTATGTCCTAATTGTGGTCAGTTTTTGTATTGGTTCCATGAACTGCTGAGAAAAAAGTAAACTCCTTTTTGTCTCCATTCAATTTTCTCCAAAGATCTATCATACCTAACTTTTCTAGTATTCTATTTACTTCTTTAATTTCTTTCTTATTTATTTTGTGATTCGATCTATCTAGTTCTGAGAGAGCAAGATTGAGATCCCCCACTAGTATAGTTTTGCTGTCTATTTCTTCTTGCATCTCTCTTAACTTCACCTCTAAGAATTTGGATGCTAGACCACTTGGTGCGTATACATTTAATATTAATATTGCTTCATTATCTATGTGCCCTTTAGTAAAATATAGTTTCCTTCCTTATCTTTTTTAATTAGATATTTGCTTTTATTTGATCTGAGATTAGGATTGCTAACCCTGCTTTTTTTTTTTTTTAAACTTCATCTGAAGCACAATAGATTCTGCTCCAGTCCTTTACCTTCACTCTGTATGTATCTGCTTTAAATGTGTTTCTTGTAAACAACATATTGTAGGATTCTGGCTTTTAATCCAATCTGCTATTCACTTCTGTTTTATGGGAGAGTTCATCCCATTCACATGCACAGTTAAAATAACCAATTCTATATTTCCTGCCATCTTATTTACCTTAAATTATCCTTTTCTCTTTGCTTTCCCCCTTCTCTCCTTCCCAGTATTTTGCTTTTGATGACTACCTCCCTCAAACAACCGTCCCCTTTTAGAGCTCCTCCCTCTTTTTTATACCATTTTCCTAATACTTATGTTGTCCATTCTATTAGTCTTCCCTTTTCTTTCCCCTTTTCCCTCCAACTTTCCTATAAAGTGAGACAGTTTTCTCTGTGAAACCAAATATGTCTGGTACTCTCTTTTTGAGCCAAATCTGATGAGAGTAAGATTCACACAATGTTCAACCCCTTCCTTCTTTCCCTCAATTATTACAGGTCTTCTTTGCCTCTTCTTGAGATGCAAATTCCCTCATTTTATCTCCTTTTTTTTCCTTTTCCCAGTATAATCCCATTTCCATGTCTAATTTATTTTTCATATTATCGTAATAAAAATCAAATTATACATGCATTCTCTAAATACATCTATAACAGAAATATAGTTCTCAAGAGTTCTTTCCTTTTTACCTTTTTATGCTTCTCTTGAGTTCTGTGTTTGGAGATCAAATTTTTTGTTCAGTTTTGGTCTTTTCATTAGAAATTGATGAAATACATCTGTATCATTGAATGTTCATCCCTTGAAAAATAATGCTCATTTTAGTTGGATAGCTTATTCTTGGTTTTAATCCATGTTCCTTTGCCTTTTGGGATATTAGATTCCAGGTCCTTCAATCCTTTAAGGTGAAAGCTGCTAGGTCCTGAGTAATCCTAATTGTAGCTCTTCAGTATTTGAATTGTTTCTTTTTGGCTGCTTGCAATATCTTTTCCTTGATGCAAAAGTTCTGAAATTCAGCCATGATATTTCTTGGGGTTTTAATTTTGGGGTCTCTCAGGAGGTGATTGGTAAATTCTTTCAATGCCTATTTTACCTTCTGATTCTAAGACATCAGGGCAATCTTCCTTTATGATTTCCTGTTAGATAATATCTAGGTTCTTTTTTTCATCATGGCTTTCAGGAAGTCCAATAATTCTTAGATTGTCTCTCCCAGATCTATTTTCCAGGTCAGTTGTTCTTTCCTAGGAATTATTTCATATTTTCTTCTTTTTTTTTCATTTTTTGCTTTTATTTGACTGATTTTTGAAGTCTTATTGAATTATTCACTTTCATTTGTTCACTGTAATTTTTAGTATATTATTTCTTCAGTTACATTTTTAGCTCCTTTTGTATTTGGCCAATTGAATTGTTTTGTTCATTGCATTTTTTTTTATTTCACAAATTTTGCTTTTCAACAAATTGGTATCTTTTTCATATCTGTTTTGTAAGGAGTTATATGCTTTCGTCCATTTCCTCAAACCTATTTTGTAGGGAGTTGTATGCTTTTCCCATCCCTTCTGGCAAAGATATCATTTCCTTTCTCCATTTTTCTTCTAACTCCCTTTTAAGATCCTTTAGGAAATAGCCCAAAAAAGTCTTATGCAATGGAAACCAGCTCATATCTCCCTTTGGAGTTTCATCTGCCTTTAGGAACCTAAGAAGTTGAGGTCTGTTCTTCTCTTTCTCATTAAAGTTGACTATGGTAAGAGTTCTTTTTGGTTTTTTGCTCATTTTTTTAGGGCTCTTAATGAGCTCTTAATGCTCTTAATGAAAAGCAGAGACAGCTACTTTAGTTTGCCCTGGGGAAGTTCTGCTGATTGACTTTTGGTGCTGCATAATCCCATTTTTCTGGGGCTCAAAGGTTTACAATTTGCCTTTTGTAGCAAATCTGTCAAACCACATGCTTGCAACCAGGACACATTAGCCCAAGAGGCTCACAGAAATTCCCAGGTAGGTGGAAACTGCAACACTCTGATTCCCCACCCCAGCTCCTTGTTTGGGTCTCCCTGTGGTCTGGGCTTGCCAGACTGTCCCCCTGCCCATTTGAAACAGACCTGCTCTGAAATTCTTCCAAGGTATCTTCATTTGGAAATGTGTTGTACTCCAAATATTTGTGGGGTTTTTTTTTGAGTCCATAATCAGTATAGAGGCTTAATCTACTTTGGGTCTGAGAGAAGGTCAGAGGAGGCCACAGAAATTTGTGTCTGTTCTCTGCCTTGTGTCTTGGCTCTACCCCACCTCTTATTCATGGAGGGCCCATTTAATTTAGTAAAGGGAAGAGTTTCACAGCTAAAGAATTTGAGTGGGCTTGATCCTTTCCAAAGATGTGGTATTTGTTTTTAAATCACATAACTTCCACCTCAGATTCATATCCCAGCATTTGGTTGCCTCATTTCCCTGTGTACTTTTCCCTCAAGGGTCATACAAACCATCTGGAAATTCTCTTTCAATGGCATTTTCAACTCCATTTTTATCATTCAAGTTCATCATTGTTCTTTTTACACTCTATAAATGTCTAGAGGCAGTACTTTTATTCATATTTTTTTCTCCTTGACCAGTGATTTCAGTAGTATTGGAAGATCCTATTTCCTCTACTAATACTGATTGCATCTTTTCTGCAATTTAAAATTTTCCTAGAAGCACCTAATGGTTAAGTGATCTTCCTGAGCTCCCACAGCCAGTAATTAATAGAAATGAAAACTGAACCTATTACTTCCTGATTCTGAGGCTAGCTCTATATTCACTACTACAGCATCACCCCCATAGCTTTATCCTTACTTAACCATCTTTATTTTATTTCATTATCTTCATTCTCTGTTCATAACTTTACATTGGTGCTTTGAATTTTGCCATTTTGGTTCTAATTCCTTTGGTTTTTTTTTTTTTTTTTTTTTTTTTTTTTTTGCCATTACAGTGGTGGGTTTTGGTGATTGTAAATTTTTGTCACTTTGTTCTGATAAATTCTTCTGTAGCTGGAAATCACTACTCATTAAAGCTTTCATGTCAGTGCTTCTCCTAATTGCTTTCTTTAAATCTTATCTTATAACTCATGGTATTTAAAAAATAGAAGGGCTTCTGTGCCTTTGATTGTTCCTTTTACCAAATTAATAATTTCTTCCCACTCCATAGGATTTGAGGAGGTAGTACAATATGTCTAGAGGTGAAGGAGATTAGAGAATTTGTTGACCTTCCATATACTTTTGCCATGTTTCTTGGCTTTTTTTCAGAAATTAATTTCAACTATTACCAAAGTCAGTGGTAGAATATTAAAGTGGGGTAGCCTTGGAGTCAAAAACACGTAGGTTCAAACTGTACTTCTAACATCTACTGTTTGTGGGACTTTAAACAAGATTTATACATAGGCCAGAGCAGAGCTTCCAGGAATCTTTCTAAGACTATAAATTACAGATGAGAGGCTCATCAGCATGGAGCAAGAAGGTTTTTACACTAAAAATCCTCTACGCCAGAAGCACCAAAGTCAAAATTGGGAAATATTTAATGATAATAATAATAATAATAATAATAATGAGCCACACTGATGAAATCATAAATCTAGATCCCATACATATCCCAACAAATTGCCATAAAATTATCTCAGAAGCTGGACTCATATACAAATCTTTACTTACATTATTTCTTTTGGATAAAACTAGTTAGTTCTAACAGGCATATTCCTACGGGGAAATATTTTTCAGATTGTACATCTGAAGAAGTACCTGTCAATCCTGTCTTCTTGTATGCTGAGTCTAAGTAACTATCTTTCTACATTTTGGATATTTCCATTCTCTTCTTAAATACAGAGTATGAATCCCTTTCCAACACCCCTATTCTTATTATGATCTATCAGAAAATATTATTTTCCCTTCACTTTTTTTTAGACCATGCACATTTGTAAACTGACCTTTTATTCTTTCCAATTCACAACAAAAATCGCAAATCTTGCAACCTACACCTCATTAATCTTTTGAACTTTTGTAAGTTAAATTAAAATTCCATCCTGCAGTATTGTTTTCTCCAATTTACCAGGGTAGAAGACCAAGTCTTTTACATACAATCAATTTCCATTTTGACCTTGTTTACTTTATTAAAGTTATATAGTTTAGACATAGTCCACTTCTCTTGTTCCCTGATTTTTTTTTATGTTGCATGATTCTACTTTGAACTATTTTCTCTGTATTTCAATGGTTTTATTTATTTTTCATAGCTTCTATTGAATTGTCTTCCCCATTTGATTGGGAGGTATTTGTGCTTACGATATATAAACACTAATATGTAATAATTAACCAATATATAATAAGTGAACCAATATACAATAATTAAGTGAAGGGAAACATCAGCAAAGTAACCAAAAACAGATTGTGTAGTTTACATTTACATAAGGGAAATATTAATTATAGGTAATGTTATTCATTTTATCAAGATGATGAAATGTTCAGGCTACTTTCCTTCATATACATGTTACAGAGTTATTTCTTTTCATCTGTGTCTCAGAGAATAAGAACTACAAAAGACCTTAGAGATCCACAAATCCAACACTGTCATTTACAATTGAAGAAATTGATGCCCATAATAGGTAAGTGATTTTCATAGTGTCACACAAGCATAAGTGACAGAACTATCATTAGAACTCATGTCCTCTGACTACAGATACCAGGCCTGCTTTTTTTGTATCTCATTGTCTCAGGTTCTTCTCTAGAATTTTTTTTTTTTTGCCTTTAGAACAGGCTTATCATTCTCATATAAGTTTTACTTCTTCACACCATTGTTGTCTCTTGATTGCCTTCCCCAGCCCCCACATATAGCCTCATATCTTTCTTTTTTTGTTGTTATATACTTAAAATCCTCTCTTCAAAAAAAGTTTCTCATTTCCTTTCATAAAGTTCTGTTCTTACTGTTTTTTTTTTCTTTTTGGATCTCCAGTTCTATCCCTGACAAAGTTGTCCATTTACCTTATCATTACCTCTCCCTCCCTCCACAACCTGAAATTCATTGTATGCCTTTCAAAATCTCCTGTTATTCCTTTTTTGTTTGTTTGTTTTCTTCAGCTCTAAAAAATTTCCCCATATTTGTCTAGGCAGATGTTTCCAAATTCTATCTTCCTTTTCCAGTTTCATCCTGAGTCTTTGAAGTTAGCCTCCTTTTTTAAAAAAAATTCTTTGGAAGTTTGAATAGATAACAAGGTAAACATGTTTGAAGCCCTTATTCTGGTATTGACTGTGTTCCTTTGATAAGATGTCTTATTTTATATATTTATTTGCTGGTCTTTTAACAAGATTTGAAGTTCATTTTTAAAGAAGTTGACATGATAATTTATGAATAAATGAAGCTGACAAATAATGATTTCTCTCTCTCTTTCTTCTTTAACTCATGAGAGATTATAAGAATGGAGCATTAAATTCACTATCCAACTCAGTTGGTATATTAGTTGTTTGTATACTCTTCTGGGGTTTTTTGATTGTTTGTTTTGATTTTTTTTAAAAATTCTTTGTTCCAAACTAATGGTGACAAACTAAAATAGAAGCAAAGGCCACTATACCATATATAAGGATCCCTGAAGTTTGCATATTAATTTAGAAACTACATATTAATAATATATTTATTTCATCATATTTTTATTTATTTTCTCAAATATTTCCAAATTTAATTTTACTTAGATTGGGTGCATTGTTAGCAAACAGACCATGTTTTTACATTTCTTTTCTAAGGAATTACTCTATTAAAAAGGAAGTGAGAAAAATATTTTGGGAAATACAATGAAAGAACAAAACATATCAATAAAAAGGAAATCAATGTGATTAGTATCTTCTTGATGATATAATCATAGCTAGTACTGAATGATGTTCTTAAACTTGAACTTTAAAACAAAGGACAACTGGAAAACAGAAGATAGAGAGAAATAAAGAACTATAGAATAAGAGACAGAACTGGATTTAAATCTAGGTTCTCAAATTAAAGATAAGTTAGCCTATAGCATCATATAGTCCAGCTTCTTCATTTTCCTTTACAAAAATGAGGCCTGGAGACTAATCTGAGGTCACATTGCTATTAAGTAGGTGGTTGTTGGGATTCTAACTTCATTTCTTGGATTCCACCTTCAACATTCTTTCCACTGCACCATATCTCCTCTGATATTTAGCCCCAAGTCACGTATTCTGTACTATGACAAGACTCTACTGTGGTTTAGGTTGGTTTATCACTTGCAGTTCTACTAACATCTGAGAAGGCTGTGGTCATAAACCTCCTAGCTATTCCTAAGTAATATGAGCTGTCTACAACATCATGTCACCAAAGCTCAGCCACTGCCCTTCAAGGGAGACATAAAGGGTGATGGTAGATGGTTCACCTCTTTTCAAATTATCCTTGAAAGCATAAAGAGGCAATACTTCCATAGCCAGGTAGAAATCATTAGCTTTTTCAGCCTCTTAAATGAAAGGAACTCAGAAGTAAGAAGTTTCATTATTGTCCTATAAGTTAGTTCGGGTTTATTATTTTCTCCCCCAGCTTAGGCAATTAAAAAAATATATGACCATAGCTTCCTTGCTCCTGTTTCATTTTCCAGTTTGGAGCCCTTACTCTGTACACTGGCTACATTTCCCACTCCTCCGGTTCACTGCCCATCTTCTCTCCCCTCTGCACTATTTAAAAACATAGGAGGTTTTATGGTGAGTGGCAACGCACACACTACAATGCAAAGGATGGCTTCCTTGGGACAATAATAACTTGATGGGGCTGATGTGATGAGGTCAAAATAGATGTAAGGCAATTTGGGTTTCAGCAACTATCAGTCAGTCAGGATCTTGCTGTTGTCTTAAAAATAGCTCCCCCATATCAGAATATATTTTAGAGCTAACTTAAAAGTACATTAGCTTGTTCAGTGCATCTCTTGTGGGGCTAAAAATGCTGAGACTGTGAAAAGCAGAGTTTGAAGTATTTATGTATAACTTTTTTTTTGCTCCAAAGCTCCTTAGGGAATGACTATGTAAGAATGCCAGCTACAATGTAGAGAAGCTACGGATTTTTCTTCTTAATTTCCTCTCTACCTCACCTTAGCACCCCCTCCTTCCTACCTTATATGGGACATTAACAATAGATTAAATGCTGGGCCTACAGCCAGGAATACCTGAGTTTTAATTAGGTCTTGTTCACTTACTAGAGATGTGACTCAAAATAAGTCACTTCATTTCTGCCTCAGTTTCCTCAATTGTAAAATGGAGATAATAAAGAAAAAATCCTCCCTCACTGGTTGTGATGAGGATAAAATGAAAAATATTTGTACTATGGTTAGCAAACCTAAAAGTGCCAGATAAATGATGCTATTATTAAAAGTGGTTTCTTAGAGTCAAAGAGACCCAAATAACCTTAGAAAGTCACCTATGATAGCTCACTGCCTCCAAATGATGGAGACATTATGAACCATTCATTCACAGAAAAATATCAATAAGAGCCATATAAATAAAGATAATTTAGGGTTTTCCATATTTTAATAGTAAGAGGGTTTTTTTTTTTGGTATGGTGCTTTAAAATATACACAATACATTCCTTACAATAACATAGTTCTGTACTAGTGGATTATTATTATTATACACATTGTATAAGTGAGGAAACTGAGGCTATGAGAGGGAAAGTGATCTATTCAGAATCTTACAATTATCGATCCTAAGTCAATAGAGCACTAGTCCTGAAATTAAAAAGACCTTAGTTTAAATCAAGCTTCAGATATTTACTGGCTGTGTGACCCCAGGAAAGTCACTTAACCCTGATTGCTTCTAAACAAACAAAATTAAAACTAAATCTTCTTGACTCCATATTAATCTTTCCACCAGGCTTTAGTGTTTATAAAGATCTAAATCTAAAAAAAAGATTCCACTTCACATTAAAATTTTTCAAATTAAGATAAAGAAATCTAGCCATTCAATAAGAGTAACATGAACAAGAATAGTAAATGAAATTTGGTATTATGGTTGTATTATTAAGAAAAAATGGCCAAGAGAGGAAAAATACGAGGAGGTTGACAGAGATAAAGAAAAAGAGTAAAATTAGGAGAGCACAAAGTGAGACAAGGAAAGATTGATGAAATGAGGACATGGAGAAAAATAAGGGAAAGAAATGTCAGATTTCAATTACTCATCAAGTAGCCATTTATTAAACTTATAAACCATTCTGCTTGTTCCTGGTGAAATGCACAGATAATTAAGCTATGTTCATTGCTTCCATGGAGTTAATCATCTAAGAAACAGGCCAAGACCAAGAGAGAGGCAGAAACAGAGAAAAAAACAAGGAGAAAAAGAGATGGAGAGAAATACACACCATGACATAGATGCAGATATGGAAATAGAAAGACCACAAAAATACCAGCATTCAGAAAAGGAACTAGATCTGAAATTTCATTGGAATGAACTCCCAGCTAAAGAGCACTCTCTCTCTCTACTATTGCAGATCAGCACCTTTTCCTCAACTCAGAATTTTAGTTGGCTAGGTCACTCAGCAGTTAGTGATTTACTTAACATACCTCAGATAATATATCCCAGAAGTGAGACTTGAACCCAGGTCTTCCCATGAGTCAATGTGTGTTTTCTTTGAAATAATGTTTTATATTTCAATGTCATCCCTTCTTTTTCCAAGTACTATAATATAAAATGTCTTTATGGGACACTTTCTTTTCCCTCTCCTTGTTTTGTCTCTCACGGTAGAAAATGTTCATCCTTCTCACCTCTGTTTTAGAGTATCTGGTTTCCTTCAAGATTCAGCTTAAAGGACACTTTCTTAAACATTTTCCTGATCAGAGCTTTCAGAAGGATATGTTAAATAAACATTGCCCATTATCAGAAGATCCACCTCTGTAATCCAACCTAATTCCAAACATGGTCAACATGTGTCAAAGGCTAGTGCCTTTCCTTCTAAAGTTACTTTTTTTTCTATTGTTTTTGTCTTTTGTATGCATCTTATTATATGTAAACTCCCCTATTCAAATGTAAGTTCCATGAAGGAAGGGCTGCTTTTCTTTTTCTTTGAAATTCCAGAGCTTATTACTTTGCTTTCCATATATGTTTTTATTGTTTCAATGGTGTTTGACTCCTCTTAAACCCATTGGAGTTTTCTTGGGAAAGGTCCTGGAGTGGTTTGCCACTTTCTTCTCCAGTCGTAAGTCCCAAATATGACAGATTGATTACTTTATATTTTTTCTTTTGAACTTATGATAGGTTAGGGATCCTCATTTTATAGATGAGTCAATGTTGTCATGAGACAAATTAAATGACTTTCCAAGACATCTTCATTAGTGGTGGATTGCCATCTAGGACTTGAAGAAGTCAGTAGACCCGAGGCCAAAGCTTGATTCCATTTCCCACTATTGCATACTATTATCTAAATATGTCTCTTCCAAAAGCTTCTCCACTGTAGTAATATATGTGCTAAGCAAACTTACATGACAAATTAGGATTCAGTGAAAAAGCCAATTTTGACCTTGATCCATCTTTGTTTGCCAGAAGCAAAATTTAAGTGATAAACTTGTGTGTTCTCTCATGTCTACTATGGTGCACTACATCAAAATCAACTTCTTCAATGAAATCATATTTAAATACTTTAACTGGATGAGGCTTAGGTAGCTGAGGTAAAAAGAGAGATTTTCTTTTGTTTTTGTTTTTAATCATGGTCAGCAAAAGCAAGGGGGAATGTACTAACAGCAATCTATTCCATGTCCCTTTTCTCCTCAAATCTGAATTAATTTACTAAATATTAATTTATTAACCACACATGCATACACACATATATAAGGAACATTAAATGTAATAAGAAAAGTAACTTAAATATTTTTACTACCATTACTACAATTAAGAAGACAATGACTGTGGTACCTGTCTTAAAAGAACAGCAGTCTACAAAGGATATCAGCACAAGACAAGAAGCTAATTCTAAATCAAGGGCTCTTGTTTGTTTCTCCCTATCCACTCCAAAATCAGATACCCTCAAGCCCAAAGAAACTTGACAGATTTCTAGAAAAACCTGAGCATCTTTCTATCTGCAGTTTATTCCCTGGAGGCAGTGAAAGCATGTCTTTAGTTCTTATACACACTGTGATTGAATGAAATAATTTGGCTTTACAGATAAAAGGGAACAATCCCTCAAGTGAGTGATTATCCTGAATCTTTATCTCTCTCTCTCTCTCTCTCTCTCTCTCTCTCTCTCTCTCTCTCTCTCTCTTTCTCTGTCCCTGTGTCTCTCTGTGTCTCTCTGTCTCATCCCCTTCTCTGTCTCTCCCTGTGTCTATCTCTCTGTCTCTTTTGCTTTCACTTTCTCTTAATTCTCTCTTACTTTCTCCTTTCTATCTCTTCCTTTTCTCTCTTTCTTCTTTTCTCTCTTTCCTTTTTCTTTCTTTCCCCTTCTCCCTCTCCACTTCTTCCCATACTCCCTCTCTCCCACTCTTTTTCTCTTCCTTTATCTCTTCCTTCTCTATCTCCCTCCACCTCTCCCTTTTCATCTCTCCCTGTCCATATCGCCCTCTTCTTCTCCATTTTAAATTCTATCCTCTTCTCTTCTCCCCCTTTAAACACAAATACAGATACAAATACATCCACAGAATAAACATGATCCTAAAGGTAACAAAATATGTAAATGTTTATCAGGAATAGAATGAAAAATTTAGGAGGGAAAATCATTCTCCTCTTTCCCAAGGGTATCTAAGGTCACACAGAGCCCAGTGGTTCAAGGATAGGGAGAGAAATAAAGCTATAAAGGCTATTATTGCCATTTATCACTAAACATACCTAATTCAATCAATACATGATAAACACTATGTGAGGCACTAAGAGAGAAAGATCCTAAAAACGCTGCCATTATTCTCTTTAAAAACATTCAATCATATTTTATTGTCTATAGAATAATATAAAAACTCCGCACCTTAGAATTCAAAATACTATTGTACAATATCTTTCTAGCCTTTTCTCCCAGTCCTACCGTATATGTTGCTGCTAAACTGGACCATTAATTTCAATACTTCTTAAAGACATCTTTTGTGAATCTGTGAAAAAGCTCATGGAATTTCTCCTTCTAAGAATGCCTATATGCTCATATATCCAATTAATTAAGTCTTATAAGTCCTAGTCCAAATACCACTACCTATATAAAATCTCCTTATTAGGTCACTTCATCTTCAGGTCTCTCCTTCCAACTCCTTCATCAATCAACCTACAAGTATTTATTAAGCATCCTATTATGTGTCAATCACTTTGGTAGACATAAAAGTATTTGTGTATAAAGGATAAAACAATCCTTACTACTAAGTAATTTGTATATAAAAACAGGAATGTGTATGTGTGTATGAATATAAAAATAAAAGTAGAGAGAATAAATTTGAAAAAAAAATTATTATGTAGTTTGGGAGAGTAGGTAATAGTAGTTTAGGGATCAAGAAAATATTCATTTAGGGGATAATATCTGAATTCTATCTTGGAGGAAGAGAGAGATTCTTTTATAAGATATAGATGAAGGAGTATGTTCCAGACTGGTAGATGGCCAATAAAGGCTTTGAAATAGAAAATGGAATATAGTGTATGGAGAAAAAAGAAAAGGCTAGTTTGGCTCCATCAGAGTATGTGGAAGGGAGAATAATATACAATGAGATTAGAAAGAAAGACTAAGGCCAAGTCACCAAATGCTTTTTTAAATTCAAAAATTTAAATTCTCTGAAGTTTCAAGTAAATTATGAGTTCTTAATTTGATGTTCTTCTTAGCTCTGTTGTTGATCAGGTCAGTGCCACAAAGCTTGAACTTGCTTTTATCACATCAGCTAATTAAGGAGAACTAAAATTTGAGAGGCTATACTAATTTGTTTTGTAGAAGATTTTCTCAAAAACATCTAAGAATCTCTGTAGGTAAGTTGGACCCAGACAAATAAATCTATTGAAGAAGAGATTACTTTAGAGCTGTTCTGAAAATAAGACCTATTATGAAAAGTCAAAAAAAAGATATTTCCAGAGACCAAAAATCTACAAGGGACATCTGGGATCTAAGATGAAATTTTCCAATTAAATTGACATTCAAAAGAAGGTTGTACTAAAATACAAAGAGACATGGTATTAGGTAATATCAGTGATTATTATTGTATTACTTTGGCTTTTTATTTTATAATATCTATGTTTGCTGATTATTTTTAGTTACTTTGGTGATTTGTAAATCTCTCCTCTAATGTTAGTCTCATTAACAAAAAGAGGAAAACTGAGAAAATTAAATAATTCTGATTCTGTTTTGTAATTGATTCTGTGATGTATCATCCCCATTATATTGTAAAATCACTTAGATCATACCTCAGAATTTAGTTTAGAAATTTAGCTAGCCTGTAATAAATTAAGTTCAGAAATCCAGTTCTCCCACTAATCACCAGATGCCATAGACATTTTCTTTAATGCTCTTGGAGTCTGAAATAAAATTGTAACAACTATGATAATATTTTTAGTAGTTATATTGTTTTCTTGCTTGTCCTTATATTGTTGTGAATTGTGTTTCCAATGTAGCTCACTGTTGAGTTCTTCTGCTTTGTCTATGTTAATTAAGTCATTTGTATATTGTTCAAGAAATATTGTCAAAGAAAAAGATTGTATGAGCAAATCACAAAGAGGGAACAATGTGTATGGTGGGAACAAGAGCATGAGAATCTAATGGCATCATGGTTATTGTAAACATTAAAACGGATTTTATAGGAAAATTTACCTGTGCCCACCTATGTGACTATTAGTCATCTCTTAGCCTAAGCAGTCTTTGTTCTGTTTAAGTATAGTACTGACATCTATCACTACTGTCACTATGTAGAACTAGCCTGGTTAGTAAATTCTTCAAACCTATTTATTAACATGCTGGCATAAATTGCTCTTCTTCCTTTGATATTTTAGTAGGTAGACTGTCCCTCTAGATGGTCTGCCACCATATGGGGAGTGCCACATATGTGAAATGTCAAATAAACTTTAGATATGGTTGCTCTACTATTATTTATACTCAACTGTTTGTTATAAATGACTTCTCACAAAATGAGAGTGATATATAAATATTTGCAATACAAAAGCAAAATAAATCAATAAAGGTTCCAAAAAAAAAACTTGCTCATGAAATATTAGAGGCAGAATCTGAACCAAGCCCTTCTTGATTCCAAGGACTACAATTTATCCATTATACAGATAATGGATTCCAGATACATGGAACTTTCTATTACCTGTGATATAGATTTAGCTGTAGATTACTGTTTTAAGTCTCAGGCCTCAATTCAGTGAAATCACTCTAAAATTATGGGTAAGGAAAGTGCTTGATAAACTTTCAAGGGCAATATAAATGCAATTTATTATTATTATAATGTGTTGACAATGAAAATAAAATAAACTATTAAGCATGAAATAGATGAGGGCTCAAGGCTTTTTATTGTTTTTTTTTTCCTCTCTTATTATCCTTCCTTTGAGCCAGATTGTTTTATTAGGTAGGAGGCTGCAAAGATCACATATGGCACTGTTTGCTTTTGTTTATTTTCCTAATAATTATTTTCTAGGAGGAAGAATGTCACAACAATAAAGTTTTACTTAATTATAGAAAATTCAGAGTAATTGGAGGAACTCCCATTCTGAGTCCTATCAATAGCCATTTAATAAGAGTCTGATATTTACATGATGCAAAAAAGAATTTTGCATTATTTCACAATAACATTGAAATAATCAGGCAAGAAAGAGTGATCTTGGTTCTACAGGTGAGGGCACAGAAGTGCAAAGAAATTAAGGGACTTGTTCTAGATTCTAAACCCAGCAAGCCACTTCTGATTAGTTAGGAAAACTGCTCTTCTTGGTCCCAGTAGGTGGAGAGGGAAGAAGTAGAACTATACGTGGAAGTTGGAGATAGACTGATCATTGGCTCCAGTCACAGGTATGCTGGTAAATATTTAACAACCAGCTTTCTATGGGGGGAAATGTATACATAATACATTGTAAGAGTAATATATATCACTAGCATTTCCTCCATTACTTTCTTAAGTCTAGAAAAATCAATTAAACAATAAAGCAATATCTGAGTTGTAGCATTTACTATTTTTTATGTATAAAATGTTAACACTAAAAATTTAACAACTGGTTCACCTGATCCAATAGTAATGGCTCCAGCACATCCACAAGTAACAACATAAAAGATATATAAATCCTGATTATCAGTATTCCATAGAGGTGAAAATTGATACCTCATTAAAGATTCAATTTCTTGTCAGAAAAGCTTCAAACAAAGGTTACATGAGAATTTAAAGGTCAGGGATACTGTAGATGGAATTCAAGATTTGGGGGAGGATTCAACTTAATAATCTGTAAAGTCCCCTTTAATGCCAAGTATCTAGAAGTTGATAATTAATAGATCATAGTAGTTCAGATGTAGATCTTGAAGGAACCTTAAAGTCACTATATGAATTCAATTCGCTAATTTTCTAGAACAGTTTAAGGTCATAGAGATAGAAAGTAGGGAAAAAATTGAGATCTAGCTTCTATACCTGCAAATTCATTTCCCTTTCAATTTTCACATCCTGCTTTGATTCAGTTAATCAACATTTGATTGCTGAGTCACTATCTAAAAATTGCATGATCCACTCAAATATTTCACATATTTTTATGACACAAATATGTATTTTGTGTTTGTAAGAAACATAGAAGTGTTAATTATATCAAGGTACATTCATCTTTGGCAGACTAAATGAAAATGTTGCTTATGGGGGATTTAAGTTTCATAAAAGTGCACAAAATAAAGCAGAAAAAATGATATATAAAAAGATCCTATACAAAAAAAAAAACATAGCATGAGAACAAAAAAGCTATTTTGAATATACCAAATCTGTTTTCATGTTTTCCTCAATACTAAATCAACTCAATTTGGAAAGGTTACATATACTTAAGCTCATGATGTCATATCATAAATCAGGATAAGTGGAAAATACACAATTCCTTTTTATGGAGTCTCATTTCAAGACTTAATTCATCATCTGGCCTTCTGAAAGAGAGCTCCTATCTGGATCTAAGCTCCAATTCGCAATGCATAAACTACAGCTATTTATTACAATGTTGTGTCATTTGTCATTTTTATGGAATTCAATGTATTTTGAAGGCTGTAAAATAGCCCAAACTTATTCAGCAATGATGTATGCTATCATTATTCCTCATTTCAAATGTTGAAATTGTATCCACTTTCCCCCCCAACAGGCCTGATTTATTAAGTGAATAAATAACACTATGCTTCAACAACATATGGATATTGAGACTTCATTAGCTGCCCAGGCGACACTATCCAGATTTTCAATAATTGAAGCACACATGTGATGGAATCAGATTAAACTGAGTTGATGCTGGTGCTTTCTGTAAATACAAGCTAGAATAGTGTGCTTGAAATGGTTACATTTCAGTTCATATTGTAAGGGAAAGGGTATATTTTAATGGTGAATTTTCAGAAATATAAAGGAGTTTTGTTTTTTTTTTTTGAATGTGGAAATTGGGTAAAGAGAGGCAGTTGAGTAAATCTTATTAACTTAGATTCATGAATAGCCTGGCCACCCAGCCTCTGGCTCTGTACATAAAAAGCTAAACTAATCATCATTACCTATTTAGAGAGCACTTGGAAAATCCCCACTAGCTTAAAACTGAGTCATAGAGTCCAATAATATTAAGACAGAAAGAAGAGGAAGGAAGATTAGACACTCTTTCAAAGGAACTTTCTGGCCACCACTTTTTCTCTAGCTAGTTGGCTCTGTTAGCTTACTAAGTTCAATTATTTTTGTGCTCTTAATTAAGGCCCTTGGGAGGCACAATCTCTATTTCAAGTGGTGATGAAACTTATTTAAATTGACACTGAAAAGCCTCTTTTAAATGTTGTCTTTCCAAAATCTGTGGGGAGAGATATTGGCCTCTTCTGTAAGAATTTCTAGAAAGGCTGGCATCCTGGCAGTCAGTAAAAAAGATGCAGTTAAGGGACTTGCTAAAGGGACTTACTCATATTCAAATTTCAAATAACACCTGGCCAGCAGCTACTAAATGAAAATACCTGGGAGGCAGTGGATATTTCTGCTTATTTTCAGATTGTGTCAGGAAGCTACTTCTTTTTGACTGGAAAGGAAAATACTTCAGGAAGAAATAAAATAGAAATAGGGAATTTCATAGGAGAAAAGGATGTTGACAGACTGAATACAGTATTTATTAGGCATTTACTTATTAAGCACAAATATTCATTATGCACTTACTAGGTGCCAGGCACTGTGTTAAGTGCTGAGGGGACACAAAGAAAAGCAAAAAAAGAAAGGTACGAAAACCTCACATTTTGATGGGAGAGCCACAATGAGTAAACTTTATACATAAACAAGATATACCAGAAGACACGTTAAAAGTAAACTCAGAGAGAAGGCATTGGGAAGACAAATACTGGAAAGGTTTTGTATAGAAATGAGAAAGGAGAACCTTTTGGTCTGAAGGGCATCTAATAAAAATGTACAGTGTTTGAAGATAGCATTGTGTATAAGAAATAAATAGAAAAGGAGTTGTTACTGGGCCATAAGATATGTGAAAAGGAGAAAACCATTAAAAGACTATAAAGAGAGAAAAAGTTTTAAATGCCAAATAGGAAAAAAATTTTGAGTAGAAGAGTGTGACGTCATCCTTATGCGTTAAGTGGATACAGTAGAGACTAACCAGAAAGGTGAAAGGCCTAGAAGACCATCCCATCCAAAGCTCCATGGAAGAAATAAGAAATATTTTACATAGAAAAGAGAAAATTGGGAAGGAGGGGGAATTTGGAAGTGTTATAGCTGTTTGCAATATTTGTGAGAGTATCATTTGAAAGTCACCATTTTGCAAGAATATCCAATATAAAACACTTTTAAAGCCATTTACAGTTAATATAATTTCTGACCTTTCCTGTTTTCTTATGAATATGCATCTGTGTACATGGGTGTGTGTACAATATGCAATGTCTCACATATAGTCCAGAGAAGAAAATAGATTCTAGTACATAGCGTTTATTTTCCATTTTAAAAAGTTTTTGATCAGTAGTCCCTTGGGAAAAGTAAGTTTAATATCTAAACAATTTCTGGTCCTGGGTTCTTAAATTCTAAATAAACCTGTGCTAATAGTCCTCATTGCCCAGTCACTGATCAAATTAGCTGTGGTAGTTTTGGGTCTATTCTCCAAAGTTGACTATTCATAGTTTTGGCCTTCTATTTAAATGGTACTGATTTTTGCTTTGTGATCTTGGGCAGTTCATTTCATCTCTATGTGTCTACGCATCTCTCTAAAACTTTAAGTTACAGGGAATAAAAACTTTATTTCTAAAGTTTTTCTAAAAACTTTAAGTTAAGTTTACAGTGGTAAATGTCATTTCCTCATATCATTGGCATATTAAGCCCAATCCCTATCCCTTTCCACTGCTTCTTTCCACATAACAAATATAAAATATGCTTTATCAAATGCCTTTCATTTTTCTTCTGTCCCCTTCTTCTACTTGATAGGATCATCATGTCACAGTCAGAACCCAATTCTCTGTTTTTCAAAGATGATAATTATATAATCTGATAAAATAGCTACTAGCCAATTGAAGTAATTAATTGATTAATATATATGTTTGAGTTGTTAATAAAAGAAAGCCATTTCCTTTATCCTCCATTCCCTTCAAGGATCTTTTTTAGGTTGCTCAGATCCTAGAAGGTCAAACTAGAAGGCATTAGTGGAAGAAATAAAGAGGCAAACGAGTTTAATGTAAGGAATTTGTTCAGTTCATCTTCATAGGAAAGACTAAATAGATGAAAAATGCCTATTGCCCAGATTTCAACCTGCATTAGGAAGGATGATCTAGAGAACACGTCTAAATATATACATACATATATATATATATATATATGTATGTATATATACATATATATGCATATATATGTATATGTGTACGTATGTGTGTGTGTGTGTGTGACACTGCAGATGAAAAATGAGCCAGACACCAAGTTGAAAAGGAGGAAAAGTGACAGCATTGTTTTTGCAAAATTGTGAAGCTATTTCAATGGCTCCAATCTTCACATGAAAACAAAGGTCCCTCTTTTTAATGCTAACATTTTGCTGGCACTGCTATCTGATATTAAGTTGTCAAATGCCACTGGCCCCCCAAAACTATTGAAGAATATTGTATAGAGGGCAATGAAGAGACAGATATGAACAGGCTTCAACTTATAACTGTAAAGGAACATAGATGAAGAAAAAAAGTAAAAGAATATTTTCAAGGAATTGTATGACAGGAAGAGATGAAAGGAGATTCATATTCCTGGAGCAAGAGACGACAGGTAGAGAGCCAAAGTGTTGTGCTGCCAAGCTTACAATGTTTGGAGAAAACAAGGAAGGTCTCCAGTATTCTAAGTATTCAGTATTCCCTAATGTTGAACTTCTGAGAGAATATGGATGAAAATTCTATAGAATAAATGGCAATAGGTAAGTGTGGTCTTCATTAGTGGATGGAACACCCAGATCTATGCAATCACAGATGCACTTGATTACTTGACTATTTTGAGAATAGTGGCTTTTCTTTCACTGAAAAACTTTAAGGAATGGATTATACATTTTGTTTTTAGAGATGGTTCTTTTTCAGATATATGTCAGATCCAATAGTCTGAGATGACTTAAATGGTAAAGTTCCTTTGGTAGACCAACCTGTAATTTTTAAAGGGGGACCAGGATTCTACCCCATTATGCTAAAACTTAGAGGGCACTATCACCACTTTAAGTCTTTAATCTGCAGAAAAAAAATTGAATTTAGTTCATAGTTATCAAAAAGAATTAGTTAAAATTAGAATATACTGGATGGCAAGGCTCTAACTTTTTTGTCCTTTCTGCCAAATCCTATGTCCAAAGCAAAAATCTTCATAGAAACAATCTTCATCCCTTGTCCAAATATAAAAACTGAGTTTTTAAAATAAGATAATAGAAAAGTATTTTGATTCCAGTTACTACATAAGAAATATTTTTAGTTATGATTCAGGTAGATTGTTGTACTAAATTATGACAACCTAGAATGGTTAACATCTCAAATGCCTTCCCTCTATCATCTTTCCGAACCTCTCTATTATCCAGTGAGAGGTCTGGGGAAACAGGAAATGGGAGATGGAACAACAAGAAGTTGAAAGAATGAGACTTTGGAGGTTGCTCAATCCTTCAAAAGAGTGATGTAATTGAAGACCACAGATTTAAAAAATGGATTCTAATTAAGTACCCCCACCAGCTACCTCTACCCAAGAGCCACCTCAACATAACAATCCATACAGAACTCTACTCTCTTTTGCCACTTGAATTAATGACCTATATGTACAGCAGAATCAAGCTTGTATGCTTATATTCTGGAGAAATTGTTATTATTTCTAAAACTGTTCTTGTTATAGTTGACAAAAAATGAAAAAAATGATCCATCATTTGTAACTTATTTGCTATCCAAGTTACATTATATCATTTTCTAGCTCAGCTTTAAAAAAAAAAAAATTATTTGCTGGAAACTTATCCAACACTTTCAAATGCCCTTTAATGATCTCTCCAACCAAAAAAAGTGTTATATACATTGCTCTATCTTAGGAGGGGAACACATACACACATATACTTTACATTCACAGTCAAATAGACTATATTATGATCGCTAGTTACTGGAAATCTATCATCTTCAACTGCCTTAGCTATCCAGGAACAGATTGTGATAATAACTCCAAGGAACTAGACTTCAGCTCCAGCTGTGGATCCAATTTCCACTTATAAGATTTAACCTGGAAATTATCAGTGACAACCACAGGGGGAAAAATGAACAGCTGATTTGGGAAGGATGGTGTGAGAAGGCAGCATAGCTTGACAAGAGTAAAAGATGAATTATGTAAAATATAGACAGGAATAAAAGATGTCACTATGCAAATGAAATGTGATATGCAGCAATTCAAATGCAGAAACAACCTAAACAGCACATTAACAAATAAGCAGCTTTATGTGATTATGTGTAAGACAAGTAAAATTAGAAGGACTTCATAAAGAAACAATGAAAACTACATATGGGAACACTGATTGAGAGCTGGTGAAATACATAACCAGCAGGAAAAGAAGATGGGCATATTGTGCTCTGAATCAGAAGGTCAAAGGGAAGGTGATAGGAGAAAAAGACTAAGGGAAAAGGGAGTATCTAAGAATCAATTTCAATCTTAAAGTACTTGAAAATGGAGACAAAGAATATCAAATTAATTTAAAATCAAAAGCCCAAAAGTTTCAAGGTCTGGGTCAGTAAGCTATTTGGGAAGTCTTTGTCATTCTCAGTCTAAAAAGAACCAGATCTCTACATGTGATAATCAGTGATTAACAGCTGCCAAGAGTAGCCTGCAGTAAAATGATTCTTTTTTATACCTTTTTGTCTTATCTTTATGGTGTCCTTTCTTTACTTGGTTAGGCATCTAATAACTTCATGTTTCCTCTTTATCAAAACCTTAGGTTAGGAAAAGAACAGACAGTTCTTACAGAGAGAATGGGAAAATGTCAAGGATTTCTGCCTTTGATTACTACTGTTTATAGTAAATCAAAGAGTCAAAAATGTCCTTTTTTGGCACCTGTTGACTCAGCAGAGCCAGAGGGCATATTTTTTCATATGTGAACTGAGCAGTCTGGGTCATTCTCTTTAGCTTACTCACCTTGAACTGGAAACAGACAAAACAAAATCAATCACCTCATAAGCGATACATTCTCTCCCAAATTACAGAGAATAAAAATAAAATAACTATAATTCTCAAGGTGCCAGATCCCATGAAAGAAAATCCCTATTCACCATATCAACTCACAAATGATGATGGAGAGAGATGAAAAACTAAACTATTGTGAGTATTGGAGCTTGTCATGATCCTGTTTAGTTATATAACATATAAAAATACATTTCAGGATTGCAATATGCTTTTGCCATTTCTCAAATTTCCACATTTCTCAACTCTGCCCCCTTCTTGATTCTCATGAAAGCACTACCTAGTTGAGATCTTTATTATTTCTTTCCTGGGCTACTGAAAAAGCTCCTTCTGGTATTTTTCAAAAGTGCTCTTTTTGTAGTAGCAAAGAATTGGAAAATAAGAAGATGCCCATCAATTGGGGAATGGCTGAATAAGTTGTGATGTATGAATATAATGAATATTATTGTTCTATAAAAATGACAAACAAGTTGATTTTAGAAAGATCTAGAAAGATTTATATGAATTGATGCTGAGCAACACAAGCAAAACTAGGAATATATTGTACACAGTAACAACAGGATTATGTGATGATCAGCTATGAAAGACTTGATTCTTCTCAGTGGTTCAGTGATTCAAGTCTATCCCAATAAATCTGAGATAGAAAACACTATCTGTATCCAGAAAGAGAACTATGGCGATTGAATGTAAATCAACATATGCTATATCCACATCTTTTTTTTTTCTGTTTTTTTTTCCTCCATTTTGGTTTTTCCCTTTTGTTCTTATTTTTATCTCCCAATATGAATCATAAAGAAATGTATATTTAAAAAGTTAATATACACATGTAACCAGATAAAATAAAACAGTGTGTGTGTGTGTGTATGTGTGTGTGTGTGTGTGTGTGTGTGTGGTGTTGCTCAGTGGGGTAGAGCACTGGACCTAGAGTTAGGAAAATCTAAGTTCAAATCTAGGTTCAGACATTTACTAGCTGGGTGATCCTGGGCAAGTCATCTTTGTCTGCCATAGTAAATATTTAACAATCAGGTTCTCAAAAAAAGTATTTTTGCAAATAATTTTAAATTTGTTATTAATGCTTCCTTAATTTTAAATAATCAGTAGAATAATCAAGCCCTAATTTCTAGCTTGAGATTTCTGAGGTAAAGATACACTAAAAATTTAATAATCAACTTTCACAAGTTGGTTAGTGATGACTCCAGCTTATACCTGATCTCACTCTGCCAGATATTTATTCAATTTTTACTTATATGCTTCCAATGATGGTTAATTCACTATCTCACAAGAGAGCTCACTCCCATAGAGGACAAAGTTATTAAAAAATTCTTTCTTATGTTGTCTATCTCCCCATAATTTCAATCCATTGGTCCTATATACTACATTGGTCTCCAATACTACAGAGAACAAGTCAATTCTTTCTTCCAGATGGCAGTCATAAAGTCCCTTCCAGGAACTCCAAGAGTCCTCTATGTTCTAGATTTCACCTGATCTAAATGGAGGAGATAAGACAATTCTACCTTGAAAGGTTAAAATTTGACTTAGCAGAGCAAACAGGGGACAAAAGGACAAGACAATATAGGCAGCAAAAACTGTTTGAGTCAAAGCACAGGGGCAGAGATGGCATACCAAATGTGAGACAATAAGAAGAATGGCCTGAAGAAAACTGTAGTGGAGAATGAGTGGAAAAGAACTAGAAAAAACGATTTTTTTCACCTCTACCAACACTCTTTCCTTGGTTGAAGATGCTTAGAATATTTAAAGAAAACAATAATTTCAAGCAGCATATACCAAAGATAACCAGATATTAACAGAGTGATACACTGAATAGAACACTAATCCCAGTGTTCTATTGCTGGCTCTGCTATTAAAATCAGACTCCATTCAATTCCTTCTTTTATGTGGGGTTCAGTTTTTCTATCTGTGAAATGAGATTGTTGATAATATTATTACTTAGGTCTTTTTCAGAATTAGTATTCTTTGAAACTGCCTTTGCTTTACAGAAGTGATTCCAGAGTAGGTAATGATTCAGTCAATTCTAGGTCCTTACTACATTCTATTGTCATGTTCTTAAATGCATGGCCAAGGCAACATAAACATTATCAATGCTCTTTTAACTGTTCCTATTAATAGAAACTTTTAAAATAAAATTAATACTTCTTTTCAACCAAATCACTATAGCATCCTGAATTAAGAATTGAATGTCAGCAAAGTTTTAAAAATATTTTAATATATTTTTCAATTACATGAAAAAACAATGATTCTTTTTAAAAAAATTCTGAGTTTCAAATTTTCTCTCTCCTTTCTCCTTCCTTGAAAAGGCAAACAAATTAATGTAGATTATGCATTACAGTCATGCAAAACCTATTTCCATATTATTCATGTTGCAAACCAAATAAATCAAAAACAAATAACAAGAAAAATAAAGCAAAAATAGTATGCTTCAATCTGCATTCAGATAGCCTCAATTCTTTCTCTAGAAATGGATTCAGAATTGTATTGGATCCTTCTATTTCTGAGAATATTTAAATCTTTACACTTGATCATTGCACAACATTGCTATTACTGTGTGCAATGTTTTCCTGGTTCTATTCGCTTCAAATTGCATCTTCTCAATTTCCAGTTCTTTGCCACCACCAAAAGAGATGTTATAAATATTTTTGTACTAGTAGGTCCTTTCTCTTAAAAAAAAAAAACCTTTTTGGTATAAAGAAGTAGTGGTAGTATTACTGGGTCAGAGTATTAATGGTTTTCTAATTCTTTGGGCATAGTTCCAAATTGGTCTTCAAAATAGATTAATTCACAACTCCACCAATGATGCATTAACATCCAAATTTTTCTACATTCCCTCCAACATTTGTCACATACATTTTCTGTCATATTAGCCAATCTGATAACTCAAATGATACTTCAAAGTATTTTTAATTTTCATTTCCCTAATCAATAGAAATTTGGAGCATTTTTTTCATATGACTACAGATAGCTTTGATTTCTTCTTCTAAAAATTTCCTGTTCATAACATTTGATTATTTACCAATTGAAGAATGATTTGTTTTCTTATAGGTTTCACTCAGCTCTACATGTATTTGAAAAATGAGGCTTTTTATAAGAGAAATTTATTGTAAAATCCCCTCCTTCCAGTTTTCTGCTTTCCTTCTAATCTTGGCTATATTAGATCAGTTAGGGCAAATTTTTTTCAATTTAATGTAATCAAAATTATCCATTTTATATCCCACCATGTTCTCTGCTTCTTTATTTATCATAAATTCTTCCAGATGAGATATTCCACATTCCTTTAAATTTCTAAATATTATACCCACTTTGACCTTATGTTGCTACACAGTGTGAAATGTTGATATATAGTTAATTTCTGCCAAACACCTTTCCTATTTATCCAGCAATTTTTGTCAAATAGTGCAATTAGTGTCCCCAAATTCAGCAAATAGTTTTTAAGTGAGATTCTAACAAAAAGGGAGAAAGAGACTGAAAGCAAGAGCTAGAGCAAGAGAGAAGGAAAAAGAGAGACAGAGAAAGATAAACAGATAGACAGAGAGACAGAGAAAGATACAGAGAAAGAGAGAGAGACAGAGAGAAAAAAAGGGGCACACAGAGAGACAAAGAGAGACAGACAGATAGAGACATAGAGAGAGACAAAGACAGAAAAACAGAGAGCAAATATGAATAATTCAAAAAGAAACATGGAATAACTTGTACAAACTAGTATAGAATGAAAAATTTGAGGTCAAAAAGCAATTTCCTCATTTGTAAATTACAAATAAAGCCCTCTATGATCATTCGAGGCTATTTGTTATTCTGCACATACAATAGTTTGACTCATTTATTTGTTGTATACACATGTGTGTATAAACATATACAGAAACTATATATACATATATATATATATAAACACTGATATGCACACACACATGTGCATATGTATATATGTACTTATAAGGAATTTTTAATGCCATACTGTTAGAAAATATGGATTCTCTTTACTTTTCTCAAACCAGATGGGAAATAAAATATTTCCCATTCCAATTCTTCTGCATTTGATTCTGCTCCAAACTTCTCAAATGTGCAGTAGGGAAAAATGAGATTTTTGTTCACCTGCTCCTATTAACAACTATGTTGATAGGAAAACAGCCAGGCATGGAAAGAAGTGATGTTATTTTATTCCACATATTTAGGGGTCACTGCTTTAGAGTTCTTAGAGGCATTAGCCTCTTTTTTCTATGCCATAATAAAAGTGTTTTAGGAAAGGAAAGACATAAAATTATAGAGAAAGCTTAATTGTGTTTACTGTATCTAAGAGGTGCATAGCTGCTGTTGATCCCCTACTCAGGCTTGTCATCTGAGAAAGGGGATGATTGTGACATGATTATGATGAAGGATGATAATACAGCCTTGACTATCTTATAGTGGGGGGAGTTTAAAGTAGTAATTATTCATGTTTACACAAAGATTTCAGGTTTACAAAAGAACTTTCTCACAATAATTAACATTCATACATACATCCATAAAATACCCAAGAACGCATGAACTAGGAAATGCAACTTTTATTTTCCCATTTTGACAAGTGATGAAATTTAGGCTTAGAGAAATCCAGTAACTTGGAGAAAGGCACTAATAAGATTTACATTCAAATCCTGGGTCTTTGGATTCCAAGCCTCAGTGACATAGTAGATAGAACATTGAGTCTGAAATCAGAAAGACCTGAGTTCAAGTCCAGTTTTATACACTTTCAAATTATATGACCATGGACAAATTGTTGAAACTATTTGCTTGTTTCCTCAATTGTAAAATAAGATTGAAAATAGCTCCTGCCTCAGGATTGTTGTGAGGATCAAACAAGATAAACTATGTGAAATACTTAGCACAGATCTGGGTACATAATAGACACTATATAGATATTAGTTGTTTTTGTGGTTATTGTATCAGATCTTTGGACTGTTTTTTTTCTTCCTGTAATTCTATTAATGTTTGGACCTTAGAATCAGAGGAATAAGATCTAGATTACTATTAATAGCTCATTTCTGGAGGCCTTCAAGACTGCAAAATACTTTTATATCATCTCATTTTATCCTCCCAACAAATCTGTGAAGAAATCAATCAATCAGTGGTTATTTCATAAGCACTTGCTCTGTTCCAGACACCTTGCAATTGCTAAGGATAACAAAAGACAAGTAATTCAAGGCAACAATGGGCATGGGGCAGTGGTTAGAAGGGCATACAGAATTGAGTGCTCCAGCCTCTTTCTTATACTGGAACTGACTATAGTCAATACAGAAATATAAGGAAAAAATTTTTTCTTACTAGTGTTATTCCTAAAAATCTTTGCTTGTTATAGTATTGCAAATGAAAGCAAGTGGTTAGAGATGGAAACAGTGAATCCATGTGGTCCAGGTGTATATCTTTCTGCTGCTTCTTTGGTGCTCTCGTTCCCCCACCCTGTCCCCCAAATGAGACCATTTGGTCATGTAGAAGAAGGACACCACAGCTTAAAAAAGATAAAACAAAATTTGTAGTGATGAAAACTTGGTTTCAACTTTTCCCTCTGATACTTACTTGCTGTGGGCAAGTTATTTAGTTTCTCAGAGCCTCAGTTTCCTTATCTCTACAATGAAGGTAATAATACCAGCAATATCATAGATCCATAAGATCAGGGCTTTTTAGAGGCTATTGAATTCAACTTAGTCATTTTACAACTGAGGAAGTTAAAGCACAAAAAGACAAGGTGAATTTCTCATGGTCTATATCTCATGTTTATCTATGAAAAGATTTGAATCCATGTCTTCCTGATTCTAACCCCAAAGACATTCATTATATAAAATAATAACAATAACCACAATAATAACATTTATATAGCATTTATTTCATGACAAGCACTATGCTAAGTGTTATACAATTATCATCTCATTTGATTCTCATTATTTATTTATTTTTGAGAAGCAGTTGGAGTTAAGTTACTTGTCCCAGATCACACAGCTAGTAAGTGTTAAGTATGCAAAGTCAAATTTGAACTCAGGTCCTCCTAACTCCAAAGTCAGTGCTCTATCTACTGCATCATCCAACTGCATTTTTTTGATTTTCTCTCATTTGATTTTCACAATAACCTGAGGGGAGGGAGAGGTAAGTGCTCTTATTATCCTCATTTTACAATTGGGAAAATCAAGGCAATCTGAGGTTAAGGAGTATTTCTCAGGGTCCCACAGCTAATAAATGTGAGAGGCTGAGGCTGGATTCAAACCCAGATTTTCCTGACTCCAAACCCAGTGCCCTATTCATTATATGGGACATTCTACTTCTGAATTGTGACTCTTAAATGAAATAATTTATGTAAAGTAGTTTGTGAACTTATCTTATTAATTCTTGTTATCAACAATGCATTTTGGAGGAGAAAACATGTCTTTCAGGCCTATTACTATATTTATCACTGGTTCCAACACAGAGTTTGCCAAAAGAAAATTGTTAAGTAATGATCCTGAGCTCAACATGCTTTATTCCTGAGATCCTTCTACTGAGATCATTCCCTTCACATCAGGGTATAACAGTGAGAGAGGTCCTCAGGCTTATTAGAGTGAGATAAAGGGAACTTAACTCAGCTGCAGTGCTTATGTGCAGGGACATCTCACTGCTATAGGTTTCATCTGTTTCTCCAAGTATCTTTGGCAAGATTAACAACCTTGTCCACCTTTATTCAGGATGGGAATTACTACTCTCCAGCAAAAGGAAAATTTGGTCCTGGAAACTCAAATATAAAGAAATTAAACTATAAACTTCTATAGAATTCTATAATTCCAACAACAACAATGGATTTGAAACAGAAGCATCTCTACTTCTGGGACTTCTCTTTTTCTCTACTAAGCTGCTTGCAAAATGTTCTTGTAGTGGGACATCTGGGAGGGAGTACAATCCTATAGTAGGTCCAATCAGGATCTTGTATCAGAAAATAATCACTTTTTCTCATTTACCAGAGTTTTAAGAAACTGAATATCCATGACATTTTCTGATGATAGCCCCAAGATACTAATAATATGAAGAAGTCTTCTCTCCCAGCAGAAAATAAGCTTCCTGAAATCAAGAAATATTTCATTTTTGCCTTAGATCTCTCAGTGTTGTTTGTAGACTGTAGCCACTTAAATATTTCTCTGGCTGAAATGAAGCAAAGAACAAACATGCATACCAAAGGCCTGAGTAAGCTATGAGGTCAAAAGTAGGTAAATAAAAACTGGGACTGACATACCTGAGGGCAAATGATATAAAAAATCTAAGTATACAATCAAGAAATAACATAGGAACTGAAGAGACAGTATGGAGGAAGATAGATAAAGAAAAAGCTGAAAGAATGAGTCGCAAAGAAAATATAATTCTAAAATTAATCTAGCCAAAGGCACTTGCTGCTAAAACTATTACCCAAAGACTTGGGCTATCTGGCCTTAAAAGTAAAACAAAGCAAGTTACACATGCTAAAGCTAAGCTTGAAGAAGGCACTGAGATGAGGGAGTGAGGAATTAAAAGTAATTGATAGTAAGCTTGAAGTGAATTACTAAAGTTTAGAGAGTGAATAACTCAAATAATTGGCCCCATTCTTGGCATAATTAGCCAATCACAACATGGTGTGGGAAAAGGCATGAGGCAACCCTTAAAGGCCATTTTTTGGACTTATTTTCCATAATAATTAGGACTTTTGGTCAGGCAGTGTTAGTAGCTTTCTATATTTAAAATCTATCTTTAATTGAAACTATACTTGTACAAACCTAACAGAAGGGCAGCAACTGCTTTCTCCAATTAATGAACTTTACTAAAAGGTTTCATGAACCACCCTGTTCTACACTCATAGTTCACATTTACTTGATAATGATCCACAAGAGGAAAATGATACAGGTTAAGTCATATAAATTTATATCACTGGGACTTCTGCGGGGAAGTGGGAAATCATAGAAGAAGATTTGAGAGTCTGTATACTATCTCTTTCTATAATGTTAAACTTGGGATAAGTGAAATTATGTCTAGAGAAACAAAGCTATGATAATTTAATGAAATACTGGCTAACAAGGGGTATATGAACAGAGTTTCAGAAAGTTTGCCATGTTCCAGAAGTCTCTTGAGATTGGGTTGGGATTGTAAAAGGATGAATGAGTTCACTCTGGGTTAATCCCAAATTTGTATCTGAGTATTCTGGAAAGAAAGCATAATTCTTCTAATAGGGTATATGAAAATGAGATACCAGGATATAAGACCAGGCTAAGGTAATTTTATTTGTAGTGTGGGAATCATAATAGATAAAAAGTTTCTAAGGGAACTAGTAAGACCTCTATGAACCAATACAGAGTTCAGTGAATAAAACTAGAACAATTTATACCATTACAATAATGTCATAAAGAAAAAAACAACTTTGAAAGACCTTAAGTCTGATCAATACAAGGATTAATAATGGTTCTGGAAAACTGAAGATGAAATATGTAACTTACCTCCTATAAGAGACGATGACAAAATATAGAATTGGTCATAGATATTTAGATAAGGACAATGTTGGAATTTATTGTGTTGGACTAGGCATATTTGTTATGAAAGCCTTATTTTATTTTATTTTCATTGTTCAGTTTGGAGAAAAGAGAGGATATGTAACAAAAGCAAGAAAAATTTTACAGTGGAAGAGGAAAAAAAAAGAAGAAAAAAGTTTGGGAGCCATTAAGTAGTTCTTTTTAGAAGTACTCACTTCTAATCTCACATATTATTTCTGAATTTATACTTTTCTATATGAAAAAACAAAACAAAACATTATCTTACATTCAATTTGGCTTCAATTTGGCTTAGATATCATCAGGGAAAGAGGCAGAATGCTATGATCTATAGGCAATTCATGATGGCCCAACTTAGTTATAGTCATTTCTGATGCCAAGAGAGTTTTTCTCAGAAGAGGGACAGTTCCAGGAATTTAGTAGAAAACATTAGTTTCTTTTCCTTGTTGAAGGTCAATGTAAGCTATCTTTTATGGTTTTCTCCAGAGATGTGCTGAAGTCAGTTCTAGCAGGCTCAGGAGAGCAAATTGTTAAATATTCATTATGAACATTTACACCTTAGAAATCAGCAAATGCTACAAATCTGATCTCTATTTATTCTCTGGTCAGTTTCTAGATTTAAGAAAGTGATGGAGAAAACTCTTCAATAAGCAGATTAAATTTAAAAGTGTTTGATATATACTTCACTCACCCCTACCCCTCCAAAGTCAATATTATACATTTGCCAGTATACTTCTAGCTTCATCCAAACTGCTACTTCTACACTACTAGTTTCTTTTGACCTATTTTAATACCCATAGATAAAATTATGCAATCAGAAAAAGTGGAACATCTAGGATATAATTTAATATAATATAATTCTAAAAAGAATCTTGCTTACTGCATAAAATTACCTGCCAAAACAATCTACCATAGTATCTGAAATTCTACCACTCTCTTAGGTCAAAGCCATTAATAGTCTTTGCTAATATGCAAATGTAATATGCAAATATAAGCAATGCCCAAATAACACCTTAATGAGAAATATGTTTTCAGATTAGCTCCAGTCAGATCAAGTTCTGAGGGATTAGAGTTCAGGAAAGCCTTGGCAGCTGTTAATCTAACATGGTAACAATAATATAGGGCAAGACATATTCAATATACTCTGAATATCTCCTCTTCCTTCTTTTTTGCCTACTGTCTTGTCACACTGGGACAATGTCTAACTTGAGACTCTGCTATTCTATTTGATGACTATTTCCTCAGGATTACTCTTTTAAGAAGGATCCTAGCTATCCCTCATTTCACTCATGATATGAGTGAATCTTTAGATTCTTTTCCTTGTAAATTTCAAAGGCTTCTGGGATTTTTGGATTTCAGATTTCCCATCAATGTCTTTAGCACTATCCCCTTGGGACAGCAGCAGCTGGCAGCAATTTCCTCACTATCAGGAGCCAAGGACAGATTAGATTCATGGTTGTATGAAAAGTCTAGCAAAGAAATTACATCATACCCTTTTAATATATGCATTTTCTAACTTTGAGTATACTTCCCCCTCTGGACTCTTATATTCTTATGGGAAAGTCAATTATAGATATTTTGGGGGACAGTTTGCACTAAATTTTCTTATTATGCTACCTTAATAATTACACAATTCTAAAAATTATTAAAGAGTAGGTGATTAAATTATTCTTACTCTTGGGGAAAAGCATATTAATGTGGGCTGTATGAAAATATTAAATCACTCAGCTTCTATGGGAAATATCTAGTACTTTGAGGGGGAGATATAGCCTTACTTTAGGACTTTAGACTCATCTGTGAAAAATGAGAGAAGAATCTTCAGAGATTATATGGGATATATAATGTTATAAGACAGTTCAGAGCTGGAGTAGGTCCAATTGAAGATGTGAAGAACACTCAGAGAAAGGTTTATGGAAATGGTGGTTTTGAGTTAAGTTGTAAAGGTGACAAGACAAGAATGTGGGAAACCTCAAAGAAGAACAACAAATGTTTCAGTTTTATTGGCTATGTAAAAAGATGTGATGTAGTGACAGAAAGAAAGAGAAAGTTAGGAACAAGTCATGAAAGACTATTCCTTGAGAGATTATTGTCTGAGTATGGGTTTTGATTAGAAAAAACTTGCTTGCAAAATCAAGGAAAGGCTGCTTTTTAATCCAAAGAGGAGCTGAAAAGTTCAAAAGACCTCAGAAAAAGATAAAACATAGCAATAAATTCTAGCAGGCTTTGTCAGAGAGCAGCCTGCTTTGTTTGGATTTGGCAAGAAGAAAACTGTGTACAGTGTTTATATGAATATGGGCTCCGACTTATTACTGGGTTAACTTCCCTAGCATTCTGACATCTATAAGATCCTCAATGTATATCTATCACCTATCACCTATCAGTGTAAAGACTAACCATATTCAACCACCAGGAGGCAGAGTGAGGTTGGTGGATAACATCATCTGCCTTTCTGTATTTTAGTGGAATAAAAGAAAATGCTGTTTGAATACAGTCAGTTAAAGTCTGGGTTCTATTCAGAAAGAAATAGTTTATACTGCCTATTCACTATAGTTTCTTGTTATTACCTCAGCATTTTCTACTTTTTGAACATGAGGACTAGAGAAATTCTTGGCAGTCAGGCTCCTACTGGGGAAAAGGTTGAAACAGCAAAGGTTGGAGGCAACAAAAGCTATCTGGGATTTCTTTGTCCATGGAATTCCCTAATTCTTGATAATGAGATAAGAAAAGTCAGTCAGGGACCTAGACCAATTTTGTTATAGGAAAAAAAAATAAGTTAACAAAATCGATTCAAATCAATTAATGCTAATATGAAAATATAGCGTTCATTAATTTGATCATGATGTGTGGGGAAGAGTTGTTTTTTTTTTTTTAAACAAAAACAACTTAGTTTCTGGGGAGAATTAACAGTTTAGTGTTCATTCTATCTACTTGAAAATGAAAATATTTTTAAGTAGATAAAAACTGGGAAAAAATTAATCATAAAGATCAAAATGTCTCTAAAATACTTTACAAATCTGAATTCCATGATCTAGCTGTCCCATTAAGAAGACATTGCTTGCCCTTACTCAGGATTCAGATTCTGAAATTTATTCATTTGGAGTAACTATCACACACGTCAGGAAAAAAACAAAATAATAATAATAGCCTTTAGTTTTGGAGAGATTTATGTCTTACAAAGCACCACAAACTTCATATTTACCTTGTAACATAGGTAGTACATTTATTCTTAATCCCATTGAATAGATGAGGAAATAGAGAGGTTTCTTATTTAGAAGTTCAATGACTAACTATACAAGGATGAATATTGGAGAGCTGCTTGAGACATGAAAATGGAATACGTGACTTCCCATACCTCCTCAAAAGGCAACAAATAACTCCTTGAAACCTATTGCAAGCAGTAGTTCTCTTCATTCAGCTTCCAATAAACTAAAATCACATTTAATTATGATAAAATATCATCTAAAATTTTAGCATATGTTAAGCATTGACAAATACCATTACGGAGATGACTGCAAGAGACAGGTAAATAAAATGAGTCTGGCTCCATCCAGCATATTGCTTGAGAAATTTGGTAGCAAGCTTCATTTTCATTAGTGGTTTGAGACAAATTTTCCAAGTAAATTTAATACATTTGGCCACTGACCCAACAGAATCAAAAAGTGTTTTTCGTGAGGTTCATCAAATTTCATGTTGACAAGTAGAGAATTTATTTATTCAGAATGGTTGGAGAATGGTTCATTTTATCCAATTTAATATTCTAATTATTAGAGATTTATAATATAGCCCAGAAGTCAGTATCTTAATTATAGTATATTTGGCATGTTCCAACTGTCACTAGCAAAAAGTAGAGAATGTGCGAATATAATTGGCAATTCTTACAAATACCAATGTGAGGGCCATCATATGATAATTGTGGTTGTCCTGTATTCTGTCTTTAACACAAATGTAACATTTGATGTCATATACTTAGACTACTAATTTCAGAACAATCATAGAACCTAGAAAAATTGTGTTATAATATTAGTTGTGGAATTAAGAAGATTTCTGTTCAAACCCCATCTGAAAATCACTGATGTTATAATACGGGGTAAATGACTCAATCCTGCTGAGACTCAGTTTCTTTGTCCATAAAATGGGCATAATGACTGTACCTAGTCTTCAGTACTGATTGAAGAGGGAAGTGAGCATTTCATAAGCCTTAAAGCTCATTATACATTAATGATCCATAATCATCATCAGTATCACTAGTTTTGAGATTTCCAGGTGACATATTGTATTGATGACAGCAGCTCATGAAAACCATCATTTGAAAACATCTCCAGTAGAATGTAAGCTTCTTAAAGGAAGAGATGGTTTATGCTGATGTGTTTTGTGTTCTTGAACACAAGGTCCTGCATATTGTAGGCACTTTAAAATGTGCATTTAATTGAATCCACTAAGGCACTGAGAAGTTTCAACTTCTGTCAGTTATAGGAAAATCTACAATTAATTCATTTCGAAGGGATTTTATCCTTGAAATAGAATATTGAACTAGGCAATAATAAAATGTCATAAAATAGGATATCAATCATATTGACTTGCTGATTCAAAAAACCCTTGCAAATTTCACAATCACATTGTGATTGTAAAAGGTACAGTTATGACATGTGACAAGCTTTTGAGTATTAGTTACTTCTATAAAACCCCACGATACAAAGACTGAGTTGATTCCATACTGCCTCTGTAACATTCTAGAAATGACATTTTAAAATCAACTTCTTAAATTAGTTCATAATCAATTATTTATTTCTCATATAGGTAAAAGTCAAAGGGGGTGGGGGGAATTAATTATCTATTGTGATAGATGATTATTCCAATCAGTATTAATCAGTTTAATATAATTGCATTGAGGTAGTAATTATAAATTCTGAGATGAGATTTCAGACCTGTGAACTGTGGATTTTAAGTTTACTTGTTTAATCATAGGAAGCCAACTGGAGGACCTCCATCTTTGTGTTTCCTTGTTATAATGACCAACCCCAAGGTGGCAAAGGTGACTTAATTAAATGGAATGTCCCCCAGCTACTTTTTTTTGCCCTTTTGTCACATTGTTTGTTTATTGCCTTTATTAAGCATGTAGCCAAAAAATGATCCAGGTTGCCAGCCTGTAATCTGACTTTCTATCAGCCCATGGATGTGCTCATATACTGGGTAGGACCTGAAAGATCAAGAGAGGTCTGTTAAGGTATGTTCATTATGTCATTAAGAATCAATGACTATACTAGTTGTATTGTTCCATTTGTAATGTCTGGGTTTCAAGTACCATAAAATCAATATCCTGGAAGAAAGGGGCAGCTCAGATCTTGAGGAATATCTGAAGTCCACTTCATTAGAGGGGACCATGGATCTTGTAATAAAGTTACATTGATCCAGAATTTTCTATTTTAGTGATATCGTTTTTGTTTTCTTGCAGAATGGACAGTTTTCAAACTCCCACATTATAATGCAACAGCATTATATGTGAACATATTTGGTGAACAATCACCATTGTTCAAAAACTCCTGCTAAGGATTAGTTGTGTTACAAGCCACCTAGGTAGATTCTCAAATGACAAAGAAATAAAAGACATGGACCCTACTCTCAATTAGCTTATTGATTTGAATTTTTCTGCTGTTTGAATTCCAACTAAATCCTAAAGTTATAGTTTGTACAATAACAGCTAGTATTTTTATAGAGCTTTAAGGTTTTCAAAGTCATTTAACCTCCGTTTGCTTCAGTTTCTTCAAGTGAAAAATGGTGTCAATAATAGCACATATCTCTCACAGTTGTTATGAGGATCAAATGAGACAATATTTATAAAAAGCTCTTAACATAGTGTAGCACAGAAGAGGCTTTTTATATAAATGCTTTTTCACTTCTCTTTCTTTCTATGTATGAATAAGATCCACACCAAAATATTGATTTGCCAATCAATATACAACTATATATTGTGAATGTATACAGATATGTGTATATGAAGTCATTTTTCCTCTGATATAGTAGGACCTTGGAGGGAGTATGTCTGCCTGAATGTTCAAAACGCTGTTTCCTTTTATGATATTTCTCTATTAAATAGAAAGAAGCAGATGTTTTTCTTTCTGAATACACATGAATTTCTTACCAAGGGAGAGTTCTGATCTCTTCTATCTCTTTAATCTGCATACTTTTATAGGTAGTTGATGTTTTTGAATGAGATGATTAAAGTGAATACTTACTTCTCAGAGCCCATAGGAAAATGAAGATTATCTTCCCTAACTCTTCCCTAGCAGACACTGGTTGAAATGAGTTACTGGCCAGCCATGTAAAATTACACATAACTATAATTAGTTTTACATGAAAATGGAATAAATACTTGTGTGGTATGATTTGAAGATGTCAAGGTATGATCTCCTGAACCAAAAGTTCTACAGATCATATGTTATTATCTGAAATTCCTGCAATGCAACATTTCTTTAGCCCCTTCACATCACTTGCAATGTGGGAGAATGCCAGAAGATGTAAGATAAGTACTTAGAGGAGAAAAGCAAAATTGCCATGATAAGACAAAAAGATAAGAAGTAAAGAAATGAGTGGGTACCAAATTGAAACTTTATCTATTTTACATTTTCTTTGTGGTCTGATATAATGCTTCCTTATACAACAGACTTAATAAAGGATCTACTATAATTGAGAAATTGGCTTTTCCATTCATCCTTTTTGGTTCCAATCTTAAGTTACCTCTGGGCAACCTATATACTACAATTATTTGAGGTGAATTACCAAGTCCCTGTGAAATGTTGACTCATATCTGGAGAATAGGAAAGGAAATGTTGGTAAGGCATTTTCTCAGTCTTTCATTGAATAACATTTGACTTTGTTATAAAGGAGATCTTATATATTCTGATTATTAGTTCATGACAATAAAATCACCTTCCTCTGATGCTAATATGTTTTGCTCCTTTGAGAGATGCTCTAAGTATTGGCAGTAGTAGTACCTGTCATATTGGGAATCTCAGAGGAATGAACTCTCTAGGACCTGAACTTGTAACAAATCTTCTCTCTCTCTCTCTCTCTCTCTCTCTCTCTCTCTCTCTCTCTCTCTCTCTCTCTCTCTCTCTCTCTCTCTTTCTCTCTCTCTCTCTCTTTCTCTCTCTCTCACTCTCTCGCTCTCTATCTCTGTCTCTCTCTGTCTCTCTCTCTCTCTCTGTCTGTCTCTGTCTCTGTCTCAGTCTCTGTCTCTCTGTCTCTGTCTCTCTCTCTGTCTCTGTCTCTGTCTCTCTCTCTGTGTCTCTCTCTCTTTCTGTCTCTCTCTCTTTATCTTTCTTTTTTCCTCTCTTTCTCTTTTTCTCTGCTTGTCTTTTCTTTCTCCCTCCCTTGTTCCCACTCTCTTTCTTTAATCATAGAAAACCTTACTCAAAATCAATTGTCATGAGCATTATACTGTGAAGTAGTTAGGTAGATTAAATTTGCTGTGGCAAAAAAAGGGTTATGCCCAAGGTTATCCATGTACAAGTGATGCTTTCCCACTTTGAGGCTATCAAATTTCTTCAATATAAATATTTAATGCAGAAAATCACCTTACATTAAATGCAATTTGAGTTGGCAGGCAGTACAAATTCACAAGTCACATTAAAGAATCAGAAAATGTTAGACCTAGAAGGGGGCCTGGGGAATAAATCCAAACCCTTCATTTTGAAGGCAAAGAAAATGACAGACTATAGGACTTCCCCAAGAAAATATAACTAGTTAGTGAAAAAACAAGTACTGGGACCCATTTATCTTAAACTCTAGTGAACTGCTTATAGAGTTAGAATGATAAGCCATTCCCAACAATGGGGAAATATAATTCCCTAAGAGACAATTGGGAGTTCTGTCATAATCTGTGGATCATAGTTATTCTTAGTTTTATAGATGAGTAAAATGGTTTTATAAACAAAGCTACCAGGAATAATTCAAAAACTGATATAAAGGAAAGAAGGAAGATTAGATTTTGGATCCTCTATATCTAATGATATCAGAATTAGAAAACTTACAGAGACTCAGAAAAAATATAAAAATATATAAATGAAGATAATGCAATTTTCTCTCATTCCAAGGGAAGCAAAATAAGCAGAATCCCAATTATGCAGTGACTTGATCTTCAGCAACCTCAACCATTATGGATTTAAAATTAAAAGGTTTCCATGAGTGAAGAAAACAACTGTCAGAAAACCTATATATGTATGTACACACACACACACACACACACACACATATATATCATTAGGAATGATAGAACTTTCACATAATAAATCCATGAATATTTATTAAGTTTCTAGTATCTGCCAGACATTGAGTTAGGTGCTGACAATATAAATATGAAGAGTGAAAAAATCCCTACTTTTAAGAAGCTTGCATTCTAATGTGGTAGAATATAGAAGATATTAAATTAAAACTTGTTGAAAGAATGAATAAACAAAACAGCAAAATAAAACAGCAACCAACTAATTGCCCTTGATATTACCTAGTTTTCTGACCAGGCAGATTCATAATGCTTCTCTTTTTCTTACTTCTAAGAATACCTTGGTTGATAATACAGAAATGTTTCATTTTTGCATTTTAGGGAAATAAGATACCAAATTATGTACTGTAGGCATTCATTTCTATGTGAGTTTAAGGCAGTGAGACAGAAATATGGACTGGGATATCTGTTAAAGATTTCAAGGAGGTGAGTGGGATTTGAAATGAGTCCTAAAGTTTAGGAATAATAATGATGATGATGATGATGATGATGATGATGATGATGATGATGATGCAGAAGAAGAACAGGAAGAATACGTTTAAAACAACCAATAATTCTGTAAAATCATTCTTAATATGTACTTTCAGAACTGCAAAATAAACCTTTTGGAAAGGATGCTAACAAAAATCAGGACAATAGTAAATCACAGAATCAATGATTCTGTCAGCTATGAAGTGATTAACTCTTTCTCAATCAAAAAGGAGGAAAAGAATCAATAGACAGTTCTAGAGTATAAAATAAGCAGGTCAAATTTTACAAAGATAAAATAAGAAGGCTTTATTTTACAATGCAATAGTCAAAACTAAACAGGTAAATAGTAATAAAATCATAGAATGTAATTCAAATAGTTTACCTCTGGATATAGCCTTAGAAATGGCTAAATACAGGAATCAAAACATCTGCAGGCAGTGATATCTGTATAAACTGAGGCATAATATGTTTACAATATATTATTGAAATATTAAACTAATGAGCAGGCTCCCTGTTATTTAGGGATAATAATAATAATAATAATAATAATTTGCTTTAAGGTTTATAAAGTATTTTTCATATATTAGCACTGGATCTTCATGACAATTCTGTGTGATAGGGACTATTATTAACTTTACGAATAAAGAAACTGAAACTGAGAGAAATTAATAATTTGTCCTAGGACACAGACAATAAATATATGAAGCTGGATTTAATTTCAGTTTTAGCACCCAATATGCTACCAATTTTTAAGGGTCTATCCAACCTGTTCTCTGCAGCTTAGAGATGTTCACAGGTGATTATGAAAGGAGGTAGAAACTGTTCAACTCATCACTGTAGAAGATCAAAAATTTAGCACCTAGCAAGACATAATTTTGAACAGCATTATGCATCAGAAGCTTGTTCTCTTTCATGACTTTCAGAAGCCAAATCTCTACTTGAACAAATATAGACCTCAGGAAAATCTGGAGAACAAAAAATATGAGTTCTACTAAAATTGGGATATCATTACAGGTTGAACATTTGTCCCACAATTGGCCAAATATAACATTGATCCATAAAAACTTAAGAATGTAGTTTTTAATAGATGCCACCATGACAAATATAATATCTAAGTAACACACAATAAAAAGTTATCGAAGCACAGATATCTAGGAAAGGAAATTAAAATAATGTGAGAACAGAATGAGATATGTATCACCCTTGTCAGCCTAGCTGTAAATGGAGATGTTCCATTGATGTTTTTTTGTAAGCCTATGGAAGATGAACTTACCTCCTAATACTTTTATTCAAACCCCCAACCCTTCAAAAATTAATTTATTCACTGACTATTCAGCAATAGTCAACTTTAAATAAAAATAGTATATTAGCTACCTGTCCCAAGATTGTTTCTATCTAAACAACAAAAGAGATAATAATGAGTTTTCAACAATAATCATAACATCAGTGTACGATCCTGTCAGTTATTGGAGACATTTTAAAGATGCTTTCATTGAGTCAATAGCAAATGAGTTTATACCCTAATTCTTTTATTCAACTGTAAAAAGCATCAGTTTTATCCACCTGTGTAAAATCTGCAGAAAATTACATATAAAAGAATGACAAGAAGATATGAATTTATACTAGACTGTTTGTGATCAGAGATGATAAGAATGATGTCATAATGATAATAATAATAGCTAATGTTGAGATAATGTTATAGAAGTAATAAAGTGATTTACATCTATTATTATTCCATTTACTATGAGGAAACTGATATTTAGAAAGATTAAGTCATTTGTCCAGAGACACACAGACAGTGTCTAGAAGCAAGATTTGAATCCAAATCTTTCTGATTCTAAATCCAGAAATCTATGCAAAAGTGTGAAGACGTAGAAGGAGTGCCATGTCTAGAGTCAGGAAGATGAGTGTAGAAGACTAATTTTCTTAAGTTTAAATCTGACCTCAGATACTTACCAGCTGTGTGATCTAGCTTTTCCTACCCAAGTAAAGGATGGAGTTAATTATAAGACAGAGTTCCCTAGGTGGTATAGTTATACCACCTAAAAAAGCTTAACTTTTTATACAAGTTTCTTGGGAATGTAGATGAAAGGTGAAGTTACATGAGTAAAGAGTTTAGAATCACAAGGAAGGAGATTATTAAACCTATGCCAGCTTGATTAAGTCTTAAAAATAGAATTAAAATTAATTTTAAATTTTATACTCCTGACTTCTTTTCTTCAAGCTTAACATTCTCAGTTCCTTCAACTGATCCTCACATGACATGAACTCTGGTTATTCACATTTTTTTCCCCGCTACTGCATCACACTGCTAACTCATTTTGAGCATGCAGTCCATTGAAACGCCCAAATTCTTTTTTTTTTCCATTAAAAACTTCTATCTGTTCATATTTCCCCCATGTTATATTTGAATAGATGATTTTTTCATCCAAGTAATTTACATTTCATTTACACATAATGATATTGAAGCCTATCTTTCTGCCTTCAAAAAGCTTACATTCTAATAACTGAAACAATATGCATGTGAGTAGATAAAGAAATCCATATTCCCTATCTCCTAATCTAGTACTCTTATCTTTTATAAGGTGCTTAGTACAATGCCTGGCACATAGTAGAGCCTTAACAAATGTTTTCCTTTCTCCTTCCTTATATTCAACACAGTGTTCTAACCTAACAAATTTTCTTTTGAATCTGATTCTTTCATCCAATATCTCAAATAATTTTTGCAGCTTTATGTCATCTATGAATATGATGAGCATCCCATCTAGGTCTTTATCCATAATACTGCTAAAACTGTTAAATAGCACAAAGTCACCCAAAGATACTCAACGTACTCCACTGGAGACTTCCTGCCATAATGCCATCAAAAAACATCTAACCAGCCAATAAATTCTGAATCTGGCCATATATTATTGTCCAATCCATATCTTTCTGTCTTCTTCGAGAGTATGAAATGTATTAACCAAAGTTCTGCTAAATTCTAGGTAAACTATTACTATAATATTCTCCTTATCTACTAGTTTACTTATCTTATTTTTTTTGAAGAACAAAATAAAATTAAAATGGCACATGAGATTAATCCAGCATGACCTATTCTTCATATATTCATACACCACAATTTATTCAGCCATTCTCCAATTGATGGGCATCCACTCAGTTTCCAGCTTCTAGCCACTACAAACAGGGCTGCCACAAACATTTCGACACATACAGGTCCCTTTCCCTTCTTTAATATCTCTTTGTAGTATAAGCCCAGTATTAACACTGCTGGATCAAAGGGTATGCACAGTTTGATAACTTTTTGAGCATAGTTCCAAATCGCTCTCCAGAATGACTGGATGTATTCACAATTCTATCAACAATGTACCATTGTCCCAGTTTTCCCACATCCCCTCCAACATAGCCCATTATCTTTTCCTGTCATTCTAGCCAATCTGACAGGTGTGTAGTGGTATCTCAGAGTTGTCTGGATTTACATTTCTCTGATTAATAATGACTTGGAGCATCTTTTCATATGGCTAGAAATAGTCTCAATTTCTTTGTCTGAGAATTGTCTGTTCATATCCTTTGACCATTTATCAGTTGGAGAATGGCTTGATTTCTTATAAATTATTATCTTATCTTATTATCTTATAAAATTCTTATAAATTAAATTCTCTATATATTCTGGAAATGAGGGCTTTATCAGAACCTTTGACCGTAAAAATGTTTTCCCAGCTTATTGCTTCCCTTCTAATCTTTCTGCATTAGTTTCAGCATGACCTATTCTTGATGAGGCCATCTGGTTCTTTGTAATCACTGCTTCCATTCCAAATGTTGCCAGCTATGCTTTTAAAGATTCTTTCTAGTAAATTCCCCAAGAATTGAAATCAATCTTACTGACTTTTCCTTCTCTCTATTTCCTTCCCTCCCTCCCTTCCTCTCTCCTTCCCTTCTTCCTTTCTCCCTCCTTCCCTTCCTTTCTTCTTTCCCTCCTTCCCTCTCTCCTTCTCTTCCTTTCTTGTTTCCCTTCCTCTCTCCCTCCTTCCTTTTCTTCCTTCTTTCCCTTTCTCTTTTCCTCCTTCCCTTCCTTCCTTCTTTCTCTCCTTCCTTCTCTCCTTCCCTTCCTTCCTTCTTTCCCTTCCTCTCCCCCTGCCCTCTCTTCTTTTCTTCCTTCTTTCATCCTTTGCTCCCTTCCTCCTTTCCTTCCTTCTTTTCTCCTTTCCTTTTTAAAAACAGGACATTTTCTCTTTCCTAGACTTGTGGGTCTTCTATTTTCTATATTTCAAAAATCACTAACTAATTTAGTTTATCTCAGCCTATTTTTTGCTTTGTTTTGGGGATGTAACACAGGGCAATCAGGTTCCCTTTTAATAGTTCATTTCTTATTTTAGGAATCAACTTTCTCTTATTCATTCTATTCTGTCAGAGTTTTTCTTGGTTTGGGTTTGTTTTTATTTTAGATTTGTTATTTCATTGATTTAGAAAACTCTCTGATAGGATCATCAGTTTAGAACTAGGAGAGATCTAATACAACTCTTTCATGTTACATATTAGGAAGCTGAGGTTAAGTGAATTGAGCTGTCCCATATTACACAGACAGTAAATGACAGAACTAGAATTCAAAACTAGGCCTTTTAATTACAAATTTTGTGCTCTTTCTTCTGTACCATGTAGAACTGAACATATTATTATGCAACATTTATTCAGAAATTTCAAGATGACAGAATTTATGAAATAAATGACTTGAAGAACAAGAGAGGGAGAATCTTGACTCTCTTTCTCTCCTAGATGCCATAAGGTCTAAAATTCTGCAAATAGCAGCTTCATTCCTTCCATCTTTCTTTTAATTGAGATATACTTGATAGGAAGAGTACAGTAAATTTTAAGAAAAGTTAGCTACTTAGGAAAAATCAGAAAACAAGATTTCATTGGGTTCACAAAAGATATGGGTTTGAATTTTGGTTCTGATATAGGCTATATTTAACCACATGTTCTTCTGCAAGTCACTTAGTCTTCTTGGACTTTAAGGGACTAGAAATTAAGTGGATGCCCATCATTTTGGGAATGGCTGAATTAGGTATGATATATGAATGTAATAGAATATTATTGTTTTATAAGAAAGGTTGATTTCAGAAAAGCCTAGAAAGACCTTCATGAACTGATGCTAAGTGAAGTGAGCAGAATCCAAGATAACATTGTACACAGTAACAACAACATTTTGTATGATCAAATCTTGGCTCTTTTAATAATGTGGTGATTCAAAGCAATTCCAATAGATCTGGAATGTAAAATGCCAATTACATCCAGAGAAAGAACTATGGAGACTGAATGTGGACTGAAGCACAGTATTTTCACCTTTTTGTTTGCTTTTTTTCTTTCTCATTTTTTTTTCTTTTTGGTCTGATTTTTCTTGTACATGACAAACCTGGAAATATGTTTAAAAGGATTGCACATATTTAACTTATATAAGATTATTGCTTGTTGTTGTTGTTTTTTTTTGGGGGGAGGGAAGGAATAAAAGTTTAAAATACAAAGTTTAACAAAAATGAGTATTGAAAACTATCTTTACATACATTTGAAAAAGTAAAATACTATTGAGGAAAAACATTTTTAAAAAATCTTCTTAGGCCTTCATTCCATATGTAAAAATGTCAGTAGAGAAGAGAAGAAATGAGAAGAAAAAATAATAGCTCATTTCTGCTATCTAGTGGTAAGCTGGTAAATGTTTAAAATTGTCTGGAGATGGTTATGGTGGTAGAATGGTTCCATGATATATTCTTAACTCTAATTTGCATAAATAACATTTCTCTCTCTCTTTTTTTAAGTCAACAATCAACAAAACAATACTTCAAGCCTAGATTTATAGCACTGGTCAGATTCCAGAGGGCAAATGCTCACACTGAAAATCAAACAAGCAGCCTTCCTGATTTGATTCTTAGCACAATCCAAGGAAGTAGGAATAGATAAGGGAAACTGAGGGAGAAGTTAATAAAGTTTATGAAAGTTAATAGATTCAATGACTTGAGAGGAGGAAGATAGGAGTATAATTATTTCTATAAAGTTAATTGCATGAAATAAGATAATGCATCTACAAGAATTGAAGGCAGGTTAATTTGGCTAGAAGAAAAAGTGAAATAAAGTGGAAAAAAAGAAGGAAAAATAAGAAAGATGATGCAGAAGTGAGGCACTTTGACAGAGATCCTTGAAATGGTAAGGAGGTAGAATCTGAGACACACTGCTAAAATACAGAAAGAAATATTTGACAGAGGGTAGTCTTCTGTAATGGAAAAAGGTGAAGATTTTGGGGGCCCAAAAATCTGCCATATCTTTTTCTCAGTCACTTAATACTTATATAATTTTAAGCAAGTCATTTAATTTCTTTGGGACTCCATTTTCTCATCTATAAAATAGATTGAGTTATATTAAACCTTAGATACAGAAAATAATGTTAGGTGTGATTGCTGAGGATTACGTTTGTAAGATCATGAAGAAGGGTAGGGTTCTGCAGAACTAGACAAAGAGATAAGCTGCTCTTACTTTCTAAACTGAGAAGAGAATGTCATTTACTAACCATATACCAGTGATCTACACATTAATTCCTGGAAAAATTCTAGAAAAGATTAAGCCAAGAATTGACTCAAAGACTGCAAAAAGACAATATAATTTTATTAAGAACAGGTCATAAAAGCCTAATATTTTTTTTCTTTCCTTGCCAAGCTTACTAACCTGGTGGATCAAGGGAATGTTACACTTAAAGGTTACCTAGATTTTCACAAAGCATCTGATAAAATATTTGATGCTCTTCTTCCAGAAAAAAAAGAAGAGCTCTAGCTATAACAAGGATGAATTTAAAAGTAGTTGAACGGTTGGACTCAAAGAGTTGTGATTTCCATGTCATCTTGGAAAGAGGTCTCCAGTAGGTTATTCCCAGGGATTTGTGCTTCATCTTATGCTATTTATTTAATTAACTTATTTAATCAAGGATTTAGATAGAGAGATAAGTAGTTAGCTTATGAAATGTCTGGAAGACTCTATATTGTGAGGAATAGCTAACTCATTTACACATAATGAAATTGAAGCCCATCTTTCTGCCCTCAAAAAGCTTACATTCTAATAAAGAAAACAATATGCATATGGGTAGATACAGAAACCCATATCCCCTATCTCCTAATTTAGTACTCTTCCCACAGCATTCCCACAGCAAATTATTTTTAAAAAGAAGCTTAATGAATCTATCAATAGAAGTGGAGATAATTTTTATTTATTCTACATTTCTCATAACAATAAATATAAAATGGTGATTATCTGCTTTGTTCCTGACCAGGGAAATTAAATTTCATGAGTTACTGATGAGATTGATTTTACTAAAAAAGAAAATTAGTCAGTCTCAGAGTCAACATCTCAAAACTATTTGACAGGGTAAAATATTGTGCTGAATCTAAGATGATAAAACTTAATAGATGATTAATAGTAGATAGACACCTTCCCCTCACCATCCAGGTATTACATTTGGGCCTAGGTATTACATTTGGAACAGAAATTATTATGCTTCAGCTGAAGTGGGAAAAAAAAGCATGGGAAGCAATTCTAATTTCAGATAAAGCAAAAGTAAAAATATCTCTTATTAAAAGAGATAAGGAAGGAAGGTACATCTTGATAAACAATACTTTAAATAATAAAGTAGTAATAATGCTAAATGTGTATGTACCAAGTGATAGAGCAATCAAATTCCTAGAGAAGATTGTAAGCCAGTTACATTTGCTGCTTAAGAAATAGGCAGCAAAATTATATTAGTGGGGGACCTTGATCTTCCCCTCTCAAAATCAGACAAATGTAACCATAAAATCAATAAGAAAAAACTAGAGAGGTTAATAGGATTCTAGAAAACCTAAACATGACAGACCTCTGGAGAAAATAGAATAGAGACAGAAAGGTATATACCTTTTTCTCAGCAGTACATGGCATCTATGCAAAAATTGACCATGTACTATGACATAAAAACTTCACAATCAAATGCAGAAAGGTAGAAATAGCAAATGTTTCCTTTTCAAACCATAATGAAATAAAATTATATTCAAAAAGGGGCAGGAAAAGACAGACTAAAAATCAATTGGAAATTAAATAATCTAATTCACAAAAATGAGTGGGTCAAAAACCAAATCACATAAATAATCCTTAATTTCATCCAAGAGAATGACAATAATGAACCAACATACCAAACTCTATGGGATATAGCCATATAGGGGAAATTTTATATCTCTAAATATCCACATGAATAAAATAGAAAAAGAGTAGATCAATGTATTGGGCATGCAATTAAAAAAGCTAAAAAAAGAACAAATTAAAACCCCCAATTAAATACCAAATTGGAAAGTCTGAAACTCAAATGAGAGATTAATGAAATTGAAACTAATTAAACTATTGAACTAATAAATAAAACTAAGAGTTGATTTTATGAAAAACCAATCATATAGATAAATCTCTGGTTACTTTGATTAGAAAAAGCAAAGAAAAAAATCAAATCACCAGCATCAAAAATAAAAAGACTGAACTTGCTACCAATGACAAAGAAATTAAAGAAACAATTAGGAGCTATTTTTCTCAATTGTATGGCAGCAAAACTGGCAATCTAACTGAAATGGATGAATATTTACAAAAATATAAATTGCCCAGTTTAACAGAAGAGAAAAATTAAATAATCCATTTTATTAAAAGAAATTGAATAAGCCATTAATGAACTCCCTAAGAAAAAATCTCCAGGGCCAGATGGATGAAAAGTAAATTTTCCCAAATATTTAAAAAAAATTTAATTCCAATACTATGTAAACTATTTGGAAAAAATAGGGAAAGAAGATCATTGCCAAATTCTTTCTATTACATAAATATGGAACTGATACCTAAACCAGGAAGAGCCAAAACAGAGAAAGAAATTTACAAACAATATCCCTCATGAATATTGATGCAAAAAATTAAATAAAATATTAAGAAAGAGATTACAGCAACTTATCAGCAGGATAAAACACTATGACCAAGTGGGATTTATATCAGAAATGCAGAACTGATTCAATATCAGGAAAACTATTGCCATAATCAACCATATCAATAACAGAACAAACAGGAATCATTTGATAATCTCAATAGATGCAGAAAAGGCTTTTGACCACATATACACCTGCTCCTATTAAAAAACACTAAAGAGCATAGGAATAGAAGGAGCGTTACTTACAGTAATAAGCAATATCTATCTAAAACCAATAGCAAACATTACTTGTAATGGAGAGATGCTGGACACATTACCTATAAGATCAGGACTGAACTAAGGATGCCCCTTATCACCACTATTATTCAACATTGTATATTTCTAGGCTTTAGCAATAATAAAAGAAAAAGAAATTAAACAAAATAGAATAGGCAATGAGGAAATAAAACTATTACTCTTTGTAGATGATATGATCAAATAATTAGAGAATCCTAGAAAATCATCCAAAAACCTACTGGAAACAACTTACAGCTTCAGCAAAGTTGCAGGATATAAAAGAAACCCACAGGATATGTCAGCATTTCTATATGTTACTGAAAAGGCCTATCAGCAAGAGATAGAAAGAGAAATTCCATTTAAAATTACTGTAGACAAAATAAAATACTTGGAGGTCTATCTGCCAAGAAGAACCTAAGAACTATATGGACACAATTATAAAACACTTCTCACACAAATAAAGTCAGATCTAAATGATTGAAAAAAATATCAATAGTTTCTGGGTGGCCGAAATACTATAATAAAAATGACAATTCTGCCTAAATTGGTCTATTTTTTCCGTGCCATACCAAACTGCCAAACCATTATATTATAGAAATAGAAAAAATAATAACAAAATTCATCTGGAAGAACAAAAGACCAATAATATCAAGGGAATTAATTAATTTTAAAAATTCAAAGGATGGTGGCTTAGCAGTACCAAACCTAAAACTATATTCTAAATCAGAAGTCATGTTTAGTCATATGAAAAAAATGTTCTAAACTACTCTTGATTAGAAAAATGTGAATTAAACCAACTCTGATGAACCATCTCATACCTCTCAAGGTGAAAGGAAAAAATAATGATAAATGTTAGAAGGGATGTGGAAAAACTGGGACACTAATACATTGTTGGTAGAATTGTGAAACCATTCTGGAGAGCAATTTGGAACTAAGCTTAAAGGGCTATAAAACTGTGCAGACCCTTTGACCCAGCAGTGCCATTACTGAATCTATATCCCAAGGAAATCTTAAAGGAGGGGAAAGGACCCACATGTACAAAAATGTTTATAGCAGTTTTTTTTTAATGGTAGCAAAAAATTGGAAAATGAGTAGATGCTCATCAATTGGAGAATGGCTAAACAGGCTAAACAAGTTGTTGTATATGAAGGTAATGGAAGATTACTAACTGATTTTAGAAAGGCCTGGGGAGATTTACATGAATTGATGCTAAGTGAAACAAGCAGAATCAGGAATGCACTGAATACAATAACAGCAATGATCAATTTTGAAAGGCTTGATTCTCAGTGGTTCAGTAATCCAAAGAAATCCCAATAGATTTTGGAAAGGAAATGCTAATCTGCATCCAGAAAAAAATGTAATGAGACTGAATGAAAATCATCACATGCTATGTTTACTTCTTTTTTCTGTTTTTTTCTCTCCCATGGTTTTTCCCTATTGCTCTGATATTTTCTCTACCAATATGATTCATAAAGCAATGTGTATTAAAAATAAATAAAGGGGGAAGGAGAAAGGAGGTCTAGGTTTTGGATAGCTTGTTCTTATCAATCTTGTTATTATCATCTTGTCCATTATTATGAATCCTGAAAAAGGGGTTCACCCTTTTTGGGAAGAATAACTAGAAGTTCTGCTGATATGGCTCAGAGAAACAAGACTAGAATAAATCTGATATTCTATAATCAATGTTTATTCCCTTTACCAGTATACACTGTGTGTGTGTGTGTGTGTGTGTGTGTGTGTGTGTGTGTGTGTAGGCTTAAATTACATGAAACATGATCCAAACTGATTCCAGCACTACTAACCAACACCCCTCCCCACATTTCAACCTATACAATAAAACCACTGCTCTATTGCTTCCCAGATTTTCCATACACCTCTTTCACCTCAAAGTGTATTCCTCATAAATGTCTTTTTCCAACAAGGAATGATCCCTTATAAAGCAGAAGTCATCCACTTAGGATACATCCACTGACTTTTATTTTAATTGAGTCTCTGGATCTTGCCCAGGATGGAAGCATAGGAATAACCCATCTCTATTAAGGAAGCCACAAAGGAGTTTTGATAGGCTCCATTTTTGACCTAGAAAGGTTTTTGCCTTTCTCAGGCAACTTGAACACCCCATATTCCTATTGGTTCTTCATAATGATGACAGACTCAATGTGGATGTCATATTGGCTTAATCTATCCCAAATCCCACAGTCTCAGGTATCCTGCCACCATTTGGGATGCCACTGACTTTTCAATAGTATTCTAATACTGGCTGGTTATCTGTGACCTAAGATCAATCTCCTTCATTTACCACCTTTCACCAAAAGCTGGCAATATATCTTTTTTTCATCATCCCTGAATACTCATTAAGTAATAAAGCCAGGAATAGAGGTTTACCCTTCATTATTAGGAAGTCCAGTATCTGAGAATATGTCTCCTGTATCTCTTGCCATGGTGTCTTAATAGCCATACTTCAGAGTAGCTTTGGTCCTACCATCTGATTATCCTTCCAACTGGAATTAGTGATTTTTAAGGATGCACTAACTGTGCCTCTGTCATCCTGTCATTGACTACAATACTATGGAGAACTATATCTGCTACAGTATTACAGAGTAGGCTTAAGTGGAAATAGAGTTGCTAACATTCATATTCTGAGGTCTTTGAACCATGGGTCTCATATTTTAGACCAATTTAGTTAAAATGTTAATACTGGACAATGAATAAACAAAGATCAAGAAGGACCCAAGTGATAGCATTAGGTGAAGATTGTTGTAATAGTTACAAACTGTGCCAAAGATCTTCAAGAGCTACAGTTTCCCTGATCTTCAGAGATACCTAGGACCACAGCATTAATGAGGGAAGGAAGACAAAATGAATGACCATTAATGTTTATTTCCATCCCTTAGAGCCACACTAATCTAGTTAGCCTCCTGGATACAACTGAGCTGTCCTGAAAAAGCTCATGTTTATCAGCCAAGCATCTCACTGCAAGCTTATTTTATGTCAATATCGATAAAAGAATAATAGAATGCTTTTAGAACAAGGAAATAAAACAATTATCATTTATCCCAGACTGCTTTTAAAGCCCAGAGAGCTTAAATGGGTTGCCTAGAACAAAACTTCTTAAAACTGTGGGTCATGACCCTGTTTGGGGCTTTGTAACTGAATTTGGGGGTTGCAAAAAATTTGGCAACAAGTAAAAAGGTTTCTGAATGCAATGATCAAAAATTAATTCAAAATCAAAAGCATAATGAATTCAAGGTCTTTCTGGCAGCATTTGGCCATGTTGCATCTCACGACTTCCTTGCAGCTTTGGTTCTGAACACACCACATACACACTTGGTATTATGCATGCATGAATGCTGCCAGAAACTCTTTGGCTCAGATTCAAGACGGGGTCATGTAAAACTTTCTTGGGTGAAAAGGGATCACCAGTAGAAACAGTTGAAGAAGCCCTGGCCTAGTGAATCAGTGACTGAAATGTAACCTCTTTGTTTCATTTTTGTCTTTTTTATCTTCAATAAATAATGCTTCAAACAAGAACCAGGATCCAGGGCTCCTATCTCCCAGCCTTGGTTTTGCTAGGAATGACACGTGCATCCTGCAAGGAGCTTTGCACACACACACACACACACACACACACACACACACACACACACAGATAATTGCAAATGCGGCTATATTGCTTTACCTAAAGTGTGCTCTATCACTCCCTGTCTTCTCCACATAAAAATGGAGAATAGTCATAAAAATAAACTTGGAAAGAAGGAAGTGGACAAGTTATCTAAATAGATGAGATCCAGAAGTGACCAATCAGATGGTTTTGTCCTAAAAATTTATTTATAACTCAGCTGAGGACTTTGAAAAGGGCATTTCTTCATTTTGTTACAAATAAGAAATCCCTATCCTATTTTCTCCATCCCTTTCATAATATTAATTGTTTTTGGCAGGTCTTAGAATGCAAACATTTCCAAGTCAGGTGTCTACAATGTCATTGTGCTGCAAAACTGTGATGTATAGTTTGTCCTATATACATAATGAATTCATTATTCATTCCTTCCAGTGCTTCCCTTGTCTCTTACAAAGCATCTGTGTACTCTTGCTGCACATGATAGAGCATATGCAGAGCAGCATAAGCTACTATGTCCTCATACTGCTCCTAAACTGTTTGGGGCTCTCCACTGCCTCCCCAACACCATGGGCAAATGCTTCATGCTTCTAACCTTTTCCATTAAACTTGATCTGCCTTATGTTAGCTCCCACATATTCTGATTCCTGCAGGGAAGATAATCAATGAATTAGTGTTGGACTTTTAGTGCAGAACTGTAGTATATAATATGAATCTTCCTAAATTAAATCCACATTCACATAACTACCTCTGAAGGTATAATATCAAGGAGCCACCAAAGCTCCATATTTCAGCAACTAATCAGGCCTGCAAGAGACATTTTTGGGAAGCTTCCATGGCCTTCTTGATTTCATAAAACAGAACAATTATATGAGAATTCTGTTTTCTCAACTATAAAACTAGAGGCTTGAACTAGCTGCCCTCTAATATAGGTCTAAATCTATGAAGTTCTGACAGAAACAGTGGAAAGAATATTGGATCTAGAGCCAGAGGTTGGTGGTCAGTCATTTAGTCATATCCTATTCTTTGTGACCCTTTTCCCTCATGGGATTTTCTTGGCAATGATAATAGTTTGCCATTTGCTTCTTCAGTGAATCTTCTTTATTGTTAAGCTCTCCACTGTGACCTATTTGTCTAATCCCCCACAACACAGCGCATTATTTTGTTGAGCTAGTAAAGTCCTTCCGCCATGGCAAGGCAAGGATTCCAGGAGGGGCTTTTTAGAAGAACAGGATTAAGTGACTTGCCCAGGGTCACACAGCTAGGAAGTGTTTGAGACCAAATGTGAACTCAGGTGTTTCTATCTCTAGAATCAGCACTTTATCTGATGTGGTGCAAGCCCTTAGGAAGCACCTGGCTTAAGGCTACCTGGCTTTGAGAATGATGTAGTTAGAAATGGTTTCTTTCCTTAGGCTATCTTGCCCCGTTTACTCTCCCAGGATGCTAAGGCCACAAATATTGTCAGGTAACAGCCTGTTGGTCAGTGATAACAAAGTTTCTGAGACTAATGAGAAGCAATAATGAGGTGCTTAAAGTTGACACAGGCACAGAAAAAAATTGGATGTCTGCCACTTGACCTAATGACATTTCTGGCCTAAAAACAATATGAAAGATCCCCCCACTCTCCCCTTCCCCCATGAACTCTTCTCAGAGAATGCATCTATATACAAACTCAGAAACAGGCCACTTCTCATCTCTTCCTCTTAACCATAAAACTAGTATATCAGTGACAGGAAGCATTTGGACTCTCTAATTTTTTCCTATAAAATTTATCTTTATGGTCCTGGTTCTTTGCTAACTATTGGAACTTAACTTGCTTTAATTGATATTACAAATATAATAAATGGTGCCCCTTGACTTGGAGATGAGTCTGCGCCTGCAAATTCCTTTGAGATAACTCATGATCCTGGTCTGGAATCCCAAACTTTTTGGGGTCCCCCTTGAACCTCAATATATCTACTTTATCACTTAGCTGCCCCCTAGAACTAGAGGATCTGAGTTCACATTCTGCCCTTAATATTTATAAACTATGTGACTTTTCAGCAAGTTGCTTTGACTTAGGATCTAAGAGTCATGACCTATAAATGAGGGAGTTGGACCAGACAACCTTTAAGGTCCTTATGTCTCTGATCTACAAAAGGAGAGTCTATGACCCAATCAGCCATAGATTGAAGTCTGAGGTCCTTTTCAGCTTCAAAGCTAGGATTCTGAGAGATCTTATGGTGATAGTGCTAAAGACTTCAAACCCACCACTGAGTCTGAATTAGATATAATTCAGTAATAGGCCACCTAGGAACCATTCAAAAGTCATCAAATATCCTGAGTATCTGAAAATAAATTGAGAAAATAGCCATGGTATAAAATACCAACAGAGAGCTAATTATATTGACCTTTGTTCACTGAAGTTCCTCAGAAAATTACATAAAAGGGGGACAATGTGTTTCATCTGCAGCTTCCACAGGCAAGTCAATCATGCAGCCTTTTTGCTTTCCAAGTCCAAATTCCTCCAGGAGGTTGTTGCTCCTTGTAGGACTAAATGCCACTGATTCATTCATCGCTACATGCTAAAAGAAAAAAAATGCTTATGCATTTAATTATCACTAGCAAACTGCTTTGATCTAGTTAAGCTTTTTAAAAAGAAACAGCAGTTTTGAAGTTAAATGTGATCAACCAGTTTAAAACTACTTTCTCATAATTTGGTAAAGTAGAAGCATAGCATTTGAATAATGAAAGGGAGGCTTTGCACAGCATTAGGGAAAAGAAAATATCTAACAAACATTCCTGTTGCCATGGGTACCAAACTATTGAGTTAGCTTTATACAATGCATTTTTTTTGTTGTTGTACATATTTTTTTCTCTGCTTGAAAAACACCTTTGATTGGTATCCAAAGGCTAGAGGGTTAGTGCTAAGATCCAAAATGATCTTCTCTGCTCATCTTTTCTGTGGGGATAAGAGAGCCACATAAGTGTCAATGGCAAAGTGGCAAGACTATGGGTGGGCACTGATTGACAGAGAAAAGCAAGAACAGTACAAGCAACGTGCTTAGGGAAATTCAATTCACTGACCCAAGAAATGATGAAAGAACTGGAGCAACTTCTACTCTGTTTGCCATAGGATATGGAAAAAAAATATCTCTTAGTAAAATGGACTGTGTGAATCCCTCACCAAACAATGGGCATAGGCTTCTAGAACTATTCTTCTAGAACAGAGCTCTATGGACAAAAATAGAATTACAATTTGGAGCAAGGGTTAAAGGAGGCAGGATGGCATAGTGGAGGGATAAAAAGCGCTGAATTGGGTGGGAGTCAGAGACCATCAAGTCTCAGATTTCATATTTACTACTAACTGTGTGATTACAGGCAAGTCATGTTCTTCCATCTGGGCCTCAAATTCCCCATTTCAAATGGGAAAGTTTAGATTAAATGACCTCTAAGATCCTTTCTATCTCTATAATCCTGTGATCATTTAATAGTCCCACTACAGTGAGGTGAATAAGATAGAATTAGTATTACATAAAAATGTCATACTTCAGAAGGAGAGGGAAGAGGGTGAGAGATGGAAGGGAGATAGAGACAGAGAGAAGAGAGAGAGATTCAAGTAACTGGAGAAAGAACAAAAACTGACTTGAGATTCTTATGTATGAGAGTCTTAGATGTATGAGATTGGTTAGATAACTATGGATTAAAGTTGACAGGAAATCTAAGCAAAGAGCTGTTGGTGCTTTTTTGTTTTGTTTTATCACTCCATTACAATTTACTGACACCCCTCTTACAAAGAAACCTCTCTAGAAGGCAGCTGGTAGTTTCAAAGAGCAAAAACAATGTCTTTAGGATACAATATTTTTGAATATGGTTTCATTATAGCTTTTTTGGACAAATTGACTGTTTTCTCTCTATCTATGGAAATAGACTTGTATTTTGATTCAAAATTGGCATTATATATTCAGAAGAAGCATTGTTAAAATGAATTGTGTCAAAAGATATACTCACAAAATATACTGCCATTTTCAAAAAAAAAAAAAAAAACACTGCTATTTGTTGGCCAATAATTTTCTAACTGCCAATATTCCCCGCTTAGGAAGTGAAGTAATACCACTTACTGCTACAACTACAACAACAACAGCTACAACTAAATGCATAGCTATTACCACTACTACCACTATTACTACAATGAAGGAGAAGGGGAAGAGGAAGTAGCACCAGCAGCGGTGGCAGAAGAAGAAGAAGGAAGAGGAGGAGGAGGAAAAGGAACAGGAGGAGGAGGAGGAGGAGAAAGAGAGAAAGAGAGAAAGAAAAGAAAGAAAGAAAGAAAGAAAGAAAGAAAGAAAGAAAGAAAGAAAGAAGAAAGAAAGAAAGAAAGAAAGAAAGAAAGAAAGAAAGAAAAGAAAAGAAAGAAAGAAAGAAAGAAAGAAAGAAAGAAAGAAAGAGAAAGGAAGAAAGAGAAAGAGAAAGGAAGAAGGAAGAAAAAGGGAACAAAGAAGAAAAAGATGATCTAACATTTAAATAGTTTATTATGTGCCAGGAACTATATGTTAGGCTCTAGGGATAACAAGAAAGGTAAAAGATAGTTCCTGCTCTCAAACTGCTTATAATATAATAGGGGTAAACAACATACAACCAACTAAATACAAACTACATTAACTGGAAATAATCAGTAAAGGGAAGGCTCTAGCATTAAGAAACATTGGGAAAGGCTTCCTATGGAAGATAAAATATTAGCTGGAACTTTAAGGAAACAAAGAAATACAGGAAATAAAATGAGGAGAAAGATCATTCCATGGGGAATTGTTAGTAAAAATGCCCTGTCAGGAGATGGACAGTTTTATTCAAACAAAAGAAAATTCCAATGTCAGTAGATTGAGGAATATGCAGTAGGTAATAATGTGTTAGAAAACTGGAAAGGTAGGAGTGGGCTAGGTTATGAAGAACTTGATCCTGGACATGATAGAAAGCCACTGGTGTTTATTGAAGGGGGTGTGATAGGATAAGATGGTCACACGCATTCTTTAGAAAAATCATTTTGTGAGCAGAACCAAGAGATCATTATACACTTCGACAACGATATTGTATGAGGACATATTTTGATGGAAGTGGATTTCTTTGACAAAGAGACCTAACTGAGTTTCAATTGATAAATGATGGACAGAAGCAGCTACACCCAAAGAAAGAATACTGGGAAACAAATGTGAACTATCTGCATTTTTGTTTTTCTTCCCGGGTTATTTATACCTTCTGAATCCAATTCTCTCTGTGCAACAAGAGAACTGTTCGGTTCTGCAAACATATATTGTATCTAGGATATACTGCAACATATAAAGGACTGCTTGCCATCTAGGGGTGGGGGTGGAGGGAGGGAGGGGAAAAAATCGGAACAGAAACGAGTGCAAGGGATAATGTTGTAAAAAAAATTACCCTGGCATAGATTCTGTCAATATAAAATAATTATTAAATAAAAATTTAAAAAAAAAAAGAAAAATCATTTTGACAACTAAATGAAGATGAATTGGATTGGAGGGAGATTTGTAGCAAGCGGATCAATCAGCAGACTATTTCAATAATCCAGATATGTTGACAAGGACAGGGTAATTCTGTAAGAAGAGGAGGAATAGGAGTTTTCTAGAAATATTATAAAAGTAAAAATCAACAGGCCTTGGAAAGAAATTGAATATGGGGGAGGAAGGTGAGAAAGAGTGATCAGCAAGATGATTTCAGAAAGAGCTGGAGAGACTTACATGAACTGATGCTGAGTGAAGTAAGTAGAACCAAGAGCACATTGTACACAGGCACAACAAGATGATGCGATGATCAATTCTGATGGACACTGCTCTTTTCAGCAATGAGGTGATTAAGGTCAATTCCAATAATTTTGTGATAAAGAGAGCCATTTGTATCCAGAGAGAGGACTATGGAGACTGAATATTCATCACAACATAGTATTTTTATTTCTGTTATTGTTGTAGTTGTTTCCTTGCTTGTTTTTTCTCATTTTTTTCTCTTGATTTTTTCTTGTGCAGCATGATAAATACGTAGTGAAGAATTGCACATGTTTAATCTTATTGGGTTACTTGCTGTCTGGGGAAGAGGAAGAGAGCTGAAGGAAGAGGGAAAGGAAGGAGAAAAATTTGGAACACAAGATTTTGCAAAGGTAAATTTTGAAAACTATCTTTACATAGAGATGATTACTAAAGTCATGGAAGCAGAAGAGTTCACAAAATAAAAATAGCAAAATGGAGGAAGAGTCCCAGGGCCTAGCTCTGTGGGATGTCTATAACAAGTGGGGGTGACCTAGACAAAGATCCAGCAAAGGAGACAGAGAAATGGTCAAGGAGGAAAATCAGGAGAGATTAAAGTTACAAAAACCCAGAAAGAAAAAGTATCCAGGAGGAAAGAATGATTGACAGTGCCAAAGACATCAGGGAATTCAAGGACCAGAATGAAGAAAATCTCATTAGGTTTGGCAGTTAAGAGAACATTGGAAAATTTAAAGAAAGAGTTTTACTTGCATAAGAGAACTGAAAGATTATAAAGGGTTTAAAAAGTTTTAAGAAAGGAAGTGAAAGGATCAATTGTAGATGGCCTTCTCAAGGAGTTTAGTCACAAAAGGAGGAGAGATATAGAACAATAGCTAGCAGAAATGGCTGAATCAAATGATGGGTTTTTGAGCATGGAAGAAATAATTATGTTTATGGGATGTAGGGAAGAAACCAGTAAAAAGGAAAAGGTTGAAGATAAACTGAAGGGAGGGGATGATTGAGGGAGAAGTCTGATAGCAAAGATGCAATGAGATAGCATATATTTAGAGGGATTTGACTTGACAAGAAGAGCAACTCTTCATGTGAAATGGAAGTAAAGGAAGAAATAGTGGCAGAAAGCATTTAGGTGACTTGAAATGAGGAGTAGGGAAGAAGAGAAAACTCTCAGTGAATGGTCTCATTTTTTCAGTGAAATATGAGGGAAAATGCTCATCTGTAACACTTGGAGAGAAGTAGTCATGGGAGATTTAAGGAGGTATGAAAAGATTTGGAAAAACTGCTGTGATGAGTGGGAGAATGAGTTAATTAGGGAGGTATAAAAACATTGCCTTGCAGCAATAAGGGGCCAGTTGAGGTTATGTAACACAAATTGGTAGAGGGAATAGTCAGCACATTTCTTGATTTCCTCTAGCTTTATTCAGCAGCATCTAGTATAGAAGCAAAAGCAGTGAATAGTGAGAATAATCCAAGTCTGAAGCTTTGCAGGGCAAGATCAGCAATAAGATAATGAGACAAAGAAGCAAGGATACTGTAGTTTGACCAGGTGATGGCTTGTAAAAGAGCTAAAAATTTAAGTGATTAGAAAGAACAGGGTTTGGAATTGTAAGGTAGAAGAAAAAGAGGAATGACAATAGATTGTGAGCATATCCAGAAGATGAAGATTTATATACCTTATCTATAGTGTAAAGTGCATGAGAGCATACAAAATACAACATAGAGGAAAAGGTAAACTGATGTAATAATGTGAAGAAACTTCAATTCATGTGAAAGTCATTTGTGTTTTACTCTGTAGGCAACAGAGAAGCCCTACCATTGTTTTTTGTGGTTTTTTTAGGAGAGTAGTAATATAACCAGATTTTGGTATTAATAAGACAAAATAAATTATCCATGTGCTAAGTATCATAAAATATATGTGGGAATTGAGTTAGGAAACTAAAACATCAATACATCTGTAATGCTTGGAGAAATATCTATACTGTCCAAGTAGAGAGGAATGAGACTGCAGATTAGTGAAGAGAATGCAGAACACAGTGAAGTATTTTTATATAAAGAACTTACTTCAATCTGTTGATAACACACTTTAAAAGACTATGAAGGATATGCTCAAGATTCAGAAACATAACTGCAGCCCAGCAGTCACAGATATGTAAAAGAAAGTTAGACCCTAGCATTTCTCTTGATATCCATTGCTTATAAATCTAAGAGTGGACTTATTGGAAAAGTTTTTGTTTTTTTTATCTTTTAAGTTATGGTATTTTACTCCACTTCTAGATTTAAAAAAAAAAAAGCTTTTTTTTTCCCTCCATTCTTCATTTGGTTTTTTTCTAATGCATATATTCAGCTTTGATTTATTCATTTGTTCAATAAATGTGTTTACTCTATTATTCTTTTTTTGTGATTGCTTCCTGTTGTTATCAGGATTATGATGAAAGGCTCTAAACTGGTGAATGTAAGCTAAGGTCTACTCTCCCTCCCTTTGGAATAGTTTTGCCAAGTGGTTTTCATTCTGGACCCAACATATTTATAGACTAGAGATATTTAAGGCATGGCAGAGAGATATAAATGCAACCCAACACTTCTTAAGGAGACAAGCTAAGATCACCCAACTCTGACAATCTTGGATCCTGCCTGCCTCTTTCCCCAGAGAGGTTGTTAGTGGCATTTTGATGGACATTTTACTATTCCCCACCAAGGAGGAAGGCATTCCTCTTCAAGATTGATCATATTAGATATCAGGCCATATCTAACCAAGTTACTCATGAGTCACCTCTTCATATTTAGATAGCTCAGTACACATACTAATATTTTATATAAGTTATTTGTTAGTTTGTTCCTTTTTTCTAATGATAAAGATGGAGGGGGAAGAATTTTGATTACCTCAGGTTTCCAAAATCTGTTAGTTTGCTGTGAAATCAATGCTGTACTGTATGAGAAATACACCAATATGATTTTTTTCTAGCTTATAGTAACAACCAATATTCTGTCATTAATCTCTCTGTGGACTCTCAGTGATGGGACTTTTGCCAAAAACTTCAACCTTATCTGCTTATACTGCCATTTTCACTTAAAAATTTAGTCTAGACTTTAACTCTTGGCTACAATTCAAACCTGAGAAACAGAAGATGTTCAGCCTTTTCTATTTCATTGCCATACATGTTCAAAGTATCTACCACCTGTCTTTTTTTTAAATAATGGCTTTTATTTTCAAAATATATGCAAAGATAGTTCTCAACATTCATTCCAAATTTTTTCTCCCTCTCTTTCCCCCACCCCCTCTCCTAGACAGCAAGTAATTCAATACACATTAAACATGTGCAATTCTCCTAAACATGTTTCCACATATATTAAACATGTGCAATTCTCCTAAACATGTTTCCACAAATATTCCATTTTCCATGTTACACACACAAAAAAAAATCTTATCAAAAAGAAAAAAAGGGGGAAAGAAAACAAAAATAACAAAAAGGTGAAAATATTATGTTGTGAGACACCATTCATTCCCCACAGTTCTCTCTTTGGTTGCAGATGGCTCTCTCCAACACAAGTCTATTGGAACTGGCCTAAATTACCTCATTGTTGAAAAGAGTCAAGTCCATCAGAATTGATTATCACATAATTTGTTGTCACATGTATAATGTTCTCTTCATTGTACTCACTTCACTCAGCATCAATTAATTTAAGTCTCTCCATGCCTTTCTGAAATCATCCTGCTGATCATTTTTTATAGAACAATAATATTCTGTAACATTCATAGACCATAACTTATTCAGTCATTCTCTGACTGATAGGCATCCACTTAGTTTACAGATCCTTGTTACCTCAAAAAGATCTGCTACAGACAATTCCCCTCCTTTATAATCTTTTTAGGATACAAGCCCAGTAGAAACACTGCTAGGTCAAAAGGTATGCATAGTTTGATAGTCCTTTAATCTTACTTCCATATTCCTCTGCAGAATGGTTGGATCAGTTTGCAACTCCACTAATAATGCATTAGTGTCCCAGTTTTCCCACATTCCCTCCAGCATTCATCATTATTTTTTTCCTATCATCTTAGCCAATCTGAGAGGTGTGTAGTGGTACCTCAGAGTTGTCTTAATTTGATCAATAGTTATTTGTAGCATTTTTTCATATGACTAGAAATGGTTTCAATTTCTTCATTTGAAAAATTATCTATTCATATCCTTTGACCATTTATCAATTGGAGGCTAGCTTGTATTCTTATAAATTCAAGTCAATTCTCTATTTATTTTAGAAATGAGTCCTTTTTCATAATCCTTGGATATAAAATAAAATTTCCCAGTGTATTGCTTCTCTTCTAATCTTGTCTTCATTGTACAAAAATATTTTAACAATACAATCAGAATTATCCATTTTGCATTACATAATGTACTCTGCTTCTTCTTTGGCCATAAAGTCCTTCCTTCTCCTCAAATTTGAGAGGTAGACTATCCTTTGTTCTTCTAATTTGCTTATAGTATCACTCTTTATATCTAAATCATGGACTCATTTCTATCTTATCTTGATATAAAGTGTTAGGTTTGGGTTAATGCCTCATTTCTGCCATACTTTTTTTCCAATTTTCCCAGCAATTTTTGTCAAATAATGAGTTCTTATCCCAGAAACTGGGGTCTTTGGGTTTCTCAAACATTAAATTACTATAGTCATTGACTATTGTGTCCTGTGAACCTAACCTATTCTACTGATCAACTCTTCTATTTCTTAGCCAATACAAATGGTTTTGATAACCACTGTTTTATAATATAGTATTAGATCTGATACAGCTAGGCCACCTTTGTTTACTTTTTTCCTTGAATTTCCTTGAAATTTTTGATTTTTTTGTTCTTCCAGATAAACTTTGTTATTATTTTTCTAGCTCTGTAATTTCTTGGCAGTTTGATTGGTATAGCACTGAATAATTTAGATTAATTTAAGTAGAATTATTATTTTTATTATTTTAGCTCAAGCTCCCATGAGCACTTGATATTATTCCAATTGTTTAGATCTTATTTTATTTGTGTGGAAAGTGTTTTGTAATTGTGTGCATATAGTTCCTGGGTTTGTCTTAGCTGGTAGATTCCCAAACATTTTATATTATCTACAGTTATTTTAAATGAAATTTCTCTTTGTATCTCTTGCAGCCGGACTTTGTTGGTATATAGAATGCTGGTATATAGTTAATATAGAACTGCTGATGATTTATGTGAATTTATTTTGTATCTTGTAACTTTATTAAAGCTATTAATTGTTTCTAGTAGTTTTTTAGCTGATTCTCTATGATTTTCTAAGTATACCATCATATCTGCAAAGAGTGATAATTTTGTTTTCTCATTATTTACTCTAATTCCTTTAATTGTTTTCTTCTCTTATTGCTAAAGCTAACATTTCTAATACAATATTGCATAGTAGTAGTGATATTGGGCAACTTTGTTTCATTTCTAATCTTATTGGGAATGGTTCTAGTTTATCCCCATTACATAATGCTTGCTGATGATTTTAAATAAATGCTACTAATCATTTTAAGGAAAACTCTATTTATTCCTTTGCTCTCTAGTGTTTTTAATAGGAATGGATATTGGTTGTTGTCAAATGCTTTTTCTGCATCTATTGAGATAATTATATGGTTTTTGTTAATTTGGTTATTGATATAGTTAATTATGCTAATAGTTTTCTTGATATTGAACCAGTCCTGCATTCCTGTATCACTTGTCCATTGGTGGTATTTGAATGACCCAAAAGTTACAAGGCAAAATAATTATATTGTGTTGTTTATTTATAAGCTATACTCCTAACTGACCAATTGTTTTATAAATACATGCTTTTGGTGACAAGAGTGTGCATGAATCAGAGCAAATGTGTCCCCACTAATTGAAATAAGAGTTGATACCTAAAATATTGTGCTTAAGAAAGTATTACACTTTAACGTGGATTACAGAGACAGCCTCCCTGCCTCTTCCCTCTAGATCCCGCTTTCTACCCACCTCCATACTCTGAAAATCTTCTTTATTCCATAATAATCCTCCTAAATCAACTTTTTTTTCAATGCCACTCTACTCAAAACTCTCCAACAGCTAACAAATTAAATTTACATCTTTAACTTGGAGTTTAAAGATCTCAATGCTTTGATCCCCTTCTATCTTTTTTTTAAGTAATTATTCTTAGTACTTCTCTGCATCAATTCTAAATTGCAGCCAAACTAGACTATTCATGTTTTCCTTAATATTATTCCATATTTTTTCCACATCCAGACCTTTGGTCATTCCCTTTATTTTGTCTAGAATGTCTTCATTCTTTTCTTCATAGCCCATATAAGTGCTTTTTTCTTAATAAAGTCTTTTCTAATATGTCTAATATAAAGTGACATTTCCCTCCTCTGAATACTTTAAACCTTTTCTTCCTACCTCTTATTTTTTATCATTGTGCCTTCTATCATTTGCATATAATGGCATTACCAATCTTGTCATACAATGTCAGAAGATAAAGATTTACTTTTTCATTGGAGAAGGAAAAATATTCCATTATGGAGGAATTGATAGTCAATCTGTACCTTAAAGAATCAAAGATGGTGGAAGGAGTCATTCTAGGCATAGAGAATGATATGACTAAAGGTAGGCAGATGGGAAAGTGTGAGGATAGTCCAATATGGCAACTTAGAAATAACTAAGATTTCTCAGAGAGCAAGAATAATTGATATAAGAAAGATATCAAATAGGTTGCCATAGTTGAAAAGTTCCTTTCCTTTCCTGAGGGTTAGAGAGGTGGTATTGGGGAATGGGAAGGGTAAGATTATGCTGAATATGGACCAAGTATGATTTATTTTATTTGCCTCCATGTTCAGAAATGATTAGTTCTTTTGTTGTGTTCATTTGTTTTATGATCAAAGTTATTGCCACAAACTAAACATTTATTGCTAGGAAAAGATTTCTAGAAAAAGATTAGTAAGTACAAGTAATAAAACCCATGTATTTTAATTTAATTTTTTTAAATGTTTAAATCAAAATTAAATGTGTTTTATTTTATAGAGTAACTTAAAAATTTTTAATAAGTTGAAATCTGGGGGGGAGAACACCTTAGCCAAAATAGCTAAAGCTTCAGAAGTTATCATCTTCATAGTGAAAATAACATATGAGACTAAATGAAAAATATAATTTCTTTCAATCTTCAGTAATGTATTATATTTTCATAAAAATCAAATCCCAAAGCTCATTAATATAACTCTCTCTCTTCATTGTTTGAGATCAACACCTTACATATTATAAAGGACATGGGGGAATTATCAAGGAGTCTATTCAAACTCTTTTAGTTCCCAACTTCAAGAGAAAATATAGAAAAAGCAACCTCATGTCAGATTTCTGTGGAATAATCTAATATGAGAAGAGCAGGCAGTCTCTATTATATTCCTGTCTATAGCTTACTACACAAGTGACTTCAGGGAACTTTCCTTTAGGTGAAATCTAGGACTCTCTTGGGCAGCTAGGTAGAACAGTAGATAAGAGTGCTAGGACTTAAGTATGAAAGAGTCATCTTCCTGAGTTCAAATCAGGTTTAAGACATACACTAATTGTGTAACACTGGGCAAGTCACTCAACTTTGTTTGCCTCATTTCCTCATTTATGAAATGAATTGGAGAAAAAAATAAAAATCATTCCGTTATATATGCCACATGTCAAGACATTAGGAAACATCCTGTATTCCAAATCTAAAGCCCAGAAAGCAGGCTATGTCCTGCTTAGAATGACAACAATTCTCTGGGCTCACTCTCTGAATGATCTCAGTCATAGCAAACCCTTGGAATTGGGTCTTATCATTTTCCTATTTTCCAGAGAATCCTGGCCTAACTGCAGCTAACATTCTGAAACAGAAAGTGATCAATCACGAATTCCAACACTGAACAATCCCTGTCCTTTTAACTACTAAGTGAACTGAATAAGGTGTTTCACTTCTATTCCCACTATGCTAATTCTGGTTCTGTACCCCACTAAGTGATCACAAGGCTCAACAACCCTTAAGACTTGAGAAAATCAGAAGGCCTAAGAATGTTTTTGTCTTTAGAAACCATATCCCCGATCCAAGTGAGAAATCCCTTCTCTAGAATCCCAGCATAAAGAAAGGAGGGGGAAAAGGTAACTATTTGTACCTTTATAGCAACTTCTTGTTATATATATCATAGAAGGTTTATAGGAACCTTCTCACCATGAAAAGAAAAAATATTTAAACCACAGATCCCCTGTGACCCTCCCAGGTCAAAAGACTCTCTTTGTTAACCTTTCTCATCCCAGATGAGATTCCCAAATATAGGTGCTGAGGTTGGTGATGGAAGGGGGAGGTGGAGAAGAAAGGAAACGTGCTAGAAAAACATAGGGAAATTGGAATTACAGTCTGCCCCTTCAACTGTGCAGCAGCTAAAATGTGTCTCCCTGCTGGCAATGGCACTAGTGACTGTGCCTCTGAGTATTCTGCAGCCTGTCCTCTAGGCAAGTCTTAGAGAATAATCCGGATGCAGCACATCCTGTCCATCCTATCTCAGCAGCTATAAGTGTCCCCAGCACCAACAATACTAGGTCTCCAATGTCCAGCTATTGAGGCCGGCATCTACTTTGCCCTCCCACCAGAAACTACTACCAATGGAAAGGTCTTGATGCCAGTCACGCCAGCCCCTAGGATTTCTATTCTGCAGCAAGTGCCCTCTGTGCATTGCTCCTTCTCCCCCAAAGTCCAGTGAGTGTCCCCAATGCAGGATCCAGCACTCAGCTGGCCCTGCTCAGTTGCAGTCTGGAAAGGTCCTGGTGTCCTTGGCAGTGTAAAGCATGACAGGATGAGATGAGGGGGACAACTAGCCTTTGCCCTTGGTAAGCCCACCATTCTCTGTTCTGGTTGCAAAAACTTATTAGCTGTGTAATCTTAAGCAAGTTATTTTTCTTTGTCCCAGTTTCCAGATTTAGAAAGAGAAAAATAATAATGGTATCCACTTTCCAGAAGTGGATTATTATTGGGAGTTATTGGGAGGATCAAAATAATATGATTGTAAAGTGCCTACCACAATGACTGATATATGGTAAGCAGTACATTATCATTATCTCTTTAATTGAGTATATTGTTCCATGCTTAGTAACTCTAAAAGTGGTTTTAAAATGTCAAAGGTAATAAGATCAATGATTTTTATATATAACAATTTGGAAGTGCAATTGAAGTTTTGTTTCATGTTTTAAATACATGCTATTGCATCATTTTTGTATTTCTAAATTCTTTTATATTGTGCAACTTGAAAGATCTTTGTAGCAGAAATATAATAGGTAAAGCAACTTTTTAATCTGGATGTTGTTAGACATGAATTGAACTTTTAAAAGGATGAGAGAAAAATAGATATTTGAAAATTGTTAAATTTTTAGTGAGGTAAATTTTGTTATAAAATATAATGATAATGACAACAACAATAGTAATAAACTGATTATAATAGTGAATTTTCACTTGAAAATTCTTGCCTATTATGAAAGTGTATGGAGTTATTTAAAGATGTGGCTTCAACATATTAATGATAAATTAATTATCTAGTATTTGCTATCTATCTGAAGCCACAAAATATGGTTAGTTTTAATTTATAAGTAAAGGATAAATTAAATATTAACTGTTAGGAAATCATCAAGAAAGACATATGAGTCCAAGTTATGATAGGTAGCTTCATTCTGACTCTATTTCACCATTGTACTGTTTCCTTCTGAAGAAAAAAATTCATACCTAGATAATCCCGAGCCTTGCCTTTAATACCTTGTAATTCATGCCTGGTATCACATAGAGGTAAGGGAGTTTTTTCCCCTATGTTATGATATATGACATCGTTATATCTATGCCCCTCTTTTTCTTTTATAGCAAATTTTTATGATAAAAAGGTTTGTAAGTACAATACTAAGTCTATTAAGTAATAGACCCATTCTGAAACATCTCAGTTACTATAATAGGATATAAGCATGAGCATCTTAAAATTTTAATCTATATTTGTGGTCAAATTATAATGTAGGGATGATATTCTCCTGAGGGGGAAAATGATTAAACAAAGTAATAAGACAGTGATGTGATGAGAAAATTTTCTAAATAAATGGCATAGTAAATTTTGAGAAAGTAGACTATTTTCTCTAAGAGATATTTTCAGATTATACATTTGTCTTCCAAAATTTATCTACCATGGAAATTCAGGTTTTGAGCATGTTCTGGTAATACGTTCTCAAAATTGAATTAAGGATTTATGATTAAGGATTAGAAAAATTACATGTAAATTGTGTTGTTAATGGTAAAAAAAAGTGAAAACATTCTTCCAATATTAGAGTATTTGTCTGACAGTTTTAAAAGGAAGAAGAGTTAATTTTACCAAGGGAATTTCATGAATTTTTAAATAATTCTTATATCAGCTGCAGGATTTAGGTAATGATAAAAACAGAAAATGGTGTATAAATTGAAATTCTCTGAAGTTTCAGGATTTAAGAATTGCATTTAAGTGATTGTGCTAAACTATATCAAGTCAGAATTATCTAAGAACTTTCAGATTTGGAACCAGAGAATTCCTTCTTTGAGTTGTCCTGAGCATAAAGCATATTGTCCAAGAAAAGATATATATGGACCAGATAACTCTATGAGACACCTAGAACTCCAAATGTACTGAAATGAGGTTACTTAGAATGAGTTACTAAGCCACCAGGAGACAATGTCAGTTAATATTGGTGATAACTGTGTATTTCTTTGGTCTTTTATTTTCAGATATTTATGTTTAAATTTTCTTGGTTACCATGGTGACATATAAATCTCCCTTATTAGAATCACTTCATTGAGAAATTTATAAGTAGTTTGATCTAAATCTAATCCTGTGTGGCTGGGAAACTAGACCATCTTTATGTGTTGTTTAGAGATTCTTAACAAAGTACTTATGTTATACTGACCAGAAACTCAGATTTAAACATTGCTACAAAGAGTCATATCACAATTGTTAACCCATATGTCTTCTAAGCCTCCCAACAAAGTCTTTTTTACTATTCCCACAGCTGTATCCTAGATCATCTGAAAAAATCCCTTTTCCTGAGTGGATGTCAAAATCCTCCAGAGACCTTAAGATTCATCTAATACAGATCCAGAAGCAGCTGACATCCAAATGAAATAGCTGTTCTAAGATTCCAGAGAAGGGCTGAGTAGACTGTCCTAGTCTACTTTTTTATCTTCCTTTTTTATTTGTCTGCAACTGCCAAGACCCTGATTTGAGTATTTGTTGACATTTTCTCCCCCTAAATTTTTGCTTCCCCCTTTCTTCTGCTTGCATGCAAACAATAGTGAAACCTGGGACACCCTTCCCCAGTGGGTTCCCTCAAAGAATTACTCTCCTGGGCAATGTATTGCCCTGGCCTAAATGACCCATCTTGGTTTATATCTGTCTTTCCTCTATTGAACATAAAGGTAAAGGCTGTTTTATACCTGCTCCCTTTAGCCAAAAGGGGGAAATGTTCAGATACTAGGAGATATCTTGTTTTCTAGAAGCAAGCAAGCTAAGGCCTAAGCTTAGCACAACAACAATCCTTTGTGCTTACCCTCTAGATGATCTCACCTTCTGGCAGAATGTCTTATTTTGGCCAGGATCAGGTGTTCTTTGAGGGATTTATGATTTTTATATTCATCAATAACTACTTAGATTTGTTGGAACTTCCGTATTTCCCAGGAATCTGAGAACCAGAAACAGCTGATATGTGTAGCAGAAAATAATCAATCACTTCTCTTGACACTCTAAATAACTCCCATGCTTGTAATTGCAAAGTAAACTGAGGTGCTATATTCCTATTCCTACCATGCTAACTCTGGTTCTGTGTCCTGCTGAATGATCATGAGCCTCAGTGACCTTAAAACTTGAAACAATCACAAGATTTAACAATTCTAATAATTTGGAGAATGTTCTCACAGAACCTAAGAATGACTGGATTGTCCCCAAACTTCATACACACATGGCCCTGTTCTTAAGATTACTTAAGGACTAAGAATGACTATTAGATCTCACATCTTTGTGTTTTTATCTTAAAAATTCTATCCCAGTCACAAGTCAGCAAGTGCTCCTTCTCTGGAAAATGAACCTCTGCTTGCAAGGGTTTTCTTCACTCTGAAATTAAACAGATTTGCTTGATTCCCAATTCTCCTGTTCTAGCCTGACTTTTGGGCTCTGACCACCCACAGATTAGAGATCAGTCCAGTTTATACTACATTTAAAGTTCTTTTGTCACAAAGAAAACCTTAAAGAAAATCATAGAGTCAGACATTCCTGAAAAAATGACCAAAAATTTTCTTTTGGTTGAGTTGAATTATTTCAGTCCCAATGAGAGAACTCCTTCACTTTTGTATATACTATCCAATATATACTTTCTCTGATTTCTGTTTTTACTATCAACTTGGATAAATGGATTTCTTTGATAATTTCTGTGTGTATTCATTGTGGAACTAGTATTTGATGGGAAGTTAAACACTGATATAAAACTTGGGGTCCTACTTTCCTCATTCATGAATAGAGATCAAAAGTTTATTTGAACCTGAAAATCACATAGCCTAGATTAATAACATTTAAAGGAACAGATAAATATAATTTTAGCTAATTCTCTCTCTCTCTCTCTCTCTCTCTCTCTCTCTCTCTCTCTCTCTCTCTCTCTCTCTCTCTCTCTGACAGAAGAGATGTCCAGCTTTCAGTGCTAACTTCCTGCTTCCTTTCCAGGCCTTGGAGAAGTGTGGTTGGGGAGAAAAGGCTAGAGATGTTTACTGTTCCTTGCTTCAAGTCATGCAATGACATCGCATACTACAGATGGGACACAACATTAATAGTTTTATTTTCAGTATTTTTATTTTGTGACTGTTTAAAAGAAGAACACATTACAGTGGACTTTTTAAGAACCAGAAATTTTTCATGTGTAATCATTCATGTTTTATCACATCTGTTAAATATTTTTAACATATCTGCTAAGATAGCAATCACCATGTGTAAAAGACTATACTAGATCAAATGGGTTAACATATGTAAAACACTCTGAAAACCTTAAAGCACCACATAAATGCTAGTTGATACTATTATTACACTCAAAGGATATTATTTTCTTTTAAGTTTTACTTTTCACTTTCCTAGCCCAGTGGATAGAATGTTGGAATGAGAGTAAGGGAGATGAGTTCAAGTTATTCCTGACACATTAACAATGTGACCCTAAAAAAGCTACTTAACTTTTCACTCTTCACTTGTAAAATGAGAATAATACCTTTAAATCTTCACAAAAATAGTGAAATGATGTAAGATAATGAATGTAAAGTCTTTAAACACTTAAAACTGTTACACAAATCTCAGTTGTTTTTAGCTGGGTGATCTTTTAAAAAATATTTAAGTAGCAACAGTATTTTTGTCTTCAGATTTATAACTGTAATCAATTGGGAAATCAGGTTTATTAAACAAAATTTACTTTACAATATTTAACTGGAAAACATCCACTCCACTAAGTGAGAGATGCTGAACATTTTTTGGCATTCTTGTTTCCCTCAAGGGCATGCTGAAGCATACTTGAGACATTCTGAAGTCTCAAAGAAGCCATATAAAAATAGAAGTATATGAATAATAAAAAAAGGATCCTGGTGTCTTAAATTCCACAGTACAATAGCCCTATGATATCTAGCATAAAATAAAATAGCAGAATAGCACAGTAGATCTCAGTGAGGTTCCCAATTGCAAGCAGTATTATGAGTCTATTCCCGACCAAGGCTGAAAAACTCATAACTTTCTATGATGGATTTGCTGACCTTCACTGTAGTCCCCATCCCTTCCACCCCTATTTTCCATTCCAATAAAATAACACTATGAAAAAAAAAGATAATAAAAAAAAGCATTATAACTCCACAGTGCTATATAAGTGCCAGCTTTCATTATTATTATTAGTTCATGGCTATAGCAGTGCCTCAAAATAATGTTGCCCCATAAATTAATTTTTAAAAATTATTGTGGTGCATTTTTCAGGAATTTAAAATAGAAGTCTTTAAAACACAATTACATACTTTCCTTCCTATATAGACTAGTGTATTACCTTAACTTTTTTCTTGATAATTTAAGATCAATATTATTAAGACCACTTACTATATTTGGCCTACATGTAGGTTATCTCCTCAGGACCTATAAAAATGTATAGAAATAGTTGAGCCAATACCTAAATACCTCATGGTACTGTGCTTTCCAGGTTATTTTGTCTATTTTCCCTAGTTTGTTTGTTCCCTCACTATCTTACTATTCCCTGCTGTTTCTCATTACTATTACTGTAAATCACTTCCTCTGTTGTTTCTCATCTATGGTGAGATAGAAAACCAAATTTTCTGTTAGAAATGATTTTAATATAAAAGTTAACCTCTAAATAGCCTCTAAATGAGAGTCTTAACTATTGACCCTCTTCAAGCACTAAAATTTTGTTAGTTTTACAACTCTTCAATGAGCAATTTCTGATTTTATGTATTTTCCTTACATAGAAGGAAAAGTCTTTCTTTCTCTCTTCCTTTTTTCTTTCTTTTCTTTTCTTTCTTTTTTTGATGGAGGGATATGGGGTGCTACTTGCTAAACAGCAGAGGTCAAAGTGTTTATGGATTCTTCTTCAGATCCATGCATTCTGATGGGGGGGGGGGGTTGCTCCTTGTGGGATGAGTAGAAAAAAGAGGCTAAGTTTCTTTCTATCAATAGGTACCTTCTACTTTCCTCTTTACATATTGTTTTCCCTCAATAGAATATAAGCTCATTGAGGCAAGAACTGTCTTACTTCCTTATATTTTAATCATCAATACTTATCTTAGTACTTCACACATATTAAATGCTTAATAAACACTTTATCTCCTCAGTCTGATCAACCATCTATCTCTCTAACCTTATATTACCTCTGATTATTCAAATATACCCATGCTCACACCTCTTATACTTTGAAGCATTTTAAAATTATTTCTTTTTTTCCCCTTGATTGTCCCTCTACCCTACTCACAGTTCTTCCATATATAGTATATATCATTTTCATGTTTGATTTCATTTTGTTAAGGGCTCAAGGCCATTCCTCTTGTAAGATTTGGTTAACTGAAAGCCTATTTCCAATAAACCTCACCTGATCAAAACCTGACTCATGAAATAATAACTTTAAAAGGAAAGAGTTTATATTCCTCAGATATGAGAAAAGAGGAGTCAAGACTTCTCAATAATTTGGATTGAGGGGTCATACTGATACTAACTCTATAGTCATGTAAATCTTCCCCTCAGTTTATTTGTGAACTTTCTAAATGTTTAGTCAGTAACTTGTTTTGTTTAACCAGAGAGTTAGTTTAACTAGGTTTATTTCCTTAAGGAATTTATGAGCTCATGATTGTTCTTAAATTTGTTCAAATTTTATGACTTTGAAGGAAGAATAAGTTATGAATCTGCCTCCTGTTTTTTTTTTTTACTTTTATGACCTTAAGAGAACATATGACATTGAAATAGATAAAGGAATTAGTTCTTTGCAACTCTAATTTTGTCAATAAGAAGCCTTGCTAGAATCCTAATTGGGATTCTATTTTTTTTTTTTTGGTCTGAGACCCATATCTATCCTTAGATATAATAAAACTTAAATTTTTACATCTATAATGTCTGAATTGTAGTAGACATAGTTCGGCAGCATTACTACCAAATGAACTTTAAAAGGAGCTATTTCCCCCATAACAGTGGTTAGGAAATAAATATTGTGATTATCTGATAATAACATTTCTAAGTAAGGTATGAGTAGCTGATGGACAATTCTCCCAGAGATGTCTGAATTTTGATGAAGGCATTTCGATCCAAATAAATCTAGCTGAGAAAAAAATGAGGGATGGGAAGAAGGAAAGAGAATATATTTTGGAACAAGATTATTTCCTAGGCAGCAATCTTTGCACATTCACTCCTATTTTACAAAATCTTCTAAGCTAGAGTGGAGAAAGAGGTGAACAATTTGGGGTGCCAATTTTGAAAGGGTGTTACTCTTTGCCAAATAAACTTTGGTATGCTCTGACATATTTTAGACACTGAATCCTATGATTTTTTAAATTATTTTTTATAGCTGATTCTTCCAGATGTCTTTACTTAACCATAAATAACTTCATATGTAACAGGTTGTGGGTTTTTTTTTTAAGGACATTAGAGTGGTTCTGTGATTTACTACCTATAAGACCTATTTACTATTAACCAAACCAAATAAACTCTTTGATCTACAGAGAATATAAATGTAAACATCTGTATTTTTTAGTGGAGGAGGAAGAAAACTCTCATGTGAGTCTCACAATGACCCTGTGACATAGATGCTATTATTTTCTTCATTTTAATGATAAAAAGATCAAGTCAGAAATTAAGTGACTTGCCCAGAGAGTAACTGTCTAAAAGTCAAATTTGAACTCATGTTTTTCTGACTCCACTTCTGTCTACTACCTTAAAACAGCCTCCAAATTAGATTGATTCAACCCAATTTTTATCAATTCATGGATTTTTCAAGTAGATTCATTCAATTCAATTTGATCCAATTTTATGAGCATTTTTAACTTAAAAGACATTTTTATTTGAATTTTCTTTTTTCTTTTATGTTAATGTATTTATCTTTTAGGGTTTATGTGTACTTTCATTTTTTTTTTTTCATATTCCCATACCAGCTGTTTTTGGAAAGAAAAATCAGAACAAAAAGGAAAAAGTATGAGAAAGAAAAAGAAAGCAGGAAAAAAAGGTGAAAATGCTGTGTGTTGGTCCACAGTCAGTCTCTGTAGGTCTCTCCTGGTGCAGATGGCATTTTCCATCCACAGTTTGTTGGGATTGCCTTGGATCACTGAATTGATGAGAGGGATTGTCTATCGTAGTTGATCATCACATAATCTTGTTCTGTGTACAATATATTCCTGGATCTGTTTGTTCCACTCATGTAAATCTTTCCAGGCTTTTCTAAAATCAGCCTGTTCATCATTCTTTATAGAACAGTCAAATTCCATTATTTTCATATACCATAGCTTATTCAATCAGTTTTCAATCCATGGGCATCTACTCATTTTCCGATTCTTTGCCACAGCAAAAAGAGTTGTTCCAAACATTTTGCATAAGTGGGTCCTCTTTTCCTCCTTTATGATTTCTTCGGGATATATACCCACTAGTGGTACTGCAAGATCAAAGGATATACATAATTTGACAGCCCTTTGGGTACAGTCCCAAATTGTTCTCCAGAAATGTTGAATCATTTCACTATTTTACCAACAATGCATTAATGTCCCAATTTTCCCACATTTCCTGCAACATTTAGCATTATCTTTTCCTATCATTTAAGCAATCTGAAAAATGTGAAATGGTACCTAGAATTGTTTTAATTTGCATTTCTCTAATCAGTAGTTTTTATAACATTTTTTCTTATGATTGTAGATGGTTTCAATTTCTTTTTTTATGTTTTTTTTGTTTTTTTTTAATTTAATTTTTATTTAATAATTACTTTATATTGACACTCGTTTCTGTTCTGATTTTTTTTCCCTCCCTCCCTCCACCCCCTCCCCTAGATGGCAAGCAGTCCTTTATATGTTGGATATGTTGCAGTATATCCTAGATACAATATATGTTTGCAGAACCGAACAGTTCTCTTGTTGCATAGGGAGAATTGGATTCAGAAGGTATAAATAACCCGGGAAGAAAAACAAAAATGCAGATAGTTCACATTCGTTTCCCAGTGTTCTTTCTTTGGGTGTAGCTGCTTTTGGCCGTCATTTATCAATTGAAACTCAGGTCTCTTTGTCAAAGAAATCCAGAGGACTGGCGAGACTTACATGAACTGATGCTAAGTGAAATGAGCAGAACCAGGAGATCATTATACACTTCGACAACGATATTGTATGAGGACATATTTTGATGGAAGTGGATTTCTTTGACAAAGAGACCTGAGTTTCAATTGATAAATTTCTTTTTTTCTAACATTTCCACATTTATCATTCTGCAAAAGAAAAATCAGATCAAAAGAGGAAAAATAAGAAAGAAAAAAAAAATAAAATAAGCAAGTAAACAACAAAAAAGGTAAAAAAAATCCTATGTTGTGATCCACATTCAATCTCCACAGTCCCCTCTCTGGTTGCAGATAGTTCTCTCCATCACAAGTCTATTGAATTGCCCTGAATTATCTCATTCTTGAAAAAACCAAGTCCATCGCAGTTGATCATCCCATAACATCCCATAATCTTGTTGTCAAGCATTTGTTTAAGGGACTGTTATATGCAAGTCATTAGACATTCAGGATATAAAGACAAAAAAATAAATAAATAAATAGCAACTGCCTTCAACAAGGTTACATTCTATTGGGAGATATAATACATAGATAAGTACATAAATATAATATATAAAAATGTAAAATAATTGAAAAATGCAATAACATCTAGTATGGAGGTAGTGTTCAATAAAGAGGAAGGAATCAATAAAAACATTATATATGATTTAGATGATACCTAAGCTGCCCCCAGTTCAAAATTCTCTGTAGCCATATGCTATCCCTAATTATATGTGTGACCTTGGGCATGTCACTTAATTTTTAAGCTCAGCTTGTTCAACTATAAAATGAGTATGAGTATCCCAGATGAAGCCTAAAATTACTTTCTGCTTTAATATTCTAAAAATCAATAAACCTCTCTAGATGCCATAAGTATGTTCATGGGGGAAAAACCTATGTAAATTTAATCTTATTTTAAATGCATTAAGGAGTTTGATTTGTGAGGGAATTCATTCAAATACAGACACTCAGGGGTACATAAAAATTTTGCATTTTTCATGGTATATTGATCTTTACCTTTTTGCTGCTATCAGTGACATCCTTGCTTTAATAGTGTTTGACCAGATGGAAGACACCTTCTTCATCAATTATTTCTTCCATGCTTTGTGAGTGAATAGGTACTTCTGGGTAATATTTTATGATATGACACCCATGATACAGCTTCCCAAGCATGAGAGGTGCACAATGAAATTGAACCACTCCAGTGCCAGAACCCTGAGCAAGATGACAGATACTGATTATGCCCCAAGATGTAATGCAGGCACCTAATGGTGCGTAGTAATGTACAATGAATCATTAGAATATTATTTTTAAATTTCCATTTGCCTGGGGAATTGCTAACAGGGCATTTCACCTTCAAGCTGCCACCTCAAATTCTGCCTGGGGCAGCTGTCACCAAAGGCCATTTAGTATCTGATGGCTCTTAAACTGCTTTGGGGAAATGAGTTCTTATTCTATAGCTCAGTTCTAAGAAGCAGGTGTCCATTCTATAATGTTTCATTTAAAAAATATATCTTTGTCAATAGTCTGTCAACACACCAAGGACCAGAGAAGTCACTACTGGAGGTAAGGGCTGAAGGAGAAAGAAAAAAATTCATTATCCCAGTCACCCAAAAGAAAAGTTAAAGCTCTCTTAATCTTATTCTTTACCCCTATCACACTTCTACCCAGAAACACTACTAGTAAGTTTTGCAATCCCAGCAAGAATTCTAAATTGTACACACACTTCTCCTGAATCCTAATGACAGGGAATGCTTAGGTGTTTATTTTTATACCTCTCCCCCCATGTTCAGAGACAAGTGACTCATTTTTGTTGTCCCTTTTCTTTTTTGATTCTACTTATCAGTATTCCATATGATACTGACAGACCTGGGAAACTCATGAAATAGGGGAAATATCCTTAAAGCCTAACGAGTAATCTATATCCCCCTCCAAATATCCTCTACCCTGGACCAGTAGTATCAAAGTTAATTAGAAATGGAAGGTACTTAATCATTCATTGCAATCATGCAGCTGCATAATGATATATTAATATCATTTTGTTCTATTGTATTTTTATTTATCTTTTATTTATCTTGTTAAATATGTTGAGTATCTGATATCATTATCAGACAAATTCTAGACAAATTCTGATGTCACCAACACAACTATTACAATCTTCACCTTTTAAAAACATGTCTATGTTCTTCTCTTAGAATTCTTCTCTCTATTAGGGATGCTCTAATAAAAACAATTATCATCCCTCTAATTTTGGACAGAGAAGACTAGAACCTTTGGTATAAAGGCTGCAGAGCCCTTTCAGGACTGTTTTCCATCTTTGGTTTCTATCTGATCCACCTACTTCTCACTTGTGGCTCCCCAAAACTATAACATGCACAGCAGCCATACCCCACTAAACCATTTTGTTAGACAGATTCAACTAAGTTGAGGATAACTAAAAGGTTTCAAACCTTTAGGTGGACTTCGGGGATATCTATCCCCAGCATGCAAAGTATTCCCTTGGTGGAATAGCCAGAATTTGTTCCAACAACCATTAAGGAAATTGAAGTAGGTTGTATGGAGCACTTAGAGCTTGGTTAGATACCAAGGATTCCAACATCATCCATTGCATCTTGAGTCATCACTAGTCATCTTGACCCTGTCATGGCATACCATCATAACTTTGGAAAAGATAAGGAAATAGGCAACTTCATGGACTCTGCCTCACTCAAATTAAATTTATGCACAAATCAAAAGGCATCACCCATGCTACTTTACTATCTTTACTTATCCAAACTGCCAAGCATTCAAACTTTATTTCAGAGAGTGCAATTCTCATGGGCTGGCCATATTATTGAAATGCCAAATATATGCTTGCCTGAAAGACTATTTTAAGGAGAACTCACATAAAGCAAGTGCTCATATGGTGGCCAGAAAAAAGAGACAAGGACACTTTCAAGGACTTAAGAATTTTGGAATTCATTATATGATGTGGGAAACATTAGAACAGGACTTCCCAGCATAGCATGCCCTCATCAGAGAAGGCACTGTGCTCCTTGAGCAAAGCAGAATTGAAAATGTTCAAAAAATATGAGATACACATAGAGAACCTACCCCAATTTTCATATGAAGTATTATTGCCACCTGTGATTGAGCATTCTAAGCTCATGTTGGTATGATCAGCTACAGTCAGAAATACTATAACTTGAATCTAACAATATCTTTTTGAGTTTTCCTCAAAAACAAAAAACAACAACAATAAAGATAAGAATGGGAAACTTCATAGTTTTGCAAAATCCAAGATATTTTAAGATAATAGTGGCCTTTTGTCCTCCTGTAGTCATACTACTGAGGCAGTTGTTTCATATAGCCCTAATATCATCATTTTTCACCAGGTAACAGATCTATAGAATATTAAAAGAAAAACCCTAGAACCATAATCTGTTTTATATACATATCCCTTTGTGGACATCCAGACAACTCAAGGTCAGCAAGAGACCTCAAACAATAAAAATTATCATGATGTTCACCATTTCTTTCTTAAGACAAGTTGATGAGTAGTAAGCATTGCTGGAACCTTACTCTTAGCAATACTGGCTCAAAGAGGGAATAATTTACACAATCAGTTAAATTTTTAAAAAAAATCTTTGTTACCAAACAGCAAAGTAGGAGGGGGAAAGATTAAGTAAAATTGGTGAAGGGAGCGAGGGAACTGACAAAAGAGACAAAAACAAAACACTTTTAATGAGGGAAGGGGTGAAAAGAGAGAGAGCACAAATAAGAGGAAGAATAGGATGGAATAAAATACAGTTAGTAAACATAACAATGAGCATAAATAGGATAAAAAATCATGTTAAAAAAGAAATGGATAAGAGACAGTTAAATGATCCAGTGGATAGAGCACCAGCTCTGGATCAGGAGGAATTGAGTTCAAATCTGGTCTTAGACACTAAACATTTATTACTAGCTGCATGACCTTAGGCAAGTCATTTAACTCTAATTGCCTCTCCAAAAATAAAAAGAATGAAAGAAAGAAATGGATAGCAGAGTGAATCTTAAACCAGAATCCTACAATATATTGTTTACAAAAAAGCATATTTGAAACAATGAGACACACACTGAGTAATGTTAAAATGCTGAAGTTGGATTTATTGTGCTTTAGCTGAAGGGAAGAAAAAAGCAGCTGTTATTTTTTTTATCTGATCCATTTATTCTTTTAAAATTTAACTAATGTAGAAATATGTTTTACATGATACTATAATTTTAACCTACTTCTAATTATCTACCATTTTCAGAAAAAGGAAGGGAAAGGGCAGGGGGAAAAAACTTTGGAACTCAAAAATGAATATAAAATTATAAAAAAAAACAATGTTGTACATGCAGAAATGCTCTAAATCACTATTGATTAAAGAAATGTAAATTTAAACAATTCTGAGATACCAGCTCACACCTCTCAAATTGACTAAGATGACAGAAAAAGATAATGATAAATGTTGGAGGGGATGGGGGAAAAGTGGAACACTAATGCATTTTTGGTGGAGTTGTGAAATGATCCAACCATTCTAGAAAACAATCTGGAACTATACACAAAGGGCTATAAAAATGTGCATACTTTTGACCCAGCAATGCAGCTACTGGGTCTTATATCCCAAGGAAATAATAAAGGAGGGAAAAGGATTCACATGTACAAAAATGTTTGTAGCAGTTCTTTTTGTGGTAAGAAATAATTGGAAAATGATTAGATACTCATCAATTGGGGAATGGTTGAATAAGATAGGTGTATGAAGATAAAGTTAATGGAATATGATTGTTCTATTAAAAATGATAAACAAGCTGATTTTAGAAAAAACAAACAGAACCAGAAATACATTGTATATAATAGTATCAAGAATGTGTGATGATCAGCTACAAAAGACTTGGTTCTTTTCAATGGTTTAATGATTCAGAGCAATCTCAATAAACTTTGGATAGAAAATGCTCTCTGCATCCAGAAAAAAGATGTAAGGAGACTGAGTCCTAAATCAGCATATGCTATGTTTATTTCTTTTTTATGTATTTTTTCCCTTTCACATGGTTTTTCCCTTTTGTTCAGATTTTTCTCTCCTAATATGACTTGTAATGGGTATTAAAATAAATACATTAAAAAAATAATTCTCTATTTGAACTATGCCCAAAGGATTAGAAAAGTGTGCATACCCTTTGATTCTGCAGTGTTTCTACTGAGTCTATATCCAAAGAGATCACTAAAAGGGGAAAGGACCCACATGTGCAAAAATGTTTATAGCAGCCCTTTTTGTAGTGCCATGGAACTGGAAATTTAGTTGATGTCCATAAGAACATAGAACATCATTATTGTTCTACAAGAAATGATAAGCAGTCTGTTTTCAGAAAAGTCTGGAAAAACATATCAACTGATGCTCAGTGAATTGAGTAGAATTAAGAGAACATTGTACATAGTAATAACAAGATTATAAGATGATCAACTATGATGGATTTGGCTCTTTTTAACAATGAGATGATCAAAGCCAATTCCAGTGAAATTGTGATAGAAAAAATTATCTGCATCCAGAGAGAAAAGTATGAAGAGTGAATGTGCAAAGTATTTTCACCTCTTTTTGATTGTTGTTTGTCTGCTTGTTTGTTTGTTTTGCTAATTTTTTTTCTTTTGGTCTGATTTTTCTTGTGTGGCATGATGAATGTAGAAATATGTTTGGAAGAATTGCACACGTTTAACCTATATTGGATTGCTTATTGTCTAAAGGAGGAGAGAGGGAGGGAGACAGGAAAAATTGAACACAAGGTTTTGCAAAGATGTATGTTGCAAACTATCTTTGCATGTATTTAGAAAAATAAAAAGCTATTATTAAAAAAAGAAATAAAAATCCAAGTAGAACATATTTAAAAAAGAATGCTGTGTCTCAGAGTTCCTTTAAGCTGCTCTACTGCTTATTTTGTCTTAATCTTTTAGTTTCTAAAGGCTTAGACTTCCTGAATGGACTTTTCAATCAAGATAAACATAAAAACTATTTTACATTTCATAATGTTTTATTTGGTGACAGAAATGACAATATGGAATTCAAAAATAAAAAGAAATATCAGAAATTCACCTGGCAAACAAAAGTGGCAGCACTCTTCTGGAAGTGTCTGAAGAGGTGGAAACACAGTAAGCTGAAGATAGTGGCACCTTCAAACATCTGATGAGAGAAGTGCTGGATATGAATTACACAAAGGTCCAATCTTCATAGACCAGCAAATAGTCTTTCTTCATGTGGACTCCTCAAAGGTAAAATAGTCTTTCCAGACCAAGAATTTAGAAATTATTCTTGACTCCACATGTGTTCTATACCTATAACTGATTTCCTTTGCACTTAATGTGGGATCCCAGTCTTCTCAGTGACCATATGCATAAAATGCATAAAAACCAGGAATCCCTGGATTGAGGGGACTATTTACTAAATACTGGTCTTACCTCCATTTTTTGTAAAAAGCTACTAGATGTTAAATGCTTGATTGACACTGGTAAGCACACCAGATATGGGCTAGTAAATGTACTAGAAACCCTTCCACTTAGAATTACCTTTGGAACAGTGAAAGGAAAAATGATCAGTTTATCTCTGGAGACTCAAAATATCCCTGTGAATTGAAATTAGGAGACTGGGGGCTTTAAATGCCAAATACAAATGCTCCCATTTTAATCTAAAAATAACGAAAAGTCTCTGAAGCTTCAGTAACAACATGATCATATCTTTTTGAGGAGTATTTGGCATTCTTTCTGTTATCTGTTTTGGCTACACATTTAGGATATAGATCCTCCTGGTTCTTTTATCTGGTTTCAAATTCAGTGGTACAATCTGATCTTTGGTACCTATGTATATATTTATCCTGATTTCTATTAACTTGTAAGAGTGGGGAACATATCCAATTCTGTTGTAATTACCACAAATAGTGAAATTTAAATAAAATGAACATTAGAGTCAGCTTTAAAAATGATCCAGTGGAATATAAGTTAGAAGGGAACCCAGTCCCAACTATTTTTCCTCCAGTCATTTTTATACCTTCTTCTGTCCTCCCAAAATATTATTCAATCTAGTAATATTGGCATACTTGACATTTCTTGAACAAGATAATTCATCTCCACACTCTAGAAATTTTCAATAGATTTCCCCCATTCCTGGAATTCTCTCTTTATTTTTTTCTATCTTCCAGCATCCCTGACTTTCTTCAAGTCCCACCTGAAACCCCACTTTCTACAAAAAGTCCTCAATGCTAATCCCTTTCTTCTATCGATTACCTCCAATTTATATGAACTATATCTTGTTTGTACATTGTTATGCTCATGTTGTCTTCTTCATTAGACTGGAAGCTTCTTGAGGACAGATATTATCTTTTGTCTTTCTTTGCATCCCTAGCAGTTATCATGGTGCCCAATACATATAAACATTTAATAAATGAATATTGACAGACTCAGTTTTGCATTGATGATGATGGTATACAGTGGGTAGGGTAGCTGAATCAAAGGGATATATAGTTAGATAGATAAATAGATACAAAATAGATATTTAGATGCAGATATAGATATATATTATATATATATCCATATGTCTATAAATACATACATACATATATAGATATAGCTATAGATAGGTCTGCCTTTATTTTAGCAGACCTTAATACCTGCTAGAAAATTTGCCTCTCTCTCCCTGGCTACCTATAAATAATCATATTTGTTCTTCTCTCCCCCCAGCTTAGATCTTAGTATACACACATTGTATATGAATTATTACTCTTGCTTTTACTGTTATTGTTACTATTATTTGGACTATTGTCAGCACCAGGATCAAGGGGACTGGCAGTGGCAGTAGATTATAAAAATAATATAGGAAAACAGAAGATAAGATGCAGGGAACCAGTCTAAGGTGAAGAAACAGCAGAAGGTTAGCCACCAGACAGATAATGTGCAACATTCATTGAAATGGTGAGTAGAAAACCAAATAGATCGTGCCCAATGTAGGTGACTTATAGTCACCAGGCAATTTCTTTATCATCTATCATCACCTAGAAGCAGATGGTTAGAAGGGGAGCCTCTGGGTTAGAACTATTGAGTTAAAGACCCACCTCTGACATTACATTGTTTGATTAATGCTAGGCCAGCCACCTATGCTTTTAATGACACCAGCAGATTTCTAAGACTATAAATTGCAAAGCAGTTGATGAACTGATCTGCATTGATCTAGAGAGTTTCCTCACTGGAAACTGATAGGAATCACAAATCTGGCCAAAAATGGACACACATATTATCTCGTTTGCTTTTTGCAATCTATGAATTGGTACTTTAAATATTTTTACATCATCTCCTTTTGATGAAGAAGAAAACTGAAGGTCAGAAAGGGAAAACGGACTCATTGAAGAATAATATGTCAAATAAATGGCTAAGTTATATGTAGAAACCAAATCTCTTGATTTCAATACTATATGTTTCCCAGCAAACTATCTTTCTATATCATATACAGGTCAGAGCAACTCACTGTGGATCCCATTCATTCATTTATTTATTGTAGTCATAATGTTTTTTTCCCCTTTCTATTTAAAGAGTTGAGATTTTTTTTCTATATCACGGAATTTCTAAAATTTTTCTGCAGTCTATTGAACTGTTTCCTCATAAAGATATAAATGTCATTTTCAGAGTAATCATTTGTTGATTATTTCTTAATACTACTGTAGGACTGAAGAAGAAATGAAACAATAGGCAGAGAGCATAAAAACCTTAAGGCATCTGCATGAACAGTGATTTGTTCTCCCTGGAAGGTAATGGAATAATTTAATCAAGTGGGTAGTGAGGATACAAAAAAACTAGTTGGGATAGATTAAAGCTATAGACTTCTCAGAGGCACTTATTAGAGAATTTACAAGCTAATATACCTCAGAATGAACTGACCAGTCAGTACTAGCTAAAATACCAGCATTGTATAAATTAAGAATTGCAGTATTTTCAATGTGATAATTCTTTTTAGAGTCATCATACTCCCAAAGGCAGAAAATAAACAATACGGCTACTAAGAGTTTCATAATACATTGACTGTCTTCTCTAAATTAGAACTAGAAGACTTCCAAAGGCCAATGGAATAATTATTTTAATTCCAGCTTTGGAGCAGCTAAGACATTGATTTTAATCCTTCTTCAGAAGCTGAATCTGGAGTCAGGAACAACTGAATTCAGCTTTGGTCCCAGATACTAACTATATAATATCAGGCAAGTTACTTCACCTCTGTTGGTTTCTTCATCTCTAAAATGGAAGTAATAATGGCACCTTACCCTTATGAGAGGGTAAAATAAAAATATATTATTAAATTACTTTACAAAGCTAAAAAATCTAATCGTTCATGCTTTTATTATCATTATCATTAATCATATGACTTCAGGACTTTAAGCTTTATGTCCTTTAATTTTTAAAAGACTTATCTACTATGTTACAGAGGAGTTGTGATTTTCAATATAATTTCAGTCCTCAGTGATTTTCTCTATCCACAGATTTTGATAGCTCTCATTGCTGAACTTTTTAGTTAAACACTGCAATAGCAAAAGTATTTATTAAATTTCTATTAATGCTAGGTATAAAGGTGAAATATGACAAAATATTCACTTTTAAAGAATATAAGGTCTAATATGAGAACACTGAATGGTGTGCTATCTTCTCTTCTCACATCATTCTGTGTACTGGGGCTATATATTGATGTTACATATTAGAACCATGAGCAAGCTTTCTATATAAAAAGTCAACACCTTATAGAGAGTCTAATATGGTGCAAGGTGCCAAAGACTAATCAAAATGCTGAATTAATGCCTAATTAAAGTCTTCTCAAGGGCCACCTCTTATGTATGGCCTTTCCTCATCCTTTCCTCAGAAATCTGATTTAGTATTTATTTCGTATATAGTTAAATGTATATGTATTGTTTCCTTTGATAAAATGGACATTTCCTAAAGGTAAAGATTGTCTTTTTTTATTTTTGATAAACCTTCTACAATGCTTAGTACACAGTTTATGCTTAATAAAAATGTATTGATTATTGATTGATTGGTGACAGATAACCAAATCCAACTAAAACATAGTAAAGATTCAGCTGAAGATATATCACTTCAAATCTACTAGTCCTAAATAATTTTTCTATAGAAATAAGCATAGTTTGCATTTTTACTTTTCTTCATCATAAATTTTGAGGTCATCTTCACTTAACAAGTCATAGAAAAGGCAATCTTGCCTTGTCACAAATTTAAAAGCTCTGCCACTAATTTATTTAGCTATATGAAATTACATATGTCACTTTTCTGAGACTTAGTTTCCCTATCTAAATAACTTGTAAAATATTTAGAGAATCTAGAAGCTGGGAAGTGAAAAGAAAAAGCCAAAAATCAACAGCAAGATAAAACAAAGCTGATAAGAGATAGCTAGATTTTATTTTACAATTCTCATATGCTTCTACCTACTAAATAAATTAAGCTTGCACCTTCCTCCCCTCCAACTTGTGAGAACAGAAGTAAAATAAATAGAGATCAATAGTAAGTTTTTTGAAAAAGGATGTGTGTTATTGAAAGAAAGCACCATGGAGTATGAATGTAGAATGAACCATACTATTTTCACTTTTTGGGGTTGTTTTTATTTTTTCTTTCTTATGATTTTTCCCTTTTGTTCTAAATTTTTTTTCACAATCTTCTTTCTTTTGACTTATGTAGAAATATGAATACTATGATTATACACGTATAATATATAACAGATTTCTTGCTGTTTTAAGAAGGATAGAAAAGAGGGAAGAAGGGAGAAAAATTTGAAATTCAAAATATTGCAATAGTTAATGCTGAAAACTATCTTTACATGTAATTGAAAAAAATAAAATACTACTAAATGGGGAAAGAGTTGTGTGTGTGTTGTAATCTCTTTGTGGATTTTCTTGACAAAGATACTGGAGTGGTTTGCTATTTTCTTCTATTCTTTTTACAGTCGAGGAAACTGAGGCAAACAAGGTGAAGTGATTTGCCTAACATAGCTAGTAAGTATCTGGAGCTGGATTTCAACTCTGCTCTTCCTGACTCCAAGCCCAGTACACTTTCCACTGCACCACATAACTACTCCTTTTTAAAAAGGTAGTTCAATCTCAAATCTTACAGAATTTCCTTTTTTGCTCCTGTCTTTTCTGGTTGTTTCTACCAAAAAAAAATTCAGCTTCAGTTTCCACCTCATCCCCACCATTCACCTCTCACCCCCTTCCCAATAGGTATAGGGAAGAAGCATGCTTTTAGAAGAAAATAAACTATCTCTAGAAATATAAAATCTGGGTTCAAATTTTATCTCAAACATTACTTAGGTGATTTCAGATTAGTCTTTTAAATTTCCTCATCTCTTTTAAAAAGACAGGTTGGACTATATGAAATTTGAGGTCCTTTCCATTTCTAGGTCTGTGATCCTATAATCCTGACAGATGCAACAGAAGAAGCTTACCTGACCAGAAAGGAGATGACCAGAAGTTATTAGCAAAGTTAAAGAAGTTAGATACATTTCATTAGTAAATGAAATTTATCTGGGGGGCTTATTTCATGTTTCTTTCTAACTGACAAGCACATTGAGGGATAACATCACTAACCAATTATGATTCCTTTCATAACACTGTATATTCAAGCTCAATTGGTCTACTATTTGTTCCTAAACTTAGAATTCTATCTCTCTACTCAGTAACAATCATATTAGTTCTCTCTCATATCTATCAAAGTCTTCTTCATTTCTACTTTCAGAATCTTTCACTTATTTTAGGATTCATATGAGATGTTAACTTGTTCTGCTAAGCCTTTATTGATTTGCCCAGTCATTGATCTTCTCTTTACTGAAATTAATTTTCAGGGTTTTTTGTTTTTTTTTTTTAATTCTGAATGTAAAAATCAAATGAGATGGGCATTTCTAAATATAAAGTAGAAATGAAGAAAAATTTATACTTGAATTTGTGAATCTATTTCCTTTTCCATCCTTTCATTCTTTTCTATGCATTTTAAAAGTGCTTCAATGACATTCATTTTTTCTTTTTCTTTTTTGGGCTAATCTGGTAATATACTCCTTTCCCCTCTATTACCTTCCTTATGAAAAAAGGGAAAATGCCCTTATAACAAATATACAGAGTTAGAAAATTATTATATTGACAAATTCCAAAAACAAGTCACTTCTTGATCCTTAAGACTGTCACTTTTCTGTCAGTAAAAGAATAGAATTCTTCATTGCTGGTCCTCTAGAATTCTGTTTGGCTATTGCATTCATCAGAGTTCTCAAGTTTTTCAAAGTTGTTTTCCTTTATAAGGTTGCTACAGTATTCATTGTTTTTCTGAGTTTAAGTCATTACAACTACATAGGTTTTTACAAGTCTCTCAGATTCCTCTAAAGGTGTCTCTTGTGCCATTTCTTACAGTACAATACTATTTCATTATATTCATATACTCTGTTTAACCATTCCTGAGTTGATGGGCATTTCTTTAATTTATAATTCTTTGCTCTAAGAGAAAGATGCTCTAAATTGTTTTTGTACATATGATCCTTTTCCTTTTTATTTGATCTGTTTGGGGTACAAATCTGATAGTATTTACTAGACCAAAGGAAAGGCTTAGTGATTTTTGAGGCACAATTCCAAGTTGTTTTTTTAGAATGGCTAGATCTATTGACAGCTCCAATAACTTCTGTCTGTATTCAAATTGCCTTTTATTATTAATGTTATTATATAAAGACACATGTAACCTCTATTTTTAAAAGCATATGCACAAACAAAAATGAAACTTTTTTATTTCTGAAAGTTGTATTTTTTGTTTTGTTTTTCCTCTGGGTAAAATATTATTATACTCATCTCTATGTGTTATTCATCTGGTATCAGCAAGTGGGCAGGTGATTCACAGGTTCAATCTTTCTCATAATCTCTGTTTATTTAGCTTTTCTTTTTCAGGGGTTGTTAACATTTCAAAAGAGTGGTTAAAACCAACAATTAGTCCTCTAGACAAAGGAATAAAATATAAATATAATCAATCCCTCAAGCAGTAAAAAGAATATTCTCATCTAGTAGCAGTTTCTAAAGACAGCAGCCATTGAACACACAAGACAGTAGTTAACTTTATTATAAAGTTTTTAGGTTGAGAATATAAGTGTCAACTCAAGTATAATCTACCATTGCTAAACTATCACTATTACACATTACTAGGCCATATAGTTGCATAGAGAGAGTCATAAAGATGGCATTATCTTTTAGTTCTTCCTAATTCTTGACAAGAACATTTATATTCATTCATTTGTTTATTCAGTTTCTTTATAGAGCTTTTAGAATTTGTTGCATGAATTCAGGGTATGTAGAGAAAGGAGAAGTAATCAACTTGTTATTTTTCACAAAGTAGAATAAACAATAATGCCAGTCAGCTCTTATTTAGGAAAATCTTTTTTTTCTTACTTATGAATATCAAAGCTGTGAACTTTCCATTAATCCTTTTTATGTACATGGCCTAATTACAGTTGAAAATAGAATTTCTGAAAATCAATACTTCTATCACATATTAGAAATGTTTTTTCTTGAGATCTTACATTCCCTCTACAGAAAGCTTACAGGTTATAGGGAAATGAGCAAAAATTTCCAAGGCAAATTTTGCTTTTTGTGAAGCAGTTAACCAATCTGTATTAATGGGAGTAAGCCTAAGCTTTCATTTCCAATTTCCTTTCTGACTTTTTATAATAATAGATTTTTATTTTCAAAATATATTCATGGATAATTTTCAATATTCAGCCTTGCAAAATCTTGTGTTCCAATTTTTTTTCCCTTTCTCCCCCTATTCCCTCCCCTAGATAGTAAGTAATCCATTATATGTTAAACATATAAAATTTTTCTATACATATTTCCTCATTTGTCATGCTGCAAAGGAAAAAGATCAAAGAGGAAAAAGAAACGAGGGGAAAAAAACAAAAAGCAAGCAAACAATAACAAAAAAATGAAAAAAAAAAAAAAACTATGTTGTGATCCACATTCAGTTCCAACAATCTTCTTTCTGAATGCAGATGGCTCTCTCCATTACAAGTCTATTGGAACTAGCCTGAATCAGCTCATTGTTGAAAAGAGCCACACCCATAAAAATTTATCATCTCATAATCTTGTTGCTGTGTACAATGTTCTTTTAATTCTATTCACTTCACATAGCAACACTTTATATAAATCTATCCAGGCCTTTCTGAAGTCATCGTCCTCATTGTTTCTGATTTTTTTTTCTAAAAAAGAAGCATTTTAACTAAGAGCAGGAGAGATTTAGGTGAGAAAGAAGAAAGACAATTGAAGCTAAAAGAATCTGTAAAAAGAGAGAAAGAACAGGCTTCCTTCCTTGAATTTATAAGACAAATGTTGACAAATTTCCTTTTGGGAAGTTTTAATGTGATTTGGACAATAGACTTCTCAAAGTTTCTTCCTAGTTTTTTTTTTCTTTTATAATTACTAAAATGAATATATTCCTTTATAAGTCAAATATGGACAGATAGAATTAATCTCAGCTTTAATAGTTTTATGAGATAGAGTTTTATTTTATGTAGCATTTTTGCAAAGGATTCTGCAAAATTTCAGATCCACATTTATGAAAAGGGAGAAAAAGAATGATCACAAACTCTTTATTGCAATGCCCTTAGGGAGGTCCAGTACAGGTAGAGATAGGGGATGAAAGTCATTTAGAGATTGACTACACACTACACTGGGATTTTATACAACAGAAATATTGGTAGAAAGTGAAGCTTGGATTCAAATCGATGAAATACTTTTGATACTCTGCAAAAAAAAAAAATCCCTTTGGAAAGGGAAACATCAGGGGTCCTGTCTTTCTGTTTGGTAAGCAAATATGATCGCTGAAAACTTGTCATAGTTTCTTTTTAATATTCTATTCAAAATCTCACCTTTTCTCATTCTCCCCTCCCCCAAAGCCTTCCCTCTAATATTTTTGACTCTATTTGTCTATCTATCTATTATTGCATAACTCTTTATATCTTTTCTCCCTCATTTGAATGTAAACTCCTTAAGAGCCATTTTTTTTTTACCTTTCTTCACTTTCACAGCACTAACACAATGTCTGCCAAATAGGAGGTGCTAAATAAATATTTGTGAATGATAATCGGCCTCTATATAACATATCTTCAATAAATGTTTGTTGATGATACATTATAGTTGTAGTAATGGCAGAACATCTAATTTTCAGAATAGCAACTTCTGCCTTACAACAGGGTTTCACTATATTTCCTTGCTAAATCATAGAAAACAATAAGTTAATCAATTAGTATTTCAAATTATCTTTGTAACTGGCACTGCTGGTGTTAAACACTGAAGACAGAAAGTTAAAATAAAACAAATCTTGCTCTCAAGGAGCTTATATTTGACAGAAAAAATTTAATTTAATGATAGAAAATTGTTAATACCAAATGTTACTTATCACTCTCTTAATGATCCTAATGATCCTAGTTGGTTTCAGAATTTCAGTAATGTTCTTAAATTTCTGCTCTTAAAAATTTGCTCTAATTAGGTTGAACTGAACCTCAGCCTAAATGACTACCTTTTCTATGGTGGTTGTAATGTGAGTGGGGGGAAATGTGGGAAAGATGCTATGAAAGTAACATTAACAAGATTTGGATTTGATCCAACAAAATAATTGGTTATTTGGGGGAGAGAAGTAAAACAATATGACTCCAAAATTGGGAATCCTGATAATTAAAATGAAGATGAGGCTCTCCACAGAAAATAGAGACATTCTAAAGAAAGATGCCTTAGGGAGTTGCAAGGGAAGGAAGATAATGTCTTCTGGTTTTCAAACTGCTGAATTTTAGATGCCTATGGGTCATTCAGTTCAAAATATGAATGAGAAATTAAGTTATCTAGAACTCAGAAAAGCCTAGGACTGAATTAAAAATCTGGAAGTTGTCTTTATAGAGATGAACTTAGGGGAGCTAAGGAAATCAGTATTTAATATATCATTAAGAGAATATTCAGAGAAAAAAGAAGACCCATGACAGAACTTTAAAACACACTCAGTCATTGAGAGGAGTGAAGGGAACATAATAATGATGACCCATCAAACAGATTATGAATGGGTAGACAAAAGAGGAGAATTAAGAGATAGCAATATCACAAAAACTCAAGAAGAGAGAATATTTAAGAGGTTATGGTAATGAACAGAAATTTCCAGAAAGGTAGATGCTTAGAAAAGATTCTTGGATTTTGCATCTTAGAGATCACTGTTAATTTTAGAGTACATCATTTCATTTATCTGATGACATTAGAATAAATAGTACAAAGGGGTTTAAAAAAAAAAAAGGAAGTTGAGGCAAGGAGAGTTGATGTATTTTTCCAGGTGTTTGCCTATAAAAAGAAGAAGAAATAGAATAATAGTTAAGGATGATAAGATCAAGTGAGATTTTTAAATAATAGCATTAGTAAAGGAGCCAGCAGATAAGAAAAAACTTTAAATTAAAGAAAACTGTTATGATTGTGGAAGCTGAGTGATTGAAGAAAAAATGTGTTGGATCCAGAAGCAAACTGGTGTTAAAGCAAAAGACCTTGAGAATTTCAGAATCAGTAAAACAAAGAGCAGAAAAATAGGTTGGCAAAATTTGTAAATCCACACTCATGAAGAGGGTAAAAAAAAAGGAAAAAGTCACCACAAATTTCTTATTATACCTCATGTAGGGTGGCAGAAGATAGGAGCGGGAAAAGGGAAAAAGCCAATTGAGGGTAGATTATACATAAACATTGAATATCAAGGATAGAAATAGAAGGGTTAGCTTTGGTGAGAAGAAGCTTTCCACTTTACAGATTGGAAGAGAAAATTATACAGGACTTCAAAATGTTCTGAGTAATAGAATGGGGGAGAAGAATATATATAGCTTAGCTATGTATTGCTAGCATCAATGCTGAATTTAATTTTTTTTATAGATTTGCTAAGTGTTTCCAGTTTCTTGTCCTAAAATGTAAATAAAAACAACTAGAATCACCAGCTGGCTCTGACTAGCATAGAATCATACAATTTGCAATGGTCCCACTGGACAAAAGATTCTTTGGTGGTAACCCCCTATTTAGAATCAGTCTCCTCTTTTAATCTTAGAATGGGCTTTCAGGAAAATAGGAAAGAAATGACATTTGGACTCTAATCACCCTTAGACCACGCTAGTTCACAGGCTCATGTATTAAGAATATCTAAAAACTCTTCTTTTACTCCCTAAAATGAACTACCATTTTTCTTAACAGTGGATCCTTGAAACCTTCAGCCATGTATTTCACTATGACAGTGATAACTTGGAAGTTTAAAGCAACAGCCCCACAAACCTTAGATCAAAATCTTCTGGATTCTCTCCCAATTGTATATTCCCTCCCCACACACACACATACGTTTCATGCTGTGTTCCACATTAGCACTCTTATTTTAGCAGTTAACCTTGTTAACCTGCCCTCTTTTTAAATAGCATACAGTTTAAGTCAAATGAAAGGAAAACAAAAAACAAAAACCTTTCAAAGGCACAAAATTTACTCAACCACAGAGCAACGGGAAAGTTACTGTTCTTTCAAAGAAGTATTAAAAAAAAAAAAAAGGATAGGGAAGCTTTTCTCTATGGTGTGGAAAAAGATGATCCTCAGCAAAAGATCCTTATGAGGGCTGCAACATCTTCCTTGTCTATCCCCACTATTTGTGCTCTGTTATATTTGTAAAAACTTTTCAGATTTCTGTTACTTGCTATCTTTTTTTTTTCTTCAGCTATTTTATCTCCAGTTAGCATACTGAGTCAGAAGTCAAAATTAAGACATAATTTGAGAACTTCTAATAGTGCTTTTTAACTTCATTAAAAGTTCTTAAAACTACATGAAAGGAGAAAGCAGATGGATGAAAAAGGACATTCACTAAATAACTAATTTTTTGTCTCTAGAAAAGTTTATATTCAGCTTTCAGAGGGATGACAATGCAATATTGGGAAATAGATTTCTATCACAGGTAATAAAGAACATTGCTTCTACAATGCTAGTAGAAAACTACTTTTTACTGTATTTGTTGTGATCAAATACCTGTATAAAAATGCCAGTGCTTATGGTTCCTTTGCTAACAACTTTAGACATGCAATGTACTTGGCAGCTTTTATCTTTCTTGCTGAGCTACAGGCTCTGTACTACATGGTCCTCCACCTCAGTAATCAATCATGTATCCTTGTTTCTTGCAAGTGCCATGTTCTACAGAGCCATTGGGAGATCCTTCACCTCAGTGTTCACTCTATGCAGTCTTTCATAGGAAAAGTTCATATCATGGCAGTATCATGCTAGTGTCATCTTCCTCTAGAAACCAAAATGATAGTGACATTTGGCAACTGAGGTTTGTGATTTCTTCGCCACGTCAGTTGCATCTTGACTTTTTTTTTTAATTGAAAATTGCTCCAATCATTCCATCCCAGCAATTTTGTCTCTTGTGAGTTTATCTGCAAAAACGGCTACAGAGGCACCATATATTTTTTTAACTATATAGATAAGAATCACCAGTACTTAATGTAATAGGACTCTTTGGTCCCCTGATCTTTGGGGAGGGGCTGGGTCAGGAAACCCTGAATCTTCTAGCTTTAGCTCACTACCCTCTACCCTTAATTTACCTGCAGATTACTTCTTAGCCCACTACCCTCCACCCTTAACTCATCTGGAAATTATCCCTTGCTCACCACCCTGAATTCATCTGGATATTTCTCCTTAGCCTCGGGCTACAGAAAACTAAATAAAATTGAACTGTCTTTCAGTCATTTGCTGCTATTCCAATCAGGAATCCAGCCAGTTGAGAATTCCCAATGTCAAAATGAACCCTTTTTCCTTTCCAACTTAACTTGGAAACTGAGACTGCAGATTCTTTCACAAAACCTGTGACACCGACCTGAGAACCCCCAAATGGCGTTAGGGTGTCTCATCCCTCAACATACTGACATAGCAGCAAAGTTATTAGCAGTAGCAACATTGATTTCTTGGGGGAGAAGATACAGGATAAGTCCTCTGCCCGAAATATAAAGGATCTGTAGCTCCAGTTTTAGAATATTTATACTCAAAGAAATCCCCCAGGTATCAGCCATTGATGAGCTTTGCTTCTATGCTCAGAAAGGGATGATAAAGAAACTGGAGGAAAAATTCTTATTACTTGAAGTGCCCTCCAAAGCCAGTAGGGTTTTGCCCAAGAGCTCTAGAGTATGGAGCTCCAGAGCCATGTTGACATATAGCCAGTCACCTTGGTGTCCCTAAGACCCTGCTGAGGAGGATTTGTCAGCCAGTGCACTAAGGTGGCAGAAAAAAAATCTCTTAAGGAGAATTCAGCACTCACTGCCCTCACTATACTCTGCCTATGGTCAAGTGGCTCCAGTACTACTCTCAATATAAAAACCTAGATAGAACCTTTACCCCGTTCTCTCTTACAAGTGCTATATCTTCTGGTCCTCTGCTTTCTAGCATAAGTCCAATGATGTGGATGATTGAATTTGTGAGGATAAAAAGACACAATCCGCTCCAGGTACCAGGTCATGGTATTTGCCCCTTTCTCATTATCTCCAGGACCAATCAGGGCACTTGAAGATGTCTGCCTCAAACAATACAGTGAGGTGTCTTGGGCACCATAATCCCAGATATCCTTAGAAATGCCTGCAGAAGGCAGGCTCATTCAACACTACACATGTTTTACATAATTGGAATAAACCTAGAGGCAATGATACTCCAAGGAACAGTAAAATGGGTCAATGGCTTGCCAGAACCAATCATCTAAAGTTGAATGGGACTTAAACTCCCAGCTTCTGGAAGGAACAAAGAAGTTAAGAAGGTCTTAAGAAGACAAGGTTTATATTAATACAACCATATCATGATAACCACAATCTTTCACAAGATCACAGATCTGAAACTGAAAGATGCCTGAGAGGATTAGTCAAAACTCTTCATGTTATGGAAAAGAGCTAGAAAAATTAAAAGATCTACCAAGGGTCATGAAATAAGAGAACTAGAATTTTTTATCCAAGTCCTTTGACTTCAAATTCTTACTTTTTCTTTGTATTTTTAACTTAACACTTAAGCATAGTATTAACTATGTTTAACATAGTACTTAACATAGTGGTACTATGGTAGGTACTTAAAAATGTCTATTGACAGACTAAGTATCTCCAAAGGAAAATAACTGAAAACACACAAAAAAATAGGCAATTAGATATTATATAATGGAAACTAAATGTTTTCCCAGAAAGATATGGCCTGAATCTCTAACTACTGAAAGATCTGTACATAAAAATGTTCCTGGAGTAAAAAGAATATTTATACTGCCCTTATAACATCTATCTCATGTTTCAAATACTCCCAAAATGTCAGAGTTAAAAAGAAACTCAGAAGTCATTTAGTCAAATCTGTACCAAAAATATAAATTCTATTTGAAACATTTCTGACAAGAAGTAGTCATCCAACTTTGGCTAAAAAGGGAGCTCAGTACACCGTTTAGTATATTTTGAATTCTCTTCTTCCATTATTCATGGACTAAACATTTATAGTCAAGAGACCCTGATGATGACCCTGAAGCTTAGAACCTCAGGAATAGCAATATTTCTAGCCCAATTTCCTGCTGTCATATTTCTGGAAAACAACCTATAAGGAGGTGGACTCTGGCAACTATTCATATAGATACTATAGCCATTTCTCCTGAAGAAAGTTCTTGCTGCCCAACTCCTTTGCACTATCACATGGCTAAACATCAGAAACTAATATGATTTTGTCAGTATCAGTGACTAAAGAAAGCATACAAAAGTGCAGGTTAAAGTATGACATTTCCCCAATAAACTCCAGTGGTTTTCTCTTGTCTGTAGGACCAAATATGAAAGTCCATGTTTGGTATTTAAAGCCTTTCATAACCTAGCCCTCTTCTACCTTTCCAGACTTCTTATGCCTTACTCTCTAATAGTGATGTTGGTCTTCTGGCTGTTCCATAAACAAGACACTCCATTTTGCAACTCTAGACTTTTTCTCTGGCTTTGTCCCATGCCATGAATGGTCTCTCTACTCTATTTTGCCCATTGACCTCCCTAACTTCAAGTCCCAACTAAAATCCCTTCTTTTACTGGAAATATTTCTCCTCTCAATTCTAGTGTCTCCCCTCTGTTATTTATTTCCTATTATTTATCACTTAACTTACTTATATTTGTTTGCATGTATTTCTTCCTCATTAGATTGTAAGCTCCTTAAGAGATGTGACTGTATTGCTTCTTTGGGTATCTCCAGTGTTTAATGTAGCACCTGACACATGGTAGGCACTAAATTAATATATATTGATTGATTTTGTGTAACAGAGTGTTTTTGTAGAAAAGAGGGACTTTTGGCCTCTCAAGGAAATTATCCTAGATCCATTAACCATTTCTTATGACTCTATTTTCTATTCCTTTAATTATTTTTGTAGAAACAGAATGATGTAGTGGATAGAATGTTAGATATATAGGCAAGAAGACCTGGCATAATTATTACTGATTCTGGGCAAGGCATATAACCTCTGTGGGATTCAATTGCTCCAATGGAGTTGGATTGACAGCCTTTTCCAAATCTTATTTCGATGATTCAATGGTCTCTATATGTCTCCGAATTCCTTAGGTTGATGATGTTATTCAAGGATTCCTATATGACAGGAGACAAGCCAGATAAGAATTGTACAGAAAAGATACCTATCCTGAAATGAAATTGCTGAACAAGATTTTGTTCACCCAATAAGCATTTATTAAATATTAATAATGTGTATCATAGACCTAGAACTCAAGATAACACTGTGACATGTCTCATTTATTTTGACAGAAAAAGAAACAGAGTTTCAAAGAAATAAAGTGATTTGGTGGGATTTGAACCCAATTATTTCTGGTTCCAAAGACAGTGCTCTTTCAACTGTACTATACTCATTTTGCCATTATACTTTTTCTGGTTGTGAGTCTATTTGGTGTAATATGGTTTTCTGAATAACATTGAGTTTTTACTTCAGTTTAGAAGCTCAAATTTTAATTGATAGTTTCACTACTTCAATGATAGTGTCAGTGAAGTTCAGTTTTCTATGATATTTTGATATTGGAAGGCTAAACCAAGGAACCTCACTTGACTCTATCTGTAGGCCATATTTTTTCAATCATAAGACATAAATAAAAAGTAATATCATCATTAATCCATGAGTCATCATGTGAAGTACAAAACTTTCATATATGGAAGTCTTTTAGCAATGGCATAAAATTTATAAATGGGAAAAAGCTACTGCATGTGTTTCATAGGAGTGGCTATCATTAATGAGCTTTGTGAGAAAATTATTTTAACCTTCAGCTTCATAAAACTTGGCACCACATCAGAACTGCAGTGAACTGAGTGCCAAGACTCCAGCTATGGCAAAACAGCCTTCTCTGTTCATCTGGAAATGGTATGAAGTCTTCTTCCATTTACTTCATAGTTCAGGGATGCTCAAGCAAAACTGAGATGTGCCATATGGCTCTATAGCTGAAAGAAATATCTAATCTGTTCCTCAAGATGACTCAGGTCTATATTTATATCAATGCTATCACTTTATAGGAAGATGAAAACTGTGGGCCTTTAAAAACAAAGATCCCAGGAGACAAGGGTGTGAAAAAATAGAAGGGCATGAAACAATCAAGCATATATAGACTCTCAAGGATAATTGTGAGTAGTATGGGATATGGTTGTTAATTTATGTGGGGTCCCATTATGTTTTCCTTTGAAAAAAGGTTCATTACCTTGTATAGTAAAGTTTTCATCCAATTTCAAATTTAAATACTTTAGCAAAAGTTATCCTACTTTCACAAAGTTAAGAAAACTATAACTTTCATTTAACAAGTTAAACTAATTTTAAATAAAGGATTGTAACTCATAATTGCAATTTCTTAAGTTTAAACTTCATTTATTCACCCTGGCTCCTAATATCCCAAAGGCTCCATGAAAACAAACCTAGAGTACAATAGTACCACCTCCTAGTCCCTGAAGGACATTGGGATAAAGTCAGGGGTAATTCTGGCTTTGGCTGCTCTAAGCAGTAATTTTGCCAGTTTTACAAACTTCTCCTTCTACTGGAACTTTGGAAGCTGGGGCCAGAGGGTTTCTTCTGTGAACTAAGACCCTTAGCATTCAGGTCAAGAGATTAAAGTGATTTTTTAATGCAAGGAAGAAAGAAGAAACTGAGAAAATAGTGGAATGCATAAATGAATGAATGAGTGAAATATTCATTAAGCCCTTATTATGTGCAGAAGCACTCTGCACTTTCTCTTGAGAAGGTTTGATATTTGATCAAATATCAAAAAAGAAGATATTTTGATCTACCTAAATAGTTGGATTACTTTACTAAAGGCTTCTCAAAAATGGTCTCCTGAACTGATCACTCTATCTTGAGGATTCTGTCATCTCTAGCCTGATCTTGAACATGTCTTCTATATTAGAGTTGTAAAGTCCCCATGCTGTACTATTGATCTCTACTTGTCTCAAGGTTTCTGGATGCACCAAATAAATTTATAGCTAGCTTCTATTATAGAAGTAGATATAGTGCTAGGGAAGATTTAGAATGGGAAGACCAGTTTCCTTCTAGTGCCAAGAATGACATTCATTCAAATACAATTTCAGAAAAAAGAAACAATTAACATTGCCATTAAAACTCACAAAACCAATCATACTTAAATGGTCAAAGGATATGAACAGACAATTTTCAGATGAAGAAATTAAAACCATTTCTAGTCATATGAAAAGGTGCTCGAAATGACTATTGATCAGAGAAATGCAAATGTAGACAACTCTAGATACCACTACATACCTCTCAGATTGGCTAAGATGACAAGAAAACTAAAATGTGGGAAAACTGTAACACTAATACATTGTTGGTGGAATTGTAAAAGATGCAGCTATTCTGGAGAGCAATTTGGAAAAATGCTCAGAAAGTTATCAATACACTTTGTCCATACCCTTTGATCCAGCAGTGTTTCTACCGGGCTTGTATCCCAAAGATATCTTACAGGAGGGAAAAGGACTCAAATGTGCAAGAATGTTTGTGGCAGCCCTTTTTGTAGTGGCAAGAAAGTGGAAACTGAGTGGATGCCCATCAGTTGGAGAATGGCTGAATAAGTTATAGTCTATGAGTGTTATGGAATATTATTATTCTGTAAGAAACAATCAGAAACATGATTTCAAAGAGGCCTGGAGAGACTTACATGAATCAATGCTAAGTGAAATGATCAGAACCAAGAGATTATTATATAAAACAACAAGATTATACAATGATCAATCAGACTAGTTGCAATGATCTTGTGATGAAGAGAGCCATCTACAGCTAAAGAGAGGACTGTGGGAAATGAGTATGGATCACAGCATAACATTTTCACTCTTTTTGTTGTGGTTTGCTTTCATATTGTTTTCTTTTTCATTTTTTTCTTTTTGATCTAACTTTTCTTGTGTAGTAAGATTATTGTATAAATATATATACATATGTTGGATTTAACATGTTTAACATATACTGGATTACTTGCCATGTAGGAGAGGAGGTGGGAGGAAAGAGGGGAAAATTTGAAACACAAGATTTTGTAAGGGTTAATGTTGAAAAATTTTCCCTACATATGTTTTGAAAATAAAAAAGCTTTAATAAAAATAATCATACTGAAAAGTATGAGTCAGGGATATTATAAGGCATAATAATAACTAGCATTTATATGGTACTTTAAGGTTTACAAAGCACTCTCTTCCCTCCTCATAATAACCTGGGAAAATATATTCTATTATTACCTCCATTTTACAGATGAGAAACTGAAGCAAACAGGAGTTAAATGACTTGTTCAGAATCACACATTTAATACAATGAACTTGTAAATTTCTAGAGGTAGGGGGCTAAACTATTTCCCTTAAATCTCAATTTCTCTCTCTTCCTCATCCTTCCTCTGTTTCTTCCTCTCTCCTCCTTGTTTCCCTCCTTCCCTCTCTTTCTCTCTATCTCTAAGTAGGTAGATAGATAGATAGATGATAGATAGATGGATAGATAATGAATAAAGATATCTTTATGAATCTACATATATATCTGTGTGCATATATATATATATATCACATGTATTTATAGATATAGATATATAAAGAGATTATATCTGCAATTGTCTGCTTAATCAAGGTATATTCTTCTATAAACAAGGGTATTTCTTTAGAAAGAACACTAGTTGTAGAAAACCATTCTGAGAAAGTAAATTGAAATCTCATCTCTAACAACTTGTGCCCTTATTTAAGTTTTCTCATTTATAAATGAAGTTGTATATTTCTCTTAGTTCTCCTCTACTTCTAGACAAAAATCTTACAATACTATGACCAAAGTCAGTGCTAAATTTATTGGACCCCTAATATGTCTAGCCTTCTTGGGCATTGTATATAGATTTCCAGCTCCTTTAAATTCACTCCCTGAAGTTTACATAAAGAATTGTCATTTTAAAACTCAACATTATATATGATTAAGCATGTGTGATAAAGATTGTGTCCTGAAATGCCTCTTTTTTCACCTACTTCTTGCTTCTGGTCCCTCATAAACCTAATGTAAAATTTCCCTCTCCAATATTTTATCCATAATATTAAGCAAAACAGAAGCGCATTCTCAAATACAGTTTCTGGCTCATTTTCCCCTAGGGGAACAGCAATAATAAATAATAATAATAATCGAATTCCAAACTGTTTTGCCAACTAAGTAAAGAAATCATCATAGCAATGAAACAGTGATGAAATTTGTAGTTTGAACATCATAAAGTAACATTGTGTGCTATTACACAAAGCAAAAGTTAATTTTTAAAAATAATACTTCCAACACAGCTAAACATTAGTCAAGAGAATAAGGGTCAGGAGCATTTTCCTGAAATACCTATGTGTAAATGAAAATAACTAAACCTTTCTATTTTTTTGGATGGAAGCATCTCTTTTCAAAGCTTTAAGATGCTTTGTTGTGGGGATAAATGAACAATTCTAAGTATTGTGATTTCTATAATTAATTTAGGATCTAAATTGAAATCTGATATATGACCTTAGAGTATTGGGACTCTACTTTTATCGACATTATTTTTACAGTGAAAAAGATGAAATTTAATCAAAGTTATAGTTCAAAAGCAAGAATATTTTTCAAACTTCAATAATATCCACTTTTAAAAAGAAAAATAAAAAAATAAAAATGCAAATTCAATTATGATAATGTTTTTAATTAGAAGATTTGTTCTTTGACACTAAAAATGATTATAATGGTTTTAAATTTTCTGTAAAATAGGAGCTCCCCAGAAAATACTGTATTCACATAAAGCAAGTATTATGTCAGTTATTAGAACTTATTTATCAATTATGCACAGCAGTTGTAGCAGACTTCAACAATTACTTGAGCTTTACCATTTGGTTCCATCTATATTTCATCAGCACCCTACTAAAGCATACATTATACATGCACTATATGCCACTGTCTTATTTAGTATTCAAGAGAGAAATGTTTTCTCAGATAAGCCTAGAATAAGTTCCCAGGGAAGCTCAAAGTATTATCCAATTTCCTAATAAGGTCATTGGATATGGCATGTTATAACACCACTATCTTCCCTTTGATCTTCCAAGTTGGATCATGTCTAATTCAAAATGGTACTGGAAAAAATTTTGTCATTGCTAATAAAGTACATTAACCATTACATTCTCATTTTTTCTTTCAAGGTAGTTTCTTTAAGTAATAGCATGTTATTTAAAAAAAAAAGTTGGGTGGTATATTTCATGCACTAGCTCAGTTGTTATTGATACAATTAAAATTACCAAGCATGTACCAATATTCTGAAGTTTTCAGACAAAGGATGTATTTCACAACTGCCTGGTGAATTACAAAACCAAGATGAGGGAGGAGAAGATGGTTTGGTAGCAAAAGGAGATAGATAAGAAGAAAAGGCAAATGGAGAACCAACCTCTCTCCAAATGACTACAGGAGGATTTGGTTATATCTCAGTGGCACTTAGTTTCCTCATTCATAAAATAAAGAGGAATAAAGGTATTGATCCTATCAGATATAGTAACAATTTTATAGCATTTCAGCAGTTTTTAAAAATACTTCCTTAACAACTCTAAGAAGAATATGAAGCAAATATTCTCATTTTAGAATCAAGAAAACTGAGGGTCTAGGAGTTAACCTGCTCAGAATCACATCATTTACATTATGTCAAAAGTTTTAAGTTCCAGTTTTCAAACTATCTATTCTACTTTCCCAGTAGGTGCATTGCAGAGTGAATATAATGCTGTATTTGAAATAAGGAGATTAGGTTTCAATCTACTAGTTTTCTAACTCAGGGAAAGTCACTTAACTGGATCTGGTTTCCTCATCTAAATTCAAATAATCAAAATTCAAATTTGAATTCAATGATCCTAACCTTTCTTCCAACTTCAGATTTATGATTCTATTATTCCATTATATTTCATTGCTTTTCTCTCTTTAAACAAGTTTTTAAAAGGTTAATTAGTGTGTGTTTTTTACATTAAAGATCAAATGGATTTTTATAAGTGAATTTTATAAATAATTAAAAGAAAAATTCATTCCAATAGTGCAAAAAAAAAAAAAAAAAGAAGAGGAAGAGGACCTACAAAGTCTTTTATATCCCAGATGTGATATTGATATTAGAAAGAACTAAAGTAGAAAAAGACAATTATAGAACAATATTTCTAATGACCATAGTAGTATAAATAAATAAATATCCTATCACAAGAGATTATATACTATGACCAAGTTGGTTTTATGCCAGGAATACAAGATTGTCATATTTTTTAAAAAATTAACAAAATTAACAATAGAATCAACAAAAAAAATTATATGATTACATTTCACTGCCCTTTACCAAGTACCCAAAGATATGTCATATTTTACCAAGTATCAACTACAACTGTCATCTCTGCTTTCAGATTTAATTCCTCAAGAATTCAAAACTTAAAGTTCCTAGACAAAGATAGAGAATAAACTGATTAGGAAATGCTGTATCAGCATTTAGCTATCAAAAAATTAAAAAGCTGATTTTCTATTGGCAAAAAAAGCATAATTTTCATTTTTTTTCTAAAATAGGTATTATCTAAGTTTCTTTCTGGAATTTTGGGGTGACAAAGCTTCATTAATGTCCAATTCAAAATTAAAGGGAAGAAAAAAAGTAGAAATAATTTAATATTTTAATAGAAATTAAATGGAACAAATGTCATTTTGCCAGATTCTCATTAGGTTGTACTTTTTCATGCTTGATTAATCTTTAAGATTATGTAGCTCATAGCATTTTATTTGCCAGAAGATGCTAGTAAGTAAAAATAATTTGATCCATACCATTTCTGATGTGGAGACCTATCATTTAGGAATTTGTGCTTGAAATTTACAAATGAATGGGAAGTTTAGTGAAAAATATATGGTTCAATATGAAATGCATTATTAGTTAAGTAGATCAAGACTAGGAGATATCCATAATACAGTGGAAATAGAACTGGCTCATGAGTCAGAGGGACCTCGGTTCAAATCCCACTTCAATTGTCTTCTACTTATGAGACTATGGGCAAGCTCTCCAAACCTTGGACCAAGACCTCAGTTTCCTTATCTGAAAAATAAAATGGTTGAACTAGACACTCTGGCATCACTTCTAGTTCTAGATATTGGAAAGAGAGATATCTGTCAAATTCTATCTCTTAAAAAAAAAAGAAAAGAAATGTTAGAATCACAGAAAATAAATTTTCTGCATTAGAAAAGAATTTTATGGCAAATAAATTTCTACTGTTGCCTTTCTAACAAGTTTCCAAAGAATTTAGCAGGTCCCTAAGGTAAAGGATCATTTAGGTCCAAAAGGAATAAGATCTAGTAGCCATAAGAAATGGGTTGAAGGTGTCTGAGAAAGTAGTAGAACGGAGAAAGGGAAAATTGATTTAGAAATCAAAAGTAGACCAACCAGCAAACACTAGAGAGAAGCACTGAAAAAAAAAAAAAAAAAAAAAAAAAAACACACACTTTGAAAGCAACAATTCTCCTGCTTCACCTTATTTCCCCAACTAACTGTGAAGACAATAGTCTAAAGAATTTTCTCATCTTTTCTCCATTCCACTCTACCCCTAGAAGAGAATATATGTTTGTTTTCTTAGATCTTTCTACCCCACTTAAATGAGGATCTTTCCTTGCGTAGGATTGATATTTATTATTATTGATGCTGTTTATCTTGATAAATTTATATAAAGAATTTTTTCCCATTGTTTTTCTAAATGTGATTATAAATGTCTGCAGACTGTACTGAAAAGGTCATAATTTGGAAAAGATTTTATATTTTACAAAATATATGTTAGTTTCTCATTCCCAGGATATTAGTAAAAGAAAATGTCTAAGATGTATTTTATTAGGTATCTTTTCTATATATTTCATAGATGAGTTCTTAAGAACAGTTGTAATGAATGAAACCCATGGTCTGTTTCCAGAAACCACAAGGTTCTCTTTCATTTCTATGGGATACCAGATATAGTTTCCCAGCAAGTCTCTGAGGCTTACTATCTCCCACCTATCTTCAGAATGAGAAAGAGTAGAAGAATCAGAGTGCTAGACCCATCAATGCTCAGGATTTAGGGCAATCTAAATGTTTTAAATCCCCCTGTAAAGGGACACAGACTGCCAGCTATTACATCAACATCTGGAGGCTATATTATTTTGTTTGTTATTTTGTAGTCTTTGGTACAGAGAATAAAATTAAAGCTTTTTTAAAAAGAAAACTGGAATTGGTGACGTCAAATGATATCCTGGCTGACTTCAGTGGACTAAGTAGAATGCCCACGAGATTGAAAGTGAACATTTTGAATGGCAAGTCTTTTTTTTATTTTTTTAAGAGTTCATGTTGCTGGCTGTTAATTCAGTACAGTAAACTATATACATAGGAAGGTTCATTTTAATGGTAGTTATATTAGTTTTTTTAAATGGATCAATTGAATTAAAATGTCCATATAAAATCAATCTTAAGAGGAAGGGAATGTAAGATCTATGTAGTAGGATTATAAAAGTTACAGACATGTCCCAAAATATCAACTTTACCTCCAGTCTTTATATCTGAATAGTTGAGTTTCTTTGGGTCTTAAAGGTTTTTCAAACTTCAAGAGTTCCTGATTAAAATGCAAATGCCACTGGAAGGGATTATGTTTTATCAACTAACATTTTAGTTGGGATTAGTTGGAAATTTTTTGATAAGAATTCTGGAGAATGGAATGCTGGCTAGGAGCCTAGACGAGAGGCTTGAGCACCACCTGGAGGAAGGAAATGAGGATGATAAGAATGGTGAAAGGGTGAAAGAGAGATAAATTTCCAAACCTTCCAAAATTTATCTATACTTGCCCTTTAGTTGCCGAAATCCCTGAGAATAGATGTTTTTATTCTCTTCCAGATAGTGAGCAGTTACACCCTCTGCCCCAACCTTGTTTATATCATTCCTCAGCTTCATAAATCCTTTCTTCATAGATAATACAAAAATAAAGGTCAGCACAGATAGGGGTTCAGCAATCATAAATTTTGAAATGATCCTGTGTGAATAAATCAGGTTTTATTTATCACTCACTAGGAACAATTGAAATACTTTTACCAACTTCGGCTGGGTGCCAGAAATATATAAAATTGGATTGAATTTTATTTTAAATTATAATTTAGAATTTAAATAAGATGCCATCATGAAAATGCTTGCTGCTAAATTAATTTAGATTTGACAAGAGACAAATGTATCCCGACTCATAGTATAATACTTCAATAACTCGATCTCATTTATGTGAATATTCTCTTCAAAAGCATAGCTATCAACCCATTCACACTTTCCTTTTTTTCTGATAAAATAAATCTACATCTTTCCATGTGAATCCACTATGAGAGATCTAGGTACAACTGTCAAGTTAATCATCTGTGAACACTGAGCAGATCACCTCCTTTTCTAATTTTACTTCCCCCAAATGATATCCTTTATACCATTTCTTACACATCACCATACTCCCTCATCCTTTGATTATTTCCTCCTCTTCTAGCTTGCTCCTTATACCAGAACTAGTTCTTAGAGAAACTTCTATCTTAGCATCTTATTTGATTGTTGTTGACTTTTCCCAGAATACTTTCAGCCCTCAAATTCTGCTTCATATTATTCCCAAGTTCCTGACCATCTTTTCCCCAATTAATTTCCTTCTGTTTTACACCATCCTCTTCTCCAATTCAGGAACCATAATCAAGTTTACTATTACTCTTAAAAGGGTTGTATTAATGTATTTCTCATGGACTCAAATACCAATCCTATAATTTTCTAGACCAAAGTTCCCTGTTACCTGTCTCCTTTTCCTATAATTGTTATCTCCCTCAGCAATGCAAGCTCCCTGAGTCCAGAGACTATTTTTACTTTTGTTTTTGTATCCTTAGCCCAGTGCTTGATAAGAAGTAACCATTTAATAAATGTTTTATTATTATTATTATTCCTTCACTCATTCCATTGCTACTTATTTGTCGTTAACATATAACATATATCTCTTCATTGCCTTTGTTCCCTACAGACTTTAAAAAAAAATAGATTGTGTTGTTATAAGATTAAAAACCATTTTTCATTACTCAATGTATATATATATATACATTGTATATATACAAATATATACATTTTCCTAAACATAATCACCCAAACATATTTATACCCTATTCAATTTTGGTCCTGTTCATAGTCATTCTTAATATTATCTTTTCCTTAAAATTCATGCTATGAAGAAAAAGTAACTACATACTATTAGTGGGAATACGTATATTAATATAAGATGAGCAATTCCATTTTGTTTTAAGCCTCCATTTTGTGACTAAGTAGTTGTTATGTAAGATGTTTTCTATAATAGATAAATTCTTGAAAAACATAGTTTGGCAATGACATTTGCATATTCCAAATTTGATAAATAAGTTGTTGGTAACAAGTTGTTTATCATACAATCATAGTGTCCTTAATTTGGCAGACAACTTCTAATGATGTATGTGTCCCCCAAACACAACTGATAAACATATTAACTTCTATTGACAATTCCCTTTCATCATAAGCTTGAGTTATTAATCATAATTGGAATTTAGATATAACTTGTAAATGTATTTACTCAGAATCTTTAAAATGCATTAGAAACTCTATTAGACTGCTCCTGGGTCATAAGTAAGACACATTCCCATGTTTCCTTCACTGTAAATTTGAGAATCCCATGTTAACTTAGGAGCAGACTGATGGAGAGCTGCCAGAGAACTATCTCAAAGTAAGAAAAACAGTCTTTAGATAAATAGACAGGAAACCTACTCAAGAGCATTTGCATGAGTTGTACTCAATATGTCCTTTAAAGATTAGGTGAGTGGCTTGTTCCTAGAGGGGTTGTTATATTTTGAATAGTCAACAAAATTTGGTTGATTTCATAGACGAGTTTACTTCTTAATAGTGTACCAGCATCCCTAATTAGCATGCCTAAAGGGAAATTGATTTTAATACAACTAATAATAACAACAATGAGCATTTATATAGGACTTGTGTGTCAGGCGATATGCTAAATACTTTACAAATATCATCTCTTTTGATCCTCTCAATGAGCCTAGAAGGTAGGTGCTATTAATATCCCCATTTGTACAGATGACAAAACTAAATCAAATATAGAATAAATGACTTGTCCAAATTCACACAACTAGTAAGTGTCTCAGGATGCATTTGAACTCAGGTCCTCCTGATTCCAGGTCCAGTGGTCCATACACTATGCTACAGAGATGCCTAGGTATGTTTTAGTGATATATCTTGTACTACTTAAACATAGAAGAAAAAATAAATTCTGATTTAGTGAACCAGCAGAATGTAATGGAATTATCACTTGACTGGGAGTCAAAAATCTCAAGTTCTGATTCTTGTTTTTACCAGCAACACCCTATGTGACTTTGGGTAAGTCATGTTACCTGACTTGGCCCTTGTTTTCTTTCTTATAAAATAAGAGAATTAGTCTAGTGCAAGGGTTTTAAACCTTTCTTTTTTTTTCTTTTTTTTTCTTTTTTTTTTTTTTTTGGTATCATGGAGCTTATGGACATATGGGAAAGCCCATGTGCCTCTTTTTAGAATAATGTTTTTAAATATGTGGAATAAAATACATGTAATAGTAAAGAAAATAAATTTTTCTCCTATAAAAGTTCATGGACCCCTAGAAATCTAACACAGAGTGTCTGTGGTCTCGAGATTCTAAGTTAAGAATTCCTAATCTAGCATGTAGCTAAGCATCTTTCTAGCTCTTAAAACAACTGCGTGTCTCAGTGGAGGGAATGATGACCTTGGAGTTAGGAAGACCTAAGTTTAACCATCCAGAGATACTAGCCAGCTGTATGACCCTGGACAAACCCTTCATCTGCTGTTTGCTTCAGTTTCCTTATTTGCAAAATGGGAATAACCATAACACCTACTTTCCAGGATCATAGTGAAGAGCAAATGAGATAATTATAAAGCACTTATAACAGTGCTTGACACATAGTAAGAACTATATAAATGGTAGCTATCAGCTATTATTATAAACAGGTAGAATGCCCCAGCATTTACCAAGTAAGAAGAGCCAAGTAAGTATTCATTCCTTAAGTCTCATGGTCTTGAAACATATTTGATTGTTTTGACCTCTGAATGTATGAAAAAGCACTCACTTCCCTATATATGTGTATTCACTTATTTATTACAAAGTTTATCCAAAATAGAAAAAAATATGTGATACTAGAATCAACAGGCCCCTAGAATTTATTAAATGACATGTCAGAACTATGATTTAAGAAAGTATTTTGAGATCTCTATGGCAGTTGGATTAGAAAGGAAGAAATCAATTAGGAAGCTTTTGAAGTACTTTAGACAATAATCAATGAGAGCAAATGAGGATCCTGGATATGTGAATTTTTAGAGACAAAAAAAAATGACAAGTTTTGGCAATTAATTGAATATGGAGTAATGAGAATAATGAGTAAAGAATGAGATTGAAATTGCAAATCTAGGTGATTGGAAGGAGAATGGTTTCCACAACAATATTTGGGAAGTCTGTTGAGGCAATAGTAATAAAACAAAAATAACATGAGATTTGTGATATAGCACGTAATCCATTTATGGCAGTTCATCCTATGCAGTTCAAAATACTAAAGGGAAATGAACGGGAAGGATAGCCTTATTCATGAATCACTGTCCTAGAGGGAGCATGGAACCTACCTGAAGATTTCCTTTTATACTTAAGAGATGATGAGAGTTAGAGTATTGAGAAAGGGAATTTATTTTTCATCATTTCTTATGTGGGTCTCCCGATTAGAGTCTGTTAGAGGCTGGTCCCTTACACAGAAGAAAAGTTTAGAAATATATGGACAAGGGAGGATTTGGCAGAAGGGCAGAATTGGAGATTATTGGAAAACAATGCAAGAAGGATGTGCAGTAGTTACATTGGATATTAGCCCCTTGATTGTTCCTCATTTGGAGAATATGATGATATCCAATTTTCTATGCTCTAATTGGTTGATCATGTACCCATGGAGTCCTATTATAGTCTTTTGGGAGTGAAGGGGTTCACATCCACTCTGACAAACACTTTTCTAATCAAAGAGCTCAAATGTAATTTATTCTACATTTTTGAAATGAGGTGACAGGGTAAATAAAACCTTTCATATATCCAATGTCTTGTTAGCCTGAGTACTTGCAATAGAGTTTACTTTTTGGAGGAAATCAATTGAGCCAAATAATACTGACATTCTCAGTGTTTGTCTCAATAGGATGGAAGAATGAAATTGAGAAGTTTTATAAGATAATCTTGAGTACATTCTGTCAGTGACTGGGGTCCTGATTAATTATTTGATTATAAAATGGTTAGCCATTTAGGCACATATTTTTTCTGTTTCTTTGTGGCCATTCTTAAAAAGCATTGCCACCATTATTGCTACCTGTTATTCAGTTATATATCCCAAGGACAAATAAAATCAAAATGTATAATTGTCATGGTTATATACCCATAGAAGTTAATCATGATACCACTTCAAATTACTTCCTATTGCTACCATTAACCTGCATGATCTAGTCTTGATTCGCTATCTCAGCAATCCCTATGTCGTGCATCATCACCAGACTTCAGATTTCTCCTGCTGCTGCTACCATCTCACCATGACATTACTATTCTTCTTTACATTGGTAGCCTCTCAAAACCATAGACTAGATTGGACTAAACGATAAGAAATATGTGTGCAATTATATGTAAGTCCATTGCCCTCTTACTCATTTCAAAGCCAGGGTCAGTCCCAATTTAACATCATTTCTGGTTTATTTCATTTTTTCAGATCAGTATTTTCCTTCTCATGGAATATAAAAGGAACCTCTTACTGAAATAGATTTTTCTTAGTCAGTTTACTTTCCTTATATTTTGACCTTTGGAGCTTTCTTCTAATTTCCTTGCCTTCTTAATTCCTATCTCTGTCCTGACTCTTGGAACCATTTTGCTCTCTTATGAATTACTACTTGGATCACTAACATTCTAACTATTTTGACCCTTCGTGATTATACATTCTTTTGCCATCTGTCTTCTTTGATTTTCTGGTTTCAGATGTTACTTATTCCCATGCTATTGCCTAGACTACTTTCTGAACCTTGTGTCTGCTCCTGTCAATGGATCTAATGTTATAAATAAGTTGAAGAGAGCACACTATCTTACTCATTCCCTCATGTGTATAAATCTTCACTACTCATCTGACACAAGTTCCTCTTGGGCAGGAGCCACGTCTTGTATGTCTTAAGTCATCATTGTAAAATCTTTTATAGAATCAGCATTAAGTGATGCCTATTGATTGCTTTTCCTATGTGAAAGATCATAGGAGAGAAAGAAAAAAGTTGGATACAGTGATTTTTTTAATAGCTGAGTAATTATAGAATTTAGAGTTTTCTGCCAAATTACATACTCTTTTCAGATAAAATAACATTCAAATAAAAAAAAGTTAGTTCTTGATAGCTGCTATTATACTATTATTTGATGGAAAATAATTAAATAATTATTTTTAAAATGCTGCCAGCAATTTCTATCCCACTTTTTTTCATACCAATAACACCAATTGCTTATCATTAACCACAGGAAGATAAACCTAAGAAATCCAGGAAAGAAAGTTTCTTTTCCTCTACCTCCCTAGTCTTCTTTCCAGCACAATCTCCATTGAATTCATATCAGGAAGCAACCATTGTGGAGATAATATTTGACAAATAAATACTTTTATACATATGGCAGCCTTGACCTCCTCAGCAACCAGAGCTAGAAAAGGCTCAGAAAAGAAAGTTCTCTCCACCATAGTCCTTGGTCCTGTCCAATGGTCCAATATCAGCAGTGGAGATTAATTTATCAGTGTAAGTGACAATAAAGTACAAGTATCATGGTAACAGGACCATCTGCTTTGCTGAGGCACCCTAAAGACCATGAATCTTTTCCATCTTACTTGTAGCTTCTTAAATGTGTTCTCTCTCCTATTAGTAGCATGTGATCTCCTTAAAAGAAATGACCATCTGCAAATTTATATTTATATCCCTAAGTCTTAGCAGAGTGTAAGGCACAAAGTAAGAACTTGATAAATGCTTTTTTCCTCAATTCATCTTTTCATTCATTCATACATACCAGCATGTACATCCTGGTTAGCAAGTGAAGAAATAATTACTACCTGAAAAGGCTGTAACTAGAGTTTTCATGGCTTTTTCAGAGAACTCATGAACTTGTTTCCTTCAGACAGTTTACAAGGGGTACAAAGATGAAAAGCACAAAAAACAACTTCAGACAGTGTTTGCATCAGGAACACCTCTTCACTAAGCAGAGACAGTTTGGGGAGAGATTAAAGAGCTTCTCTCCCCTTTGAGGCTATACTTACTTTCTTGCCAACCCTTACTTTTCTATTGTATTTTTCATTTCACATCCCAGGGAAACTATCTTCCTGATCAAGAGCCAGTGGTGATGAGCTAGAGTGACGAGATTTTTCTTCCAAAAACAAAATAAAAGAAAATGTTACAATGATTCTAGTTGGGAGTTTGTGAAACTGATATAAAAGAAACCCATAGAGCACCATTTTTCCCTGAAAATACAAGACAGGAAATCATGAAAAAGAGCAATAAGATATTATGAAGAACAGAGTAGCTTTTTAGCTATTTTGTGCTTAACATGTTCCCTGCCTAGCATACTATGACAGTGGTAGTCTAGCTGGGGGCAGCAGATAGAGCTAGGGGTAGAGAGGTCAAGTATAAGTATACTCAATTATGCAAAACCAGCATGTAAAATATGATAAAGTCAGGATATGTACTTATCCTGGAGTCCCACTATTCCAATTTGTGGTTGTCTCAGTCTCTCTTTTAAATCTAAACCAAGCTTTAGCCATCACTCAATCAATAAGCATTTGTGAAGTGCCTATTTATGTTTGAAGCATTTTGAATGCAAAGAAAAGCAAAAGAGTCCCTGATTTCTAGTGCACAATCTAATGAGGGAAACAATATGCAAACTAGGATAGATTGGTAATAATCAACTGAGGGGATCAGGGAAGGCTTCTTATAGAAAGTGGGATTTTAAGCTGATACTTGAAAGAAGCCAGGGAAATCAGGAAATAGAGCTGAGGCAGGAATCCTCATAGGACAAATGTTTGAAGTCTGGAGATGAAATGTTTTGTTTGAAAAACTGCAAAGATTCCAGTGTCAATGGACCAAAGAGTAGATACTAAGATGCAATAATAATGAAAAGATAGAAGGAAAGTAGGTAGTGAAAGATTTTGAAGGTCAAAGATAAGGGTACCTGGAGGCAATAGGGAGCAATTGAAGTTCATTAAGTGGAGGTGTGGGATGCCAGACTAGCACTTTAGGAGGATAATTGAATGGAGGATATCCCAGAGTAAGAAGAAACTTGAAGCAGAATGGCCAACCAGCAGGCTATTGCAATAATACAAATGTGAGGCTTTATTTCATTCTTTGGCCATTCTTCACCAGCACTAGACTTTCCTTTCCCTCCTCCTCTTCCATTGTATATTATTTTCTTCTATATTTTCATCCCTATCTAGCTCAATCCTATCCCCAGAAGGACTTCAACCATAACCACCATTTTTTGTAGTTCTTTTTATTATTATATTAAAACTATTATTCTAACTGAAGGGTAAAGCACATAGAGGGCTAGGCTGACACTTAGGAGAATTCATCTTTCCAAGTTGAAACCTGGCCTCTAACTTACTAACTGTGTGATTCTGGGCAACCCTGCCTCAGTTTTCTCATCTGTAATATGAGTTAAAGAAGAAAATAGAAGTATCTTTATCAAGAAAATCCCAAATGAAGTCATGAAGAGATAGATACGACTTAAATGACCAACTAAAACAAAATTCAAAACTGATTGATGATTCTACTCCTGCTGAATATCAAAAATTTTCAGAAACAACTTCTACCTCCTCATACTAAAACCTAGCATTCCTCTGAAGATTCTTTCTCTCTCATTCAGTTTACTCATCTCCCATTTCTTATAATATACAGGCCTAGGAGAAGTTAGAATACTCTTCTCTCCCAACTGACAAGTGTAGAATATTGCTCATTCATCTGATCTGATTTTAATGCTCACCCCTGCCCCTATTACCTGTCAATTTCCAGGGGTTACAAAAAGTTATCAAATTGTGCATACCCTTTGATCCAGCAGTGTTTCTATTGGGCTTATATCCCAAAGAGATACTAAAGAAGGGAAAGGGACCTGTATGTGCCAAAATGTTTGTGGCAGCCCTGTTTGTAGTGGCTAGAAACTGGAAATTGAATGGATGCCCATCAATTGGAGAATGGCTGGGTAAATTGTGGTATATGAATGTTATGGAATATTATTGTTCTGTAAGAAATGACCAGCAGGATGAATACAGAGAGGCTTGGAGAGACTTACATGAACTGATGCTAAGTGAAATGAGCAGATCCAGGAGATCATTATACACTTCGACAAGGATATTGTATGAGGATGTATTCTGATGGAAGTGGATTTCTTTGACAAAGAGACCTAACTGAGTTTCAATTGATAAATGATAGACAAAAGCAGCTACATCCAAAGAAAGAACACTGGGAAACGAATGTGAACTATCTGCATTTTTGTTTCTCTTCCTGGGTTATTTTTACCTTCTGAATCCAATTCTCCCTGTGAAACAAGAGAACTGTTCGGTTCTGCAAACATATATTGTATCTAGGATATATTGCAACATATCTAACATATATAGGACTGCTTGCCCTCTAGAGGAGGGGGTAGAGGGAGGGAGGGGAAAAATCAGAACAGAAACGAGTGCAAGGGATAATGTTGTAAAAAAAATTACCCTGGCATGGATTCTGTCAATACAAAGTTATTATTAAATAAAATAAAAATAAAATAAAATAAAATAAAAATTTCCAAGGGTTAGATCATCAACAAAAAGTTTTCCTTTAAATTCCATCAATCTTAGAAACTTCAATAAATATGATGATGATCTTCCTTATTTTCAATTCAGTTCCTAAACTTCAATCACAAAGACTTTCATTTGAACACTTATTCACTTACCTACCAACATGGACTTATATCAGACCTCCTAATTACATGGAATTGTACCCTTTTCAAGATCATAAAATCTTTATTTCTACTCTCTCACACACAAAGTTTTGTTTTTTGCACTTCTCACATTCTCTTTCTCCTGAAAAATCGGTTTTCATTCTCATTTTGAACTTTGATACCTCAAATTTTCCACAATTTCCTATTCTATCATTCCATTTTAATTTTAAAAGAAATATGATTCTGAAAACACAGCAATAATTTATGTCTAACTGATTCCTTTAAGAGTGCAAAATAAGTATTTTTCCCATAATATTGGAAAATGAGTCAAAGCTAAAGTATAAAGAGATTTAAGTGGATTTCATCTTTGCAAACCTTCCTAAACCCTATAAAAAGCCTAAAAATTACCCCTAAAGGGGATAGACTTTCTTGGGGAGATAGGAAACTCCCCATCACTAAGATGTTTAAACTGGGGTTAAATGGCCACATGTGAATAATAGTTGTTGGATTTCTGGTTTGCATCAGTTAGACAAGATGTTTTTGAGGACCCATCTTCTTGACACTAATGATTAAGCTAGAATCCTTGCAAAATCCTGCTAGATATTTATCAGCAGGTACCAACAAGATGAAGTAAAAAGTGGATATTGTCTCAAGGGAGTTAGCATAAACAGAGCCAATATGAGTTCAAGGATGATAAATGAAAGGCTTAGAAGTAAATCACAAAATGCCAGGTAATTCCTAGGGCTATGAAAAGGCAGCTTGGTAAAGATAAGATACTAGACTTGGAATCAGAAAAACATGGGTTCAATACTGTCTCAGACAATGTCATTGTATGATCCTGGAAGAATCATTTGAGCTTCCATTTCTTTCCCTGTAAAATTAGGGAGCTGGATTTATGACCTCCCAAATTCATTTAAGGTCTAAAACAATGATTCTGTAATCCAAATTAATGATCAGTGCTGGGTCTAGAAATTAGATGTAAAGATTGAAACACTCAACCTCATTAGAAGCAATAAATTATAATACTTGATTTCCTAGATGAGAATAATCTTAAATATAATCACAATTCTAACTACAATTTGACTTAAGATATAAATGACTTCCTGCAGTTCCTTGTCATCTTGCTAGCCACCATAAAGCACATATCTCAGAGGACTTAATTATTTCATAACAAGGATTCCCCACCCTGGCCAGCTATCCATATTTGCCTTACTTCCTTAATACATCTAAGACTGGTTTCTGTCCAAGTTTGTTTAATTCTCACCATGTCTTCAGGAGCCACCATACCTCCTTCCTCATCTCTGACTTTCTAGTTCTGAAAATCTAATCCAATCAATTCTATTGATAGTGCTATAAAAATATGATAATCTATGGTTCTATCGCTCCACTCAATATCCTTGTAATATTCCAAAACAAAATATCCTTCCTTGATAATCACTCTTCTACAGGTAGGCAGTTTGGTGACATGATGAATAGAGCTGATGTGGAGGCAAACCTGTTTGTATCTTGTCTCAGATTTTGAGGCAGTTCATTTAATATTACTCCCCTGATCCCAGTTTCTTTATCTCTAAAATAAAAATGAAAATATCGTATAGGACTACTTTGAGAATCAAATAATAAAAAGATATAAAATATTTTGCAAACCTTAAAATAATATATAAATTTTAAAATATCATAAAAATGTTAGCTGAGATCGATAAGTGTTTTCTCCTTCTTTTAAAACATGTTTTCTAAAGAGAGCAATTGTGTGTATTTTTATCCTTGTAGTCCCCATGCATAGAATGTTTGCTATATATTGTTATTGTTCAATCATTCAATCATGTCTAACTCTTCACAACTCTGTGGATCATAATGTCCTTGGATTTGGTTTGGCTTTATTTGTTTGTTTTTGTCTTCAGCAAAGATAACTGGAGTGGTTTGTTACTTCCTTCTCCAGTGATCAGAGCACACAAATATTAAGTTACTTGCTCAAGTTTGCATAGTTAGTAGTAGGCACTTGAGGTCACATATGAACTCAGGTCTTCCAGCGCCCTGTCTCCTGAACCATCTACCTGTCCTGTTTAGTCAGTGTTTAATAAATAATAGTCATTATTTGACAAAAGCTTTTTATTCCTTCATGCAGAAAAGATTTAATTCATTAGGCACAGAAGGCAATTGTCTAAACTATCAAGGTAATTGGGGAAAACATAAGGATCGCTAAACAACAAAAACATAATTAATCTCTATAGTAGTTTCTTTACATACAATTTATTATGCCTCATATATGTTTTGCTGAACCCCTTGCTGAGATATAAATACAATCGCTCTTGAGTTGTGATCTCTGGAAATGGCATAGGGAAGTAAATCATGTGGCTTTTTCTATGCAAGGACCTTGTTCATCTCCCTAATCTATTAGAAGATTTCCTGTACAACAGACCTTGAATATGGTTATTGACCAGGGATCTGCTCACTTACTTCACAGTCTTTCATTTATCATCCTTGAACTGACATTAGCTCAGTTTCTGGCACCGTCTTGAGACAAATTTTACATACCAGTTTATCTTTTTGGCACCTTCCAATAAATATCTAGCAGGCTTTGGCAGAGATTCTAGTATAACCATAGATGTAAGAGAAGAAGAGACCTCAAAGTCTATCAACTCTAACCCTGATCTAAACCAGGAATCCTATGCACACCATCCACAAGTGGTCAACCAGATGCTATGTAAATAGTCTGGTGATTAGGATATCACTATTTCCCCAAGGAAGTCAATTCCTTTGGGGCATATATGTTGTTTTTTTCAAAGTAAAAAAGGGAAAGGCTGGTAATATTAAGGATGGAAATGATTCTGAAAAACTGAAAATACTAAAATAGACAAGCACAGAAAATTGAAGCTGTTAGTGTTAGTAAGTATATTGGGTAAATTTTTTCATGACTCTACTTCTGATGATTGTACAGTTTAAAATAAGATTTTTATAAAATTGTATTAAAATACAAGTCTTTTTTTTTAACTTCTTTAGCTTGTTGTATTCCCCTCTTCCTAATATCAACCCTGATCTATCTCCCCATGATTCCATCTCTTCCCTAATTGGTCTAAAGTTTTGTCATCTAGGAATAAACACCAAAAGTCTACTCTTTTCCAATAACAATGTTCAGCCCGTTTTGATATATTGACAAAAGCTCTGGAAAAGAAGTGAGATGAACAGAATTTAAATTCTTGTCCTACAGATTATTATCTTTACAACTTTGGACAAGTTAATTAAGCTTTTTTGTTCTCAGTTATCTCCATAATTCTAGACATTACAATTTCTACTGAAGTAATCTAATATTGCATAACTTTATATTTATTTACTTTTGGTCTCCACATCATGGTGATGCTTGTTAAGAGTGTGGTCCTTTAAGATCCACGGTCATTAGAATGGAAGAGATCTTTGAAATTATCTAGTCAATACTTTACACTTTTCAAATAGGAAAACTGTGGTTCAGTCACAGTAAGCTTCTCGTTCAATGTTACATTGGTAATAAATAGCAAAGCAAGAAATAAAACAAAATTCCCACTGTATTACAAAGTAGCTTTCTACATGTTTTTATATTGAATTTCTACAGTTGATTTTTAAAAATTCAACTACAGGACTTTATGTTTATTCTTACTAATTTCTATTTTGCTACCCCAAGCTCACCAGACTCATGATTTTTTTAAAGATTTCAATATATTAATTAGTTCCCCATTTTATATCATTTTTAAATTTGATAAATATTCTAATTATTCTTTCTGGACAATGATAGTTCTCTGTGGTACTTCACTAGAGATTTACTCCCATCAAATCAATCCAGAAGTAGGTATTAAATACTTAACTATATGCAGAGCATTGTGTTAACCATTAGGAATACAGAGAGAAGTGACTGCCCTTATCTTCTAATGTTGACATTAATCCCTTTTTTTTTAATTCAATAGTATTTTTCTAATTAGATATAAAGATAGTTCTCAGCATTCATTTTTAGTTTTTTTAAGTAGTATTTCATTTTTCCAAATATATGTCTAGCTAGTTTTTAATGTTTATTTTTTTTAAATTTTGTGTTCCAAATTTTTCTACTTCCCTCCCCCCTCCCAAAAGTGCAAGCAATCTGATATAGGTTAAATATGTGTCATTCTTTTAAATATATTTCCATATTAGTCAAGTTGCACCAAAAAAAAAAAAGACCAAAAGGGGGAAAACTATGGAAAGAGGAAAATATTGTGCTATAATCCATATTTAGTCTCTATAGTTCTCTCTCTGGATTCAAATGCATTTTCCATCCCAAGTCTATTGGTATTATCTTGAATTGCTCCATTTCAATATTCATTTTTATAAGATTTTGAATTCCAGGGGCAGCTAGATGGTGCAGTAGATAAAGCACCAACCCTCAAGTCAGGAGGACCTGAGTTCAAATCTCATCTCAGACGCTTAATTCTTCCTAACTGTGTGACCCTGGGCGAGTCACTTAACCCCATTGCCTCAAGGGGAAAAAAGATTTTAAGTTCCAAATTTGTTTTTCCCTCCCTCCCTTTTTCTACCCAATACAGCAAGAAATCAGATAAAAGTTATACTTGTACAATTATTTAAACATATTTCCATATTAGTCAATTTGCAAAAGAAAGAAAAGAACAAAAGGAAAAAATCATGAGAAAGAAAAAGCAAAGAAAAAAGAAAGATGAAAATGCTCTTTTGATCCTCATTAAATCTCTATATATTTATCTCTGGAGATAGCATTTTCTATCCCAAGTCTATTGGAATTGTCAATGTTTTATTAATACTATTTGCAGTCAATAATTTAACCATATCTGAATGCAGCTAAACATGCTTTCTTTCATTCACATCTTTTTCATTTGTCCACAAGGATATCATGAGGAACATTGTGAAACACCTTTTTAAAAATCAAGTTATTTGACTAAAAAAAATAATTTTCTTCTTTTAAAGAGAAATCTATATAGTTTTTTAATAACCACCTCTACATTTTATAGATGCTCACAAACTCCCTTTTAGTAATAACCCATTTTGCAGACCTTTACTGGCTTATGGATTTAAATCTCTCTTTTAATCTTTTTTTTCCAGGTATTTGACTGTTTTTAGCATGTCTCCCAATGATGAGTTCCTCTAAGAATATGCATAGGTCAAGTTGAGGCTGGTCATGACAATAAGATTTCTGGGGGGAGAGATATGAGAGGAAAAATGTAGAATTTAATCATTGGGTTGTCCAGATATCATTGAAGTTAATGGAATGCTGAGATGAGGGTCCAAAGGAGAGAGAGGTCCACAATAACAGTTTAAGTCAAAATGAAAATAAGTCACAAAATTAGTTTGAAGATAGAATGCACTTTAGAGATCTTAAGGCAAAGCTAATCTCCATGGACTAACTTCAAAGAATCTCTAAGAAAGGTTGTTCAGTGTCTCAAAAACCATCTTCTCAGTCTGGAAGAGAAGGAATCTAGCACCAAATAGGTATGGGGCTATGTTAGCTATTAAAAATAGGAACTAATTTGAAAGGATTTTATTCTGCCCCAATCTAGTCCAAGCGGGGAGACTGATCCTGTCTTTTCCCCAGGCTAGTAAAACTGATATTTGACTTGCTGGAATACATTTCTGAATCGGGGAGAGAAAGGAAACACTCACTACTGAGTCTACAACCCAAAGAGATCATAAAAGAAGGAAAGGGACCCATATGTGAAAAAAATGTTTGTAGAAGCTCTTTCTGTAGTGGCAAGGAATTGGAAATGGAGTGGATGCTCATTAGCTGGGAAATAGTTAAATAAGTTATAGGATATGAAGACAATGGGATATTATTGTTTTGAAAGAAATGAACAGGTTGATTTCTGGACTCTTGAAAGACTTACATAAACTAATGCAGAGTGAATTTAGCAGAACCAGGAGAACATTGTACACAGTAACAACAGATTGTGTGATGATAGACTGTGATGAACTTGGCTCTTCTCAACAATGAAGTGTTTTGAGGCAATTTCAATAGACTTGGGATGGAAAATGTCATCTGCATCCAGAGAGAGAATTATAGAGATTGAACGCGAATCAAAGAATGCTATTTTAGCCTTTCTTTGTTTTCTTATTCATGTTTTTTCCTTCTATTGGTCTTTTTCTTGAGCAATATGACAAATATAGAAATATGTTTTAAAGGATTGTATATATTTAAACTGCTTGCTATCTTGGAGAGGGGGAAGGAAAGAAAAGGAAAAAGAAAAATTTGGAATACAAAGTTTTATAAAAATGAATGTTAAAAATTATCTTTACAATGTCTTTAGAAAAATAAAATAATATTAAGGAAATAAAATAAAAAAATAAAAAGTTGGGGCAAAAAGAAGATATAAGTTCAGATCTTCTGGGCCATTTCCTAGCTGTGTGATCCTAAGGCAAGTCACTTACCTTTGCTCATCCTCAGTTTTCCCTTAAATAAATGGGGTAATATTGGTGCATTCTTTACAAGAGGACTGAGAAGATCAAATGAAATAATACAGAAAGCACAGTGTAATTCTTTAAAACATTTGATACTAGCTTGCTGATTCGATCATAAATATTTAAAATTCTAGACATCTGGAAAGAGAAAAGCAGAGATTTATGTCCTTCACAATTCAATAGACTTTGTAGCACTGGGCTTGTTTTTATGCCTAAGTAATGTGATAACAACTCCTTTGTCTATTTTTTCCTTAAATAAGCTATACCTAGAAAAGTTCTAGTTATCATGAGTCTGATTCCTTCAGAGAATATGGAATTTGGAATTTGCCACTCATTACAAGTGCACCAAGAATTTATCAAGTGATCAAAATAAAAGGTAATAGTCAAGGTACTGAGAGAAAAGTGTGATCTCTTTGAAATCTGGAATTTTAATGTCCAAGATCCTCTTGAGAACATTGTTGCCATTCATAAACTTTCATACACACACACACACACACACACACACACACACACACACACACAACTCATCTGATCTGCTATACTACCAACATAAAGCATCACTGGTGAATAATTAACATCTTCTTGGCAATTTATGATCTCAAAATTAAATTATTTATTATAGATCATTCAGTCTATTTATTTATTTATTGGAGGAAATTTACATCTTTCCAACAAAGTCATCTTTCTACACAGTAGACCACTGCTGCCTCCATTGCTTTCCTTATACAATACAAACCAAGTGTCATAGGCACCAAGATGACATTTTACTTCTTACTTCAATAATCATTTCTTCTTCACTAGATAAAAGCAGTACTGGTCCTGGAATCAGGAGTTCAAATTCAGACATTTACTTGTAGTGTGTTTCTGAGCAACTGACAACCTCTATTTGTCTCAATTTCCTCACTTGTAAAGTGGGTATATATCCTGAGGTTGCTGAAAGGATCAAATGATATAATTATTGTAAAGCACTTAGAACAGTATATGGCACATAGTAATCAGTTCTATGTAAATATTATTATTACATCAAAATAAAATATTTTAAGGATTCTTTTTTCTATACATTTCTTTTATGGTCTGTTATAGTTACTCTGTAAAACTTATATTCTCATGGTATTTAAAGAAAACTGCAGCATTTTGTCAAGATATTTCAATTTAGTATTTCTTCCTGGTTCTTTGCTTTGTCATCTTTTTTAAAAATTCCATTATTTTGGCTCTTTTTATAGTTATTTTCATTTATCTAATTCTTCCAAGTTCCTAAGATTTCAGTTAAGTATTTTCCAAATCATTTATTACTATCTTGCTAATTTTTATGTTCTGAAAAATAAAAAGTAGAGCTATATTAATAGCTTATTTGGTATTTTAATTTTAAAGTTTTAAAATGTTAAAGCTAATCATAAATACGAATGGAAAATAGTACTATATAAGCACACATATATCTGTATAAAGTAAAATAGTAGGTTCATTTCCCCTTTAAAGCATACTATATTAAAGTACTTTTTTACATTATTATATAAACTTTAAACATTTCACTAACTTTGAGGAAAAGCTCCCAAAGTCACATGCTTAGGACTCCCAAAATTTCTATTTGCTATTGTCAACATGAATTATGTACCTTGTTTCTGTCAAGAGATTACTCTAAAACTTCACATCTGTTTATTTAGAAATTATTTTATTACAATTGATTTTTCATACCCCAAAACAACATCAAGTATTTTTTAATATCATACTGATATAGAGTTTAAAATACTTAGACCTATGTTGTAAACTCACATCTCATTTCTCACAATGTGACTTCCACTTAAAACCACATTTATTGAACTACAATTGAAAATCTATGTTAAAGTCTCATAAAAATCTAGGTGTCTGGAAAATGCCATAACAAATGGGAAATAGATAGGAATAGAATTTAATATTGCCTGCTAGTATTTGTGTGTTTGTGTATTCTTTTGAGACTGAAACTCTTGTTACCTTTTACTATTACAAAAGATTTTATAATGAGGTTCACTATGACAGTTTCAAAATCAAACTGTTGCAACATAGACATCTATGGTTGTTTATAAACTCTTTATAACTTCATCACAGACAGTATTAAAAGGTGGTAGCAAAAGTGGGAATGTTTTCACTGACTTTTTCAATGGGAATATTTTCATTTGGTTTATTCTGGCTTAAAAGTAAGGAATGGTACAATAAACCCTCACTCTGACTATTTGATCCACAGACTTTAATGAAAATGAGGAGACAAAAGCCATGCAGAACCTCTTAAAATAAGCTTTAGAGTTTGTGATACATTGAAACAACATGGTGGTCTTAAAAGAAATAAACGAGAACATTAAGGTACATCCCCAAATATCTTTACAGCTTATTGGTTTTGGAACTAGCTTAATGGTATATAGAGATCTAGGTATAAAACTCAGGACCCATCTTTAGCCAGATTCTAAGATTCTTATTGCATCCTGCTGTGTTTGCCCTGAGTTCTGTTTGTCTTAGAACTAGAGTGTCACCTTCCTTCTCCCCTAAACACTTCCTATCTTAACATGGTCCCACACAGTGAGTTTTCTTTTAATGTTAATCTTTTGGAGGATGGTTCCCTACTCATTCAGTAAGTCTTTTTCATTCTTTACTCTGGATTTAGAACAATAATCCCTAAACCTTTTTGGGGGGAGGGAGATCATTTGCACTAGTCAACTTGGCAAAATTATCTTCTCCAATTCCATGTTCATTCATTTTCTCTGTATAATCTCTATACATATTTTCCCCATAACAACAATAATGACTAGCATTTAAATAATGCTTAAAGGTTTACAAATTATTTTACCAATGTTAACTCACTTGATATATTATATGTTTAATACATATATATGGCTATTTACTACTTCCACCTTCTATCCTGTGGGCCAAATTAACCAAAGGGAATGAAGAAATGAAAAACACTTTAACACTATACAAAAATTATTATGATATATTAGAATGGGCTTTAGACTGTGTGATTAAATACCTGGGCTCTGATCCACATCTCATCATCAACTAGCATATGACCTATATATATATATATATATATATATATATATATATATATATATATTATATATATATATATTACTGTCATTGTGTCACAAATTCTTCATCTGTAAAATGAAGGAGTTGGAAAATTACTGGATTTGGAATTTTTAACCTGAGGTTTTTTTTAATATATTGATGACTATTCCAACATATTTGTTTTGTTTTGTTTTGTTTTTTTGTAACCCTACGTAGTTTATTTTATGCTTTTGAAACAGTACTCTGAGGAATCTCCAGAATTCACCATATTGTCAAAAGAGTCCTTGACACACACATAAAAATCATAAGAACCTTTGGATAAAGACAACACTAATACTTTTCCAGTTCTAATATTCCATGATTCCAATTCAACATAATAATTGAATTGAGACTTTTTTTTTGGTTTTGTTTTTACTTTTTGCTTTGTCTACTGACTCACTTTTCAGGCTCATCTATGTACTTAAATTCTTACCAAAACCCTCACTGAAACTACTCTCATCAAAGAAATCAACAATATTGTGAAATCTAATGATCTTTTCTCATTCTTTATTGTGTTGACCTCTCTGTACTATGCAACATTATTAAGCAGCAGCAGCAGTAATCTTCCTCCTCCTTTCTTCTTTCTTCTCTCTGTCCCTCTCTTTTTTCTTTTCTCTTTCCTACCCTCCTCTTCCTATTTCTCTCCTCCCCTCCCCTCTTCATCTTCCTAGAAAGTTAATTATCATTTGGATTCAAATAATGCCTCTGACAATTACTACATATATGATCATATTAAACACTATTAACCACTTTCTCCTTCTGGAGACTCTCTTCACTCTGAGTTTTTTATAATAATTCTCTCTTTGTTCTTCTTACATGTCTCACTATTTCTCATAATATTTTTCTGCTTCACCAAATATGTTACACTCACAAACCATGAGTGTATTCCAAGTTTCAGCCTAGGCACTCTTCTCACTTTTCATTCATTTACTTGATTATACTTTCAGTTCCTGTGTCACCTATATATAAACAACTCTCTGATCTAGACTTACTTTTTCTCCTGACTTTTAGTCTTATATCAGATGTTGCCTATTAGACATTGCAAAATATCCATGGGTATCCCAAACTCACTGTGACTTAAAAGGAGCTTTCCTCCAGAGATATCCTCCTTCATAGCTTACCTGAAGATACCATCATTATTCTAATTATTCAGGTTCAAAACACTAATATCATTCCACACATCCTCACTCTCACTAACTACACATATCCAATTAGTTGCCAGATCTTATTCCCTGTTTCTAATATCTGTATCATACTTCCTCTTCTTTCCATTTAGCCATCAACCTACTTCAGGAACTCAATATCTCTTACCTAGACTACTGCAAGAGCTTCTTACATGGTTTCCCAACTAAAATCTATTCTCTACACAACTGCCAAAGTGATTTTCTGAAAGTGTAGTTTGATTGTTATACTCTTCTCATCCCTCCCACATACTTTTGAATTTTACTGTCACCAGATCATCTCCAAACCAAATAGTACTACATTATTTGACATTTAAAGTGTTTTAAACTAAGTCTCATCCTACCTCTTAAGTTTCCATATATATTACTCTCCTAAATAAAATCTATATTCTAGACTATACTGGTCCACTTGCATATAATTCTTTATTTCTCCTCTCTATATTTTTGTACTAGCTTCCCCCCTGTCCTCCCCATGCCTGGAAAAACTTTCCCTTTTCATCTCTCCTTCATGGAGTTCTCAGATTCCTTACAGATTCAATTTGAGCATCTAAGAGACCTTTGCTGGTCTTTTTAGTCATCTGATTAAATTAACATTAACAAGAATTCTCTAGGTAATAGCAAGCTATGTTTGAACAGTTTTCATTTTCTGCTACATTATATATTTAAACACATATAAGGATCATACATTTAGGGATCTCAAAGAGCTTCCAATCCAAACTCCTTATTTTAGATATAAGAAGACCAGGAATCAGATGGGTTAACAGACTAGTAAAATGTCATACATGGATATGAACTCAGCTCCTCTGATTCCAGGTATAGTTTTATGTCCACTCTACTGTGAGAATTGTTCTATGAGTTAAGCGAGTCAAGTGTTATTACCCTATGTTACAGAGAAGAGAACTGAGACCCAGATAAGTTAAGCAGTTTGCTTTATGTCAAACAATTGAAGACAGAACCTGGACCAGAAACCAAGCTCCTAACTGAATTCAATGTTTCTTCTTCTACTTTGCATTGCCTAGTAACTAATTAGGCTTGACATTCGCTGGAGTTTTTCCTTTATCTGTAACTATTTTGCTTTTTTTCATACTGCATAAACAAATAAAAACCTTCCCTGGAGTGCTAACAGACAATGTTTCATTGGAAATCCTAGCCCTGCACAATTTCCCTGCTTTGTTTCTGTTGCCTTCTTAAAGAAATGACTCAAGCAATGAGCCTATCTATTTAGTACAGTAAGTACTTTCATGCCATTTAGTTTCCATTAAAACAAAGTGGCATCCATTTTTCCTAGGGCAAAATACTGGAAGTCAGAATTGTGAGCAGTAGTGCTTTGCAATCAAGAGGCAAGGATACATCTTTGAGATGAACATTTCTGATTAAAAAGAGGCACATTGAGTGCCCTGCTAGATTACACTGGCATGAAGCATAACCTTTGGGAGTTGGTTTGCACTGTTTTCTGGAGTTGTAACCCAAATACAAATGAGGCAATATGGAGATTCAAGAGTATTAGAAAGTGCCCCTCAATGAAGGCAAAGCAGTTCATAAGCTTGATCCAACCAGAACTTCCTAATGCAAAACCTTTTTTTTTTTTTTTTGGTAGAATCATCTATCCAGGGCAATTAGAGACTCTAGTCAAAAGGTACAAAGAAGGTGAATCGTATTGTCCTTTCTCCAAAATGTGATTACCTTAAAAAAAAGTGGGAGGAAAGGATTTACTGCTATAAACTGGGAAAGAGCTGATTTCTGGGTTCAATTAAAGTAAAAAAAAAATTTGAACACTTACCATAAGCCATGTTAATTGCTAGTGACACAAATGCAACCAAAAAAGAAATTATCTCTTCCCTCAAAGAGCTTACATTCTATGGGAGAAGATAATACATACAAATACATAATAATACAAAGAGTTAAAAACTGGTGTTGGGGTTAGCACAGGGGTGAAGGTAGCCGTATGTGAATATGGTTGGTGAAGTCTGAAGAGTCTAGGAGAGGAATGAAGGGTGGCTGGTTTGGGTCTGTCCTTAAAGTGGAGGCTCCAGGAAGAACTTACCAAGAAGAGAAGAAAGCTACAGGGTAGATGGATTTCATAGGGTTAGAAGGTTCTAGGGAGAAGGGATATAACTTCCAACATAAAAACAAAACAGGGGATGAGAGAACTTTCAGGATGAAAAAGCATCTAAGACATGCTATTGAAATCCAGAAACTGAGTAGCAAAACAAAGAAAGTAATGAGGAATACATGCCTTCCTTCGCATCCTCTGATGAGAAATGTTGCCCACACTTCTTTGCCCAAAGGTGTTGAAGGAAGATGCAAGAGTTCCTCTGGTGATACCAGAAGGTGAGGCAAGTTTGATTAAAATAGAAGCTGCTAGATGGGCCATTTCAGAAACACAATTCTAAACTGTTGAATCTTGCTCTGAAATATATGACTTGCTTTTTAAGTGCCAGACCATGCTCCCTTTGTTACCTGTGACACATCTTAGGACTTCAAACTGCTCTACCATGGTTACCCACATACCATTTTCTTGCCTTCCTGTTAATGACTAGGAACTTAATTTATACCCATTTCCTGCCTTCTTTGAATTCATAAGTACAAAACAGGCTCCTGATGATGCCAAAATGACCACCTGGACAAATCAGTTCTAAATAAAATTGTCATAGAAGACATTTAAAACTGTTGTATTAGACATTTGGATAAGTAGTTATTATTCATTGTTTTCATAAACACATGATTTTAGAAAAAACAATATAATAAGATTCCTTTAGTTCCATAGGAACAGAAGTGGAAGAAGAAATATTAAAAATATCCTAATGAGCTGCCAAGAAAAGGGAATTAGAGTTCTAGTAGAGAATAGAGAGTTAAGAACTTCATGGGTGGGAAGTCAAAGGCCCTTTAACTGTGCTTTAGCAACATTTTTGTGAAATAATGTTGATGTAGGCAATATCATGCAGTGTATGCCTATAATTGATATGATGTTTAGGCACCCCATAAACACAATAACTCCTTCATGTTGATGAGTGTTGTGATGCACTGCAGATTTTGCCACAATATTAGAAGATGCTTTTCATTTCCCTAGTGTCTCCCAAATAAGTTTCAATATCATTATAATTAATAATAATTGCAGATAAAATCCTGGGCCTTTTAAGTCATAAAAATTGATTCTCACCATGTATCTCTTCATGAAAATGTCATATCTTTTCAAAGAGATTGCTATTAGGACAAATTATAATACAAAGAACTTACATAGCACTTTTGTTTGGGGAGGTAATTTAAGTTTATTATCCTTCTGTTGGAGAGAAACTGCAACATTACCAGGGTTAATTGCCTTCCCCAAGGCCAAACAATACAATGTGACACAAAGAAAATGAAATTTTGGAGTTGCAGATGTCCCCTTCAAAGACAAGATCAAATTAAATAATTTACCCTCTATTGGGGTATCTTCAAAATAATATCAAAAAACAAAGATTTGTGAATATGAATTTTAAGGGTTACCAGAAGGTAAAATTTCTACCCCATAGAGCTTCCTGCTCTGCCTACACAGCACAATACTGCTAATATAGTCTCCTGCTGTATCAGTGGGAATCCAACATTTTGTTGATGGTGATTAAACATTGCACCAGTTGAGGCTAATGGCTGCCAAATGAGACAGACACACTTAAGAGAGTTGTGACAGGCAAAGCTGCTCACTGGTGAAGGCCTGTTTATAGAAGAAAGCATATGGTCAGGATTCTACACCAAGTTCTGCTACGTGGTCCAACCTGCATCATTTTGAACCTGTAAAGAAGGTAAAAACAATTTTCCAAGACAAGGTGTCTCTTGGATTTGCACATATATAGAAATTTGCGATCAAATATCTTTTGCAAGATGGGTACTGAAAGAGTCCTCTGTAAATATATTCAGTTTCATTTCTGAGACTGGTTTCAAGGGGATTCCCTGGAACCTTGCAATGGAATCTCAATGACCTAAATGTGGGGCCCAAAATGAAGTTAGCAAGATATCTGTGACTATTTGACTTCTCCTTACAATCTCCTTTTCTTTCCTTGAAAGTTAAAAAAATTAACCACTTCCTAGAGGGTGCCTCTACATTAAAGGCTAATTTGTAAATGCTACATTAAAGCAATTATGACTTTTTGATCATATTCCCAGACACTAATAACCTCACATTAAATATTTTCTTATGCCTTTTACAGATATCTTGAAATGTATTTCTCTTTCAAACCAGTATGGTTTACAGAACTTGGAATGGCATCAAACCAACATTTAAACCATGTGCATCAAGAAAAGCAAATAGCTAAATATGCCAGGAGCTAATAAATTAATCTGATCTACTATTCTAACATTTACACTTATTTTTCTAATGATTTTTGGGAGAAGAAAATACAAATAAATGCTACAGAATATTTTAGAAACATCTTTAATTGAATTTATAGTAATTATTATTTTTATAATGCTACTCCATGGTATCCTAAACGTCAACTAATCACATGGTCACAAAAGCAAAAAAAAAAAATTTTGTACATGTCATCAAAACAGTGACTAACTTATAATCATCTCCACTTTAATTGTGGATCTTTATTATCCCCCAATCAAATTAGCACACTGCCTCATAACAATAAAAAGAGAAATAGAGCCTCTTTAAGAGCAAGAGACAAAAAAACAATGTATTCCAAGAAAATCCATTCTCATTCTTATATTTTCCTACTTTTTTCCCTTTTACTAGATAGTTTATTCTCTCTCAATGTTGGGGAGAAATCTGAGTTCCCTAGAAGGCCATGAAGGGGAGAGAGGTAACAATCCTATCCTCAAGGTCTTGAGATCCTGGATGCAGTATTTTGTTACTTGTGAGATTCTATTTCATGTTTCTAACAAATAAAACCCCTTGAATCATGACTTGGTGGAGACCATTACAACAGACCCAGTATAAAAACATGTTCTAACAAATTTAGTATCACTTGTTATAAAAAGTTTTGCAGGTTATTTTCTCATGTTATGCTGTCAAAAAGTCTCTGGAATTTACACACTTTGCTCATGTGTTACCCGGATAATTTATCATGAAACACTTTTCCAGATTAATTTGGAAACACAATGTCAACTGTTACTCTTCATCATGGCCCAAAATATGACTGATCCCCAGTAAAAATGTAGTTAAGATCAATGAACCCAAGGTGTGCTTTACCAATGCAAAAAATAATAATCAAACAAAATTGTATTTCTTTCAGTGTCATGACACAAGTAATTAATTACAAAACAGAAGATCTTGGATCCAGAATTTCATTACAGCAACTTCCTTCAGGGCTGCTTAAAACAAGTGTCACAATATGTTCACAATCAAAGCATCTGCCAAAAATATATCTATTAAACGTGCTTTTCCTTGAGAAAACATATATCCATACCTTTAAGTATAAATCCTAGGACAGCATTGCTGTATGTATAATAGCGGTTCTCGACCTTTTTTGTTTGTTTGTTTTAGGACTCCCTTTCTACTCTTAATTCTTCAATTATAAAATGGGAATAATAAGCAACTTTTTTAAACAGGTATTTTCCTAACATTATATTTGTTATACAATGTTTAAAATCTAAAGAAATATATTTTTTATTCTTTAAATTTCTATGCTTTTTAAAAATTATTGAGGTACTTTCTTTATACAGATTATATTTATTAGTTTTACCATATTAAAAATTAAAATGCCAGCATTATTATGAAAATATTTTTAACTTTATGGACTCCCTCAAATGGTCTCCTGGACTCCCAGGAGTCCTTGGTCTCAATATCAGAAACTGCTGATGTATGATCTTGGAGGAGGAGAGATAATTTGTTTTTGTGATATTGTTTGGAAACATAAAAAGTGTTATATTGATGCCTTTTTTTTCTCATACCATATCCACTTCTACATGTAACATATCTCAAACCCATATTTGAACACTCCTTGTAATAATGAAAACAGTTAAGCAGAAACAAATAGACTTTATCAATTATATGTAATATTCTTTCAACCTATTCCTGGTCCCCATCTGCGCATAGGAACCTAGATATATATTTTTTAAATAGTAAGACTTAGCCCTCTTAGTATTGTGACAGAAACTTTCAGATTGCTATTAATCTGGTGGTGGTGGGAGAGTTAACCAAGATTTGTAACTTGTTCGTCTGGTTTAATTTACTATTGATGTTGAAAAAAGGAGTCTAAAAAACAAAAACATGTTCTTGCTTTAGAGGGACATTCCAATGTCAAGGTGATAATGATATTAGAATAAGATAGGTATTTAGCATCTCTGCCTAGTTGCTGAAAGTTTTTGTTACAGATCTCAGAGTGAAATATCATAATTTATTGAGCTACTAGCTTGGCATGAGATTTTCAATCATCTCAAGAAAAGCTGTAAAATGCTCTGGGGGCAGGAATGGGTTTTATTGGTATTCTGTATGTATTAAGAAGTAAGCGGGAATCCAGCAACTTTTTGTAAAGTTTGTATTCTTTTTTTTTAAATTATAAATACATACCTGACCAAACACTTCAGAAAAAAACATCAGAGATCTGGACTTACAAGAAATGGGTCAGATTTAATGAATTACATACTAAGGCTATTAGCATAATGCAGGTTATATTATCCCATCACTACCTCTCTTCTATTCTACTCCACTGCTATCAGCAGATGTGGCATTTAGCCCACTATAGGTTTCAGAACTTCTTTACTCAGAGGGTGAAAAAAGATTCTGTTTGCTTTCCTTCTATGTATTTCTGTGCCCTTTCAAACTATTTTAGGCAATTTAATTCATTGTAATTCATTTCCACTGCATTCACTAAGTAGCAGTTAAGCTGCATAGAGAAAAAAATAGCAAGAAAATATTTACCCTGACTACAATTCTAGAGGAAAAATTCTCTAGTGATTTCAGACTTACATCAAATAAGCTACTCATAGATACTAACTAAACATTTGCAGAACTCAGAAGTGGGTCATTCCTTATAATGTTGACACAAGGGATTTATGTTTGAATTATACAAAACACATCAACTCTTGGGATAAAAGAACAATTATGACAAGTTTCTAGTTTTGGAAGCAAAATAACATAGACAGAAAAATATAGTATATTGGCCCTCATCATGCCACAGGTTTTCAAAGTTCCCCAATTTAAGCCCTCCATCCTTTATGGTGGCTGGCTTTCCTTACAGATTTATCCATTACCTAAATATAGATAGCCTTTCTTAGTAGAAATGCCAAAGGCCATAAATGTTTCATAATTGAGCACATAACTTGGAGTCGACGATCTTTTCCATACATCCCTTTTTATGATTGCAAATTAGAAAATACTGAAGTAATTACTCCCTTAATAGTTCAATATTTGCAACTACACATACTTTATGAACATCACCAGCAACTTTTACTCCCCAGAGCAATTTCATGAAGAACATGATGGAACTTAACTTGTACAATTAACCAAATCATCCAAGATTCCTTCATTAAGCCATTAATATAATACACTGCTGAGTGGTGGGTTGTCCAATTTTTATGATGCTTTTCATTTCTATTCAATGGCTGTGATTAGAGTGAAAAATCAGTATCTGCAAGATCAGCAAGATGATGCAAAACACTTGCAGTATACTAGAAGCCTTTTATACTGCTTCCATGGTTGGCCTGAGGACAGCTAATACCAGAGTTTCAATAAAGGGATATATGCTAAGGAAGCATCCACTTGCATTTTCCCAAAAGAGCAGAGCAATCCTTTTTTCATCCTTTGATTTTTAGATACTTAAGCAGACAATAATTGTTCATTTATTGTATCTCAAACATTAGAAGGGCTATAGCTTGCTTGTAAGCAAATCCTACCTTCTATAAAGACACATATTTCCCATAAAATGTTATATATCACTAACCCTAACATGCTGTACATAAGGAGAGTTTTGGTATTGTTCAGCAATATCTTTGTGTAATTGAGTAGGTGAAAATCTGACATTTAATGAGAAACTTAAAATGCTAATGTTCAATGTTTATTGCTCAGCTTGAATTTGAGGCAGCACACTTGATGCCAAATAGGACACTTGTTTTAACAGATAGTGTAAATGATTTGAATTTTAGTTTGGTGTGATTATATAATTTTTGAAGTTTGAATTAATTCCATATGCTTATAGATAATAGAAATAAAACTTTTTGATTTGTGTTCAACTGCCATCCATATTTCTGATGTCAGTGCCAATCAGACTCACATCTGAGAGTAAAATGTCTCATTTAGGATTCATCATAGAAAAATTAAATCAGAGTATATTTAAGTCCACCAGTAAAGTACTTTTGACAGGTTCTTGATTTTGGAAATGCAATCAGTTTAGAGCAGTGGCTATTTTTATGCAGAAAGTTGGAATTTTAGTTTTAGAAACAAATATTAGTAATGTAATATAATTTCCCCCTCCCAAAGAAATTTGATATGAGGATCTTAATTTGTCTTTGTGTGGACAAGATTGACTGAAAAAGATAAGAATAATCAATAGGTTATTGGTTTTATTTTATGCAATTTCATAAATACCCAATATTTTCCCTCAAAATTTATAGTACTTGTGTAAAAAAGTGATGAACTAGGAAAAAAGAAAGTAATTAATGAGTAAGTTGTTAATTGCTGCTTTCCTAAATAAAAGTGCTAGAAATGGAAAAACAACCAACTTAACCTACAAGGTCAGCTATCACAAACTTCAGAGCCATGTCATTATTGCCTTAAAGTGCTATTATTTTTTAAATCAAATCTTAAACCAACAACCAACAAAATATGCTGTAAAATTATATTACTAGCTTTGTACTTTGTACTTATTAATATGTAGTATGCTTATTTATTATCATAATCTGAACTGTATTATAAATCCCTTGTCAAACTTCATAGTGATTTTCTTAGCTTCATTTTGATTTTTTTACTTGTAAAAGAATAAAAAATCCTAGATTCATATGCTAATGGAATACAACAGCCAAAGGAATAATAATTTCAATTTTCTCCCAGTCTATTTCCAGTAGTTTGCATATTCTTCTTTAGTTCCCTCCAGAGAACTGACAGAGACAGGAAACTCCCCAGCAGCTAACAAAACTTTCTCCCTAAATTACACCACTGATAATTCTCAGTTATAAAGAATCAAAGTCATCAGGATAACAGACCAGCTGAGTGCTAACTACTCTCTTCCATTAAAATCCTCATGCAAATTAGACAGAAATACCTTACTCAGACGCAGCTTATATTACAAACTCAATCTAAATATGTTTCTCCACTGGCAGTCCATCCAGCATGCCAATGACTATATGCTAAGTATATGAATTAAGATGAATACACTCAAGCACAGGGAAAATCAAATAAATGTTGTTCCTACCTTGAGTGTCTTCGTGGAGTGACATTTGACATGATGGGACACACTAGCAGTTTGGTTCATGTTTCAGGACCATGGACAGAGCACAATTCCAGGAGGAATTCCAAGGGAGAGTAGTGAGGCTTTCTTTTGCCCGGTTGCTGCTGCTGCTGCTGCTGCTGCTGTTGCTACTGCTTTAGCTGCTGGTGGTGGTGGTGGTAGAGTGGCAGACTGAGATATTGTTAGCTTTAAAGGGTCTGTATCTCACTTAACTCTTAAATAGAACATCCACTTGGTTCATCATTCTCAAACCTCTTGATAAAGTGGAATAGAAAGCTAGAGACTGCTTTGCACTCTCCCTGCACCTTTGTAGTACTGAAATGTGACAGCTACACAGCTTAGCCAATGATCTCAGTTCCCATTCTCTTTTCAAAGAGAATGAATACCAGCAAACACATAGGAATCAATTGCAGTCCCACTATTTAAAGGGACACTCTCAACCCCTTTGATACCACATTTGTTCTACTTTTTTCTCAGGTGAAAATGAATTAATACTAAAAGTCTTCAGGGTAGTTAACTGAAATTCATTTAATTTTTCAGTGAGTTTAACTTTGCTTCCTCCTGGATACTTCTTCCAAAGTGAATGGCTTCATAAGTGTGAGAGTTTTCTTTTACCAAGTCAGATTACATGTCTGAATCATGAAGACCAAGCCCTGTATTCTTTCTGTATGAAGCTGGCAAATTTTCAAGAAAATTGAGAATTCATAGTATAGAAGACAAGGAATTACCTGTTCTTTCAATATATGATAGAATCTAAAACTGAAATAGAAAATTTGGGACACAAAAGCAGATTCCTGGAAGCTACATTAATTTTAAAATATGCCTTTTCAAGTAATTTCAGGAACTGCTTTCTATAGGTGAACAATTATGACGTCAGAAGACTTATGACAATGCATTCTTCCTCTCTGATGTAGATATGATGTATAGAATGAAGCATACATTTTCAAATTGGACCAATATATTAATTAAATTAATTAATATATTTTTGCTTGATTATTCTTATTTATTATAAGAGAACATTCTTGGAGAGAGAGTGTCAGTTGGAAATGGCAATGATGAATAAAAGAGCACCAATAAAGTAGTTTTAAAGCCTTTTAAAATAGTTTTTTAAAAATACTGTTTGATAGGTGAATCATTCAACCTTTTTATTCAAAAAGTTATCAACATCTCAACTAGACTGTTTTATATGTAAAAAAGGTTATTTACTCTCCCATTCAGTGGAAAAATAATGCCTTGGGCTAATCACATTCATTCACATAACCAATTTCTGTCCTTAAAATGGAGGCTTCACTTATCCAACTAGGATTTTGATGAATACAGAATATTTCATTTTAGTAGGAACATTTTCACTAATCCCCATGTAATTCTTGACTATTTCAGTGAGGACTTTTAAGTAGAAAAATGCCGCCCTGAATAGAATAACCCATAGGAAGTTATTATAAGGCTGAGTCAATAAGCAAAAGATATTATGGATGAACTACAGCATAGGCAAGAATCAAACATTCTTTTGGTTAAAGGGATCATCCAAACTGTACTTATGGGAATATAATTCTCAGTATTCTTAAATGTAATTCATTAAAAAATAATATTACTTCATCTAAGACAAAAGATACTAGATCAATGATGTCATGGTTATTAGAAAGTCAATCATATATATGCATCATCAGAAAGGGTTCTCCTTACCAACTTGGTTAATGGTGAGTTGTAGCAGCAAAGAAGGACAGCTAAGTGTCATGGAGTTAAAATTCTGGAAGACTCATCTTCCTGAATTTAAATCTAGCTTCAGATGATTTATTAGTTGTTATGTCCCTGTCATGTAATTGTGTCCCCTTTAAACTTTTGGGGGGCCCTGAAACTGCATTCCTTTTTGGGGGGGGGGGGAATTCCTGAGTCTCAAACCCTGGGGAGGGTACATATTTTCTCAGACAACACCCTTCCCAAGACAAGTAATTTCATTTAATTGGAAATCTTGGCCTGGGACATAGTCAACATCCTTTTGAGTGGCTCAAACTCCCAGTTAAGTAATCTCATTCAATTTTGAATTGAATTGAAGCCACAAGCCTCAGAAGGCTAATAAAAGACAACTCTGAACTGAGTTTTTGCAGAAGTTCTAACAAGATTTCACCCACTAGTGAAGATATTTTCTTCTCAGCATAACCCATTTTGCAATAGTCCTGACAGGACCTTGTCCACCAAGAAAGCTATCTTCTTGGTACAACTGTCCTAGCAGGATTCTTTGTCCACTTAGCAACTGTCTTCTTAGTGTAAATAAATCCCCTTTTGCCATACAGACTTCAGGTTTGCAAATTCTTTTGCAAGGGGTCTGCAACATCAACCAGAAGGAATCTCTTACCCTTAATTCTCTCACCTCTTCACTTGGGAAAGTCATTTAACCCTGTTTGTCTTAGTTTCTTAATATGTAAAATGAACTGGAAAAGAAAATGGCAAACATTGCCATTATCTTTGCCAAAAACAAACCCAAAAAATGGGATCATGAAGAAATGGACATAATTAAAAAATTATGGAACAACAATGACAAAGAAACAATAAAAATGATAATCATAATGTAGTCTGGTACAATGTCACATGATCTTATTATCAGCAATTTACAGGAAAAAATGCCAAGATCACAGTATCAAAGCTGCAATGATTAATCACATTTTAGTTGGAGATGAGCACAGTTAGAACAGGAAAATGAACACAAATTAGAAATTGTTGTAGAACCAAGTATCATTCCATGTGAGCTGTTGCTCCAACAAAAGTCTCAGACTTTCTGCTCCTTTTCCCTAATATAGACAGTCATAACAACAGAATATCAACATTGTAAGGTACCTCAGAGAAAAATCTAGCTAGTATTACAAATCTGTTCTATAACATCCTAACAAGTGGATCTTCCAGATAGTCAAACATTGCTCCTATTTCTTTCCTTTGGAATCTCATAAAATAAAATCAACTTTTTGAACTCAAATCTAAGAATTTACTATTTTCTTCACGAGACTCTTAGGAACACTTAAATTAATCTATTGTAACATTCTATGTCTCTTTCCAAGGCTAAATATTCCAAATTCTTTAGTTAATTATCATATGGCATTATTTTCCATCTATTTGAATGGTTTTCAATTTCTTCACACTGTTTCCATGGACTTAATCTTTGAAACACTGAACTAAATACAATAATCTACATGTATTTTGGCCAGAGTAGAAAATCAAAGGGACTTTCTCTCATTCCATAAATTATCACTTAGTAATTTTATTTTACTTAGATGTATTTCTTAGAGCATAGTTTCTTTACAATTTTTAGACTGTAAGCACTTCAAGCACAAATAACCCATCTTTTGCACATTTTCATGAGATTCCACTCACAGTATCTAGAGCAGAATCTTGTACTTAATATTTTAGAGAGCTATTTGATGCACTATGTATTCCAGCCAACATGTACTATTAGCTTTTTGTTCCCTGATCTTGGCATTCTATTTCCCATAACTTTGTCTTTGCACAGACTGTCCTCAAAACCTGGGATGAATTTTATGCACAGTTCTGCCTCTTAGTACTTTGACTTCTTTTGAGAATAAGCATAGTTATCTCTTCAAAAAGGAAGGCTTTGGGGGGAATTTCCTATATTCTTCCCATCTCCTCAATGAACAGTACTCTTGCTCACAGGATTTAGTGAAGTGATGTTTGATTATTAAATGCTTGCTTAAGTAGTACAATAAAATTGTTCCAATTGCATTTCATATCTTTTTCATGTTTTCTTTTTGCTTTCTTACTAATTCTGATATTTTCTCTCTTAGCCTCTCTAGAAACAGAAATTTCTGCAATAACTCTTACATAAAAAAAAAAAAAACAAACCTTTTCTTGGTTGAATAAATATAATCTATTTTACTTTTGTGTTTTCCAGTATTTTTTCAGTATTCCAGTATTAGAATTTTCCAGTATTTTTAAAAAGCGTTCATGGCAGTAAAATGTGGGTTTCATGCTGTAAACAAATCTTTGGCATCTTTTTTTTAAATCTTGAACCATGTTTTACTATTTCTTATTATCTTCATATTTCAACAACCTTTGCCTTGAATTCACTAAATGTCATATCCTATGACATATATGACATTAATTTGGAAAATATCAAATTCTTCATAAAATTTCTATACATATTCATCTTTTAAAATCATTGCTGGCATGTAAACTGTAATTACGTTCATGGTAATCTTTTTTTAAAAACAAAGAAACAAAAAACCTCTTTGTCAATATTACAATATTATGATTACAATCAGTCTTACAACATTAAAATCCCATGGAATTATGTTTTTTTTTGTTAAATTTGAGCATGTAATAAAGCCAGTTTTTCCAACTCCCTTCTTTATCCCTTCACATAGTATTGGTTTCCTAGCTTTTCATATAGCTGTAACTTTTTTATTTATTGCAAGAATCTCAAAACTGACACGTTTCAGCTCTTCCACCAATCTAGGTCTTAGACAATCATTTCACATTCTGACCATTACCTGTAAAATTACAGTGAAAATCATGAGTAGACTGACCACGTGGTAATAAATAGTATCCATTTTGGTTTGCTTTTTAATTGACTCTCAGTCTTTTGTGCTCATCTGTTTCTGCCATGCTATAAAATGATAGTAGATAGAAGGACAAAGAGTACCAACAATCAATTTCTAGACTATTTATAAATTTTAATATGACATATACACATGTGCACACACACATTCTTCCTTGTAATGAATTATCTTGGATAAGGTATCCAGACATACAAAAAAAAAAAAAAAAACAGAAACAAACCATTAGATTGTGTGGTCCTTAAGGTCAGGGCCTATATCATATAAATTCAGTGCTTTGCATAATGCTTTCTATCCAGGAAATGTATAATACAAATTTGTTAAATAAATGATTGAAAGAACATCTGACAAATAGTCAGTACAGCCTTTTCTTGATGAGAAAGCCAATGAGAACATATAACATTCAAGACAATTCATTCCATTTTTTGGATAATTTTAGTTGTTAGGAAGTTTTCCTGATATAAATCCTACATTTTCCCTTTTGCCTCTTCTACCCATTGTTGAATTCTCGGGCCACAAAAGAACATTTCTAACCTATATTCTACATGGTTGATTTTCAAGTCGTTGATGAATATCTCATGTCTCCTGAGTCTTTTCTTCAAACTACAAATCACTGATTCTTTCAAAACTTCATCAAATGGCATGGATTTGAACTTCACCATTCCTCTTGATATTCTCAGGTTATCAATATCATTTGTAAAATGTTCTATCTAGAATTTAACATAACTCTCCATGTTTAAACAATGGGACTTTAGCTCCTGAATTTTGAAGATTATGTCTGCATTAATAGATCCTAAAATTATATATTACATTATTGTGCTTGCATAGTGCATTATTGATTCATATTGAAACTGAAAAAAAACTCAGAAAAAATAAAAAAAGAAATATTTCAGACAAACTAATGTCAAATCATGGCTACCTCATATTCAAGATACATATGAATTCAAGTGTGAAATCAACTTGTTGAACCCAAGTTTAAAACTTTACACTTATGCCTAATAAATTCAATCTCAATCACAATTTTCTTATCTTGTCTCCTGAAGACAGAATCTTTTCAAAGCCCCTAGAGATATATTTTTATAGATAGTAGACACAATAGGATTGGGTCTACAAAACTCTAGACCAATAGGAATTGTATTGGTTCCATATTACATTATTTGGGATTTGATATCAATTTCCAAGATGCAAATTTTTCCATCTTCTCTGGAGCCCTAGAAAGGGACAAAAGAAATGCAAATATATATCCATTATCATTTTTTTCTGTATAATTTCCAAATGCTTGTTATAATGCATAATGTTGTATGATAAATTTTTTAAACAGTTAGAAAATAAAGTCTTATGTGAGGAAGGTTGTTATTTAATTCCTGGGGTTCTTGCTTTCCATCAATGTTCTGATTTATGCAATATGGTCCTTTAAAAAGCTTTCTTGGAGGCAACCTATGAACATGTATTTATTATGGTCCAGATTGACAACATCTGTGCATCCAGCTGGTTTGACAGGATTTAATAGTTACAAGTAACAAAAGACTGAATCATCTAAGGGGAATCTAAAGACACAGGTCTGAATTCTCTTGAATAAAAGGGAACCAATTTGAATCAGTATTTCAGGGGAGAATTTTTGAGATTTATCTTCAAAACAAAAAAGTAGAATGGATCAAATTCCCCCATGGTTTAATTACTAGATATTGTGGCAAAGACTCTCCACAAGAGAGATTCTGTCACATGTAAATCAATGTTCATAATAATAAAGGAAAAGAAAACATGGACATAAACAACAACAACAATAATAACCATCCATACCGGCTTAAATAAACAAATTAAGTTTCTCACTTAGACAATTGATCAAAGTCTTAGAATGGCAGGAAATTGTGGCAAGTGAGTGGTAAGAGAGGAAGATAATTGCAAATATCTAATTTTGTGGTTTAAAAAGTCACAATTGGGACACTGGCTCACCAAAAATGACTTTCCAACTTTCTCTTTTGTGCAGAAAATATTTCATCTCTGTAATATACTAATAGCTTTCTCTCACTTGCCTGGAGTTCCTACAATGCAAACACATGGTATTATAATCTGTTACATCAAGACTACTCTCTGAGATCTTTTAACATTACAAATTGTTGAGAGAGTAAAGAAAAACAAAAGAAAACAAGAAACACACAGTTTAAACAAACACATGCCTGACTTTGGGTGCATTCTCACAAAAATAGAAGCCAGTTCTTTATGATGTTGCTGCAATCTAAGAAAATTTCCCTTGCACAGATGACTATAAACACATTCAAAGAACAAAAGGTCAGACAGAACAGTGATTTATCCAAGAAATTAATGCATTATGACCAAGTAGGATTGATATCAAGAATATAAAGATAGTTCAATATTAGGAAAATAATCAGCATATTTAATCATATTAAAAATAAAAAAATTGAAAACTGTAAAGTCATCTCAATAGATGTAGAAAAAACCTTTGAAAAAATACATTATTTTTCATACATAATAGTATTTTATATTTCCCAATTACATGAAAAATATTTTCAGCATTAATTTTTTGTAAGATTTTGTTTCAAAATTTTCTCCATCACTCCCTTCCCTTCCTCTTCTCATAGATACCAAGCAATCAGATATGGATTATATATGTGCAATTATGTTAAACATATTTCCATATTTTTCATGTTGTGAAAGAAAAATCAGAAAAAAAAAGGGGGAAACCACTAAAAATAATTTAAAAGAATTTTTTAAAAAGTAAAAATAGTATGATCAATCTTCATTCAGTTTCCTTAATTTTTTCTCGGGATATGGATGACATTTTCCATCACAAGTTTTGAAATTGTCTTAGATGACTCTATTATTGAGAAGAACTAAGACTATCAAAGCTAATCATCACACCACATTGCTTTTACGGTGTACAATGTTTTCCTGATTCTGCTCATTTCACTCAGCATAAGTACATATAAATTTTTCCAGGTTTTTCTAAAATGTTCCTACTCATTATTTCTTAAAGAACAAAACTATTCTATTACATTCATATACTACAACTTGTTCAGCCATTCCCAAATTAATGGCTATTCCTTCAATTTCCAATACTTTGCTTACAAAAAGAGCTGCTATACATATTTTGTACAAATGGATACTTTTACGTTTTCTGTGATCTCTGAAATACAGAGTCAGCAATGGCACTTCTAGATAAAAGGACACTTGCAGTTTCATAGCCCTTTTGGCATAGTTCCAAATTCCTCTCAAGAAGGGTTGGATCAGTTCACAACTTCACCAACAATACATTAATGTTCATTTTCCTGCATCCCTTCCAACATCTGTCATCATCATTTCCTATCATTTAGTCAATCTGATAGATGCAAGGTGGTATCTCAGAATTATTTTAATTTGCATTTCTCTAGTCAATAGTGATTTATAATAATTTTTCATATCTTTATAGATAGTTTCAATTTCTTCATCTGGGTGGAGCCAAGATAATGGAGTAAGTTAGGAAACTGCTCAATCTCTCCCAGTTTTCCTCAAAAGAAAATACCAGAAACCAAGCTCTAATGGAATGAAACCACTCTCCAGCTCAAGACAGATTGAAAAAACTTCAAGAAAAGTCAGTCTCACTGGGGTAAAAGGATAGACAGCCCAGGTCAGATAGACTCTGGGAAAGCCAATGAGAGGGTCTTAATCAGAGCAAATCAGCAACTAAAATCCTCAGTCTGGCTCAGTAGAAGAACAAATTAGTGGGGCAGCTTCTAGTTCCAATTCAGAAAGCAAACTCTAGGAAACCAGGACATTTCCTGGACAGAGCAGGCAAAGTTACTCCCTAACAAAGCCATTAATAGGATGGAAAAAGATCTATAGAAAAGAACAAGAGGAAAGGGGAGGTATATTAGGAGAACTAGTCTACATGAAGAGGTACAAAAGACCTATTGCAATCTAGGGAAAGAATGGAAGGAGGTGAGGATTTTCTGAAGCTTGATCTTATCAGTTTTAGCTTTAAGAGGGAATAATTTTATCATTCAGTTGGTTATAGAAATTTATCTAATGACTATAAAGAAATAGGAGGAGAAAAGGAAAAGAAAAAGAAGAGTTTGGATAGACAGGAGAGTAGAAATGCTAGAGGAAAAGGTAAGAAAAGAGGGTAAGAGTTGATAGAAGATAGTGAATGTAGTGGGATTAATAAAAAACATTAGTAAGGACAGGGTGAAAAGAGAGAACAAAAGTATATACAGAAAATAGGATGGAGAGAGAGACAGAGCTGATAATCATAATTGTTAATGTGAATGGGATGGACTTTCCCATAAAACAGAAGCAAATAGCAGAATTAATTTAAAAAACAGAATCCTATAATATGTTGTTTACAAGAAAAACATTTGACACACAGAAACATTTACAGAATAAAGGCAAAAGACTGGAACAGAATTTATTATGCTTCAGCTGAAGGAAAAAAAACAGGGATAGTAATTCTAATCTCAGATAAAACAAAAATAAAAATAGATCTTATTAAAAAGATAAGGAGGAAAAGTACATCTTGATAAAGGGTATCATAAATTATGAAGTAATAACAATACTAAATGTGTATGCACCAAGTGGCAGAGCAGGAAAATTCCTAGAGAAGATTTTAAGCCAGTTACAGAAAGAAATAACAATCTAGTAGGGGACTTCAACCTTCCTCTCTCAGAATCAGAAAAATGTAACCATAAAAAAACAAGAAAGAAACTAGGGAGGTTAATAGGATCCTAGAAAATCTAGATATGATAGACTTCTGGAAAAAATTAAATAGGGACAGAAATGAATGCACCTTTTTCTCATCAGTATATCGCACCTACACAAAAATTGACAATGTATTAAATCTTATACATAATCAATTGCAAAAAGGCAAAAATAGTAAATGCTTCTTTTTCAGACCACAATGCAATAAAAATTATATTCAGTAAAGTACCAGAGAATGATATACTAAAAATCAATTGTAAATTAAATAATCTAATTCTAAAGAATGAGTGGGTCAAACAACAAATCACAGAAACAATGCATAATTGCATTCAAGAAAATGACAATAAAGAGATGTAGCCAAAGCAGTTCTTAGGGGAAATTTTATGTCTCTAAATAGCTACATAAATAAAATAGAGAAAGATGAGATCAGTGAATTTGGCAAGAAACTTTTAAAAAGCTAGAAAAAGAACAAATTTTAAAACACCAATTAAATGCCAAATTAGAAATTTTGAAACTCAAAGGAGAGATTAATAAAATAGAAACTAAGAAAACTATGGAACTAATAAACAAAAACTAAGAGTTGGTTTTATGGAAAAAACCAACAAAATAAATAAACTTTTAATTAATTTGATCAGAAAAGGAAAAGAAAAAAATCACCAGCATCAAAAATTAAAGGGGTGAATTAACTACCAATGAAAAAGAAATTAAAGCAATAGTTAGCAGCTATTTTGTCCAACTGTATGGCAGCAAATCATACAATCTAACCAAAATGGATGACTATTTACAAAAATATAAATTGCCCAGGTTAACCGAAGAGAAAATAAAATACTTAAATAGTCCCATTTTAGAAAAAGAAATTGAACAAGTCATCAATAACCTAAGAAAAATCTCCAGGGCCAGATGGATTCACAAGTGAATTCTACCAAACATTTAAAGAACAATTAATTCCAATACTATATGAACTATTTAGAAAAATAGGTAAAGAAGGCTCCTTCTATGACATGAATCTGATACTGATACCTAAACCAAGAAAAGCCAAAACAGAAAAAGAAATTTAGAGACCAATCTTTCTAATGAAGATTGATGAGAAAATTTTAAATAAAATATTAGAAAGAGATTATCAGCAGGATAATATACTATGACTAAGTGAGCTTTATTACAGGAATGCAGAGTTGGTTCAATATGAGGAAAATTATTACCATAATTAACCATATCAATAACAAAACCAGCAGAAATCATATGATATTCTCAACAAATGCAGGAAAAGATTTTGACAAAATACAGTACCTGTTCCTAATAAAAACACTGGAGAGCATAGGGATCAAGGGAGCTTTCCTTTAAATAATATATAGTATCTATAAAGTCTAAAGCAGTCATTATGTGCAATGGAGAGAAGTTGGATGCATCCCCAGTAAGAGCCAGGGTGAAAAAAGGATGCCCATTATCACCATTATTATTCAACATTGTACTAGAAATGTTGGCTTTTGCAATAAGAAAAGAAAAAGAAATTAAAGGAACTAGAATAGGCAATAAGGAAATAAAATTATCACTCTTTGCAGATGATATGATGATATACCTAGAGAATCCTAAAGAATCATCCAAAAATCTACTAGAAACAATTCACAACTTTAGCAAAGTTTCAGGATATAAAATAAATCCACACAAACCATCACCATTTCTATATATTTCTGACTTCTATATATTCTGAAACGTTAGCAAGAGATAGAAAGAGAAATTCCATTTAAACTTATTGTAGACATCATCAAATACCTGGGGGTCTACTTGCCAAAATAAACCTAAGAACTCTATGAGCACAGTTACAAAACATTTCTCACACAAATAAAATCAGATCAAAACAACTGGAAAACTGCTCATAGCTAGACTGAGCTGATATAATAAAAATGACAATTCTGTCTAAATTGGTCTAATTGTTTAGTGCCATACCAATAAAACTACCAAAACAATATTTTATAGAACCAGAAAAATAATAACAAAATTTATCTGGAAGAACAAAAGGTCAAGAATGTCAAGGGAATTAATGAAAAAAATACAAAGGATGGTGGCTTAGCAGTGTCAAAACTAAAACTATATTATAAAATAGTAGTAATCAAAACTATTTGGTACTGGCTAAGAAATAGAGTGGTGAATAAGTGGAATAGATTAGATACACATGACACAAAAATCAAGATCTATAGCAATCTATTATTTGATAAACCCCAAACTCCAAGTTGTGGAATAAGAACTCATTATTTGACAAAATTTCTGGGAAACTGGAAAATAATGTCAGAAAATAGGCATAGACTTAACATCTTACCCCCCATACCAAAATAAGGTCAAGATGGATACATGATTTTGGCATAAGGGAGGATATCATAAACAAATTAGGAGAATAGGAAATAATTTACCTATCAGATCTTTGGAGAAAGAATTTATGACCAAAGAAGAACTAGAGAACATTATGAAAAACAAAATTGATAACTTTACTTACAAGTTTTTGCACAAACAACAGAAACAAGATTAAAAGGGAAGTATAAAGCTGTGAAAAAATCTTTACAGACAGTGTTTCTTTTTTTTTTTTTTAATAACTTTTTTTATTGACAGAACCCATGCCAGGGTAATTTTTTACAGCATTATCCCTTGCACTCACTTCTGTTCCAATTTTTTCCCTCCCTCCTTCTACCTCCTCCACCAGATGGCAAGCAGTCCTTTATATGTTAAATAGGTTACAATATATCCTAGATACAATACACATGTGCAGAACTAAACAGTTCTCTTGTTGCACAGGAAGAATTGGATTCAGAAGGTGTAAATAACCCGGGAAGAAAAACAAAAATGCAAGCAATTTGCATTCATTTCCAATGTTCTTTCTTTGGGTATAGCTGTGGAATGACCACATGTTTAAAATCAGCCTGAGTCAGGAATTCAGGTTAAGAGGAAAATCTTCAATCTTTATTGAAGTGAAGAGGTGAATAAGGATTGCAATAGCAATATGGGCAAGAAGGATTGTGATAGCATTATGGGCAGCTGCAACAGGAAGCCAGCTAGCAGAGAGAGACCTGAGTTGAAGGGCCATTGCAATAGCAATGCAAGCAGTCTCTCCTTCCCCTTACTCTTCCACTCCCCTGCCTCCACTCACCAATTCGTCATTTCCTATATAACACATCAGGACTTGCACAAAGAGTGGGCAGGGGCCATTCTTTCTCCAAGCATATATATTAAGAGAGTATGGTCCACTATATGTGCCAAAATGTTTGTGGCAGCCCTGTTTGTAGTGGCTAGAAACTGGAAATTGAATGGATGCCCATCAATTGGAGAATGGCTGGGTAAATTGTGGTATATGAATGTTATGGAATATTATTGTTCTGTAAGAAATGACCAGCAGGATGAATACAGAGAGGCTTGGAGAGACTTACATGAACTGATGCTAAGTGAAATGAGCAGAACCCAGAGATCACTTTACACTTCGACAACGATATTGTATGAGGATGTATTCTGATGGAAGTGGATTTCTTTGACAAAGACTCAGTTTCAATTGATCAATGATGGACAGAAGCAGCGACATCCAAAGAAAGAACACTGGGAAACAAATGTGAACTATTTGCATTTTTGTTTTTCTTTCCGAGTTGTTTTTACCTTCTGAAGCCAATTCTCCCTGTGCAACAAGAGAACTGCTCAGTTCTGCAAACATATATTGTATCTAGGATATACTGCAACATATCTAACATATATAGGACTGCTTGCCATCTAGGGGAGGGGGTGAAGAGAGGGAGGGGAAAAATCGGAACAGAAGCGAGTGCAAGGGATAATGTTGTAAAAAAATTACCCTGGCATGGATTCTGTCAATATAAAGTTATTATAAAATAAAATAAAATATTAAAAAAAGGAAGGTTAACAAAAAAGAGAGAGAGAGAGAGAGTATGGTCCAATTACTATTTAGCCTCATGTGCTTGGGACCTCAGTGCATCAACTTGAGCCTCAGCCCATTACATAGCTGCTTCTGTCCATTCTTGATCAACTGAAACTGAGTTAGATCTCTTTGTTGAAGAAATCCACTTCCATCAGAATACATCCTCATACAGTATTGTATATATGAGTTATAATGATCTCCTGGTTCTGCTCATTTTACTTAGCATCTTGCCAATCTTCTGTATTCATCCTGCTGAACAGACAATATTTCTAATAAAGGTCACATTTCTAAAATATATAAAGAATTGTGTCAAATTTATAAAAATACAACTCATTCCTCAAATGATAAATGGTCAAAGGCTATAACAGAAAAATTTTAGACAAAAATTAAAGCCATTTATAGTTATATGAAAAATGCTCTAAATCACTATTGATTAGAGAAATGCACATTAAGACAATTTTGAGGGACCACCCCATACCTCTCAGATTAGTTAAAATAAGAGAAAAAACTACAAATGTTGGAGAGGATGTGGAAAACTGGCACACTAATGCATTGTTGGTGGAGTTGTGAAATGATCCAACTATTTGGAGAGCAATCTGGAACTATGCTCAAAGGGCTATAAAACTGTGCATACCCTTTGACCTAGCAGTACCATTACTAGGTCTATATCTCAAGGAAATCATAAAAGACCCACATATGTAAAATTGTTTGTAGCAGCTCTTTTTATGCTAATAAAGAATTAGAAAAGGAGTGGATGCCCATCGATCCGGGAATGGTTGAACAAGTTGTGATACATGAAAGTAATGGAATATTATTGTTCTTTCAAAATGATGAGCAAGTTGACTATAGAGAGGCCTGGAAAGATTTACATGAACTGATGCTGAGTGAAACAAGCAGAACCAGGATTACACTGTACATTATAACAGCAAGAATTTGCAATGATCAGCTACAAAAAGCTTGATTCTTATTTGTAGTTCAGTTATTCAAAGCAATTCCAATAGACTTTGGATAGAAAACGGCATCTACATCCAAACAAAAACTAAGGAGATTGAATGTAAATCAACACATACTATGTTCACTTTCTGGTTTTTTTTTTTATCTCTCCCATATTTTTTGCCTCTTGCTCTGATTTTTCTCTCCTAACATGATTTATAAAGCAATGTGTATTAAAAATAAACAAATTTACTACAATAAAAAAAATCATCTGAAAACTACCTTTTCATATCATTTGACCATTTATCAATTAAGAATGACTTTTATTCTTAGAAACTTGATTCGGGGCAGCGAGGTGGCACAGTGGATAGAACATCAGCCCTGAAGTCAGAGAACCTGAGTTCAAATCTGGCCTCAGACACTTAACACTTCCTAGCTGTGTGGCCTTGGGTAAGTCACTTAATCCCAATTGTCTCAGGGGAAAAACTGATTCAGTTCTCTATATTCCTTAAAATGATACCTTTATAAGAAAAACAAACTGTAAAAATTGTTTCTCAGCTTTCTGTTTTCCTGCTAATCTCTTAGTTTCTTGTGTTTTTTGTGCAAAATATTTTAATTAAATGCAATAAAAATGTCCAATTTTTCATTTCATAATATTCTCTATTTTGTATTTTTGCACAACTTTCTCTCTCCTTTGAAAATCTGACATAAAATATTTCTTACTCTTCTAATTTACTGATAACATCATCCTTTATGTCTAAATCATGAATCCATTATTGTGCTGTAGAGTATGAAATATACCAAGTTTCTACCACACTATTTTCCAGTTTGCCCAGCAGTTTTTGCTAAATAGTGAAGTTCTTAAACTAAAAACTGGAGCCATTGAATTTATCAATCAGTAGATCGTTATAGGCATTGACTACTGTGTTTTGTATACTAAATCTATTCAAATGATGCCTTACTCTATTTCTTATCCAGTACCAAATGGTTTTGATGACTGCCATTTTATAATATAGTTTTATATCTGCTACAACTTAGCCACCTTCCTTTGCATTTTTTTCATTAATTTTCTTGATATTCTTGATCTTTTGTTCTTCCAAATAGATTTTGTTATTTTTTTTCTAGCTCAATATAATAATATTTGGAAGTTTGACTGATATAGCACTGAATAAGTAAATTGATTTAGATAGAATTGTCATCTTTTTTGTATCAACTTAGCCTAATCATGAGCAATTGATATTTTTCCAGTTATTTAAAACTGACTTTGTGTAAAAAGTGTTTTGTAATTGTGATCATATAGTTTCTGAGTTTGTATTGGCAGGTAGATTGCCAATTATTTCATATTGCCTATAATTATTTTGAATGGAATTTTTCTTTCCATCTCCTCTGAGGACTTGATAGTAATATGTAGAAATACCAATGATTTTTGTGGGTTTATTTTGTATCCTTCCACTTTGCCAAAGTTGTTAAGTGTTTCAAATAAGTATTTTAGTTGATTCACGAGGATTTTCTAAATATACCATCATATCATCTGCAAAGCATGATATTTTTATTTCCTTATTGCTTCCTCTAATTCCTTCAATTTCTTTATCTTTTCTTATTTCTAAAGCTAACATTTGTAGCACAATATTGAATAATAACAGTGATAAACATCATCTTTATTTTACTCTGATCTAATCAGGAATGCTTCTAGCTTATCCCCATTACATACAATGCCTGCTGACAATTTTCAAGAGATGCTACTTATCATTTTAAGGAAAAGTCCATTTATTGCTATGTTCCCTAGTGTTTTAAAAATGAATGAGTGTTACATTCTATCAAAATATTTTTCAACATTGATTGAGAAAATAATATAAATTCTGTTAATTTCATTAAGGATATGGTCAATTATGTTAATAGTTTTCCTAACATTGAATCAGCCTAGTATTCCTGGTATAAATCCCACTTAGTGACAGTGTATTATCCTGGTGATAAATTGCTATGAAATCTTTGCTAATATTTTATTTAAAATTTTTGCCTCAATGTGCATAAGGGAAATTGGTCTCTAGTTTTCTTTCTGTTTTGGTTCTTTTTGGTTTAGGTATCAGCAGCACAATGTGCCAAAAAAAAAAAAGAAATTTGGCAGAACTCTTTTACCTATTTTTCCAAATAGTTTGTTATATTTGAATTAATTGTTCTTGAAATGTGTGGTAGAATACACATGTAAATCCATCTGGCCCAGGAGATTTTTCCTTAGGGAATTCATTGATAGCTTATTTATTATCCTTTTCTAAAATGGGGCTACTTATGTATTTTATTTCCTCTTCTTTAATCTAGGAAATTTATAATTTGGGGTGTATTCATCCATTTTACTTAGATTGTCAGATTTATTGAAACACAGATGGGCAAAATACCTTTGAATCATTGCTTTAATTTATTTATCATTAATGGTGAATTTACCATTTTCATTTTTTATACTGGTAATTTGGTTTTCTTATTTTTTCTAATCAAACCAACCAAAGATTTATCTATTTTATTGATTTTCCCCATAAAATCAAATCTTAATTTTATTTATTAGTTCAACAGTTTTCTTACTTTCAGTTTTATTCATCTCTTCTTTGATTTTCAGAATTTCTAACTTAATAGTTAGTTGGAAATATTAATTTATTCTTTTTCTAACTTTTTTAGTAGCATATCCAATACATTGACATCCTCTTTTTCTAAATTATTCATGTAAGCCTTCAGAGATATAAAATTTCTCTTAAGAACTACTTTGGCTCTATCCCATAAATTTTAGTATTTTGTATTATTGTCACCCTCTTGTATGAAATTATTAATTCCTTCTGTGATTTGTTGTTTGACACACTCATTCTTTAGGATTCAATTATTTAGTTTCTAATTAATTTTTTATCTATCTTTCTATGTCCCTTTACTACATACAATTTTTACAGCATTGTAATCTGAAAAGGATTTATTTAATATTTCTGATGTTCTGCATTTAATTATAAGGTTTTTATCTCCTATATATTATCATTTTTTGTGTAGATGCTATGCACTCCTGAGAAAAAAGTATACTGCTTCTAATTCTATTTAATTTTCTCCAGAGTTCTATCATATCTAAATTTTCTAAAGTCTTATTCACTTTGTTAACATCTTTCTTATTTGTTTTGTGGTCAAACTTATCTAATTCTGAGAGACAGAAGTTAAGGTCTCCCACTAGCATAGTGTGCTTCTCTATTTCTTCCAGTAACTCACAATTTTGTCCTCTGGTAATGTGGATGCTATATCAGTTGGTTTGTATATATTTAGTATTGCTATTACTTCATTGTCTATGGTACTCTTTAGCAGGACATGTCTTTTAATTATATCTTTTAATTAGAGTTTTGTTTTTGTTTTTGTTTTGTCTAAGGCTAGGATTGCTAACTGTGCTTTTTTTTAAAACTTCAGCTAAAGCATATTCTGCTTCAATCTTTTATCATTATTTAGTATGTATCTCTCTACTTTAAATGTGCTTCTTGCAAACAACATATTATAGGATTTTGCCTTGTTAATCTACTCTGCAATCCACTTCTGTTCTATAGAGCTCATTCCATTCACATTCCCAGTTATGATTACTAACTGTGTATATTTCCTTCCATTGTATTTTTCTTCTTTAAACTTTTCTCTCTCCTTTCACCTTGTCCTTCCTCACCAATCTTTTGCTTCTAATCCTCATCTTCCTTAATCTGTCCTCTCTCCCTTCTATTAGTGCCCGCCAACTTCTTTATAGGGTAAAACAAATTGCTAAACACAATTAAAGGTATATATTATTCCCTCTTTGAGCCATATCTGATAAGATTAAGATTAAAACAATGCTCATCCCTTTCCTTCTTTCCCTCTATTGTAATAGGTCTGTATGTCATCCCTATTCTGTTACCCTTGTTTCTCTTTTTCTAATACAATCCTTTGTTCACCCCTTAAATTTTTATATCATCACATCATTTATACTCAAACCCTCTATCCATGTATACTCCTTTTAAACATCATAACAGAGATACCATTGTCAAGAATTAAAAGTATCATCTTCCCTTGTAGCAATGTAAACAATTTAATCTTATTGAAAAACTTATTTTTCTTTCTTTCCCATTTACCTTTGTATGCTTCCCTTGAGTCTTGTATTTAAAAATCAAATTTTCTGTTACGCTTTGTCCTTTTCATCAGAAAAGTTCGAAAGTTCTCTATTTCATTGAATGTCTATCATTTCCCTTGAAAAATATATGCTCTGTTTTGCTGTGTAGTCAATTCTTAGTTGTAATCTAAGCTCTTTTGCCTTCCAGAATATCATATTCTATGTCCTCTGATCCTTTAATATAGAAGCTACTAAATCCTGGGTAATCCTTACTGTAGCTCTCTATATTTAAATTATTTCTTTCTGGTAGCCTACAAAATTTTCTCTTTGACCTGATAATTCTGGAATTTTATCACAATATTCACTGGAGCTTATATTTTGGGATTTCTTTTAGGACATGAGTATAGATTCTTTCCATCACTAGTTTAGCTTCTATTTCTAGGATATCGGGGGTAGTTTTGCTTGATAATTTCTTTAAAAATGCTGTATGGGTTCTTTTTTTTTTGGTTGTGGCTTTTAGGTAGTCCAATATTCTTAAATTCTCTTTCCTAGAACTGTTTCAACAAGGATGTCATTTTTGAGGTATTTTTCATTTCTTTCTATTTTTTCACTCTTGTGATTTTGTTTGATTGATTCTTGATATCTCATAAAGTCATTAGATTCCACATGCCCAAATCTAATTTTTAAGTAATTATTTTTTTTCAGTTAGTTTTTGTCCCATCTGACCAAGTCTATTTTTTGCACTAGTTTTATTTGTACAAAAACTTTTCAATTTGATATAATCAAAATTTTCTATTTTGTGATCATTAATGATCTCTAGGTCTTCTTTGGTCATAAATTCCTTCCTCTTCCACAGGTCTGAGAGGTAAACTATTCTGTGTTCCTCTAATTTATTTGTAATCTCATTCTTTATGCCTAGGTCATGAACCCATTTTGACCTTATCTCGGTGTACGGTATTAAGTGTGGGTCAATGCCTAGTTTCTGCCATACTAGTTTCCAATTTTCCCAGCAATTTTTGTCAAACAGTGAGTTCTTATCCCAAAAGCTGGGGTCTTTGGGTTTGTCAAACACTAGAATATTAAAGTTATTGACTGTTTTGTTCTTTGAACCTAACCTCTTCTACTGATCAACTAATCTATTTCTTAGCCAATACCAAATGGTTTTGGTAACTGCTGCTTTATAATATAATTTTAGATCTCGTACAGCTAAGCCACCTTTATTTGATTTTTTTCATTAATTCCCTTGAAATTCTTGATTTTTTTGCTTTTCCATATGAACTTTGTTGTTATTTTTTCTGTGACCAGGTCTATTTTTTAAACAGGTGTTTTCTTCAATCAATTTTTGCTTCCTTTTCTAAATTGCTGATTCTTTTTTCATAATTCTCCTGCACAACTGTCATATCTTGTCCTAATTTTTCTTCTATCTCTCTTACTTGATTTTAAATATCCTTTTTGATCTCTTCCAAAAAACTTTTTGAGCTCAATATTAATTTATATTACTTGGCATTTTACCATTGTGGTCCTCTTCTAAGTTTGTGTGGTCATCTCTGCTGCTATAGATAGCGTTATCATCAGAGCTCTTTTTTGTTTTTGGGGGGTTTTTTTACTCATTTTTAAAAGTTGATTTCTACTCCTAGGGACAGGGAACTGTCCAATACTTCTTTTGCAGGAGGACATGGGCTTGGTCATTGGCTTTCAATGATAAGGCTTGAGATGCTAGAGTGGCTTGGCCCGCTAGCACCTGATATTCCAATTCCAGGGCTTATTATTTGCCTTCTTCCCAGGGCTGGATCCCTCATGGATTGACTGATGTGTCATGCCTGTTGAGTTAAGACTGAGAGACCTTATTGCTGAACTGCGACATAGCTAAGAGCCTCCAGCTAGATTTTCTGCACTGAACCTATACTAAAGTCCTTCTAAATTAGCTTAAGCTGTAAAATTGTTTCATTCCATCTATTTGTAGGTTCTGTATATATTTAGAATATATTTAGAACTTTGATTTAGCATTGTTTCTAGGAGAAACTGGGCAGAGCTCAGGAAACTTCCTGTCTTTTCTTTGCTATCTTGGTTCTGCCAAGTATAATATTGTTTTAGGCTAAGAACTCTTAAAAAGCAGAGGCAAGGGAGAAGCTATGTGGCACAGTGGATAGAGTACCAGCCCTGAAATCAGGAGGACATGAGTTCAACTCTGACCTCAGACACTTAATATTTCCTAGCTGTGTGACTCTGGGCAAGTCACAATTGCTTCAGTAAAACAAAAAGCAGAGGCAAAAAAGCACCGTTTTTAATATCATAGAAAGCATTTATCTAAAATCAAAAGTTAGTATATGTGTCATAGGGAAATAAATATGGGAATAAGGCAGAGATATCCACTTTTCCCAATAATTCTGGAAAAGCTAACAACAGCAATAAGAAAAAAGAAATAAAGGAAAAACTTAAAGATAAGTAAAGAGGAGATAAAACTCTATTTCCTGATAATATGATGATGTTATTATTGTTTTTAAGTCTAGACAATTAGCAAAGATACTGATTGAAACAAGTAACAGTTTTAGCAAAATCACCAGTTAAAAAAATAAACCCTTAAGAATCCACAACATTTTACATGATAATAGCAAAACACAAAAAGCAATAATATAAAAGGAAATCCCATTCAAATAACTATAAAAATCGTGGAAAGCACAAAAATGATTTGTATAAATCCAGTTACAAAGTGACCCTTAAAAAGTAAGATTATGTACATACATATATATACATATATATGTGTGTGTATGTATGTATGGAAGAATATTCAGTGCTCCTAGCTAGGCCTTGCCAATATAATAAAAATTAAAATACCACTAAAATTAATTAAGATGGCAGGATATAAGCATTTATAGCATGTTTAACATGTACCAGGTATTGTGCAAAGCATTTTTCTACAAAAAATATCTCATTTGATCTTTACAACAACCCTAAGAAATGCATACTATTATTATTCTCATTTTACAGTTTAACAAACTGAGGCAAACAGAAGTTAAATAGTTTACTCAAGAACACATGGCTATTAGGTATCTCAGGCTGAATTTGAAGTCTTCCTGACTTCAGGCACAGTTCTATTCACTGCACCACAAGAATAATCTACACATTTAATGCTTTACCAGTCAAATTTCCAAAGAGATACATTCTAGAATTTTGATAAAATGATTTAAAATTTCATTTGGAAAAACAAAAAGATCTAAAATTTCAAGGGAAATATTGAAAAATAGGGAAAAAATAATGAGAAGCATTTTCAGACCTCAAATTCTATTATAAAGCAGCAGTCATCAAAACCATCTGGTACTTATAAAAAAAAATTAAGCTAGGCTGGAGAAGGGAGAATTGGAAACAAGGAAATTCAATAATCCAGTATTAGATGAAGTAGAAAATATAGGAAAAAAAACTTCTTTGATCAAATATTACTAGAAAATCTAGAAAGCAGAATGGCAGGAATTAAGCTTAGACTATACCTTATATATTTCACAATATATTCTAAATATATGTAATCTTAATGTTAAAGATGATGTAGTTAAAAATTAGAAGAGAAACAGGTGCTATACCTCTATAGATATAGATAGGAGATATATTTTAACCAAACAAGATACAGACATACCTACAAAAGATATAAAATAAATAAGTTTAATTATATAGAATTGAGAGGATTCTGCAAAAACAAATTAATGAAACTAAGATGAGAAAAGAAGCAATCACATGGTGGAATAGGGGGAATTTTGTATTAGATATAAAAGAAAGTTTCTCTATCCACCAAAATATTTATAGAAGGATGTGATGACTGCGTATTTAAAATCAGCCGGAGTCAGGAATTCAGGTTAAAGGAAAAATCTTCAATCTTTATTCTCAGTAGAGGTGAAGAAGGATTACTATAGCAATATGGGCAGCTGCGACAGGAAGCCAGTTAGCAGAGGGGGAATCAGAGCTGAAGGGCTGTCGCAATGGCAATGCAAGCAGCTGTGACAAAGGCCAGCCAGCAGTCTCTCTTTCTGCTTCCCTTTCCACTCCCCTGCCTCAACTCACCAAAAACATCATTTCCTATACAACACATTAGTACTTGCACAAAGAGTGGGCGGGGGCCATTCTTTCTCCAAGCATATATATTAATAGAGTATGGTCCAATTACTATTTAGCCTCATGTGCTTGGGACCTCAGTGCATCAACTCAAGCCTCAGCCCATTACATCTCCTGCTTTCTTTTGTTTTAGAACACAGGTGGTCACACAATCCCTGACATCTCAGGAAGGGAGATGAAAAGCACCAAAGGGAAGTGGGGGTTGCTAGTGAGTTTCTGGGCTGAAGGGTCTTATTATGCACAAACCCATCAGCATGGGAGATATTACACAAGCACATAGCAATAACACAGAGGCTATTAGTGATGACTTTCCTCACAGTCAGTGCAGGCTTGATGTGGTGTAACAAACATGAATTATACACACAAGTAACGGTATACCAGACAATATAAATCAACATGGTGTTGTAAAAAATTGCCAGAAGTCCTAGAAGGAGAGTATGTAAACAGCAGTCACACATACGCCTTCTTCAGCAGCCAAGAGGTAGTCCAAAACCAATCTATTGTCCATTGCTTCACATATCAAGGAATCCATTGATCCCCCCCAAGTTTTTGAAGTCCTGCAAAAGTCTTTTTATGTGTTAAGGAATCCAATGATTCCAGCAGATTTTGAAGTCCTGTAACAGTCTTATCATTTCTCAAAAAATCCAATGATTCCTGAGGGCTTTCCAGTCTTATATCTCAGAGAATCCAATGATTCCTGAGGGAAGGACTTGTTTATTATAACAAATAACAGGAAACAAAGTAGATACTCATTTAAAGAAAGGCCAAATTGGGATATATAAATATAATGGAATATTACTGTGCTGTAAGACATGATTGTACATCACAAATTTCAGAGACACATGGCAAAATCTATATGAAGTGATGCAAAGTAAAGTAAGCAGAACCAAAAAGTCAACCCCTTAACATAATCCTATAGCATAGCAACATAGCCAGAACACTTCATAATTTCATTTGGAGAATTATCTTATCTTTCTTCTGCCCTCATATGCCCTTAGAGCTTATCTTCTGTGATTGACAAATTGGTTAAGACGCAAAGTATTAATCAGAAAATATTTATTTGTTGAATTAAGTAGAAAGAACTTAGCTAGCCAGTATATCAGTCCACATTGTAACATTATGCTTTAAGAATTTGATAAAGTGAAATAAACATTTTGAAACTATTTATTTCCTTTTTAATGTTTTCATAATTTTATGAAATCTGTAATGAATCACTCTAATTGTAATATTCAATCAGAGCAGTTTTTTTCAAAAGGATTTAGAGGAGAAAAGTGATTTAGCTAAATGTTACTAAAATAAAAATACTATTTAATAAGGACAATATTAATATAAATCCCACTAATGAGAATATATTGAGTTAAGGATGGTTGTCAAAAATAATTGCAAAATAGAATTAGAAATTGATATATGAAGGAGAGGAATTTTCAAGTGTGCTAGAATATGAACAGCTTAAACTAAGGAGAGGATCTCAATGGACCACAAGCAAAAAATGTCAACTATCAGGATAGGGATTAGAAATAGAAATTTGCTAACAGAGGAAACTCCTGAATAAGGAAACTTTCACTGATGTGGATCAGCACTTTCTTTGCAACTTTAATTTTAGCAGAATGCCTGGAACCATATACACTATAAGAGCTAAGTCCCTTTCCCTCTTCCCCCTCCTGTATTTTTTCTCAGTATTACCTAGAAAACTAAGAGATTAGTGATTTGTTCAATGTCAGACCACAAGCAAAGTTAGGATTTAAATTCAGTTATTCTTGACTCTTCTACCATGTTACTTTTTATTCATGAAATTTCTTTTTTTAATTTTACTTTTTATTTTTGATTTATGAAATAAAACACTCATTTACATAACAATAAAATGATTATACATGAAACTGAAAATCTATTGCATACAGTTGGTATTCCTTTTAAACATATATACAGTTATCATGTAAGCTTCTTTTTTTTTTCCTTTTTTTATTCCCTCCCCAAAAACTTTGAAAAGTGATTGCAATATTTTGTAATGTTTGAGCTAGCTTTCTGGAGGTCCTTCAGATGGGCCTTGGTCTAAGCAAGCTAGATACCATGAGAATGGTCAGGAATAGAGTCTAGAGCCTTTATGTCTCCTTCTGTCTGTCACAGTCTGACCAAGTGTTCATCTTAGTGAAGGAGTGCAAGAGGCAGGATAGCCACAGGGGGATGGTCATAAATAGAATGTCTCTTTTCCTGTCCTTCTCAGCCCTTAAATACTTTAGTATGATTACTTCATTACAGCACACTGAATATGTGTGAACTAGAGAACCATTACATCACCATGCTAAGTACTAAGTACATGTGAATCATCATCTTATTAATCACACTGAGTTAACATCTTGTTGTAAGTATCCTTGTTTCAAGTGTACTTCTCCAGAGTTCTGGCCCTCTACATAGTTTAGTGTGAGAAGCAGAGACAAGATGGCAGAGTATAAGCAAGCATTCATCTGAGATATCCCCCAAAGCCTTCCAAATACCTACAAATAATGAATCTAAAAAAATTCTAGAGAAGACAAAGCAAAAAAAAAAAAAAAAAAAAAAAAAGTTTCCAGTCCAGGATAACTTGGACAGCTGTAGGGCTAGAGAATTAGTCAAAGGATAGTTCTGCTGCACCATCACATTGAGAGTGAAGCTGAGGTTAGCATAGGCCATACCAGCCCAGCCAGCTCAGCAAACCAGGAGTAGGACTCAGAAGCCACTGAATCAGCAGTGGCAGTGGTAGCTTTCAGAGCTCTCAATCCATAGATGATAAGGGAGTGAAACAACTGGTTACAAGGAGATTAAATGGGGTCTTTTTGCTAACACAAAGGAAGGACTCTGCTGCTTTGGTCCTTCTCAAATCCAGGACTGAGTGGTAGTCCCAAGGCAAGGAAGAGCACTAACATACCACTGTGGAGCAGAGACCCTTCTCATAGTTTCAGGGCAGAAAAGAGTGCTTGTGCTCATTCATGTAACAGAGCACAGGCCATAAGAGTAACAAAAATACAGCTCTGTAAATCATAATACCTTGAAAAAACTAAAACTTTCTGATCCCTAGAAGTATCTCTGAAAACAGCTGCACAAAACCCCTGAAACTTGAAACAATGTACTTTACAACCTGGAAACAGAGACTTACTTTGGCAAAGTGTTAAAAGTAAAGGACCAGGTAGGAAAATGAGCAAAAAAAAAAAAAAAAACAGAAAAAGATTCTGACCATAGAAAGTTACTATGGTGACAGGGAAGATCAAAACACATAATCAGAAGATAACAAAGTCAAAGTTCTTACATTCAAAGCCTCCAAGAAAAAATATGAATTAATGTCATGGCATTGAAGAGCTCAAAAAGGATTTTGAAAACCTTATAAGGTTTGAATACCATATAGGAGAGGTAGAGAGAAATTAGGGGAAAAAAATGAAAGTAAAGCAAGAAAATCCTGAAAAACAGAAAATAACACCTTAAAAAAAAAAAACAGACTAAGCCAAATAATAAAGAAAGTCTTACTGTCATCAGAATTAGCTTAAAGAGGAAATAACATACACATTTAATTGGTAAAAAATAAATAAATAGATAGATAAAAACATAAACAAATACACAAATAAATAAAAATCTATCTTACCCTAAGGAAAATAAAAGGGGAAGGAGATAAGAAAAGAGATAGATAGAAGTGAAAGCATATTGGAGGAGGGAATAGTTAAAAGTAAAACACTTTTGAGTAGGGACAAGGTGAAAAGATAGAGAATAGAATAAACAAGAAGGAAATAATTAGCAATTCTAATCATGAAACAATAAAAGAAATTTCTCAGGTAAGAGTCTCATTTCTCAAACATATAGAGAATTGAGTCAAATTTATAAAAATAAGAGCCATTCCCCCATTTGATAAATAATCAAAAGATTTGCACAGTTTTCAAATGAAGTAAAGCTATCTATATATCCATATGAAAAAAAATGCTCTAACTCATTAATAATTGAAGAAATGCAAGTTAAAACAACTCTGAAGTTCTAACACATACCCATTAGATTGGCTAATAAGACAGAAAAGGAAAATGATCAGTGTTTGAGGAGATGAGGGAAAAACATGAAATATTAATGCACTGTTGGCAGAGTTGTCAACTGATTCAACCATTCTGTGAAGGAATTTTTAACTATGTCCAAACCTAGCAATACCACCAGTAGGTCATTATCCCAAAAGAAATAAAAAACAAAAAGGGAAAGGATATATATGGACAAAAATGTTTATAGTAACTCTTCTGGGGGAAGAGTTAGAAATTGAGGAGATGCCTATCATTTGGGGAATGGCTGTGATATATGATTGTAATGGAATGCCATTGTGCTTTAAACAATGATGAGTAAGATGATTTCAGAAAAAAGCCTGGGAAGACTTACATGAACTGATGCAAAGTGAAGTGGGTAAGCCAGGAAAGCTTCATATAAAGTAATAGCAATATTATTATTCCACAAACAACTGTGAATGACTTAGCTATTTTCAGCAATATAGTGCTAGGAGATAATTCCAAAGGGCTTATACGAAAAACACTCTTCACTTTCAAAGAAAAAACTGATACTGTCTAAAAATTAGGCTGAAACTTAATTCGCTTTCTTTTTTTCTTCCTTTATTCTGTTTTATTTTATTTTGGGTGGTACAAAAATGGCTAATATGGAAATGTTTTACATAATTGCACATGTATAACCTTTAGAGGATTACTCATCATCTCACAGAAGAGAAAGGAGAAAGGGATAGAATTTGAAACTCAAAACTTAAAAAAAGGGTTAAAACTGTTTTAACATGTAATTAGGAGAAAATAAAATAATATTTTAAAAAGAATAGGCTAGATACAAAATCAAGAGGACAACATATATTGTAACTACATAAGTAGGGTTAAAATATTTAAAACATGTCTATAAGCAAATTAATCTCAGATTAGAAATATTGTTTTCTCCACAGAGTGGTAAACTAGAGAAATTATGATTGTAAAATATTGCATATGCTTTCAGATGAAGTCATTTGGTCAGTTGATTTGGGTTACTTTTCTTTGCTAGGAGGGCTTTTTTTTTTTTGTCCTTTATTCTTAGAGAGGATTGATATCATGACAGTAATATATTGATGTATACATGAATTGGATTTAAGTGGGACATTACTTTGCAAAGTTGTTAGCTTGTCTGTTCCAGAGTCATCAAAATCCAGTGGCAAAACAAAGTTCAGGATGATGGTGAATGGCCAAGATATAGTGAGTGACCTTGGCCTTTCTATATTATAGTGTTTTTCATTTGTTGGTTTGTCTGATATCATACTCATTCAATGACTAAAGAAGTTCTACATAAAAATCGACACAACAATGGCCAAATTTACCATGACAAAGATAATGATCTGACCAAAAAAAAATTCCATTTACATTCATTTTAAGCCATTTTAAACTTAAGCAATGAGACACAGAGGTTAGAGCTGGAGTTATTATTGACATTTGATGAAAGGCAGATTGACTTGGGTTGAATGGAGGAGGAAAAAGAGAAGGAAGATGAGGAGAAGAATAAAGAGGAGTCACTGAAGTTCAGTGGCAAGACAAAGGTCATAGTGATTAAAATTATTAACAATAGTCCAGTAGAATGGGGTATTTAATACTGGAAAGGCATCAAGAAATGTGCAAAAACAAAAGACACAAATGAAACTGTTGTGTCCAGGCTCTCTGGAGTATCTTGGTACCAGGCCCGAGTTTTTGGTCTTAGAAGAGGAATGATGAGGTGAGACTCCCATGGTCAAACATGGAGTTCATTTATTCCAAATTCTCTCAGCCTTATATACCCTAATACCATTACATAACTATAGCACACTGCTCATGCACTAACTATATACTGCACATGTGGGACCATACAAACAACATGCTATTGTGTGTGTAGATGACTCTTTGCCACTTGATATCACATCACTTTAATGACGACATGGGTTGTCACAGCTCTTTGACTTCTCCAGAAGGTAAAGAGCCCTTAGGGGAGATGGGAAGCCAAACCAGACATTATCAGCAAGTTCCCTCTGACTTAAGGGTCTTATACCTCACCCAGAGTTCACCCACTGTCTGTGGTCCTCTACGTGTCTCCCTTTCTTTTGTTTTAATTGAAGCAGGTAAACATCAGTGGTTAAATACATCATCAATTGAGGAATCACATAAGCAAGTAGTACTATCATACAAGCAAGTAATAATATAATAAACAATATGAATAAATAAGATACTATAAAAGACTTTCATGAGTCCTAGAAGGAAGGCATAGAAAATAACCATCAATTTACAACCACACATACACCTCCTTCAGCAGTCAAGAGAAAGCCCAAAGCCAATCTATTGTCCTTCACTTCATGTATCGGGGAATCTAATGATTCTCATTAACAATTGTTTTTAATGTTCAATTGCCATACATATAAGGTTAACTGCGATGCTCTTTCAGTGATAGACATAGTCAGAGATGGTACCACCCAATGTTTCTTGGGTCTTCTTTGTTTGAGGGTCTTCTCTTTTTCCATCTTTCTCTGATAGACAAGGCAGATATGGCTCATTGGCACCTACTGGATTCCTTCTCCATATGTTGAGATACAAGCAAACCCTTTCCTCCGAGCAGTTAACTTATCTAGTCCCTTCCATTCATCACTCTCTAGATCTCTCCACATCACCTGGAGATTATTTAAAGATACTGGAGCTGCTCACACTGGACACTGCCTTTCCAGTGAGTTATGAAACTTGTTTGCTGGAACCAGTGCATCTTCATCCAAAATCAAAAAAGTTAATAGTATAAAGGGTTAAGTTTAGAAGTTCTCTAGGGTTACCTGTGGCTTCCCCTTTCTTTTGTTTTTGGAGGAGCATCTTGATGTCTCTGTTCTTCCTCTCTACAACTGCCTGACCTTGAGGATTAAAAGGTATGCCAGTAGTGTATAAAATCTCTTTTCTTTTGTCTTGCCTTGGGACATAGGAGGAAAAAACTGTGCTGGAGGAGCCCATGGTGTCACCATCCACTCCTGTTGCTCATCCTCCTCCTCACCCCCCCAACGCAGGTGGAATTGAGTGAGGAGGATCGGGAGGCAGAGAATACTCTAAGGGTGCATGCTTAGGCTGAAGTGAAAGTAGAGTGAGAAACTGAGAAGCTCCTGTCCCCTCAAACCTCCCAGGGCAGTCCTTATCTCCCTTCCACCCAACTCCCCATGCCACTCAAACCTCCTAAAGCAGTAACCAACAATGTAAATCAATAAAATATATATATATATATATATATATATATATATATATATATAATATATATATATATAATATATATATATATATAAAAGACTTTCTTAGCTCTGTCCTATGCGCTGTATCCTCCAGGGCCATGAGCACCAACTCTCTGCTTGTTTTTCTCCTCATACTTCCTGGTTTGACACCCCACACTAAAAACTTTCTTTTTCTTTTTCTTATATGTGAGATTCCTTAAAGCCAATTTTATCTTACTGTATTCAGTTAGTTGTTCTCCCAATACCTTGCCCATCTCTGGTTCCAACTTCTCCTCTACAATATCTGAGAACTCATTGATCTGCTTCTGAATTACCAACAAACCTGGTGGAAGGGGTCTCTATTGTTATCAGTTGCCCCATTTCAGCTGAAAAACAAAAGTGACTAGACTAGCCCTTACCAAATCTTGCTGTTTGCCTATCTTTATACTTACCCACACATGGGGACTCTTCAGCAGAACCCATGATCAAATCAGCCAAGCTGCTTTGTGCCCTGCTTTCTAAGTTTCTAAGGCCCTGTGTTGGATGCCAAATTTAATGTCCTGACTAGATCTCTGGTGAATCTTGGTACCATCCTGAATCCTTGGTCTTTGAAGGTGAGGAAAGACTCCTATGAATGGTTAAACATAGAGTCCATTTATTCTCTCAGCCTTATAGATCCTAATACCCTTACATAACCATAGCACACTGTTAACTTTATACTGCACATGTGGGAATACATAAACAATTTGCTATTGAAGTAGATGTCTCTTTGCCACTTGGTATCACTCTGCTTTAATTTCAAAACAGGTTGTCACAGATCCCTGACTTCTCAGGAAGATCAAGAACCTTTAGGGGAGCTGGTATTAATCTGAGGGACACCAGGAGGAGCTCAAGCCTCTAAACTGATTTTGGAGGGAACACACAAATATTTGGAATGTAGCAAATTTCTAGCAGTAGATATTATGGAATAACTTCAGAAAAGGTCTATTTCAATCAGGCATTAAGAAAGAGGTTAAGCACAGGCAAGCACAGGGCTTGCCAGGGAATATAACTAGAGGAATCTAGAGAAGTATTGGCTACTCTGTCCTGGTTTCAAGCCAATAGCTCCCCAGATTAGCTGTAAGACATCAGACACAAATACAAAAGGCAAATAGTGAGCCCCTGAAAGTCAAAATAATGCAGGACCTGGCCATGACTACCCAGCACCAGAAGTTAGTCAGCACTGATCCAGCACAGCTACTGTCTCCTATAGAGGAAGTTTGAACAATCTCCCCTTTGTCCTAAATGCAGACCTCAAAACCTTTGTTAAATGAGCAGAAAAGCAAAAAGAACACTGATCATAGATAGTTTTTATAGAGAAAGAGAACAGATTTCAAACCCTGAAGACACTAAAAGCAGATCACCTCTAAATGAAGCCCCAAAAGGTGAGATGAATTGCTCCCTATTTCATGTGGCTCTCTTGGAAGAATTCAAAAAGGATCTTAAAAGAGAGTTAAAAGAAAAATGGGGAAAGTAAATGAGAACTTTGCAAGAGGGTTAGGAAGAGGAAACAAAGAAACTATCAGAAGAAAACACCTTACAAAAGAGACTTGATGAAATGGAAAACAACATATTACTCCTTACAAAATAGATTCAGCAAAATAAAAAAAGAAAACAACTCCTTGAAAAACAGAATTTGTGAAATGGAAACAAAAAGAAACGTCTGGAATCCTTTCTTTCTATGACTGAATTCACATTAAGAGCACAGAGCTATAAATAATCTCCATAAGCAATTCACATGACTGGGGATAAGAAGAAAGAGAACTGAAAAGTTCTAATTTTTAATACATATAAAGCAGGGTGCTCTCTTCTATGTGATCATGGTAATTGAACACATCAAATCTTTAAATTATTTCTTGCTGGGCTAGGCCGTAAAGCCAGAATAAAAGAATGTATATAGTCCTCTCTCAAAATAATCCCTCAATGATACCAATATTCCCTAACATTTTCAACATTAAAAATAATGTAAGAGAACATACAAGCCACATGACAGAAGACTAATTTCCCCCCGGACCCCCATGGTCTCTCAAACCTCTAAAAACAACAACAATAACAAATTATGCAGCAAAGGTAAAGAAACTTCAGTGGCTGACATGGTTTAGGATGCCAAGAATCCAAAAGAAGGTTAAAAATTTTTACTTTTCCTCCTCAGCACTCCTCCCTCACCTTCTAAAATACTGGTATAGAAACTGAACAGATAAAACACAGAAGGATAACAAAAAACCTGGTTCCTGATCCTTCTTTCCAGTGCCATGAAGACCTTGCTCCAGGGTGAAGATATTTGTCCTGGCCATGACAGACAACCAAATAGCTATAATTCCTTGAGACCAAAAACTGGCTAAGGGCCCTAACTATGACTACTGTAAGACTCTGACTACTGGTGCCAGGCTAAATATATGAGGAACAGAGGGAGTAGAAAAGACTTCAGGACAAGGTGGGGAAGATGAGTAAGGCTAAAAGAAGTGATGTGTAGCATTTTATTATGACTGAGGGAAAGAACACAGTAGAGTATTGGAAACTTAAAAATCAATTTGGCAGACTTAGGCTGGTGAACTATGAATTGTCAAGTGCAGGAAGAAGGTGAAATGCTGAAATCCAGCCCCAAGAAAACTATAATCAAAGGGGAGGGAGTCATAAAATGAATATTAAAGGAAAGTTGCGGGGATGCTGAAATTAAAATATGAGGAAGAACTCAAATACTTAGAACATAAACAGATAAATCAACAGGAAAAGGAATAATAACAGCAAAAAGAATATGACTCCAGATTTAGTAAACAAATTTAATACTTTATTAATAAATACTTTAAACAAACAAATATGACCCAACACTGGATGAAGCAGAGTACAAACTATCATGCCTGAATAGTTCAAAAAAGAAATAAGGATTATCAGAGCAGAATTTGTGCTCTGCACAACAAAAATAGAGGGCAGAAAAGAAAAGTTTAAATATGTAATGTCTAGTCTCACCAAAGAAACAAAATTGAGAAGAATAGATTGGGGATTTAAATACACATGAAGAACAATCTAGAAGAGAAGCAAAATTAAAAAAAAAAAAGATTAAAAGAAAATATAGAGTAGAAGAAAGGTAACCTTAGAGAAAAAGGATCTAGCAGGACCTGAAAAAGCCTTTATCAGAAGATGGCAATTGACTTAAGTTTTGAATGAAGTAAAAAATTCTAACAGAGCTGAAAAGGGAGAAAATTTCAGATATGGGAAATATACATTGGAAAAATATGCTACTATATATAATATAATACTGTGTATGAATACTGTACGGTATACACAACTATAATTGAAGTATAATTTTACAATTGTAGTATATCTTTACAATAAAGAATCTCATAAATAATTCAGATTAGTAGGAGAAGATTACATACCAACAGAAACATTGTTTTGTGAGTTACTTCTGCCAGCCACCCATTTCAATATTTTTTTAAATAAAAACATGTTTTCTCCCTCTACAAAATATTTATTAAAATCAGCCTTTAAGTCTAAGTCCATAGTTGTATAATGCTAAGGCAAATAGCCTTGTTTTCCTTATAAGGGAATTTTAAAAAACCTTTTCCTTCCAATCCTCTCTGAATACAATAAAGTTAGTGTAGTTAGACCCCAAAATACTTTAGAAACATCCACTCCTATGAACCAATATTTTTATGAACATTTAGAAATAAAAAAACTAGTGCTAACATTTCCTATAAGCACAACAAAATCTGCAATATATGAAAAATGTTTCCAATAAATGCCCTATAAGGCCAGAGTAGTTTATCATTCTGAAGCTAGAAAAGTCAAAAATTACATTTTTAAAGTCTGCTGAACATAGATATCCTCAACCCCCTGAGGAGGGGGTTAGCTTACCTAGTTAACTGTTAGTGGCCCTCTTTGTGGCAAAATACTCTTCTGGAGATACAGGTCTATTAGGAAGTTTTGTTCTAATTTCCAAATCATCCACTTTTATAGTTCTCACTCTTTTACCCAGCCTATTAGTTATTCTAACATTTATAGCATCTGAGGAGCACATAGTTAAGACAGGTGGTTGATAGGTTTCATGAACATCATTTTTATTTAAATAACTTTGGAGGTAACCAAAGAATGTCCAGAATAGCAGAAAATCTAGGCATTTACTCCAGATTTCAAACCTTCAGTTTAGTAGTAAAGCAATATGACTAGTTTTGTTTTTTTTTTCCTTCCCAGAATCATGAGCATTCACCAAAGTAAATCATGGATTACTTTCCAGCAACAGGTAACTAGAAGAGAGATATTCTTCACTCAGAACTGCTAATCTCAGTTAGCATTTTATATAATATGTGGGAGAAAGCAATACTTGTGCTAGAGTAGTACTGATACTTCACCTATACCTATAAAGGAATATAATCATATAGCTAGTTTACAAGGATAAAAAAAAAATGCAGAGGCAACTTTATGAATAAACTAAGTGAATGATTTGCTGTGACTTCAGGAATTCCAAGAAAAGCTATTCCAATTCAAAATTTCTTATTACACAGACCTATCATGGAAATTATCCAATCTACAAGTATTTATTAATCACTGCTATGAGTTAGGTATTATGCTAGATACTGGGAACATATATACAAGGAATGAATAATTTCTACTCAGAAGGAGCTTACCTCCTAATGGAAGAAACATAAAGTATGTATAAAAAATATACAGAATAAATAAAAAGGACATAAATAAAAAATGCTAGGTATTCAGAAAGTTTTAATACAGTTTTTAAGATTTAATGACTTAAATTTTGTTTTAATTCCAATCAATTCATGCTGATAGCTTAAAACTGTACTAAGACATTTGAGATACCATGTAAATAGAAAGTAGTTAAATACAAGGTAGTTTAGATCATGGGACACAAGTAATTGTGGGGATTTAAAATTCTACATTATATATTACTAGAATGAAGGAATGCTAAAAAAAAAAAATAACCAATACCTAGAGGGATAACATTAAATTATGATGTACCAATAACTGTTAGAGATATTAGTTTACTAGAAGAGTTATCCACATACCTTGCAGGTCTATGAAAAAGTGAGACAGTAGACAGGTATGTAGGATAAAGAAATTTGGAATCAGAAGATCTGAGATAAAATTGCAATTCTGCTGTTCATTAACTACTAACAATTAATAAAACTACACAGGTATAATTTAGATTTTTAGGGAACCTGTACATGCTCACTTTGTTACAGCAAATATAGTATAATAATATAATAATATTATATATGTTAAGTATATGTTACATATGGTAATGTCCTGGTTTATGAATAACCTAGCCATATACCCCACATTTAATGGAGATATCTGCCTCTGTAATCATACTCTCCTATTTATTTTTGATATAAATGATGTTTTTTTTTCAATTATATGTGAAGATTATTTTCAACATTTATTTTTATAAGATTTTGCTTAACAAATTTTTCTTCCTCCATCCCTCCACCTCTTTTCCCCTCCCCAAGATGACAAGTAATTTCATATAGGTTATACATGTATAATTGGGTTAAACATATTTCCACATTGGTCATATTGTAAAAGAAGACATAAAACAAAAAGAAAAAAAAGTGAAACTATTGTGCTTTAAACTGCACTCCATCCCTTCTTTTTCTGGATATCTTCCTATTCATGTTCTGATATGTACCTCAATTTAGGGTATTACTCTTCTTTAATCTCTAGTTCAGGATCCTTCTCATGTAAATAATCAATCAACAAGCAGTTATTTAGTACCTATTATGTGCTAGGTACTAGAGATACAGTTCCAAAAGTAAAACTGTTCCTGTTCTCAAGACAATATGCATTTGTGTAACATTGGTGGGAGGAAAGGAAGTTACTTAACACCTAGGAATCTAGGAAAGGTCTCATTTAGAAATGGCACAAGTTATCTGAAAGGAAACTAGAAATTCTAAGAAAATAGATATTCTAAGAGAGAAAGAGTTCCAGGAACAGAGAAGAACACAAATAGTTGATAAAATGGTTTTGTTAGGAGTACTAAAGGCCAGTTATTCGGAATTGTATAATATATGAAAGACAGTATGGTATGATAGAACAACTTAAGTTTAAAAGAGCATCAAAAGCCAAAAAGACGATTTTTACATTTGGTCCTGGAGGCAAAAGGCAGACATTGAAATCAGTCAAAAATAAGGCTGATATCAGCAGGATACCACAGGAAAATAAAGAAAACTAACAAATTATTGGGACCAATAAAAGCTACCTGTTTCCATTCACTTATTTCTAATTACCCAGTAGGGCTTCCTCCAAGATAGGAGAAATCATATTTCTTTCTCATTAGTTAGAGCTTAGTATTCATTTTGCTATAGAAATAATGTTATACATAATGATTAGGTCTAATTGCAATATATGATTATGACTCTACTCCATAAACATTATACATTAAATAGACTGTAATTTAATTTGCCAACATAACACTTTTTATGTGAGGAACTGAATTTTAGGTTTTAAAGAACCAACTTGCCAACAAAATTGACAGAAAAATTGAGAACCAGATGTTTACTAAGTGAGAAGCATCCTGGAGTATAGAAAAGATGACTGGGATTCATGAACTCCAGGTTGTAGTTTAAGCTATCCTACTGTCTCTAAGATTATGAACTACCTATTTCACAACTGAATTTCAGTTTCTTTGAGTATAAATTGAATATATGAGAGAATAGGGGACAGAAATTAAATTAAACCACTTTTATCACTTTAGAGATTGAGACATCTCTTTTTGCTTTTGTGCTTCACAATAAAACTTTGTTATAGATTCACAGATACTGTATCATTTATATGTCCTACATTATATTCTTTCATGAATGGATTAAACTCCAATCTCTAAGTCAATCAGGATTCAAACAATGACCAATTGGGGTTTTGCCTAGGACTTATTGTTGACTTATCAAAGTGATATCAGAGTGATTTGGGTTTGAGGAATGGCCCTTAAGAAAGAAATCTAGTAAGTAAATCCCAAAATATCTTGGGAGAGTTCAGTAATTTTTAAAAAAAAACTGTTTTTAAGAGCATTCACAGGTAATAGTATGATACAAATAAGCAATTAAGCAATTACTACAGATAGATAATAGTAGCTCATATTTTATAAAATGCTTTCTGGTTATAATATATTGCATATATTATATCTTTTGATTTTCTTAGTTTCTCAATAGTCTAAACTGTGTATTATTATTTTTAAGCAGATAAAATATCTATGATTTTGAGGGTTAAATATATACACTTTAAGTCAAATAATTTGTTAAGTGGTGATGTTGTTGAACTTCCATCCTAGTGAGCATTTTGCTGCACCATGAAAGGGCAGAGGAAAATGCTAAGACTTGTAGAAGTATAAAATTATTTTTATTCATTAGTCAAATCCATGGAAGCTGTCAGATATTTCTAAAAATAGATTGATTCCCCACCTACCTAAGGAACATGTCAAATGTGACTCAGTTTGAAAACCAAAACAGCAGATGTTCTGTACTGCAGATTAGACCATTTAAAGAAAATACACAGCCTCTCTACAGATAGAGCAACAAACCAAGAAGAAATTCAAACTTTTTTCTATTAAATGCCCAAAGAGAAAATGCTTATTATCTTGCATAAATATTCTCACTTTTAAAATGTCAAGGCTTTCAAAGCACTGTGTTAACAAGTTCATCAGCTTACTTTACACTGACATAGTAACTCCAGAATAAGCTTTAGTCATGTTGGTCTTCCAAATCCCTGGCTTACAGAGGAATGAATATGGAGAAATCTCACAGAAAGTCAACAATGTCAAATGTAGCTTTCAAATGTGAAATTGAAGTAAAATTGCAAGGGTTAAAGAGCAGTAGTTCTGAATATCTCTTTTGTGGTAGGTTCCAGGGTTGACCCTACATACAGACAAAAGTTGATATCATCTATGTAGTACAATTCCAAAGATGAAAAAATAATTTTATTTCTTGTTCCAAAATATTTTGGCATTGGCCTTTCTTATGTACCTCAGATCTCCTCATTACTAACTATATTGGACAAAGATATTGGAGGTCCCTGTTAAAATGCATCAAAATTTTGTGAAAAGGAATACATAACAATTCATTTCAAATTAGTTTATCATATCATCCTTATCATATAAAAATGGAAATATTAGATCAGTCATAATTTGATAAGGAAGAAGAGATAAGAAAAGAAGCCTGAAATGAATGGTTTTGTCTAAGATGCTAGAATGGAATATTTAAATTTGTGGCCTTAGACACTTATGAAGCAAAGTGAGGATTTTAGTAATGGTGGTAGAGATTTGGAAGAATGAGATAAACAAAGGGGGAAAAGTATAGAAAAGAGAAAAAACAAAAGAACATCTGTCTCAAATAATATAAAATATCATATATCATTACTATTGTTTTTCCTTTACACAACTTATCTATTGGTTCATCCCTGTTATTACTTAATCCTCCATCATCACCTCTAGATATATGACTAATCTATCATATATCTATAGATCACTGTAATTATCTAAGTGGAACTTGTCTGAGGAAAAGGAGAGTCCTATTGTATCTGATAATTAAAGCACTTTCCCTAATCATTCTTTGACAGAAGATGCCTGCTCATACTCTCCTCATCAGAGTACATACAGAGTCAAGGTAATGAAATGAATAACTTCTACAGTATAATGGATCATGTTCTCTCTTACGTATAAGAAAAAAGGGGGGGGGAGGAATTCCCTCCTTCTAACTCAATATGACAATTTTCCCCCCACATTATTTTGGGAAGGAAAGAGAAAAAATATTAGGTCATAAGAATCTCAGAATATCAAAAACTATAAATGTAATTTAAACACACATACACATGCCCACACTAACTGAGAGTCAATGTTCCTTGATTAGCTTCAAACATAGATTTTTCCAGTGATTAAGGAAATTCTAGCAAGCCACAAAGAATAATTCAAATTATTTTAAGATCAGGAAGGAACCTTAGAATTCTTTTCAATTCAATTCATCAAGCATTTATTAATCACTTACTTTTTTCATGTATTTTTAGGGCCTAAGCACATGTCCCAGACATTTTTTAAGTCAAAAAAAAAAGTACTCATTTAAATTGGTAGAGGGAGTTTTCTTTTCAGCAGGCTAGCTAAGCCAGTGAAATCACAGATTCATGTCCATTCCATGCACTAAGCACTTTGTTAAGTACTAAAGAAACCAAGACAAAATAAAATAAAACTTGACTTTGAAGACATATTACTTTGGGGAAAACAATATGTATGTATTAAGTAAAGACAAAACACACACAAAATAATTTGGGGAACAAGATGTGACAGAAAAATAAAAGACAGTTTATTAATATTAAAACATATTTCAGAGAATACAATAGAAAGGGAGGAGGAAGAATAGTAAAGGGCTATTAGCAGTTTGGTACTAAAATAGATAGGTACAAGACAAGGGGTGGTGAACAGTTAAGGGAAGTTTGATGGCCCACAACTTAGAAGTACAGAGACCAGTAGGTAGGAAGAAACAATAAAATCCAGCTCTTTCCAATAACTTAATCAAAGATCTAGGAAGAGCACAAGAATTCAAGGAAAAAGTCTTTTTTTCCTAACTCAGGAAGTTAAAGCAGAAACAAGTCAGTACTTATGTCAATCTGACACCAAAACTGGGTAATAAATCTGTACTAAGCAAGGAACTATAGCTAGATACAGGGCTGATCTAAAGTTGTGTTCCAGTTTAAGAAGTCATTGAATCATCTTAGACCAGACTTAATTCTGGATACTAAGCAGGGAGCAAGAATAGAAGCAGTTGTGTAGTATTGACCTCAGAGTAGAGAAATGGATACAGCATTTCATGGTCTGAGGAGACTTGTAACTAAGGGACAAGGTCAGTAAGGACAGATCAAGAGGGAGTTTGTAGTCTTGTTGTTCTGAATATGCAGAGCCAATAGCAGTCTTGTATTGCCCAGTCAAAAAGTGGTATCAAGCTTAGAGAACTAAAAATTCAGAAAGGTAGGAATTAGATTTCATTCTAAATTATTCAAGGTATACTAAGCAGTAAAAAAAATTAATTTTAAAAAAGATGAAATACAAAAATACTGAGTCCTAGAACAGTAGACTATCTTGTCCTTCATAGTAGCATAAGTAATATTGATTGGATTATTAATCACTGAGAAAGAGTGATTGCCTAAATAATAGATGTCTCTAGTTCTTAATTGATGATTAAGGCAAATGCCAATGAAATCCAGGTCCAGGTAGACGATGAAGACCATATCAACTAATCAAAATTCCCATTTTTCCAGATGGGCAGGCTGAATTTTAAAATGGTAAGATAATTTACATGAAATCATACAATAGGTTAAACTGAATATCGGGGCTCTGATTTCCTTATGTCCAGTCTTGTTACTTTGTTACTATATCTTACACCCTCTCAAACTTCAATTTTTCTAAATATAAAACTAGGAATTTACCTACTTTTATTTCTATGCCTATAATTATTTGGAGTTTTATATGCTTGGAGTCAATAACAGTTAAAAGTATTTCATGCTTTAGCTACCGTGTTTCCCTGATAATAAGACATTGTCTTATTATATTTTTTTTTGGACAGAAAAACACCAGAGGGCTTATTTTCAGGGAAGGGCTTATTTTAATGAACATTGACAGCAATTTTAATAAACAGGTAAATGTGAACAAAAAAAAAGTACCTTTATTCAATAATGATCATGTCATCTTCTTCAACAACATCGTCATAAGTGTCCATACCCTGAATTCCGTCCTGGATGTCTTCCGCCTCTATTTCCTTCAGAAGAAGTGGACCCAATCTGTCATGTCCAGCAATATAGCTCTCTTTAAATGAACATGTCTTGTCCAGGTAACCTGCTCATAGTGCCTTGGTGACACAGCTGTCAGTAATTTTATCCCATGACTTCTTCACCCAAGTCATGACTTCTTGCAGACAGGGCTTCACAAAGTTTCCACGCTGATTTCTTTCCATTCTATTTTCAATGTACTTCCCCAAGTTTTCATTGACTTCCATGCACAAATGGTCCTTGAATGGCTTGTTTATTGCAATATCAAGGATGTGGAGATAGGCAGTCATTCCTGCAGGAATCATTACTTGATCTATTCTTCTCTCTGCAAGGAAGTTCTTCATTTCTTTAGCACGGTGAATGCTGGCTGAGTTCTTTTATCCTCCATCATGCCCCCTGAGTTCTTCTTTTATCCTCCATCATGCCCCCTCACTCCCACTTACATACCGGGTTTTTATGTTGTCCTGCCTCAGCTCTCCTCCGCGGCACTGCTCTCAATGGCGCCAGCAAGCAAATCACTGGGGAAGAACAGCATGATGCGCTAACTGCTGCAGCTCTGATTGGATGCAGCTTGGAGCGTGGCGTGTGTTTCACTCGAGGAGGGGAAGGGGAGGACGATGCATACAGAGGGTACCGTAATGTAGCGTGTAGCGCAGGGGATCACCTTCACTACAGTAGCAATCTCAACAGGGCTTATTTTCGGGGGAGGGCTTATTTTAGAGGAATCTTACACAGTAAGGGGAGGGCTTCTTTTCGGGATAGGTCTTATTTTCAGGGAAACACGGCATATACTTCAGTTCATCTTAAAACACTAACAAGAGATTGAAGTAGCTCACCCCTATCTGGTGCTGAAATTTACAGATTCTCCTGTGAAATATATCAGGAAGAATCAAGTTGAATATAGATATCCTAGGAGGGACTAAGGTATTTTTTAAAGAATCACAGAATATTACAATTGAAAATCACCAAAGGCATTACTTAGTCCAGTCAGCAATTAAACCAGAATCCTCTCTCTAACATTCCTGACAAGTAGTCATATAACCTCTTAACTGAAGATCTTCAGTGAAAAGGATTGTTTACACTTTCAAGTCAGTCCTTTCCACTTTTGGACAGCTCTATTTATTAAGAAGTCTTTCACTGAATGTAGATAACATCTGCCTTTCTGCAAGTACTCCCTCTGGGACCAAACAGAAGAAATCTAATTAATACTTTTTTTTTCTCCTGACATATGGTAAAGTCTCCATTTCCTTTGCTGTGCTAGTCTCCTTCTTTTGAATGCATTTCAGTATGTTAATTTCTTTCCTAGACCAGAGCATCTAAAACTGAACATAATACTATAGATGTGGTCTAAGTGGAGCAAAGTCCAATAGGAGTAGCACTGTCCACATTCTCATCTCTATAACTTTTTTAATGTAGTTTAAGGTTAGGTAAGGATTTTTTTAATTCCTTAACAAGTTATTAAGTCATATTAAAATAATTATATACTTAAATTCCTGGTTCTTTCTCTCCCACCTAACAAAATATTATCTAGCCATACTTACCTCACGCACCAAGTAAACTTAGGTGTAATCTATGAAATAACCTGCAAGCTACAAACAACACTTCCACAAACATAGAAACAAGCTATGGCAATTACACTGTTTTTGTCCCAATATTCTCTGTTAAGGATTTCTGGATTAATGAAAGGAATTAGGCATGGTTATCTTAGAAATTGGAGGATATGGTATTTTCAAGTATTTAAAATTCTGCTGCATTAACTAGAGATTAGATCTAGAATCAGAGGATCATAGATTTTAAGCTGTAAGATACCTCAGGGACTATCTAAACCAACCAGATGAAATGAAAATAAGGTTACTAAATGAGTTGCCCATGTCAAATAAGGTAATATGTGAAAGATACTAAGTCCTCTAATGGATGCATTTACCCTGATAATTCCTAGAGAACAATGAACCAAAATTATAGAGAAGGCAGATTTAAGCTCAATATAAGGAAAAACTCCTAATGTTTAGAGCTCTCCAAAAATAAAGAGGACTGCCAAGAATACTGAGCTCTCCATTACAGGAGAGCTTTATATAACTTGAAGGATAACATATTGGGAATGTTATAGAGGAATTTAATTATTTAGATAAAGATTTTAACTGTATAACCTCTTAAGTATTTCCCACTTCAAATTCTGTCAAGACAATGATCAAGAGGAGACACTATAATCAGCTCAATTGTAGCACATACATGTAGACCCATCTATGAAGACAATTTCCTCCGAGTTGTGATTACAAAGAAAGGGGATTTGTTCAGTTTGCAGTTGGGATACTATTATCTATTCACTTGGGATTGTTAATATTTCTTATTCTCTAACTAATGAACTTACAAGTTGTGGTGGCAGTACATTGAATTATACAGTGTATAAAGTGTCCTTTCTATACTATGAGCAATCTTTCTTTTTAGGAGCACATGGGCCACTTAGCAGGGCCTAAGGGCCATAATTACAGTAATTAATAGAACTTGAGTAAGGACCTTTCTAAAAAAGGAAGTAGTCAACCTGCCAGGAAAATGAGATGTGTGATAGAAGTAGCCATGATTTAAGAGAGAAAATAAAGTAACAAGTACACAAGATAGTGAGCTGGGTCAAATAAGAATTCATAAGATAAAAAAATCTAAGAGGTCAGTCAAGAAGTAATTTAAAAAAAAGTATATCCAATGAATGATCCAAGATCTTGGCAAGGATGATTACTAGTCAATCTGAAATTAGATTAGCCAGCAGTCCACTTTATTCCTTTCTAGGCTACATTCTAAAATTTCTCCACCCTCCTGAAGCCTCTTCATATTCCAACTCTTCATCCTGAAGTCTCAATTCAGTCTTGAAATCCAAACATTGGAAGTACCTTCTATTAGATGTCCTCTCCCAAAAGGAGAGGATTTGGATGGATTATATCAGAACTTCCATTTAGGGAGGATGTCCAGACTAAGTCTTGTTCTCTCCAGGCTGTTCTACAAACTTCCTCTGCTATAGCCCACTGCTAATTATTTATATATATATCGCTTATCAAATTTCATTTATATGTTTTCTTCTCCATTAGAATTTAAGTTTCTTAAGCATAAAAGCTATCATTTTATTCTTGTATTGGATTCTTTATATTGGTATAATATTATGCTTGGCTCAGAATAAGTAGTTACTAAAAGCTAAACAAATGATTGAATAACTGAAGTTGTCAGAAAGAATATATTCCAAAGGTAATTAATAGGCACCAAGAAGCATGGCTTTTTTCACACAATTTCTCCCACAAAAAAGATAATATTCTTTTCTGTGGATCTAGTGCTAACCACATTCAATTCATGTTATTATGGTTCCAGTCAATTATCATTTTTTATTTTTATATTTTATTTTTATTTATTTGTTTGTTTTGCTGAGGTGATTGGGATCAAGTGACTTGCTCAGGGTCACACAGATAGGAAGTGTTAAGTGTCTGAGACCAGATTTGAACTTAGGTCCTTCTGATGTCAAGCTGGTGCTCTATCTACTGCACCACCTAGCTGCCCTACAATTAACATTTATTAAGGTTCTATTTACCAGGAACTATATTAGGTACTAGAGACACATACAATGAAGTGAAATCTCTCTTTTCCTCAAGGAGTATATCTTTTATTGGGAGAGAAAATGCATGTAAATATATTTATATGCATATGTAGATAGCTACACATATATAAATGGAAACACATGTATGTATGCATTTATTTAAAAAATGTAAGTTTATATACATGTATGTATATATGTGTATATATACACATACATATACACACACACACACACACACATATACTAGATACACATATACTAGGTCTCAAAAATGTATCTATTTAAATTAATAGGCATGTGATAGTAATGAAAAGTTACTTGGGTTCTTTTTGCTAGGGATGTTAATGACATAAGGATTTTCCAGGCATATACATAGTTTTCAATTATCTGCTTAATTCTCTTCTTCATATTTTCCTTAAATTTAAGCATTCACATATTATAAATGAGAAAAGACATGTTAATATCAAAATTAGGAAAAATAAACTTCAAGAGATAATGACTATTAAATTGAGAATTAAAGCAAGTTCTTAGATAAGTCTGGCTAAAACCATCTCTTGAAGAAGAGGAAGGATTGTGTCCTAGACTTTACAGGTAGAGAGTCTGTCTACATGGAAATAATTTCAGTAACTACTTTAGCTTTGCAAAGAATCTATGGGGGGCATAAGCACAAACATATCTCTCAGCCATCTGTTCTTAGGCTCTACCAGACTCCTCCAAAACCTGCTGCAGTTCTCAGGCATACTTACACTAGTTGGCTTCTGTTTCTCTAGGCACATTTTGCCACAGAATAAAGTGAAGTGCGTGCTTTTCAATGGGAAATATTGTCACTCCTCTGCCCTCTATGTAACCTGCCAAATGTCAGTATTACAGAAAAATAATAATAGCTGGGAAAACAAAAAAGGAAATCAAAAAATTGCAAGGCGCCCATTGAGATGGTATCCTCTGCCTGGTTGGTCTATCAGTTATTTCTGTGAATTGGCATAAAGTAGTGGTAAAATGTTATTTCCCAATATTAGGAATTTATTTTTAATTTTTAGAAACCAAATATACCATGAGAATTATGTTACAAAAATGGAACAAACATTTATACCTTTGGAACAATTTTTTCACCAAAAGTACAGTTCCTAGGCTTATCAACAGAACATAATTTTATCTTTTTTTAAATGGAGAAGCTGGCAAACCTATTATCAAATAAAATCCACCTAGGGAATGTGGCCCCCAATAACAACTTAAAATCGTAGGTACAATTGTTTGTGCATTCTAGCAATATTGATCCAATGTCAAGTCTTACTGACATTAATTCCTCAGCATCTTTCAAATCAATGTCCTTCTCTCCCAAATCACAACTACCCTAGTTCAGGTTTTCAACACCTCTCATCAAGATTAATTTGTTATTTTCCTAATTGATTTCCCTTTATTCAGTCTATTTTTCTACAATCCATGCTCCAAAATAATTAAAAGTTTCATAATCTAAAAGCATAGTTTTAACCATGTCACTCTCCTAATCAAAAACTCCTAATAACTTCCTATTTCTTCTAAGATAAAACTTCAACACTTTTGTTTCACATATAAAATTCTTCAGTCTGCTGTCAATATATGTTTCAAAGTTGATTACAAGTTGTTTTCTTATAAGTACTCTACTATATTTTCTAGCCAAAGTAAAAACTTCTTTTGTTAACTGTTCACTGATTTAAGAGTGCCTCATTGTGCCTACAAACTTGACTGAAATGGGAAACTGAGGATTTCTCAGAATAATAACTGTGGGAAATTCAAGACTCAATACCTAGAATCTGTTAATCATTAAGGCTCTGGGAAGAAGAGCAAAAGATTTGCTTTTCTAGCAGAAATATCTGAGATAATTTCCTGGACCTTTACTTAACTGCTTAGAGAAAAACATGACTAGTTATTTAATTGCCTAGAGATAGTCAAGAAGTCTCCAAACTAGTTATCTCTATATGTTGACTGAGGAAGCCTGAAGTAAATTAAGTCTCCTTGGTTATTCTAGAAACCTTCTAACTCCTCTGGCTTAATGGATTACTTACCTCTAAATAAATCTCCTTATTGTGAGGGATTATGTGGTTTCTCATAAAATTATTAACTAAGGTAGATTGAACCTATAACCTAAATTTAGTTTATGAAAATCTGATGGGTTTGGAAAATGACATTCTTTGTACAAACCTTATGATATAATACTCATACTAGCTCAAGTAAGCATTTGTAAACCTTGTAAAACTGGATAAGGTAGGGGGTCATAGATTCTTATGGTTTTATGATTATATAATTGCCCTTAACTTCTGTGAAAGCAGTTTCCTCTCTCTGGAGAACTCAGTGAGTGGACTACCTGCTTCTCCCAAGATTATAATAAAGCTTCTATTCTTCACTTTGAGAAATCTCTGAGTAGTAATTTTGAGTTAGGGCTTGCGGTACCACACAAACTGAATCTACATAGAATGCTAGTGTTGAGCCTGCCCCTAACATTGACAGATATTATATAGCACTCTCTTTTATGCTCTTTTCTCTCCCCTTATGTTCACATAAGGTTTCAATTTCAACTAAAAGGTCTCAAATCAGTCAACAAAAGGGCAAGTAGAAGAGCTCAAACTGGAAAAGATCCAAAATCTCATTCATCAGTTGCTACTAATGATGAAAATCTGACTCTTCTTTCCAAGTTTCCCAGCATATTCAACATCCTCCAAATTGAACAAAGTGAAAAAAAGAGCTTCCTGCATAGCTTTTTGAACTATATCAAATAGTGAGGGAAAAAATCAAATAAAATGTCATCTCAAAAAGTTGCCACATTATCCTCTTTTAAAAAAAATACATAACCTCACAGGTTCAATTATATATTCACATATTCAATCTGTAACTAATTTTGAGCAATCCCATTTTTTATTATTTTATGTAGTCATATACTACAATTGCTAACAATGCTAAAGTGGATAGAAAGTTTACCTTGAAGTCAGAAAAATGTGTGTCAAGTCCATTCTGGAAAGCAATTTGAAACTATTTCAAGAAAGTGGATAAAATGTCTATATCTTTTGACTAAGTGATTCTACTCAAGCATATAAGCCCAAGAGGTAAAATGTAAGGAAAAAAATCCACACATATTAACATATTTATAAGCACTTGATGTAATAAAAAAATTTGAGAACAGTGTAAATGAGGGAGAAGGGAATAAGTATTTCTTAAGTACCTACAATGTATTGAGTACCTTACAATTCTCTCATTTGATCCCAACAAAAACCCTGTGAGATAGGTCTTCCTTACTTCAAGTGTAATATTCTATATCCAATATATCCCTAGTTATCCATTTATCAAGGCAAAGTGTGATGGATAAAGAATGTTTGCTTAACATTTGGAGTCAAAAAGATCTAGGTGCCACATATACTGACTGTAATGCCTCAGAAAATACTAAAATATGTTGCAAAACAGTTGCTTGTCTGCATTGGGAAAAGGAATTTTCTAAGAGAAAGTCTTCTACAGCAAAGAAGCCATAGCTCTACATTAAATGAAAGAGTAGGAAAAAAGTAAGTAAATGTGCATAGGAGAAAGGAGATAATTTCACCAGAGACAGTTCACAGGAACAGCTGAAGTAGGAATAAACAGTGAAAATAAATGAAGTAGGTTGTCTATGTAATCTACCTCCAATGGGGTAAGAAGGGAAATCACTTTGATCTAAAATATTTTCCTCTCCCCCCCACTCAACTATATGCTGTAGTGTCTGGAATTCTACCATTAGTGATTGACTCTTTTGGTTTCCTTTCCTTGTAGGCTTCTTTTAAATTTTAGTTATTCCTGGAGGAAATTATAATGATTTGATTCAAATGAAGATGTCCACAATTTATCACAACTGGTCAAATTTCACCTGTTTTATAATTTTTCTTGAGACTGACCATAATCACCCCTAATTATGTTTCTCAATTGCTTCTCTTCAGTGTAATTCATTAACATAGATGTTAAAGTTAACAGTCTCATGAAAAGTCAGACAACTGTCTGGAAAAGTAGCTGTCACAGCTGTCTCTACTCATTAATTACTTCTTTAGGTTAGAAAGACATCTTAAGATGTGCTCTTATGTTTGGAATTGATATAAACTGTGTCCCCTTTAATCTTTGGGGGGAAAGGATTGGAAAAGAATCTGTGGGAGAAGGGTGATTCAGGGTCCCAAACCCTCCAGGTCTCTGGGAGGGGCTCCACCTATTCATGATAAGTAATCTCATTCAATTGGAGATCTTGGCCAGGGGCATAATCACTGACCTCTATTGAATCAAAAAATTAGTCCTTAATCTCCTCAGCCTCAAACCCTAAAAAGGTAATAAAAGGTGAAACTGAACCCCTTAAGTGGACTTTTTGATTTTGCTATTTGCCCTTTTGGAGTTAGCCCACTGATAATGATATTTTTTTCTCAATGTCAACTCATTTTTTTGCAAAATTATCCTAACAGGATTCTTTGTCCACAAAAAAAGCTGTCTTCTTAGCAAGTTAGTGTAAATAAATCCTATTCTTTGCCACAAATCTTGTGCCTGTAATTATTGGGATTTGTGAATTCTTTTGCAAAACCTGTACAACCAGCCAAAGGGGATCCCACTGTTGTGGGGGGATATCTTACCCTCAATTCTCCCACCTCATGAGAATCATCTGGTGTTTATTAATTCTAGGGTGCAAAAATGTAGCCCCTGATGTATAGTGGAGTAGTTATTGAATGAGCCATGGAATGAATTGATTACTTGAGAAATAAGGGGAGGAGGAGAAAGGAATAAACATTTATTAAGCCCCCACAATATGTGAGGCACTATGCTAAGCAGTTTTTTTTAAAATATCACCTCATTTGATCCTCATAACAACTCTAGGAGGTATTATTATTATCCCCATTTCATAGCTGAGAAAGAGTAATAGCTGGCATTTATATATCACCTACTCTGTATCAAGCACTGTGAGGATCACTTTACAAAAATGATGTCATCTCTGAAAGGTAAGTTTTATTATTAATTATTTTATAGTTGAGGAAACTCAGATAAAAAGGCTTAGTAACTTGGGGTCACAGAGATAGTGTCTTGGGTCATATATAAATTCAGATCTTCTTGACTCTAAATTCAGTGCTCTCAATGAACCACCTGCTTTTACTTTTGAGAAGTATTTAAGATTGTAAGTTTAATGAGTATTTAAGGTTGTAAAGTGAGTACAAGAGAGGAAAAGTTCATCGAGCTTTTATCTTGAAACCAGGCCCATATTTAGAGTTTGCAACTGTGAGAAAATTCAGATCCTGGAAGCAACTGTCATACTAGAATGTGGGGAAAAGTTTCCAGGGAAGAGATAGTCAGGGAAAGGTGATCCCTGTCTGAAGAGCTGATGAGAATGGTTATAGGATCTTGATGTTGGAGTCTTTGGTAGTTAAGTGGACATTTGGGGGGTGGAGGGAGGAGGGGGCGGAATTGAATTACTATAAACAATGTTGGAAGCCAAACTACTGAGGCAAAGCAGAGAGAAGCACTGATGCAAATATCTCCTTAAGTGGACCTTTTGATTTTGATTAGGCCTTTGTTATTCTAAGTAGACCTTTATTACAGCAGACCCTGGTTGAATTCCTTGTTTCATTTCTTGCATTGACAAACCCTACAATTAACTTTATCCAATCAGAAGATCAAGTTGTGTCAACTTTAGACATTTTTCCTCTATAAAAGGACCTACTTGTATCTTGATTCCCCAACTAACTCTTTTTAGGATGGTAAGCTCCTTTTTAGAATTAGCCCACCAATCAATGGCATTTCCTCTCACTAATTTGTTAGCTCACCAGTCAATTCTTTATGAGTCTATTAAGAACCACCACATTATGGCAACAAATTAATTTGCCTATCTTATGGCTTTTTCCCCTTTGATGGCATCTTCCCCTTGATTAAATGTGAGTTATGCTTGAAAACTTAAGGCTCTAGGCTTTTCCCTTGTTAATGGGTAATGCCATATTTGGAATGGAACCTGCCGTAGTATCTTGATTTGGATATGGTCTAAGCCTACAAATTCTTTTGAGACATCATAAACTCCATATACTTTTGGTCAAACACTCCCAAATCCCAATATTTGGTGGCCTTATATGGGGAGAGCCCCAAACCCTCATATTCCAACATTTTGGTAAGCCTGCCCCATAATAATTTGCCTGTTTCACACAACAAATCATTTTGTGACCAATATAAAGTGTCCTGAAACCCAAATTTGGGGAGTAATTCAGTGCCTCTGCATCATCCTCCATCTTTTTGGTAACCCATGGGGAGACTATGATTGCCCTATAAAGTCTATGCTGGTGTTCATGGAATTATATCAGCCTTGGAAGATATCTAATTGGTATAATTCTGACATATATCTTAGGCTCCATGTAGGAAAAGACAATTAAGGAATAATCTGGAAATTTGTGATCAAATGAGTTTGCAAATCTAAAAAGTGTTAAATAAATGTTACTATTGTCATTATAAAATTGGAAATGCTTGTACCTAGTATGTTGCCATGTTGTGATCTCCTTATTCTGTTCATTTTACTCAGTATCAGTTCATATACATCTCCCAGGCCTCTCTGAAATAATCCTGCTGATCATTTCTTATATAACAATAATATCCCATAATATTCATATTCCATAATTTATTCAGCCATTCTCCAACTGATGAGCATCCACTCAGTCTCCAGTTTCCTACCACTACAAAAAGGTTTGCCACAAACATTTTTGCACATTTGGGTCCCTTTCCCTCCTTTATAATCTCTTTGGGATTCAAGCACAGTAGAAACACATTAAAGGGTATGCACATTTTAATCGCCTTTTGAACATATTTCCAAATTGCTCTCTGGCATGGTTGAATCAGTGTATAACTCCACCAAGAATGCATTAGTGTCCCAGTTTTCCCACATCTCTTCCAACACTCATTATTAATCTTTTCTTGTCATTTTAACCAATCTGAGAGGTGTGTAGCAAATTTGGGTTTCAGGACACTTTATATTGATCATAAAATGATTTGTTGTGTGAAACGCACCTTTATAATCAGAGTTGTGTTAATTTGCATTTCTATGATCAATAGTGATTTTGAGCACTTTTTCATAAGGCTACACATGATTTCAATATCTTTATCCAAAAATTGTCTGTTCATATCCTTTGACCATTTGTCAATTGGATAAATTTATCAATTGGCTTGAATTCTTATAAATTTGAGTCAATTCTCTATATATTTTAGAAATGAGACCTTTATTAGAACCCTTGCATGTAAAAATTTGTTCCCAGTTTATTGCTTCCCTTCTAATCTTGTCTGAATTGGTTTTGTTTGTATAAAAACTTTTAATATAATCAAAATTATCTATTGTGTTCATTAATGGACTCCAGTTCTTTTTTGGCTACAAATTCGTTCCTTCTCCACAGATTTGAGAGGTAAACTATCCTTCTTTCTAACTTGCTTATAATATCACTTTTTATGTCTAAATCATGAACCATTTAGACCTTATCTTGGTATAAGGTGTTAGGTGTGAATCAATGCCTAGTTTCTACCAAATTAATTTTCTACTTTCCTAGCAGTTTTTCAAATAGTGAGTTCTTATCCCAAAAGCTGGGGTCATTAGGTTTGTCAAACACTAGATTACTATAGTTGTTACCTATTTTCTCCTGTGAACCTAATCTATTCCACAGATCAACTACTCTGTTTCTTAGCCATACAAATAGTTTATAATATAGTTTTATAATGATATTCCTTTATAATATGGTTTTAGGTCTATGCACCTAGTATGTTTCAATAATAGATATGTTTAGATAGATTGGATGATTGAGAGATAGATAGATAGATAGAAGATAGTATGGAATGAAGGGAAGGTTGGTGTTAATGGACCATTTTTTCTCATCTTTTTATTTATGCTGTATGTGATTCTAACCTAAACCAGCAAATTAAATTTTGACCCACTTATTTCATAGATAAAGAAAATAAAGACCAAGAAGTAATGATGAGTAGCCAAAATTAGAATTCCATTTTTTTTCTACTTTGCTGTACCAATTTTTTTTCAGGAATGTATTATTTTTAAGATGATGAATATGAATGTTAACCTAATTTGCAATGAGCTTATCTAAGATCCTGTGATAGAGGTCCAACTAACATATTTCTTTATTTTTCTCCTCCTTCAAGAAAGAAAATGTTCATTAATGGATATTTTCAATTTTTTTTCTGGTATTTAATTATAACAAAATTTTAAGAGATTAAAAAAACTAATGAAATTTTTTTTTTCAGAAAAAAGTAAATTAACCTTTAGACTACCAGTATTTAGCATCTCTGGTGATTTCCAGTACTGAATAATTCTTTCCAAAAATAAATCTCTGATGAAAAGTGTGTGTGGATTGCTTTTTTATGCTTCTACACAAATCTTTTCAAAGACCCTGAACTATTTTGTGCAAAAGAAAATAACAAGATTTAAGATCAAAAGATGAATTTTAAATTCCTTTATCAAATTTGAATGGAAAAAGTGTCTTTTTTTCTCTTAACACATAATTGCAACATCAGGTAACTCAATGACATGCATTTGAAGAGACATATTTTCTCAGATAAAATACTGAGAAGACAATTTCTGTCATTGATCTATTCATGTAAAGTCTTAGGTTAACAATTCATTTTGTAAATATATGTGTAAACACAAAAAATTTTCATTTATCAGCTACATGTACTTCTCAGATTCTTAATATTAGGTTAATAATTGGTCTCCAAAAAGTATATTTCATTTTTAATTACTTCACTGCAGAATTTAAGAATAGCTGTCTCACCAATCTTCAATAAATCTAGAAAATTCATGTTAAGTCTTTCTTTTAAAAGGGGAGAGGGTGGAGCCAAAATGGCAGATAACAGATACAGATTAAGATAACTGAGGGAAAGAAGAAAGGCGGATGAGCATTATGTGACTCTTACTCTCATCAGAATTGGCTCTGAGAAAGAATGTCATACATATTTGGTTTCACAGAGTAATTTGTCTCACCTTATGGGAAAGTGGGAGGGAAAAGGGGGAAAGAAAAGGGAAAGCTAATAGAAGTGATATGGGACAGTTATAAGAAAAAGTAAGGGGCTCTAAATGGGGAGGGCTGTTTGAGGGAGGTGGTAATTAGAAGCAAAATACTGGGAGGGAAGGAATGGGGAAAAGAAAAAAGAAAAGCATAACTTGGGGCAAATAAGATGGTAGGGAATACAGAATTAGTTATTTTAATTGTGAATGTGAATGGGTTGAACTCTCCCATAAAACTGAAGCAGATAGCAGACTGGATTAAAAGCCAGAATCCTACAATATGTTGTTTACAAGAAACACATTTAAAGCAGAGTGATACATACAGTGTGAAGGTAAAAGGTTGGAACAGAATTTATTATGCTTCATGTGAAGTAAAAAAAAATAAAACAGGGATAGTTATCCTGATCTCGGATCAAGTAAAAGAAAAGATAGATCTAATTAAAAGAGATAAGGAAGGAAACTATATCTTGCTAAAGAGTACTATAGATCATTATCTATTCTATGTTGGAGCAATATAAATGCTAACTATGTATGCACCAAGTGATATAGCATCTAAATTCCTAGAAGAGAAGTTAAGAGAGCTGAAAGAAGAAATAGATAGCAAAACTATATTAGTGGGGGATCTCAACCTTGATCCCTCAGAACAAGCTAAATTGAACCACAAAATAAACAAGAAAAAAAGTTAAGGAAGTAAACAGAATGTTAGAAAAGTTAAGTATGATAGATCTCTGGAAAAAAATGAATGGAGACAGAAAGGAGTACACTTTTTTCACAGCAGTTCATGGAACCTATACAAAAATTGATCTTGTATTAGGACATAAGAATCTTACAATCAAATGAAGAAAGGAAGAAATATTTTTTTCAGATCATGATGCAATAAAAATTACATGTAATAAAAGGCCAGGAGAAAATAGACCAAAAATTCATTGGAAACTAAATAATCTAACCATAAAGAATGAATGGGTAAAACAACAAATCATACACACAATCAATAATTTCATCCAAGAGAATTAGAATAATGAGACAATATACCAAAATTTGTGGGATGCAGCCAAAGCAGTTATTAAGAAAAATTTTATATCTCTAGATGTCTACTTGCATAAAATAGAGAAAGAGAAGATCAATGAATTGTGCTTACTAGGACAAAAACTAGAAAAAGAACAAATTAAAAATCCTCAATTAAATACTAAATTTGAAATTCTGAAAATAAAAGGAAAGATTAATAACATCAAAAATAAGAAAATTATTAAATTAATAAAATTAATTTAATAAAATATATTATAAAATATATTTTTATTAAAAAATAGATAAACTTTTAGTTAATTTAATTAGAAAAAGGAAAGAAAGAAATCAAATAGTCTCAAAAATGAAAAGGGAGAACTTTACACCACTAAAGAGGAAATAAGAGCAATAATTAGGAGTTATTTTCCCCAACTATATGTCAATAAATTTGAGAATCTAAGAGAAATATAGAAATATCTACAAAAATATAGATTTCCCAGGTTAACAGAAAAAGAAATAAATAATTTAAATAATTCCAATTTAGAAAAATTAATAGAACAAGCTATTAATCAACTCCCTAAGAAAAAATCTCCAGGGCCAGATGAATTTACATGTGAATTCCACCAAATATTTAAAAAAACAATTAATTCCAATACTATATAAACCATTTGAAAAAAATAACAAAAGAAGGAGTCCTACCAAATTCCTTTTATGACATAGATATTGTGCTGATACCTAAACCAGGTAGGGTCAAAACAGAAATAGAAAATTATAGACCAATTTCCCTAATGAATATTGATGCAAAAATCTTAAATAAAATATTAGCGGAGATTACAGAAAGTCATCCCCAGAATAATACATTATGACCAAGTAGGGTTTATACCAGGAATGCACGGCTGGTTCAATATTAGGAAAACTATTAACATAATTGACTGCATCAATAACCAAACCAACAAAAGCCATATGATTATCTCCATAGATGCAGAAAAAGCATGTGATAAAATCCAATACCCATTCTCTATTAAAAACAATAGAGAGTATAGAAATAAATGGACTTTTCCTTAAAAATAGTCAGTAGCATTTATTTAAAACCATCAGAAAGCATTATATGTAATGGAGACAAACTAGAACCATTCCCAATAAGATCAGGAATGGAACAAGGTTGCCCAATATACCATTACTAGTCAATATTGTATTAGAAATGTTAGTGTTGGTAATAAGAAAAGAAAGAGATTAAAGGAATTAAGGTAGGTAATGAGGAAACCAAATTATTACCCTTTGCAAATGATATGATAGTATTCTTTGAGAATCCCAAAAAATCAACTAAAAAACTACTAGAAACAATTCACAACTTTAGCAAAGCTGCAGGATACAAAATAAATCCACATAAATTATCAGTATTTTCATATATCATCAACAAAATCCAGCAGCAAGAGATATAGAGAAATTCCATTCAAAATAACTGTTGATGGTGTAAAATATTTAGGAATCTATCTGCCAAGGGAAAGTCAGGAACTATATGAACACAATTTCAAAACACTTTCCTCACAAATAAATTCTGATCTAATAAATTAGAAAAATAGCAAGTGCTTATGGGAGGCTGAGCAAATATAATAAAAATGATTATACTACCTAAATTAATCTACTTATTTAATGCCATGTCAATTAAACTCTCGAGAATTTATTTTACAAATCTGGAAAAATAATAACAAAGTTCATCTGAAAGAACAAAAGGTCAAGAATATCAAGGCAATTAATGAAAAAAAATGCAAATGAAGGTGGCTTCACTGTGCCAGACCTAACACTATATTATAAAGCCATGGTCATCAAAACCATTTGGTAGTGGCTAAGAAATAGTGTAGTCCATCAGTGGAATAGGTTAGGTTGATAGAACAAAATTGATAATTGTCAAAATTAAGGTTTGATAAACCCAAAAACTCCAGCTTTTGGGACAAAAACTCACTATTTGACAAAAACTGCTGGGAAAATTGAAAACTAGTATGGCAGAAACTAGGCATTGACCCACACCTAACATCATATATCAAGATAAGATCAAAATGGGTTCATGATTTAAACATAAATAGTGATATTATAAGCAAATTAGAAGAATATAGGATAGTTTATCTCTCAGATCTGTGAAGAAGGAAGGAATTTGTAACCAAAGAAGAACTGGAACTCATAATTGAACACCAAATGCATAATTTTCATTATATTAAGTGAAAAAGTTTTTGAATATACAAAACTAATGCAGACAAGATTAGAAGGGAAACAATAAATTGGGGAAACATTTTTCATTTAAGGTTTCTGATAAAGGCCTCATTTCTAAAATATATAAAGAATTGACTCAAATTTATAAGAATTCAATCCATTACCCAATTGATAAATATCCAAAGGACATGAACAATTTCCAGATAAAGAAATTAAAACCATTTCTAGTCATATAAAAAGATGCTCTAAATCACTATTGAGCAGAGAAATGCAAATTAAGACCACTGATATATCCCTACATACCACTCAGCTTGTTAAGATGACAGGAAAAGATAATGTTGAATGTTGGAGGGGATGTGGGAAAACTGGGACTCTAATACATTGTTAGTGGAATTGTGAATGGATCCAACCATTCTGGAGAGAAATTTGGAACTGTGCTCAAAAAATAATCAAACAGTGCATACCCTTTGATCTAGCAGTGTTTCTCCTGGGCCTATATCACAAAGAGATCTTAAAGGAGAAAAAGGGATTCACATGTGCAAAAATGTTTGTGGCAGCCCTTTTCATAGTGTCAAGAAACTGGAAACTGAGTGGATGTTTCTCAGTTAGAGAATGGCTGAATAAGTTATGGTATTTGAATGTTATGGAATATTATTGTTCTATAAGAAACGATCAGCAGGATGATTTCAGAGAAGCCTGGAAAGTCTTGCATGAATTGATGCTAAGTGAAATGAGCAGACCAGGAGATCATTATACATGGCAACAACAATATTATACAATAATCAATTCTGATAGACATGACTCTTCTCTCTCCAAGCTATACCATACACAACTGCCAAATTAATACACTTAAAGAGTCTTAACATGCTCGAAAAGCTCCAGTGTCTCCCAATTGCCTATAAGATAAAATACAAACTCCTCTCTTTGACATTTAAAGCTCTTCACAATCTAGTTCCAACTCATATTAGCATACATCGTTCCCCTCATGTTCTTCACATTCCATGCAAGCTGGCCTACTTCCTGTCCCTCATGGCTCGGTTGCCACTTTTGCATAGGCTAGGCCTTATACCTAGCTAACCAGCTCAAGGTCCAAATCCTTTCAAAAGTTTTTTTCTGATCTCTCCTTTTCTTCAAAGAAATCCTATAAACATATATTTGTGTGTGTTTATGTCTATATGTCTATATACAAATAATTGTTATGAAATATTATAAATATGTATTTTATTTAAGTATTTACTTATATTATATATTTATTCAAGTATACATGTTGTTTTCCCCAATATAATACAAACTCCTTGAGGTCAATGTCTATTGTAGGTTTTATTTCTGAATTACCAGCATTTAATGCAACACATTATATATAATAATAATTTAATACAGTATATAATAAGTAGTCTTTTAATTATGATATGGTTGCACATTTGTTTTTTACTTTGAATTTGATCTTAGTTTTAGACAATATAATTACTGCAGTTCATTTTTGTCAGATGAGGTGATCCTTTTTTTAATATAATTTCTATTTTTAAACCTGCAATTTTTTTCAGTCTAAAGTTGGCATCATATTGTTGAAGCCTTTTTAATCTAATCAATAGTTTTTCTTTTTATTGAGAAAATTATTCTAATAATATTCAAAATTATTATTAAATTCATTTTCCCCCTCCAACCTTTATAGCTATAATTTATCTTGTCAATAACATATAAGATCTATCTTACTTTCTGCTAGGCAGTCCAAACTCCCTCTCTCAGATACATACAATTACAGACACTTGTCCGGACTCACACTCACAGGATTTAATACCAAATTTATAAACACATTATACACTCATCCGAGTATATACCTATATTTTGATTCTAATTTGTAGATTAGTTCAAGTACCTGTGTAATTATTGTTTTTTTTTTAGTGTTTGTATTCATTCATTTCACCCTCTCTTTTTTATAATTTTCCTTTTCAGATTAGCAACTCTACATGTTCACTTCCATAGAATTGATTTTCTTCTATTTGTGCTATCCTATGCTCTTTCTTTTTGTTTTTCTTTTGCTGCATTGTTAAGAATTTAGAGAGTCCACAAATATAGTGATAGAAAAAGGGAGTATCTCAAGTATAGTGAGGATTCCATGGGTAGGGATAGTGAACTATTGTAAAGACTCCATGTATAAAGATAGTTGTAGAATATGGCTCAAAAAGACATCTCTACTCTTTTCTCCCTTTACTTTTCTCCAAGGGAATTCTTCATGCCTTCCAAGAAGGAAAGAGACTTCCAGAAGCCTCAGAAAATAGGGTACAGGTCTATTATTAGATCTCTCTGCTTCTTCAAATATTGTTTGTCTATAGGATATGATCAGATTTCATTTAACTGTTGATCATTTTGCCATTTGGGGGGGAAGAGAAATCCCAAACTTTATATTTAAGACTTGTCTCCTTATCCACTTAATACTAGTTCTACAATGAATATATTGACAATAGCAAAAAAGTCAATTTCTCCAAATCAAAGAAGATACACATAGGCAACTATGTATTTATAAACTAGAAAACTAGAAAATGAAAGAGCTCTCCTGTGGAGTTACTCAGTTCAGTCAAGAGAGAGTGTTCTAGATCTCATCAAAGTAGCAAGCTAGAAAAGGGGGCATGATGAAGATTGCCCACTCCTCTCATGTCTACCCACAATCCTTCAGCAACCTGAACTGAAGTTAGCCTCTTCCATTTAATTTCTCAAAGTGGCAAGACCAAGAACATCTGAATGATGCATCTCCAAAGGAAGATTCACTTTGGAAAATCCTCAAGGTAGAGTAGAACTTTCATCTCCAATAAGAAAAGGACTTCATACCAATGGTCCTTGAGATATGGATTACAAATATCTTTAATTTTTACATCTTCATTTTCATGCACCCAATCCTCAAGTATGTTTGTGTTTTTCATCAATATAAAACTTTCTAGTTGGTTGTTCTTGCATTGGGTTTCAGCTAATTCAATTAATATTTTTGTTGCCTTAATGTTTTCCATGATCATTCTAATAGGTTATTTGTACCAGAACTTCTATCATCCTAATGTCCCTTCCTGAGTCTGATCTCCCACCTTTCAGAACAACTTCTACATTTCTACAAACTAGTGTTGTTTAGCTATGTATCATGTAAGCAGAAGCTTCCTGGATAATATTCTACTGTAGATGTTTCACAACTATGCTGATTTTCATATCAAAAGTCCTATTAGGTTTAGAGATATCTTTCCCCTATAGAAGCATTTTGAAATACTGCAGAAAATAAAAAATAAACATTATTTTTATTTATATCATATTATATATATATATATATATTATTTATAATATAATGTAGGGATGCACACTTGCAACAAATAGTGGCATTTAATAAACTATGTGATTGTAAGGAGAAGAGACAGACAGGATGTTAGAATGACAAAGGCAATGTATGGGGCAGAATTATACTTCCCAAGCTAACTTTTAACATTTGACAAAAATGGTAGCCCCAAGGCAAAAACACTATAAGAAGAATTACTGTTAACAGATTAAAGAACTTGTTTAAGCAGAACAGGTTGTGGTTAACTTTGAGGATAAATTGAGCCAACACTCAGTTGGCACCAATGAAGCAGAAAAGGATTGGGCACCTTTCAGAGATTTGCTGTGTAGCACTGCATTTGCTCATCTAGTTCAAAACACTTACAAACATCAAAGGTGGCTTGACTAAATTGTTGGGAAATTCAAAAGCTACTAAATAAAAAAAGCAAGATCAACATAAGCTGTACCAGCAAGATAGTTCATCTATCTTTACTAAGGTAGCATTCAATTTCATAAAAATAAAATACAATCAAAATTTAGAGAGATGCAACATTCTTGGCACTTGAAATTCACTTTTATGCTGATAATAACAATCCAAAGCACTTTTATAATTCTTTGAAGGCTATTTATGGGCCAAAGATCTATGTTGTAACTCAACTATTCAGTAATGATGGAGACACATTGATTACTAATCAGAACATGATCCTAAAGAGATGGGCTGAACACTTCCATAGTGTTCTCAATGGAACACCATCAATCAATGCTGAAGCCATTAACTGTTTACCTCAGGTTGAAATCAGTCCCTTCCTAGCTCATCCAACTGAAGAAAAGGTTTTAAACTCAATAGACTCCTTTTATGTGGCAAAACCCTTGCTACTGATTCTATTCCTGCTGAGATTTAAAGTCCATTGTTCATACAAAAGATGACTGAAATTTTCTGGGATTTATGGCAAGAATAGATTATCCCTCAAAAGTTCAAGGACACTTTCATTGTCCATCTCCATAAAGGTCAAGGGAATAGATTGTCCTGCCACAATCTCAGTGGTAGGGAGGATAGTTCTTTCTTAGTCATTGCTAGGAAAATTCTTGTCATAGAACTCTTTAATAAGCTGCATTTTTCAGGTACATCCACATTTATAATGACACATGTGTATTATCAGAATCAGTTCAATGTTTGGGAGACTAAAAGAAAGTATAGGAGAAGAGATGTATCAGACTGACTACCAAACTGAAGGTCTACAGACCTGTTGTGCTGACTTCATTGTTATATGCTTGTAAAACCTGGACAATATTCCAGCACCATACCAGGAAACTGAATTGTTTCCATCTGAATTGTCTTAGGAAGACTCTGAAGATCAACTAGAAGCCTAAGATACCATACACTTAGTTCCTTTCTCAAATTAAATTATCATGTATTCAAACTTTACTGTGGAATGCAACTTCCTTGGGCAAAGTATTCTTAGCTTATATTATTCTGATCAACCAGTCAGAAACATTGTAACTTGACTCTAATATAGTGTTATTTTGGTCCTCTTCAAGAATGAAAGACAACAAATAACTTTTGAAGTAAATGTTAATTCTAAAAACCAAACAAAACAAAATAAAAAACCCTATTCCTAGTTTAGCTAAATAAAAGTCTAGAATGAATGAAATAAAATTTTCCTTTGATTTTCTATTAACCACATTCTATTTTTTCTGTGATAATTCTGAACTATTCAAGTCAACATTCTTTGACTTTTTTGTATCCCCAAACCTTTGCATAGTGTTTATTGACTGTATGATGGATTAGTGAAGTGATTTTTATTATGTATTTTTTCTTTATTTCTTAGCCATTAATAAATTCTCCTTATCATTCAAGTTTGAACAATTTGATGGTTTATGTAGCTATGTCTAGGCAAGTTGAATCTGATATTTATTGCTTAAAACTTATAGTGAATTTTATTGATCTAAAAACTTTTAGGAAATTTTGTCAACTTCCTAAAAGTGATGAGAACTTTTCTTTGCATTTTTAGGTACTCTGATGATTTGTAAATTATTTATCTGTGCTCTGACTTCCAGTTCTATTATCTTTGCTGGAGAAATTTTCAATTATTTTTTCCAGATGAATTTTCTTTTGATCTTATTTTAATTCATGTTCTGCCACTCCTGCCTTTCAGGGTGAGAATTTTATATCCGATTCATGCTGTTTTTATTCAAATATTCTGCTGGTTTTTTTCCATGTTTTTTTTTTTACTTTCATTATCAATTTACTTATTTCACTTTTACTGACATGAGATCTTCATTATATTTTTGAAACGTTCCTTTATCAGTGACAGACATAAGCAAATTTCTTTGAGCTTTTTAAAAATTCAGTTTGACTCATGATAGATTCAGTTTCATTTCTCATATTGTAATTAAAGCTGGTTAATTCTCTTTGGGAACATCCTTAAATGAATAATTAGCTAATTGTATGAAAAGTTTTTTCCCTACTTGCAGAAGTTCTTGTCCTTTCATTTTTCTCATCTGAGAGAATTCTATTTTGTGACATTTTGGTTACTTTCCTTTTCTCTCATCAATTACTTTATATCTATTTAGTTTGAGGCGTTTTTATTCCAGTTCATGCCAGGAGTATTGAGGTCCTAAAGTTTTTGTTCTTATGCCATTGTGCTAGGGTAAAATATTTGATACACTTTAAACAAAATAAGATACCTTGCAAATATTCAAAATTAAAAGGATGTAAAAATGTATCCAACTTTCTTATGAAGCAACTCATTTAATAAGAATCTTAGCCTAGGACAATATTCACAGGTCATCTAATCTAACCTCAAACCACTGTATAGTAGAGGAAAAAACAAAAAATAAGAAGAAACTGAATATCAGAGAGAAAAGGTGATCAAAAGACAAGCTACTAGATATTTAATGAACAGCACTAATAGCCAGGCATATTCAAGAAGAATAGATCAGACCACTCCTCCTCTCTTTAAGATTGAATCAAAGGAACTGGCAGAGCCAAGATGTTAGATTAAATACAGGGACTTGCCTAAACTCTATCATAAACTCTTTAAAATACCTTTAAATTAAAAAAAAAAAACCTTTAAATAATGACTCTCAACAAATTCTAGAGCTGCTGAATCACAAAAAAATGAAATAGTTTTTCAGTCCCCCAAAACTTAGAAGGTTGTTAGGAATGGTCTGTTGCACTAGAGTTGGATTAGAGCACAGTCCAGCATAGGTCATACCAGTTTAGACTGGAACCCAACAAATCTGGAACTGGCCTTTGGAGTGCCTGGATCAATTGTGGCAGTAGCAGTTTCCAGATCTCAGCACACAGATGGTAAGAGAGTTGGACAATAGACCAAAAAAGATATTTATAGGAGTCCCTTTGCTGGCACCAGGGGTAGAACTTTGTTGCATTGGCCATACTTGGATCTGGGTTTCAATCGTGGGTCTCAGTCCCAAGGTGAGGAGGAACATGAGCACAACAGAATTTTTGGCCACAAAAGTTCCCAGGATCACTAAAACAGGACCCTGGTCACAGTTCCAGGGTAGGAAAAAAATACTTGTGCTTGATCACAGAGCAGTACACACAGTACAGGAGAGTAGTAAATACACATCTTCATAAATCATACGAACGTGGAAGAGTCAAAAACTTACAGGTCTCCAGAAATGCCTCTAAAAGCAACTACACACACACACACACACACAAGATACCACCATTACACATGAAGCTTGAGACATTGCTCCCTTCACTCTAAAAGTGGAGTTTCATTTTAGCATAGAATTAAAAGTCAAAACATAGGCTGGGAGATGAGCAAACAGAAATAGATTCTGACTACAGTTACTCTGATGACAGGAAAGATTAAAACACAAACTTAGAAGAAGATAATAAAGTCAAAACTCCTACATCCAAAGCCTCAAAGAAAAATACTGAAGGAAGTTAATGGCTCTGAGACAGTGAGGAGTAAATTTAAAACCAAAAGAATGAAAAATAGAGGAAAATGTGAAATATATCATTGGAAAAACAATTGACCTAGAAAATAGGTCCAAATCAGATAATCATAATTATTATTGGTATACCTGAAAGCCATGATCAAGAAAACAAAAAAGCCCAAGACATCATCTTTCAAGAAATTATTAAGGAAAACTATCCTGATATTCTGGAATGAGTGAGTAAAATTGAAATTGAAAAAAAATCCACCATTTTACCTCTTGAATGAGATCCCAAAAGGAAAACTCCCAGAAGTATTATATATTCCAGAGCTCCCAAGTCAAGGAGAAAATACTACAAGCAGCCAAAAGAAATAATTCAAATATTGTGAAGCCACAGTCAAAACAACACAAAATTTAGACATTTCTATTTGTAAGAGGATATTCTGGAGGGCAAAAAAGCCAGGAATGCATTCAAGAATCACCTATCTGGCAAAACTGAGTATGACCTTTTAGGGTGAGGGGGAAGAGAATGGATATTCAATGAAATAGAGGGTTTTCAAGCATTTCTAATGAAAAGACTGGAACCAAATAGAAAATTTGACTTTCAAATACAAGACTTAAAAGAAGCATCAAAAGGTAAACAGGAAAGAGAAATCGTAAGGGATGCAATAAGGTTGAACTGTTTTAATTTTTACATAGGAAAATGATTTGTAACCCCAGAAACATTATCAGTATTAGGGAAGTTAGAAGGAGTATACAAAAACAGAAAGGATAGATAAGTTAAATGTGATGGTATTCTTATCTAAAGAAAAAAAATGGGAAAGAACTGGGAGAAAGAGAAAGGGAAAAATAGAATGGGGTAAACTTTTTGACATAAGAGGCCTGAAAGAGATTTTGTAGTGGAATAAAAAGTACGGGGAAATGAGAGGGGAGTACATGAACCTACTCTCACTGGAATTGGCTCAAAGAGAAAATAACATACATACTTGGTTGTAACATATCTACAAAGTTGGTTGCTATCTTACTCTACAGAAAAGTAGGAGGGGAAAGAGATAGGGGGAAGATAGATCAAAAAAGAGAGGATAATTTGAGGGAGGTAAAAGTCAAAAGCAAAACACTTTTAGAATGCACAGTGTAAAAAGAGAGAGACAGTAGAATAAACAAGGAAGAAATAGGATGGAAGGAAATAAATAATTGGTTAATTACTATGGGAAAAATTACAGTGAGTTTATCTGATAAAGACTTCATTTCTCAAATGTGTAGAAAATTGAGTCAAATTTATAGAAATAATAATTATTCTTCAGTTGATAAATGGTCAAATATGAACAAGCAGTTTTCAGACAAAGTATCAACATTATCATATGGGAAGAAATGTCACTACTGTTTAGAGAAATGCACATTAAAACAATTAAGCTACCATCCCATACCTATCAGAGTGGTTAATATAACAGAAAAGAAAAATGTCAAATGTTGATGGAGATGTGGGAAAATTAAAACATTAATGTACCACTGTTGATGAAGTTGTATACTGATCAACCATTCTGAAAAAAAAAAAGGATATAAACTATACATACCATTTTAACCAGCAATATACCATTACTAGTGTTGTAACCCAAAGATATAAAAACAAAAAGGAAAAGGACTTACGTGGTAGCATAGTAGTACCGTGTTTCCCTGATAATACTGTCTTATTATTTTGGGGGGCAGAAAAACACCAGAGGGCTTATTTTCAGGGGAGGGCTTATTTTAATGAACATTGACAGCAATTTTAATAAACAGGTAAATGTGAACAAAAAAACGTACCTTTATTCAATAATGATCATGTCATCTTCTTCAACAACATTGTCATAAGTGTCCATACCCTGAATTCCATCCTGGATGTCTTGCGCTCTATTTCCTTCAGAAGAAGTGGACCCAATCTGTCATGTCCAGCAATATAGCTCTCTTTAAATGAACATGTCTTGTCCAGGTAACCTGCTCGTAGTGCCTTGGCAACACAGCTGTCAGTAATTTTATTCCATGACTTCTTCACCCAAGTCACGACTTCTTGCAGACAGGGCTTCACAAAGTTTTCATGCTGATTTCTTTCCATTCTATTTTCAATGTAGTCATTGATTTCCATGTGCAAATGGTCCTTGAATGGCTTGTTTATTGCAATATCAAGGGTCTGGAGATAGGCAGTCATTCCTGCAGGAATCATTACTTGATCTATTTCTCTGCAAGGAAGTTCTTCATTTCTTTAGCACAGTGAGTGCTGGCTGAGTTCTTTTTTTATCCTCCATCATGACCCCTGAGTTCTTCTTTTATCCTCCATCATGCCCCTTTTATCCTCCATCATGCCCCCTCACTCCCACTTACATACCGGGTTTTTATGTTGTCCTGCCTCAGCTCTCCTCCGTGGCATTGCTCTCAATGGCGCCAGCAAGCAAATCACTGGGGAAGAACAGGATGATGTGCTCACTGCTGCAGCTCTGATTGGATGCAGCTCGGATCGCAGCATGCGTTTCACCTGGGGTGTGGGGGGAAGGCAGAAAGGGGGAGGACGGTGCATACAGAGGGTACCGTAATGTAGCATGTAGCACAGGGGATCACCTTCACTACAGTAGCAATCTCAATAGGGCTTATTTTCAGGGGAGGGCTTATTTTAGAGGAATCTTACACAGTAAGGGGAGGGCTTATTTTCGGGATAGGTCTTATAATCGGGGAAACATGGTAGCAAAAAAAAAAAAAAAAGGAAATTTAGAGGACATCCATTGACTAAGGAGTGGCTGAACAAGTTGTTGTATATGATTATGATGGAATACTACTGGACTGTAACAAGTGATAAGCAGGATATTCTTAGAAAAACCTGGAAAGAGTTACATTAACTTATTCAAAATGAAATGAGTGTAACTAATGAATACAATAACAATAAACAGAAACAGGAATACTGTATGATGACCTACTGTGAATAAACTAACTATTCTTGGGAATACAATGAACTAAGACAATTGTAAAGGACATATAATGAAAAATGCTTTCCCTCTCCAGAGAAAGAACTTATAGAGCTTGAATGCAAGATACTTTTTCTTTACTTTATTTTTCTTAGGTCATTTTGTTTTCTTTTACAACATTACTTTTTTAAAAAATGCATTTTGCTTGACTATACACATATAATCTAAGTGAAATTGTTTGCCTTTTCAATGGGGGGAGGATAGAATTTAAAACTCAAAATTTAAAGAATTTTTAGGAGTAAAAAAAAAGACTAAAATTGTTTTTATGTATAATTGGGAAAAATAAAATATAAATTATAGGGGAAAAGAGAAAAATACCAAGCCACAGAAAATAATTTGGGGATACTATTGAAGTGAAACAGAAAGAGGCTAACTGTATTATTCAAAGGCACATAGATCATATGTCAGTGGAAGTTTTGGTTATCTGACCTCAGATATTCCAATCAAATATTTGGCAAGATTCTAATGGGGAAAGAGTGGGAAGAATTAGGTTGATACTGAGGGGAGACTGAAAATGGAAAGAAGGAGCAAGTAGCATACTAATTCCTGTATCAGTATTTGTGTGTGCTGTGGGAAGTGGGGGGAAAAGAAAAATGACGATCTATATAATTCTGAAAAGAGCAGGCAGAAATACAATATCTTTGATGAAGGGTAGAAGAAAAGAAATCCAGTATTCCAGGATCCAAAAATAAAAAGGATGAGAGAACAAGTCCAATGAGATAGAGTTCTAGATTTGCATCAGGAAGGTCTACGTTAAAATCTTGCCTCAGACACTGGCTATTTGACTAAGCAGAAGCCATTTAACCTCTTTATGCTCCAGTTTCTTTATGTATAACGTGAGGAGGTTGGGTGTGTTGGCATCTAGAGTCTCTTCCAGATCTCAGTCTATGACCCTATAATTCATGAACTTATAAATCACATTTCTATAAAACACCGGAAGGATTGAGAATAGTAGTTCAAATGACTGAAATGGATGAGTAAGAGGAAACAGAAAACAAAACCAAGAAGAGTTTTAGTCCAGATAGCCTGAATTCTGAATCATAATGATTCTCAGTAAAGATCAAAGTATTATGCCCTTTCACAGTAATATTTATTTGATTACTTGAGCAAGAGAGCAATGCAAGGAAGAAGAGCAAAACTACATAGCATGAGAGAGTGAGTCCTAATCTTTCCTATTGCCCAAGTCAAAGTTTGATGGGAGTCCTCAGATCTGTCTAGTTATAAAGTGATGAAGTGTGAGAAATACTGAAAAGTTAGGTTTCCACAGAGGGTTGCAAGCTTCAAGGTAGAGTAGAATAGTGTGCACCATTTTTCAATAGGTTTTCAGAATATGAGAGGTCATGGAAGGTTAAGTTTCCATAGAACAATTAAGTTTCAATCTCTTAGAAGCCTTGAGCAAACAAGAAATTGGGGAGCTAGGAAGGCACAGATAGATTCAGCCAATCTCAAAAAAAGTCTTGTGATTTTGAGAATATCATAAACTCAAGGTAATAGCCAATCTAGCCAAACTAGTTGAGGTCAATTGACATGACTTGACCAAATCATTATTGGGCCTATTTAATGAGCTAATTGAATAAATAAGATACTCTGTAGGAAAAGTTTTCTACCATTTTTGAACATGGGATGTAAGATGAGGGAGGGGGAACATGCTTATACATATTTAAAGGGAAACATACAGTAGGTGTATCAGAAAGATTGTTAACTCAGAAGGGAATAGAACAATCCATTATCTGAAGGGAGAGGCTGCACCAAGCTAACAAGTATAAAGCTTCTCTTGTTTCTGTGCTCAGGGCTCCCTAAGGAGCAGAGGCTGCTTCTGGCCAAAAATATTAAGACAATTCCTTAAGATTCTTCTTTAATAAATTTTCTTTGATATATGATTTTCAGTATCAAGAGTGTGTTTCTAAGATGAAGTATAGGGAAGTTTTACACTTTTTTTTCTTTTGTTTCTAGTGGGAGGGATAGACAATTTGCAATGTTTGTTTTCATATTTTATCTCGTTAAACTATCTAGAGGATTACACAAGGATCTTGAAGGCTAAGAATTTAAATCCAAGACAGGAAAAAACATATGAAAAAGAAAAAGAATTCAAAGAAAGCTGGCATATAGACATGCAGCACTCATCACAAAAATCTTCTGGGAAAGTGAAATAACCATTCTCCAAAAAAAAAAAAAAAAAAAAAAAAAAAGGAAACTAATTGCTTCCAAGGAGGAATTCTGTGCAAATTCATTTTTGTTCTACCTTGACCACAGTTTATTGTATACATTATGGCTCTCTACATGATGTCACAATGAAAAGGTGACAAATACAATCATTTGCATAGATGTTTTATCTACAAGATGTCAGAACATATAGCATGGAAGCAGCAGGATTTAAGTCATTGAATGATTGACTGTCCAATTCACTCAAAACTCTGATGTTCCTACCATGTATACAAGTTATTCTAATAGATGAGCTCAGGAATATTTATTTTTACTTATGATATTTTTTTTTTGTCTAGAATATCCTTTATACCTATTAAATTCTACCTATGTTAAAGCCCAACTCAAGAAATGCCACTGTTTCTATGAAGTATTCCTGTTTTCTATTTGATAATGATCTTTCTCCATGTGTGTCATACAAAATTTATGATGGAAAAAAAGCAATGGATCAATAATAGGAAGATGTAGGCTTGCATCCTGCTATATTAGCTATACGATCTTGGGAAAGTAACAATATTTACACTAACTTTCCTTATTTATAAAATAAGAATGATATTATTTGCTCTGCCTATCTCATAATTGTTTTTGTAAGAGAGGTTAACAAAAACTATACAAGGTTATGTAAAAATGACCTTATATTTTTGTAGTGTGGTTATATATATATATAAGATACTGAAGAAGCGTTTTTTAGTGAAAATTGAAGGGATCCTACTAGATGTACATGATATTATTGCAAGAAATCCTTTGAAATGAAAATGTTCCTTACACCTTAGAGTTCCAAAACAAGCATAAACCACTGTTAGGATGAGCAGGAATAAGTAGTGGACTGCCACTGCCATTTACTTTCACCTATGCATCAAAACCCTCTAAAAGAGACCAAGCTAGAACATCAATATTCAGAGGAATACTATAAGAATAAAATATTTATCAGAGCATTCTAAGTGTTCATTTCATCAGGAAACTATACAAATTTGTCTTTTTATCTTACACCAATAGAAAAGGGGAGATATTACCATGATTATCAGATTTCAAAGTTGTCATTTCATAAGATTAAGAACATGGGAGAGGCAAAATCAAGATGGTAGATGTTTAGAAAAAGTATGGTAAACTCCTGTTCACAATGCTTCCAAAAAAATCTAGAAATGTACCAGATTTAATGCTGAATAGTAAATCCTGAAAACAGTTCAGTGAGACATTTGTCCAGCCTGGCTTTTCAAAGGAAAACAGAGAAGGAGATCTATAAATTTGGCAAATGGATGAGAATAGGAGCACACTAGGACCAAAGTACCCTAATAATTTAGTAATCTAGTAGTCCATGGAAAGGCTGAGTGCCAGGGCAAGGGAAAGTCCTAGACTCATAATAGGGTATTACCAAACTCATACTAAGGCATCGATAGGAACAGGTACCAAGAGATAGTTTTGTTACCCACTATCCTCTTGTGTGATCAAAATTCCAGGACAAACTAAGAAGGAGACTTACTCAGGGAATGGCTTTCTGGGATAGGGAGGCCTTGGGTTATATGTGAAGAAAAGAAGAAATTCAAAAGTCAGCAGCATCATTGGTATGGCTCAGAATCCATGATCACAATACAATCTTAATGTCTAGCATCTAGAAATTCCATACTAAAAGGAAGGCTATACTTCTTTTTTATATTGTTAATATTTTTCTCAATAACATTTTATTTTTCCAATTACATATAACAAGAATTTTCTATCTTTAGTTAAAATAATAAAGTAGTAAAGATAGTTTACTATGTTCCCTATTGTTAATAGGAATGGGTACTGTATCTTGTCAAATGCTTTTTCTGCATCTATTAAGTTTATCATATGATTTCTGTTAGTTTTGTTATTAATATGGTCAATTATGCTGATAGTCTTCCTGATATTGAAGCAAAACCATATTCCTAGTATAAATTCCACTTGGGGACCAACATCTAACACTCTATACCAAGATAAGATCAAAATAGATTCATAATTTGGACAAAAGGGGTGATACAATAAGCAAATTAGGAGAACAAAGGATAGTCCTCCTCCTTTCAGATCTGTGGAGAAGATAAGAATTTATCACCAATTAAGAAATAGAAAACATTAGGAAATGCAAAATAGAAAATTTTGATTATATTAAATTATAAAGGTTTTCCATATCAGATTGGTGCTATTTGGGGGAGGAAAGAAGTAAGAAAGGATAGAAATTTGGAACACAGTTGAATAAAAATGAATTTTCTTTCTCTATTTTGGCTCTTCCTGGTTTAGGTGTCAGCACCATATTTTCTCATAAAAGGAATCTGGTAGTACTTGTCCCTATTTTAAAAAAAAGTTTATGCAGTATTGGGATTAATTGTTCTTTAAAATTTTGGTAAAATTCACTTGTAAATCTATCTGGCCCTAAAGAATTTTTCTTAGGGAATTCACTGATGTCTTATTCAATTTCATCTTCTGTTAATCTGGGCAATTTATATTTTTGTAAATATTCGTGCATTTTAATTAGATTGGCATATTTTTTGCTAACCAGTTCAGTAAAATAGCTCCTAATTTTGGTTTTAATTTCCTCTTCATTGGTGAAAGTTTACTCTTTTCATTTTTCATACTGGGAATTTGTTTTTCTTCTTTTCTTTTTATAATCAAATTAACCAAAGAATTATCTATTTTGTTGTTATTTTCATTAAACCAGCTCTTAATTTTACTTTTGGTTTAATAACACTTTTATTTTTCATTTTTAATCTCTCCTTTGATTATCAAAATTTCTAGTTTGGTATTTAATTCTGGGTTTCTAATTTGTCCTTTTTTAGTTGTATGCCCAAATCATTGATCTTCTCACCCACTATTTTATTCATGTAAGCATCTAGAGATATAAGATTTCCCCTAAAAAATTGATTTGGCCACATCCCATAGATTTTGATAAATTGTCTCTATAATTTTATCCAAGAGAATGACAATTAACGATTGTTTCTATGATTTGTTGTTTGATCCACTTATTCTTTAGGACTAAATTATTTAGTTTACAATGATTTTTGGTCTATTTTTCCATGGCATTTTATTACATGTAATTTTTATTGCATCATGATCTGAAAAGAATGCTTTTTAATATTTCTGCCCTTGTGCATTTGATTGTGATGTTTTTATGCCCTAATATGTGGTCAATTTTTATCTGGGGCTATGTACCATTAAGAAAAAGGTATATTCTTTTCTATCACCACTCATCTTTTTTTCCAAAGGTCTCTCCTACCTAACTCTTCTAATTCTATTCACCTTCTTAATTTCTTTCTTATTTATTTTGTGGTTAGATTTACTTAATTCAGAGAGAGGAAAATTAAAATCCTCCACTAGTATAGTTTTGGTGTATATTACCTCTTGCAATTCCTTTACCTTTTCCTGTAAGAATCTGGATTCTATACCACTTGGTACATATATGCTTAGCACTAATATTACTTCATTATCTAAGATGCTCTGTAGCAGGATGTACTTTCCTTTCTTTTATCTTTTAATTAGATTTATTTTTGTTTTTTCTTTGTCTGAGATTAGGATATCCTTGGTTTTGTTTATTTTTTACTTTTGCTGAAGCATAATATATTCTGCTCCAGGTTTTTACCTTTTCCCTATTTATAAACCTTTGCTTCAAATATGTTTCTTACAAACAATATAATATATGGTTCTGGCTTTTAACCCACTCTGTTATCCACTTTTGTTTTATGAAAGAATTCATCTCATTCACATTTGTAATTATAATTACTCTGTATTTCCCTTTATCCTATTTTTCTCCATTTATACTTTTTTTCTTTCCTTTTCCTCCTCATGAACATTTTGCTTCTGACTCCCACTTCCCTCAGTCTGGCCTTCCTTCTGTCACTCCCCTTGCTTTTTATCCCTTTTCCTCTTCTACTTCTATTCTCCTCTCAGCCTTCCCTTTTCTCTTTTCTTTTCTCTTTCCTTGCCTGTTTCCTTATAGGATATGATACAGTTCTATACTCAATGAGTTGTGCATGTTATTTCCTCTTTGAGTCAAATCAAATTTAATGAGATTAATGTTCAATCAATTCTCATCCCCCTTCCTTTTTTCCTTCTACTGCAGTAGGTCATTTATGCCTTTTCATATGATATAATTTACCTCCCTTTCTCTTTTCTCAGTACAATCTTTTTTTTGTATTCCTTAATTTCTTTTTTTATACCATCATATCAAAGTTAACTTATACCCACAACCTCTGCTTATATATAACCCCTTTTAACTGCCCTAACAAAGCTATATTTCTCAAGAATTACAAGTATGATCTTCCTGTATAGGCATATAAACAATTGAACCTTTAAATAACATTTTTTTTCTTTTTCTATTTACTTTTTTTATGCTTCCCTTGAATTTTGAATTTAAAGATCAAATTTTCTGTTCAGTTTTAGTCTTTTCATCAGAAATGACTGAAAATCACCTTTTTCAGTGACTATCTATCTTTTATTCTGAAAATTAATGCTCAATTTTGCTGAGAAATGGATTCATGGTTGTAGCCCAAGTTCCTTTGCCTTTCAGAATATTATATCCCAGGTACTCGGATTCTTTAATGTGAAAGCCAAGTCCTGAGTGTAATATTCTCTTCTCTAAAATGTAAAGTTCTCTGGGAGCAGGTTTCTTGGGGGGCTCCTGGGAGCAGCTTTCCTTTCAGTTCAATAATTACCCCCAAATGCAGCCAGGAGTTAAAGTCCAAATCCTTTATTGTTTCAGACAAAAATCTTATTTCTTTCACTTGGAGCTGCACTAGTTTTCTGGAGGCCTTCCGGATCTTACCTTTGCCTCTTCCAGCTTCTGTCTCTAGCTCCCTCCTAATTTCTCCTAATCCAAAGGTTTGTACTTCAGCCTCCAGCCAGCACAAAGGTGGAAAAAGGTGTCTTCACCTCTGAGAGTGGGCTTGTCCCTTAGTGGGCTTGTCCTTTCTGACTTCTGAATGTCCCAAACTGAATCCTGATTGAGGCTCCTAGCTTATATATGCTCTCTTAAAGGTGTGAATCTTGTAGAACTCTAATAAGTACTAAATACATTAATCTAAAGAACTGTTAAGTACCATGCTAAATTAGATAATTATTGTCTCTATCAATTCCACTGTCTTAGTACCTTGTAAAAATCCTAACACTGAGTAATCCTGAGTCCATGATATTTGATTATTTTTCCCTAACCACTTGCAGTATTTTCTCCTTGACCTGATAAATCTGGAATTTATTTAAAATATTCCTTAGAGTTTTCATTTTGGGCCTCTTTCAGAAGGTGATTGGTGAGTTCTTTCATTTACTATTTGACCCTCTGGTTCTAGGATATCAGGGCACTTTTCCTTGATGATTTCTTGAAAAGATGTTTTCCAGGCTTTTTCTTTTAATCATGGCTTTCAGGTAGTTCAATAATTTTTAGGTTGTCTCTCTTGGATCTATTTTCCAGATTAGTTGTTTTTTTTTTTTTCAATGAGATATTTTACATTTTCTTGTATTTTTTCATTTTTTAAAAATTTTATTAAAGCTTTTTATTTACAAAACATATGCATGGGTAATTATTCAACACTGACCCTTGAAAAACTTTCCTTTCCAAAATTTTATTCCTTCCCCCACCCCTTCCCCTAGATGGGAGGTAGTCCAATACATGTTAAATATATTAATTATAATAATAATAGATTTAACATGTATTTTGATATATTTATATGTTAAATCTAATATATGTATATATATTTTATACAGTTATCTTGCTGCACAAGAAAAAATCGGCTCAAGAAGGAAAAAAAACCTGAGAAAGAAAACAAAATGCATATAAACATCAACAGAAAAAGTGAAAATGATATGTTGTGGTCCACACTCAGTTCCCATCCCAGTTTCTGGATGTAGATGGCTTTCTTCATCATTGAACAACTGGAACTGGGTTGAATTATTTCATTGTTGAAGAAAGCCACGTCCATCAGAATTGATCATCGTATAATCTTGTTGTTGCCATGTACAATGATCTCCTGGTTCTATTCATTTCACTTGGCATCAGTTCATGCAGGTCTCTCCAAACCTCTCTGAAATCATCCTGCTGGTCGTTTCTTACAGAACAATAATATTCCATAAAATTCATATACTATAATTTATTCAGCCATTCTCCAATTGATGGGCATCTACTCAGTTTCCAGTTTTTTGCCACTACAAAAAGGCTGTCACAAAAATTTTTGTACATGTGGGTCCCTTTCCCTCCTTTATGATCTCTTTGGGATACAAGCTCAGTAGAAACACTACTTGATAAAAGAGTATGCATAGTTTGATAGCCCTTTGGGCTTAATTCCAAATTGTTCTCCAGAATAGTTGGATCGGTTCACAATTCCATTAACAATGTATTAGTGTCCCAGTCCCCTCCATCATTCATCATTATCTTTTCTTGTCATCTTAGTGAATCTGAGAAGTGTATAGTGATACTTCAGAGTTGTCTTAATCTGCATTTCTCTGATCAATAATGGTTTAGCACACCTTTTAATAATGTAAAAATAATTTTAATTTCTTCATCTGAAAATTTTCTGTTCATATTCTTTGACCATTTATCAATTGGAGAATGGCTTGAACTATTATAAATTTGAGTTAATTCTCTATATATTTTAGAAATGAAGCCTTTATCAGAACCTTTGAATGTAAAAATGTTTTCCCAGGTTATCACTTCCCTTCTGATCTTGTATGCATTAATTTTCTTTGTATAAAAACTTTTTAACTTAATATAATCCAAATTATCTATTTTCTGATCAAGTAATGATCGCTAGTTCTTTTTTGTCACAAATTCCTTCCTCCTCCACAGATCTGAGAGGTAAACTATCCTATGTCCTTCTAATTTGTTTATAATATCATTCTTTATATCTAGATCATGAACCCATTTTGACCTTATCTTGGTATACAGTGTTAGGTGTGGGTCAGTCCCTAGTTTCTGCCATATTAGTTTCCAATTTTCCCTGCAGTTTTTGTCAAATAGTTCTTATCCCAAAAGCTGCAGTCTTTGGGTTTGTCAGACACTAGAGTACTATAGTTATTTTGTCCTATAAACCTAACCTATTCCACTGATTAACTACTTTGTTTCTTAGACAGTACCAAATGATTTTGATGACTGCTGCTTTATAATATAGTTTAGATCTGGTATAGCAAGGCCACCTTCATTTGCTTTTCTTTTCATTAATTCCCTTAAAATTCTTAACCTTTTGTTCTTCCAGATGAATTTTGTTGTTATTTTTTCTATGTCAAGAAAATAGTTTCTTGGAAGTTTGATTGGTATAGCACTAAATAAATAGTTTAGTTTAGGTAGTATTGTCATCTTTATATATTCACTCAACATATCCAAGAGAACTTGATGTTTTTTCAATTGTTTAGATATAACTTTATTTGTGTGGAAAGTATTTTGTAGTTTTGCTCATATAATTCCTGACTTTTCCTTGGCAGATAGATTCCCAAATATTTTATACTAATGACAGTTACTTTAAGTGGAATTTCTCTTTGTATCTCTTGCTGTTGGATTTTGTTAGTGAGGTATAAAAATGCTGATGATTTATGTAGATTTATTTTGTATCCTGCAACTTTGCTAAAGTTGTGAATTGTTTCAAATATTTTTTCAGCTGATTCTTTAAGATTCTCTAAGTAAAAAGCCTTTGTACAAACAAAACTAAGGCAAACAAGATTAGAAGGGAAGCAACAAACTGGGAAAACATCTTCACAGTTAAAGGTTCTGATAAAGGTCTCATTTCCAAAATATATAGAGAACTGACTCAAATTTATAAGAAATCAAGCCATTCTCCAATTGATAAATGGTCAAAGGATATGAACAGACAATTTTCAGAGAATGAAATTGAAACTATTACCACTCATATGAAAGAGTGTTCCAAATCATTATTGATCAGAGAAATGCAAATTAAGACAACTCTGAGATACCACTACACACCTGTCAGATTGCCTAAGATGACAGGAAAAAATAATGATGAATGTTGGAGGGGATGCGGGAAAACTGGGACACTAATGCATTGTTGGTGGAGTTGTGAACGAATCCAACCATTCTGGAGAGCAATCTGGAATTATGCCCAAAAAGTTATCAAATTGTGCATACCCTTTGACCCAGCAGTGTTTCTATTGGGCTTATATCCCAAAGAAATACTAAAGAAGGGAAAGGGACCTGTATGTGCCAAAATGTTTGTAGCAGCCCTGTTTGTAGTGGCTAGAAACTGGAAAATGAATGGATGCCCATCAATTGGAGAGTGGCTGGGTAAATTGTGATATATGAATGTTATGGAATATTATTGTTCTGTAAGAAATGACCAGCAGGATGAATACAGAGAGGACTGGCGAGACTTACATGAACTGATGCTAAGTGAAATGAGCAGAACCAGGAGATCATTATACACTTCGATAACGATATTGTATGAGGATATATTTTGATGGAAGTGGATTTCTTTGACAAAGAGACCTAACTGAGTTTCAATTGATAAATGACGGACAAAAGCAGCTACAACCAAAGAAAGAATACTGGGAAATGAATGTGAACTATCTGCATTTTTGTTTTTCTTCCCGGGTTATTTATACCTTCTGAATCCAATTCTCCCTATGCAACAAGAGAACTGTTCGGTTCTGCAAACATATATTGTATCTAGGATATAATGCAACATATCCAACATATAAAGGACTGCTTGCCATCTAGGGGAGGGGGTGGAGGGAGGGAGGGGAAAAAAATTGGAACAGAAACGAGTGCAAAGGATAATGTTGTAAAAAAAAAAATTACCCTGGCATGGAAAAAAAAAAAAAAAGATTCTCTAAGTATACCATCATATTATCTGCTAAGAGTAATAATTTGGTTTCCTCATACCTACTCTAATTCCTTTAATCTCTTTTTCTTCTCTTATTGACAAAGTTTGCATCTCTAATACAATATTGAATAGTAATGGTGATAGTGAGCAACTTTGTTTCACCCCTGATCTTATTGGGAATGGTTCCAGTTTATTATGCTTGCTATTGGTTTTAAATAGATAATACTGAGTATTTTAAGAAAAAGCCCATTTATTCCTATACTTTCGGGTGCTTTTAATAGGAATGGGTGTTGGATTTTATCAAATACTTTTTCTGTATCTATTGAGATAATCATATGGTTGTTGTTAATTTGGTTATTGATATAATCAATTATGCTAATAGTTTTCCTAATATTGAACCAGCTGTGTATTCCTGATATAAATACTACTAGGTCATGGTATATTATTCTGGAGATGATTTTCTGTAATCTCTTTGCTAATCAATATTCATTATGGAGATTAGTCTATAATTTTCTTTCTCTGTTTTGACTCTACCTGGTTTAGTTATCAGTACCATGTCTGTATCATAAAAGGAATTTGGTAGGATTCTTCATTCCCTATTTTTTTCAAATAATTTATATAGTATTGGAGTTCATTGTTCTTCAAATGTTTGGTAGAACTCATATGTTAAACCATCTGGTTCTAAGGGTTTTTTCTTAAGGAGCTGATTAATAGCTTGTACTATTTCTTTTTCTAAAAGGGACTATTTAAGTAATTTATTTTCTTTTCTGTTATTTTGTGCAATCTTCATTTTTGTAGGTATTCATTCATTTCATTTAGGTTATCAAATTTATTGACAAAAAGTTGGACAAAATAAATCCTAATTATTGCTCTAATTTCCTCTTCCTTGGTGGAAAGTTCTCCCTTTTCACTTTTGAGACTAACAATTTGATTTTCCTTTTCCCTTTTTCTAATCAAATTAAGTAAAGGTTTATCTATTTTGTTGCTTTTCTCATAAAACCAACTTTTAGTTTTATTTATTAAATCAATAGTTTTTTTTCCTTTAAATTTTATTAATCTCTCTTTTTATTTTTAGAATTTCAAGTTTGGTATTTGATTTGGGGGTTTTAATTTGCTCTTTTTCTAGCTTTTTTTGTAAGCCCAATTCATTGATTTTTTCTTTCTGTATTTTATGCAAGAAAGCATCTAGAGATATAAAATTTCCCCTTACACTACTTTGGCCGCATCCCACAAATTTTGGTATGTTATCTCATTATTGTCATTCTCTTGGATGAAGTTGTTGATTATGTCTGATTTGTTGTTCCATCCATTAATTCTTTAGTATTAGATTATTTAATTTCCAATTACTTTTTGGTCTATTTTCTCCTGGCCTTGTATTGCATGTGATTTTTATTGCATCATAACCTGAAAAAAAATGTGTTTACTATTTCTGCCTTTCTGCATTTATTTTGAGGTTTTTATGCTCTAACACATTCTCAGGTTTTGTATAAGTTTCATGAACTGCTGAGAAAAAAGTAGACTCCTTTTCTGAGTCCATTCAATTTTCTTCAAAAATCTATCATACCTAACTTTTCTAACATTTTGTTTACCTCCTTAACTTCTTTCTTATTTATTTTGTCTTTTGATTTATCTAGTTCTAAGATATTAAGATTGAGATCCCCCACTAATATAATTTTTCTGTCTATTTCTTCTTGCCTCTCTCTTAACTTCTCCTCTAGGGATTCCATGCTATACTACTTGGTGCATATATGTTTAATATTGATATTGCTTCATTATCTATGGTACCCTTTCATAAGATGTGGTTTCCTTCCTTATCTCTTTTAATTAGGTCTATCTTTGCTTTTACTTGATCTGAAATCAGTATGGCTATCCCTGCTTTTTTTTTTCTTTACTTGAAGCATAATATATTCTGTTCTAGCCATTTACTTTCACTCTGTATGTATCACTCTGCTTTAAATGTGTTTCTTGTAAACAACATATTGTAGAATTCTGTCTTTTAATCCAGTCTGCTATCCACTTCAATTTTATGGGAGAGTTAAACCCATTCACATTCACAATTAAAATAACTCTGTATTCCCTACCATCTTATTTACCCTAAGTTATGCTTTTCTCTTTTTTTTCCTCCTTCCTTTCTCCTCGATATTTTGCTTCTGATCACCACCTCCCTTAAATAGCTCTGCTCCTTAAACCTCTCCCCCTTTTTATATCTTTTTCCTACTATTTCTGTTTTCTCTTCTATTAGATTTCCCCCCTTTTTTCCCTCTTTCCCCTCTCACTATCCTATAAGGTGAGACAGCTTTCTCTGAGAAACCAAATATGTCTGATATTCTCTCTTAGAGCCAAATCTGATGAGAGTAAGATTCACACCATAATCATCTCCCTCCCTTCTTTCCCTCAATTATAATCTGGCTTCTTTTGCCTCTTTGTGAGATGTAACTCCTTTTTTCCTCTTTTTCCAGTGCAATCCCCTTTCTACCTCTAGTTTCTTTTACATATTGTCATAATAAAATCAAATTATAACTACATTCTTTAAATATACCTATAACAGAAATATAGTTCTTAAGAGTTCTTTTGTTTTTATCTTTTTATGCTTCTCTATTTTTTTATTTTAAAAAATGGTTTGAAAGATTCTTGATGTCTCATTGAGTCATTTTCTTCCACTTATCCAATTCCAATTTTTGATTAATTATTTTCTTTGTTTAGCTTTTTTATTTTTTTTCATTTGATCAATTCTACTTTTAAAGAAGTTGTTTTCTTCATGATACATGTATGTATGTATGTATGCATTTATACGTGGTTTCATATATAATATATATAGCATATATGTATATATGTGTACATAATTTCTATTTTCCTAAATCTATTTTCAAATGTTTTTGTCATTTTTTTACTTCTTTTTCCAAGCTATTTACTTTTCCCCAAAAATTTTCCTACATAGCTCTCATTTCTTTTTCTGATTTTTATTTTATCTCTTTTACTTTATTTTTAAAATCCTTGTTGAACCCTTCCAGGAGAATCTTTTGAGCTTGAGACTAATTAATTCCCTTCCCTCCACCTTAAAGTTTCACATGTTGGCATTTTCCCATTGCTGTCCACTTCAAGATTTGTGGTATGATTTTCTCTGTCACCATAGTAGTGTTCTATGTTCAACACTATTTATGCTTTTTTGCTCATTTTTAAAAGTTGGGCTCTGTTCCTGGGCCACAGGGAACACTGTCTCATATTTCTTTTTCAGGGGGACAGGGACTTCTCAATTGGCTTTCCACTCTGAGGCCAAAGATACTGCTGGCTTTCCCATGATGGTTTAGCCTGACCTAATTCTATCTCTTGTGATGGAGTCTGAGAGCTGAAATTTGCTTTCTTTGCCTGGGTGAAGTGTCACAGCTTGCCTACTGAGCCACTGGAATAATGAGCAATTCTGAGGGTCTTCTTCTCATCTGTGCTGTGGCTAACCTCCCACTAAATTTCCCAGGCTACACCTGCATGGACTACATTCCCCTTTTATCCAAGTGAATCTGATTTTCTTGAAGTCTTTCCAATATATCTTAAGCTGGAAAATTGTTTCACTCCAAATTTTAGTAGGTTCTATCACTCTAGAATGCTTTAGAGGTTTGATTTAGTAATTTTTTTTTTTGTTTAGTTTCAGAGGGAAACTGGGAAGGGCTCAGGCAATTTCCTGGTTTCTCTCTGTCCCCAGGTGGGAGTGCCTACACTTCTGTAATTCTGAATCAACAGATCTTTCTATAGTGCTAATAGGGGCTAAGGTCAGCAATCATCTCCTATTATTTATATCCAAGCTCAAATCAGGAACCTGCAGAACTCAGATTAGTAGGAAAGCAATCAGAATTTTTGTCCTGCTCAGACCACTTGGGGAGGACCAAAAATCTGTAGATCCTCAGACGACTGTCCTTAAGATACTGGAGTAGCACCACAATCAAAGAACTATCAAGACAGCAGCGACAAAGCCAGCCCAGACCATTCCTTTAGAGATGTGGCAGAGCCCAGTTCTAACATCAAGTACAAAATCAGGAAGAATAGGCAAACATAATAATTTTTTTTAAAAAACCCTTTCAATAATTAGCTATTAGTGTGACAGGTATGCTCAAGACACAAATACAGAGAGAATAATTTTAAATTATCTCTAAACATTGGCTCAAATGAAAAGAAAGCTTGGGCACAAACTTAACTAGAATTCATGAAAAAGATGTAACAAAGGATAAAAGTTTTTAATAATTTAAATGTTAGTGTTTCAGGGGAAAAATTTCAGAGGAAATGAGAGCTATGGAAAAATAGGAAAAGGAATTATCTTGCATACAAGAACTACAAAACTTTACCTGAACAACAAACTCCCTGAAAACTAAAATGGACTAATGACTTCATGAAGTTACAAGAAATATTTAAAAATAAAATCCAAAGATTTAAAAAAAAACAGAAGAAAATGTAAAATATTTCATTGTAAAACAAATGACTTGGAAAAAATACGAGGGATGGGAGGGAATTTAAAAATTACTAGGATATCTGAATAGCATTTAAAATAAAAATAACTCTTAACATCCTATTTCAAGAAAACTTAAAAGAAATTGTATACCTATATAAATCAGGTGGGGAGGAGGGATAGAAGATAGTGGTTGGTATTTATCAATCTGGGCAATTCTGCTCAGTGATAGAGAATTATTAACCATTTCTGTCCATCACTCTCTTGTCCAGACATCTCATGACTCCAACAGAGGTACCTTACGTTTAGACTATTTTAATGCCCTGCTGCTGGTCTCCTTCCTCCAAGCCATTTCTCAGTTAGCCATCAAAAGTGATCTTTCTGAAAGTAAAAACTTAACCATGTCACCTCTATCTTCAATAAATTTCAGTGGCTCCCAATGAACCTCCACAATCAAATATAAATTTTTGTCTTGGCTTTCAAAAGTTTTCAAAACCTGGACTCCTCCTACCTTCTTCAATTATACTCTCCTCTCCACCCCCTACACACACACACACACACACACACACACACACACACATAATCTTTGATTCGAGAGGTCCTGGCCTCCATGTTGTTTCTTACATATAATAATCCATATAGCAAATCTTTAATTTTTACTGGCTATCCCTCATGCCTGGAATGCTCTCCCTCCTCACCTCCGTCTCCTGGCTTCCTTGACTCTCTTGAAGTCTTTGCTAAAGTTTCACCTTCTGCAATATCTTTACTAGTTGTCCTTATTCTTACAGATTATCACCAATTTATCCTGTGTATAACTTATTCTTGTTTTTAGCTTCAGTTGTTTGCATATTGTCTCCTATGTTAGATACATATTTGTATCTAACATAATAGAACTAAATAAATACAACTGTTTGAGAACAGGAATTATTTTCTTTCTTTCTTTTTAATTAAAGATTTTTATATTAAAAATATATGCATGTATAACCTTGTGTTCCAAATTTTATCTCTCCCTTCCCCCACCTCCTCCCCTAAATGGCAAGCAATCCAATATATGTTAAACATATACAATTCTTCTATATATTTTTTCACAAATATTCTGAACAAGAAAAATCAGATCAAAAAGGAAAAAAAAATAAGAAAAAAATGCAAGCAAATAACAACAAAAAGAGTGAAAATAATATGTTGTGAATCACACTCAGTTCCCACAGTCCTCTTTCTGGGCACACATGGCTCTCATTATTAAAAACCACTGGAACTGGCCTGACTCACCTCATTGTCTACCAGAGCCACATCCATCAGACCTGATCATTGTGTAATACATAGCATTGTATAATGCTATGTATAATGATCTCCTAATTGTGCTCATTTCACTTAGCATCAGTTCATGTAAGTCTAATCAGCCCTCTCTGAAATCATCTTTCTGACTATTTCTCAAAGAACAATAATATTCCATAATACTTATATACCATAACTTATTCAACCATTCTCCAAGTGATGGGCATCCACTTGGTTCCAGTTTTTTGCCACTATAAAAAGGGCTGCCACAAACATTTTTGCACATGTGGGTCCCTTTCCCTCCTTTATGGATACAAGATTAGTAGAAACACTACTGGACAAAAGGGTATGCATAATTTGATAGGCCTTTGGGCTTAATTCCAAATTACTCACCAGAATAGTTGGATCAATTCACAATTCTATCAAAAATGTATTAGTGTCCCAGTTTTCCCACATCCCCTCCAACATTCATCATTATCTCTTCTTGCCATCTTAGAGAATGAGAAGAATATAGTGATGCCTCAGAGTTGTCTTAATTTGCTTTTCTCTGATCAATAATGATTTAGAGCACATTTTCATAATGTAAAAATAGTTTTAATTTCTTCATTTGAAAATTGTCTATTCATATTCTTTGACCATATATCAATTGGAGAATAGCTTGAACTATTATAAATTTGAGTCAATTCTCTATATACTTTAGAAATGAGACCTTTATCAGAATCTTTGAGTGTAATTTCCCCCAATTTATTGCTTCTCTTCTAATTTTGTCAGCATTGCTTATGTTTGTACAAAAAGTTTTTTGACTTATTACAATCAATATTAGACATTTTGTTTTCAATGATGTATGCTAGTTCTTCTTTGGTCACAAATTCCTGCCTTCCTTACAGATCTGAGGTAAACTATCCTTTGTTCTTCTAATTTGCTTAAATCAATCTTTATATCTAAATCATGAGCCCACTTCAATCTTATCTTGACATATGGTGTTAAGTTTGGGTCAATGCCTAGTTTCTGCCATACTAATTTCTAATTTTCCCAGCAGTTTTTGTCAAATAGTGAGTTCTTATGCCAAAAGTTGTGGTGTTCGGGTTTATGAAATATGAGATCACCATATCACTGATTATTGTGTCTTGTGAACCTAACCTATTTCACTGTTGACTAATCTATTTTTTTTTTAGCCAGTAGCAGGTTTTGATGACTGCTACTTTATGAAACAGCTTTAGGTCTGGTACAGCTAGACTACCTTTATTTGTATTTTTTTCATTAATTCTTTGAAATTCTTGTCCTTTTGCTCTTCCAGATGAACTTTGTTATTATTTTTTCTACTTCTATAAAATAATTTCTTGGGAGTTTAATTGGTATGGCATTGAATAAGTAGATTGTTAGGTAGTATTGTCATTTTTATTGTATTATCTTGGCCTACTCATAAGTCCTTGACAGATTTCCAATTGATTAGATCTGACTTTATTTGTTTGGAAAATGTTTTGTAATTGTGTTCATATAATTCTTGACTTAGCCTTGGCATGTAGACTTCCAAATATGTTTTATTATCTATAGTTATTTTTAATAGAATTTCTCTTTGTATCTCTAACTGCTGTTGAATTTGTTGTTAACATACAAAAATGGTGATGATTTATATGAATTCATTTTGTATCCTGCAACTTAGCTAAATTTGTGACTTATTTATAGTAGTAGTTGATTCTCTAGGATTCTCTTAAGTATATTATCATGTTATCTGCAAAGAGTGATAATTTGGTTTCCTCATTACCTACTACAATCCCATTAATTTCTTTTTCTTCTCTTATTGCCAAAACTAACATTTCTAATTCAATATTGAATATTAATGGTGACTGTGGGCAATCTTGTTTCACTTCTGATCTTATTGGGAATGATTTTAGTTTAACCCCATTACATATGATGCTTGCTGATGATTTTTAAAAGATGCAGCTGGTCATTTTAAGGAAAATTCCATTTATTCCTATATTCTCTAGTATTTTTAATAGGAATGCATGTTGGATTCTGTCAAATGCTTTTTCTGCACCTATTGATATAATCATATGATTTTTGTTAATTTGGTTATTGACATAGTCAATTATGCTAATAGCTTTCCTAATATTAAACCAGCCATGCATTTCTAATATAAATCCTACTTAGTTATGGTGTATTATCCTGGGGATAACTTGCTGTAATTTTGTTGCTAATATTTTATTTAAGATTTTTCATTAGAGAAATTGTTTCATAATTTTCTTTCTCTGTTTGACTCTACCTGGTTTAGCTTTCAGCACCATGTCTGTGTCATAAAAGGAATTTGGTAGGACTCCTTCTTTCCCTTTTTTTTTTCCAAATACTTTACATAGTATTGGAATTAACTGTTCTTTAAATGTTTGGTAGAATTCACATGTAAATCCATCTGGCACTAGAGATTTTTTTCTTGGGGAGTTGATTAATAGCTTGTTCTATTTCTTTTTCTAAAATGGGACTATTTAATTTATTTCCTCTTTCTTTATCTGGATAATTTATATTTTTGTAAGTATTCCTCCATTTCACTTAGACTATCAGATTTATTAACATATAGTTGGGACAAATAACTCGTAATTATTGACCTAATCTCCTCTTCATTGGTGGAAAGCTCTCTCTTTTCATTTTTAACACTAACAATTTGATTTTCTTCTTTCCTTTTTCTAATCGAATTAACTAAAGGTTTATCTATTTTGTTGGTTTTTATTCATAAAACCAACTCTTAGTTTTGTTTATTAGTTCAATAGTTTTATTTTCAATTTTATTATTTTCCCATTTTATTTTCAAATTTTCAAATATGGTATTTACTTGAGGATTGTTTATTTATTCATTTTCTGGCTTTTTTAATCACACGCCCAATTTGTTGACCTTGCCTTTCTCTATTTTATTCAAGTAAGCATCTAGAGATATAAAACTTCCCCTAAGAACTGCTTTGGCTGCATCCCATAAATTTTGGTATGCTTCCTCATTATTAACATTCTTTTGGATGAAATTATTGATTGTGTCTATGATTTGTTGTTTCACCCACACATTCTTTCGGATCAGATTATTTAGTTTCCAAATAATTTTGATCTATTTTTTCTTGGCCCTTTATTACATGTAATTTTTATTGTATCATAATCTGAGATGCATTTACTATTTTTGCCTTTTTGCATTTGATTTTGAGGTTTTTATGCCCTAACATATGGTCAGGTTTCGTATAGGTTTTATGTACTGCCAAGAAAAAAAGTATATATTTTTTTCTGTTTCCATTTAATTTTCTCCAAAGTTCAATCATGCCTAACTTTTCTAGAATACCATTTACCTCTTTAACTTCTTTCTAACTTATTGCGTGCTTCAATTTATCCAGTTTTGAGAAAGCAAGGTTGAGATCTCTCCCTAGTATAGTTTTGCTGTCTAATTCTTCTTGCAGTTCTCTCAATTTCTTCTACAGGAATTTGTATGCTATACTACTTGGTGCATATGTGTTCAGTATTGATATTACTTCCTTATCTATGGTGCTGTTTAACAAGATGTACTTTCCATTCTTATCTCTTTTAATTAGATTTTTTTTTTTTTTTGCTTTTTCTTGATCTGAGATCAGGATCACTACCCCTGCTTCTTTTTTTTTTTTTAACTTCACCTGAAACATAATAGAATTTGCTTCAGCCTTTTACCTTTACTCTGAATGTATAACTCTGTTTTAAATGTGTTTCTTGGGAACAACATACTGTTGTATTCTGGCTTTTAATCCAGTCTGCTATCCACTTCCATTTTATGGGAGAGTTCATCCCATTCAAATTCACATTAAAATTACTAACTCTAACCATCTTGTTTTCCCCAAGTTATGCTTTTCTTTTTCCTTTCCCCTTTTCGCTTCTCCCCAATATTTTGCTTCTGACTACTACATCACTCAAACAACCCTTCCCTCTTTCTTATATCTTTCCTCTTCTATTCTGTTTTCCCTTTTATTATCTTCCCTCTTTCTTTTCCCTTTTACCCTCCTACTTTCCTATTGGGTAGGACAAGTTTCTCTGTGAAACTAAATATTTCTGATATTCTCTTTGAGCCCAATCTGATGAGAATAAGATTCATACAATGCTCATCCCCCTCCCTTCTTTCCTTCAAGTCTTTTTTTGCCTCTCCATGAGTTGTAATTTATTCCATTTTAACTCCAGTTCTTCTTCCTTGTCTTTCAGTAGAATCCCCTTTCCTACTCTAGTTTTTTTTTAATACATCATAACAAAATTAAATTATGCTTGTACCTCCTAAGTATACTCATAACAAAGATACAGATCTCAAGAGTTAAATATCTTCCCATATAGGATTATAAGCTTTTTAATTTTTAAAAGAAATTTATTTTTCTTTCCTTTTTATCTTTTTATGCTTCTTTTGAGTTCTGTATTTGAAAATCAAATTTTCTGTTCATCTCTGGTCTTTTCATCAGAAATGAATGAAATTCACCTGTTTTGTTGGATGTCACATCTTTTCTCCTGAAAAATATTTTTTTTATTTTTATTAAAATTAAAAATTTTTTAATTTAATTAATTTTGCTGGATAGTTGATTCTTGCCTGCAATTGCCTTTTAGAATATCAGATTGCAGGTCCTACAATCTTTGAAAATGGAAACTGTCAAGTCCTGGGTAATTCTGACTGTGGTTCCTTGATATTTGAATTGTTTCTTTCTGGCTGTTTGCAATATTTTTTCCTTGATCTGATAATTCTGAAATTTAGCCATGATGTTCCTTGGTATTTTCATTTTGGGATCTCTTTCAGGAATCAATTGGTGAATTATTTCCCTGGCTTTTTTACTCCCTGGTTCTAGAACATGAGGGCACTTTTCCTTGATAATTTCCTGAAAGATGATATCTAAACTTTTCTTTTCATCATGGTTTTCAGGAAGTCCAACAATTCTTAGATTGTCTCTCCTAGATCTATTTTCTAGGTCAATTGTCTTTCCAATGAGGTATTTTACTTTTACTTTTTAAAAATTTTATTTGACTGATTCTTAAAGTCTCATTGAGTCATCCACTTTCATTTGTTCAATTCTAATTTTTAGTGAATTATTTTCTTTAGTTAGCTTTTTTATCTCCTTTTGCAATTGGCCAATTGAACTTTTAAGTGAGGTATTTTGTTCATTGGATTTTTTTTTCCATTTCACAAATTCTGTTTTTCAATGAATTGGTTTCTTTTTCATATCTATTTTGTAAGAAGTTATATGCTTTTTCCAATTCATCAAATCTCTTTTGTAGGGAGTTATATGATTTCTCTAAATCATATAGAGTTTTTTTCAATAATTTGTGTTTTCCCTTTTCTAATCTTTCTTGCAATGTTCTCATTTCCTTTCCCTACTTTTCTCCTAACTCCCTTTTAAGATCCTTTTTGAATTCTTCCAAGAGAGCCTTGTGAAATGGGGACCAACTCACATCAGCCTTTGGAGCTTCATCTGTAAATGATTTGCTTTTAGGATCCTCAGGGTTTGAGGTCTGTTCTTTTGTTTCTCTATAAAAGTTATTTTTGTTCATTTTTTTTAAGATTGAGGTCTGCTCTTAGGGCAAAAGGGAGATTGTTCCAAGTTTCTCCTGTAGGTGACAGCAGCTCCATGTTGCCCTGGGACCAGTGCTGTTGGCTTCCTTCTCATGCTGGGTGGACATGGCCAAGTCCCATATTTTTTGGAATTTAAGGGCTCACTATTTGCCTTTTGTAGTTGGATGTCTCACAGCTAGTCTGCTAATCCATTGGCTTCTAAACCAGGACAGAGTAGCCAAAATTGCTCTACTTTGACTAAGAACCTCCCAGTATATTCCCCCACCACATAAAGGCCACTCTGCCCTGGGTCCCTGTGCTGCTCCTGTGCTGGGCCACCTCACTCTCTCCTGCATCCTCCACTCACCCAAATGAAACAGAATTTTTCTGAAGTTCTTCCAAAATATCTTCTGCTGGAAATTTGTTGAGCTACAAATATTTGTGAATTCTGGCACTCCAAAACTTTCAGAGGTTTGATATGGTATTAATCTGAGGGACACCAGGAGGAGCTCAGATAAAGACCTGTCTACTCTCTATCATTTTGGCTCCACCCCTCTCTCTTTCTTTGTATCTCAGGACTTAGCACTGATACAGAGTAGGTTTCTTGACAAAATTCCATATATCTACTAGAAATCTGAGAGTGGCAGTAGGGTACTCTAGGTTAATAAATCCACATCAGAGAAAGCCTATCAATTAGCAATTGATACTCACTTAATTACTAGGAAAACATGACTTGAAGTGAAAGAAACCTGAAGGGAGAAGGATGTAAGACATACCTACTTTAACATTATTAAACTTTTATGTGTGTTATAAATCCCTTTGAGTGTGTAAAGAATATTATGTTTCAATGTATATAGATGAAAGAACCTGGTACAGTAAAAACTACATGCAAATAAAGGTAGATAGTTCATATACACAGAGACATCATCTTTTTGCTGGGCTATCATGGATTAACTTAATGAAATCTAGTCATTGTTTTTCCTTGCCATCCCATTGCAACCCTGATGATAAATTACACTGCACATAGGTTTATTAATGTACCTGCTTGCTACAAAAGGAATGAGCAGCCCAAGTAGAAGAAAACAACCCTGTGACAAGAACCTATGTATAGCACATTCAATAAGCCCCTTGCTTCCATTTCAAAGATAGATTGCATTAGGGGATTGATTGTATTCACTAAATGATCCTATTCTCCTCTTTCCTTCCCCCTTATGTTCAAAAACCAGGAGGGACAAACATAAATCAAAGGTTGAGGTTATGCTGAATTTTTTTCCCTCAAATTGTTCACAAAATATTTCATCTCCAGGTATTCTAGATATCTCCTAACCTGCAAGAATCAACTGTTTTTTGGGGGAAAGTAAGTAAACAATAAAATATTAAAGGAAGAGTCCTAGACAGTCACTTGGGTGACTTTGGTCAAGCAGCTCAATTTCCCTTGCCTAAAAATTGAAAAGATTGGACTAAGTGATCTCTAAGGTTCTTTCCAGTTCTAACATACAATGTTAATACCATTAAAAAAAGGTAAAAAATGAAGCCTAACTAGTCACCTTCACCTAATTGTCAGTGATTTCTAAATCTTTCCTGAAACAATGTTGGTGGGGTAAGGGAGCAAAGACTTAGAGAACAGTAGTCCAGGCCTGAAAAAAAAGACAGAAGGTCCAAAGAAGATACTTGGAATCAAAGATCAATTTAAACAGCTCCAACCAATAGTTAAGTATATGAACCAAGCATTGAATGAGAAGTCAGAAACCAATCAGATATCTTTCAATTAATGGTGATTAGAAGGAAGCAGTTAATACATAATTCCCTGCCTACACAGGGGTCCTCAAACTACTGAGGACGTTTATCCTCACCCAGGGCTATGAAGTTTCTTTATTTAAAGGCCCACAAAACAAAGTTCATGTTTTTACTATAGTCTGGTCCTCCAACAGTCAGAGGGACAGTGAACTGGCCCCTATTTAAAAAATTTGAGGACCCCTGCGAGGGTTATCATGACAAACACATGAAGGCAATATAGTACCATGGGAAGAATGATTAATCTAAACTCAATCTATGTTTGAATCTTGGCTCTCCCATTTACTATCTGCATGACAAGCAAGTCATCTAACCTCTCCAGACTTTAGTTTCTTGTAAAATCAAAGCATTGTACTAAATAATCTCTAATGACTTTTCCAGTTCTAAATCTATAATGCTTTGATAAATAATATATGTGAAAATACTTTGGAAAAGTTGAAATGATATAAATTATGTATTATTATTACTATTACTAATATAAAATAACCATAAAAATATGGTTGCCATGAAGAAATTATTTTTTAATACCTTAAGAATGTCCTTATATTGCTTCTGCTGACCATAAGTGAATGATTGTCTTATGTGAGTTTTCTGTAAAATAATCTTTTAGGCAAGCATATATGTGAAATTTGAACAACATGGGCAGCCCCAGCAGACCTCTATGAAGATTTTTGGAATTGATTATGTGACATGGGACACTGGCACAGGACTGCCAAGCATATAGCATGTCCTCATCAGTAAAGGCAGTGTTAGCATTTAGATAATATCAACAAAATACAGGTACAGAGTACTTTTCCCATTTTGGGTCAACTATTCTCATATTGCAATCTTACTTTTTGAATAAAAAGAAAATCCATAAGAATAGTATCACTACAAGAACTGCCAAAATATTTACTGATTTTACTAATATTTTGTTTTCCAAAAGCATTTTTGTCTTTAAACGATAAAATCTGAGGACATTGGAGATAGGCTGGTTTATCTCCCCCCCCTTTTTAAAAATAAGGACAATACTATATCCCAAAGAGATCATAAAAAAGGGAAAAGGACCCAAATGTGCAAAAATGTTTGTAGCACTCACTTTCTAATGCTGAACATATTGCATTACTTGCTATCTACAGGAGGAGGTGGGGAGAAGGGAGAGGGAAAATTTTGGAACACAAAGGTGTTGAAAATTATCTTTGCAAGTATTTTGAAAATAAAAAGCTGTCATCAATTTTAAAAAATAAGGACAATAACAGAGAAGTTAAATGATTTTTCCCACCATCTTCTAGCTTTTTGGTTATTTAGTTGTTTTGCAGCCTCTTCATAATTCCATTTGGTGTTTTCTTGGCAAAGATAGTAGAAAGGTTTGCCATTTCCTTTAGTACTCACTTTTACAGGTGAAGAAACTGAGGCAAAGCATATTAAGTGATTTGCCCAAGGTGTCACATAGCTAGTAAGTGTCTAAAGCTAGATTTGAACTCAGGAAGATGAGTCTTCTTCATTCCAGTCTGGCTCTCCACTGTCACCTAGTTGCCCAATTTTCTAAATAACTTTCATCAAAACTGAAATTAAATTCCTTTTTTCTCTAGTTCAAGCTAAATAGTGCCAATTAAAAAGAGATGTATTCATTATCTTATCATGCCCTAAATTCCAGTGGCTCTTTTTTTCTCTTTTCTTTGCTTTACTTTACTTTTTCTTTCTTTTTAACTATTTTTTTTTTATTTTGCAACTAAGAAAGGTACTAGGCTTTTCATCTTTGAACTAATGGTTGCTTTAAAAATCCTCAACCACGTTAAGCCAATTATTAAGCCTCTTATAAAGCAAAAGAAATCTTTGTTTCACAAAAAATATTTGCCATTTATGTCCTTTAACCAGGGTAATGAAAACTTTAAAGGAGCAAGCTATCATGAAATGTAAAGTACTTATTCCCAATGTCCAACCCTGACTAACTACAACTTGGAATCGCCGATTTTTAACATCCATCATGAGAAGGCAGCTACTATTATGATGGTTTTAGGTTAGAATTTACCATGAAACTAAAATTCCATCACAATTCCATCTTTCAAAAATGTTCTTGCAATAGCTAACTGATAAATGTGGGCTCAGAGACTAAGCTAAAAAAAAGAATGTCATGGAAAAATATGATACATTTTTTTAATCAGAAAACATGATCTCATGGGTTAGTATTGAACTTCAGGCTAGTAATGCTCTCTAATATCACATGAATTGCAGAAGTGGCCAAATGTTCCCTAGCTATAAAAAAAAAGGGGGGGGGGATGAGAGGAACCTCTTGGTAAAGTGCCTTACCTGATTACTGAGAGATGCCCTATGGGAACTAGATTCAATTCTAGGATGCAGTTCTGCCTCATGAAGTCCCTACTCCAAGTCTTGATGGATATCTGTTATTTAAACTCATAAAATGAGAAGAGAAAGTCACTAAAATGAGAGGTGAAATGGAGCATTATTCAATTAAAACAATGAGGCATATTTTCAGGAGGCAAAATGTAATTACAAGGTTTATAGTGGTTCCAAAATCTTGGGAGTGGCACTTCGACTGTGGAGGAGTTATTCACCAACTCTATAGAATATCAGTATTAGGCATTTTGTGATATCTTTATAGACTGGACAATGTCCTGATACATTTGAAACCTCTGAGATTAAATTGATATGATTATAGATAAGCAGGAAAGGCCCTCAGCTGGTTCAATTATCTTGTTACAGATGTCACCTGAAATTAGACCTATGCAGTTTCAATTTTTTGATTTTAGAGAGTTGTATTCCTACAGCCACTATTAAATGAAAATCAGTCTTTTTTTTGAAATTCATGGGAAACTCTAAATGATAATAACAATGTGGTGTAATGGAAAGTTCATAGCATTTAGATGCAAAAGGACTAGGTTGGAATCCTGGATCTATTTATTGTGCAACCTGCATATGCAAGTTATGTAACCTCCCTGTGCCTCAGTTTTTCTGTCTGTAAAATGAGAGCTTTGGATTAGATGACCCCTCTGGGGGCAAAACCTCAATCAGCAAATAGGAATTAACTTTTTAACCAGTCAACAATGTTATTGTTGAGACGTCTGACTCTTTACGACCCTGTTTGGGGTTTTCATGGCAAAGATACTGAATAATTTATTGTTTTCTTGTTCAGTTCATTTTATAGATGAGAAAATGGTAGCAAGAAGGGTTAACTGACTTACTCAGTGCTACATAGCTAGTAAGTAACTGAGGCTAGATGGGTACTCAAATTTTCCTGATTCCAGGCCCAACACTCCATCCATTACCTACCTAGCTGCCCGGATATTCAACAATAATAAGCATTTATTAAGTGCCTGATATAGATCAATCACTGTGCTAAATGCAAGGGATAAAAAGAAATGAAAAAGTAGCATTTCAGAGTCAGGTACAGGAGAAAATATTATGTAGTGCATAGCAATTATGGACTCATTTATCTCCTTTCAGTTGGCAGTTTACTTGGTCTGTCTTCCTACTCAAAATTTTGGTTACTTACTCTACTTCTTTCTCCTCCTTAGACCTTGGTCTTTTTTTTTCCTGTTTCAGCCTAGAAGATTGTCTTTAAATAATGTAATGTTGTTATCTCAGATACAGGCTTCCTAGGACAAATACCTGACTATAATGAGTGCAACTTTCAGTTAATTTTCCTAAAGGAACTTTTTAATATGTAATCTATGGATCCCCAATGCGTCTAAGAATGATTTTAAGAAGATCTGTGGATGTTGGTGGCTAAAAACTACACCTTTATCTTCTTAATGATATTCAATATTTCTTTCAATTATTGAAAAACATTATTCAAAAATGGGTCCAGATATTTTTTCACTCAAATTCCAAAGGATTCCATAGCAAAAAGGTTAAGAACCCCTATTCTGCAGCTACTTGAAAGGAAGCATCAAAGTCTCTTCACACTGATCAGCTGGGGGAGGACACTGTACTTTTCCCTCCTACTCTAAAGTCCTCATCCACAAAGACTAAGAATTCAACATTGACAACCAAATTTGACAGGCTGGTAGAAACTTGTCTTCCTGGCACTGACATCCACCCCTTGTCAGATTAGCTGTATGACAAGTAATTAAAGAGAACTGTAGCAATCTCTCACAACACCTGCACCTCATTATGGAGGCAAACAGCTCAGCGTCCAATCCGTCTTTTTAGAAGAATAGCTTACACAGGTGTTACCTGATTTGTTGGGGCTCCCCAATGTCTATATTCAACTCCTGTTAAGAAAAAATGAAGATTTATACAAGAACTGCTTCATTCATCATCCCAGCAAAACCAGAAGGAGACCCAGCTGTATCTGTCAGAGAAAAAAGGGCTTCCCTGCATTGACAAGTTTTGTATGAAATCACTGGACATTTATAAAGCACAATACTGTTTTCTTGACATGGCATAATGAAGGAATTCTAAACCTGCAGGCTGTGAACTTGATCTTTTGAAAATTTGATGAAATTATTTTCACCTAAGTGATTACCTTTGTAATCCTGTGCATTTTATTTTATGTATTTTACTGTACTATTCCAAGAAGGGGTGAAAGGTTTCAACAGAATAACAAAGAAGGACACTGACGCAAAAAGCTAGGAAGCTCTGTCTGAGAGCCAAGAAGACTTTAGTTCAAGTACTGTCTTTAATAATTTATGACTATGGCCCTGGAAAAGTCATTTGATTTCTCAGTATTCTAGGAAAGTACAAGAAAAAAGGGGTCAACCTAGATCTTCTTCCACAAGTTATTCTTATCAATAAAATTACAGATTTAATGGCTGAATAAATCGTGGTATATGCATATTATGGAATATTATTGTTTGGTAAGAAATGACCAACAGGATGATTTCAGAAAGGCTTGGAGAGATTTACATGAATTGATGCTGAGTGAAACAAACAGGGCCAGGAGATTCTTACATACTTCAACAACAATACTATATGATGATCAATTCTGATGGACCTGGCCATCTTCAGCAATGAGATGAACCAAATCAGTTCCAATGGAGCAGTAATGAAAGAACTCTGGGTGATGACTAAGAACCATTACATTGAATTCCCAATCCCTATGTTTTTGCTTGCCTGCATTTTGAATTTCATTCACAGGCTAATTGTGCAATATTTCAGAGTCCGATTCTTTTTGTACAGCAAAATAACAGTTTGGTCATGTATACTTATTGTGTAGCTAATTTATATTCTAATAATCATTACCGATCACAAAATAGAAAATTTTGATTATATCAAATTAAAAAGCCTTTGTACAAACAGAAAGAATGCAAACAAGATTAGTAGGGAAGCAACAAACTGGGAAAACATCTTTACAATTAAAGGTTCTGATAAAGGCCTCATTTCCAAAATATATAGAGAACTGACTCAAATTTATAAAAAATCAAGCCATTCTCCAATTGATAAATGGTCAAAGGATATGAACAGACAATTTTCAGATGAAGAAATTGAAACTATTACCACTCACATGAAAGAGTGTTCCAAATCACTATTGATCAGAGAAATGCAAATTAAGACAACTCTGAGATATCACTACACACCTGTCAGATTGGCTAAGATGACAGAAAAAAATAATGATGAATGTCGGAGGGGATGCGGGAAAACGGGGACACTGATGCATTGTTGGTGGAGTTGTGAACGAATCCAGCCATTCTGGAGAGCAATCTGGAATTATGCCCAAAAAGTTATCAAATTGTGCATACCCTTTGATCCAGCAGTGTTACTTCTGGGCTTATATCCCAAAGAAATACTAAAGAAGGGAAAGGGACCTGTATGTGCCAAAATGTTTGTGGCAGCCCTGTTTGTAGTGGCTAGAAACTGGAAATTGAATGGATGCCCATCAATTGGAGAATGGCTGGGTAAATTGTAGCATATGAATGTTATGGAATATTATTGTTCTGTAAGAAATGACCAGCAGGATGAATTTAGAGAGGCTTGGAGTGACTTACATGAACTGATGCTAAGTGAAATGAGCAGAACCAGGAGATCATTATACACTTGGACAACGATATTGTATGAGGATGTATTCTGATGGAAGTGGATTTCTATGACAAAGAGACCTGAGTTTCAATGGATAAATGATGGACAGAAACAGCTACACCCAAAGAAGGAACACTGGGAAATGAATGTGAACTATTTGCATTTTTGATTTTCTTCCCGAGTTATTTTTACCTTCTGAATCCAATTCTCCCTGTGCAGCGGGAGAACTGTTCGGTTCTGCAAATATGTATTGTATCTAGGATATACTGCAACATATTTAACATATATAGAACTGCTTGCCATCTTGGGGGGGGGTGGAGGGAGGGAGGGGGAAAAAATGAAACATAAGCGAGTGCAAGGGATAATGTTGTAAAAAAAATTATCCTGGCATGGATTCTGTCAATACAAAGTTATTATTAAATAAAATAAAATTTGGAAAAAAGAAAAAAAAATTATGCTCTAATATATTTAACATCTACTGGTCATCCTGCCATCTAGGGGAAGTAGGGTGGGGGGAAGGAAGGGAAAAATTGGGACAAAAGGTTTGGCAATTGTCAAATGTTTTAAAAATACCCATACATATAATTTGTAAATAAAAAGCTATGAAATAATTTAAAAAAAAAAAGAAAGCAGAGAAAGCAAATAAATAAAACCCCATCTTCTACTGAAAAATAAAATAAAATAAAATAAAATTACAGATTTAGTCCCTATGTCCATCTTATGTATGAAACATCATGTCATAAACTAGAGAAACAAAGATGAGAAATGGTTATCCCTGTTATCTGATTAACGTAATGGTAGCTCACATACATAGAATGTCTTAAGTTTTGCAAAGTACTTTGGTTATATTAGTTCATTTGATCTAATATGAGAGATACAGAACATATAGATAGAGTGCTAAAAGGTCAGAGATCGAGACAACATTCCCTAAGAAAATTTGAGAAGGGAAGAATCACTTTTTCTCTATCCAGAAAGGCTTTATAGAAATGGTAGCACCTGAGTATATCTTGATATAGAAGTAAGAAATTTAATCAGGAGGAGAAAGATAATGGGAAGAGGATTATAGGTATGAAGGAAGATTGTGTAAACATGTAGAGACAGGAGAGAGTAGGATGACCCAACTTTTTGAGGAAGTTAACAGTGAATAAATGGGCATGCACTTTGGAGGGAATTGTGAAAGGCCTAAAATGCCAGGCTAAAAAAATTTGCACCAACATTCTGAACAATTGTCACTTCTGCAAAGTGGTAGTCTTTGAACCCATATCAAAAACCTTATCACAATGCTCCAGGAAGCAATTTTACTTATTTATATATTATGATTCAGTCTTTGTACCACATGGTGATATTTACCAAGAGCTTTCCCAAGTACTCATTAGTTAGATCTTCCATTTAAATTAGGACACAGGCTAGCAAGACTCATATTTTCTGAATGGAAAATGATTCATAAAAACAATATTCTACACACACCTCCTTGTGAACAACTGGGTGATATGCAAAAAAAAAAAAAAAAAAAAGGCAGATTTCATGGAAATTAAAAAGTTCCAGAGAGGCACAAAGGAAAACTGACTTTGAACATGGTCTGAATTAACTAGAAAAAATATAAATTAAAAGTACAAATTAATTAAGTGAAATTACAATTAAAAGAATGTATGCTGACATGAATAAAAATGGTAATATTTTGCCTCATTTGTACCCCCTTTTCTGCCATCAAGACAATATCTTTAAACTTACAGCATTTCCTTCCTCAACTCCTCTGATGTAATCATGATGCCTCCTACAATTATTGAACTCAATGGTGAACATTAAAATAATGAGTCTTCTGTCTATATAATGATGATGATGATGATGATGATGATGATATTGATAGTGTTTATATAATATATTCAGGTATACAAAGTGTTTCACAAATATTATCTTAGTTGATCCTCAAAACAACTCTAGAAAGAAGGTATTATCATAATTTTCCCATTTTATTAATAGAGAGAAACAAATAGAGATTAAATGTATTTTTAGATCATATATCTACTAAATATCTGAGCATAGCCAGGTCTTCTTGATACTAAGTCCATCAGTTTCATCTCCATTGTGCTACTTAACTACTTTAACAATAAGAAAGAGATCAGAAAACAGAGATCTTATGCTGTGTACTGTTAGGTTGGCTGGTATTATAACTCAATTTGATGATATCAGGCGCTAAGATACTGTGGAGTAGTTACTAAGAAATAAAACTCTGCTCACTCTTAGCTAAGTGAACCAGAACAGCCATTTATTCTTCCTAGACTTAGGTTTCTTTACCTGTAAAATCATGGAGTCATACTAAACGATCCCAAAGGTCCCTTTTTTCTCTAATGTTATGATTTATGATCTTCTAATCAAACATCATATGGATTTGAATGTGTTTTCTAAATGAATATGCTATAAGAATAACAAATATTATGATGATTGACAAGTAAGAATTTTGCTTGTTAGAAATGAGAGCTACTGCCCAGAAGTATAGGCAGCCAGCCAGAATCAATGGGTGACAGGTTTAAATAAGACTTAGACAAGAGACTTCATTGGGAAGACAAAAATCAAGATAAGTAAGAGTTGCTGGAAGTTCTTTGATGAAAGACTTAGTCCAACAGACAACAATCTAAAAAAGTTATGCTTAGAAGCAAGACTTGGGCTTGAGGTTTGGCAAAAGAAGCAAAATTCAAGAAAGGAATAAGGAAACAAGGCAGACTTGATTTGTCATCTTAAGTATAAGTGAGACCAAATACTACATTCATTGATCTAAGGAACAACTGAAATAAATACTATCCTATTATTCCTGGCAACTCATATCTTTAAAACCGTGGCCTCTACACTTAAGGTTACTTCTATAGTACAAAAAAGAGAGTGAATCTGATTCCTAAAAAAGAAGCTGTGGTTTTAGAGTAAGTATATTTTGAATTTCTACTGCAAGGTGTGTATCTGACTTTCATGATTTGGGCAATTTTTGATACTTGGAGGGAAGCAGGCTTCTTCTCAGTTTGTTTCCCAGATATACATCTTCCTGGAGAAGTAACAGGGGATTCTAAAACCAAAACACTTTACCTCATCTAGTTACCCTATCTCTACCTGTGTGAAAGTGTGAAAGACTACTTTCAGCTTCTTTACACTCTTTCTTTGCCATATGTGATAAATTATAAAAGACCTATGTTGAAAATTATTTCCCAAAATAACAAGCTTCTTTTGTATAACAGCTATAATCTGATACTCAAATTACAGAGATGAAGCAAAGAAAATGTGATAATGTTGATAACTAGTGTTTATATAATACTTTAAGATATGCAAAGTGTTTTACAAATATTATCTCATTTGATCTTCAAAACAGCTGTAGAATGTAGGTGCTATCTTAATTTTCCCATTTTACAGATAAGGAAATGACAATATCATTAATGAATACCGTTGAGGAAGAAAGAATTTAAATTAAATCTTTGCAAAAAGACAGAAAACCTTCATTATGATCAAGTTGCATTAATACCAGGAACTTAATAATGATTTAACCTAAAGAAAACAATTAGCATAGTTAATTATATAAGTTACACAGATAACAAGAAATGTGATTGTTTTAGTGAATGCAGAAAAATTTTTCAATAAAGTACAATATTTATTTATGTTAAAAAAAAAAAAAACCTAGAAGCTTTTCCAACATTAAAAGGGCTTTTTAAAAAAAAGCATCATTCTCTCCTTGTTATTATCTATCATTGTTATAGAAATATTAGCAATAACATAATAAATTTAAAAGTGTAAACACTGGCAATGAGGATGCAAATTATCCTATTTGCAGATATACTTATGATATACTTAATCCTCATTAGTTAAGAAGAGATGAAGAAACTAATTGAGAGGATTTTTTTTTTGTTTTAATAGAGTAGCCAAGTAATAAAGTAAATCTGCAACATGATTAGCTTCTCTGTATAGTTATAACAAAAATATAGGAAGTAACCATAAGATAAAATTCCACTCAAATAACTATAAAATTTGTAAAACATCTGGGCATTAATCAACAAAAATGTACTACATATATATATATAGTATGTGAGAGAAAGACATACACATACATGTATACATTTAGATTTATAAAGATACAAATAATTATATAACATTCTGCATATACATATATTTATAGAATTACAAATCACTTTTTTACAAATATAAATTTTGAAAAATAATTTGAGACCAATGTTTATATTGCCAAGGACAAAATAGAAAAAAAGAATTTAAATATTTAATGCTATTCTAATTAAACTGCTAAGTGTATACATTTTTAGGAAATAAAATGATTAGAAAATTCATCTGGAAATTAAAAGATCTAAAATCTCAAGGTAAATAATGAGAAAATATAAGAAAAAATTTGGGGGAGGTTAACAAGACTATAAACTACACCATAAAGCAGTGGACATTAAAGTTGCTTTATGTTCTTTGAAAAACATTTATTACTTGGCTACCTTATTAGTCAAGAAATAAAAGAAGTTAAAAATAGGAACCAACAATTTAATAAAAAATAAATTTCAAGAAAAACACCTACTTTTTAAATTAAAAATGTGGGAAACTTAAAAGTATTTTGATTGGAATTTGGTTTAGACCAACATTTCACACTATACATCAAAATCATAAAATGTAAAATGTGTATAGAACTTGAATATAAAAGTTTGTGTAATTAATTAAGATTGGACATTTTTTTGACAAAGATGAGAGTGAGAATTCTCAATTAAAGAAGGGATAGAAATGATAATAAACATCAAAATAATCATGACTACATAAATTTTAAAATTTTTGAATGATTAAAATTAATGAAAATAGAATTAGAAGAGAAACAGCAGAGGAAATTTCACATTAAATATCATTACTGAAAGGTGACATTTAAACTGTACATTGAATTAATATAATTCATTGATAGAAAAGGGTTCAAAAGACATGAACAAGTTTCTAAAGAAGAACTGCAAACCAATTGAAAACAAGCTCCAATTCATTCATACGAAAAGAATGGCTAACGAAAGCAGCACTGAGGATTCACTTCACAATACATAAATTGATAATAATGACAAAAACAACCTGGAATAGTCAATGTTAATCAGACTATGGAAAGACAGGTCTATTAATAATGCAGTATTCATGGAATTTTTCTAGATATTAATTTGAAAATGTACAAAAAATATACAACTAAACTGTAAATATATTGTACCCAGTAATCCTATTCTGAGAATGTACTTCAAGGAAATCAAAAACAGAAACAAAAATTCAATGTTATACCAAAGTATTCCCATCAGCTAGGTGATACAATCACTCAACTACTCCAGTATCTTTGCAAAGGAAACCCCAAGTGAAGTCACAATGAGTTAGACATGACTAAAATGATTGAAAAGTAACATACATTCCTAGCAGCTCTTTTTGCAGTTGTGAAGATATTTAAACAAGTATCTAATAACTGGAGAATGGTTGAGAAAATGTATTGTTTAGTTGTTTGGTTATATCCAACTCTTTGGGATCTCATAGACCAAAATATACCAATGTTGTCTATGGCATTTTCTTGACAAAGATCATAAAGTGCTTTGCCATTTCCTTCTCTAGAGAAAATTATGGTATATCAGTATAATACAATGTTAGTAGAGATTATAAACATGAGAAGTTCCAAAAATGTGGGAAGATTTGAATGAAATGATGTATAGGAAAATAGGGGGAAAAAAAGCTATTACACAATAACTTGTTTAGTCATTTAGATGTATCTAATTTTTCATGACCCCATGGACTATAGTACTCATAGTTTTCTTGGCAAAGAAATTGGAGTTAATTGCCATTTCTTTCCCAGTAGATTAAGACAAACAGAGGTTAAGTGACTTGCACAGAATAACAAAGCCAGTCAGTTTCTAAAGTCACATTTGAACTCAGTTTTTTCTAACTTCACAGCCAGCACTAATCTCTTAGCAACCTAGCTGCTTTACACAACTACAGCGATGTAAATTAAAAGAAGAATGTACTCCAAAGACATAAGCAAATAGAAATTGACAAATAGGTGAAGATTGGTGATAGATAGACAGACAAACAGACTGACAGAGCATTTGTTGCATGCTTATTATGTGCTAGACACTGTATTAAATACAGGGAATAGAAATACATGCAGAATGGAAAGGAGTGCCTGTCTTAAAGGAACTAACCTTCCAATAGAGCATAATGTATAAAAGAGAAATGAAAGGAAAAGAGGTAGAAGAAAAATTTAGGGGAGTCAGTAGCAGATCTGGGAGAAAAGTGAATATTGCTATCCTGAACATATGCTCAAATAGAAGTCCTGTGGAGGAGCTCATCACTCAGAAAATGAAACCACAGGACAAAGGCATCACTAAGTAAGAAGCCTTCTGGGACAAAAGCGGAAAAGTTCAGAGAGTGAAGGTCTAGAAAACAGATGATAAAATCTATGTCTTCTTTCAAGACAGAGAAAACAGAACTACTACATAGTACTACGACAAGATATATATTGTTAGATAGAGTCATTGTTTTTATTTAAATTTAAAACATTTTATATTTCAACCAAATTAATGTACTTGGCATTTTCCATTTATAATTTTCAGCCTCTGCTGCCTCCATCCCTTTATATAGACTCTCCTCCATTCTTGAAATGATCTTTTCCTCCTCATCTCTCTCTTTCCTGGACTCCCAAGCACCATTTAAGACTCAGTTCCTTAAAAAAGCCTCTTTTGATCCTTCCAATTTTAAGTACTTCTTTCTTTCTGTCCTACTTTCTCTGTCTGTGATGTTGTGCCATGTAAAATTTAAGCTTCTCAAGGTCAGGGCAATATTCATTTTGTGCTTTCCATCCTCAGCACCTAGCAAAGTGCTTAGTGAATAGTACATGCTCAATAAATGCTTGTTGAATTAAATTGAAATGCTACTTGCTGAGCTCTTTAGAAGAATATTTTTCCCCTTTAAATATTTGAGTGAAATTGCTATTAACCTGACATTAAAGGCTAAAAATGCATGTCACATGATTTGGCATGAATTTTAAAAGAAGTGCTTTACCAAGATACCCCAATCTATTAAACAAACCTTTTATCCATTCCTCAGTGCAGCCTAGATAATCAATAAAAGCCTAAAAGGAAACAGAAAGGATCACAAGTTCAAGACAGAAAAGATCCAACACTCATTGCCCCCAGTCAACTTCTTTATTTCTGGTAAGAAGCAAACTAAGATGAAAACAAATATGAAAACAAAATGTTTAAGAGAGTGAGAAATTGGGGATAGGGAAAGAAAGGGATGAGAGAGACAAAGATAGAGAGAGAGAAAGAGAGACAGAGACACAGAGAGAGACAAAGAGAGAGATAGAGGCACACAGAAACAGAGACAGAGAGACAGCAAGAGACACAGACAGTAAGAGACACACATACACAGAGACAGACACAGAAAGACAATGAAAGAGACAGAAAGAAATACACAGAGATACACATGAAGAAAGAGACAGAGAGAAAGAGATACCCATAGAGAGACATAAAGAGACACAGAAAGAGAGAGACAGAGACAAAGAAATAGATAGCAAGAGGCAGACAGACAGTGAGAGAGAGAGACACATAGAGAAACACAGAGAGACAAAGAGATAGAGACAGATAGTCACAGAAAGACAGCAAGAAAGAGACTAGACCACTAGAGTCACAGACAGAGAGAGATAGAGAGAAACACAGAAAGACAGCGAGAGATAGCAAGAAAGAAAGGGACAGTGAGAGAGATAGCAAGAAAGAAGAGAGAGAGACATAGACAAAGAAACAGAGAGAAAGACAGAGACAGAGAAACACAAAAAGACAGTGAGAGAGAGAGAGTGAAACAGAGACACAGAGATACAGACAGACAGAAGCAGAGAGACAGACAGAAATCCAAAGAGAGACATAGACAAATACAGAGACAGACAGACAGAAATACAGAGAGAGAGAGAACACAGAGACACAGAGAGAAATAGAGATAGACTACACAAACACACAGAGGAAATTCAGAAAGTTGTTAAATAGAATGAAGCGATCAAAACATATTTCTCTAGTAGGAAATTTAGATAGCTTTAAAGAAATCACCTTGACAAACTTTTGATTACTTCAAATTTCCTTCAAATATACTAGTAGAAAACAAACAATAATGTGAAGAAAAAAAAAAAGGCAGGATTTTACCAGGTCTTATTTTTGTTGCTGAGTCTTCCTATAACTTCAATGTAAGAAAACCATTCTCAAAAACAGATTGTCTAGCATACTTGGAGACCATCATTCCCCTGATATTATCTTTAGATAATTTTGGTGAAAAAAATCAAACATAGGATTTAGAGCTAGAACGTTCTTTCTAGTTTATTAGATGATCTAGTTTAATCCTCTCATTTTACAGATAAGGAAATCAAGGTCCAGAGAGCTGATATAACTTCTCTAGACTCACATGAATACTAAGTGACTGAGCTAAGATTTGAGTATGGATTTTCTAATTCCAGATCAAGGGGTTGTATCTCTATTATATCTCTCATTGTTACTATAAGCTTAAGGATTTTCCCTCCCCCCTGCCCATCATGCCTTCAAAGCCTTGCTAAGATAAGATTTATATTCCTTTCCATGGTAGTCAAGTATAAATGTTCTACACATACTCCCCATGGTTGTGATCCCAGGAACCCCAAAATAACTGAGATATTTCATGACATAAGTATTTAATTCTACATTATTCTCTATTTGGTGCACAGGCTTTGAAGGAGTTGATTCCAATTCTACCCAGTGGGTATTCAATGAAATGTTATATATTGGTAGACATCTCCTACAAATGCACATTTATCCTATATAACTGTTCCTCTATATAGTCTTATTTTCCCCCAATCTTCTTCTCTTCTGGTGACTTTTTTTTGTCCCGGGCCTTGGTTAGAGAATTCTCTGCAATAGAGTCATTTGGCCAAAATGTTTGGTAAAATTGCAACCTGCTGCTAATCAATTTATCCATGATATATGTCAGGCTTCTCTTTTTTTCTCTTTTTGGCAGGTAGCCTTCAAATCAAGGCTTCCTTTAAACTGTATATGGGACAATTATCATAGAGTGTTGTTTCCCTCAAAATTTCATATGTTAATCTTATCCTTATATGAAGGACCTCTGTCCAAAAAATCTTTATCTTATCCTGACAGGTAATCTCCTCACCTCTGTCATAACTGCCTGAGTTTTAAACATCTCATAATTTTTGAAAGAATGTTAACTGCTACTCATCCCAATTCTGATCATTTTAAGGATACCAGACTGTTAAGGGTAAAAAAGTACATATATATATATATAAATTGTGATCTCTTTTCCATTGTTTTCTCCTTTCAGGGCTCAGATTATAGTTACTTAGTTAATTAATATTAGGCTATATAGGTTATGATGACACATTTCAATAGGGATGGTTGAATCAGACAGAAAAAAGTATCATCAGAGTAGGTCTTCTCTAAGACATGAATATCTAAGCACAGCCAGGGGAGGAACACACAGACTGCTACAATAATGAAGCTTTGGGGAATCAGGTGTCAGACAAACCATCAAATCCTTGACATTCTTGTTTCTTGGCTTCCCACTTCTATTTATTCTCTTGGTTCTGTATTTTCTAATTAACAAATGCATTACACCTTCATGTCAGCCCCTTATGCCTCTATACTCTGTCAAAACCTGGAAACCCATCAGGTCTTATTTTAAAGATTTATACCAGTTTTCTCACTACTTTATTTGTTGTAGGTAAAGGTTGGTCTTCCTTTTCCGGAGGCTTTCTTAATCATAGAGCTCTGAGTCTGGAGTTAGAAAACTCTGAATTCAAATATAGCCCCAAAAACTTCCTAGCTATGTGACCATGGCCCAGTTGCTTCAGTTTCCCCATCAATTAAATAGGTCTAACAATAGCACCTATCTCCCAATGAGATACCCATCTACTCTGCTACAGAAAATTGCTCTAACTTAGGTCTGAGACAAAGAAGGTGAGCAGAAGAGGAGAGGACTGGGAGATATAGACAGGGGAGAAGCTGTAGAGGAAAAATGTGCATTTGGGGGAGGTGTCCAACAATACATAACATTTCTCTGAATACCCACTAGGTTGAATTGGAATTGACTCCTTCATAGCCTGTGTACTAAATGGAGAATAATGTAGGATATGTAGATATCTGTGAGATAATATTTGCAGAGTACTTAGCACTATGTCCATCATAATAGCAGGTGTTTTAAAATGCAGGTTTCTTAATGAAGATACAGGCATCTTCAGAAATGAAGAAATTGGAACTGTTGTGCTACAATGGTAAGGTACGGGAAATGTGATGAAAATAAGAGGTAAGCAGTGAAAAATAGGAAATGGGAGTTGAATTATGAAAACTTGAAGTTCAGAATCACTGAAATGGACAAGAATATTACAGAGTGTGAATGTTCTAATCTTTTAGGAATTAATGTAAGTAGAGTATCGATATACCAATTAGTATCTCTGCCAAGAAAACTTTGTGAGGTCACAAAGAGTCAAACACAACTGAAATGCCTGAACAAGAACAACAAGAGCATATCAGTGTTTGGAGAGAGGTTTGTTGAGGGAGGCAAGTTATTAGACTGTTTCAAGTTATCCTTTGAGATATAACCTCATGGCAGGCAGTGATTTATATCCTATGTGGTCCAGGAGAGTAGTTTCATGACACGTAAGAGATGGTGAAGGAATGACTTAAAAGAATCTAGTCAGAAGGCAGAAGTTGAAATTTCAGAGTAGCTTTGATTGGAAAAGGGCTTCTAGAGAATGGAAAATTGGAGAAGACTCTGGAATAAAAAGACCTAAAAATCCATGGAGGGCTACTAATATATGAGGAAGATACTTTATGCCACTGGATCATGAATTTAGAACTAGAATGGTCTTTACAAGCCAGTAAGTCCAACCCACTCTATTTCTAAATAAGGAAATAGTAACTGAGAGGTAGTGACCTACCCAGAGCCACATAGCTAGTAAATTTTTTAATTGGGATATAAATCTAGATCTTCCATGTTTCTGTTCTCTATCCATTATACCATTCCTTCTAATATGTGTGTGTGTGTGTGTGTGTGTGTGTGTGTGTGTGTGTGTGTGTATCAGTCCAAAAGGATCAACAGATCAACTACTCCAAGAGCTCAGGCATATAATACTGAAAAGTTGGGTTTAACTTTAATACTTGCCTAAAGTGATTTGCTTCTCTACTTTATGTTCCCTTTAGTGTATGGGTATCTCTGGGGATTTCTAGGTCTTCCTTATAGCTAAATTATTAGTTATTTGCTGTAAACTCTGTGAGACAGAGAAAAAAATTTAAGGATTCATTTAAAAAAGGAACCAATCAACCAAATTTTTAATAATTTCATAGTATTATATGTCAAGTACTATAATGGCTACTACATCCGCAAAGACAAAAATGAAACAGTTTGTTCCCTCAAGAAGTTTAGATGCTTTCAAGGAGAGGTTTGATTTCCTTCATTCATCAATGTCTGGTTCAGCTTCTCTTATACATCCATTCTTGATTTACCAGTCAAGTAGTGGGCAATCATAATTTTTTCTATGACTTTTTGGTGAGTAATTATTTGCCCCACTGAATTCTAAGCTGTATCTAGCTTCTTCTTGTTCTAATAATGCCAGTGTGTTCATGAGTCCTTCAAACTGATACTTTATTTTCTACTAAATTATTCAATATCTTTTTTGGTGTGGTGTATTTGGGTAAGAGGATAATTAATAACATTTAAAATATTGTTTACTCTCTTTTATTTTCCATTTCCTCTAGGGAAGGGTGTTCCCATTGCTTTCAAACATACCAGCCAAACAATGGCTTTCAATGATATGAATAATAGTTTAATATGTTTGGCTTTGTGATACTCAGCTATTTCCTGGAAAACAAAAGCCAACGTCATAAGAAACAACTGAGACAAAGTAAGATTTGTTTGAACCAAGTCCTTAAGTAGGACACAATGAAGGAAAAGTATCTTCATCAACCCTTTGGTTTTTCTTCATGTAATATTCATTAGCAGATGTTCATCCATGGCACTCATTCCCCACCTGGCATGCAATATGTAAAGATAAGTATTGTATGTAGTTAAAACACAACTATACTTTTCTATGAAAGGTATTCATTATAGTGGTCCTGTCTCTGCATCTGGAGATATATGATGCTGACTAGAGCTCTGCTTAATTTCATAGAATTCTTAGATGCCATTTTCATCTCCCATTCAGTTAGTTTCTTTCATTTTTCCACCAATAACATAAAAAACATGCATTAAATATTTCTATTATTACCAGAGGGCTAAGTACTATAGGCCATGACATAGGTCTTACCATTAAGACTATATGATTTACTTTGGGGATACAAGATATAAACTAAGGAACACAACCATAATATTACTGGATATATTGCGGGAAGGAGACCTGTCATTTCATCAGTCTGAAAATACTTTTTGTTTGATGCATATGGTATGTTGTTTGTGATGCACAATTTAGAAAACTTCCTGAAGCACTGAGAGATTAAGTTATTTTCCAAGATCACTCAGCCAACATTTTTCAGAAGCAGTATGTAAATTTAGCTCTTTCTGACCCCACACTTGGATCTCTAGAATCTAGAAGAGTCTAGAATTGTCTCTTCTGCCTCCCTTCAAGTCAAACAATGCCACATGTTGGAGTTTGAGGGATAGCACTCATCACACATAGAGTCTCACTACACATGTTTATATGTATGTGTGTATATGTATATATATATGAAACAATGATGCTTAAGGGGAATCACTTGGTCAACTTGGTGAAGGATGAATTAGAGAGGACAGACACTATCCATGGAGACCAATTAGGAAGCTATTACAATAATTCAAATGAGATTAAAGTGGTAGTTGTATGAATGGAAAGAATTTAGATGTGAGCAATAATGATAGGAACAAAGAACAAGATTTTGGCAATTGATGAGATATGTTGGCTAAAGGAAAATAAAAATTAAATGTTCAAAGGTAGCAGATTTAGAATACTGGATGGACAGTTCTGTTTTTTAAAAGGGGGCCCTTTCATTATTTAAGAGAATTATACTTTGATTATAGAATATTAATTTAGTATTTACTTCATTCATTAAATATTTTGTAATATACTTATATACTTATAGGTTTTTTTCCCCTGTTAGAATATAAGGTCCTTGAGGGCAAGGGATATCTCATTTTTGTCATTATATCTTCATAAACTAACATGTACCTAACATATAGACATTTGTACTTGAGATGGTTTATTTTTTCTCCTCATTGTCTCATTTAAGCCTGCTATACAATTTTTTTTCTTCTTGCAATCTCTGAAAAGATGTATATTTGGAAATTTAATCAAAGTGATAAAAGCCCTGGTAAGAGTGAGTTAACTTACATAACAATTATTAGCCAAAAGTCTAATCAGTGTGGCGAATGGAATACATTCTTTCATAACAACTTTTCAAAGAGCTCTTTGGGGAATGAAAATGTATTCTTCATTTTGCACATCTCGGCAGCTAGCAATTTGTAGGCTGACTCTCAAAAGTAACAGTCTTCCAAGGTAGTTGTTAATTTTATTCCTAACTTTACAGAGATAATTAGAAGTGTTCAAAGACCCCCATTTTAAACCACTTAGCAGATAAGAAATGTGTGCTTAATAGGCATCCTTGAAGACAATTTAATGAATCTAGTAAGAAAGTAAAGTAAAGCAATGATTACATAATGACATTCAAGGACAACATCTCCTGCCCCACTTGTAAATAGCCTAGTATTAAAGTGACCAGGACAATTGATGTTGGCAGGTTATCAATCATATTAATGATCAAGCAGCAGTAAAATAAAGTCTTTGAGGGATAGAAAAAATATTCCATGCTAATGTCACTCAATGTAATTTTAAAATTTTACTCAGCCCCTTTGAGCTAATTAAATAATTTTTGAAGAGATAGAAAGAAAGGAGAAAAGCAATCCAAGGAGATTTAAGAGGTATCCTTTTGCCACAATATCAATTTTGCTCTAATCCCCAACACTAAGGGGTAAAGGGAAAAGGTGGACTATGTGAAGAAAGGAGATATTGATGGAAGATAGAAGTGTAATCTAATCACATTGACTAATCAAGAATACCTAAAATGAATCCATTCAAAGTCAAAATCCAAGTAAAAGAAACATTTTTGTAGATAACTAGGGTTGCAGTTCAAGGAAGCAATTTATTGAGATGAGAAAACATTCCAGAGTTTTTTGGGGAAGCTAAATCCATTCTCATTATTTTAACTTTAAACTTTAAGAGATTATTTTTTAACCTATATTCTCTTATCTTTTTATTTCCTTTCCCTATTAAGGAGAAGATAAGAAAAATCAGGATAACTTTTACAAGAGAAGGGAGCAATTTTGACTACTAGTTTTTGATGGACCCAATTTAATAAAACACACATGAAGCAAGCCTGGAAAATAGCTTTTCAAAGAGTTTGCTATCCTTATAATGTGATTAAGTAATGGGATGATGGATGCGTGAAGGGTAATTGATGATGACTATGATGATGTTGATGGTGAGCTAGAATGACGGTGCTTTCTTTCCTCAATCAAAATATACAATAATGAATTGTGATTTCTAAGACATTCTTTAAGGGTACTTGCTTCCAGCGATATAAACAAAAATCTCACAAATTTCTAACAGTGAAACAAATTCCTCAATTTCTCATTTGAAGCCCTTCATAGTCTGGATTAAATCTCTTTTTCTCAGTTATTTTCACATTAATCCCTTGCACATATTTTATATTACAGACAAATTTGTCTATTTCTCTCAAAGAACTCTAACCTCTTGCCTCTGTGTCTTTCCATAGGCCGTCACCCATATCTGGATGAGTTCCCTTCTCACTTTGCCTCAGAATTTTTAATTTTCCTCAAGGATCAAGTCCAGCATCACTTACAGGAAGCCTTCCCTGCTTTTCCTAGTTATCAATACTCTCCACGCTTGAACATGTTATATCTCTGCTCTCCCTTACCTGTACTGAACCATAGGTGAGTAATATATAATCAGGCTATACAGATAGTAAGTTTATGTTTTGAAAAGCTTTAAATGCCCAAATATCCTCACATGCCCATTTTTTATAATTCTCAAGCTATTTTGCATTTAAAAGTAAATTATATAATTGGTGAAATTTCCCAATAAAGAACAAAAAATGTGTCTCATTGGGGTTATCCAAAGTAAAATTAATAGAACCTAACAATTTATGGTTGCATGTAATTTTAAAACTTCATCTAGCCCAACAGTCTTATTTTCCAAATAAAGAAACTGAGACTTAACAATATAAAGTGTTTTGTCTAAAGCCACACAAATAGTAGCAAAGCCTGGAGAAAAATTAGGATTCCTCACTCTTAGAATACCACTCTTTCCATATATTGCACTGCTCTTCAGTTGACTTTGTGGTTTGCTGTGAAACTGCACATTTAAAAATGATGTAGCTGACAGTGCTGCTCTTGTTATGTGTAGGAATGATGCTGAAAACTTAGATTGTCCAGCAGTCATCAGTAAACAAAGATTGACCTTTCTCAAACAGCTGTATCCACTATAGTCTCTGACTACTTTGGAGTGCTTCCTGACAACTCAATGCAAGGGGAGGAGAGGATTGAATATGACATTATATCGTTTCAACCTCAAATGAATATTCTTTCCCTTACAGCATTTTGCTTCTATTTTGTCACCTTGACTATTTGCCCATCTTTTTAAAATATATTCCTCTCACAGCTGCCAAAGTAATATTTAAAACATAGATCTGATTATGCCCTTCCTGTATTCAACAAGCTGTAGTGATTCCCTATTATCCCTTAGATCAAATATAAATAAATCTTGTTTGACTTTTAAATAACTTTATTATCTGGTTCCAACCTGTGTTTATTTACTGCTTTACTCATGCCATGATCCAGTTAAACTTGTCTTCTTCCTATTTCATTCTATTTCCCATACCTCCATGTCTTCCACATCCCTCATACATGGAACAAGCTCTCTCCTCACCTCTGCCTTTTACAATACTCAATCTTCACTCTTCCATGAGGACCTTTTTGATCTTTTGAATTTCTCATGCTTCTCACTCTTTCCCACTTAACTTCTATGTTACGCATATTATGTATATGTGTACACATTTGTTTATTTTATGTGGACATTTCATGCATGCACACACATACACACATATGCAGTATTTTCTACATAATGTAAGCTTCTTAAGGGCAGAGATTATTTCATTTTTATCTTTGTATCCTCAATATCTAATATACAGAAGCAACTTAGAAGATGCTTTTGACTGATTTTACTCTTATATAAATATATACCTGCTGTTTTCCAAAGAAGGATCAAAGTCTTCCTCCTGGTTTTCAAGGATTCTGGCCAATTTTATCCCATCCTTTTCATGTTTCTTTTCCACACTCCCATAAAAATGCATTAGCCTCATTATTACTGTTTTTGTTGTTGCTGCTGTTGTTTGTTTCTGAAAGACTCAGATATTCTAAATAAGGACAACTAAGTAGCCATGCCTATCTCTACACCAGAATTGTTCTGTGTCTCTTACCTTTTATATTTTCCCTTCACCTTCATCTCTCCTCACATTTTCCATCTTCAAAACACCATTCCAAATGGGACCCTTCATTGATTCAACCTATGTGTATTGATTGCTTCTCTCATTTGCAGGACTCTCTTAAACATTGTTAGAAGTAAGTAACTAAACATAGGATTCACTGCCCTCATGAGCTCACTATCAGAACATAGAAATGGGACAAAGACAAAAATTACTGGTACATAGCAAGATATGCAAGATGTACCCCATGAGTTACATAAATTGTAAATATGACATCATTTAGAAGGCATTACAGACAATCTCAATATCATCCTTGTAACTTGTAAAAGTTCGAGGGAAGAAGAAAGATCTTCTAGCTGAAATAGTCACAAGAAGAAAGAAATTATTTTCAAAAGTAAATAGTATTTGTACTAAGCCATGAAGGATGGATGGAATTACAATATAGGGACAAAAAGGGCAGACATAAATGATATCATGAGCTTAACAGACACTAAGGTGACATCTGGCATAGGATGCTATTTGGAAAATGTATAAAGCTTCTTAAAACTCCAAAACAGCATTTGTGAGGTAGAATATGAAAGAAACATAGTTTAATGGAAACTTCATTGTACTAGGAATCAGCTTGAGATTCTGAGATTGGACTTTTAATTGAAGTTTTGCTCTAATGTAGTTGCTCAATTAGTGAACTCTTTTTAGTCAAACAGATTAGTCTATCTTATGATCCTAAGAAGATGGACAAATTTCTAGTGGTCTTAATCCAAAGTTCTATAGTGACAAATCTCCCACCTTTTCTCAAATGGTAAACTAGTCACTACCCATTCCCCGGGACCACCCCTGTCATAGAGACTTGCACATTCCTTGCCTCCAAAGCACTTACATGGTAAACATATTGAGGCATAGTGACTAGTACACTGCTCAGCATATAGTGGGCACCCCGTTGAGGGAAAGTGATTAAATGTTCTACCTCTAAAAATACCATTTTGTAACTGAATCCATTAAATCTTATGATTCAATAAAACATGGATTTTAGAACTTAAAATAAACCTTTAATAAGTTACATTGATACTGCATCAAAGTTTGCTAGCAGCAATTTGATTCCTATAAATATATACTGTATTAAGTCATCTTCACTAAATAATTTACATGATTACTTTATAATTACTTGTAATTCATTATAAGAGTCTATTTACAAAAATGCCATCATAGCATGATTATAGTAGAGCTTGCATTTGGGTTTTAATTAAGTAAGTGTCGGGCCATTTAAAACCACATTTTCCAGCAACTTTAGGAGAATAAAAATAGTTTATTGGGACTAATAAGGAAGAAAATTTAACTATACTGTTGGGCAACGTCTGCTTTCATCAAAATTTTAAAGCTGGTAAAGGTAGGCAGGAGTATAGAAAAAAGATTGCTATCTATGGAGTCAAAGGACTAAATTCTGTCTCTGATACTACTTATATGACCTTGGGGAAGTTAATTAAACTTTTTGGAACCTCTACTTCCTTATCTTCTACTTGAGGGGTTTGCACTAGATCTCTGAAGTCCCTTTCAGCACTAGAAGTATGACATTAAGTTTGTCTTTAATATCCTCCTAAATGATACTTTTATATCACTTTGCCACTCTCCAACCTCTTTTTATTGAGTAGTTTCTGTCTTGTCTTATTCTTTGTGACCCTGTTTGGTGTTTTCTTCACAAAGATACGGAGTCGTATGCCATTCTTCTTTAGCTCATTTTACAGATGAAGAAACTGAAGCAAACAGAGTTAAGTGACTTGCCTAGGGTTATACTACTAGTTAGTATCTGAGGTCAGATTTAAACTCAGAAAATGAGTCTTTCTGACTTCAAGCCTGGCACTGTAGTACCTAGCTACTGGAGTTCATTAGGAGAAGCTCCAAATAAATTCGACAGATGCACTCTCAGAGAAAACAACAAAAACAACAATAAGATTTATCACTTATATGGTGCTTTAAGATTCATAAAACTCTTTATATATTGTTTTACTTGGCCTTTACTACAATTCTGGAAGGCTGATGCTATTAATTACCTCCATTTTGCAGATAAGGAAAACTCAAGCTAGGCGAGATTGTCCAGGATCACAAGTTTAAATCCTGAAACAGGATTTAAACTCATATATTGCTCATTCTAAGTCCAACTTTATTCACTGTACCATATAGCTACCTGAGAGATCCTAGAACCAGATCATCATCAACAACAATAATCGAAGCATGGGAAGTAACTTTTGAGCTTATCTGTTCTGATTTACTCATTTTCTAAATGAGGTGCATAAATGATAGGTGACTTTCAAAAGCCAACTCTAGTCAATAACTCAATAAATCCCAGTTCTATTCTTCTGGAGACATGAATCTTAGAGGGAAGCCTAGAAAGATTCAAATCTTAATAAATGTTTAAAAAATTCTAGCTGAATTAGTGACCTATATGAAGGAAGATAAAAACCAAAAGTCTTGGGTACAGGGATTTCCCAGATTTGGTGATTTTACTCAATAATGTCATCCATGAGTTTTCTTTGAATAATACAGCAGAAAAGTGGAGCAACGTAAATCTAATCAACAGAGAGACATCATCAAAGGATTGTCAAGCAGTTTTCTGTGCATGACTCCCTTAAATGAAGAATTGAATATAATTGATAATAGATGTCCTCCCTAAGCACTCTTCCTGTTCTTGTGCCCTTCTCCTTGTTGGCATTTTCTTAATGATGTTTAGTTTAGGACGATTTCATTGCCTCCATATGATTTTGTTTACTCTCACCGGCAGCTTTTTCATTATCCTTCCCATATTCCACACCCTAACAAAACGTGTTCTTTACAAAGTCTGATATCAATTATCTATTCATATATCCATGTGAATTTAATTTTCTCCTCCCAGGAATACTTTCAGATGCAAATGTTGTCTTTTAATGGGAAATGAAAGGTTATGTCCTCTACTACAGGATTCTGAATGTTTATCAGTATTAGTAACAAGTAAAGAGCAGATTTTAAAAATCAAGGAAATCCTGCTACACCTAAAAATATTCAAGCCACACAGACAAATATTTTGCTGATGTGCAAACCTATGATTCAATTAATGAAGAAGCTTTTATTAAGTAATAGCCCATAATATTAAAATTTTGTGGGCAGGACCTGAAGATATATTTTTTTAAAAATCTAAGTAGCTGCCCTGAAAGAGCTTTCATTTTAACAGGGGAGACTGTGTGTGTGTGTGTGTGTGTGGTTATGGGTGTGTGTGATTTCTCTGTTTTGTAAAAAGAGTTTGTAAAATGAAATAATCATATTTATATCATGAATTTAAGGCTGAACAAGATCATAGAAACCTTTTGGGTTAATGTCTTAATTTTACAGGGGAGAAATGAAGCACCAGATGTTAAAATGGCCTCATTCAAAGTCATGAGCTATTTGAGGTCAAGGTTTTTTTTTTGGCCTTTCTTTATATCTGTGGCTGTAGCCTCGCTCCTCTTCATAGTAAAAACCCAATTAATGCTTCTTGACTTTATTTCACACACTAAGTATCTACTTGGATCTTTACCTAAATTCTGTCAGCTTAAACTTCTACATCCTATAACAAGTTTCTAACAATTTATTATGAAATCATTTAATAACTTTTTGTTTTCCAGTGAGAATGACAAAAATACTGGGCATCAGAGTGAAGAAGAGATAGTACATGCTGAAAAGGGGTGAAAAGGAAGCCAAAAGAGTGATGAAAAGATTCCAAGACAAATTTTGCCCTACTTCCCAAGTTAGCCAAAGTTCAACCTGCCTGGGACAGTTTCTCTGACAACATTGGCTTTCCCATCCCATCCAACTTGTCATTGATTTCTAAGGCCACAGTCAGTTTGAAACAAGGTGCATTGTTGCAGCTTGACTACCTCTTTTCCTTCAGATTAGGTGCCCATTTGTTCAAGTAGAAGGTGTGTAAATACATGATAAAGTAGTTGCCTGTAGGATGCATCATTAGCACTGGGTTTCCTGAGTGACAAATGTGATAGAGGCTGCTGAACAAACCAGATATTCAATCCCACAGTGTAAGGGTCAGGAGAATAACCTCTTGTAAGCTATTTTCTTCCCTACAAACTGCCCACCATTTACCCAAGCAGCTTTCTATGTGTCCACAGGGCATATTAGCTCAAATTCAAAAACAAAATACTTGGCCCTTAACCAGTGAGTTTTCTAATTAATTAAGATAGCATTCAAAGTGAAAATAGCCATGCTCCAAGTATTCTCTCCTCAATCTTTAAGAGGCTAAAATATTTAGAGTTTTAAAAAAATATATCCTTAAGAATATTTAAGGGCATGAATCAAAATATACAAAATTGCCTCTGGGCAGAGTCACAGACACCTTTGCAATTCTATAGGTAAGGGGACATTTTCTTCAGAAATGACTGGAATAGCTATATTTTTTAAAAAGCATTTTACAAAAACATATTTCATGCTGTGTTGCTGACAATTTGAGATTTGAGGAAAACATAGTAAAAATATATCCAAAAAATGATTGCTTTTGAAATCCCAACAAGGCTTGCTGGACTCTTTGAACAAGGGAATATGTTTCTGTCAGCATTTGGTGCTTTAAATACTGCCATGCAATCAAAGATTACTTAGATTTCTTTTCCCCTCTTCAGTTTTGAGGTTGCTTGGCAGCAATGCTCACTACTAGCATCACTCTCCCTGTCTGTCTCCATGGAATGATTTTGTTTTTAATCTATTTTTCAGTCTTGTCTCAAAATTTCATCTGTATAGGGAAAGTTACAGTGGGGAGATTCCCTTCATCAGTGCAGAAAGGTAACTTATCTGAAATGTGTAGTTTTACAGACTTGCCTCTGAAAGGTTGTATAACTTGCTCAGGGTCATGTGAGCCCAACATTCTGACTGGCCCAAGGGAAGGTTCTTAGAATCAAAGAATGCTAGTCCTGGAAGAAACTGTCTAATCAGATTTCCTTAGTGAGGCTGATGTGGTAGAAAGAATCCTCTGCTAGGAATCAGAATGCCAGAATTTCAGTAGTCCTATTGAAACTTTGTGATTTCAGGCAGGTCATTTAATTTCTGTTTTCTCTTCTATAAAATGTGATACAGAGATAGCAGTACATGAGATAGGGCCAGCCTCAGATTCAGGACACTTTGGATTGACTCAGGCCTCTGATTCATGTATAGAAGTATTATCCTAGCTAAGTCATTTCATACTTCTCTTCTAGTAAACCTCCTAAGATTATAAATTTCAATGATTTGCATCTGGTAGCATTTCCATACTAGGCCTTCCCTGCATAAAAGAAATAACAAATTTATACACTACCAGTCTCATAGAGTTGTAAAGAAAGTGTTTTATAAACTGCAAGACACTAAAAAACATGACTATGATTTTACAGATGAGGAAAGTGGGACTTATAAAAAAAAAAAGAACTTGTTCAAAGCCACACAGTGAGTCAGTCAGTGCTATGTCTGAGACCAGAATTGTTTCTTGACTCCCCACTTCAGTGCTTTTTGCTACTATGTTATGGCCTGGACTATATTTTGAATAACATTGCTCTACCTATTGGGGAGGTACCTTGAACTTCTTTTGTAATATACAAAAAAATCTTAATTTTATTTTCCTTCCCCCTTACCACTCAGGAATTTTGTACCTAATGTGTTCAACTATAACTAACTTAATGTTAAATAATTTACTTGCCTAGGACTACATAGCTCATATGGGAAAGAGGTGGGACTCAAGCATCCCCAATGCACCAAAGCAAAAATTAAATTGCAGAGAAGATGCCAATTTGCCTTTGGTAGAAGAAAATCATTTTTATTTTTCTCCTGTGCCAATGAAATCATAGCTCTTATTTATATTCTGGTGTCTATATCTGGTATACACACATGCATATATACACACATCTGGTGTACACGCATGAAACACATATGTGTATATTAAATATACACATGTATATATACACATATAAGTGGTTCTTGGTCAGGGAACCAAATGATGAGATTAGATTCAGGGAACCAAATGATGAGGGTAGGGTTTCTGATGGTCAGGGAGTTAAATGATGAGGTTAGTGGAAGGTTCGGGGTTCAGGGAACCAAATGAAGAGGTTTGGCTCCCCTAGATTCCCCTAGGATTCAGCACAGGGCAGGGAGTTGTGTGAACCCCCTTCTGACAGTGGAGAGGTCCTTCATAAAGGAATTTATAAACCTGAAAAGCTAGACTGGTGAAACAAGTTTATTATTGGCATTGGGAAGTCAGCCTTCGCTGTGCATGAATAGAAAGACTGAATCCCTTGCTGGCAAGGTCCCAACAGAGAGATGTAAAATCTCATTAGGGAAATAGGTGAAGATAAAGAGAGGGTAACACTTAAAGAGAATATCATTCCAGCAGGCAGAGGCTTGCTGCTATGTATGGCATGTTAGGTCCTCTGCAAGGACTGAGTTCAAAATGGCTCTTTTTATAATAGAAATCTTGGCTGCAAGCTGCTTCCAATGGGGGCTGATGGGTGGAGTTTGAGTTGGAATTGAATAGATTTGAATGAGTTTTTCTAGGCTTGATCTTTAATTCAATGGGAAGCTTAATTAGTAGTGAGTTTATCAATGTGGGCAGTGCCTGTCTCTCCCAGATCTTTTACAGAGGCCAGGATTCAAGGAGAATCTGTCCTTCAAGGAGTTCTAGAGTTTTGGGGCTTCCCTCATCACATTTGCATATATATAGATAATGTGTGTTAAATGTGTTGATTCAGCTACAATTTTTAATTTTAAGGCCATTTTTGGCAAAGAAAAATTTCAACCAAGATGCTATATAGCATGCATGATGGAAAGTAAAATGAGTTAAAAATCTTTATGTAACTACAATTTTTCTGCAATTAACCTGACTGCTCCAATCCATTATAGTTGCTTTGAGATTTAGAAACTTTTATAGAAGAAGCAGATTACTCAGTAATGATATAAGCAACCGACTTTTATTATGGGAGTGTTTTAACTCAAGCAAAGTGGCATAAAATCTTGTCATTGTTGTTCATCCTTTGTTCTCAAAGAGGAACAATGACATCAGAAAGGTGATGTCTTGACTTGCAAGTGAATTGGATTTAAATAAAGCAGAGCTTTGCAAAGTCATCAGCCTCCCTCTCTCCTCCAGAATCATCAGGATCCAGTGGCAAAAAAAGAGGTCAAAATGGCTGTTGATGGCTCCATGGTATAAAACCTAAAACATCCAGGAACATGGTGAAGGAAAGAGAACAGAAATACTGGGAAAGCCCTAATTTGGAAAAGCCAAGATCACCTAATGCATCCTGGGCCATCACCAGTCACCTTGATTTTTGCCTTCCCATTAAACTTTGATAGCTCTGGAGGAGACATTAAGGCTGCTAACTTTCTGCAGTTCCTACCTCAATTAAATCCAATTGATGTATAAGTCAAGACCATCCTTTTAATATCAGTGGTCCTTTTCATGAATGAAGGATGAACAATAACAATTTCAGGATGTTAGTTACCAGAGAGACATGCATATAATCAAGTCCCAATTGCTAGATTAACTACCTCCTTTGAATATGATGAATATCAGGATATATCAGGAAGAGGAAAGGGAATTAAGAATCCTGCAACAGAATGCCTTCTGGACTTGAAAGATTCCAAGTTACTCTAAGCTCTTATCATAGTATGGGGATATCTGAGTTCTGATCATTACACATCAAAGCTTCTCAATAATATGGGTGAAGTCCTGATAAATTTTCTTATCTTTGCTGTTACAAGAAGAGGAAACTAAAGAGTTACCAGTGAAGTCCAGTAGAATACAGTATTGACGTGTGTCAGAATGGAGGTTTCTAGTATTAAGAGTACCCAAAGGTGGGTACTTAAGATAGAGAAGGAGAAAGGAGTCTATTATCTGTTTTAAATGATTGTAATTTAATTTCTTCAACATATTAAAAATGGACTCTTACTTTTCAGAAATCAGTATAGATTGATACCCTTGCTCTCTATCTACAAGATGTGGATAGAGAAAAACTGCTTAGAAAATATTCAGTCTATTAGCATTTTATAACTTTTGTCTATTGGTAAGAATTTAACCAACATTTCCATGAATGCCTTCTGTCTACTAGATTCTGGGGTCAAGTTCAAAGGTATTCCAAGCATACTCCTAATACTTATATGGTGCTTTAAAATCTCACAATCATACATCATTTATCAGAAATTGTTATAAATTTGCCCTCTGCCAGAAACTATGTTAAATGCTAGGAATGATTAAAAAATAAGAACTCCCCTTGAAAAGTTTACATTCTAGTGAAGGAAGATAACACATTAAAGAATGCTGAAAAGGAAAGGGAGGAAGATACCCTTACAAGAAATATTAAGACTCAGGAACAGGGCCAAAGAGAAATGAAGGATCGAATATGGCCTCTCTAGGCCAAAATAGACATTTAGAAGGAATTTATTGATCATAAGAAAAGGCCACAGGATAGAATGGCTTTCCAGGATATGAAGGCTGCCAGATAATGGTGGAGAAAGAAATTTGTAGAATCAAAATTGGAATTAGAAACTTGGAGTAACATGAAGAAGTAAATATATCTGGCCTGGGCACTTTTTTTTAAGAATAGAAACTTGGAGAGCAACTGACTTAACTTTAAGCCATTTTATAGAGAAGAAAACTGATGCTGATAGAGGTCATCATGGCTTGCTACAAGTATCTGAGGCAGGATGAACACTTATGAAGTTTTCCTCAATCCAGTTCCATTGTTCTAATCACTGTAATATGCTGTTCTGACCAAGGCAGAGGCAGCCTATAATACATGAAGTTTGTGGATCTCAACAAAAACTTCCAAGCCAGAGAGATTTTTTTTTGGTTTTGTTTTTTCTATCACAATTTCTATTGGCCAAGCAGCCTTTACTTCTCAGCAGGGTTTATCACAAAGAAACAATGCTATAAAAATAATATTTGATTTTATCTAAATGAAGAAAGCTTTTATTTTAGCAAAGGTTCTGTAAAAAAAGAATGTTATTATAATATACCAGGAAAAGATCAATTCGTGGTCTCAGAGAAGGGGAAAAAAAGAAGCACATCAAATCCTAAATAAAAATTATTAAAGGCAGTTTGGAGATCCAGATAATAATATTCAGTACTGATTGGAATTTTAAAGTGATCATTTGAACATAACAAGTGAAAACTCAAATCCCATTCCAAACAAGTCTTTGAAAGCCTTTATTCTTATCCAGCATGAACATAGTTTCTAGTTAATTTAGTCAGGATTATACTCAAACAAACTGCAAATGTGGAGTGAGGCTATTTGACTTAAATGTTCCATTGCCAAGTATTGTCTTCCTTCAAACAAAGGACTTTTATATGGAAACTTGAAGGCACCCTCTCCACACTGAAGCAATCAAATGTGGAAAAAACTCCATTTCTAAAAGCCACTTTAACTGGAAATATCTAGATAATTATAGAAATAGTCAACTCGTGGTTGAATTACCCAGAAAATTACTTCAATTTTCCATTTCACTCAATGTGTGTAGACATAAAAGAAGTTTAGTTGCATGGTGGCTGTGGTTATCTTAATATTCCAATATGCATTTGTTCCCTAGCAACAGGTCCTTATAGATTTTGACAAATTTCAAAACATTTACACAGCCATACAAATTGAGCATGCAGTTAAAGCAGCATGCTACAGGGGAAAGATCATTTATAGGGGAATAAGAAACTAAGGTCTTTACACTGACTGCCACTAATTATCTGTATGACTTTCAAAAAGTCATTTCTTTATATTCCTAGTTTCCAGGTCCATACGATGAAGGGGAGTGAAGGCCTGTCTTTTTTATCCCCAAAATTTAGTGCTTATCCAACATGAACATGGAGTAGGTACTAAATAATTGTTTATTAACTTAATGAGGGCTTATTTACTAAGGTGACTTTCATTTCTAAATTCCATTCTATTATTTTTAATTCTACATGCAACTATAGGCAGTCCAAGACTTAAAAATGTATTGTATTCTTTATCCAGAGTAGAAACTATCATTCGCCTTTCAAATCAAAGGAACTGGATTTAAATCTTAAGTTCTGCCACTTCTACCTATGTGAGGGAAGGAAAGTCACTAAGCTTCAAAGTCCTTATCCACAAAATAAATATTGAATATTTGGCTTCTATATTACTTTCCAATTCTGAATCTGATTCTGTTACAATTTGCAAAACAAGGGGATTGGACAAAGTGACATCAAGGTCCCTTCCAAACCTAAGATTATGATTCTAAGTTTGCATCATTTGCTTGAAACAGAATGCATTTTTCCATAAAACCATTTTTCTACATGAAATTCATATTCCCAAGCTATTCCTGTGAAATCTTTTAACCATAATATTGTTTAAATGATGAAAAAGTTTTTTAAAAAAATTATTGTTAATTATTATTGCTAGCACATTGAAGTCCGAGTAAAATTTTAGAGACTTATTAAAACATATTTTCTTTCTTTTACTTTACTCCAAACTCTAGCCTCTTAAGAGAATGGAGGAACTAAGGAAGAAAGAATTTGTGAAAGAAAGCTATAGTGTGTGTATAGGATGAAGTTGGGGTGGGGGGGGAGGGATAAAGAGAAAGAAGAAGAAGAGAGAGAGAGACCAGAGGGAGACAGAGAGAGAGAAAGAGAAAGAGAGAGAGAGAAGAGAAGAGAAGAGAAGAGAAGAGAAGAGAAGAGAAGAGAAGAGAAGAGAAGAGAAGAGAAGAGAGCGGGAGAGAAAGAAAAACCAATCACTTTTCAATCTATCTGAGTTGGGGGCCCCAGACTCTATTGGCCAGACTTCTCATAATCAAAATTCCCCACCCTTTGTCATTTTCTTGGTACCTGAATTCTGCCATCCAGCCTCTGTCCCAGAAAAGAATTCAATAATCCTAAAAGCATGTTCCATTTTCCCATCCAGAGTTTGAAGAAAAAGAAAAAATAAAAATATATTCCTGTTCCTGATTTCTGTTAGGGAGGCTATTGATGCATTCAGAACTTTTATTAATAAGTTAGACAGTTACTGTGTAATCAGTCATTATACATTTTAAATTATTGTATTTTAATATCCTTAACCATAATAAAAATGGAATCTTACTTTCCAGAAACCAATGTAGAATGATATCTTTGCTCTCTATCTACTACGTAGTAGAGAAAAATTGAATAGAAACTACTCAGTCTATTAGAATTTTATAATTTTTGCCTATGGTAAGAATTTTTAGCCAACAATACTTCCATGAATGCCTTCTGTCTACTGGATTCTGGAGTCAAGTTCAAAAGCATTCCAAGCATAGACATGCAGAAATAAGGTGTGCTGAAACATCTGACCTATGCTTTATCATAGTATGATAAAAGGGACAGTTCTAAATGTCAGGGAGCTAATAATCTAGTTGTCAAGAGAATACTATGAAAGACATTTTACAACATTATCATGTAGTAAGGCATTGAGTATAAACCTCCAAAACTAAATAATCTTGTACCTCTAAAAGCTTAGATCATTTTATAGATAAGGCGAACTGGGGCCCAGAGCAATTTCACACAATCATAGAGAATAAGTAGCTAAACTAAGATCTGTGTGCTAGATTATTTCAAGATCTTTCTGATAATAAATCTCTAATTACTAAGCCACCAGATTAGCTGGTACTGTGCCAAAATCTGAAGGATAGTTTTTGTTTTTGTTTTTTTTAACCAAAGACCTAGATAGGCAAAGATGTCACAGTCATCCAATTTGCAGATGACACAAAGCTGAAAGTGTTGGTAGAATAGTTGATAGTTTAAAAAAAAATAGGAAAGAAAAAGATCTCCACAGATTTTGATAAACATGTAGATTAAACCTAATAACATGATATGTAATAGAAATAAGTGCAAAGAATACCACACCTATGTGGTGACCGTGCTAGCACCCCAGACACCCCAGAATCAGTTGGAGTCAAGATAAGCAAAAGTCCTTAGTCTTTATTCTTGGTCTTTAGGGATAGAAGTGAACAGGATGGAAGCAGAATCTCCACAACTGTCTTCTTCTTCGTCTACCACTAAAGTGACCCTGGCTAGTCTTACTTCACCCCTTAGTCCCTTCTACAATCCTCTGTATATACCAATCATTGAGCCAGCACAGGATAGTGGGATGGGCCATTTTCCAAGGATATGACCATAGAATATTGTCCAATCAGTAGTTAGCCTCAAGTGCTCGGCAGTTCTGACCTCAGTGCATCAACTCAATAGTTTCAGCCCTCTACACACCTGTAATGTAATATTTTAAATAAGATTAAATTTATAGTGATTAGGAGAACCATGGTTAGACAGATAGAAAAAAAAAAAAAGCCTGGATTTTTGGTGAGTTAGAAAGTCAAGAAGAATCAAAAGAAAGATATCACAACCAAAAAAAATATAAGCTTTTTTTTTAAGCTTTATCAAAAAGGCATATTCTCACTACATTCTGCTTCAGTAGAATCTCACTATGGCACATTGTGTTAATATTGGGCACCACATTTTAGGAAGGTTCTTGATGAAAGAGAGAATTCAGAGAAGAATAACCAAGATTGTGAAGAACCTAGGGATCTGGTCATTTGAAGATCAGGTGAAGAAACAGGATGTTTAATCTGGAGAGGGTTGACTTAGGATTTGTCTTAAATATTGGGGCAAAAAAAAAATATCGGGGCAACGGAATTATCCTCTTAGCACCAGAGACCAAAACTAGGAACAATAGAATGTCGACTTGATGTAAAGAAAAATTCCCTAACAATTTACCTTTCCACAAAGCAAAATAGGCTGCCTTGGAGGAAAGTAGTAAAGATCTTTTTGTGGTGATTCTTGTTCTTCTTTAAAATAAGTAGAATAGTTCTCTCTGAGGGAGAAGGTAGGTTTCTCAGGGGAGGTTTTCTTGGAGTCAGCCTTAGTATCAGTTCAGATCAATAATTACCCCAAATGCAGCCAGCTGGTAAAAATACAAATGCTTATTTCTCCTTCAAAGTCTTGTCTCTTTCCTTGGGCCTGGATAGCTAGATTCTTAGAGGCTTCTCTCTCTCTCCTTGGTTCTAAGAGCTCTTGCAGTTTTGTCCTCTGCTTCTGCCTCTGCTTTCTTCAGCCTTCAATCCAGCTCCACTCTTCATGTAATTCCATTGAAATCTGTCCGAGAGCCTCTGTCTGTTTCTTTTATACGAGAGAGAGAAATTGTGGGATACGAGAGAGAGGGATTATGGGTTTTCTCCCATAGTGCTCTCTGGCCCTAAGAGCTTCAAGGGATGTGTGAATTCACAAAGTTACATAGTTAACTTTGTGAATCTCTCATACTTGTGAACTCCAATGAGTAAAGGTGTGAACACAAGCATTGTATCAATTAGTTCCACTTAGTACCTTGTTTCAGGTTCTGGCCCAAAACATCTTCTTGTAAGATCAGATCAATAATCTATCAACTCTAATGAGTTAGCAGTTTGTAAAGATTCCAACATCTTTTCATGGGAAGTCTTCAAACAAAAAAGAAGTCAGTAGTGTCAAATTCAAATGGAAATGGGACTCTGCTGGTCAAATATTGACTTACAAAATCACTAATTCACAGTTTCTTTATTGTATGGCATCCTAATTCCATTTTAATCTAGTTTCACACTCAATTTTGCAGATACATGAGTAGGCTGACTGATACCTCTGGACTAGATGATTACTTAGATATTTTGTGGTTAAAATTCTTGTTCAAGAATGGATTATATTGGCTATCCTCTGGGGTTCCTTTTAGTTTTTGAGATTCTGTAATCTGTTTTCAGTGAGATTGTGTTCTATGAACAGAAATGCCAGTGAAAACTATAAACATAACTACTTAAGTGTTTAGTACAAAAAAATCTTGGCCATTCCATAAAATGGGCTTTTCTATAAAAATGCAAGTAGTAATTTTCATGAAGAAAATAAAAGAAACAAGTACAAATACTAAAAGATTTAACAGTCTTGATGTCAGTGTTATTCTAGTGTATCTTAATCTCATTAAAAATAGAAGTCTATTGCTATAACACACAAATAAAGGAACACTTGCTTATTAGTTTTTTATTATTGTTTTTTCATATAATGCCAGTGCTTCTGAGGTCTCATTTGCTTTTGCAGCCATAAAGAATGTCATAAAATTAGGCATCCATACCTGGAGATGTAGGCATCATATCATATAAGATTCAATTATGGGTATGATTTTATTCCATTACATATGCAACTTTGTTTTACAATGCTGAATAAGTTTATTCAAGATTTTGTTCTATATCAATGTCGAGAGAGACTGGGAAGAGGGAGACATGAAATGTACGAGGCTGCACTATTTGAAGTTCAAACAGAAGAGGAATTCCCTACCTATATATGCTTTTGTTTGTAGACAGCATTTTGCTGTTTTCAGAAAAGCCTAGAATTTACCTAAATAAATATTCAGTGACAAAGTCATTCAAAATAAATAATTCTAGCCATTTATAATAAGGAAAAGATATACATTTTAAATGCCAATTGCCCAGATCATGACGCACAGTGAAATGCATAATCTGTTGAGATAATCCATAAGCATAAAGAAGGAAAATAAACAAAGATGGTAGGACAATAAAAAGTGGTACAGCACAGTTCCTCCAATAACTACTTCAACAAATCTAACAGGAATGGTTGGAGATTTTTAAATAGTATTTTATTTTTTCCAATTACATTTAAAGGCAATTTCTAACATTCATTTTTATAAGATTTTGAGTTTCAAATTTTGTCCTCTTCTCCCCTCCTTCATAAGACAGCAAGAAATTTGATATAGATTATACAAGTATAATCTTTATGAAACATGTTTCCACATGAGTAATATTGTGAACAAAAGAAAGAAAACAAAAAATACAAAATTATAAATAAAGTGAAAATTGTAGGGTTAGATCTGCTTTCAGAATCCAAGAATTCTTTCTCTGGAAATGGATAGCATTTTGCATTATGAGTCTTTTGTAATTTTCTTGTATCATTACATTGCTGAGAAAATCATAGTTGATCATCAAACCATATTGCTGTTACTGTATACAATATTCTCCCGGTTCTGCTCACTTTACTTTGTATCAATTTGTGTATGTCTTTCCAGATTTTTCTGGAATCTGTCTCATGGCACAATGGTATTCCATTACATTCATATATCGCAACTTATTTATCATTCCCCATTTGAAAGACATTGCCTTGGTTTCCAATTCTTTGGAATCACACCAAGTGCTGCTATAAATATTTTTGCATGTATAGGTACTTTTTTTCCTTTTTTTTTTTTAAGTACCTTTGGGATACAGACTTAGTAAGGGTATTGCTGGATCAAAAGGCATTATACACAGTTAGATAGGTTTTGAGATTTGGTTCCAAATTGCTCTCAAAAATAGTTGGATCAGTTCAAAATTCCACCCTCAGAGCATTAATATTTCCATTTTTCCACATCTCTCCCACATTTATCATTTTCATTTTCTGTCACATTAGCCAATCTGATAGGTAAGAGGTGGTATCTCAGAGTTGTTTTAATTTGCATTACTCTAGTAAAGAGTGATTTGGAGAATTTTTTCATATGATTATAAACAACTTTGCTTTCTTCTTCTGAAAACTGCCATTTTTAAATCAGGGAATGACATACTCATAAATTTGACTCACTTTTTTAATATTTGAGAAATGAAGTTATCAGACACTTAATATAAAAATTGTTTCCCAGGTCTTTGCTTTCCTTCTTGTTTGCCTTGGTTTTGTTTGTGCAAAATATTTTTAATTTAATGTAATCAAAATTAAGTATTTTATATCACATTATTCTCTCTGCCTCTGGTTTAATCATAAATTCTTCCCTTCTCCATAAATCTGATAAGAGAACTATTTCTTGTTCTCCTAATTTGCCAATGTTATCATCTTTAACATCTAAATCATGTGCCCATTTTGACTTTATCTTGGTATGCAGTATGAGTCTATACATAGTTTCTGTTATACTGTTTTACAGTTTTCCCAATAGTGAATTTTTATCCCAAAAGATGAAGTCCTTGGGTTTCTCAAACATTAATTTTCTGCAGTCATTTAGTATTATGTTTTGTATATCTAATCTGACCATTGTTTTTGTTAGTCTGCATTCTCTTCTATCAGCATCCCCTTTTCTTGCCCCACTGCCCTCCTACTTCCATTGAAGGTAAGATAGATTTTTAAACCCAACTGAGTGTGCATGTTATTCCCTCTTTGAGACAAATCAGGTAAGAGGAGTCAAGTTTAAACAATATTCACCTTCTTCTTTCATTCCCTTTACTCTAATAGGTTTTTTTACTTCTTCATGAGATATAATTTATCCCATTCTGCCTTTCCCTTGCCTCTATTCCCCCAATTTTTAAATATATCAACCCATAAAAGTCAATTTATACCCACAATTCATATCAATATATATTTCTAATTGACATGATAAAGATATAGTTCTTAAGAGTTAAAAGTATCATCTTCAGTAAGGATATAAATGGTTCGAGTTTATTGAATAACTTTTTTTTCTTATTAACCATTTTATACTTCTTTTGAATCTTGTATTTGAAAATTACATTTTCTGCTGTGTTCTGGTCTTTTCATCAAGAATGTTTGAAAATCCCTAATTTCATTGAATATCTACTTTTTCCCTTGAAAGACTATGCTCAGTTTCATTGACACAACAAGTCAATGAGCAGGTCTCTCATTCCCAGTGCAAAAAGTTTGGAACAGCTGAGAGCTCCTTAGTGGAAAATTGGACTCTTTTCCAATTCTGAGATTCTATGCTTTTAAGTGAATAGAGAAGAGTTAATGATAAAAAGATCTGAGAATTTTAGTGGCATGCAACTTAACCTAAGTCAACAATGTGATATGTTATTCACAAGATATTAATTTTATCTTAAATTGATTTAAGAGAGGCATAATGTCCAGAATGAAGATGAAAGTCTAAAGTACTCTGCTTTGTTCAAATAAACAATCTTTCATTTTGAGTATCAGAATTTTTAAACTAAAAGATTTCCTATGGAGAGAAGTTAGTATGACATGGGTATCATTGCAGGGAAACTGGGATTTGTTAACCTTTTGGATTTGTCCGAAAACAAAAGACTTGAGGAATTAGCAATCATATGGAATAAGAATCAGGTTGTTGTTGTTGTTGTTGTTGTTGTTGTTGTTGTTTTCCCTAATTCCCTCTCCATATCTTAGATTAAGGAATGGAAGTTTCATAGGCAGATTTAGAATCAATGTCAAGAAAATATGTTTTCAATTAGGACTGATCAAAAGAGAAATGAATTATCTCAGCAGATATGTTTTCGGTATAAGGACACCAAAAATGAAAACTAAACCACTAATAATGGGACTTTTAAATTATAGTACTAAAAAGGTTTTTCAGTGTCATATATTTCAAACTCCCATTGGGGCAAGAAACTCCCTTTAATGCATATCCAATACATTGTCAACACCTCTCGCTTTTAACAACTTTGCTTATAGAAAGTACACTCCCCAGTTAGATAGTTCCATTTTGGATATCTTTAATCAATATGTAAATCCATTTTATATTGACCTGAAATCTTCCTCTTGATATTTTCCATATTTTGGATTAATTCCCCCTTCAATAATGACAATAGGTCTATTTATTCATTTCCCCACATAGTAGTATTTCAAATATTTGAAAGCAGATTCCTAATGTCTTTAAGTCTTCCTTCTACAGAAATGTCCAGTATCCTTAGTGATTTTTTAAATGACATACCTTCCACACACCTGGTTATTTTCCCATTTCTGTGCTTTAGCTTTGACAATGTTCCACTTAAAATGTGACTGTTAGAACTGGACACACAAATCTATAAACTCTCACAGTTGAAAGGGACCTCAGAGGTCATCTAATATGAACAGAAAACTCCTCTGCAATATCCCTGACTATGCAACCTAAATGTGTATCAACTTTTTCAATATCCATATCACATTATTTTTTCATACTGAGCTCATTGTACCTTCAAGTTATTCTCACTTTAACTGTATCTAAGTCAGACTTAGGCTTCCTGTACATGTGTAGCTGATTTTTAAAAAAGTTTAGATGTAAAAACTACTTTTATATTTAATAAATTTTATTTTCTTGTTTTCATCTTGTTGAGTCACTTTTTGAATCCTGTCTTTTTTTGGTATTTTTCATGAATTTTACTAACAAACATTCTCTTCTTTAATGAAGACTATTCTATAAATGTTTATTCGTGGGGGGCATTTTCTTGCTTCCATCCCAAGTGAATATAAGCCCCTTGAGAGCATGGACTATCTTTGTATTTGTATTTCTAAACATATAGCAAACTATTCAATTGGCAAATACTGAGTGCTTCTTAAATGTTCCCCACCCTCCCCCATTCATTCCTAACCTTCTTAAAATCAAACATACAAAAAAAAAAAATGAAGGAAAAAAGTAGATGGGAAGACTTTACTGGAGTTTTGTAGAATAAAGTAGAAATATTAGATTATTAATTAACATTAACAACAATAAAATGATAGTATAATTATGCTAATGAAGAGAAATTAGAAACAAAACCCAAATAATATACAAGAAAATTTTTAATGTGTCATACAAAAAATTAAGATAATTTTGTTTCTACCTTGTTGAAGTTCAAAATCCTATTTAAAGAACAATTTGTAAATGAAGTAATAGACACATGAAATCTTTAAAAAATCATTTTTAGTTGATCTTTTCATCAGGAATGCTTGAAAGAAATCTTGATTTTTTTGCCTGTTGATTTTTTTCTTTTCCAGGTTTTGCCTTTTGAATCATTTACTGTTTGAAATATAACATTTTATCTTCTTTGAATTTTTATCTTATATCTGCTTTTGTATGATTCTTGTGTGATTCCAGCTATGGTCTCTTGGTACTTGAACTATTTTTTTCCCTGGATATATTCAACTTTCCTCCCTTGACTTGGAATTGTTGAATTTTGTCTAATATGTATTTAAGAGTTCTCATTTTGGAGATTTCTTTAAGAAGATAAAGGAATCAGGAGATTATTTCTATTTTCACTTTGACGTCTGGTTCTAAGAAATTTGAACAATTTTCTTTCATGATCTCTTGAATCATTTTATTATTTATTTAAAATCATTAGGTCTATTGAAATATATTTAGGTTATTTTGTAATAACCTAATTTTTGTAGTTTTCAGGTTGTACAGTGATTTTTAAATCATCTCTCCTTGATCTATTTTTCAGGCCATTTTCCCCCACGTGTATTTTTTTTCACATTTTTATATTAATTTTTTAAATTCATATTTTTTGAATCATGTTGGGAGATAAAAATCTAAATAAAAAGAAAAAAAAACATGGCAGAAGGAAAAAAAAACAGGAAAAATAGGTGAACATAGCATGTGTTGATTTACATTCAATCTCCATACTTCTTTTTCTGGAAGCAGATGGTGTTTTCTATTCAAAGTTTATTGGGATTGCTTTAGATCATTGAACCACTAAGAAGAACTAAGTCTTTCATAGTTGATCATGGCACAATCTTGCTGTTACTGTATACAATCTATACCTGGTTCTGCTTCTTTTGCTTAGCATCACTTCATGTAAATCTTTCCTGGCCTTTCTAAAATCAGCTTGTTCATCATTTTTTATGGAATAATAATATTCCATTTCTTTCACATACCATAATTTATTCAGCCATTCCCTAATTGATGGGCATCTATTCCTTTTCCAATTCTTTGCCACCACAAAAGGAGTTGCTACAAACATATCTGCACATATGAGTTCTTTTCCCTGCTTTGTGATTTCCATGGGATATTTCTTAGGCAGTACCAAATGGTTTTGATGACTGTGGCTTTATAACAGAGTTTAAGTCTGGTATTGCTAGGCCATCATTCTTTCTATTTTTTAAAAAAATTCCCTTGATAATCTTGTCTTTTATTCTTCCAGATGAACTTTGTAATTATTTTTTCCAGCTGTATAAAATAAATTTTTAGCAGTTTGGTATGGCACTGAACAAGCAGACCAATAGAGGTAGAATGTCATTTTTATTATGTTAGCTTGGCCTACCCATGAACAATTAATATTTTTTTCCATTTATTTAGATCTGCCTGTATTTGCCTTGTAATTGTGTTGATATACTTCCTGTGTTTGTCTTGGCAGGTAGATGCCCAAATATTTTATTTTGTCTCCAGTTATTTTAAATGGAATTTTTCTTTCTATCTCTTGCTGCTGGGCTTTGTCAATAATATAGAAATGCTGATGATTTGTGTGGATTTATTTTATATCCTGCAACTTTGCTAAAGCTGTTAATTGTTTTAAGTAGGTTTTTGGATGATTTTCTAGGATTCTTTAAGTATATCATCACATTATTTGCAGAGTGATAGATTTATCTCCTTATCTCCTATTCGAATTCCATTAATTTCTTTTTATTTTCTTATTGCTAAAGCCAACATTTCTAGTACAGTATTAAATAATTGTGGTGATAATGGGCATCCTTGTTTCACTCTGGTCTTATTGGGAATGCATCCACTTTCTCTTCATTACAAATAATTCTTCTTTATGGTTTTAGATAAATGCTATTTATTGTTTTAAGGAAAAATTTCTTTTTTGTCAAAAGATTTTTATTGAGATTATAATTTTTGTTGGTTTTGTTATTGATATGTTATTGATCATAGCAATAGCAATAATGATCATAGCAATATTTTCCTGATAATGAACCCAATCTGCATTCTTGGTATAAATCCCACTTGGTCATGGTGTATTATCCTGTTGAAAAGTTATTGTAATCTCTTTGCTAATATCATATTTAAAAGTTTATGTCAATATTCATTAGGGAGATTTCTTTCTCTGTTTTGGTTTAAGTATCAGTTTTGCTGATGTTTTTTAGGGATCAGTACCATATTTGTGTCATAGAAGGAATTTGGAAGGACTTCTTCTTTATCAAATTTTCCAAATAGTTTACATAGTATTGGAATTAATTGTTCTTTAAATGTTTGATAGAATTCACTTATAAATCTATCTGGTCTTGGAAACTTTTTCTTAGGGAGTTCTTTGATGTCTTGTTCAATTTCTTTTTTTTTAATTGGGACCATTTAAGTAATGTATTTCCTCTCCTATTAGTCTTAACAATTTCTATTTCTGTAACTATTCATTAATTTCAGTTAGAACATCAAACTTGCTAGAATACATTAGGGCAAAATAGCTCCTAATTATTGCTGTAATTTCTTTTTCATGGATCTTAAGTTCACACTTTTCATTTTTGTTGCTGGTAATTTTTTTTTCTTTCCTTTTTCTAAACAAATTAGCTGTAAGTTTATATATATATGCATATATAATGTTGTTTTTTTCATAAAACCAACTCAGTTTTAGTAATTAATTCAAGTTTTCTTAGTTTCAATTTTTTCATCTCTCCTTTGAGTTTCAGAATTTCTCATTTTTTATTTATTTCAAAGTTTTTGATATTTTTTTTAGTTGCATGTCCAATTCATTAGTCTCCTCTTTGTCTATTTTATTAATGTAACTATTTAGAGATATAAAAATTCCCCTAAGAATTACTTTGCCTGCATCCCATAGTTCTTGTATGTTGTCCAAATATTGTTATTCTCTTGGATGAAATTATTAATTGTTTCTGTGATTTGTTATTTGACCCATTCATTATTTACAATTAGATTATTTATTTTCCAATTGGTTTTTAATCTATCTTCCCTGACCCTGTGGTGAAAATATTTTTATTGCATCAAAATCTGAAAAGGACACATTTACTATTTCTGCCTTTCGGCCTTTGATTATAAGGTTTTTATATCCTAATATGTGGTCAATTTTTGTGTAAATGTCATGTACTACTGAGAAAAAGGTGTATTCTATTCCTATTACATTTTCTCCAGACATCTATCACATGTAAGTTTTCTAGGATTCTATTAATCTCCCTAACTTCTCTTTTTCCAGACTTTAGTCTCCCTTTAGTAGAGCTTTGTTTCTAACCTACACAATCCTCTACCTGCACTCCTTTATATCACCCTCCTCCCTTCTCTTACTCCCTTCTCCTAGTATGTCTTCCCTTTCTTTTATCAAGTCCCTCCTTTTTTCCCCTTTCTCCTCCTACTTTATAGAGTAACATAAAATTCTATAACCAATTAAGTGATGAAATTATTCCCTCTTTGAATCAAAATTGATGAGATTATGCTTCAGTCAATGTTCATCCCCCCTCTCCTTTTTATCCCTGTATTGTAAAAAGTCTTTTGTGCCTCTTCATCTGATCTAATTTGTCCCATTATCTCTCCACTTTCCTCTTCTCCCAATATAATTCTTTTCCCACTCCTTAATGTCTTTTTCTTTTATATCATCACATCAAAGCCAATTGACAAACATACCCTCCATGCATGTATGCCCCTTCTAAATGCCTCAATAATAGATACAGTTTTCATGAGTTACAAATATTATTTTCCTATCTACAGATATGAATAATTTAACCTTTAAATAATATATATGTGTATGTGTGTGTGTATATATATTTCCCCTCTTTATCTTTCTATGCTTCTCTTGAAGATCAAGATTTTCTATATTTGAAGATCAAATTTTCTGTATATTTTTGGTTTTTTCAATAAAAATAACTTAGAATCTCTTACTTCATTAAATTTTCATCTCCTTCCTGAAAGTTGATACTCAGTCTCACTGGGTTATTAATTCTTGGTCATAACCCCAGGTCCTTTGCCTTCCAGAATATGGTTTTCTAAACCTTCTGATCCTTTATTGCAGATGCTGCCAGATCCTGGGTAATCCTGACTGTTGTTCCTTGATACTTGAAATGTTTTTGTTTTTTTTTTTTTGGTCTGGCAGTGTGCAGTAATTTTTCCTTGAGATTGTAGTTTTAGAGTTTTGCAACAATGTTCCTTGGTGTTTCCTTGTGGGATCTCTTTCTGAAGATGTACAATGAATTCTTTCAATGACTATTTCCTCCTCTGGTTCTAGTGTATCAGAGCAGTTTTCTTTAATGATCTCTTGAAGAATGCTATTTAGGTCCTTTTCTTGGTCACGGCCTTCAGGTATATTGATAATTTTAAAATTGTTTCTTCTGGATTCATTTTCCTGGAAGGCTATTTTCCAAATAAGGCATTTTACATTTTCTTCTTTTTAGTTGGTTTGACTAATTCTTGATGTCACATAAAATCATTAGCTTCCATTTGCCCTGTTTGGGTTTTAATGTGTGATTTTCTTCAATTAATTTTCATATCTCCTTTGAAAGTGTTGTTTTCATTCTGATGGATATGGCTCTCTTCAACAATGAGATGATTCAAACAATGGAATTGTTCAGTAATGAAGAGAATCATCTACATCCAGAGAGAGAGAACTATAGGAAATGAGTGTGGACCACAATAGGATTTCCACTCTTTTTGTTATTGTGTGCTTGCAATTTTGTTTCCCTTCTCAGGATTTTCTTTTTCCCTTTCTTTCTAGATCTGATTTTTCTTGTGTGGCAAGATAACTGTATAAATAGGTGTACATATATTGGATTTAACATATATTTTAACATAGTTATTGTGTATTGGAATACCTGCCATCTAGGGGAAGGAGTGGGGGAAGAAAAGGAAAAGTTGGAACAGAAGGTTTTGCAAGGATCATTGTTGAAAAATTATTCATGTATTGTTTTGCAAATAAAAAGTATAATAAAAATAATAAATTTAAAAAAAAAAAAAGAAAGTGTTGTTTTCTTCAGTGGAGTTTTTTGCATTTGGCCTATTGTGTTTTTTTAAGGAAATGATTTTTTCAATCATTTTTTCCTTCCTTTTCTAAGCCATTGACTTTTTCTTGTATATCTCTCATTTTTTTCTTCTACTTCTCTTATTTGTCTTTTAAGATCTTTTATGAGCACTTCCAAGAAGCCTTTTTTGGGCTTGAGACCAATTCACATCACTCTTTGGGAATTTCTCTATGGATATTTTGTCCTAATTTGAGTTGATATTTTGGTCTTCCCTGTCATCATAGTTGCTTTCTATGTTTAAAGTTATTTTCTGTTTCTTGCTCATTTTCTGTCTTTCTTTCTCTTTTTGTTTTTCCTCTTTTGTGACTTTTATGGTAAAGGGGGCATTGTCCCAAGCTTCCCTGCAGCTCTAAGCCTTTGAGTACAGGGTGCCCTGGTGTTTACAGGAGTTAGCTTTGCCTGTTCTTTTCAGGAAATTGCCTGGTTTACAAGAATTTGCCTTCTGAGCTGGGGCTGGAGGCTGTCTCACTGGTCTGTTCTACTACTGAGTCAGGACTAAGGGTAGCACAATGAACATGATGAGCATGAACTCAGTTTCATCTTCCAGATTTTAAATTGAGCCTCAGACACTTATTAACTGTGTAAATTAAGTGACTTGCCCACATGGGCCTCAGTTCCTCATCTTAAAATGAATTGGAGAAGGAAATGGCAAACTTTCTCAAGAAAATCCCAAATGGGATCATGAAGAGTTGGACATGATTAAAAATCACTGAATAGCACCCATTCCTATGAACACTAAAGAGCATAGGAATAAAAAAAGTTTTCCTAAAATGATAAGCAGCATCTATCTAAAACCATCAGGAAGTATTATTGGTAATGAGGAGAAGCTAAAAGCATTCCTCATAAGATCAGGGGTGAAATATGGATGCCCATTACCACCATTATTATTTAATATTGTACTAGAAATGTTGACATTAACAATAAAAAATGAAAAATAAATTAAAGGAATTAGAGTAGGTAATGAGATGTGTTTGTATTGTGTTCTTTACACACACACACACACACACACACACACCCATACACACAGTGTTTTCTAGGTAACAAACATCCAAAAAATGAAAGTTCTTGACACACAGTAGAACACAAAAGAGAAATAAATGTAAAACCATGAATTTCTATTGCATACAACTTGCTTTTTAAGTGTACAATATATCCATATTACTTTCAAAGTTATCTTGCTTGTCTTTTGCCTTATGAAATTCCTTCAGTGGCATATGTTTTTAAAATGTATCAGCAGTCCTCTTTTCTTTTTTGCTAAAACAATTACTAGTTTTCTTCTCTCTTTCCCATCATCTCCTTTAATTGAAAAAAGAAAAGAAAACAAGTATAACCAATAAAGAATAGTCTATCAAAAGAAACAAACAAACAAACAAAACACAGTGGCCACATCTAAAAATACATTTCTCTTTCTGTATGATGAGTCCATGCCCTCTATTACAAGATGTATATCATACTTCATTATTTGTCTTCTGAAGTCATGGTAGGTCATTGTATTGATCAAAGTCCTTAAGTCTCAAAATTATTTTTTTTTCTTTACAATATTTATTTACTGTATAAAACGCTCTCCTGTTTCTACTCACTTGACTCTAAATCAGTCCATACAAGTCTTCGAATCTGAAATGATCCTTTTCATTATTTCTTATCATTGCAAACCCTATTCTTGATGAGCCCATATTGATTCTTTGTGATTATGCTTTCTAAATGTTCACAAATCATTCATTTAATAATACATCCTAGAAATTTTGAGGCATAAAAGTCAAGCTTAGTTCTCTATAATTTAAAGATTCCAATTTTTAAAAACTTAACATATTGTCCTCTTCCAGTTCTTTGGCATCTACTCTATCCTCCATGACTTTTTTTTTCAGAGATCACCAACTATGGCTCAGCAATCACAGGTGCCAGTTTTTTCAGTAGAAACTGCCAGTTCTTTTGAAACTGCAAGACCCTCAATTTAAAAAGATGGTGCTGAATTCAGTACATTCTCCTTATAGTTAATTGAAGTTTGGCTCTAATCTGATCACCTGGCTTTCTCAGTAGTGGTTGTTGTCTTTGCCAGAAGAAGATGGAATGAACAAGAAATAGTGCTCCAGTTTTCTTTCATCCAATCCTGGCTGCATTTTTTGGGAGTGGGGGATAATAACTTCCAACTCCAAAATAAGGAGATTCATAGTGGAATGTTTTAAATATATATATATATATATATATATATTGTTCAGGTATATTGTTCAGGAAAGTTCGACATAACATATAGTAAAATTAGATGATGACCTTTGATCCTGTATTTAGAGAGACTCCCTGGAAAAAGGAGAAGAGCAAAAAGGTTCCACTCATTGAGGCTGGCTTTTATATTCATCTCTATGAAAATATAAGTTTGAAAGAAAAGGCAGTTCATTATTATTCTTTTCTGTCAAAATGTATATTTTGCTTGATAAAGTAAAATTCAATAACAAAGACCATTTATGCTGTGGTAAGAATATTAGACTGAGGACAAAGAGAGTATAGTTCTAATCTCATTTTTTTTTCTGATAAGAAGCTTATCACTTTAGTGACAATACTGACTCATGTCACTTTTGTACTTTCTCATCTGTAAAATGAGGAGTGTGAACAAAATAATCTTTAAAAGTCCTCTCTAGACTTAATATTCTATGATTTTGTGATTTTCTCAGAGCCTCTCAACACCCTAGAGAGAAGATAATGTTGAATAAGGTTCTAATCACAATTCACTGTACTCAAAAATTATATCTACTGAGAAGAAATTACATAGAAAGTTTAATATGTGGGAATGGGGAAAGCAAAGAAATCTGGTCTAGTAATATTAGAAGTCAAACCATTTTTTAAAATTGAAATTATCAAAACTATCTGATATTAGCTAAGAAATGGAGTTGTGAATCTGTAAAATAGAGTAGGTATAAACTATATTAAAGTAAATGGCCATGGTAATCTAATATATGAAAAACTTAAGGATCCAAGATTTTGAAACATAAACTCATTATTTGACAAAAACTTCTAGGAAAACTGAAAAACAGTGTAGCAGAAACTAGGTATAGATCAGCATTTCATACCATATACCAAAATAAGGTCAAAATGAATATGTGATTTACACATAAAGGGTGATGTCATAAACAATATAGGAGAACATCAATAGTTTGTCATATTTATGACTAATAGAAGAATTAAGGACAAAAAAAGTAGAGATCTTTACAAAATATAAGAGATAATTTTAATTATATAAAAGTAAAAAGATTTTGCATAAAATGTTAAAATTATTTTAACATATAATTCTGAGGGGGGAATTATAGATAGATAGATAGATAGATAGATTGTTTTTTGCAGAGGCAGCTGGGGTTAAGTGATTTGCTCAGGATCACACAAACAAAATGTATTTTAAAATATAATATCACTACAAAAAATTTTATAGGGAAATCAGAAATGTTATTGATGGAAGAAATGTAGAACAAAGCACTGCTAATTGCTCCCCCAAGCCACCAATATTCCTAAAGAAAATTCTAAAAGTAATGGAATTATTAAAAGTAATTTTCATGGAGCCAGGTATGATGAAAATTCAAAACTATTGTGCCTACTGAAGAAAAAGCACAATTTAAAGAATCCTGATGAGGGAAAAAAGAAAAAGAAAGCAGTTTAAAATACAGTTAATATCTAAATGATGTCTGGCTAACTGGCTATGAATCTGAATCACAAAAGAGCTAAAGTTGACTCTAAGTTTACAAACTAAAAAAATTGATTCTGCCCTTCTAGTAAAAAGGACACAACATTTGCAAATCATTGAAGAATCGATGGCAACAGAGAATAAACCTATAGAGGACTCCACCTTGTATAGCAAATTGAAAAACCAGTTTATAATTCAGTGATATTAGTAGCAAAGTATATCAGCGACTCTGTGCAAAGGTAAATAACTTCAGAGGCTGAGAAGTGTTAACAATGAATATATCACACTAGAAGGATAAGTTGTCCTGATTATTGCTTGGCTATAGGTATGTTACCTAGTGCTCTCTCATCCACTGACAAGCACTAATTTTTTTTTCCCCATCTGCATGGTCAAAGACAAATCATAGAATTTTAGTATATGAGATTTAGAAAGTCCTTTTAAGATCATCTAGTCAAATCTCTTTATTTTACAGATGTCAAAAGTGATATCACCTATCAATCATTTTGCAAGGGTATTTTTGTTGTTGTTTTGGTGTATTTTAAAAATTAGAATTTTATTTTTCCAAATACATGCAAAGATAGTTTTTTTAAAGTTCACCATTGCAAAACCATGTTTTTTACATTTTTCTCCCTCTCTTTTTTTCTTATCCCCAAGACAGAAAGCAATACAATGTCAGTTAAAATATGTTTAGAAGAACATATTTCCATATTTATGATGTTAAACAAGAAAAATCAAATCAAAAAAGAAAAAAATGAGAGAAAAAACAAAAGCAAATAAACAACAAAAAAGTGAAACTACTATGCTTTTTTTCCCTCTGTGTCTCTGCATGCAGATGGCACTTTCTACCACGTCTATTGAAATTGCCTTAAATCACATCATTGCTAAAAAGAGCTAAGTCCATCGTAGTTGATCATCACATAATCTTGTCATTATTGTGTACAATGTTCTTGGTTCTATTCACTTCACTTAGCATCAGTTCATGTAAATCTCCCTAGACTTTTCTGAAATCAGCCTTCTCATCATTTCTTCTAGAACAATAATATTCCATTATTTCATATGGCATGCCTTATTCAGCCATTTTTCAACTGATAGACATCCACTCGATTTCAGTTTTTTGATGCTACAAAAAAGGGCTGCCACAAACATTTTTGCACATGTGGGTCCTTTTCCCTCTTTTATGATCTCTTTGGGATAGAGACCCAGCAGGGAAACAAATAGATCAAAGGGTATGCATGTTTTTGTAGCACTTTGGGCATGGTACCAAATTGCTTTCCAGGATGGTTGGATCATTTCACAACTCCACCAACAATGTAGTTTTCCCACATCTTCTCCAACATTCATTATCTTTTTTTCGTTAACTTAGGTAATCTGAGAGATACAAAGTTGTGTTAAAATTATTTTAATTTGCATTTTTCTAAGCAATTAAGACTTAGAGCATTTTTTTTCCATGACTAGAAACAGCTTTAATTTCTTTGTTTGAAAATTGTCTATTCCTATTCGTTCAGCATTTATCATTTGGGAAATGACTTGTAGTTTGTTAACTTTGTGTCAATTATCTATATATTTTAGAAAAGAGAGTGAATTGTTATCTCAGAAGCTGAAGTTTTGGGTTTATCAAACACTAGATTACTATAGGCGTTGATTATTGTGTCTTGTGAACCTATCCAATTCCATTGATCCACTGCTCTGTTTCTTAGCCAGTAGCAAATGGTTTTTTTTTTATTTAATAATAACTTTGTATTGACAGAATCCATGCCAGAGTAATTTTTACAACATTATCCCTTGCACTCGCTTATGTTTCGTTTTTTCCTCTCCCTCCCTCCACCCCCCCAAGATGGCAAGCAGTCCTATATATGTTAAATATGTTGCAGTATATCCTAGATATAATACATATTTGCAGAACCAAACAGTTCTCCTGTTGCACAGGGAGAATTGGATTCAGAAGGTAAAAATAACTCGGGAAGAAAATCAAAAATGCAAATAGTTCACATTCGTTTCCCAGTATTCCTTCTTTGGGTGTAGCTGTTTCTGTCCATCATTTATCCACTGAAACTGTTAGGTCTCTTTGTCATAGAAATCCACTTCCATCAGAATACATCCTCATACAATATCGTTGTTGAAGTGTATAATGATCTCCTGGTTCTGCTCATCTCACTTAGCATCAGTCCATGTAGATCTCTCCAAGCCTCTCTGTATTCATCCTGTTGGTCATTTCTTACAGAACAATAATATTCCATAACATTCATATACCACAATTTACCCAGCCATTCTCCAATTGATGGGCATCCATTCATTTTCCTGTTTCTAGCCACTACAAACAGGGTTGAGTAGCAAATGGTTTTGATGACCATTGATTTGTTACATAATTTGGGGTCTAGTATAGCTAGGTTACTTTCATTTTCATTATTTTTTTTATTAAGTCCCTTGAAAGTCTTTTTTTTAGGCCCCCAGCACCCGGTAGTCCCAGGGGGTCTCCCACCCAAGAGGGTCTCCCATCCAAGTACTAATCAGGCCCGACCCTGCTTAGCTTCCAAGATCAGACAAGAACGGGCGCATTCAGGGTGGTATGGCCATAGACAGTCCCTTGAAATCCTTGACCATTTGTTCTTTCAGATGGATTTTATTTTGTTATTATTGTAATAAATTTATTTTATCTTTAATGTACATTGCTTTATGAGAAATGTTGAGAGAGAAAAAAGGAAGCAAAAGAGAAAAGCCATGGGAGAGAGAAAAAAAAAACAGAAAAAAGAAATGAACATAGTATGTGTTAATTTGCATTAAGTCTCTTAGATCTTTTTCTAGATGCAGATGGCATTTTCTGTCCAAAATCTATTGGGATTGCTTTGGATCACTGAATCATCACACATTCTTGTTATTATTGTGTACAATGTATTCTTGGTTCTGATTGTTTCACTCAGTATCAGTTCATGTAAATCTTTCCAGGCCTTTCTAAAATCAGTTTGTTCATCATTTTTATAGAAAAACAATATTCCATTACCTTCATGTATCACTTGTTCAGCTTTTCCCCAATTGATAAGCTTCCACTTCTTTTCCAATTCTTTGCTATCACAAAAAACAGCTGTTCCAAACATTTTTGCACATGTAGGTCCTTTTCCCTTCTTTATGATTTCCTTGGGAAACAGACCCAGTGATGGCATTGCTGGGACAAAGGGTATGCATACTTTTATAGTCCTTTTGGCATGTTCCAGATTGCTCTTCAAAATGATTGGATCAGTTCCCAACTCCATCAACAATACATTAGTATCCACTTTTTCCACATCTCCTCCATTTATTATTTATTATTATCTTTTCCTGTCATTTTAGCCAATCTGAGAGGTGTGAAGTAGTACCTCAGAGTTGTTTTAATTTGTATTTCTCTAATCAATAATGATTTAGACATTTTTTCTTATAATTATAAATGGCTTTAATTTAATCATCTGAAAATTGTTCATATACTTTGATCATTTGTCAATTAGGGAATGACTAGTACTTTCATAAATTTGACACAGTTCTTTCTATATTTAGAAATGAGAGCTTTATCAGAAATACTGTCTGTAAAGATTTTTTCCCAGATCTGTACTTCTCTTTTAATTTTATTTTTGTTGGTTTTGTTTGTGCAAAACCTTTTTAATTTAATATAATCAAATTGTCCATTTTGCCTTTCATAATATTCTCTAGTTCTTCTTTGGTCATAAATTCCTCCCCAAAATCTGATAAGTAAATCATTCCTTGTTCTCCTAATCTGTTTATGGTATAATATGCCCTTTATGCCCAAATTATATATTCATCTTGACCTTATTTTGATATGATGTATAAGATGTAGGTCTATTCCAATTTTCTGGCATTGTTTTTCAGTTTTCCCAGCAACTTCTGTCAAGTAGTGAGTTCTTATTACAGAAGCTGGAGCTGGGATTTTATCAAATACTAAATTGCTATAGGCCTTTATTATTGTTTCATGTATACCTAATCTATTCCACTGGTCTACCACTCTATTTCTTAGTCAATACTAAATGGTTTTGATTACTGGTGCTTTATAATATAGTTTTAGGTTTGATATCCTTTGGTATTTTTATTCATCAATCCCCTTGATATTCTTGACCTTTTGTTCTTCCAGATGAATTTTGTCCTTATTTTTTCTAGTTGTAAAAATGATATTTTGGTATTATGATTAGATGCTTAACAAGTTCTGTCATTTTTATTATATTAGCTCAGCTTAGTCATGAACAATTGATATTTTTCCAGTTGTTTAGATCTAATTTTATTGCATGAGAAATGTTTTGTAATTGTGTTCACATAGTTCTTGGGTTTGTCTTGGCAGGTAAACCCACCAAGTATTTTGAACTTTTCAATGGAATTTTTCTTTCTTTCTCTTGCTGGTTATGCTTTGTCAGTAATTTATAGAAATGCTGATATTTGTGTGTGTGTGTGTGTGTTTTTAATATTCTGCAACTTTGCTAAAGCTGTGGATTATTTCCAGTAGATTTTTGGATGATTTTCTGTGATTCTCTAAGTATATCATTATATCATCTGCAAAGAATGATAGTTTTATTTCCTCATTGCCTATTCTAATTCTTTTAATTTCTTTTTCTTTTCTTGCTAGAATCACCATTTCTAGTATAATATTGAATAATAATAGTGATAATGGGTATCCCTGTTTTACCCCTGATCTTATTGGGAATGCATCCAGCTTCTATTCATTACAAATAATGCTTGCTGTAGGTTTTAGACAAATACTGCCTATTATTACTATATAAAGCTCCCTTGATCCCTATGCTCTCTACTGTTTTTTTGTTTTGTTTTGTTTTGCTAAGGCAATTGGGGTAAAGTGACTTAGCCAGATTCACATAGCTTGGAAGTGTTAAATGTCTGAGATCAGATTTGAATTCAGATCCTCCTGACTTTAGGACTGGTGCTCTATCCACTGTACCACCTATCTCTAGTGTTTTTATTAGAAATAGTTGCTGCCAAAGTCAAAAGCTTTTTCTGCATTTATTGAGATTATTATATGATTCATGTGGTTTTGTTATTGATGTGGTCAATTATGGTAATAGTTTTCCTGATATTGAACCAGCCCTGTTTTCCTGGCGTAAATCCTCCTTGGTCATAGTATATCAGATAGGATTTTTCCCCTAGCTCTATAAAGTAATTTCTTGGTAGTTTAATTGGTAGAATTGTCATTTTTATTATATTAGTTCAGCCTACCTATGAGCATTTGATATTCTTCCAGTTGTTTAGATCTAACTTTATTTATGTGAAAAGTGTTTTGTAATTAGGTTCATATAATTCCTTGCTTTGTCTTGGCAGTTAGACTCCCAAATATTTATATTATCTAAAGTTATTTTAAATGGGATTTCTCTTTTTATCTCTTGTTGCTGGGATTCAGTGGGAATATATAGAAATGCCAATGATTTGTGTAGGTTTATTTTATATCCTGCAATTTTCCAAAAGTTGGTTATTATTTCAAGTAATTTTTAGTTGATTCTCTGGGATTCTCTAATATGCCATCATATCATTTGCAAAGAGTGATATTTTGTTTCCTCATTACTTACTCTAATTCTAATTTTCTTATTGCTAAAGCTAACATTTCTAATACATATTGAATAACACTAGTGATAATAGGAAACCTTTACCTCAATCATACTGGAAATGCTTCTATCTTCTCCCCATTACATATAATGTTCATTGCTGATTTTAGATACATTCTACTTAGTATTTTAAGGAAAACTACTCCTATCCTCTCTGATGTTTTTAATAGGAAGGGGAATTGGATTTTTTCAAATGCTTTATCTGCTTCTACTGAAATAATTATATGATTTCTGTCATTCTGGCTATTGATATATATTGATATGCTGATAGTTTTCCTGATATTGAAGTAGCCCTGCATCCCTGGTATAAATCCCACTTGGTCATAGTTTATTGTCCTGTGATAGGTTTTTATAATCTTTTTGCTGATATTTTATTTATGACTTTTGCATCAACATTCATTAGCGAAATTGATCTATAATTTTATTTCTCTGTTTGGCCCATCCTGGTCTAGGTATCAGCATCATAACTGTGTCATAAAATGAACTTGGCAGGACAGCTTCTTTCCCTATTTTTCCAAATAGTTTAAATAATAATGGAATTTATTGTTCTTTAAATATTTGGTAGAATTTACTTGTAAATCCATCTGGCTTTGGAGATCTTTTTTTAGAGAATTCATTAATGTCTTGTTCAATTTCTTTTTTAAAAATGGGACTATTTCAGTATTTTGTTTGCTCATCTATTAATTTGAGCAATCTAATTTTTTGTAAATCTCATCCATTTCACTTAGATTATCAGATATATTGGCATACAATTGGGCAAAATAGCTTCTAATTATTGCTTTGATTTCTTCTTCTTTGGTGGTGAGTTCACCCTTTCCTTTTTTTGATAATAATGATTGCATTTTCTTCTTTCTTTTTTTCTATTTTAATTAAAGGTTTGTAAATTTTCTTGTTTTTTTTTATAAAAGCAACTTTTAACTTTCTTTATTAGTTCAATAGTTTTCTTACTTTTAATTTTATTAACCTCTCCTTTGACATTCAGAATTTCTAATTTAGTATTTAATTGGGGGTTTTCAATTTGCTATTTTTTCCTAGATTTTTTAAGTTGCATGCAATGCATTCATTCTCTTGATTTCATTGACATTCTCTTTATTTTATTCATGTAAGCATCTAGAGATATAAAATTTCCCTTAAGAACTTCCTTTACTAGGCAGCTAGGTGGTGCAGTGGATAAAGCACCAGCCCTGAAGTCAGGAGGACATGAATTCAACTCTGGTCTCAGATACTTCCTAGCTATGTGACCCTGGGCAAGTCATTTAACCCCAATTGCCTCAGTAAAAAGGCAAAAAATTCCAAAAGATTAAATTAGTTAGGGGCAGCAAGGTAGCATAGTGGCTAGAGAACCACCCTTGAAGTCAGTAGGACCTGAATTCAAATCTGATCTCAGACACTTAACACTTCCTAGCTGTGTGACCCTGGGCAAGTCATTTAACCCCTATTGCCTCAGGGGGGAAAAAAAATTTCCTTTGCTGTATCTCAAAAGTTTTGGTATGTTGTCTCATTATTGTAATGGATGAAATTATTGATTGTTTCTATGATTTGTTGTTTGGTCAACGCATTTAATATTGGATTGTTTAGTTTCAAATGAAATTTTGGTCTATATTTCCATGGTTCTTTATTACATGAAATTCTTATTGCAACCCAATCTGAAAATGATGTATTTATTATTTCTGTCTTTTTGCATTTGATTGTGAAGTTTTTATGACTTAATACATGGTCTATGTTTTAGTAGGTTCCATGAACTACTGAGTGGAAAAAAAAATATATATATATATATACCTTTCTGTCACTATTCAACTTTCTCCAGAGTTCCGTCATATCTAACTTTTCTAAAATTCTATTCAACTCCTTACTCTTTTTTTTCTGCTTAGATCTATCTAATTCTGAGAGAAGGAGATTGAAATCCCTCCAATAGTATAGGTTTGCTGTCTACTTCTTGCAACTCATTTAACTTCTTTTCTAAGAATTTGGATATCATACCATTTGGTTAATATATGTTTAGTATTGATATTTGTAAAGGGCTAAAACTCTGAAAAAGGTATGCTTAATCAGATAATTGAGCACTTAAGGGTAATTACCTATTCAATATGAGACAATGACTTTATTAGCATATGTTTGGAAAAATGGCTCTTCTCACAGTTGATGTTGGCTCAATGTTTGATATTAACATAATCTTAGGCCAGAGACTCACTTTGCAGCAGGATGAAGAGGAGAGAAGTTGGTGACTTTGGACTTGAGAATCCAGGAGCCTCTTGGCAATTTGTCTGTCTCCTTCACTTCTCCCTAAAGACAAAGGGCTTTAATTTATCCTGATTCTGGCTGATCCTGAGGCCTCCAGGAAGCTAGCCTGGACTTAACAGATATTACTTCATTATCTATGGTACCCTTTAGCAAGATATAGTTTCCTTCCTTATTTCTTTTAATTAGATCTATTTTTGCTTTTATTTAATTTGAGAGAAGGATCACTACCCCTGCTTTTTTACTTCAGCTGAAGCATTCTGCTTTAGTCTTTTAGTTTTATTCTGTATGTATCTCTCTGCTTCAAATGTTCTTGTAACCAAGGTATTGTAGGATTATGACTTTTAGTCCACTCTGCTATCTGTTTCAGTTTTATGAGATTGTTTATCCCATTCACATTTACAGTTAATATTACTAAATCTGTATTTCCCACCATCCTATTTTTCCTAGTTTATGCTTTTTTCTCTCCTTTCATCTTTTTTCTCCTCACCAGTGTTTTGCTTCTGACAAATACCACTCCAATCTGCCTTCCCTTTTTTCAGCCCCTCCCTTTTTTTATCCTTTCCCCCTTCTACTTCTGCCCTCCCTTCTATTAGCCTCCCCCTTTCTGTTCCCTTTCCCATCCTTCCCTATAGGGTGAAACAAATTTCAATACTAAATGAAGTATGTATGTTATTGTTTCTTTGACTCAAATCTAGTGAGATCAGAGTTCAAACAATTCTTACCTACCTCCATTTTTCTCATAACTATAATAGAGCTTTTGTGTCTTTTTATGTGACAAGTTACCCCATTTTATCTCTTCTCCCTTGAGAATCCCCTTTCCACTTCAATTTCTTTTTTATATCATCACGCCGAAACAACTTATAACTATACTCTCTAAGGATATCCCTTCTAACTGTCATGACAGTTCTCAAGTTATATGCATCATCTTCCTACAACATTTTAATCTTTCAAAAGTATTAGTTTTTTTTTCCTTCCATTTACCTTTTTATGCTTCTCTTGAGTCTTGTGTTTGAAGATCAAATATTCTGTTCAGCTGTTGTCTTTTCATCAGAAATGAGTGAATATTGCCTCTTTCACTGAATTTCCATCTTTTCCCCTGAAAGATAATTAATCTTTTACAATTCTAATTCTAATAATGCTTAATTTTGCAGAGTAGTTGATACTTGTTTTTAGATTAAGCTTCTTTTCCTTCTGGAATATCATCCTAGGCACTCAGATCCTTTAATGTAGAAGCCAAGTCCTAAGTAATCTTGATATAACTCCTTGATACTTGAATTGTTGTTGTTTTTATTCTTTGTAGTATTTTCTCCTTGACTTGATAATTCTGGGATTTATTTACAATATTCCTCAGATTTTTTTTTTGGGGGGGGGTCTCTTTCAGGAGATGATTAGTTCTTTCAATGACTATCTTTCCCTCTGATTCTAGAATATCAGAGCAGTTTTCCTTGATGATTTCTTGAAAGAGATTGTTCCATTATAGCTTTCAGATAGTCCAATAATTCTTGGATCATCTCTCTTGAATCTATTTTCCAGGTCAGTTGTTTTCTCAGTGAGGTATTTTACATTTACTTCTATTTTTTTTTCTTTGATATTCTTAATGTCTCATTGAGTCACTTCCATTTGTCTAATTCTAATTTTTAGTAAATTTTTTTTCAGTTAGGTTTTTTTTTAACCTCCTTTTGCTTTTGACCAATTGAACTTTTAAAAGAGTTGTTATATTTAGTAAGTTTTATTCCATTTCACCAATTCTACTTTTTAAGGAGTTGTTTTCTTTTTCCAATTCACCAAATTTATTTTTCAAGGAATTGTTTTCTTCACTGTATATATTTTTCATTTTGCCAAATTTATTTTTTAAGTCAATCCCTGTGCTTCCTTTTCTAAGCTGTTGGCTTTTCTCTCCAAACTTTCATAATTCTCCTGCAATAGCTTTCATTTCTTTTCTCATCTTTTTTTCTATCCCTTTGTTAAGATCTTTTTTGAACTTTTCCAAGAGAGTCTTTTGATGTTGAGATAAATTCATACCCTACCTTGAGGCTTCAGCTGAAGGTATTTTGCCTTATTGTTCTCTTCTGCGTTTGTGTTTTGATCTTCCCTTTCTCCATAGTATTTTTCTATAGTCTGTGTTCTTTTTGCTTTTTTGCTCATTTTACAAAGTTAATCTCTGCTCCTAGGGCACAGGGGATATTGTCCCAAGCTTCTTTTGTAGGACAGAGGCTTCTCACTGACTGCACTGTGGCCAATGGTGCTACAGATTTTTCTATTAAATTGGATAGACCTGGCCAAGTTGGCTGTTATGCTGTGATCTGGGGACTCAGAATGTACCTTCTGCATTGTGTTGGAGGTCTCACAGTTGCTCTGCTGATCCACTGACCTTCCAAACCTTCTAAACTGACAGAATAGTTAATGCTATTGTATTTTGACTAAGAGCTTCCCATTTGATATGCCACACCTGGCCTCTCTGAGCCAGGCCTCTCCAAACCCAGCAAGAAGTGGGTCCAATTGAGACAGTCCTTTCTTGAATTCCTTCTAAGATATCTTAAGGGGAAAATTTATTACACTCTGAATATTTATGGGTTCTGTCACTCCAAAATCCATTCAGAGACTTGATTTAGCATTGATTCTGAAGGAGTCAGGGTGAGCTCAAGCAGTCCTGTCTACTCTCTGCTATCTTGGCTCCACCTCTTCCCAGGGTACTTCATTATCTTCTTTGAACTAGTATGTCATTTTGGTGATTTTGAAAAAAAATATATGATTTGTGCTATTTCATTAGATGATGACTGATAGAAAATTTTAATCCTTAAAGCTTTTAAAGAATTTGCTATTGCTGGTGAGAGAATTTCTAAGTTTCCTTAAACTCTTACATCCAGTATTGGATAAGAGTTAGAGACTTGGTCTCCCTACCAAGAAGATCTAGGCCAAAATTCTACCTTTGAAAAATACTGAGAATATGGCCTTCATTTAGTCACTTGATTTCTTATATTCTGGACAACAATTTGAGGCTATAAATTGCCAACGTGGATTTGGATTAGTAGTTTCTTTATTCAGGAAGTGTGCAATACTTGTAAAATCAGAAGTGTGGTGCTTATCATTAAAATACTAACTTTACATAACTACTATTAAAATATGAGAGTAAAATCACACTATTTTCAAACTGGTATATTTAAATCTTTTCATTTTCTCCCCCAAATGACAAGCCAAATTTTTGAAAATAAATGTCAGAAATGTAATAAATTGCTTTAATTGATGGGTTAAGGAAATGACAGCTTATTGATTGGATGATTAATTTTCAAAAATCAATTGTGCACTTCAGAAAATGAAATATTAGGTTTTTATATGCATGTCTTTTAAAACATGATATTCTGGACTAAACAGATACAAATAAATACATGAGGAAAAAGAGAGAGAAACAGAGAGAGAAAGAAAAGAAAAAGACAGAGAGAAAGAAAGAGAGACAGAGAATGTCCCAAAAGTCTTAGCTTTAAAGTCAAAAACTTTAATAGTCTATTATATATATAATGTACATACATATATTGTTCTTATTATTAAAAGTTGAAGCTATGCCAAGGTTTTAGCAATATGTTGGTTTTATTTTGTATGTATAATAAGATAACAAACAAATAGATTTCTATTTTCTAGTATTTCATCAGCAGTTATCATTATAATCTATCACTGAAATAATTATTACTGAAATATGAATATGGAAAAATCATGTCATTGTTTACTACACTAACATTCTTTTAAATAAATAACAAAATCAAGTATACTTTTTAGTCATTATTTAGTCATATCTACCTCTTTGTTATGCCATTTAGATTTTTCTTGACAAAGTATTGAATTGATTTATGATTTCCCTCTTCAGATCATTTTACAAATAAGGAAACTGAGGCAAAAGTGACTTGCCCAGGGTCACAGCTAATAAATATCTGAAGCTAGATTTGAACTCACTGACAAAATTCCATAGCCTGGAAACAATATTTAGTTCATTTATTTTTCTTTGGGCAGTTAAGTGGCATAGTGTATAGAGCATTGGATTTGGAATCAGGAAGACTCATCTTCATGAGTTTATATCTGTCCTCAGACACTAGTTATGTATCCCTGAGCAAATCACTTAATCCTGTTAGTGTCAGTTTCCTCAACTATGAAATAAGGTGGAGAAGGAAATCATAAACCAAATCAGTACCTTTGTCAAGAAAACTCCAAATGAGGTCAACAAAAATCGACTATGACTCAAATGATTCAACAGCAATAATCCTCTTTTTAAAAAAGGAAAAAAAAAAACAAGATTCTTTTTCTACTCTGCATTTCTTTAAATTACAAATCTGTGGCATAGTAGCACCTTATATATAGTCTGACCTTCTCCCCTAGGGCTTAATAAAGCTATTGCAAAGAACAATGGAATAAATACTTCAGAACCATTCTCATGAATGTTAATGAAGTTTCTTTGCAGCAATTCACACAGTAAGATTAACATTACTACTTCTCTTATTGTAAACTTACCCTGGTAGTGGGTTTGCTGTCAGGACTGTGACAGCAGATGGAGAACATCTGTTGAGAAATAAATCATTTGTTAGATCCCTAATAAATAGGATAAACTGAGATAGACTAGGTTTGACTAGATTTAAACAGGGCTAATGATGCATGTTTTATGATTTACTTGGGGATTCAGGGAAAGGGGAGCAACTCTGCTTTTTAGCTTTCTAGATTTTAGCAGCACCTAGATAGTTCCTGATAGCAGTCAACACATAATGATCTTAGGACAACGCTAACTAAGACAGACAAGGCTAAGAGCAAGATGAAGAAATCCTTGTTTAGGATGTGGAATACAGAGAAGAGAACATAGTGTTTCCCTCTAAAGTAGTTAAACCAGAAAGGAAGTGAGGAGTTTCAGAACTGGGATTTTAATTGTAGGATCTTTGGAGGCAGAAACTGTATTTAACATTTTGTAATCCCCACACACACTATCATACTGTCATGCACATAGTGTAGGAGCTCAGTTTATATTTGATGGATATATAAATAAACTGAAAACTAGAACTAACCATTCCTTGGAATTTGTTGTGATGAGATCTGATTTCTATTAAAATCTACTAACTTCTCCAAAATGCTTTTTCCATGCTGAAAATTTCAACATAAATAAGCCAAATAACAAAGAGGCCTTGTATTCAGTTCAGCATGTCTCATTTGGATTTTAGCATTCTCCTCTGCTTCTTCCCCAATAATATATAAATTTTAGACTTTAAAGGGAATTGGACTTAAGATTGAGAGACTAGGTGGGAGGTATTAAAACTGAAGAAGTTTCAAAAAAGTATTGGTTCACGTAATAAGAAAGGCTTCTTTTTTAATAATCTGCTTAACCTAGTATCTCAAATAAATAATAAAGAAATATGTAGAACAAATACATCTTCTATTATTTTTGACAGGTTTCAAAAAATACCTCAATGAAGCAAGTGACACAATTTGAAGAGGTCTCAGTAATCTAAGCAGCGAGAAGGCATTTGCATTCAATTTTACAAACTGAATCAACAAATGGCTTATTCTATTTTCCATAACAGGGATGGAATGATATTTTCTGTTTATGATTATGTTTTTAGCATTTTTTTTCGATATGGCCAATGGAAGCCAATATTTCATGAGTAGTATTAGGAGCAAATTCAAAACAAATATTGTATATTTGGTCTGAAGCAGAATCTGAAACAGAAAGGGTGGTAGCTATCAAATCATGTTCCTGAATAGTAGATTGACTGGTCATAAATTCTGCAAATAAGGTTTGTTCTGCATCATACTTAAGCTGTTTTAATTGCCATAATGAACATAAATTCCTAACTTGTCACAAGCTGTTCTTAGGGGAATATTAGTTTCCCAAGAAAGATCCCAAAGATAGTTATCCAAATTTAATGTCTGAATTATCTATTAAGTTGTATTCTAAGAAAATATATGAAGTTATTTTTGTTTTAACTTAGTTGAACTGCAAGATGTCAAATTAAATTTAAGTTATGCTAGAGGATAGTATAATGTTCCTTTGGTAGGAATGAATACACTTTGTATCTGACAGTTATGATGCAAGCAATTCACATCCCAGCTTGGACATTTAGTTTCTGTATCAACTAAGTCATTTAATCCATCTGAATTCCATTTTCCCCCTCATTTGTAATATGAGGATAATAACACTTACAATATTTTCTCTCTTACCAATCACTATAGAAATGAATTATCAATCCTTTTCATCAATGGTTTCTCACCAATTTGGGTAAAGCAGAAAGGAATTTAAGAGGCAATATAGTTCAATACTCTCATTTTGCTAAAAAGGAATTAAGTGATCACAAAGTCATTTAGTGGCATAGGTGGGATTGGAATCCAGATCTTCTTGACTCTGAGTCCAACATTCTATCAGTTATGCCTGGATGACTCTCATTTCTAACTTTGCTTCAGGAAACAGCAAGGGCTTTTATTGTTTAGTTGGTTTCAGTCATATCCAATTCTTCATGACCTCATTTAGGTTTTTCTTGACAAAGATATTGGAGTGGTTTGCCATTTTTTTTCCAAATCATTTTACAGATTTGGGGAAACTGAGACAAACATGGTTAAGTGACTTGCCTAAGGTAACACTTCTAAGTAATGCCTGTGGCTGGATTTGAACTCATGAAGATTTGTGATGTATTCACTCTGCTGTGAAGACCAAGTTAGCACCGTGGATGCCTTAGAATCAGCTGGAGTCAGGATAAGCAAAAATCCTTGGTCTTTATTCTTGGTCTTTAGAGATAGAAGTGAATTGGATGGACGTAAGCTCTCCACAATCTCCCTTCTTCTCCTCTAGGGTCAAAGTGACTCTGGCTTGTCTCACTCCACCCCCTAATCCCTCTACAATTATCTGTATACACCAAAAGATTGAGCCAGCACAAAATAGTGGGAAGGGCCATTTTCCAAGCATATGCTAATACAGTATTGTCCAATTGCTAATTAGCCTTAAGTGCTCAGTTGTCTGATTCCAGTGCATCAACTCAGAGTTTCAACCCTTTACACTTTACCATCTTGTTGCCTTTAATATTAGAATATTTAGAATTAGAATTAGAATAATATTAGAATAATTCGAAATTATCTAATTCTTTATGTCTTCACTATCCCTAGCACAGTCTCTTCAACTTAGCACATGGAATGTTCCTTTATAGTGATCTTTTTTTTAAAAAATGGAAGACCTTGACTATCATAAATAAATGCTCTGCACTTACCTTAGCATGGTGCATTGTTCATAAAGATAGCTGTAAATAGTCAAATTAGACATCTTCTGGATAGATATAATAACTCCTTTGAATTATTTTAGTGCACACTACATTTGTATCCCAATTTTGTTTGTCTTCTTCCTTACATACTCTAATGTTTCCTTCTGGTTTCCTTCTGATACCATGTGTAATCTACCTCCTGACTCCATATCTTTGCACAAGCTTCCCTCATGCTTGAATATTCTCTTTTCTCACTTCTATTTTTTGGAATCTACAAGCTCAGCTTCAAGGCCTTCCCTAACTCCCTACATTGTTATTATGGTAACCTATCTTTTTAAATTACCAGAGTATATACATCATGTTAACAAGAAAAAAAGGAGAGTATGAGAGTTTATTATTACTTTTTTTTTTTTTTTAGCTCAGAGCCGAGATTGAAATTTTTTTGAAAGAGAAGAATTGCCCTCACCTATAATTAATGAATACTGTATGGCTTTGGAAATTAGCTTTTGCTGCAGACTTTGTGTCTCAGTGAATTCAATCTAAAATTCCAAAGTAAAGGAGCATTTATATGTGAAACTTATAAGTGGTAAAGCCAATTCAGCAACTAATATTTGAACCATTCTATGTTTTGTTGTGGTTGTTGTTTTCCTTTCTTTTGTTTTGTTTTTTGCTGAGGCAATTGGGGTTAAGTGACTTGCCCAGGGTCACATAGCTAGGAAGTATTAAGTGTCTGAGCTCAGATTTGAAATCGGTCCTCCCGACTTACCACCCAGCTGCCCCAATAGCAACCTTCTTTATGTACTTCTTGTGCTGCCAAAAATTAAAACAAGCAATGAGATCTCCATTCCCACAAAATATTAGAGTGGATATGTTTTCCAAGTTTAAACAATTCCAGTATTTTTTGGATTTTAATGTATATGCAAAATAAATATCTGCATTTCAAACTTCATTTAGCTGTGAAATTGAGGAGTTTCCATCTAATTTTCTATTGAAAGTGATTAATCTATAAGGTAACTTGTTAAAAGATAAATGTTAAGATAAAAATTTTAAATGATTTTTATAAATGTTTTCTAAGTAATGAATATGCTTAATTAAAACCATGTGTTTGTGAATTGATATCAGTTTTTGGCAGTACCTACAAGTGTGAAAACATTTTTAAAGATGAAATATGTAAAATATCATTACATATTATCATCAAAAGATGAACAACTGTATTTGAGTTTGATGGTATAGAACACTAATTTTGAATTTCAATTAAAAGTAATTTTATACCACTCCCCCCCACGACTAATCAATTCTTCTCATTAACAGACTTTTATTACTATAATGCACTTAATTTTTACTATAATATTTTGAATTTCATCAAAAAAATTGTGGAGATTTGTTTTCTCTCCATTTGGAAATATCTACATAATCTCAAAAATTTTGTTTGTAGGCCTGAAAAGCTTTCTGGCTCTTTATAGAAAAGGAAAAGAAGTAGAGGGGGAGAATTATCATTTTAGCTTCTCTTCAAGGTTCATGAGAGATCGAGACTCTAGTCTAGAAGAAGCTGATATGCAAATCAGCTGGCAATCTCTATCAAGTCTCCATTCCTAATTCACTACACTAGCAGCCAGGGAATTTCCCTTTGGGTAAGATGTGAGATTCTCTGTTGACTGAGTTGAGTTATCATGGTCACAAAGAAAGAACTAATTCAATTTGTATTGTCTGATATATATTCTGTATATTTTTTCTGAATTCTTTTTTTTTTTTTTGCTATTGATTTGGATAAATGGATTTAGTTGCTATTTACTAAATGTTCGTTATGGAACTGAGTTCTGATGCAGAATCAAGACTTGGAAAGGAGTGCCTTCTATTAAATGATAGTGATAAGGAATATAGTTTGAACCTAAAAACTACTTCCCTTAGACTAATAGAGCAAATATGCAAAATGCTATCCCAAAACCCACTCTCTCTGAAGAAATAAAAGTAGTCAGGCTCTGGTCGCAATCTCTTGACTCCTGGCAGAAACTCTCTCTTGGAGCAGAGTAGAGGAAAGAGATTCTAGAGATATTTATTCTGCTTCCCTGTGAGCCACAACTAGATAAACTACACCCTACACATACAAAACAACACAATAATCCCACCATACCATCTTATATCTGCATTTATGTGGTATTATAGAAGGAGTACTAACTTTGGAGCTTAAGGACCCAACTTCAAAAACTTCCTAAATAATTTACCTAAGTGATTTTTGTCAAATCATATTTGTAAAATGAGAGAGTTAACCTAGATGGCCTCTAAAATATTCTAACTCTAAATCTGTGATCCAGCCAAGGACACCTGTAATCCAGGTTACTAAAGGAGCCTAAAATCAGTAGACTTCATAAATTCAAAAGTTCTTAGCTATAATATGGCTAAAGTTAATTGGGTATCCACACTAAAACTAGCACTAATATAGTAAGTCACTGGGTATAGGGGATGAGAGAGGTCACCTTTATGTCAAGGAAGATAAAATAAGTTCAGGTCTTCAATACTGACCAGCACTGGCTCAGTAAAAGGAAGATTCTAGCTTATGTAAGAACAGGCGTTGGAATAAAAGTGGAGGAGAGAGGAAGAGGAAGGCAGAGAGACAAAGAGACACAGAGAGAGACAAAGATAGAGAGAAAGGAGGAGAAGAAAAGAAGAAGGAGGAGGAGGAAAAAGAAGGAGGAAGAGGAAGAAGCAGAAGCAGAAAAAGAAAAAAGCAGAAGCAGCAGCAGAAGAAATAGAAGAACAAAAACAAGAAGAAAAGAAGAAAAAGGAGGAGGAGGAAGAGGAGGAGGAGGAGGGAGAGAGAATGAAGAACAACAACAACAATGGAGGGAGAGAGAGTGAATGTGGGAGGGAGGGAGGGACAAAAGAAGGAGAGAGAGAAAGAGAGAGAGAGAGAGACTGACTTAGACTTCTGTTGTATTTCCCTAGGAGAACAGATGCTCTTTGAGAAAGGAATTGTCTCCCTTTTGTATTTTAAGTCTTCAGTATATAATGCAGTACCTGAAACATAGTAGGCTCCCAAATGTTTCTGATTTCAGTTATAAAATCTGTTCCTATTTTTGGTTATGATGTCTTCCTTGAATGTTTTGCACATATAACACAGCACATTGTAAAAAAGGCACTAAGAGACAGGAGACCTGCATTCTAGATCCAGTTCTTCAATTACTGACCTGTCCTTTCCCCTTTTCTTGTTATTTTCCTGACCTGTTAAAATAGAGAGTTTATATTAGATAATCTAAGATCCTTTCAAGCTCTGGCATCTGTTAATTTGGGAATAGCATCCAGAAATGCAAAAAGAAAAAAAGAATCCATTTCTTGGTCTATTTTTCTTATGGTTTAATGTACTGTTTCCCTGAAGTTTGATTTCTGATTTGGGAAAGATGATGAAATTTCCAGAGAAACTTAAATCACCCCTGAGCCACACTTTTATCCTTTTGAGTTCAAAAAGCTCCAACTGTACTGGACCAATTGTGATGATTATCATCAGAGAAAACTGTAGTGCATAAGTTGAAAATAAAATCTGCCAAAATAAGAACTGCCAAAATTGATTTTTTTTCATGTTCTCTGATCTGATCAAGCAGTAAAGGCTTGATATTTCTTGAAGAGAATTTGGTGAGCAGGAGCTAAAGTTTTTATATATGCAGTAAAAATGCATAAATTTTCATGCTGATTTACTCAAAAAACATTTTTAGACAAAGGTAGTCAGGATGATAAGGAGATTTGAAACTAAGTGTGTGCTGCTAAAAAAAACAAATAAGGGTGTTTAATAATTCTGAGGGAAAGAAGGGATTATATATACTTTGCACTTTGAAATTTAATCTACATTGTTAACATTTTTCTATCACTTGTTTAGTCTAAACAACAAATCAAACCACAATTTGTAGCATTTGACAATTTCCAAGTTTAAGTGCTCACACTGAAAATTTAACAATTGGCTCTTAGGAGCTGATTTTAGCTGGCTCTAGCACATTCCTGCTTGAAAATGTCGTATGAGAAAAACTGATTATTTAAATAATTTAAATAAAGAAAAGAAAAAATTCAGGGATAACATGATTAAAATATGTGAAGGACTGTCATGTTGAAGAGATCTTATAATTAATCATTCTATACTGTTCTTGAGAACAGAAGTATAGAGTTAAATCGGATATTTCAGCTAAATTTGAGCAAAAATGTTTTGAAATTAGAGCTGTCAAGCAATGCAATGGGAACTTTAAAAGGTAGTGAGTTTAAGAAGTCACTAGAGAAATTAAAGCAAGGGGGTCAATAAATTTTTGTCATGGATGGTAATGAAAAAACTAAGGAAATGGGAGTGAAATTAGACAAGGTGACATCAAGGATCACACTCAATTTTAATATGTTTCTATGAAGTACTGAATGAATAGATGAATATCTGATTATGTACATTTTAATCATCCACTGAAAGAAATTATGCTCATCATATTTTATACATTTATGCCCAAGCCCCAACTTCCCTTACTAATTTTCAAGCTTGACTTTTTTTTTAATCTACTTCAAAAGTCACTTCTTAAACTTAGTTATCTCTACAGATTTAAAATGATGAGAAAGCAGGAAATACATATTTGGAAGAAGTTTGCTTTCATCCATTTGTCCTACACTTCAAATAAGCATGGAGCTTAAAAAGGTCTTCACTTCTTCCAGTCTGTAACTCTGCCCAACAGAGAATAAAAAATTTAAATGAGAGAAAATCAATTATTGATCTGCATTCTTTATTCACAGACACTTTTTTTCAATTAAACTATGCTTCAGTTTGCTAGGTTTTCAACAGTATATTGCATCACACTAATTGATTTTGGTTTATTGAAATAAAATCTGAAAGTTTGTGCAACTTTTAACTCTTTATCTACAAGGATATGACCCTATTCTAACAACACTATATATACACATACATACACACAAATATATATATATATATATATACACACACACATACATACACATGCACACATATATATACAGAATATACAGAAATATACATAGGTATGTGTGCATATATATACAGATATATATCTGTGTATATATATATATATATATATATTATATAATGAGGGGCTTTAGGACTATTTTCCTAAACCCCAACTCTGATTAGCAGGCTGTTCCTTGAGCAGGGTTCCTGTATTTCCCCTCAATGGCTTAGAAGTAAATTTGAGAGAGTTGAGAGTGTATCTAACATAGCTTTTGAGTCCTCACCAGATTCCTTCTCTGCAATGATTATTATCATATCAATTAGCTAATCAGACAATTGACTTTGAGGTATTAGCTGAAGTGATATAGTTGATTTAAAAAATGCTTCCCAAAATTACATGGTTTACTTTGCCATAAACACTTCCATAGAGTCCAGGGGAGAGTGACTTAACACTTAATGGTAAAGGTATAACTCACAGTTCTGAAAATCCATTTTCTGGATGTCTCAAGATATATACTCCTTAGATATGATGTGGACTCTTTCTAACCTCATCATAGAGCCTTGAATTTGTTTTACTTCATTGTACCCAATCAATATATCTTTGCCTTTCTTCTAAGCAGGACCTATCAGTTTTACAGATGAGGAAACAGAGTCTCAGAGAGACTAACTGTTTTACCCAGGTTCACACAGGTAACAATTATTAGAGGTGCGCTGCTGAAGAGCTAAATAGCAGCCAGGGACCAATTACTTCCATATTAGGAATAAATTATAATCTGACAGTTATGGGGTTTTGAGGCTTCCCTGAAATCATGAAGTAACTGGAACAAAGATGAATCACTTGAAAGAGGGAGAAGTGATGAAGAAGTCTGTAAGAAGCTATTTCTGAAAAGCTATGTGCCTTTTTAAATAAAAAATTAGAAGTGGGAATTAGAAGGTTTTCCTTAAAATGAAAGAAAGGAAATGTTTATTTTCCTGATAATGGGTAATGATGATAAATGTTCAGTCTTCATTTAGGCATTTTGCTTCTTTAAATTTATTCTTCATATTAATTGAATTTAGATAGAAATCCAAGATATTAAGTAATGATTTGTTGATCATTTAAACTTCAATATTTAAAAGATCTGTGGTTTCATCAATATTAGTAGTTTCCCTATCAAAGCAGATTGAACCTCTTTCAAGGTAGTCATTATAAGTTGCTGAGAAAAAGAAAATTCATCATTTGGTGACCAACTTCTGGTGATTCACCTTAAATGTTTTAAGGCAAACCTGTATATGGCTGATATATATATATATATATATATATATGTATGTATATATATACATGTGTGTGTATATATATATATATATATAATATATATATATATTATATAATGAGGGGCTTTAGGACTATTTTCCTAAACCCCAACTCTGATTAGCAGGCTGTTCCTTGAGCAGGGTTCCTGTATTTCCCCTCAATGGCTTAGAAGTAAATTTGAGAGAGTTGAGAGTGTATCTAACATAGCTTTTGTGTCCTCACCAGATTCCTTCTCTGCAATGATTATTATCATATCAATTAGCTAATCAGACAATTGACTTTGAGGTATTAGCTGAAGTGATATAGTTGATTTAAAAAATGCTTCCCAAAATTACATGGTTTACTTTGCCATAAACACTTCCATAGAGTCCAGGGGAGAGTGACTTAACACTTAATGGTAAAGGTATAACTCACAGTTCTGAAAATCCATTTTCTGGATGTCTCAAGATATATACTCCTTAGATATGATGTGGACTCTTTCTAACCTCATCATAGAGCCTTGAATTTGTTTTACTTCATTGTACCCAATCAATATATCTTTGCCTTTCTTCTAAGCAGGACCTATCAGTTTTACAGATGAGGAAACAGAGTCTCAGAGAGACTAACTGTTTTACCCAGGTTCACACAGGTAACAATTATTAGAGGTGCGCTGCTGAAGAGCTAAATAGCAGCCAGGGACCAATTACTTCCATATTAGGAATAAATTATAATCTGACAGTTATGGGGTTTTGAGGCTTCCCTGAAATCATGAAGTAACTGGAACAAAGATGAATCACTTGAAAGAGGGAGAAGTGATGAAGAAGTCTGTAAGAAGCTATTTCTGAAAAGCTATGTGCCTTTTTAAATAAAAAATTAGAAGTGGGAATTAGAAGGTTTTCCTTAAAATGAAAGAAAGGAAATGTTTATTTTCCTGATAATGGGTAATGATGATAAATGTTCAGTCTTCATTTAGGCATTTTGCTTCTTTAAATTTATTCTTCATATTAATTGAATTTAGATAGAAATCCAAGATATTAAGTAATGATTTGTTGATCATTTAAACTTCAATATTTAAAAGATCTGTGGTTTCATCAATATTAGTAGTTCCCCTATCAAAGCAGATTGAACCTCTTTCAAGGTAGTCATTATAAGTTGCTGAGAAAAAGAAAATTCATCATTTGGTGACCAACTTCTGGTGATTCTTAAATGTTTTAAGGCAAACCTGTATATGGCTGATATATATATATATATATATATATATGTATGTATATATATACATGTGTGTGTATATATATATATATATATATATATATATATATATATATGTACATATATATACTATTATTTATTCTACTCAAATTAGTCCTCAAAGATCTATTCCAAGCTGGTTTACAAGTATCTGTAATACAGTTTGCCCAATTACATCTCTGGACCATCATCGTGTCTTTTAATCATTCTTCTCTATCTCCCTAAATTTTACCTTCCTTGAAAGTCCTAATCAATTCAGTCTCTTTGGAGGCTTCTGTAACTAGTAAAACCCATAAAAATCTCTTCTTACTATTTACTCATAATATTTATCATCTATTCTTTTGGTATTTCCCTCATATAACTGCAGTATTAGTTATTCAATCATGTGTGTTTATCTATCTAGCTATCTATCCTTCTTTCCTCTATAACCCTTCCATTTCCTTAAGTTTCCTCTTACTATCAAGAATACCATTCACCTTTTACTCCCCCATACTCTCAACCTTTGAATCCTCAAATCCTGATTCTTTCACCCCCAATAGTCAACCTGTAGTGAAGATCTGTCAATTTTACCTTTGTAACAACTTTCTTGTATCTCCCCTATTCTACTTTGACCCAGGCACTATCCTGGCACAGGTCCTTATGATCTTCCATCTAGACTATTCCAATAACTTGCTGGTTGATATGCCTGCCTCAAGTATCTGTGCACTCCAATCCATCCTCTCCTCGGCCATCAAAGTCATCTTCCTAACGCATATCCTTCTAAACATGTCACTCTCTTATTTAATAAACCTAGTGATTAGGATCAGGTCTTTTTGGAATTCAAAGCTCTTTATAACTCTGCCCACCAGCTTTCCAACCTTGTTTCACCTGACATAATGCCTTCTATCCATCCACCCATGTATTCTGCCTAACAACTGCCTTCTTCCAGTTCCTCAAACTTGGTAGTCCATTTTTGACTCAGGGCATTTTTCACCTACTGTCCCTCATGACTGGAATTCTTTCCCTCCTCATTTTTTACTTCCCTACTTCCTTGACTTTCTTCAAGTCCCAGCTAAAATCTTAACTTCTGTAATAAGTTTTTTTTTTTCATTTTCCCTTAATGGTAGTACCTTTCCTTTGTTGATTACCTCTTATTTATCTCATATATCTTGTTAGTTATACACACACACACAAACACACACAGACACACACACACACATATATATGTTAGTACAACATTTGCACGTTGTTTCCCTCTTTGAACTGTGAGCTCTTTGAGATGGACTATTTAGCCTTTCTTTGTATCCCCAGCACTTAACACTGTAGGTTCTTAATATATGCTTATTGACTGTCTAAAAGTCTTTCCTTTCTAAATAAACAAGAGTATAAATTTCAGGAAATCAGAGAGTACTTTACTTTATATACTCCCCAATACCATGGTAAGCAATTTTGTGAATAAAATTTTTTTTAGAACTCTCATTACTTTCAGCTTATCAAGCTCTGATAAGAATAATTGATTTTTTGAAGCTTAAGCTTACAAATAAAGTTATGAACTATTATTTTTGTTAGTTCTGGGTATGTGAACACCTGTTTTTAATCAAAAGATAAAGAAGATATCACTTTCAGAAAGCCTCCAGTTGAATTGTATAGTCCCAGGCCCTTAACAATGACACAGAACAGATTCTAAAGAATGAGATGCCTAATCAATTTGCAGAAACATGGAAACCCTCAGAGTGATGGGTAATAACCAGCAGGACTTTGTGACCAACAAATTATGTCAAACCAATTCAATTGCCTCCTCTGACAGAGTGACAGGCTTTGCAGATAGGGAAGAACAAGCAAGCATAATATATCTTGATTTCAGTGAGACTTTTGACTGTTCCACATGACATGCTCATCAACAAGGTAGAAAAATATGGCTTGCTGTCAGAGATGGATTAAATTGATTACAGTGGTAGCTAATTGGAGAGAGAAGAGAAGTCAGAGACTGCAATCCATGCAAATTTTGAGGCAAGGATAATATGTTGTTAGTTTTGATATGGACAAATCCAAGGGCAAATAAATGTAATGTACCTGAGATCAAAATTCAACTAGGTCAAACTTAAGCAGGTGAAGGAGGTGATTTATTCAAAATATCAACTAAATTAAGAGTGACCAAGTATGTTCCCTGTCCCCTGACTGACCTCTCATAGGTTTGGAGTTGGACCATAAGAGATTCATTCCTTCATATTAATAGCTGACATTTATAGAGCTCTTTACAATGTACAAATTACTTTAAATCCATTATCTCATTTGATCTTCACAACAACCCTGAGAAGTAGGAGGATAGTGGTGTTAAAAGGTGGGAAGGCTTACAGAGTGATTAACAGGACTGAGGGGCAAAGGTGCTATTATCTAAACTGAAATCTAAACCCCAATCTGAGATTAGCACTAGAACACCAGGACTGGAGATTTGGGCAGAAGAAGATAGGTTATTAGAGTCTTAAAGACAAAAGATTCAAAGCATAGGGGGAAGGAAAAAGAAATATATTCCAACAGCAAGATCAGGGAAATATCAGGAAGGGAGGGAATTGTTAGGCATCTGCTTCTGACTGCTTGTCTCACACATTATTAGCTGGAGACAGCATCCTGTTAGGAGTCTGCCTTCTTAAATATCCTTGGCAATCTCATAATTATTGATTGATACCATATTACCTTCCTAGCTTTTTGCAGTCAAAGACAGGAAAATAACATGTCCCTTTTCTACTTTGTTTCTGCCAGAAAAATAGATGTCTCTAGAGTCTCTAACCCCTTCCAAAAAAAAAAAAAAGTATATCAGTACATCTGATTGATTATGGAAATTATCTTGGTGCCTCCAATTGCCTAAAGTTCAAAATCTTTAATTTAGCATTTAAGGCTACCCATAATCTAAACCTATCATAATTTTCCTACCTCTTTCCCATATACTTCCTCTTTCTCATATAAATTCTCTATCCAGCCAAACTAGGCTCCCAAACAAGACTTATGCTGGACCATCTCTGTATTTTTGCTTAGGCTAACTCCCAACCCAGAATTTTCTTCCAATTCCTTTCTATTTATTTGTCCCACTTACTATTCAAACTCAATTCAAATATCATTTCTTTCATGAAGCTTTCCCTAATCATTGCAGTCTAAGATGCCCACCTTCTTCTGAATTGCTAAAAAATAAAAACAAAAAACAACAAAAAACCTACAGAAGAATGAGTAAATTGGAGAATCAAACATAGAACCATATTATGTTCTCAATATTATTTTCATACTGTGGCTGGATTTTTTTTTTCTGAGCTTGGCCTGGGGACAAATCAGAGGAAGTGCTCTTGCAAAGTAATCACAGAAGAGAGGCTTGATCTTGTGGGTAGGTGCAAAGATTAAGAAAAGGAAGCCCATTAACAAAGGACACTGCAGAAGGCAAAAGGAAATATGAAGATATATGGATAAACCCCAATATCTAAAGAGTTAATTCTAAATATCTTAATATGACATTAAAGACACTCCATAATTTTATTTATCATTGATTTTCTACATAACCTCTCTTCTAGCCAGAATAGCCTATACAATGTATATTCAAAACATGTTTTCATATCTTTGTACTTTTGCTCTTCTGTTCAAATTAAACTAGTCTCTCAAAACCTATCATATTTTTTCTCCCTCAAGGAGCCTTCTCCCATTTCTGGATTCCAGTAATACTTCTCAGCAAATCATAATAGTCATATGGCACTCACAACAGCTATAGAAGGCAACTCTAAAAGAGCAGATTCTAGGTTTGCAGGGAATTGGCAGGTAAGAGTTGTAATGATCCTTCCCTCCTTGTCATTTTGAGTGCTGCAGACTGATTTATTCAGAATGGCCTGGATGGATTCTGATTTGGACCGTAAATATTATTACATTATCTCTGCCTCTTCTCTCTTCAAAACTGCCCTATTTTTAGGCTACCACCATCTTTCTAGGTATCTACACTCTCATAGGCCCAATGTCAACTCTGACCCCTCTCTTTCCCTCAGTCATTCTACATATCTCCTTGACAGGTCTCCTCAATTGTAACTCTTTCTCAAATTTGCTTCCTTTTCTCTCTACTTACACAGTAACAAGCCTAATTTATTTTATTTTCTTACTTTTTTTCTTTCTTTCTTTTTCAGCAGAAGTAAAGAGGTCAGGAGATAGACTGGATTAAGGAAAAGGATGTAGGTGGATGAGGGAATGATGATTGTATTGATGATGAGTCTCATGAAGGGCAATTGCAGAAAAGGGATGTGACTCATCCTCCCACCCAACTGCTCACTTACATATACGCATTGCCATGAGGCTAGGGCTCCTGTTAGGAGATCCCAGGTGACCCACTTGAAGACCACCATTCAAAATTATTTGAAACAGATAAAAGAAGAAAAGTTGGTAAAGAGTTCATAGGAAATAGCTTACATAATATCTCAGGTAATAAAAGGGTTTAACAGTTTCTGTTTGCAATGTCTCTAAAAGCTCAATAAAGAACAAGAATGCAACTTGAAAATAAAACAGGACAAGAGCAGTAGGAAAAAAAGGCTTGAGGTTAAATTCCAAACCCTTCAGACAATTATTTATTTTTTATTTAGATTATTTATTTATTTGTTTGTTTGTTTTGTTTCCATTTATTTATTTATTTATTTTGGCTGATAAAGAGCAATAGGAAATAAAAGGCTGGAGCTAAGTTCCAAATCCTTCAGATAATTATTTATTTTTTATTTAGATTATTTATTTATTTTATTTTTATTTATTGGTATATTTTTTTTTTTTTAGCTGAGGCATTTAGGGTTAAGTGACTTTGCCCAGAGTCACTCAGCTAGGAAGTGTTATCTGACACCCAATTTGAACTAAGGTCCTCCTGACTTCAGGGCTGGTGCTCTACCCACTGTGCCATCTAGCTACCTCCAGATAAGCCGTTAAAAAAGTCTCTTCTCTACACTTTTTCTCCTCTATTTTTGTCAGTTGCAAAGCAATTCAGACTTCAACTAAAAAGTTTCTATCTACTATTGTAGGTTCCCTTGATAGCTATTCAGTAGTTACTTCAGTGAGATTTATGTTAATGAATTTATATCTATTGTGAATATACTAAACAATACAAAGAACAAAAGAGGTATCCTCTGAGAATGTATATTTAAGCTCAACAAAAATAAAGCCTTATTTCACCCAAGGGAAAATTTCCCAATGTCTCTAGTGTGAGAAAATAAATATGATTAAGAAACTGGCTTCTCAAGTCTTCTCAAAGTCTTTACTTCTCCCTGAAATGAACCTAGAATCATGTATCATTTCTCAAATCGGGAAGACAGAAGACCTAAGCTCTCCCTTCTTCCAATCCTTAACAACTCTACCTCTCATATAAATAGGGAGTAAATACTCATCACTCTCTACCAAAGAAGAGATTTTTCTGCAAATGGACTTGAGTACAATTAACATTTAAAATGAGGAAGTTTTACGAGGTGATTTCTAAAGCTCCTTGAAACTATCATAGAATATTATGATTTAATGAATGATGAATATGGTCTCTACTCTTGAGTTCATAATTATCAATGACAAATTCAGTAGACAAATTCTATACATACAAAATCAGACTAATGAATGAATACAATACATAAGTAGTAGCCACCATCCTGATTTTCATATGAGCTTGGACTCTGGAGCAACCATTGCTGAGCAAGATTAATCAAAAAACACTTCACAAGAAGCAAAATTGTTTTTGAAAACAATAAAAGAGTTAGCCACCTATTATTTAATCCTCTGACCATTCACAACCACTTTTTATGAGAATAAATACTCCTGGACACAATTGGCAACTCTATTTTTTTCTTCTGGCAAATGTACTAAAAGTTTATTTATAACCACAACAATATTTCATATCCAAAGAGATTATATTCTTCATTTTAAATTATTTTAATATATTCTCCTAGCTGCTTTCAGAAGCACTATCACTTATTCAAAAATGTTCTTTAAAATGAATAACTGAATAATAATAGAAAAATCCACATATTACTATTTATCATCTTTCTAACATGATTTCTGTGATATTTTCAGGCTTACCATGATTATATCTTTTCCATAAAAAAAAGATAAGTAGAAAGAACTCCTCTATTAACTGATTTATATGCTCTTTATCTCTTCTTTGATCTGTTTCTAATTATTTGAAACTCTAAAAGTTGACATTCTTTCTATTCCCAATATATAGAAATGGTAATCAGAGCAGTAAACTAATTTTGAAAATATAATGCCTGAACAGAAAAATGATATCTTCTCATTACAAAAGTAATATTTACTCAAGATTAAAGAGTGAAAAGTCCTTCCCAGAACTCAAGCATGTTAGAAAGAGAAATGAAGAAATTGAGTAAATATAAAGGGGAGATTCTAGGGAAAAAGGGGAGAAATTTCAGGGCTAATCTCTTCAGAGCAATCAATTCTATATAACTGCCATTACCTTCATAAAAATGTCAACAACAACAACAACAACAAAAAAGTAGGATTCATTACACTAGGTACCAATAGGAAATCACCCCTTGGCATTCTGTTGCTGGTCAGTATGAGAGTAGGTATGGTCATTAGCTTGTCTGGGAGTTACTAATGAACATATGAATATATTATTGCACTATTTTGAATCAATAACATCTAGTCCATCATATTTTTTAATCAAATAGGAGTAATAAGGAAGGTTTTGTTGGCACACATGGTAGTAATTCATTTGTTCAAACAAAATATCTTGACCAGCTTCCATATACCTAGCACTATACTAAGTGCTTTGGATAATTCAAAGAAATATGAGAAATTGGTTCTGATATTTTAGAGGTTACAATTTAGCTGAAGAGATGACAGTAAACACAAAACTTGCCTGTGAATTGAATTTAAAAATATATACAACATTAAAAAAACAATATCACATATTTTAAGAGGCAGTATATGATATGCCAGACATGGGATATAGAGAGAAATGCTACTGAAGTTCAAAAAAGAGAGGGACTGGGGAGGGTGAGAAAGATCGATTTGGACCTATAAATGCCTAAGATTTGATTTGTGATCAAATCCTATAAGACAGAAATAAGAAAGATATGTTCAAGGTTTAATAAACTTTGATTGGAACAAATGATTAGATTAAAGTTAATAATGAGAGAAAAGCCTGCGTAAATAAGTTGGGATGACATTCAAAAAACAATAAAGATAATCCAAAGGAATATGAACACTATCCTTTAAGTATTAGAAAACAAAATCATAAGTAAGAATTCTGGCATCTGTGGCAAAATTAATTAAAAAATAGGTTGAGATCATAGTCTAGGTAAACATTTTTCAGGATATCCATCATCCTGAGGTTTTACTATTTTTTTTAAATGATCAAACTATGGAAAAGTTTAGCTCCTCCACCCTGGAGCAGCGTGGTCTCTGTCTTTCAAGTCATCTCCAATAGTAAATAATGGTCAGGGGACAACTTTGATCCTTACACTCATCTCCAAGTTTCTCAATAGTACTGACCTTCCTAAAAAGAATATGATCTAGAAAAATGTGTTTCTGACCAAAAAAGCAAAAACATTTCTTGGGGCAGATTGGAATATGCTTCTAGTTGCCATTAAAACTCAGACTGCCCAGGAACTGTGCTATATCTGCTCCTGGTTGCATATCGATTCTGTAGAAGTCATATCTCTTCTATTAACTCCTTTTCCTGAGATTAAAATCATCTTTGTATTTTGAAGTCTCTTATGCAGAGTACCAATATAAAAAGATAATTTTTGTAAATCACTTTACAAGCCTTAAAACACTATACAAATGTTTTTATAATTATGAGGCAAATCATGGGAAAACATCATGAAATGAGCGGCCCTTTTAAACATTATTTCCAGAGATTGGCAAAGAATTTAGTAAACTCAAAAGGAGGGGCTCTTCAACTCTTACCACATATATAAAAACCAAAAGAGATTGGAAGGAGAAGATTCAAGAATTAAGAGAGACTAATTATACAGCTATTTAATTGTCCATGTTTAAAGTCAGTTGAATCTAAAGTAAGAGTAGTTAATGATAGTTGGATTATGGAGGAAGAGTTAGATTAAAAAAAAAAACATAATAAGGGAAGAACTGGCAGAATTTGGTGACTATATAGTTATGGGAGGTTAGGGAAAAATTATACAGCTCCAAAATGTCAAGTCTAGAAGGATAAGAAGTGCCATTAGAAGAAATGGGGATGTTGGGAGGAGTCAGTTACATTTCCAAGGGATGTCAATACTAATATGCATGGACACAGAATCCAGTTTAGAGGCCATGTGGCTTCAAAGGTCAGCCTTCTGATGATTTTCCTTTTGCAGGTGACAGCTGTGTTTGATGCATCTGACAGCAACCTTCACCCATGAATTCCTAAACAGGCCAGCAGAGACCTAGTGCCAAATACAATCCATCATCTCTACACCATGACGGGCTTAATCCTGAGAGTCACCACCTCTGTGCAACAAACATCTTTGACCTCGGGAGATAGGAACAATGGACTGGCAGCCTTGATGGCTTTTCTATGCAGGTCCCCACTCCATCACAGTGCCACAACCTGTGAGAGTCAGAGCTCTTTCCCCCTGAGGGACACAGTATATTGGAATATATCTCCTTTGGATAATACAAAGAAAAACAGGAAAATATACAGTACAGGTAGATTCAGGATCTTTGGAGGAAATCACACCTAGAAACTAAGGCAGAACTATGGACCCCCTACTCTCTATCCCCACTTAATTAATCAACTTGATCTTATAATCATAAAAATATTGATTACAAAATCTGATAAGCCTGAATTATTAAATATATTCTTTTGATGAATACAGGCAAACCAAATCAAAGAAAGCATTATGTGACCCTCCAGGGCAGTAGCCTACTAGAGAAAAATTAAACTACAGACAGGCTAGAATAGAAAAAGATTAGATTCTATTGCTCATTTTGTATATAGGGTGTCATAAGAGCAAATAAATATTCCTATGTTTTCCCCTCATTCTATAATGAGTTGTTTGCCTCTATCCAGACTTATGCCTTCTTGGTAGGGAGACTTGCTCAGCAGTTTAAGGTAGATAAGAATAATCAAGTAGGTGAGGAAAGTTTTAATCAAGTCAGAATACTGAATAGTTTCCATGTATGGATGAAATACATATAGGCTAAGCAGCTACCTTTGAGTTATGATTTGAAGGGCTTCTCAAAACACCAACTATCAAAAATATCTTCTATATCCTGAGATTCCCATCAAATGTAATTACTTTTGGCTGAATGACTAAATGTATGAATAATAAGTCATTCATTAAGCACCTAATCTTATCTATGCCAGATCCTATGGTAGATTCTGTAAATTCAGATACAAGGGAGAGACAGCCTTTGCCCTTCTGGAGATTACCTTGTGATGAGAGACAACATATATAGAAAAGTGGTGATCAGGAAAGAGAATTTTGGTCTGAGAAATCATAGAAATGGTGAGTTTGACCATTAGTGGTAGTCATTATATCCTTTCCAGAAGTAGTAATAGAACTGATCTGATTCCTTTTCCTATTAAAATGAAGCTAAAGTCCCTACTAAAATTCCCTATTAATAATAAAATTTATCAACCATTAGTGTTGTAATTTAGACTAGAGCTGTAATTTAATTGGTACAGAGCCCTAAAAGATAAGAGGATCCCCCTATTAAGGCAGATCAACATTATTTCTACAATTTAAAGAGTTGAATATAGGATTCAGATGTTTCATGACTCGCCTAAGGGCACACGCCCAACATGAATCAGAGGTGGATTGGAACCAAGGTTTTCCTAGATTTAAGGCCAGCACTCTAGTGCCTTCATAGGAATGAATTTGTTAAATTAGTCTGTCAGACAGCCAGATACTGAAGGAATGAGATAGGACAGCTACATTCTCCCTAGAACATGTATCCTAGAGGAGAGTAGGAAATGGATAAAAACTAACTGGAATGAAAAGGAAGGAGTAGGAATCAGAAACTATTCCTCCTAGTCTTTATATCTGGTGTTGAGGGCTGTAATTAATGCAAATTAAGGATCTCTCAATGGCCTTCCTAGTCATGATTGCCCCTCCTGACTTCTCTTATACAGATGAAAGAATCCCAATTACTCAGTTCATTGGCCTTTCCTTGAAAGTAATTTTCCAATCCTATATACATATTTGTTGATCTCCCCTGATATGATTCTATTTTTCTTCTGTCTCACAAATTAGGAAGTTTAGGTAAAATTATTTTTTACTTTGTCTCATTTGGGGTGAAATCTCAGAGAATTTTTTTCTTCCTTCTTTTTTTTTAAATTGAAAGTTCCACCATCCCCAAGTTAGTCCTTTAAAAAGCTTGACCTTTAAAAGTATTTTTCTGATGCTTGCTTTCAGATGGAATGAGCAACTCAAAACAAAGTTAACTCAAGATGACTTTGATGCATATCCTTGTTAAGAATCCTTTTTTTCTTCCTCTAACCCCATAGCTAAGTAAATATTTTATTAACTCTTTAATACGTTCTCAGTATTTCATCTCATCTCAATATCCAATTTACACATGTCTTATTGCATTCCAGATCTAGTTTAAACTATCAGGAGACTGACTTGCATCAGGCCCAACCTCTATGGGATAGGAGGTGGCAGAAAGAGAATTTTGAAACTTTCCCCCTAGTTCATATAAACAAATACTTATTCAGTGGCTATTATATGTAAAGAAAGCAAATATAATCATGAAAATCTCTGATCTCAAAGAGGAGACCATAAACTTGAAGGAAAAAAAAAAAACTGGAGAAGTAAATAAAAATAAATAAAAAATAATGGAGAGGGAATTTGGCTATAATGAAATTCAAAAACAGTAACAATTGGGGATGTTTGGTTCACATGGAAGAAGATTTCAGGGACATTTTTTTCTCCCCTTCCTCTATAAGACAAAAGCCTTAGTTCATCAGCCCAGAATACTTTTAAGTCTTAAGAACAAGGCAGGGAATAAGACAATATTTGTCTGTGTCCTATTGTGTGTGAGGTGCTAGCAGGCATTCATAGTGAGGTACTGCCCTTTTGCTGTCAGAAAAAGTTTACTCGAGGCCAGCATAGGTTCTAATGTCCTGTTGTTTGGTCATTCTCTCTCACAGTGACTAATAATAGAAGAGTTCATTCTATTTGTGGGACTGAGGGGCTGACAAGTGGACATGAGGGAATGGAGCTGCTGGAGGCAAGTATGGCCAAAGTCAAAACCATGCTTGATTATGTGCCAAAGCTCTAAGTAATTTATGATGTTCCAAGGAAATGATTCTGGAAGATGGATAGGAAAGGCAGTCCCATTTTGTTGGGACTCTTATTCTTCCTTGACTGGCTGTTATATCAGGTAATAACACAAGGTTGAAAATAATTACTCAAAAACTTATAAAGCCCCAAGTGACTGTCTAGTATCAGAAACACATTGGAATGTCAGCTCCATGACCTATTGTATTCTGACCTTATGGGATGTTACCAACCAATTAGTAAGCATTTTTGAAGTACCTACTATGTATTAAGCACTATTCTAAAAAAAAATTTAAAAACAGACTCTGATTTTAAGAATCACTCATTCTGTTTGAGGAAACAACATATACACAAATAAAGAAATGTAAACTATATACATAGTGAATAAATCATAAATTCCATAGTGGAAGAAAAACTAGTGACTGAAGTTAAAGTAAGAAGACAGAAAAGTGTCATGTAGGATATGGACTTGGGCTGAGCTTTGAAAGGGATTCAAGATTTTAAAAGAAGATTTAGAGAAGGAGTACATTCTGGGCACTGGTTCTGAAGTCAGAGGACCTGCAATTCTCTGAAATTAAAGTCCTCTGAAAGGTAAACCTGTATAATGAGTGCATTTACCTAGGCCTTAGTTCTTTCATTTATATAAGGAGACTATTCGATATCAGAGAAACCTTCAAGGCATAGATCTATTATCCTGAGCCCAGAAAGGTAGCCAGGAGTCAAACTGTGAAGGGCTTTAAATAGCAACCATAAGAATAAGTATTTTTTCCAGGGAAAATAGAGAACCACTGATGTTTTTGAGAGACATTGTTAGACATGCATTTTAGTAATATTACTTTGGAAGCTAAGTTAAAATGAATTGGAGATGGGAGAGACCAGAGTTAGAGACAAATCAATTAGGGAAGAAATGGTGAAGGCTTGAACTAGAGTAATGACACTGGAGGAAGAAAGATAATGGATATAAGAGATGCTGTGAGAGTCAAATCAATATGAGTTGGGAACTGATTAGATATAGATGAAGCAGAAAAAAGAGTTAGGAAGGACTCTAAAGTTGTGGAAATAGCTGACTAGGAGAATGGTGGTCTCCTTGTCAGAAACAAGGGTATGAGAAAAAGGTATGTTTAGGAGAAAAGATAATATTTTCTGTTTATGATGTATTACATTTGGTATGTTTATAGAATATCCAGTAGAAATTTTTCAACAGCCAATTGGTGATGTGAGGTTCAGAGAAAGACTGGATTAGTATACAGTGAACTTGGAATTATCTGTATAAAAATAATTATTGAATTCCTGAAACCTGATTGGGCCAATGAGTGAGACAGTGTAGAGAAAAGTACAGCCCAAGACAGAGTCCTAGAGTACACCGATAGGTAATGGGTAGGATAGTTAAAAATCCCAGATCAAATCCTATGACCTTTTCTCAATTTTCATTCTTTTTGACCTCTGAAATATTTGACACAGTTGGTCACCCTTTCTTTCTTGATATTCTCTTTTTTTCTAGGTCTTCAGGACATCACTGTCTCCTGGGCCTTCTCCTATGTTTCTGACAATTCATCAATCTCCTTTGTTGGAACCTTAGTCACACAGGGTTCTATTTATGGGCCCTTTTTCCCTCTATACTATTTCACTTGGTGAACTCATCAACCCCCTTGGATTTTTTTTCCTTCTCAATGTTGACTATTCATAAATCTGCCCCCAATCTGCCCCAATCTCTCCACTAACTTCCAATCTTGCATCTCCAACTGTTTTTCAGAAATCTTGAGCTGGATGTCCAGTAGATATAATAAACTCATTATCTTCAAGATGGAAAATGGGATCTTTCCCTCCAAACTTTCTCTCCCTACCTTCACTATTACCAAAGAGGACAATCAATATCTTCCTAGCTCCTCAGACTAGCAACCTAGGAATCATCTTTAATTCCTCACCATGTCTGACCAACACCATCACCACCCATATCTGTTGTTAAGGACTGAATTATTTCACTTTTGCAGCATCTCTCAAATATGTCTCTTTTTATTCTCTTATACTAATACCACTCTGGTACAGATCTTATCATACTTGGAATGTATTAGTTGGTTGGTTGGTCTACCTCAAGTCTCTTCCAACTCTAATCTATGGTCATCCATTCAGATCATAAAGTATCATACTTTATATCCTTCCCTGCCAGTAAATAAACTCTAGTGGCTTTCTATAACCTCTAGGATCAAATAAAATATCCTCTACTAGGCCTTCAAAAGCCCTTCATAACCTAGCTTCTTCATATCATTCCAGTCTTATATTTATTCCCTGACACCTACTTTTTGATCCAATGGCACTGGCCTCTTTGCTGTTTCATGAACATAAAACTCCATCTTTTGGCTCTGATCATGTTCTCTGTCTATCCCTCATGCCTGGAATGCTCTTCATCCTCATCTCCACCTGCTGGCATCCCTGATTTCCTTTAAGTTGCAACTAAAATCTTATCTTCTCAAGAAGCCTTTCTCTCTTCTTTATATGGTCTTTGTTAATTTTTCCCTATTTAATTCTATATATAACGTGTTTGTATATATATATATGTAGGTTAGTATATACATATATGCATATGTTGTATATATGTTTATAAGCTCCCTGAGGGTAAGAACTGTCTTCTTGGTTCTTTTTATATCCTTAGTGCTTAGTATAGTACCAATAGATACTTAATAAATATTTATTGATGGGCTCATTAATGGATTGATGGCTAAATGGATAATGAGCCAACAAAAGAAAATGAGAAAAAAATACCTTATTAGAAGCAACATCATGATAAGCAATATGAAACATACATATTTATCATAGGCAATACTGCTATGAAATAATAATATTCAACCAACAAACATATATTGAAAGTTCACTCATGAACCAGGGACTAGGACTAGATGAAAAACAAAATTAAAAAAAGAACAGTCCTTGCTTCAAGTGGCTTTTCTTGTACTAGAAGGAAACATATATATAATACATACATATATATATCATTATGTATGTATATATGTATATACACATATGTGTGTATGTGTGTGTGTATATATATAGAGAGAGGGATCTAAAAGACATATCCAAAATACATATAAAGCAATTTCATGATTTAAAAAGAAAGCTATTAGGGAGAACATGGAAGGGATATGAGTAAATGCTTCTTGTAAAAAGTAGGTAAGCTATGTTTTGAAGAAACCTAGAGATTCTAAAAGGTGTAAGTGAGGAAGGAGACTATCCCAGACCTGAATAATAAATAAGCTGTACAAAAACTTGGAGATGAAAGATTTTTGGAGAATAGCAAATGGATTAATTACTATGATGAATATGGATTGTAGAACAGTAGGTTGGAGCTAGATATTCTGGATAAAATAGTACTATAAAACATAAATTAATAAGCATTTTCATTTTGTCTAAGCAGAAGCAATAAAGACACTCTTCTTTTTGAGGAAGCAATGAGATTCTACTACTCTTCTAAATAGTCTTAAAAACTCTTACTTCATATAAAAATCTTTCCTAGCCCTCCCTCAATCTTAGGATCTTCCCTTGGAGATGATCTCTAATTTATCTTGTATACAGTATATAGTTTTTACACATTGTCTCTCTCAATAGATTGTAAACACCTTGTGTGTGCACAGAACATATAAGTTGCTTTTTTTTTAAGTTATTGATCTCCCAAAAGAGGTGGGAAAGCTTTGCCCTGCCTTCACTTCCTTCCAAACTCCTCTAAAAATAATGCCTGTGCCTGATGTTTAGAATCAAAGAATAAAATGAAATTTTATTGAGGGAATGACATAGTGAATTTAGACTCCAAAGACCTGAGTTTGAATGCAGGCTCTTACTATCTGTATTACTCTAAGCAATAACTTCTCTCTTCTCTGGATCTCAGTTTTTGCAGCTATAAAGAGAGGAAGTTGGACTCTGTGGCTTTTAATCACTGTGATTCCACTTCTGGCAGCTGTGAGAAATGAAACTTTGGCATTTTGCAAAGCTCAGCTCCTACTAAAAATCAAACATTTTGGAGACATTATTCAAACCTGGCAAAGTAACTAAAGTATAATCAAATAGTGTGAGAAACAAAAAAGTGTAGATTAATTAATAACACAAACTGGTTTGGATATTACTGAACTTAGCCCAAGAACCAGAAATCTATCAGGAGAGCTAGGGCATTCTGCCACAGTGCTCAACTGTGAGAGGATTTCTTTTCTTTTTTTCCCAAATTGACTTTTTCTCTGAAAGAATAACAGTTGGGGTGACCCAAAAGTTCTATTCCCAATGTTATATCTATGATTTCCTCTAAGTCCATCCATAATCTTCACTTAGGGGAAATAACAAGGGAAGAAATAAACCCATGTCTAAGTTTAGCAAATTAAAGGGGTCTCTTTCAAAACTCAAAGCTTCATTTTAAATAGAGATTCTCTAAGTCTCTCTCCCTGGCATTATCAAAAAGAAAACTATCTTTAATATTTGTAAATTAAAATATTTTCCTTTTGGCTCCATGAAAAACAAGCTTTCACTTATAAAGGAGTTTTCTCAAAAATTCTTGATAGTGCTTGGCATGGTAGCATATTCTTGTAATCCCAGCTACTCAGGAGGCTGAAGCTGTTTTGAGCTTGGCAGTTCTGAATTGATCAAAGTCAAACATGATCAAGTTTCCCCATTAAGTCTGGCACCAAATGGTGAACTTTTGGGAACAGTAGGCCAACAGGTCCCCTAAAGAAAGGTGAAATGAACCCAAAACAGAAACTGAGCATATTAAACCTTCTATGCCAACAAATACTGAGATCAGCATATAAGTGACTAACCCCTCTACTTCTAGTCTGGGTAAGATGGGGAGATCCAAATCATTATTTTTCTTAAAGAAAGGTTCTATATAGCCCAAGGAAAATAAGTGTTTACAATGAAAACCCACACAAGCAAAGCTATTTAATTCATAATTCATCCATGATAACTCCTTTCAGGTAATGGATAGTAAGCACTGTTCTCCTGGCTCCTGTATAAGTAATATCAAGATACTAATATGTTCTTTTCTATTTGGGCAGAGAGAGATGATATTAGTATCATGAGATCTCACTTAAGACTCCCTCACAACTAGAGGGAGAGATAAATCAAATGTGCAATAAAAGTTTAATAGCCAACAGTGATTGTTCTTTGGAAACCCTGATAGGAATTAGCATAATGGAATAATAAATATTGTTTTGTGGGAAATGTTTATTTGGAGCATTAAGCTTCAACAATTCTTGTAAATCTAATCAGTTTTCTAGCAATTAATAATGTTAAATTGCTTTGTATTTCTGTAGATAAATACCACCACCTTTCTTATCATCATTGAAGGAATATATAATTCACTATAGCCTAATATAAGATTTTTCTCCAATTTTTTCAAGTAATTTTCAATAGTGAGAAAATTAACATAATATTTGGGAATGATATCAATTAATCAGACTATATTTATCTAGTGTATTTATTGTTGTGCTACCCTAAAGAAACTAATCAAATATAAGGATAAGAAATATATCAATTAGTCAATCAACAAACAAGCATTTAATAACCATCCCCTATGTGTCAGGAACTATGTGAGGAATTGTAAAACAAAAGTTTAAAACCAATGCAAAAATTTATGGCATCAACTGGCTATTCACACCTGTAGAAAGTATAGGCAAAAATTAAAATTGATTTAAACTCCTACTGTAATGCAAGAAGCAAATTTGACTTCATAGATATGACTGATATTGAGATTAGATCTATACTAGAATATGGTTCTGGAAGGAATGAGATAAAGACAGGTGCTATGATTTTATTAGCAGGGAATCTATTTATAGTCTTATAGAATTGGAGAGTATGTAAATTGTCCACAGTCACACTGCTGACTATATCAGAGCTAGAATTTGAACTCAGGGATTCTTGATTTTGAGGTCAGTACTCTATTCAATATACTAGCCTGCCTTTCATAGTTCTTGAAAGGTAAAATGTATTCCAAAAGAAATAGGATAATTAAAATAGCATTTGGTGAGAATAGTACTATTATCTTCTAGCTATTTATCATCTATTTATAGCTATCTATAGCTACATACACACATATATACATATACATACATATGTTTTATTATTTGTTATATGTAATATATGTAGAAGCAACATATTTTACATTATGTATGTATATTATATTAAGTAATATATGCATTTATTATATATTAATAATAAATTAAAGATACGTATATGAGGGGAAATGGAGAGTAGGGTAGGAATTATATAGGTGCAGATTAATAAAAGTAGACTGAAAACTGATATTATCATGGGAATATGTTCCCAGTCATTTGTGCAGAAGGAGAATAGATGAGAAGTCTGGGAAATATATCACAAGCCTGGCGCAGAGACATGACATAGTAATGGTGAGGGACTTCAATTATTTGGAACTCTCACTCTCTCTGCCAAAAGAAGAGAGCTAATAAATTCTGAATGGCTTTAATGGTAGCATACTTCTTCCAAAAAGTAGAAGAACCAGAAAGTAGAAATTCAATTTTGGTCTGATCCTCACCAATAGGGAAGAATTTGTTACTATAGTAGAAATGATGGAAAGTTTGTAGGGAAGCAACCACTCCTTCTTTGGTTTCTTGATAGAGAAAGAAAGGAAAGGCAAAAATAATCCAACATTCCCTCAATTTTAAAGAATGCATATTTCAAGGGTTTCTAAGAAAGGACAGGTTTAAAAAAACTATGTAATAAAGTTTTATGGGGGAATTAAGTTTAGGAGGAATATCAGGTACTCGAAACTAAAATCTGAAGATTTAAAGATAAAACCATTCTCATTACAATAATAGTTAGTATTTATATAATACTTTAAGATTTGCAAAGCTATTTTCAATCATAAATCAATTGGTCCTACCAACTATCCTTCAAGATACATGCTTTTATTATCTCCATTTTACAGATGAAAAAACTGAAACAAATAGCAGTTTAGTGATTTGCCCTGTCATACAACTGGCAAGTGTCTGAAATAAATTCAAATTCCAAATCCTGCCAGTTAATTCCAAGTCTAACATTTTCACCATGGCCTGTCACAACAAAGGGAAAATTGTTTGAAGGTGTGGATGAGGTTTCATCAACCAATTTGGATTTTTATATATTACATATAGGAGAGAGAAGAATGAATCAATTCTAGAGGAAAAATGTAAAAAAGGATAGACTTGTATAGTTAAGAATACAAACAGGAATGCTAAAGCTTAAGATGAGCTAAAGATTATAAGGAAACCTAAGAACATTAAAAGATTTTGTTTAGATTTTTTCTAAAGCTATATTGGGGAACAAGAGGAAGATCAAAGAGGGGATTAGACTACAGATCAAAGTGGATGAAATGAGGATGACTGAAAACAGAAAGAATACAAAGCTGTTAAATGCTGTTTTCTCTGCCAAGGAGTCTAATCTTTGGATTCCAAGGACAGAGCAGAAATGGCTGAGGGAATTATTATCCAGTGTAATACATTGTGATTGGAATTCAAATCTAACAACTGATATTTGCCTGTCTGATCTTGGGAAAGTTATTTAACCTACTTGGCCCTCAGGTCTAGTTGGCTAGATCAATCAATTGTTGATAGATTGATGCATAGACCAACCAAGTATTAAGTCAGTAAGAAAACAAAAATTTATAAATACCTGTTATGACCCAAGCACTGTGTTAAGCAACCAGGGAATAAATGCAAGCAAACAAATCATTCAGCTTTCAAATAACTTATATTCTTAGGGTAGACCACAACAAATTAAGAAGAGCTAGAAAGTAAAAAAGGCATTTGAATGGGACAAGGAAATTAGCAAAGAAGTAGAAGTCCAGAGTGTGAGCTGTTAGGAATGAAGTGATCCCTGTTGAAACCTCTTCTAAAGTTGGGATCTGGGCAAGGATGTCACCCATTTCCAGCAGGACCTTAAAGAAGTTTAGAAATTTACTCATGTTGGGAGAAAGTCCAGAAAGTTAATTAGACTGGTATCCTTCTGGAAATGGCAGTCCAAGGGACCAATTAGGAGAGTAGAGATCTATAGATTATTTAGATTTACTAAAGAATTTGACAGAGTCCTTCATATTTTTCTTGTAGAAAAAAAAGAAGAACAAAGAAGCAGCAAAATTATCAGAGGATAGAAGATAGTTTGCTTCAATAACCCTAGAAATTCAACTTTAAAAAATCAAGTAAAATAATCAAAAGCTTTATTAAGAAACAGAATTTAAATAACCCCTAGATATCAGTATTGCATCTGTATATCACTTTGAAAAAACAACAGGAAAAGATTGAAAGAGAGGAAAACTGGCCAAAGTAGGTCAACACTATTTCTGTGATGTAAATTTTAATCAATTGCCTACAACAGCTAGGACCACTAAATCATATTTAACAATCTGCATATTAAATTTAAAAATTATCTGTTTTATTGAATTTTTATTTACTTTGTTAAATATGTCCCATTTTAATCTGGTTTGGACCACACTAAAGAATGTTGTGAGCCATATGAGGACTACAGTGGTGGACACATCTGGTCTAGAGGCCTGGCTTAGAAGTTGACTAACTTGCCCAGGGCGTGAGAAGTGATATTTGAATTCAGATCTTCCTAACTTATAAAAACAGCTTTTTAATCTTTTTTTCCATGATTACTTTCTTCTAGTGAATATATTACAATGAAGTACAATGGGGTTAAATATAAAGTAGTTTTAATAGGATTAAAGACCTAGTCTGTTTTGAGGATACCTCTAGTTAATTATGGAGAGTTTTATCACCAGTGGACTGAGAACCCAATGATGATTTTATTTTATATCTGAGGAGGAAGGCTATTGCATTCAAGAAACAAAGAAATGTAAAAGAAACTGTGCCCCAGACCTGTGTAGCATTCAATTCTGCAATGATTTAGCAGAAAAAGGGATAGATTGTACTAAGAGTCACATAGTTTTTAGACCATCGACAAACTTCTATTTGATTAATGGTATTCTAAAACCTGAGTGAACATATTGCTGGAGGAGCTAAATTACATCAATCTTGTTATAGATGAAAAGAAAAGAAAGTTGCAGCTGAATGGAAGGATAGCTTACAGATACTGTATGGAGAATCAAATAAAAGGGTGATAGAGTGACTTTTGCTGTATAACCAGAGGCTACAGAAAACATATTTCATGGGATTTGGTCATCAGACATTGTAATACTAAAGCTAAGAATTTGCAATAGACCACCATGAAAATAACTATAGATTACATAGAGAAATCTGTTAATAAGGACAAAGCATTAGAGAAATTCTCCGAAGAACATAAGATCCTCCAAATTAAATCAGTATATATTTTCACACTTAATAATTTCAAGGCAAAGGTGTGACAGTAAAGATGGAAAGGTCTATATTGAAAATGTGATTCAAGAGAAAGAAATGAGAGAAGCCAAAGTCTTGTTTTATGTATAAAAACTTAATGGCTTTATTCATAAAAACTATCTAAAAATTCATAAAAAAAATTAAAACTGACTACATCTTAACAAATAAGAAAAGACAGTATTGGTGAAGGAAATATATCTGAGTAGATTATATGTGCACATTGACTAGTCAGAGTTAAGATCAGAATTTATAAAAAAGATTGAAAAAATATGGCATATAATTAAAATGATATAATGCTGAATTAAAATGGACTACTGAAAATTTTTAAAATGGGAAATCAACAGCAGAAATGATGTCCATCTCAATTATAAATAATTAAATCTGGAAAACTAACTAGTAGATGTTAATGGCAATAACAGACCAAAAGAGCCCAGAAAGCATCTTGGTCAGCCAACATCTGATTTAAATTGCCAAATGGAGAAAGATGGCTGCCAGAGGCAACATTGAGTTAGAATAGAAAGCATCTTGTGAAAGATCATGATACACAATTATGATCAATAGTTTATGATAAGCACAGAGAAGCAGTAAAATTGTTTTTGGTATTCTTTATAAAGATGTACTTTCCTTCATTATCTCTTTTAATTAGATCTATTTTTACTTTTGCTTTATCTGAGATCAAAATTGTTATTCCTGCCTTTTTTTTTTTACTTCCGCTGAAGCATAATAAATTCTGTTCCAGCCTTTTACATTTACTCTATATGTGTCTCTCTGTGTCAAATGTGTTTCTTGTAAACAACATATTGTAGAGTTCTATTTTTTAATCCACTTTGCTATTTGCTCCCGTTTTATAGGAGAATTCATTCTATTCACATTAAGTTATGTTTACTAGCTCTCTATTTCCCTCTATCCTATTTTCTCCCCTGTATATCCTTTTGTTCTCTCTTTCCATCCCTGCCCTTAGTGTTTTGTTGGGGGTTTTTGACCCATCCAATCCACCATCTTATTTCCTATCACCTCTCCCCCTTCTCTTAGAAATATTTTTTTAACCGACTCCACTCACTACCTTCTATTCTATCATCCTCTTTCCTTGTCACCTTTTTTTTCCCTAGTGTTTTTGCCCTCCTTTCTATCCAGCCCTTCCCTTTTCTTTCCTCTTTCTCCTCTTACTTCTTTATAGGTTTAGATAAATTTCTATACTCAACTGAATTAATAAGTTATTCCCTCTTAGATTTAAAAGTGGTGAAATCAAGGAAAAGCAGTAAAATCCAAGAAAACTGGGGAAAAGATCCAACTAAGCAAAGTTGTAATGAATATGCTGAATGATGAAAAAAGAAAAGACTACAAAAGAAGAAGGATGGTAAAAAATTTGCCAAAATAACTCCAACCTATTGTATTATCCTTCAAGGATAGTGGAACATAAGCAGGGTTCCAAGAAGTTAGAAATGGAACTAAAAAGAACTAAGAAGTGAGGAGTAACTGGATTAAACTAAGTATTTAGGCTACTCTAAGAGTCTTAGTGCAGTTTTGAGCTACTAGAGCTCAAAACTGCACTAAGATTTTTAGAATATCCTGTGTATAAAGGAGATCCATGCTAAGGGAAATATAGCTGTAAAAATTTCAAGGCATCAACAAACACAGTATTTAAAGAAGTATCTAATACCAAAGGTTTGAACAAATATTTTATAACATAAATAACAAAAGGAAAATACCAATAACTCATACCTAAATTTTACATCTAGTCCTCAATATAATCATTATGAAATTCAACTGTGCATTAATTTAGGAGTTTTCTTTATGAGACAGGGTATAACAGGGTATAAACAGGCTTTCACAAAGTGATATTTAAAGATGTTTCACCTTTTTACAAGCTCATTCAATTGAAAGATAACCCTCTGATAATAAGCATCAGCACTTCCTAGTTATGTGATCCTGGGCAAGTCACTTAATCTCAGCTGCCTCAGGGAAAAAAAAGATAAAAAGCATCAGGTATGGCATAAAACAAGAAGATGTATGCTTTCAAAAGGTATTCTCCTCTATTATGGAAGACATGCAGAGCAGAACCAGGTCAAAGAGGAATTCTTGAGGATGGTGAGGTTCTTCCACATGCTTCCATTTGTACATGAGGTTCTAAGAGCACACGCTTTAAGATACTGCAAGAATCAGAGATTCTTGAAAAAATTATCACAAACAAATTTTCATCCAGATTTCAAACTAGATTTGAAAGAAAGCCCATTCAATATATCTATGTGATATAGATGGTATAGATGAAACTGTAGAAGAAAATTGCAAACTCCTCCACAGGATCCCAGATTCCCAAGAAAGCAAAGAGCTATCTTTTTCATATGAATTTCCATATGGAAGATTACTAAATTCGTAGAAATATTTTCCATTTTGGTCCTTTATATGAATGGGTAATGTGGGTAGTTTTTTTTTTCAAAGTTAAATAATAAATCTTTACTAAACATTTAAATAATTAACATTTATAAATTGCTTTAATAATGTGTATAACCTATCATGATCAAGATGTACTCGTGATCAAGATAACTGAGTAACAAAAGTAACTCAGATGAACTCTTTCAACATTTACTGCTGGACGTTAAAAAAAAAAAAAAAAAAAAAACTCAAACCAGAGCAGCAGAGCTAAAACAAGGTCAGAATGAGAAATTCTTTCAGGTAGGAAAGTGAGGAGGGAAGAAAGATCTGTTACAGCTGTGTTAGAATTGACCCAGAGAGCACATGGTACAGAACCTGCAGTAGGCATTGGAGAAGGCTGCCATAGTGGCAGAAACTTCAAGAATTCTTAGCCCAGAGGGGATAAGAGGGTTGGACAAATGGTCTGAAAGAGATTACAGGAGACTCTTTGTTGGCACTGGATGCAGCTGACACTGATAGACAACTTTTTTGAAATATATACAGTTCTGGGTCACAGTTCAAGGGCTTACAGATTCCCATGTAGTTGGTCACAAGTAAGCTAGGGCTCTGATGACAATTCCAAGGCCAAGAGGAAAACTAACGCTTACAGTTGCATGGGGAATAAGGAACATTCTTGAATGAAGACCAAAGCACAGACTAAGAGAGCAGTGACCATACCTCTCCCAGGATCATACCTTAGAAGTACTCAAAATTTGTAGACCAACAGAACTAGCTGGGAAAAGAAGAGCATGAAAATTCCTAAAGTTTGGGACAATACCTCCCCACCCTTAAATGAACGGATTCCAACTTTAACATAAATTTCAAAGTCAAAAAATAAGCTGGAAAAAATGAGTAAAAACAAACAAATAAACCTGGAAAATACACCCAGAAGAGACAGTGTCAAAATTACTGGACTATCAGAAAGTCATAATCAAAAGAAAGATATGGGCAGCATCTTTCAAGAAATTATCAAGGAAAATTGTCTTGTTATGCTAGAACTAGAGAAAAAAATAGATATTGAAATAATTAAACAATGACACAGAAGAGATGCCAAAATAAAACCTCCAAGGAACATTACAGCCAAACTTCAGATCAAAGGAAAAGTACTATAAAGGGCCAGAAAGAAACAATTCAATATCAGGGAACCAAAATCGGGATTACACAGGATTCATCAACTGCATCATTAAGGATCAGAGGTTATGGAATATTTCAGAAGGCAAAGTAGTTTGGATTACAACCAAGAATCACTGACCTGCTAAAATTAAGCATAATACTTCAAAGGAAAAAAAAGATCATTTAATGAAATAGAAGGATTTCAAGTTTTCATAAGGAGTAGACCAGAATTGAACAAAAATTGGATATCCAATATCAAGACCCAGGAGAAATCTAAAAAGGGAGAAATTGAAAATAAATCATAAGGAATTCAATAGAACTGAACTGTTTATATACCTACATGGGAAGATGACACTTGTAATTCTTAAAAATTTTACCACTAATAATAATACAACTAGAAGAAATATATAGAAAGACAGACGATATGGGTATAAGGTGAATTTGAGGAAATGGCATAAAAAAAAATAATTAGAAAGAATAGACCAGTGGATACAGAAGGAAGGAAGAGATAGAACAAAGTAAATTATTTCACATGAAGAGGTGTAAAAAATCTATTACCACCTCTGTGGAAAGATGGTAAGGGTGATGGGCATTGCTTAAACCTTACTTTCATCAGTATTGGCTCAAAGAGGGAATGATATGCATAATCAGTTGAATACAGAAATATATATACTACTTGACAGGAAACTAAAAAGTGAGAAGATTAAGTAAAAGTGGGGAGATTGACAAAAGAGATGGCAGATGGAGGAAGGCTAACCTTCCAAACTCCTTTTTTTGACACAAATATTGTGCTGATGTCTAAGCCAAGAAGTGGTAAAACAAAGAAAAACAATTATAAAACAGTAGGAGATAGGAAGAAAAATTCCATTTTAAATAATTACATTATTTAAACATTATGAAATACTCGGGAGTCTACCTGCTGAATCAAACCCAAGAACTATGTGAACACAATTATAAAATACTTTTCACATAAATGAAGTCATATATAAAGAATTGGAAACATACCAACTACTCATGGGTAGGTTGAAACAACATAATAAAAATGAAAATTCTACCTAAGTTAGTTTATTTATTCAGAATCGTACCAATCAAATAACCAAAAATTATTTGATAGCATTAGAAAAAATAACAATATTCATTTAGCAAACAAAAGCTTAAGAATATTAAGGGAATTAATGAAAAAATACAAAGGAAGGTGACCTTGAAATACCAGATCTATATTATAAAATACTAATCATCAAAACTATCTGATACTTGCTAAGAAATAAAAGTGATGGATCAATAAAATAGGTTAGGCACACAAGACATAGTAATTAATGACCATATTAACCTAGTGTTTAATAAACACAAAGACACTGGCCTTTAGGATGAGGATTTACTATTTGGGCTATGATGGTGGAGTAAAGACAGGGACTCTCCCAAGCACTCCCCCAAATCCCCTCCAAATTCCTTTAAATAATGACTCTAAACAAATCTTAGAGCATCAAAACTCATAAATGGTCAGAAGGTAATTACAAGAATCTCTTTGCTAACATGTCTGAGTCCTCTGCAGGACTCATCTCTAAGCTCATGGTCAAAGGGTAAGGAGGAGCACTACTACTAGTACACAGTATAGTAGGAATCCTCCTAACAGTCCCAGGGCAAAAAAAAAAAAAAAAAAGTGCTTGTGGTCACTCATAGACCAGAGCACAAGCCAACAGAAATAGTAAATACACTTCTCTTTGGATTACATAACCTTAGAAGAACTGAAAATGTCTAAGTCCCTAGAAGGATCTGAAAACAGCTGCCCAAAACCCCTGAAATCTGAAACATTGCACCTTCCACTCTGGAAGCAAGCCCTACTTTAACAAAGAATTAAAAGCTAAGTAATAGACTGGGGAAATGAACAAATAAAAGAAAAATATTCTGACCATAGAAAGTTACTATGCTTATAAGAAATATCAAAACACAAACTTAGAAGAGGATAACAAAGTCAAATCTCCAAAATCAAAATCCAAAACCTTCAAAAAATAAGAATTGATCTCAAGTCAAGGGATTTTGAAAATCAAGTCAGAGAAGTAGAGCAAAAAGAGGGAAGAGAAATGAGAGTGATACAAAAGGCTATACAAAAAAAATGATGAGGAGGAAAATGCCTTAAAAAGCAAAAATGATCAAATAGGAAAGGAGGTACAAAAGCTCACTGAGGACAATTATTGCTTAAAAATTAAAACTGAGCAAATAGAAACTGATTTTACAAGAATTCAAGATACAATAAAACATAACCAAAAGAATAAAAATAGAAAACAATGTGAAATATTGAGGGAAAAAAAACTGACCTGGAAAACAGACACAGGAGAGATCATTTTAAAATTGTTTGAGTACCTGAAAGTCATCATCAAAAAAAAAAGAAAGAAAAAAGAAAAAAGAAAAGAAAAAAAGAAATTTTCAAGGAAAATTGTCCTGATATTCTAGAACTAGAAAGTAAAATAGAAATTGAAAAAATCCACTGATCACATCCTGAAAGAGATCTCAAGATGAAAATTCCCAAGAATAGTAGAGTCAATTTCCAGAACTCCCAAGGCAAGGATAAAATGCTGCAGTCATCCAGAAAGAAAAAAATCAAGTATAGTGGAATCACAGTCAGGATAACACAAGATTTAGCAGCTTCTACATGAAAGGGTTAGAAGGCTTGGAATTTGATATTCAGAGAGCAAAGTAGCTAAGAATACAACAGATGGATATTCAATGAAATAGAGGATGTTGAAGCATTTGTGATGAAAAAAAAACAGAACTGAATAGAAAATTTAACTTTCAAATACAGGACTCGGGAGAAGTATAAGAGAGTAATCAGGAAAGGGAAAACATAAGGTACTAAATTATGTTTACATGCCTACATTGGAGGATGATGCTTGTAACTTACTGAAACTTTATCATTTTTGGACAATTGGAAAGAGTAGAAATAAACATGGGGCAAAGGTGTAAATTGAATATGAAGGGATAATATCTAAAAATAAAATTAAGTGGTTAGAGGAATGTACTAGGAGAATGGGAAAAAGAGAGGTAGAATGGCATGAATTATCTTCTATAAAACAGACAAGAAAAACCTTTTATAGTGGAGGGGAAGAAAGGGAAAAGAAAGGGGAATAAGTGAGCCTTACTCTCTTCAGAATTGGCTCAAAGAGAAAATAATGTACACACTCAATTTGGTATAAAAATTTATCTTACCCTGCAGGGAAGTAGGAAGGAAAACAGGTATAACAATGGTAGAGGATTATAGAAAAGAGGGCATATTAGGGGAGAAGATAGTCAGAAGTAAAATACTTTTTAGGAGGACCATGATAAAAGGAGAGAGAGAATAAAATAAATAGGGGATACAATTAGCAATAATAATTGTGAAAAGAATTTTGAAGCCAGTTTCTCTGATGAAGGCCTCATTTCTCAAATGTATAGGAAACTGAATCAAATTTATTTCTATGATCAAAATATTTTTAAAAAGTAAGAGCCATTGCCCAATTGATAAGTGATCAAAAGATACTTTCAGATGAAGTAATCAAGCTATTTATAGCCATATGAAAAAAAAATTCTAATTCATTATTGATTAGAGAAATGCAAAATAAAGCAATTCTGAGATACTACATCATACCTATTAGATTGATTGATAGGCCAGAAAAGAAAAAAATGACATATGTTGTAGGGAATGTGGGGAAAATGAGACATTAATGCATCGTTGATGGAATTGTGAATTGATTCAATCATTCTGTGAAACAATTTGGAACTATGCCCAAAGGGCTATAAAATCATGCTCCCTACTCTGATCAATACAAGATCTAAAACAATATCAGGGGACTGATAAGGAAAAGATACTATCTACTTCCAGAGAAGTGATGAATTCTGTGAGCAAAATGACATGTAGTTTTCTAATTGAGTTTATTTTTTATGATATGACTATTATGGAAATATGTTTTGCATAACTTCATATATATATATGAATATATATATATAATATATATATAATGGGTATCATTTTTCTTTCCTTTTCAGTGACTGATAAGAGAGGGAGGTTGTAGGGTATTTTCAGGGAAGACTAGTACCTCTTGAGTGAGGACTGCCAAGCCCTTTATAGGGCTGCTTTCTACCTTTGGTGTCCACCTGATCCACTTAACTCTTACCCGTGGTTCCAAGAAGTTGTAGCATGCACAGTGGCCACATCCTAGTAAACCATTTTGACAGATGGGCTAAGTCACATTCTACCCTATGGTCGAGACACTTAAAAAATATACAAAAACTTCTGAAAAGTTGATTCTGTTCACCATCATCCATGGAATATGCCCCAACTTATAGACAACACAAAATACAATAGAACTAAAAAAAAAAAAAAAAACAGTTCTTGTTGTGAGAGAACTTAACAGATATCACATCCAAATATTAAATCTGACTGAAACAAGGCTAGCAAATGAAGGCCAGCTTACTAAAGTAGGAACTAGATACACAATTTTTTTTTTTCCTGGAGGGGCTGCAGTAAAATGAAGTGCTGTGAAGCTGGTCTAGGTTTTGCATCAAAACTAGTGTGTAGTAAACAAGCTCACATACCTTCCAAAAGGAGTGAATGACAGACTCATGACAATATAATTGTCACTTGCAGGAAGATACCACGCCACCCTCCTCAGTGCCTATGTTCCAACCATGACAAATCCTGATGAGTTCAAAGAAAAATTTATGAATTAATTATTATAATTATGTTATAATTATATTATATTTTATCATATATTTGTGTTATATTAATTATATCATATAACTAAGTGTATTATATAATAATTATAATATATGATATAATATTATACTATATATTAAAAATTACATATAATGTTAATATTATATAATAAAATATATTATAATATATAATGATTATATTATGTATAATGTATGTTATAATTATATAACATATAATATAAATTTATTATAACTATTATAATCAATGTGCCAAAAGAGGACAAACATAATTCTGGATGACTTTAATGCTTAAGCAGGCTCAGACTAGCAGACATGCCAGGGATTCCTTGGGAGGAATGGAATTGGAAACAGCAACTGCAATGACCATTTACTATTGAAAATTTGTGTATCTCATGACCTTCTCATCACCAACATTATATTCCATTTACCTAAACAAAATAAAACTTCATGGATGCAACATTGCAGCAAAATTTGGCATTTAACAGACTATATGTTTGTAAGGAGAAGAGACAGACAGGATGTGAGAGTGACCAAGGCAATGTATAGTGCAGAGTGCTGGACTAATCATAGACTTATCCTCTCCAAGCTGAGTATTCACTTTTAACAAAAGTGATGGCTCAAGGCAAAAAAAAAAAAAAACTACTAGAAGAATTAATGTCTGCAAATTAGAGTGTTTTTCTAAGAGAGAGCAGTTTGTTGCCAACTTAGAGAAAATGTTGACTCAACACACAATTGGCAACAATGGAGCAGAGAAGGAGTGGGCAGCTTTCACATATTTGATGTATAGCACTGCATTTGTTCATCTGGCTCATACCATGAACAAAACCTAGGATTGTTTTGAAGAAAGAAATAGATAAATTCAGAAGCTATAAATGAAAACAAGAACTACATAGTGTGTATCAGCAGAATAATTCACCAGTCTCTAAGATGGTAGTATTCAATTTCATCAAAAATAAAATACAATCAAAACTTAGATGCAGGATTCTTGGGTCAGTAAGAAGGCAAATAAAATTCAGTTTTATGCTGATATTAACAATCCAAAGTGTTTTTATGATAAACCAAAGTCTATTTTGGGACCAAAGATATATGGTACATTTCAACTACTCTCAATGCCACACTTATTAGTGATAAAAAAAAGTAATGCTAGAAAGATGGTCTGAATACTCCCATACTGTTCTCAACAGACCATCATCAATCAGTGCTGAAGGTATTGATTGTTTACCTCAAGGTGAAATCAATCATTCCCTAGCTGACATTCCAACAAAAGAGGTTTTGAAAGACATTAAGCTATTTTCATTTGTTGATTCTATTTCAAATGAGATTTACAAGGCTGGGGGTCTATGGCTCATATAAAAGCCGGCAGAAGTTTTCCAGATTATATAGCAAGAGGATGTTATGCCCCAGGAGTTCAAGGATACTTCCACTGTCCATCTTTATAAAGGTAAAGGGAATAGACTGTCCTGTAACAAACAGAGTGGGGTGGGGTAATCTTTCTTGATCATTACTGGCAAGATCCTTGCCAAAGGCTTCCTTAATAAACTGACCCTATTTTCCAGCAGTGAAGATCTTCCCATGCCAACTTACCTCTCATGAAAGACTTTTTGCACCCCTCTCCTGGGGAAGAAAAGCAGAAACACAAGAAGTTCCTGGTGCAGAGTCCCAGTTCATATCATGAATGTAAAGTACCTGGGTACTATAAATTTTTTACTGTCTTCAGCCACACACAAACAGTGGTTCTCTGCGTTGGATGCTCCATTATACTCTGTCAGCCCCCTGGAGGAAAGTTAAGACTTACAGACAGATACTCCTTCAGACAGAAGCAGCACTAATGACTGATTCAGGAGGAATGAGGAACTGTAAAGAATAAAACAAATTTGATACAAAAAAATAGATGTGACTCTATACCTGGACAAAGATCATCTATCTGAGAACCAGTGTGGCTTCCAAAAGGGCCAAGGAATAGTTAATGTGATGTTTTCTGTCCAACAAGTCCAGGAAAAATGCCAGGAGCAGAACAGAGGTCTGTACCTAACATCTGTAGATCTGACCAAGACCTTTGTTATTGTTAATTGTGAGGGCTTATGGAAAATTATGTCAAAATTTGGTTGCCCAGAGAAGTCTATCAGTGTAGTATAGCAATTTCATGATAGCATGTTTGCCTAAATTGTGCATAATGGACAATGCTTTGGGGCTTCCCCAGTCCCAGTGGAGTGAAACAAGGCTGTGTGTTTGCTCCCATACTTTTTAGCACGATGTTTCCAGCCATGTTGTCAAACACATTCAATGAGAACAAACATGGAATCAGTCAGCTACCATACTGATGGTAAATTTTTCAACCTAAAAAGGCTATAAGCCAAAGCAAAAGTAGAGGGAGTTTTTTTGTTTGCAGATGATTGTGTACTCAATAAAGTCCCTGAAGCTGAGCTGCAACAAAGTATGAATGGATTTTCTGTTGCTTGTGCTAATTTTGGCCTAATAATTAACACCAAGAAAAAATAAGTCCTGCATTAGTCAGCCCCATACCATCCATATGTGGAACCATCAATTAGAGCATGTGGTGAAGTTTAGAATGCAATAGACAAATTCTCTTATCTTGGCAATATACTTTCCAGGGATGTCCATATTGAAAATGAGATTAACACATTCCCAAAGCTAGCTCAGTGTTTGGGAGGCTCTGAAGGAAAATATGGGAGAGGAGAGGTATTAGACAGACTACCAAACTGAAGGTCTACAGAGCTGTTGTGTTGACCTCATTGTTTTATGCTGTAAAACCTGAACTGTACCAGCACTATGTCAGGAAACTAAATCACTTCCTTTTGAATTGTCTTAGGAAGATTTTGAAAATTGCCTAGCAGAATAAGATATCAGATACCTTTTCCAAACTAAATTGCCAAGCATTGCAACTCAACAGCAGAGAACACAAACTCTGTTGGGCTGGCCACATTGCCAAACGTACACTTGCCAAAAAAAAATAAATAAATGTTTTGGAGCACTCACACAGGGCAAGTGCTCACAAGGTGGTCAGAAAAAGTGATACAAGGACACTCTCAAGATCTCTCTTAAGAACTTTATAACTGATTGTATGACATGGAGAGGACCACCTAGCATGGCATGCCCTTATTAGAAAAGATACTGTGCTCTATGAACAAAGCAGAATTGAAATAGCTCAGAAGTTGTGCAAAGTTAGAGGATCCCCCCAAAATGTTCATAGAGACTTTTTAGGTCTGACCTGCGGCAGAGCATTCCAAGCTTGTATTGGTCTGATCAGTCATAGTCAGACACACTATAACTAGAATCTAACATAGTGATGTCATTTTGGTCCTCTTCTAGAATAAAGGATAACAAAATAAATAAATGATATATTTTTTTAAAAAAACAAAGTTCAAAAGAGAAAAACTTTTTTCAAGGATGTGTCTTGGAAGGAGTCATTACTTGAGAACCCATCCTACAAAGAATATCAATGTGATCTTAACATTCTAGTAACATAGGAACCTTACAACATGCTAGCTTATTCCTATTCAAACATGATGCAACTATTTCAGTGTTCTAAGACTATTTTCATCAGAGGGCAAATGAATTTTTCTTAAATGCAACTCTGATGATTTTGCATGAGGGGAAAAGGAGTAATCTTGCCAGCCATGAAGAACAACATGCACAAGGTACAGATTTGTAGTAGGAAAGCTAATTCATATGAACTCACTGTCTTCCTCATATAAAAAAATAATTAAAAATCCAGAAATTGGAAATTGAAAATGTGATATGCATTTCTATGTCAATCAAGAACTCATCATGGTCTCAGCATCATATTCTACATCAAAAAGATGTAGAAAATATAGTCTCTAATCTCTTTTTTGTTTTTTAATAGCTTTTTTTATTTTACTAAATACATGCAAATATTGTTTTCAACGTATAGTCTCTATTCTTAAGCAACCTAACAATCTCTACTATATTACATATTTTTGAAGGAATTTAAGGATTTCTTTACTGTCTAATGAGATGATGGATTGATATTAAGACTTTTGAAAAGCAGGATTAGCAGATCAGAGATCCTATTAAACCAAATAAGTGACAAAACTCTCTAGATCCTTTGCTTAGAAGTACAGAAACTCAAATTTGACATAGACTATAATCCCATCTCATTTTTCCTATCCCCTGTAAGCTCAACCCCAAAAGCAGGAAGCTCTGAAATCCCTGATGCTTTCCCATGTCATGATGCCTTTGTTGAAATTGTGTCAGTAAGTAGACAGTGGGTACAGCTTTGCAGAAATTTCAATGTTTATTTTTATGTCCAATTGAAATTGTGGCAGAAATGTGAATCTGCTGTGATTTCCTTCATCAAAACCGTCTCTCATTTCACAAGCATATTTTCCTCCTGAATGAGGGTCATTGTATTCATACTAAATATATATGTGATTGAATAATGATAGTAAATGAAAGAGTCAGCTCAATTTTTTCATTATTCACATCCCTTACAAATTCCACCAGCCAAATATTGCTACAATAATGGATCCCAGTCAAACCAAGTAAGGGGAGGGAGGAAAAGGGGAGGACAAATGGAAAGTTAATGCATTTTCAACTAAATTTAGATCTAGACAATCTATACTTAAGCCCCAAATTCAAGATCTGGCATTGTTCCTTCTGTGGCATAAACATGTATCATAGAGAAGTCTGCCTCAAAAATTTCCATCCATCTTTCTGTTAATTTGGGTCTTAGTTAGAAATAAGAGAGCTTTCTATACATTTTCAGATATTTTTGTAAGTTGCAGATTAACTAGTCTGATTCTGAGTTTCTGATCTCATTGATATAAATGTTCCCTGTAGTGATACAAATTAAAACCAATCAACATATGCCTATCCTGTACAACTCTCTCGTTCTCACAAGAGTTTGCTAAAGGGGTCTATCCCATGTTCTAGTAGCCATCCTTAGTTTGTCCTTACATTTCAAAAGTATCAATGAAGTACAAAGGCTCTTCTTTAATTATTCTGCCTCTTTTAATGTAACTGGTCTGTCTTTTCAATCATATGTTCTTTTAGTGACATTGGCTTTTAAATTGGCTCTTATTTACCATTCCTTATTACAACCTATTACTACCCTCCACCACCTCCAAGAGATGTTTATTGTAAGTTCTTTGGTTTCTGGAAGAAATGTGGAGTATTTTTTTTTTAATTTCACTGCTTCTTCATTTTAATACAATACCCTTTCCTCCATCTCTTTAACTCTGGGTCTAATTAATTTGCCCTGTCTAAGACACAAATATAACTATAAATATGTATATACTTGTATTTTATGTGCACAATTATAAATATATGGATATAGCTGTCTCGATTAATATAAATAATGAATTACATTAAGTGATTGCATATTCAAATTTGCATTGCATATTTTCAATGGACTGGAACCAATGAACTTATTTCACATAATTAGAACACTAAATTGTATGAATTTTAATACATGCAGCCACTTCATGGGAATCAATATTTGTACTAATTGGAACCTAGCTCTATGTGTATATTGTTGTTTAGTGGTTCGGTCATGTCTGACTCTTCATGACCCCATGGATCATAGCATATCAGGCCTGATTATATTCTACTATCTTTTGAAATCTGTCCCGATAAATATTCATGGTATCCATCAAACAATCTATCCATGTCAATCTCTTTTCCTTTTACCTTCAATTTTTCTCAACATTAGGTCTTTTGCAATGAATCTCCATCTTCTCATTATGTGGCCAAAGTATTTAAGTTTTAGCTTCAGTATTTACATTTCAGTGAATTAATTTCTTTAAGTATTAACTGATTTGATTTCCTTGATATCCAAGGGACTCTTGAAAGACTTCTCTAATGCTATGATTTGAAAGAGTCAATTCCATTTCCTTACAATCCAGCTCCAAAAGACATATGTTACTACTAGAAAAAACAAACCTTTGTAGGCAAGAGGATATCTTTGCTTTTTAGTATGATGTCCATATTTTCTACAGCTTCCCTTCCAAAGAGCAAGCATCTTTTAATTTCATAGTGCATTTGCCATCTGCAGTAATCTTGGATGCCAAGAATATAAAATCTGACACTGTTTCCATTTCTTCTCCCTCTATTTGCCAGTGAATGATGGAACCAGTTGCTATGATCCTAGTTTGCTTTTTTGTTCATTTTTATGTTGTTTCAAGTGAATTTTCATACTCCATTCTTTCACCCTAATCAACAGGCTTCTTAATTCCTCTTTACTTTTTTGCCATCAGAGCAGGATCATTAATATCTCTAAGACTGTTGATATTTCTCCCAGAAAATTTAATTCCAGTTTCTGATACATCCAGCCTGGCATTTTTCATGATATATACTCCACAGATAAATTAAATAAATAAGATGACAATATTGATCTTTTTCATTCTCCTTTTCCAATCTTAATCAACTGTTCCATGTTTGGTTCTAGGTTGCTTCTTGTCCACAAACAAGTTCTTCAAAAGACAATAAGATGATTTGGTATTCCCATCTCTGAGAACTTGTCACATTTTGTTATGATCCATGAACTTTACAGCTTTAATGTTGTCATTGAAGCAGAAATAGATTTTTTTCTGGAACTCTCTTGATTTCTCCATAATCCAGCAAATGCTGGCAATTTAATTTCTCATTCCTCTCGCTCTTCAAAAACCAGCTCATTCTTGTAATTTTTGGTTCACATATTGCTGAAGCTTGGCTTGCAAAATCTCATGCCTAATCTTGCTGGGGTACCAAATGAACACAATTGCTCAGTAATTTGAATAATTCTTAGCATTGTCCTTCTTGAAGATTGGAACATAAACTGACCTTTTTCCAATGTAGTGGCCAATGCTGTCTTCCAAATTTGCTGTCACTTTTTGGCACTTTTTGGCATTTTTAACATCATGATCTTTTAGGATCTTAAATAGCTCAGCCCAGTGTTTCTATATATGAATAATGGATTTCTATAGACAATCTAATTAAAGTCTTAGTCCGGTTGATAAGCATTTTTCATCCACCTGTTTGTTTTAATATGGATGATCAAGTCATACTCTCAAGTTGTTATAAATGTCTCCCAATATTCTCAGAAGTTTCTCAATATTCTGACTCTTGATATAGCCAGTGCAACATTACGTTCAAACAAAAGAATGTGAAGGAACTCACTACCTAGAGGGAATTCTTCCTAAATTTGGAGTTTGGACTGATTCCCCTTCATGACTGGTAAAAACTTTTTTATGTATCACTTGATGTTAACAAACAATGGATCACTGAACAAAATTATCTCATATATAAAGGAATTTTTTTTTCATGTTCTATCTTGTGTGAGGAGAAAACTAAATGATGCACTGCTTTATCAAATCAACAAATAGTAAGCACAGTGGCATTTTATATTCTCTGAATCTTTGGTCAATTGTTTGATGCCAAAGGTGAAGTTTACTATTAAATATTATTTCCAAAAGCTTTTCTGTTTCATATTAATACCCTCACTGAGCATGGCCTAAGTGCATATGTAGATAATTCTTATAAAAATTTTATATAAATGGGATATTTGGCATGCAGACTGGTAGCAGCTGATGTTTTCTCAGTTGCCTTTTTTATATTGATAAGGGTCAAGATAGTTCCCAATACGTTTACTATCTTTCTACCCTTCAAGTACTTTGTAATAGATCCCCACTAATGCATGAATAATCATGTCACTTCTACCATGTACCTTTGATGTACATTTGCTCCAATCCAGCTGCTTTTATCATCTTTGTTTTTATGAAGCTATTTATACTTTCTCTATTAGCACATCTCAGATGATGAAATTATAGAAACCAAGGGGGATGACTCTGCTTTCCTTGAAGATGGAAAAAATATTTTTGGAAGAAAATCTCTACAGATCTTTTCATTTTCCTTCTTTTTGTTATTCTTCAATCTTTATTTGTAAATGTCCTTCAGGATGATTTTACCTGCCTTAACTCTGCTCTGCTTATCAGCTTTATATTTTTATAGGGGGGTTGGGAGAGTGGATGACACTGCTTATAATTTTCCATCATTTTTATCTGATGCATTTTATAAACCAGCTTGTATTTTGAACTAGTATTGCCTTTGGTGGACTTATCTTTCCACTAGGCAATTCAATTATTTGCTGACTAAGATGACTTTCAGAGTTTTTTAGTCACTTTGTTATGGCATTTGGATTCTATCAGTTAAACTTATGTGGAAAAGGATTATATCCTTCTATATCCTTTTTTTCCTATCTGTATCTCCATTTTTCTAATCAATAAATTTTTTAAAATATATCCAAATTTGTTTATCTTAATTCATGGTATATATTTTTCCTCAATTTTTTTCTTCTAATTTTTCATCAGTTTTAATAACCAGTCAGTGCTTTACCTGTGCACAAACAACTGATTCAAGAATGACTCTCACATATGAAACAAGTTTTTACTATTCTTTGATATAAAAGCAATTTTTATTTTTTATATTGCTTAGTGTATATTATATAAATTATTCTCTGATTCTTTCAATCATAATATAGAGAAATAAGGCTTCTGTTTAAACTACAAATCTTTAGGCTAATCTATTCCAAATTTCCAAGACATGTTTTACCATCTACCTTTGTATTGAATTTCCCCATATCACAATACATGTTCTTTAAATTTGAAAGACATTGTCAAGTTCCTCATAGAATTTCTCTACTTTCTTTAATTTCAACATCAAATTGCATAAATTGCAATTATTTTCACGGTGGTCTTTTTGAAAATGAAATGTTTTTAGCTCTTTTGGTCTCCTTGTTATGTTAAATTATTTACACTTAAATGACCTCATCAAGGCAAAATGAATACAGTTCTCAAAGGACATTTATCATGACCTTTGGATTCATGGTAAAATCAACTCTCCTGACTCCTTCCTTTGATTTCTCTAAAAAACAGTATTCAGGTTTTGTTTATGATAAGATAATCAAGATTATTTTAATTTAGGTCCTTCAGTAGTATGTTCATGGCCAGTCACTGGACAAAGATCTCATTCATAGAGTACCAGCAACCAAGATGGTCTAAAAACTGTAATTCTTAGCATCCTCTTTCCTTCCCCCTGTATATGTTTTACATTTACACATACACACATGCATATGTATACATAATATAATATGTATGTTTATGTGCATATATATGCATATGTATGCAGGGTATAACTGCGCACATACAAACATATTCACAAATATATATGTTTGTTTGTATGTGTGTGTGTGTGTGTATATATATATATATATACACACACACACACACATACATTTACCCTTATATACATGATTTTATATTGTTAGTTTGGGAATTTGTTTAGTAGCACTATCTTTATATACACATATATACACATATAGTTATTTAGTAGCAATATATGTATATGTGTTACCTATACATACATATTGATATATACATATAGATAATATGTTCAGTAATGTCCCTATATGCATCCTGGAGCAAAACCTCAGACATCCTTTCTACTTCTGACTTGGAGGGATAAAATTACAAATCATCAAATAAATAGAATGAAGGGCCTTCTACTTCAAGTGCCCTTGATAATTTCATGGTATTTGAAAGTCTGGTTTCTTTTAAGTTCCAAAGATTTCCAATGAATTCTAGCCATCTCTGATAATGAGGATCCTTATTCAAATTATTTGCCATGGTGTAATAATTTGAATAATAATTCTGCCATTCATTAATTTTGTTGTGGTCTTAGGAAGCTTCTCAAGACTGTTTTATCATTTAAAAAATAAATAGGTTAAACTAGATTATCTTTTCACTGAACTATAAGATTCCATGATTGTAGTATTTTAATATCATTAATAGAGGCAGCTAAAAGATTTAGCAGAAAGAGCACTTGACTATAAATTACACAGACACCTAGATTCTAGGCCTGGCTCATTATCAACTTATTTCACTGGACTTTGATTTCCTTATATGGAAAATGAAGAGATTGTGCCACTGTTTCTAACATCCTTTCTAGCACAAAAATGTATGGATTCATAGGAACAAAATAGTGATGCACTTTTGTGTCACTGAATTTTAAAAGATCAGATGAATTTGAGCAATTCAATTAATCTAAATCAATGTCTAGCTATGCTCCAAAGACAAGATTTCACATTGGATAAATAATTTTAAGTTTATGTCATTTAATTTGAGTGAAAAGGGAGATATAATAATATGTAATAATAAATTATTTTAGAAAACAGGGATACTATTCACAGATACTATGCTGATTAAAAGATTATAGATCTAGAGCTGAAAAGGACCCCAGAACCTATCTAACCCACCCCTTTCCATCTACAAATTAGAAAATGGAGGTCCAAAGATACTAATTTGCCAAAGTCAAATATAAAGTATCAGATTTTGAGGAAGGAACCCAGAATCTCTGATTTGAGAATTAATGAGCTTTCCAACATTCTGCGCTATCTTGTGGATCCTGACAAGGATGTCAACTTACTTGAAGAAGAACTGTAGGCCTAAGAAATTTGAAAGCAAAAGAGATTTTGAAAGTAGGAAGGATAAATACTGAAGAGATTTAACTTATAAATGAAATGTTCCTCTAAAAATATTCATCTCAGTTTATACAGCAAGTAAAAAGTTCCACTCAAAGATTTTTTAAAATAGGCAGAATATGAGACTCCTAATATAAAATGCCTTGAAGGAAGCCATATGAAGAATTTTGTTTCATTTTGACATTTTTGATGTTTTCGTAACTTCCTTAAAGAGGAGTACTTGCTGCTACCAGTAAATGGCATTTCATGTGCCTTTGATAGGATGTTCCCATGGAATGCTCTCTCTCCTCACTCTTGAAATCCCTAAATCCCTTTGAGATTAAGTTTAGGGGTCATCTTCTATTTTAGTTTTCATAATACTTGTGCTGATTATTCCTCTTCCATGAAAATACTTTTAATTTACTTTGTAAATTATTTATCTAGACACATATTATAGTTTTTCCTCTCCTCCTTCCCATAATAACACTTAAATTTCTTGCAAGTTGGATATTTTCTTTTATTATTTTATATTCTCAATGCCCTATGCAGTGCCTGGAATAGATTAGGTACTGAAGAAATATTTGTTGAATTTAATTGAATAGGCTTTAACTGGTCAGCTAGGTGGGGTCTAAGTTCATCCCTAACTTCAGACATTTGATAGCTGTGTAATCCTGTGAAAACCACTTACCCCTGTTTGGCTCAGTTTCCTATCTGTAAAATGAGCTAGAGAAAGAGCTAGCAAACCAGGGTAAACCACTCCAGTATCTTTGCCAAAAAAAAAAAAAAAAAAAAAAAAAAAAAAAAAAAAAAAAAAAGCTCAATTAGGTTTTCAAAGAGTAGAATACAACTGAACACCAACAATAAAGGTTTTACTGACATAACTCTAACTATCCAGATCAAATGTTATAGACCAAGTCTCTGTGTCTTGATAATATAAGCTTTTTCCCATCCCAAATTTCATTTCTTTAGAGTCATCACTATTAATAGGAGCCTGCCATGTATGGTATAAAGATAATTAGTGCTCATAACTTGTTATATTAATAGTATATTAATAGTCAAATTATGCATCAGTCTAATTTAGTTTGCCATTTTTATATTCATATTTAATTGAATAGCCAAAAGAAAGAATGAATCTTTTGTAATAGTCCACACATCCGTATATTTTTAAAAGGACACTTATTTTCTATAATTTTGTAGAGAAAATTCAACAGAGGTTATTGCAAGCTTTCTCAGTGGTAGGATATCAGAGGAGTTTGGCATAAAATGCTTCATCCTGATGAACATTTGTGCATTCAATCATCATTTGTTGAGCACCTTCTAATTTCCATGCAAAGTAGAAGATAGAAAAATTGACAAAAAACAGGATTGCTGTCTTCAACTACTTAGTTGCAACCAAGTTAACACAATATTTATAGCTCTCTAATCATAGATAAATGCTTGATTAAAACAGTTGTTAAAGCTCTAACCTAGGGCTTTAAGATTTAAAAACTATTTTCTTCTCAGCAAGTCAAGGAAGATAAGAAGTGAGGGTGAGATGGGAAAGTGTTTGAATCTCCGAAGAAAGTGAATTCAAAGACACTGGGTTAGAATATGAAGTATTATGTATGAGGAGCAGCAAAGAGACTAGGTAAGGCAACATGCATTGATTCAATACTTGCTATCTGCCAGGCACTCTACATGCAAATCCCAGCAAAAAGAAAGTTCCCAAACTCAAGGAGCTTCATTCAAATGGGGGAAGACAACACATTAAAAGGAGTTAAAAGATGGATTTGGGGAAAGAATTTGGTTATGAAGTCCTTAGAACGAAGGATGACTGATCAGGGGGCTTGCAAAAATGGACATTCCAAGAACTCAGCAGTGGCAGAAGAGGGTCCCAGTGGTAAAGAGAAAAGACATTTGAAGGAAGATGACAAAGTCTAGAGATCAAACATTGCTTGTCTGACCCCTTCCTCAAAATAGTTTCCAGGAGAAATTCACCAACAAGTAAAAGAGGGACCCTAAGATGGACTTTATATTTGATCCTGGAGGTAATATAGAGTCAATGAATTTTACTGAATGAGAGGATGGGGGAGAAGGGGGAATAGTGAAAACAACATAAAACCTGTGCTTTAGACAAATCACTCTGGCAAATAAATAGAGGATGGATTGGATTAGCAAAAGACTAGAGGCAAGGAAACAATTTGGAAGGTGTTGTAATAATTCAAGAGAGATGACAAGGATCTGTAAGGTGGTAGATAAGTGAGTGGTTAAAAAGGAGATTTTTATACATCTGTTCTGTGACAAGTATTATGCTAGGTGCTTGAGAGGCAAATCCAATAAATGAAATATTCTTTACTCTCAAATTCACATGGAACAATAACTGTTGTAGTGGCTGAGGACTCAGAAGAAAATTATAGGTCACTCAAAGCAAAAGGATCAACTTTCTCCATATAATAAGAAAGCAGGAGCCAGAATCAGAAAGGATCAAGATGTAGAAGTATAAATCGACAAACAGTCAGGGAGTATCAGCATTCAAAAGGGGAAAATAATTAAACAAAGTGATAAATTGAAGCAAGAAGTTCAAGAAACTTGATGTTCAGAAATACATTTTATAGATAGATAGATAGATAGATAGATAGATAGATAGATATAGATATAGATAGATATGTTGATGAAAGATATATCTAATTTGAATCCCTTAAAATAATACCTATATCAATATTTGGATCCTAGCACTTGAGTCAATTAGTTAGTGAATAAGCAATTATTAAGTACTTGTATTTGCCCAGTACTGTGCTAAGCATTTGAGATAAAAAGAAGGGCAAAAGATATTTCTCAAGAAACTCATAATCTAGTAGGGAAGCAACAAGTAAACTCTATACAAACAAACAATATTCAGATTAAATAAGAAATTATCAACAGAGGGAAGGTACTATCTCAGAAAAGGGATGGAGTTAGAATGCCTAAAAGCAACTGGCACTTAAAGTAGGAAAATATGGATCCATAAGTAACAAGATGGAGGAAAGATAATTTTTATGATTACCATGACCTCTCAAATCTCTCCTAAACAGAAATTATGTACTAAGATTAAAGTAATTTCAGTTGTTTCCATGTCTAAGAAACCCAAAATCCCAAGAAAAAAAAAGATTAAAAAAGCAAATATAAATTGATGCTCACTGACACTGAGCTTCACTCAACATCCCTTCCCCACTATCCCTGTTGCCAGAAATAAAGCTGCACTAGCAAATCTAAGTACCTGACACGTGGATCAAGACATGCAACAAAATCAAATCCCAAATGTCAATCTCCCCTTCATTTTCCAGAACCATAAAGACTGTAACTTCAGGTGTAGAAGTTGGCTCAGGCAGTGATGGACTGCTCTATAGGCAGCAGCCCATCGTGACCAAAAGCATGCTCGGGGCCAAAATCCTGTAACAGGGATACAACAAAGTGATGGTGACACAAGACAATACTATAACTGCAGCATGACAGTTCTCGGAAAAACTAATGCCTAGAAATGAGATACAGAGGAAGCAGGACAGCATGCTTTATTTCAAGGAGAGCTTATATAGGAGTCCACTAAGTCCAAGCGAAAGAATACAGCATCTAGTTAGGGCCAGTCCTGATGACCCAAAAGTAAATGGCAGAGATCTAGACTGGTGAACCACAAATTGTCTAAGGTAGAAGTAAATGTCTCTTTGAGATCCACCTTCCAAGGAAACCATCATCAGAATAGATAGCCAAAAAAAGACTGAAATTACCAAAGATCCCAGGGAGAAGAAAGCTCAAAATAATTTATGTAGATAAATCAATAAGAAAATCATTAAAAACAAAAGGAAACATGCTATCTAGATCTTTTATATAAGTTCTGGCATTTATAAATAAAAACTGCAAAACAAAATAAAATGGCCTAATGCCTGATAACTCAGAAGGCTCTATGGAATGTGAGGAGAACATAGAACATTTTCTGAGTGGTTTGAGAATTATGAGAATAGAATTTATGGCTTGCACAACAAAAATAATAGGCAAAAAAAAAAGGAATCTGCAATGATATTTCACCAAAGAAAAAAATAGACAACAATAAATTGTGCGTGTAATTACACAGACATGAGGAGCCAATTTGAAGAAAAACAAAAAATAATATTAAAGGGAAATATATTCACTATGAAAGTAAAATACACCAATATTGAACCTAAATTTTTTTCCTAGTTTTCTCAGACAAAAAACATAATGAATATTATCATGATGAAATATATAATAGAAATTCCTAGAACTTCTGAACATTAAAAATGAGATACCAATTGGAAAAAAAAATACATTATCTCCAGGATGGAAGGAAGGAGAACAAACAAGACTACAAACTCCAAGATACATTGTTGTTAAATTTAAAAATTCGATTAAGATAAATTCTGCAAGTGATCAGAAGAAAAACATTCATATATAAAGGAAAGGAAATTCAAATAATGCAAGACGATTCTGTTACAAAAGAGGGAATGAAGTAACAACCTGAGAGCAATGGAGCTCAAGATACATCCCAGGGTGATGCACCTTATAAATTTAAGCTTAACCACACATGAAAAATAATGGATGCTAAATTGTAAAGTGTCAGTATTGAATAAGGCCATGTACAGAAAGAGTCTGGTCCAGATATAATTTGGGCCCTAACAATGAATGAAGTACTGGAGACAAATTTAGGATAATCTTGATGTAGAATGCATGTGACAATACAATGTGATTGTAAAAAATATATATATATATTATATTCTGCAAAAAGAGAAGAGCCTAGAGGACAGTGGCTAGGGAAGAGAGGAGAAAGAAAAGGCTGGGAGGAAAAGAGACCTTGTTTGGGTGATAGGAATGTTCATATGTTCCTATGAATGAAAATGTTCCTATGAATGAAGAGAGAGAATCTGTTAAAAATTTGGGGACTTTGCAATCAATGTGTGTGGACTAGGGCATTAATTTCTGAAAGTCTATTCATTTTACCATAGAAGGGGAAAAGGGGGAGCTAGAATTTCTAAAATCAACTGGCATTTAAAGTGGGACCAGAATTCAAGGATTCAATTTTGAGGCAAATGGGAGGAAAATACCTAAAGAGAATACAGATTAATAATGGGCTGAGTAATCAGAGACATGGTTGAGTAGGAGCATGCAGAGTCCATTGTGGTACCTGAGATAATTGGCATTGGTCTGGGAAGGAGGCAAAAAGAAACAAGGTCAAATTCTGTAAGGCAGGAGCAGAAAGTGCAAGAAAGCCTAAAAAGGATGCCTTGGATAATTTTATTGCACTAAAAATACAGAGAAAAGAAAAAGAGAAAAATAAAGGAGTAATGAATCAGAGAATGGATGTTTGGAGTAGACTGGAAGAGAGGTGAGACAATGAAGAGAATGACAGAAATCCTTTATATAAAGTTGTACAAAAATGAAATTTTTAAAACTAAGGACCAGGACTGGTTGAAGAGAAAGAGAGGAAAGGGGAAATTATCTACTTAACCAAGATGACAAAAGTAGGAGGGAGGAAGAAATTATATAACCAGATAAAACCCTAAAAACAAAACTCCATAGGGAAAGAAGTAACAAATAAGAAGAGAAGGCTAAGAGTAAAAGGAAGAAAACCAATAAGAACAAACTACCTTGCAAAAGTCTAATATAATTTATCTGAAGGAACAGAGCGCTGATGGAGTATATCTTCTAGGGGAAAGAGCAGTAAAGTAGTCCCTCCAACCTTAGACTGCTTCTGTTCTAACAATCGGTCAATTATTCTAAAGTTCTCTTGTTTTAGAATCAGTGATCCCAAGGGCTCCCCGACCTTAGAGTGTTATTGTTCTAACAATCTGTCCATCAATGATTGTAAAGATCCTCTGGCCTAGGAATATAATAATATTTCTTCCCTTAAACTTTGGGGAAGATATATTAGCGATCCTGAGACCCTTTTACCTTAGAATGCTATTGTTCTGACAATCTGTCTGTCAATGATTCTAAAGTCTTCTGGCCTTAGAATAATAGCCCTACAAACATTACTAACTGTCAGGGAGAAAAACTGTTGGTCAGTGATAACCAAGTTCCAGAAGCAATAGTGAATAGATCACTGCTCAAACTTACTTGTAAGCCATAAAATTAACATGTCAGTGACATGAACTGGATAAATTTGTCTTCTTTCTCTTGGTTCTTTGGTAAATTATTTTGGAACTTAGCCTGCTTTAATTGGCATTACAATTACAATAAACTTTGCCCCCTGACTTGGAGATGGGTTCAAGCCTGAAAATTCTTTTGAGACAGTTCGTGACACCAGTCAGCAACCCCCAACCTTTTGGAATCCCTTCTGAACCTCAACAGTACTGTGTTTACAACAGAAACAAAAAAATTATATCCTTAAAAAATATTGGCAATATTCTCCAATTGATAAATGGTTAAAGGATATGAACAGATAATTCTCAGATGAAAAAATTGAAACTATTTCTAACCATATGAAAAGATGCTCCAAGTCATTATTAATCAGAGAAATACAAATTAAGACAACTCTGAGATACCACTACACACCTGTCAGATTGGCTAGAGTGACAGGGAAAGATAATGCAGAATGCTGGAGGGGATGTGGGAAAACCGGGACACTGATACATTGTTGGTGGAATTGTGAACACATCCAGCCATTTTAGAGAGCATTTTGGAACTATGCTCAAAAAGTTATCAAACTGTGCATACCTTTTGACCTATCAGTATTTCTACTGGGCTTACATCCCAAAGAGATCTTAAAGAGCGAAAGAGACCTGTATGTGCAAGAATGTTTGTGGCAGCCCTGTTTGTGGTGGCTAGAAGCTGGAAAATGAATGGATGCCCATCAATTGGAGAATGGCTGAATAAATTGTGGTATATAAATATCATGGAATATTATTGTTCTGTAAGAAATGAACAGCAGGAGGATTTCAGAAAGGTCTGGAGAGACTTACATGAACTAATACTGAGTGAAATGAGCAGGACCAGGAGATCATTATATATTTCAACAACAATACCATATGATGATCAATTCTGATGGACGTGGCCCTCTTCAACAATGAGATAAACAAAATCAGTTCCAATAGAGCATTAATGAACTGAATCAGCTACACCAAGGGAAAGAACTCTGGGAGATGACTATGAACCACTAAATAGAATTCCCAATCCCTCTATTTTTGTCCACCTGCATTTTTTATTTCCTTCACAGGTTAATAGTACATGATTTCAAAGTCCGATTCTTTTTATACAGCAAAATAACTGTTTGGACATGTATACATATATTGTATTTAACTTATACTTTAGCATGTATTGGCCAACTTGCCATCTAGGGGAAGGGGTAGGGGGAAGGAGGAACAAAAGGATTTGCAACTGTCAATGCTGAAAAATTACCTATGTATATATCTTGTAAATAAAAAGCTATAATTTAAAAAAAGAAAACAAAAAAAATATTGGCAACACATGAAAAAAACATAAAACTAAATTTCATAATTTTAAATGTAAAATAATGATTAAACAATACAACAACAACAACAACAATAAAAGATAGTGATAGATTGGAAAAGAAAACAAAATCCCACAATCTGTTGCTTGCAAGAAACATATAAAGTAGGCAAAAAATACAAAAAAAAAAAAAAACAAAAGAAATGATAGAAAAAATATTTATTATTCATCAAATGAATAAAAAATAGCAGAAGTTGCAACCATGCTAGCTGACAAAGCAGTCAAATATTCAAAAAGTAAAAAGTAACAAAGAAAGAAATTATACTGAAAGGAACTATAGGCAAAAAAAAAACCATTATAAATAAAAAAGCCAATTTAGGGGCTCTAAATACACTAGTGATGAGGTTTTCAATGTTGAGTGTAGTTAGCAAAGGAATTGATAAAACTTAATCACTAAAGTAGGCAGGGAGAAGGCACTGACAGAAGTCAGTGTGGCTCTGTAATTCCACCCTCTGAAAGAGTTTCTGACCTTGCAGTAATAAGAGAAGAGAAAGAAATTAAAGGCATAAAGATAGGAATTAAACTATCCCAATTGGCTCATGATATGGTTGTTTACTTGCAAAATCCTATGGAATTAGCAGAGATGATAAAAAAATTTTAAAAATTAATAGCTTAATGTATAAAATTAAAAATTAATAATGAAATTAATATATGTATAATATATATTTATTTATTTATTTATTGGCTGAGACAATTGGCATTAAGTGACTTGCCCAGGGTCACATAGCCTAGGAATATTAAGTATCTGAGATCACATTTGAACTCAGGTCCTCTTGACTTCAGGGCTGGTGCTCTATCTACTGAGCCACCTAGCTGCCCCTACAAAGTAAATTTTCAAAAAACAACCATTTCTATATCAAAATATCAAAATTCAAAAAGCAATAATAGAAAGATAAATGCTATTCCAAATAAGTAAAAAATTCATAAATATTTAGAGTTAAAACTACCAAAGTATATATAAGAACTTATAGATTCAGTTATATACTGCTCCTTATAAAAAATAAACAATTCAAATAGCTGGAGGAATATTTATTGCTCATGACTAGGATATGCTAAGGTAATGAAAATGACAATTTTACCAAAATTATTTACACTTATAATGCCATGTTGACCAAATTATCAATAGATACTTTATAGAACTTGATAAAATATAGCAAAATTCACTTGGAAAAATAAAAGATCTAGAACATTGAAGTAAATGATTAAAAGAAGTAAGGAAGAACACTATCACATCTCAAACAATATTATAAAGCAACAGTCATCAAAACTCTCTGGCATTGGTGGGGAAAAAAGAGAGAAAGAGACAGAGACAGAAAGAGACAGAAAGGCAGACAAATTGCTAGAGCAGACTAGACAAGGGAGAATCAGAGGCATAACACAATAACCCAGTCTTGGGTAAAATAGAAATTATGATTTATCTAGAGGAAAAAAATCTTCTCTGATAAATCCTTCTGGGAAAACAGAAAAGCAATTTCTGGTTGAAGTAAGATGTAGATCAACATGTCATAATATATTCTATAAAACATTCTAAATGGGTATGTGACCTTAATCACATAAAAAATTTAGAAGAAAAACGGATCATATGCTTGTCACAACTATAGGCAGGAGGGGAATTCTTGACAAAACAAGAGACAGAGGTAATTCTGAAAGATAAAAGAGATTATTTTGATTACTTGAAGCTCAAATACTTATATACAGATAAAATTAATGCACCTAAGAAGGAAAGTAGTCAAATGGAAAAAAAAAAAACCTTTGTATCAAATTTCTCTCATTAGGGTTTCATGTCTGAGATATATAATTGATGGCTATTCCCTAATAGAAAATGGTCAAAAGATATGAATAGTGGGAACAAACTGTTTTCCAAAGAATTACATAATATTCACAACTACATGAAAGAATGCTTCAAATCACTAATAATAAGAAAAATGCAAATCAAAATAACCCTGAGATTTAATTTTATGCCCTCAAAACTCACAAAAATGAAAAAAAAAATAATCCTGTAACTGTCAATGTTGGAAGTATTGTAGCATGATAAGCATATTGATATACTCTTAGAGGAACTATGAACTAATACAACTATTTCGGAAGGCAATGTGGAATTATGTAATAAAATGACAGAAATGTTAATATCCTTTGAATCAGACTATCCATTACTGAGCTTATACCCCAAGGAAGCCATCAACAAATAAAGTTCCCATATACAATAAAATATCTTTAGTATCACTTTTTGTGATAACAAATAAATAGGAACAAAGTAATTACCCATCAACTGGAAAATAGGTAGAACATTTTGATACATGAAGGTCATGGAGTATTACTATGCTATAAGAAATGATTCTGATTAATATAGAAAAGAATAGAATGATCTATATGAACTCATGCAGAATTAAGTTAGCAAATACAAAAAAAAAAAACAATATATACAGTAATTACAATAATGTTAATGGAAAGAACTATACATAAAAAGTTCAAAAGCAAATATACAAGTTTATAAAGCTTAAGTAGAATTTGATTGAAGATCTATATGTATACCTTAAAGCCACTCATTCCTTGAGATAAGAGGTCCATGTGGAAGGATTACACATTGCATTGGTTTTCAGACTTTTCAATGTATTGATTAGTCCTGATGACTTTTTCCCTCTTCTCTCTCTCTCTCCCCCCTCCCCCATATAAAATCCCATTATTTGTTATTTGAGATGGCTCTCTGAGAGGGGAGAGTGAGATACTTGGAATAACCCCGATGATAAAGGAAACCAAAGATATAAATAATTTTTTTAAATGAGAAAAACTTCCTTTAGAAGGTAAGTTTTTAACTGGGACTTTAAGGTTGCCAGTAGAAGATAAGGAGAAAAAGCATTCTGGTCAGGTGGGACAGTGAAAATGTCCAGAGTCTAGAAATGAAATGTTTTGTTTGAGGAGCATTGAGGAAGCCAGCTTCACTGGATTGAAGAATATATGCAGGGGGCAGTAGGATGTTATAGATAGACTGAAAAGAGGGCTATATTTATTTAGGTGGGCTTTGATTTCAATACACTATCTCTCTCACTTTCTGAACAATGGAAAATTTCCCAGTGCTGCTAGCATTACCTGAGTGGGAAAAAGCTAAGTCTTTCTAGCACTGGGCATAGTTCAGTTCAAGCTTTATTACTTCCTCTCAAAACTCCATTATTTGGACTTTCCCAATCAAAGCATTTTTTCTGTTCTTTTCTTTCCTATTTTTTTTAAATAGAAAACACCTCTGACAGTGAGGATAAATTCAAAAAGTTTGAAAAAGATATCAGTTACTGAAGCTGAATTCAGCTCTCTATATCAACAGCTAGCCTGTAAGTTAATAATGGACTCTATCATCAAAATAATAACTGTTACCTTCTTGCTAATGTCCCTGAAGCTTTATTAACTGTGGCACTTATAGCACCTTATATGCAATTTGCTTCTTGTTAAAGGTCAGCTACAAGTACAGTACTTAAAACCAAGCGACAAGGAGCTTGGAAGATTATGTGCTGAGCCATTCCTATTCTGAAGAAATCATTTTCAACTTCTTTTCCCTTTCCTTCCCTCTTAACAATCAGCAACTAATTTCTCCAGGGTGGAATTTCCCCAGGTGCTCAGTACTCCGTGACTGTTGCAGCTGTAAATGTTGTGATCAGGGCCAGCTCTTAACAGTAAATTCACCTGTTTTCAGTATGTTCCATTTCCTCTTTCAGTTTTCCTGCAAGGGTCCCCAAGGGCTCTCATGCTGTCTCCTCAGTGCCTAGAGACTCCTATCACAGCACTCCACTGAGGTCTTCTTTCTCAACATGCTTTAGTTTATAACCAAATTCTGCTTGCCATCAAAACTTGTGTCCTATTTCCCTCCTGACAGGATAGAACAGTCTCTGTTCTCTGCTAATTTAGAGATGATGCTAAGGATGCAACCATGTGGAATGGAGATGAGGTAAAGGGGAGAGAGGAATTTAATTAGCTTCTCTGAATTGTCACCAATGAAATCCATAGAAGTTAGTGGAGAACTCTGGTAAGTCACCTCTATTTCTCTCCTATTCAGAAAGATTAAGTTATAAATGTGTCCAATTGTTACCTTGGATTTTACAAAGAGCCTAGCTCTAAAGAGCTGGGATAGAAGACAGGGAAATTCTTTGAAGTAGAAGTAGAGGTGGAAAACAAAGAGTGGAATATGACAGGGGCTAGCCTTGAACACCTGGTGGGGAAGCATAGTGTATCAAAGGAGAAGGGCAGCATTGGGAATGCCATTATAGATATACTAAACATAACTATTTACTGACCACAATTTTTTCCCTGTGAGAAACAAAAGATCTTCTAGATCTCCTTCGAAGACTCCAATATCACCAAATTATTTTACCCAGGCTAGGATATGATTTATCCATAAAAGAAACTTGGAAACTTCTACATTTTTCAGTGATGTCTATGGGCTACTGACTAACTGCTCTTGATGAATTCAAGTCACCTACACTAGATAAACTACATGTTTGGACACTGAAAAAATTTAAAAATATGTGATTGCTGAAGTCCTGAGATTGAAACCTGAACTATGTTGGAGGATTAAAAGAATTTGCCAAAGGGGATATATAAAGAGAATAGCAGATGTTATCCTGATTTTCAAAAGACCGAGTGGCCAGGAAAATAGAAACTGCAAGCTATAGGTCAGAAAATTGAATTTTAATTCCCATCAAGGTTTTAGAATTATTTTTAAAGAGCTGGTTAGAAAACCTATTTTTAAAAAGTTGTGATGACAAAGATCTAAACAAGTCATATCACACTAATTATATTTCCCTTGAAAGGATTACTAAACTGATAAGTCAGAAAGATCCAATGAATGTTGTTTTCCTAGACTTTTTTAAGCTTTTGAGATATTGTCTCAAGATATTCCTATAAAAAAAAGATTTATAAATGAAAGCATATTTATATAGATTTAAAAATAGCTGAGGAACCAGAATCAAAGAGGAGTAATTAGTGGTTCAAGGTAAATTTGGAAGAGGGTTTCCAATGATGATTTTATGTATGAATTAGATAAAATAAGAAGGCATCCTTTCGAAATCTACAGATGACATAAAACTGGGAATGATAACTAGCAAGCCCAGCTATCAGAATCCAAAAAGATCTTGACAGGTTGAAGCATTTTTCAAAGTGAATGAGATAAAATTTAATAAGGATAAACACCGAAATCTTACATTTGAGTTGAATAAAATAAACTTACAAGTATAAGGTGGTGAAGACATGATTTGACTGCAATTTTTCTGAAAAAAGATACTTGGATTTGAATGGATTATAAGCTCTGTATAAATCAACTATTTAAAATAGTAGCTATATGATGTTGGACTGCACTGAGAGGCATAGTTTCCAGGAATAAGAATGTGATAGCTCCATTATACTCTGCACATTACCTATGAAGCACTGGCATCAGTTCTGGACAGATCAATTTAGGCCACTGGGAAGCTGAAGAACATTCAAAAGGGGACAGCCAAAATGGTGAAATGGTTCAATTCCATGCCATATGAGGAACTGTTTATGAAACAATATTTAACCTAGGGATGATAAAGATCATATAGGAGATGAGAGCTATCTTCCAGTACCGAAAAGCTATCACTTATGAAAGGCTGATTAGTTCTATTCTTTTTGGTTCTGGAGGGCAGAATCAGAAGTAATAGGTAGAAGCAGAAAAGAGATGAATTTAGGATTTGACAGGAAAAAAAATTTTTTCTAACAAAGTAAAATTCTCCAAGCTGACTGCCTTGAGAAATAATGGACTCCCATTGTTGTAACTCTTCAACTAAAGAGTATATAATCACTTAAATGATATGGGAATTCATAAGATAGTATTGATTTGACTACATGACCATATAAGTCTGTTTTATTCTAAAATTTTGTGATTCAATACTTTTTGAGACTTTGCCCCACTCTTTTATGGAGCCTACACTCAACATTCAGGATTCTCCCCTAAAAATCCTTTGTGAGACAATTAGTAGACCCAAGTACTATTTCTTAAATCATTATGTACATTCACACGTCCATCAACTCATATCACTTCTACTGTCTTGATAGTGCTTGTTTTTGCCATTTATTTAGATTTTACTATTGTACCATGTCTAAACTTAATTCCACCTCATCATATTAGCATTGTTCTATGCAAAGAGGATTTTTGCCACCTTCCATTTTCTGATCTCTTAAAGCATGTTGTTTACACTTACTTGGGAATTATTATAGGCTCTCTCATGTTGTTATTATATATGTGCATGTGTTTTGACTCCTTAATTAAGTATAAACTCCCTGAAATGAGGGAAGAGATCTTGAACTCTTTGGTATACATAGTTGATACAATTGTCTTTTATGTAGCAGGTACTCAATAAATCATATGTGCATAGAACTACAGATTGGGAAAGAATTTCAAGTCACTTAAGTCTACCCCATAGCAGAATAGGAATTACCTCTGCATCATTTCTGACAAACTGTTATGCAGTCTTCCATGAAAAACTCTACCAAAGGGGAACTAACTACCTCCCAAGGCAGACCATTTCACTTTGAGATAGTTATTTTTTTGAAGTTTTACCTTGTGTTGACCTACTTGTAACCACTGTTTATAAGTTCTTCCTTCTGAGACAAAGAAAAGTCACATTCATTCATCTTTCTTTTCTTTTTTTATATTTTTTCCAGTTATACATAAAACTTTCTTTACATTTAGTTTTACAACTTTGGATTTCAAATTCTCTCTCATCCTCTCTCCCCAACACCTCTTCTCCCATTAAGAAGACACATGTGAAGTTATATAAAAGATTTCTATAAAAGTTATGTTGTGAAAAACAACACAAATTCCCTGCCCTCCAAAAAATCCCCTGAAGAAAAAATAAATCAAGTTAAAATAGTGTGCTCCAATCTGCATTCAGATGCAATCAGTTCTTTCTCTGGATAGAGAGAGCATTTTTTCCATTAGTCCTTCAGAGTCATCTTATATCATTGTTTTGTTGAAAATAACAGTTATTGACAGCTAATCATGCTACAATATTTCTATTACTTTTTACAAAGTACATTTCACTTTTCATGAGCTCATGGAGGATTTTCCAGGTTTTGCTGAGAGCATCTTGCTCATCATTTCCTATAAAACAGTAGTATTCCATCATAATCACATGCCACAATTTATTCAGCCATTCTCCAATTGATGCCCATCCCTTCAATTTCTAATTCTCTGCCCTGAGAAAAGAGCAGCTATAAATATTTTTGTACATATAGGTCCTTTTCCTTTTTATTAAAAAAAAAAGCTCTTTTGGGCTACATGTCTGATAGTGATATGATTAGATCAAAGGATATGCATGATTTTATAGCCCTTTTGGCATAGATCGTATCTTTTGATCATTTAACTTTGGAGACTTATTTTTTCATAAATTTTACTCCATTTCCTATTTATTTGAGACCTCCATCAGAGAAATTTGCTTCAAAATTCTTTTTACATTTACTATTGCTAACTATATTTCCCACCCTTTTATTCTGTTCTTTCTCCTATCACTCTGTCCTTCCTCAAAAGGGTTTTGCTTCTGACCATCCCTCCCCCATATGCCCTCCCTTCTAACACCCTACCCCCACCATGTTTTTTTCTTTTTTTCTTTCTTTTTTTTTTTTCAGATAATTGGGGTTAAGTGACTTGCCATGAATCACACAGCTAAAAAATGTTGTGTCTAAGGCGAGAATTCTGACTCCAGGTACCGTACTCTATACACTGTGCCATCTTCTTCCCCTATTCTTGTGTCTCTTTCTCTTCCTACTTTCTGGTAGCAGCAAAATCGATTTTTATGATTATATTGAGAATGAATATTATTTCCTTTTTGAGCCAATTCTGATGAGAATAAGGTTCATTCATTCTCATTGCCTCCTCTTTTTCCCCTCCACTGTATAAACTTTTTCTTGTCTCTTTTGTGGCATGCCATTCTACCTCTCCCATTTCTCTCACAGTGCATTTGTCTTTCATCATTTAATTTTATTTTTAGATAATATATCTTCATATTCAGCTCACAATTTCATACTCAACTCACTATAAATATATATATATGTATATATATATATATATATATATATATATATATATATATATATATATAATGTATGTATGTATATATAGATTCCTTCTATCTTGTCCTAATAAAGAGAAAGTTCTTATGTTACAAGTGTCATCCTCCCATGTAGAAATATAAACAGATGATTTCACTTTTCTGATTACCCTCTTATGCTTCCCCTGAGACCTGAATTTGGAAGTCAGTTTTTCTATTCAGCTCCGATCTTTTCATCACAAATGCTTGAAAGCCCACTGTTTCATTGAATATCCACCTTTCCTCTGAAGGATTACATTCAGTTTTGCTGAGTAGGTGATTCTTGGTTGTAATCCTTTCCATGTTCCAAGTCCTTTAATATAAAAGCTGTTAAATTTTGTATTATTTCTCTCTGGATGCTTGTAATATTTTCTCCTTGACTGGGAGTTCCAAAATGTGGCTATAATATTCCTGGAAGTTTCATCTTAGGATCTCTTTTAGTAGGTGATTGATAGATTTTTTCCATTTCTAATTTTCACTCTGATACTAGACTATCAAGACCATTTGCCTTGATTATTTCTTGAATAATGCTAACTATACTATTTTTGATCATAGCATTCATATGTTACAATAATTTTAGAATTATCTCTCCTGGATCTATGTCAGTTGTTTTTCAATTAGATAATTCACATTGTTTTAATTTTTTTATTCTTTTGGTTTTGTTTTATTGTACCTCAATTTCTCATAAAATTATTAGCTTCCATTTGTGCAATTCTATTTTTAAAGGAATTGTTTTCCTCTGTAAGTTTTTCTACCTCCTTTCCTATTTGGCTAATTTTGCTTTTTAAGGCATTGTCCTCATTGACTTTTTGTATTTCCTTTTGCATCATTCATATTTTGTCTTCCAAATTTTTCCTCTACATCTCTTACTTGATTTTCAAAATCCCTTTTTATCTCTTCTGTGGCAAGAGAACAATTTTTCTTTTTCTTTTTCTGGGTTTTTATGCTCAAAAAATTTGTTTAGCATCATTATTTAAAAATATTTGGAGGGTCTTGAGGGAGAATTCAGGCTAATCCCTGCTTTTACTTTGCTATCTCAGCTCCATCTCCTCCCATTAATTCATCTTTCATACAATATTTCTTATTTAATGATACGCCCCAACCTGATATGCTCCAACATTAATTATCCATTTCCCTTCCTCTATAATTAACACCTCTCAGTGCCCTCTCTTGGAATATACTTCATGCCTTCTCTGTCTCAACACATTCCAAGTCACCAAAAAAATGAATTTATAAAGGAAAATACAATATACAAATTCAGAAGGAATAGGATGAGATAAAGAAACACAAAGACATATTTGTAGTCCCAATTAAATTTCTCCAAGCTTATTTAACTATTTGATCCTATAGCCCTCCAGCTAGGTGACCCAATGCCAGAATTGAAATAAGTAAACTCAACTTCCTGAGTTCAAATTTGACCTCTGATACTTCTTAGCTATGTGACTCTGGGCAAGTCACTTATCTTCTATGCCTCCATTTTCTCAACTGTAAAATGAGCTGGAGAAAGAAATGTTAAACCATTTCAGTATTTTTGCCAAGAAAACCCCCAAATGGGTCACAAATAATCAGGCATGATTGAATATGATTAAACTACAACAATTCTCCAGGCCAAAGTTGGTCATGCTGATTCTCCCTTAGCTGATATTGACCCCTACTCTTGTGAATCTAGACTAAAATGTTGTATTTTTCATTTGGCATTATTTATGCAGGACTCTGTTTAAAAATATTCTTGCTCCTTGGTTTCAATCTCTTGTTTAACTCATAGCCAATTGGGAAGTCTCTTGAACATATTAAAACCTTTCAGTATTCCAATCATTATGCTATGAAACCCTTACCTAAGTAGATTTTCATCTCCACTTTCCCTAACTAAGGATGAAGGAAATCCAATCAACTAAATAGTATAGTATCTATCACCTCTAAATTAGAATAATTTAAGCTGACACACAGATTATCCATAAACTTTACAAAAGAGAAACCTGTTTTTTCTGTGCTAGATATAATGACTGTTTATCTTTGTCAAACACAAAACATTCTCCCTAACTAAACAGACCTCAGTGCTAATAAATAAATAAACAAAAAGAACCAAAAAACTTCAAAATCTCCAGAGGGAAGAAGGTATTATCATTTGTTTTCATTTGAGTTTTAATTAACATATCCCTGGCTATAGATTCATAAATATACATTAATAGCTCCAAAGGAAAGGACAGCCAGAGCATAGGAAAATATATCAGGGTATAGCTCAAGCATTGCTTTCAGCAAGTCACAATATAAAGCTGTCAGACAGCTAACCCAACCCGATTAATAATATCAAAAGAGAAAACAGTATTGCTCCTATCTGCCTACCACACTGATTTCTGCTCACACTGTTTGGTGGAGATAGTGTTCAGGCTTTTTCTTCATTAAACCCTAGAAAAGTTTCCTCAACCAGGTGACTCAGTAGATGAATGAGGAGATAGTCAGCATGGATCTTCAGGGCTGTGTGGAATTGAAAAAGTCCATGTGTACACTGAAACAGGTGCCAAACTGCATTTCTACAGTCAATGACAAGTGCCTTTTGCCAAGGGCAAAGCCAAATATCCCTTCTTCACAGAACTAATATTTCTGAATAGAAGGTCCAATGTTTACTGTTTTGTTTTAGGTATTTTTTTTTCAGCCAAGTCAACAAGGATTTCTTAAGTGCTTAGTATAAGGCCAAGAACTGTTAAGCACCTTTATAATTTTGTAATGTTTTGTTGATGTTTTTTGTTTTGTAAACAACACTCATCTACCTATAATTCTGCAGTCCCTGATCCCTTCCCCTTTCTCCCAATCCTCTCTTATAACAAATAAAAACTGTTAAACCAAACTATACAAAGGAAGGATGTTGTCTGTTAGTGAATGTAATACTTTGCACTCAATACCCTTCTCTCTATCTCAAGAGGTTCTTTATGATTTGTTTCTCAACATAGAATTGTCAATGAATTTATTCTAAGTTCAACTGTCTTTTAATGATATTTTACATGATTTTCAATATAGAAAATATTCACATGGCTCTTTTTTTGTGTATGTGTTCTCTATTACTCATACAAGCTTTACAGATTTCTTGGAATTCTTCATGCTGTAAAGACATTCCATTCCATTAATATAGCGTAATTTTCTCATAGTCAATGTACACCTACTTTGTTTTCAGTTTTATGCTACCTTAAAAGGTGCTATTATTTATATATACAAAATATAGAGAGGTTTTCTTTGATCTCCTTGGAAGCAAAGTACTTGGATTACTGGGTAAGAAGGTCTTAACTATTTCATCACTTTTCTCACACAGTTAAAAACTGTTTTCCAGAACCATCAAGTTGTCATATTATTTTATACGTGGCTCTGGCCTTACAATCTATGGACAAGGGAGTTAACAATGACTTGATTGAAGTTACCTTAGAAATTATCTAGTCTAAAACCCTCACTCTCCATGTGAGAAAACTAAAAAGTAAATAGAGGCTGTCACAGACTAAGCCTCACACTAACACTAAATAGAATGAGCACCTCAGTCTCTAAGTGTCAAAATCCATGATTTTCTGGCTCCAAATCTAAGTGTTTCCCACTAAATAAGGTTGATGCATGGGAGACAGTGACCTGTTTGAAAATATCTCTGGCACCTGGCTTCACTGCAAAGAATTATCTCATTAAAAAATCATTCTTTTGTATTGAGAAATTAAATCTCCAGGAGTCTGTTAAAATGCCTGAGAAGTAACCCACTCTCAGTCATTAAAACTTTATTTTCTTTCCAGAAATAACATTTTTAATTAAATTGGCTAAAAGATTAGCAGAAAAAATGTTGAAGGTGAGGTAAGCTGCATTTATTTCAACTAACAGCAGAGTTTAACACTAATGGTTTTGAAATAAATGGCTTCAATTGTAAACATCTTGGAATGGGGAATTATAAAAAGAGCTTGCTTAGGAATAACACTTTCAAGTGAAAAATAAACTAGGACTGCTAAATTGTTAATCTTATTGACACACAAAATTTGTTTGATTTTGTTAGTCTTTTCTGGAAATCTGGAGAGTAGATAGGCTGCAGAACAGATAGAATATTGGGTCTGTAGTCAGGAAGACCTGAGTTCAAATTCAGCATCAGACACTTATTAAAGCAGTATAAGTTTACCAAGTCACTTAATCTTTATTTGCCTCAAGTTCCTTAATTGTAAAGACTTTACCAGAGTTGCTATAAGGATTAAATAATATTTACAAAGCATTCATCCAGTGTATGATGCATTGCAGGTGCTTAATAATTAGTTCAAAAAAAAGAATAATTAGTTCTTTCCTTCTCTTGAAGAAATGGACTATGGCACAGATGAGTTTAGTGGAGAAGAGAGAGAAGTCTAAGCACAGAGTGCACCATTTTTATTTAAATAAAATGTGAATTCCCTTTATTTCATCTTGAGGTCAAAAAGTAGAGCACTATTTTGAGCTAGCTCAGCTGCCTGGAGGGTACCAGAAAGGAATCCAAAATAAAAGGAAGATGTAGAAGGAGGAATTGAGAGGACCTTCAAAACAAGCCTGTTTTTCTTCATGAATTCACCTAGAGTGGGCTCTTCTTGACCTGGGCCAGAGATATGCTAGAACCAGCTATCATTAGATTTTTACTGTGAGCATTTGCACCTTGGAAAATGGTAAACTCTAAAAATCAGACCTTGATCAGATTTCTTGATTGTCTACACTTTAAAAAGTGATGGAGAAATAATAATAATATGCAAATTAAACATGAAAGGATATCTAGTGTAAACTCCCCAATTAACCACCAAGTTAAACATCCTTGCCTTGTACCACTGGGAACGAGCAGCATTTGCTTATGAGAGGTGGAGTTTTCGGGCAGACTTTTAGGTGCAAACAAGGAAAGAGAACAGGGGAGAACAGGGGGAAAGATAACAAGCTTCACTTCACAGGTTTTATCATGCTCTCCTGCTTCTCTATGGGTGTTTTGATGCCAACACTACCATCTTCTCCTCCCACCTTCCCTTCTTTTTTTTCCCCCTCTCTTCAGCTAGACCTCTGTTGGTTTGGGATGGGTTGGCATGAGGTGGAAGGAAAGAAGGGCAAGCCACAACTTTTATCCTTCACTTAAAGTACAATAGGAATATATGTGCATAAAGTCGAACCACAAAGAAATAACAGTTTGGAGAAGTTTTATATTACCTAACAAGTCTTATAGGAGAAAAATTGTGATTGTTTTAACTACTATATCACTTAGAGAAGGGAAATATTAATGACAATGACTCGTCAGAAAAAATATAGATTGCTTTTCTTAGAATTAGATAAAATTAATTCCTTTCTCTGCAATCATATTCATAGATCTTTCTTGAATTTTATTATTATACTCCCTTCAGTATTTAGTATCTTCTGGACACTTCCTCTGCTTTCATGAATATCAATTTGCATTAATAGTTCCAATCCCATGAATATCTCAGCTACACTCAGCTGATGAAAGCCTGGGACTATTTATGGGACAAATATCAGAACACATGATCACATATTTTTTGCTACTCATATTTCCATTTCAAATATAGAGGCCTATAAAATAATAAAGGCATACTTCATTTTGTTGCACTTTACCTTATTATGCTTTGCAGATACTGCATTTTTCATAAGTTGAAGGTTTTGTTGCAACCCTGTGTGGAAAAAGTCTACTGGTGCCATTTTCCCAGTCGTATAAGTTCATATCATGTTTCTGTGTCACATTTCAATAATTTCCACAATATTTCAAACCTTTTCATTATTATATTTTAGTAATCTATGATCAATGAACTTTGATATTATTAATGTGATTATTTCGGGTACCAAAATCCATGTCCATAAAAGTCATCAATAAATGTTATGTATTCTGATTGTCCCACCAAGTGTCCATTCCCTAACTCTCTCCCTGCCCCCTTGAATCTCCCTATTTCCTGAGACCCAAGAATATTGAAATTAGACTCATTAACAACCCTACAATGGTCTCAATCTGGTCAAGTGAAAGAATTAACTGATGTGACAAACTTCTCTGTTGTCTTATTTTAAGAAATTGCCACAGCTCCCCAACATTTAGCAACCACCATCATTATCAGTCATTTTTTTAGCAACAAAGTATTTTTTTAATATATACCTTGTTTTTTAGACAATACTATCGTATACTTAATAGATTACAGTCTAGTGTAAACAAAACTTTTACATGCACTGAAAAAAAAATTCATGTGACTTTCTTTATGCTTTATTGTTGTGGTCTAGAACCAAATTTGAAATATCTCTGAAATATGCTTATATTAAAAAAACAAAATGTCCATATATTTACATAATGATTTTCAAGTGAGCAAAATGCTTTCACTTATATTATTGCATTTGACTCTCATGATACTTTTATGAAGTAAGGTAGATAAGATTATCCCAATCCTCTGAGTTCTTTAATCTGTTAAATTCCTTGAGAAAATAGATAAAAATATAGAAAAAGCATTTTTAAATTTAAGGCTTGAGGCAGGAAGCTAAAACAGCCCAATATTAATGTACTCATTTTTTTCATTAATTAAAAAAAATTTTCCATCTACATTTTTTTTCCTCTTCTCTAAAATCTAAACCTTCCTCCTAGACAAGTTTTTTGATGTGGAGTTATAATGCTGATGGTGTAATAATAATTCAAGTAACTTTTTCTTCCTAACCTAAACCTTGACTTCCAAGGTGGAATTTTTTAAAATTCATGGGCTGTTAATTTTTTATCTAAAGTCCTTTTGCAAAACTATGGCAAAACCCATTTCCTAAAATAAAAGGGGAGCTTTGTCAAAATAATAGCTTATTCCATGTGACCCCAAGGTTAGCCCTGGAGACAGGGAGAATAAACACTATCAAATCAACTGTTTGCATGCAAAACAACTTGTCATTCTATTGAATTTTTTTTCAGATTTCAACCATTTGTTCAATGTAGCAGATATAATCTGACTTTACCTTTGGCTAAAACCAAAGCACATAATATAACACTTAAAAGACAATTCATTGGTGTCCCCTTCTGGGAAACAGGATGAAGAGACCATAAGCTATACTAAGGATAGCCATAGTGAAAAACATTGTAAAAGACTCATGGAAATTAATTGGATAAGAAGTTGTAACTACTACCTCCTTTAATACCTTGAAACAGCAAAAAGAATGTCAAATATAGTAAAATAACAGCAGTAAATTGGCTGGTTGATGTCTTTCATTCTTGATGAGGACCAAAATGATATTATTATGTTGGAGTTCAAAAAGTAAGTGTATCCAGCTATGGCTGATCAGACTAATATGAGCTCAAAAAGCTCTACCACAGGTCAGGCATAAATAGTCCATATGAACATTTGAAGTGGAGATTTCTCTAAATTTACAAACACATTTCTTTTGAGCTTCATTCATAGAGCATAAGGCCTTCCTTGATGAGGAAAGGCCATGCTGGGCAGTACTTTACCAGTATTTCCCATGTCTCACAATCAGTTCCAAAGTTCTTCAAAAAGACCTTGAGAATGTTCTTGTGCTGTTTCTTCTGAATCCCGTATAACTGTTTGCCTTGTGTGAGTTTTCTAGAAAATAGTGTTTTTA